>NC_136059.1:1725118408-1726477783 GCF_964261635.1 Lissotriton helveticus | reverse complement strand
CATTTGTTGGTCAACATAAATATTGGGATGGTGCCAGGCTGATTCTGTGCACCCCCTCAGGATATGTTGTCCCATAGACCAGCTAGCTCACAGTGCCACTGTAAGCACCCTTAAACCAAGAAGGTAGCTAATTCCTTGAGCAACAACTGAACAAGAATACACAGAGGGGAGTTTTCAACATTTATTGAAACATTGTGATTCTCATATAGAATATATGTGCAATGATGAATAGACCAAAGCAGATAAGAGTAATTAGCAGATAAGGACAGTGAACAGAATGAACAGTTCCACTATCTTGCTAAAACAATGTATTCATGGGAGCATATAAAACAGTGCATAGATACCATACGACTACTATGTTGTCCCTAACCTAAGTGTCCAGTGTGGGTGCATTCTGCCAAAAATCCCCTATTGGATGATCTAACCCCTATTACCTGAAGGGAAACTATATTGGTCCCCGTCTTGGACACAGGCTGGACTTCCCTCCTAATTGAGGGTTCAGAAAGCAGATGGGCTGAGGTTTCAGTGTGTAGTGACCTTGCAATTAGAGGAAGTGCTCCTCTGCCTCAATCTGGAAATACTTGTTTATTTATGACACAAAGCATCCTTGCACTGTGCTGAGACCTTAGTCAGGCCGCCATTGTTTATGATCTATTGATAGCTGCATCATTGCATGGATGAGCAACAAACAATCACATTTGCACAAAATATATTCAGACCTTGTATGGGTTGTTCAAGGTATTGTAATGGTGTTCTTACGAAGTGGAATTTGTAAGAAAATGTAGTTTCATAGAAACTAATCCCCCACTGTCACACATGCAAAAGTCATTGTGTGAAGGAAAAGGGTACTTAGGAAAACATGTGCATGTAATCTGGCAACATTTCTCCCTGACCCTAACTTAGCCACACAACTATTTCACTGAGTATATATTCCTGCTCTGTTTTAATTTGCTGTTAACCTACTGTCACAATGGGAAAGAAAAAGCTTAGGGATCATCCTAAACCTCTATTGACCATATGTTGGAAAGAGCTATGGAGGTTGTTAGCACAGAAATTGTGCTAACAGAAAAGAGACTCTCGCTGAATGTGGGTATGGTACCCAAAGCGTTCTCCAATATGGTCACTTTAGAGAACTCCGTTGGCCTGGTCCTGGTGCATAGTCCACTCTCAGTTGTTAACAAGAAAGCCCCCGACACTGACATAAAGGGCACCCTTGGATCACCTAGCTTATTACCTAGAAAAAGCACTACTTTGTCCTCTCTAAAAACAGGCAGCAAGAAAAAAATGCAACACAAAAAGATGATGGATGGAATGTTGAACATTGTCAAACATTCACCCCGTCACAGATCTGGGTTTACGCCACACCAGTTAAGACATAGCCATATGGAAATCAATCTTGACCCTGTGCCTCATGGAAACAGTCCAGACCGAACTGCCAGGCCATGTCTTCCCTGGACAGGATTCAAGCATCCTAGGACCAGTTTCAGGGTTTGATCGCTCATCAGCCAGGATAGCTTGATTCCAGTGGCATAGTGAACACAGGACCCACGTCTGGGCATACCCTTCCCACTTAGGGTGAAAATGCAACACAAAAAGAGGATGGACAGAATGTTGAACATTGTCAAACAGTCACCCCCAGTAACAGATCTGGGTTTAATCCTTCGTTATTTTGCTCACCACGCCACTCCAGTTCAGACATAGCCATATGCAAACCAGTCTTGACTCTGTGCCTCCTGGGAACAGTCTAGACCGAACTGCCAGGCCATGTCTTCCCTGGACAGGAATCAAGCATCCTAGGACCGGTTTCGGGCTTTCAGCCCTCATCAGCCAGGATAGCTTGACTCCAGTGGCGTAGTGGGCACGGGAACCACGTCTGGGCATACCCTTCCCACTTAAGGTGAAAATGCAACACAAAAAGATGATTGACGGAATGTTGAACATTGTCAAACATTCAACCCCAGTCACAGATCTGGGTTTAATCCATCGTTATTTTGCTCACCACGCCACCCAGTTCAGACATAGCCATATGCAAGTCAGTCTTGACTCTGTGTCTCATGGGAACAGTCCAGACGGAACTGCCAGGCCATGTCTTCCATGGACAGGCTCAGCCCATATTGTCATCTCGGCTCCTTCCCGTTTCTCCCCACGGCAGGCAGGGGGCAGGGGGACCTCAATAATGGATCAATCGTGGATTCATCATGTTGTGCAAGTTTGGTGTTGGAAATTTAAGTAACGTCTTCATTTCAAACTTTATCCACTAACTAAGCAGATCAAAAATATTGAATTGCAAATAACGTCATTGCTTAGCCAATCCAGACACTCATAGGGGGCTTCATCAGGAGCTAACATTTATTTAACTGGCCCTTTGCCTCCACCTTGCAGCTCTCTGATGTTACCTACTTTAAGGGTGCCTTAAGAGCTGTGTTAAAATCGGTCTACTGTCAGTCCTCTAACAACAGGGCCTGTAGGTAATACGGACTCAGGGCAATGTCTTTCAACATTCATTGAGCCTATTCTAAACGGATGTATGTCATTACGACGGGGTGTTTACACCGCGCTACCATTACAACGCAGTTATCACAACGCAAGTCGTTACAACGACTTGCGTTGGAGGGCGCTGTATTGTGGATTATTTTAATTTTCTATTCCAACTCCAGCCCACGTAACAGTAGGGAAGGTGTTGGAATAGAAAATTAAACTATTCCTTGAGCAAGAGCACCATCCAGCGCAAGTCGTAGTAACGACTTGCGTTGTGATGGCTTCGTCGTAAAGGCCCCGCGGTGTAAATACCGCGTTGTAAAGGATGTTTCCCATTCTAAACTCAAATAGCGGTATCATTCTTACTAATCTGTTTGTGGAGAATAATGCAAAGGGGCAATTTAAAAGTGTCTTACGCACTGCCAAAACTCACTCTACTTCAGTCCGTCTGTCCATTTGTGGCTGTACTAATTGGTATAACTCCTATGCGTGAGGGCAAGGTAGAGGGCAATGTAAAAAGTCTTGGACTGGCTTGTGAACTTTAGAGTGTTCTCCTTTGCCCTCGCAAACAAACTTTTGCTTTCTCGTTGACTGAAATGGATCGGACCTGGCTCAGTTGCCCCTCAGGATGATTGTGTTATTCTTAATTTCAGATCCCCATCCCTTGTAAAATGTCTCCTGTTTGGCCACTGAGTCGGACTATGGTGAGGGGCAGTATTTCTCTCATTCCAATAAGATATTTTTATAGACCAAATCTGGTTTCTTTGCAACCACGGTATCCCCACCCTGAAAACATGCCAACAGAAGATCATGCATGTACCCAATCTGGTCCCTTTTGCTTTCTTAATGCTCCCTTTGTATCAAGGGAGTGTTTTGAACCCACCTCATAGCATGGCGACCCAGTTCTCCATTCCAATTTTAAACCATTTTGATGTCCTTTCTAATGTGGACTGCCTCACCAATGGTTTCACCAAGGTCAGCACAGGGAGTTCCTTTACACTAACTGTACACTAACTGTAATTGGTTAAGCTTAGTTGCAAAATCCGATTTTATTGCTTTTCAGAAAACTTGGGTCACTAATAACTCCCCCTGTCCTGGTTGTGTGCATTATTCGTGTGCTACCATTCCCTCTGTATGAAGCAAAGCAAAGGGAATGCTTTCTGTTTGGGTCAAGTTACATTTTATAAGTGGTGGTTTCAATTTTAGATATGAAAAGTCCAGTTTTATGGCTTTGCTCATTATGGATGAATTTGTGCTTTTTATTCTTACGTAATTAACTTTTATAATAATGACTTCTTAAATCCTGTATGTTCTCATTTTAAATATTGATTGACATTGCATTAAATAGTTAGGAAGCTTGTTGTGGTGTTTGCTCTTTTCCGAAAGCTGCGGTGAGAAGCAGGAAATCAATGGAGGGTTAAGGCAATATCTATTCTGTGGAAAGAGTCTATGGCTTATGGGGGGTGATTTACAAATCTTTTGCGCTGGCTTTGTGCCATAAAAGTGACACAAACCAGCACAAAACTTTTTTTTGTTATTCCCTTTCCAGTGCAAACCTTGTTTTGAGCTGAAAATTAACTAAAAGTACCGCAAAGCAGCACTTGCATTACTGAGCGTCAAGGGGGTGTTACAATGGCATTCCCATGCAACTGCACACACTTTTTCATGCAAAAACATAGCTATCAAAAACTGTTGTGAAGCATTTTAGAATCAAGCGTAATTTACCAATTCATGCCCTTATATAGGTATAATTCACATTGCCCTTTTATAGACATAGAAATCATGCCCATATTTAGACATAACCAAACCAGTCCAAATACAGGCATGGCTACTTCCACTTGTTCCAAAAAGCCACAACGATTTCTTTGAAAACTCGGCTTCAGCAGTCAGGGACATCCCCTTGCTTGAATATTGATTTGTCCTAGAAATCATGGCGTTTTCAAAGAACTATCATTCCCTTGGGGTTCTTTGATGACATTATTATGTCCGACTTTATGTCAAACAAGGCACCTTCAAGGTATAAATATGCCTACACTTGCCTATACAAATACACGGTGGTTCGGAGCAGCTCGACTATCTACTTGCCCAACGCAGCTCGCTACAGCAGGTGCCGAAGGAAGCCGTCCCTCCAGCTGATGCACTGACAGAGAAGCTGTCTTTCCTCTCGCTGAGAATCCAGCTCCAGTTTTTCCAAGCTCTCCTCACAGGGTGTTGGGAAATCGAGTCCCGAGACCGAGATACCAGACCTCCTTCATTCTAAAACCAAGGTACGGAGCTGATTAGACCCTATGAGAACTCTTGGTTAGATTCTTGGCAAAGACAAACTAAACCTATGCCACACCTCACTTACTTCTTCCCTCATACTAGACTTAGGTTAGGTACATTGCGGTAGGCATATTTTAGAAGCACCAGTTGAGTACTTTTAGCCTTTGTTATTTATGTATGTATTTATCTATGGACTAGGAACCATACAATGCTTTTACAGTATTATTTTATAATACTATTCTTACTGTACGCATCATACTTTGCAACCAGTATTACGATCGTAGCAGCTCATTTCTTTTGCATGAGAAAGAAGACTGTTCAATAAATCCTTTTTATTGAAAACGCCCGTCTCTCTATTTCTCTGCACCTCTGATGAAACAAAGCATGCACGAATGACTGAGTAAAATATCTATCTATTGTTTCCACGACTCTGAAGATTAGTTTTATCTTGGGGAAACAAAGTTGTCATGTTTATGCGTGTATTCGAGAAAGTTTCTAGTGACCTCTGAGCTAGCTGGCACTCACTATTAAGTCTAATATATTCAATAGAGACCTTGTCGACCTAAGTCCTACGTCAAATCTATAGGATATATTATTCCAATGCGCAGAGCCTATTGGGAATATAGGAACTACACTACATGGACCCAACATTTGGTAAGGCACTAATTTAACGCTGGATACTAGAGTAACTCAGTCGTGCTTTTCACAGAGACCCCTTTTTCCTGTAAAATACTCCAATAGACGTCTGGAGTGGGTAAAAGGATTAAATATCCGCCATTACTGAGTAGGACGAAAAATCCTATGCATTAGTTTTTTGGTTTCTTCAACGTTGAAGGATACAGTGTATCAAAATATTTTGCACCTTATCTTAGTTTCCTTGAAACTTGCTCTGCAAACTTTCAGTCAACAAAATGGCCGACGAGGATAATCCCAGGGCCAGTGGAGCTGCAGTTACAGCCCAACCAGGCTTAGACGTTACAGGTTTCCCACAAAATGACCCGGATGCTACAATAATCCCGGAAAACTTAAGGAAAACCATCACCATAAAGCTTATAATAAATGGCCTATCATCAAGAGATGGTAGGGTCATTTTTGTCATAGAGGCACATGAAGATCGTCAGACAGAGGTATTCTATTCATGGATTGTCTTCCATCAAGCAATTCCAGTAACACATGTGTTCCACCTCTATAAAGTAGAGGAACCTCCAAAGCCATACGTTCCTTTCGAGGACATTGAAATTTAACTAACTTACCAAGAGCATCAGCTCTAATTTAAAGGTGCCCTACAACATCAAAATCACATTACCAGGCTCGGTCCACTAGGTAGACCAGGAGCAACATGGCCAGTACTAGCCAGCTATACACCACACCCTGACATTGAAGAAATGTCAGGTGCGGAACTATTAGTTCAACTAAAACAACTAATAAAAATACATAGACGATTGGTTCAATATATCATGCGGACTCTAACAGTCCAACCTCCTATAAGAATTCCACAGCAAACCCCTCACCAGGGGAACACAAATAAAATCACACCACAGACTATACAATCAGTCATTGGTAAATTGCCCACAAAAAGGGAACAAATTCCATTTTGGATAGCTCAAAAAATTATTCTAATCGAGGCAGTATTTCCTGATAGTACACCTCATGAGAAACACAGAATTTTAACAGTCTGTTTACCAATGGGGATCGCACCACACCTGGAGGACTGCGACACTTGGGGAATAGTCTTTGCTGCAATCTACACAAAAACACATGGTGTTCCGTTTATGGCGGTGATACCAGACGTCCTGAAACAGATTCAAAATGAATACGGGGCAGAGCCTGCTTTAAATCTGGGTATGAAATTACTGAAACATATCAAACAGTTCTCAGCTATAATATTAGCTAATATCAAAGGTGGCGATCTGCCAAAAATAAGGGAAATAGATATAACTGAGCAACCATATGAACTGGCCAAAATAATAGAAAAATCCTACGAAGAACTAGGAAGAGATAGTTTGGGTGGGAAACCAGTTAAACCCCAATTAACAGAAAATCCTGAAAGGTCTTTATTAAAAACACTCTCACTACTCCTGAAAAGAAGTGGGAAAATACTAAACAAACGTCTAATAAGAAGCGTTCTCAGTCCAAAAGTAGGTCTCCTTAAAAGAAGCCCTCTGAAAAGAGGTATAATCTCAGGAACAGGGATAATTTGAGAAAACCTGATATCAAGATGCTGATACACGTTCCTCTCATATCTTTCAGACTTCCTCACAGAAATCGGAAAGGAGAGGATGGTCAGAACAGAAGGAAGAACGCGTGAAGTCCAAAGACGATCAACATGTTCCAAAAAATAAGAAAACCCAATTCACCAAAAAGAAGGTAGCAGGTCTAAAAATCAGACATGCTGAGGATCTTGAGGACACAACTCAAGAACGGGGAGTGGGCCCAGTCAATGCTGGACAGCGCAGCAGAGGTCACCATAGCTCACAGGTTCTTGAAGGATCATCTGGAGACAGTGGACTTGAATAAGTACATCCAAGTTGAAACAGCTGATACCAGGGTTAGTGTACCCCATAAGTTATATGAAGTAACGCTCTGGATGGAGGGGGACATAACTAGGAAAATAAGAGCACTCTTTTGGGAGAACCTCTCTAAGGGTTATGACATTCTTCTAGCTGAAAAAGACTGGCCACCAAAATTTTTCAGGGAGTGCCCACGCGGCGAAGACATCATTATGCCAGCCTTCTCTAATCATATTCTAATTCATTTATAGGACACCTATGCCAGAAAATGGGCTGTAGCCCAGGGTCCAGCATTATATAAAAACCCTGTAGGATGGGATGAGGATTCCCCTCACCATAAAATCCAGTTAAAAACACAATCAACTGCACATAGGCAGTATCCAGTACAGCAAGAAGCTAAAGAACAGGTCAGGGAGATATTAGATCAACTTGAATACCAAGGGGTGATTGAAACATGAACCTCGTCACTGAACAATCCTTTGTTTCCTGTCTCCAAACCAGAAAATACATATCGTCTAGTTTTGGACTACAGACATTTAAACTCTTGTTGGAAAACTTTTTCAGTACAAAATGCACACAGTGCAGCACTGATGAATAACATTGTGTGCAAAAAATATAAAACCACATTAGATATTTCTAACAATTTCTTCTGTCAAAACATTACACCTGAAAGCAAGAATTTGACCGCTTTCTCAATTATGGGGACAAATTTCATTTTTGTCGTCTCCCCCAGGGATTCAAGAATAGTCCAGGGTTATTTTCAGCTAGATTAACAGAGTTACTACAAACGTATGCTGATGAGGCATTATCTTATGTCGATGACATCTATCTAACAGACGATGATTTGGACAAGCACTTGAACAGAGTGCATACCATTATACTTGGATTCACTTCTGAAGGGTACAAATTCAACTTTAAGAAATCGAGAATTGCCCACCTCAATGTCCTTTTTCTAGAATATGAGTTATCAAGTGAAGGCAAAAGCCTGGCAGACAACTTTTTAGAAAAGTGTGCGCTGCTCCAACCTCCAAAAACGCTGAAAAACGTAGTCATTTCTAGGTTTCCTGAATTTTGGAAGAACATACATTCTAAACTATGCAGAAAGGGTTAAACCTCTCTACCATGTAATCAAACCTGATTTTAAAACAACAAATTGGACTCAAAAATCAATCAATCAATCAAAGCATTTATAAAGCGCGCTACTCACCCAGAGGGTCTCAAGACGCTGGGGGGAGGGGGTCCGCTACTGCTCGAACAGCCAGGTCTTGAGCTGCTTCCTGAAGGCGAGGTGGTCCTGGGTCAGGCGGAGGTGGGTCGGAAGGGAGTTCCAAGTCTTGGCGGCCAGGTGGGAGAAGGACCTTCCTCCTGAGGTGGCTCTTCGGATGCGGGGGACTGCGGCGAGGGCGTGGTTGGTCGATCGAAGCTGGCGTTTGGGAACTTAGAAGTTGAGGCGGCTGTTGAGGTATCCTGGGCCTTGGTTGTGTAGGGCTTTGTGTGCGTGGGTGAGGAGCCGGAAGGTGATTCTCTTGTTGACCGGGAGCCAGTGCAGGTCTCTCAGGTGTCCGGAGATGTGGCTGCGTCGGGGGATGTCCAGGATGAGTTGTGCTGAGGTGTTCTGGATCCGCTGGAGTCTCTTCTGGAGTTTGGCGGTGGTTCCGGCATAGAGGGAGTTGCCGTAGTCCAGACGGCTGGTGACGAGGGCCTGGGTGACCGTCTTCCTGGTCTCGGTGGGGATCCATCGGAAGATCTTACGTAGCATGCGCAGGATGTTGAAGCATGACGAGGAGACGGCGTTGACTTGTCTGGTCATGGAGAGGGAGGAGTCCAGGATGAAGCCCAGGTTGCGTGCGTGGTCTGTGGGTTTGGGTGCGCTGCCCAGGGCGGGGGGCCACCAGGAGTCGTCCCAGGCGGAGGGTGAAGATCCAAGGATGAGGACTTCCGTCTTGTCCGAGTTCAGTTTCAGGCGACTGTTCATCATCCACTTGGCAACGTCTGTCATCCCTTCGTGAAGGTTGGCTCTGGCGGTGACGGGGTCGTTGGTGAGGGAGAGGATCAGCTGGGTGTCGTCGGCTTAGGAAACCGCATCCGTGATGTGGTTTCCGGGAATAGAAAGTGAGACCCTCTACCGACACACACGCGACAGATGCGAGAGGCCACCGAGCCACACTAGATCAACCCAAGGATACCCCTGCCTTGATCTTTAAACCGTTCTCTTCCCCCTCTGTCTTGAGAAAGACCCGCCGTGTCCACCTACAGGGGCACACCAGGGTCGAAACATCGACGAATCTAAAGGTTCAGAATCACCAGGATTCCCATAGTAACCGAAGGAATCCTTGGTTGAGATCAAACCATCATCTGACCAAACCCCAATTGTACCTGTATATACACCTGTATAGATTAATTTACTGCACTGTATATATTATCTTGTTCACTGAGCACTCATTTCACAATAAGTCACAAAATTGTTTTTCACGGTCTTGCTATGTTTGTACGAATTAATCTATGAATGAAGTAATTCAGTTCTATAAAGAAGCAAACATGTGTTAATATGTACAATACAATACTTTGGAACATATAACCTTGGTTTTTCGTGTTTTGAGCAATTGATTTCTCACTGAAACACTATTCCTTGCATCAGAGAGCTGATTTGTTTTTACGTGCATCTATGAGCATTGTTCAAATAACCTGTCTCACCCAACAGAACCAACAACACATTTACAGACACGCGTAAATATACGCAATATTGTAAGCAGAATAATCCCAGGACGATGTGGATTCACGTATTTAACCTTTAATTAAGGTGAAAAAATACGAGTTGCTTACAAATCACACTTGTACACACAAGCTGAAATGAAATTCACTTCAACAGAAAAAATTCTGACATCGGTTCAAACTGCAGTAGCAAAAGAGAGAGCTCTCACACAGGCTAAACGCATAATGGTCGTTACTCATGTACCTGCCTTAGAGGCAGTAACAAAAGCGAGCATTCCAAATGCAAAGGCTTTACATCCAAGATGGATACAATGGGTTAACTCTCTTGCTGCAACAGACGTTAAATACTTTTTTGACCCCTACTTGAAAACACAAGAATTTCTACAATACGAACAAGAATGTCCTCTGCCCACTGAGATTCTGCCTCTAGAACAGTACGAATGTATAATTTATACAGACGGATCAGCACAACCCGCAATTGGAGGTAAACAAGCTGATAGTGCTGAGTGCGCGATCGTTAAAGGTCGCTGGTGTGATGGTAAAATCCGACCTATGGTCACAAAAACGCAGTGTCTCGGAGACTCTACAGCTCAGCGAGCTGAAATACAGGCTTTCAAGTTGGCGCTTGAAAATACTGATCGCGAATTCCCCACACTCATAGTGTGCGATTCGTATTACTGCGTCCAGTCTTACAATGAATACTTGCAGAACTGGGTTCAAAACGGCTTCAAAGATGCAAAAGGTGGCACAATCAAGCATAAGTTGCTTTGGGAACAAGTAGTTCAATTACAGAAAGAACTACAAAAGACTCACGTGATCCATACACTGAGTCATCAGCGTGATGGCGTTCACATTGCAGGGAATTCATTGGCTGATGAAGCAACAAAGGCAGCTGTGCAAATGGCTTCCGTAGCTGCAATCACTCGTTCAAAAACAAAAACAGACAGCGAAATAACGCAGGCTGTCGTCGCTTCCAAAAAGACAGTGGTAAAAGGTTACCAAAAGGCTTTCCACTCAAGTACTCACATATAACTGATGTAAATAATGTTCCTTTTGCTCAAATCCCTGGAGTGGGGGATAGAGTAATTCCAAACATGAAACACAGATTAGGACTAATTTTAGCAGCACATGAAGGGCTTGCCTCTGCACACGCCGGTGTTTCCGCTGCAGTGTCATTATTAAAACAAAGATACTGGTGGCCGCGCATGAGGAAACAGACCAGAAACTATGCTTTGGAATGTAAGATCTGCCAGAAAATGAAAGTTTCAACAGTGAAATGCCCGGCTCAGAAACCCCTTTTAATTTAAGATAAACCATTAGCATGCGTTTACCTGGATCACTGCGGTCCCTTACAGAGGGATGGTAACTACAAATATATCATGATTGCTGTGGATTCATGCTCAAGATTCATTTGGATGTGGCCTCAGAGCTATGCTGACGCCCGAACTGTTATAAAAGATTTGCGAGTCTTTATCGGCACATACGCAATCGGCACGCTACATTCTGACCAGGGTCCTGCGTTTAGCTCTCAAGCTTACAAAGAGGCCATGGCCAATTCGGGCATTGCATTGCAGTATTCAAGTCCATTCTATCCTGAGGGAAATTTGGTTGTGGAAAGAAAAAACATGTGACATTAAGCAATCTATAACAGCTAGGGTACTAGGCTCGGGTGACGGGTGGGTCAAACATCTAATAAGTGTCCAACGTAGTCTTAACAATCTGCCAAGAAATTCCCTGGGTGGAATCACTCCATATGGAATGCTTTTTGGTACTAGAATGCTTGTCCAGGACCTTGATCGTCACACTTCAGTGGTGGAACAAAAACACTTTGATATTAAGGAACGTTTGGCTGTTTTGCACGACTTAAACAAGAAAAGAAAAAGTCAAAGCAACACAATACAGAAGCCAACGGCCACTGAAGGTGAACGACCTGTCCCAGCAAGGCCTGTCTGCATTCCAAAGATTGGGGATCTAGTCAGAGAAAAGATCATGGATAAGAAGGAATTTGGGCCTTCTTACAGAAAACCATTACCTGTACTATCAATTCACGGGTCAAGAACAGTGTTACTGCTGCCCCTTGCTGGAAGAAAAGAGAACAGGTTCGTATCCATCGACCTGGTCAAACCACATCATGTGGCCGATAATAAGTAGTAGGCCCAGTGGACTACAAAGAAGTAGCACAAGACCAAATATTGCTACTATCCAAGAGGTTCAAACTGAGAGACTCATGACCTTTGAAGAATCTGCAGTGAGAAAAGAAGGACTAAGCAATAAAGCAATGGAACTTGTGCCTCTTGAGACCCAAATAACAGTTCGTCAAGACTCTCCTGTCTACAATGATGTAGCATCTGACTATACTAATATGACAAAAGATCCGGTAGCTCCAGTGATTTCAAAGAATCCTGATTCACTTCCAACAATTGACAGAACTGCCTCTGGCTATTTCATTAACTTTGATACGTTTTCTGAGGATCCGAGTGAGCCTGAAAGGACGCCAGCAAATAAAACCTTTAAAGATCAAGTATCAGAACTCTTTCAGCAACTCGAAAAAACGTATCTGGTTTCACCATGGGTTGAACTTTGGATTGTGCTTGGCGTACCTTTTCTGCTACTTTGGCTAATCCTGGTATTAACTTTGGGAATGCTGATAAATGGAAAATATAGTAAAATGGATACAGCAAGTAAGAACATCAACTTGCTCCTGAAGCCACACAAATCATCTCATCGTGAACAAAGAGACTTGACATCAGTAAACATAACAGCCGTTCCTATACCTGGTGGTATAGCATGTGATAGAACTGATTATGACATTTATGGTCTGGCAGAGCTGCTGAAGATTCCACATCTATTTAAGGTTTCCTTGAATGACTTTGTTTCACCCAGCACGTTTTCTGATGATTGGGACTTTGAGACTGTTAATAATATGATGTCAGATTTAGAGATGTCTGCTAAATTCACAAAACATGAATACCTAGAAGGTTCATCAGATTATGCACAAATGTATTGTTATAATCATTTTGGTCATCATTACTTGCACAAATCTGCAAACCCTAGGAATATTTAAAAGTACAATCAATGGGAACATTGTCCAACGCCACCAAAAGATAGCTAAAAAACATTCTATAACAAATTTATATACTTCTCACGTTTTAATACCACAAATCTGGAAACATTTTACTTTAAAAATGTTAATAAGACAGGAATGAAAAGTAATTTAACCAATACAAAGCAAATTTATTCAGCAGCCTTTTATGCCCAGCTGTCCTCATTAGTCTTTGACTTTTGGAGTGACAACATAAAAACAAAAGCTGTCTGGGGCTCAAAAGACTGACAAGTGCAGGGAATAGAAGCTTTATTTCGAGCCTGCATTATTCCTGAACAAATAAGGGGGCATATTACCAAGCAATAGCGATAATTATCGCTATTGCTTGGTTAGAGACAAAATTTTACCGCTGAGCTGCAGCGATTTTTATCGCAGATAAACCTTGGTATTACAAAGGTTTATCGCAAATGCGATAAAAAACGGCCGCAATGCATGAATATCGCTGCAAAGTCAGCGATATTCATGCATTACCGAGCTAATGCTCTTAGCCATGTTATCCACCTTCCTTTGGATAACATGGCTAAGAACTGCTCAGGGGCAGATGTTAGCTTTTGGAGATATTCGCACTTAGCGCGAATATCTCCAAAAGTTGGTAATAGGAGATAGCGATGTTAGCGACTGTTTCCAGTCGCTAACATCTTGGCACGCCCACTTTGCATGTCATTAGTGATAAATATTACTGACATGCAAAGTGGGGCCCAAGATGGTCGCTATCTCCTACTAGCTGTCGCTAACTGGTGTTAGCGACAGCTAGGTAATAGGGAGATAATTTTATCTTCGCTTTCTTGGCTTTTAAAGCCAAAAAAGCGGAGATAAACCCCCTTGATAATATGCCCGAATGTTTTTAAATGACACTGTTCAACAGACATCCTGCCTTGGCCTTGCCAAGATAAAAGATTTAAACAAACGGTCTATACCTACACCTACCTCTGATAACAAAAACACTTCAGAAGGGGGGGTCGACGTAAACTTTATTTTTCAGAAAAACAGAACTGATCCTGAATGGAAGAACTGGTTAATCTGGCCCACAGACACGAATAACTGTCAAGATAGATTCCTGAACAAGACACACAGGTTTACAGTAACTAGGTCAGATCCAAAATATGTCAAGAGACAACATACAGGGATAGTAACAACATACAGTGTAGGGAAACTGTGCCTTGAGTGGCTACAAAAATCTACACTTACAGAGTTTAAACACCACTTATCTTTACCTAAAGAAGGTGTTGATTTAAGGGACTTCTTACTAGGTCCTGCGAAACGATGTCATAAACGTTTCATATACGCTGGTATATATGCCATTTATAAAGAAGCTTGGAAAGCGACACAGGCAGATACTGCAGAAAGAATACGAGAAATTGATCGTATTAATTTAGAGAAAGCACTCTCTGTAGTTGACAATGGGTTAACAACCCTGTCATCCAGAATGTATTCTTTGGACATCATAGTATCCTCTGCCATAGACATATGGAACGGGACTTGCTTATGCTACAGCATGGACAGTCGCAATTACGTTCTATAATGCTTCTAGGCTGGACGTTGCAAAATCTTCATTCTGGATATGTGCCATGGCGTCTAATCAACACCACGTCATTGTTTTCTGTATTTAACCTTACAGATAAACAAATCACTATGGCACAAAGAGGAGCAGACAATACAGTGCTGAGCACTGAAAAACTGGAAATATTACCATTAACTGTTTCAAAAAAGAATAGATAATACACGGAATAATCACTCTGCCTGTCACAATTTTCAACTTTCAATACTGTTTGAAATGTATACCAGTTGCCGTTTATGAAAGGTTGGGTAAGGAAAACATAAAGTCAACCTGGGAATTACCATACACACACAGATGTTGGAATGAGGGAAAAGAGGTATTTCCTAGTGGTATACAATGCAAAAGTGCACTAAGTGGTACAATCTTATTTCAGGGTATTAATTTACATGGAGCCTATCAAGGTTCTTCGAACAATTTATCCTGCCACCTGCAAGGTTCTCCATCAGCAGTGATAGATTCAATTTTTAGGCAGCTTTCTAACGATAGCTAAATAATGTTGAATGATCACAGCTGTTGTGGAATGATGCCAGGGACAGCCTATCTCGTAACTGTGTCAGCCAGGGTCACTTGTTGTATGTAAGTATTGTTTCCTAAAGCTAAGACAGATGGGGAGTCGCCGCTATGGCCTTCAATGAACGTCTCTTCTGTTCGAATTGATACTCTAAGCAGAATGAAAGCCATTATTTTACAAAAAACTGTGCCACTGACCTCGTCCAAAGAGACGTATGAACTACAGTTGCAAGGTCCTCTGCAGAGATACTCGCCCTTTTATCCACAAACTTTCCAATACATTTCGTAAAAATGTTCGGTCGTATCTTAAACATGTCTGATACCAGTGGTATTGTACATGTATTTAAGACAGTTTTTTCGGGACTGTTAGCACCTTTTGAAGCAGTCCTCGGCATTTTTCCAAACTTCGTGCACTCTGTGTTCGGCGGCCTGCCTCTCATTTTGGGACTCATAGCAGGAATACTATTCTTGTTCCTTCTGCACTGATATGGCAAGTCCGGTCATCAACGACACCCAGATTACCATCGAGAGCACTCTCCTGGCAATGAAGTGTCGTGAGCGCATGATACAGATCCTGGGCTTGGCTCATCTAAGAAACCTGAATACCACATGTTTCCTATCATTCCGACCAATCTGGCAAAATTGCATCTTACCTGTTCTACGATGCATGCTATGTGGAGAAGAATGCATGTTGGATGTCTGTCTAACACTTCCATCAGCACTGCCAACGGATGTTGATACCCTGCTTGGTTCCGTAATGGCCCATGCATCGTGTTGTCCCCAGCGGCTACCAATCCTGATGACGGCATTCATTGAGATATCACAGACGCAATCTGCTGACGGTGAGATACGTGAATTGACAGGCACACAGGTACCACCTTCATCTTCATTTCCGACAAACATTGCTAATGCGACTAACGCTGATGCCGATGCTTCACATTTTGGTGCTATCGGTTTACTTAAAGAAGTGGTCCAACTTTCACCTACTGTGGTAGACAATTTCTTTGCCAGCTTAGAAGATTTGATGTTTTCTCCTAACAACGAGAATGATTTTTGAAGTTAGCACACAGAGTTCTATTGGACTCTGTATTCGACCTTCACTTTTCAAAACAAAACTTCCAACTTTAAGAACTCTATTTTTTCTAAGATTTGACTTTTCCAAAATTGAACCTTTTTGGCACAAAGTAATCTGCTTAAAGTAGAACTATTCTAAGAGAACAAGAATTCTTTGAAACTCGTCTAAGAGACAATATTTAACCTTGTCCACAACCTAAACAGTATATACTGTCATGGAATGGTCTCGACCTTTCTTCTGTATTTAAGAGCCATTTCATAAATGTTATTTCATGACTCATTCTGATAAGCATTTTTCAATGTCACACTACATGCTTTGAATGAAAATATTGCTTTTTAAAATGCGTACAGAACAAATGCTCATTTTTCGTGTACAACCATTTCAAATGCATTTTATGTATTTTGGGAGGGATTTTTTACACATCGTGCTTTAGATATGTTTAAAAATGCTTAGAATTTAGTAATATCGAACAGAATAAAGTTGAGTGGGTGTTGTGAAGCATTTTAGAATCAAGCGTAATTTACCAATTCATGCCCTTATATAGGTACAACTCACATTGCCCTTATATAGACATAGAAATCATGCCCATATTTAGACATAACGACTCTGAAGATTAGTTTTATCTTGGGGAAAGAAAGTTGTCATGTTTATGCGGTTGTCAGAAACTAATCTCTTCTTGTGTATTCAAGAAAGTTTCAAGTGATCTCTGAGCTAGCTGGCACTCACAATTAAGTCTAATATATTCAATAGAGACCTAGTCGACCTAAGTCCTACGTCAAATCTATAGGATATATTATTCCAATGCGCAGAGCCTATTGGGAATATAGGAACTACACTACAAAACGTGAGGCAGGGTTTTATGCAAAAAATAATGCCTTTTGAAACCAGGCATCAACAGGAGAAATGTTGTCATCTCTCCTTTTTTTCCGACTTTGCACTGTATAGCATACATACAAAGTAGGAAAAGTTTTAAATGCTGTCTAGGCTTAGCATTTTCTACTAGAAGGGAACCCTTCCAGTACAAAACATATGCTAGACTCTCGCACGCACTCTTGTACTATGGCTCAAAGGAGTGTGCATGACACACTGCTGCAAAATTATGTGCCGGTGCTAGGCAGAGGGGAGGAGAGAGCCAATTCTCTGTAGACACAGTGCTCTCCTGCTCCCTCCCTGTAATGCAGCACAGCATTTTTGGCTGCTGCGCTGCGTTGGGTGACAGTTTAGTACATCAGTCCCTACGTTTTATTGGCCGGGAGATGTGGCTCTGAGAGGGCATTGTCCCAGAGGCAATGTTGTGATCATGGGGGCTTGTCTAATTTATTAGCTCTTAGGCCCCCATAACGCCTATCTGGGGCTGTATGATTTTGACTGAATAGCTTAAATTACCCTTTAAACTCCCAGGGAGGTTCATATCTCCTAAAGGTGACTATATTGCCCCAATGTTCATTTTTTCTTCAAACTAGTCTGAGACGGTTAAGGGAAGAAAGAGGGCTTTGAGGAATAACCTATGCTGCCTTTACTTCTGTTGTCTAGACCAGACCACTCACAGCCTGTAAGAGGAAAAAACATTATAAATTGAAGCAGGACAAAAAGGGAAGTAAAAGGAAGAGAAACGAAGAAAACAAATAAAGAACCTTCATTTTATTCATAGGAGGCAGGGAAGGAACATGAAAGGAAGCCAAAAACAAAAAGAGAACTTTCAAAGTCATTAATGGGGTGAAATTGGTTGAAGTACCAAAGAAGTGGTGTTATGCTGTTCCTCAGCTGGTGGTGTCACAGAGTCAACAAAAGACCGGGTCCAGCTATGCCCACATAGGGTCCACGATTGGAGAATCCATTTGTTGGATTGTAATGCCCTCACACACCCTCTCAGGTGTCATGCTTCATCATATAGGTTGCTCCTCGTTGGGTCGGCGGTGCAATACCCAACGGGCTCCCTGAAAAGGGGCACTTTATCGGAGATCTTTTATCCAACAGCCCTATGGTGAAGTGCGGGTGTGGGGCCAGAAGTGTGTAGATGTGCACGAGTGAGTTAAAATAGGACAGGGAGTACCTGGCATAGATTACTTTATTCTGGGAGCCTCCTGTCATAATTAAAAACAGTGACAAGGCACTCATCCGAGTGTAATGTCTCGTGTTAGAGTGTCCGTTGTTAAGAAATATAGGTCGTCATGTTTCTCGCGTAACGTGAAGGTACTCGCGATTCTTCAGGACCGGGAAAAAGGAAAAGAAAACTATCTACACTTAAAATATATTGGTAACACAGTTTAACCAAAGTAGAAGTGTCTACTTGTAAATGTACCTGTGATAACCTGGTTCTACCTAATTCAGTAAAGCACCCAGGCGTCAACACTACCCGGTGGTCCACACATAAGGCTTTGCTCCTATGTGTGTAGGAGATTGGCTGCCTTGTGCTGCTCCTTGTGACCTGCCCACTCCACCAGTTGAGGAACAGCATAGCACCACTTCTTTGATACTTTAACAGGGGCGCCTGTTTATGCTGGACCTCCCACTCCCCTGCGAGTGGAAAAAGCCCCACCGTCCCTCATCTTTAAATACAGTGAAATTTGTTGACCCACTGAGATAGGGTAGTTCTTACCCCCTGTCCTAGCACCTTTTTAACCCTATCCGATGAGGGCACCAGTATAAAACGTTTTTACGTCCACCAGGAGAGAGTTTTACTGACACTATGTTCCTTTTTGCACTCTGCCCCTCACTCATTATTATCATCATCTCGCTCCTCAAAACACCTCTGCTCCTCCCGATCTTACACTTGTGAGTTGTAGCCCACCCAAGGTACCTTGCGGTCCTTGTGTGAGGTTGGAACCCAATGATGAAGCATGTCACCTTCGGATGAGTGAGGGTTCTCGTCCTACTAGCAAAGAGACTAGTTCTTATGATATCCAGAGTACTTTTTTCAAGTTTGCCCATCAGACATACACAAAATAATTGCAGTGCCTATGACTTCATTAAAGTTTTTGACATGCTAAAGCTGATTTGAATTTCCAAATGCTACGAATTGACAGTTTGGGGCAATTACCAATTCCTATAAAAAAAAATGCAGGATAAGAAAGTCTGGCAGGAGGGAAAGTTACTCTGTGGGTGACCTCCTTCATCGGAATGCTAATAAATACTTTGCAGAATTGCAGGCTGGATTTGTTCTGCCCTCGAGAACATTTAAAAAATATTTACAATTAACACAATAACTTATGTCTAATGATGATGGCTGTGGCTCTCTTAAAGGTAAGTTGGGCCTAGCTGTTATTTGCAGAATAGGGACAGATTCTACAGCGTATGCGCCTCGCCTTTCATGCTTACGCTATATAAATACAAATACTATTCTACTTAAAATCCGATCTGATTAAAACACAGTTGCACATGTTTATAGTTTGCCCCATAGCTTAAAATGTCTGGTCTCAAGTGCAGGTTGGCTGAGCAGACTGAATGAGCATAGTCTGAAGATACCTGCTAAAATGGTTCATACAGGCCTGCCTTTACTAAAGCCGATTTAAATGGGTGCGAACTGACAATATTCGTGTTCTCTTATATTTTAGCAGCTAGGAGAATGTTTGCCTGGAGTAACCTACTCTGACACCCCAAGTGGATGAATGAATAAAAAAAATTAAAGCTATTGCCGCCTAGGAAAGATGTTATTATTTTAGAATGTGCTTAGTTAGTTAAAGGGCTCACACCTTTCCTAGCTCAAAATTGTTGATTGGGGAGGGCAGGATATGTGATCTCTTTGCATTGTTTGCATATCATGTATTGATTCTCTTTTTTATTTGGAATTTTTTTCAGGCACCTTAAATAAATTCAATTTTGTGCACTAATCACTTTAGATAATGCCATTTTTACTTAACTACAGCGGGGGGGGAACATTTAACTACCTTTCAACACTCACTAGCAGAAGAAATCGAGGGCACACGTGAGTCTTAAGATTTGCAGCTACTGTAGAGTGTGTGCACTTCCTATTTCACAGGTAATGTAGGTACATTCATTAAACACATTTCAAATCGTAATGTCTACGTGCTGAAGATGGTGGTACAATCTTGTATTGTACTGTATGGCATCACACACCCACTTGCTTTGCATTACTCTGTGTATCCTGGAAATCACGTTGTTTGATAACCTAGGGCCTCATTTATGAGGCTGTGCATCACTTTTACGCCGCCGGTGCGTCATCTTTTGTGACGCACCAGTGGCGTAAACAATGCGCCTTGTTGCGCCATATTTACAAAGTGACGCATCTAGGTAGATGCGTCACTTTGTAAACCCCTGCGCCACATTATACCTATAGGTATAATGTATGCAGGGGGGGGCGTTCTGACCCAAGAAAGGGTCGTAGAAGTGACGCAGTGAAATCTATGTGATTTCACTGCGCCACTTCTAGGACACCGTTGCGTCAAAATCTTGCGCCTGCCTCACAGCAGGCGTAAGACTGACGCAAGCCCTTTCACATGGGGCATGCACCTTGTGAAAGGAAGCATTGCTGGAGTTGCGTCACTTTTGTGACACACTCCAGAAAGGCGTCACTTTTGCGCTTACAGATACGTCAGAAATTGCGACATGATGCGTCATACATTTAATATGACGCATCAGGTATGTCGCAAGGAGTGCGCACTGAGAAGTGACGCATCGCTGCTTTCACGCAATGATGCGTCATTTCTCATAAATTAGGCCCCAGAGAGAAATATTCTGATGGTATTTATTCTATGAATTTATGTGTACATGCGTTTTAACATGCAACAACTTGATGAGATAAGACAGGTTTGTTTTTTAGATATTTCCACCAAAGAGGCTTTTTTACTGCAGCTTCCTGGATGTTTGTATATACATAAAACAAGAACCTTCAAACACGAGTATTTCATAACGCTTTGTAAATATGAAGGAATATGAGACTGGAAGCTAAAAGTTACTTTGGCCTCCTTACCTTAAATTCCTGTGAGCAGCACAAGGACATCAAACAGAATACAGAATGGATGAATGGACAATGGGTGTCCTCAACTAATGCTCCAATGCACTAGTATGGCTGGGGAAAAACAGAATACGCATTAGGAGCAAAAAAAGACTAAGCAATATGCTTGAAAATAGCATATTGCTTTGTCTTTTAGAAATGATCCAAATTTTGAACATCTCCAACCTCCTCTTTAAAATTAAAATTTCGATTTTTAAATGTATTTTATTTCTGTATTAAACTGAATAGTTCATATGATATGTCTTTGTTTGATGTACACTTGTTATTGTGAATTGTTTGGGGTTAAAATAGTAGACATTACTTTCCCAAGAGTCTACAGATTTCATTAATGATTTAGTGGGGGTCTACAGAAGTGAAAAGTTTAAGAACTTGTTTTCAATTCATGAACTTGCCTGAAGTTTCAGACCCTACAACGACATCTTAAAAAGGTTGACTTGAAACAGATATAGATTGAGACCTTTACCTGGAGATGGGGTCATCATTTGCAAAATCTAAGAGACTGGTCTGTTCTGTAGTTAATAAAGATGTTTGAGTATCATGTGTTACTATTTAATGACTTGAAATCAACCTGCGAAGCATGTGCTTTTGCATCCCTCAGAAAGAGATCCCTCGGGGACAGCGAACAGTTCTGTCCTAAAGAAACCGAATGTAATATGTTTCTCCTCCATTTCCTTTGGCTACAGACAATTTATCTCAAGGCGTGCGCACATCAGCCTGTTTGGCCAGTGCACAAACTACAAGTACTCTTATTGAGCAGAGGAATCCATCATCTTTTGCAGCTCCCAAGAGCAACCCAAAGAGACTTCCATGTAGTTTCCCTTTAAATAATGTATAGGATTGAAAAAAAGTTATGTCTCTGTTAAAAGCTCTAAAGCAACACCATTGTGTTACACCATTTATAACATGAATATCCACTTATTGGATAAAACAGGCATTGTGGGTCATCGAAACGTTTTGCTAGAATAGCAATTGACATTTACTTACTTTTTAAGGTCATAAAGTTTCAAAAGGAATGAAGAAGCTCGCCTGCATTACAGTTTTATGTAGTTGAAAAAGTCAGATATTTATGATTCAAGAAATGTACATTGAACGGTAAACATTGGGATGAATTGTACAGCCTCTGGTCTGTCACTGTCATTCAATGATTATCCTTTGGTCAGACCCAGGTGATCCTCGGAGACCGCAGGAGAGAAAGCACCCTCTGTGGGTAGTAAGGATGTGCGGAATGTTTCCCAAAAGAAAAGGAACCTAGGCACATAATAACCATGGACCGAGATGATATATATATATATATATATATATATATATATATATATATATATATATATATATATATATATATTCACTGAAAAAACCATAGGTTATAGACCATATATAGTTAGGAATTTGCATTTACAAAACCTTGAAAATTCACTGAAAAAACCATAGGTTAGAGACCATATATAGTTAGCTGGACATTTTATTGACATAAAACCAATGAAATTCCATATATAGTTAGTTGCACTAACTATATATCGTGCACCCGCAATCCACTGCTGATGATGTCACATATTACATCATTCATGACATGGTCAGTGACATCACTGATGACATCACTGATGACATCTCAAATGACATCACTGATGAAATCACTGATGACATCTCAAATGACATCACTGATGACATCATCTAGTGTCTGTGTTTTTGTAAAGTTTAAATATGTTTTACATATTGAAGAATGAGTGGATGTATGGAAGACTGAGTGTGTGTGTGGCTGGCTGGGAGGTGTGTGACTCTGTGCATATCAATGTGTACTTGTATCAGTGATTGTATAAGAGAGTAAGTATGTGTTAGTATATGTGTGAAAAAGTATGGTGGTCTGTGTTTAACTGTATAGATGAGGAAATCGAAGTGTGATTGATTCTTCACAGGACTGACTAGGTGTATGAGTGCATATGATAGTGTTGTAATAATGAGTGACTGTATGTATGAGTGATTGTATGGGTGAATGAGTGAATGTGTGTGTAGACGTAGGAATCAGTGAGTGCGTATGTAGTAACTGGTATTGGTGTTTCATGATGTCATCAGTGATGTCATTTGAGATGTCATCAGTGATGTCATTTGAGATGTCATCAGTGATGTCATCAGTGATGTCACTGAAGTATGGTGTTCTGTGTTTAACTGTATAGATGAGGAAATGGAAGTGTGATTGATTCTTTACAGGACTGACTATGTGTGTGAGTAACTCCATGGATGAGTGGCAGTGTGTGAGTGTCTGCATAGGTGTATGAGTGCATATGATAGTGTTGTAATAATGAGTGACTGTATGTATGAGTGATTGTATGGGTGAATGAGTGAATGTGTGTGTAGACGTAGGAATCAGTGAGTGCGTATGTAGTAACTGGTATTGGTGTGTCATGATGTCATCATTGATGTCATTTGAGATGTCATCAGTGATGTCATCAGTGATGTCATTTGAGATGTCATCAGTGATGTCATCAGTGATGTCACTGACCATGTCATGAATGATGTAATATGTGACATCATCAGCAGTGGATTGCGGGTGCACGATATATAGTTAGTGCAACTAACTATATATGGAATTTCATTGGTTTTATGTCAATAAAATGTCCAGCTAACTATATATGGTCTCTAACCTATGGTTTTTTCAGTGAATTTTCAAGGTTTTGTAAATGCAAATTCCTAACTATATATGGTCTATAACCTATGGTTTTTTCAGTGAATTTCATTGGTTTTTTAACAGCTAATATCTGTAGCTGTAAAATGTATTCTTCTTTAAATCCAAAAATATATTTTATATGTTTATTAATAACTTTTTTAAAAAAAATTTTTTTTTCTTCGTTCCCGCTTCGCGAATCGGGAAGCTTCCCGTTAGCTGACCTTGATGCCGCGAAATAGACCACGAGCCGGTAAACGTTTCTTTACCGCAACTGCCGCGTTAGAAAACAACATCGTGACGCCTCCCGTCCGCATGACGTTTCGCGTTGTCGCGTGATACGTCATATGACGTGCTACGTTAGCGAACTCGTACGCTTACCGAGTCGCAAAGCACAGGTTTCTGGAAGCAAACCGGGAGGCCCTGCAAAGCGCGTAACATACACACAGCAGGTCATGTGACTTGGTAATAACACTTTTCATTGGTTCATTTCACTTTCGGTTTCCTAATGATGTAAGACTAGGTCATATGATCTAAAATGAACACTTTTCATTGGTTGAGAACTATTTTTTTTCCCAAATGGTGAAAATCCCTCCTTCTTTCCTCACTCTGACTTTCATCATTGTGAGAGAAAGACCCTTTGTTACCAGTGAGCAATGGCTTCTTTACTAGCTTCAGCTGGTGCTTCCCCACCACCTCCACCACATCCAAGAAAGAGTGGACCACCTGCTAAAGTTATAATTCAGCAAGAAGACGAAGAAGAGGAACAGGACGACCTAGATAATCTCCCTATTATGGCCAGAAGATCTGTTGTACCAGAAGTAACGGGACCACAGGGCAGGGAGATGGTGCCAAATATACAAACGAGATTTCGTGAAGTAAAACAAGTCTGCCTACATTGCAGTGGATTCATTTGCTACGCAGAAAGTAGCATCACTCTGATCAACAGAGCTATTGACAATCATGCTCATGTTTGTCCGAAACTCCCCAAACAATAAATTCTTTTTTTTTGTTTTCTTGCTCCTGTTGAGCCCTTTACAATGAATCGTTTTCGTTGCCCCCTCCGAAAAAAAAACAAAAAAATTATAAAACTGTTCAGAAAAATTCAAAAAAAGTAAACAAATGTTCAGAAAAATAATAAAAAAAATATAAAACAACAAAAACAATTTAAAAAAAAGTTCTTTTCAGAACTACCTCCCCGTTATTAAAAAATTGGTACAATATTTGCAACTGTGCCAACCTCTATTTCTCTTAGTTCGCTTCTCAGTTCGCTCCCCGGTACGCGAACCGGAAGCGAACCCAAAATTTTTTTTTTAAAAAAAGAACAGTAAGTATAAGGGAAGGAAACAGACACTTATGTTAAAAGAAAGACAGCTATAAGGGAGTAAACTAGAGATACTATTACCCGTAATCCACTGCTGATGATGTCACATATTACATCATTCATGACATGCTCAGTGACATCATCAGCAGAGGATTGCGGGTAACAGTATCCCTAGTTTATTCCCTATAGCTGTGTTTCTTTTAACATAACTGTCTGTTTCCTTCCCTTATACTTACTGTTCTTTTTAAAAAAAAATTTTTAGATCAGTCAGAAACAGTGAAAGTAATGAAATATAAAAGACTACGTAGAATATGAGGACTGTATGCAACAACTTTGACACTTACAGAAGCCTCACCTTCTCCATGCCTCCTACACAGTTCTACATGTACATCATAAATGCAAACAGAACAGAATTAATTATACATGTTAAATGGTTTATTTTTGCTGTTCTCAGAATGTATCAAATTTCACTAAAACAGTGACTTGAAGGTATTCATCATATAACAGCTGGGAAAAAAAAACACAATCAAAATGATTGTGTTTAAAAAACCCATACAACATTACAAATCAGAATTCAGAACTCCTTAAAGTTAACTTACTTTCCATGACGGCCAAGGATGTCCTATGAACAGCTTACACTCTGTTGTGCTGTTATTACTTTCAACCCGCCACTTTCTGAAAGAAAACCTCCATCGTTTTCAAAAACATGTTACATACAATAAATGACTTCTTGCTCTCTACCACAAGATTCCACAAGGCCAAATCTTGTCAGAGCCATGTATAACTCTTGGATTTCTTGTTAGCCAATCCCGTCTTTTCGCATTTCCACAACTTTCAGAATTAAAATGTTGAAGATCATTTACACAATCCTGGACTAGTAATATCTTCCCCTTCTTCCTCAATCATGTTCTACATTTCCTATCACACTGATACTGCTTACTATGAAGCAGACTTACACTACCTTTATGACTAGTACAATTATTTAATTCTCTACATCACTTTTAATCACAAAGCAATGTAAAACAGTAGACAGCATTGCAGACTTACATTCCCTCTACTCCATGTTTTGATTGGCTGCTTCAATTAGCTTATAAAAAGAAACAGTTTTTCTGAACTCATTCAAAGTGCACGTATTTCTCCATAAAGTCCAGTGTTATGGTAAGAAGTTATGTCTCTGTACTACACTTATCCTCAAGGCCAAATCGTGTAGGAGCCATGAGAACTTCTTGAAATTCCTCAGAGCACATCCCGAGATTCTTTCCCTAAAATTTTGGTTTTAAAAACACCAGGTAAGAGTTTTTAAGGTCAAACGGCAATTTTTTTTTGAAAATTAAAACAGAATCATTGCAGAATGACCAGCCATTTCTACACTTTAAATAAGCTGTATAATGTCCTGATGTTATTGAAGGACCATCATGATATATAATTGCTACAGTTACAAAAGTCCTTCCTGATATTGACAACTGTGAAGCCACAAACTTTTTAATTAAAGTTGTCAATTTTGTTCCATCAGGCCTACATCGTTGGAACATTAAAATGACATACTGGCCATATGTTCGTATAAATAATGTGGACATCATTTCAGATTTACATTGGCTACACTCCATGTTGTGATCAGCTGCTTTTACTAGCTTATTAAAAGAGACTGATTTACTGTCTGGCAAAGTTAAATATATAAATCTTTCTGAGTCTACACTAGTAGTACTTGATACCCTACAGTTCTCGCAGTCATGCTGCCATTGATAAGAAAGCCCAAACAGGTGATCTACATCTACACCTTCATCATGCAATACATCAAGCATGTACATTAAAAACTCCTGACAATCTTGCTGACTATTTTGAGAGAATTGTGTTTGGCCTGAACATCTGTCTAACAGATTTCGAATTTCAGACACACTTTCTATGTTTGTTCTATCAGTGCTACATTTCTCTAACACAGAATTTAACAAACTGCAAAATCTTTGATCAGAATTGACCACAATCTCTTCTTTTACATTTTCTAGAGAAAACAAAACATTAACTACTACATTAGCATAGCAGTTGACACCAGAACTGTTTTCAAATTGAAAACCAACAACATCTTCAACAGAATCCTTTTTGTTTCTGCTTGTAATTTCAGGTTCATCGACTTTTCGTCTTTTTGCTACAACCTCCCCAGTATTGGTCACATTTCTTCGTTTCCGGCCTACCACACGTTTCTCAAACAAAGGATACTGAGGCAAATGTGGCGCATACTCTCTTCTCAACCTATTGTATTCCTTAACACAATCTAGATCCGCACAAATGTTTGTGACATCACACTCAATCAAGTACAATCCCGATAAAGTCCTAACTCGTGACAATGCCACATATGCCATACCCTCCTTGAACACAGAACTGCCAATATTCACCAATGCACAGTCTACACTTAAACCTTGCGATTTATGAATTGTCACCGCATATGCCAAGCAAACAGGAAACTGCTTACGACGAACATATAAGTCTTTTACAAGCAAAAATCTAGCAGAACAACGAGCAATTAGCTGTACTTCCTCAATGCCATCAAATTTAATTTTTAAAAATTCAATTCCATCTCTATTTCTGTATTTCACAAAATCAACAACATTACCCATTGATCCATTTACCAGACCTCTTTCAACATGTAAATTCCTTCTTAAAATTATACGGCAGTTCAAGCACACATTCAGAGTCTTTTCAAAACCCGCAGTTTTAGATATACTCTTCTCTAATGAATCCAATTTTGTTTTCAGATTCTCAGACAAAATAATTGTTGATCCCATATGCTCTACTCTGTCAATAGCTTCCAATTTCACAATCTCTTGCTTTTCTAAATGCAACATTTTGTTGTTGAATTTGGCACATTCTGCAAGAGTTGGCATCAAACATATTCGAGATTTTTTCTCAGTAACTTTCTGAAAAATATTCTCAGGCACAACATCTTCGTCTGGATATAAATTTGTCAGTAATCGTGCATGTAAAGCTTCTTTCCCATGCTCGGTCACTTTTCCAATTCTAACATCTTGTAGAATAGTCTTGTAAACTTCATCCTTTGCCTGACGCATATTTTCATGCAGTTCAGCATAATTGAAGTTTAACCATATATTGACGTTGCCAATACTCCCTAAGCACTTCCTGGTATCTTCATGCGTGAGCATTTTGAACACAGGTTGCCCTTTCACTGGTGTCAGCTGCAGAAGATCTCCGAAAACAATGATGTGTTTGCCACCAAATAACACATCATACTCTGTTTTGAGAACTTCTTGCATTCTCAAATGCACAAAGGCAAGCATGACATTGGAAACCATGCTTACTTCGTCAATGATAAGAAGTTTCATTTTCCTCAAGACTCTTGAAACTTCAAAACAAGCATCTCCAGATAGCTTGTGATATTCTAATTTGTTGTCATGCTCCACTGGCAGCATCAGTAAACGATGTAAAGTAATCCCTTTAATGTTATGTGCTGCCAGTCCAGTTGGAGCGGTGACAACACAAGACAGCGATGACTCTGTCCTTTCCTGCAAATAACATGAAATTGCTTTAATAAGGAAACTTTTTCCAGTTCCCGCTTCTCCACTCACGTACAGTCGGACAGGCTTCAACGACGTACATGAGCACTCTTTCTTGTCATGACTTAATCCATGATCAATTTGCATGGTAAGTTCGTCATATATTTTCCTCTGCTCAACGTTGAGTTGTCTTTCCAACTCTTCTAAGTTAACCGCATCCTCCTGAGCATGTGCCATGGCTCTTTCCACTTCATTCATAGCAGTGGCAGCTTCATTTTCGATAAGAGGTCCTCCTAGTGGATCCTGACTCAATGAAGCAGAACTCTGACTGTCCTGAGAACTGTCTCTGGCAATCTCGGCTGCAATCGTTGCTTCCTGCTCAATTTCCACATTCAACATTTCTACATATTTGGGAAAAGCAGGACATTCTATGGTCTCCTTGGCAGCATTGAATGAGTCTTCGTAACAAAGGAAATCTCCAAGCAGTTCCTCTTCTGCACGCCAAGGCTTAAAAAGTTGCAAAAGTGCTAAATAGAAAAACTCCTTTTTTTCAGGAGATTCGCCACTCAATTTTCGATGGTTTATCAAGTGGCATTTTCTTTGCTTGACCAGACATCCCTCACTTCCTATTACAGCATACACTCCTTTCTCAGTATCTTCTTTGATGTTCCTCTTGAATATGTAATTTTGCAGAACCTCATACAGACAAACATTCTCGAGGTGACTGCTTCGATTTGGATAATATGTATCCAACATGTTGCTCTTCAAAATGTCGGTACTGTTTGGCTCCTTTTCCGCCAAATACTCAATTTCCCGCACAGGTTTCAGAACTCGATTACGCGTTGCAGCAAGACCAACACTCGCCCAAACGATACTCCTGGACTTGGCATAGAGACTTGCTGAAGACAACCGGTCAGAACATTCGTAAGCTCCGATTTCTCGATGCGACAACATCTTCAGACTGAAACTGTACAACTTCTTGCTGAGGCTCTTTTCATGGGAAATGTCCTCCCACATATCCTTCAATTCTGTCTTCTCTTTTTTGGTGATGTAAGATGTCACATACCGAGCCACAGCCATACAGTTATCAGCCACAAACTGTATATCCATGTTAGCATTCCACATGGACAAAATCACCGGGTTGTAGTCGTTAATGTACTTAGACTCTTCGTTCCTCTTCAAATTGTATGTGTTTTTAGGTGATTTCTTCATCACATTATGTCGCAGCGAAGACATCAAACTGTTCACTCTTCCTTAAGAAATCACCAGTCGTGGAAAGCCGAAACGACATTTGGTGTAGAACTTGTCTTTGTTCCGGAATTTACGACGACAGTACTTTCCACATCGATGGCTTTGGAAACGTAGAACTTTTTCTCGTAGGCTTTTTTTCTCCTTTGCGTTTGGAACAGCACACGTAGAATACTGCTCTATGAAACTCATCACTGAGTCTTCTGCATCCGTTCCAAATTTAGGTGCATCCTTGATCCACAGCAACATATGTATATGAGGAGCACCTCTTGCTTGGTACTCCTTCCTCCAGAAGAAATCCAACACCTCTCCAAGAGGTGGATTCTTCTTATTCATGATGAAAGACATCATACCTTCAAATCTATGATTGAAGTACCTACATACATTGACTGGATCCAAAGAGCACAGTTCTCCGGGTGTCTTGAATTCGATGTTTTCTACGTTAGCATTTGCCTCTCGTAGAAATTCAAGTAAGTCTTCCCAGCCATACTCAGCACAGCTCAAAGTGAGGAACCATGTGGGAGTTCCTAAGTTCCTTAGCATACATTTTAAATCACCATGACGACGGTACCAGTACTCATTAGTACCACGCTGACACGCCATGAGATTAATCAGGTGAGAATCCAAAATACTGTCTTGGACATTGACTTTATCCATAAAGTCACTTGCCGAGATGTTTTGCATGTGTATACCACTTTTCAAGATGTGGTTCACTGCATATGACAGTCCAGACAGATCGCTTTCAAACAGGAGATGAAACAAATAAGGAATGCATTGTCGAAACCTAGGATCTCCTGCATACAATCGCAAAGTCCGGTATTCAGAAGCAGGAATTTGATGAGGTCGCTCATCATATCTTCCTCCCTGACCTGTTGGAAAAAGCTGTGGGAAACACCGAGCTTCCAAACTTTCCTCCCAAACACTAATGGGACTCCCTTTCGCTTGTTTCATTTGAAACAACTCAATAGCATTCCCCATGACTTCCTTGGAATGCAAAGGATGAACACTATAATGTTCATATATTTCTTCACTAGTACAGGGTTCTACTTTCTCAATTTGACCAGCACACAAATCGCTATCCTCTTCCTCACTTACTTCCTCTTCTGCAACATATACATTTTTATAGTACTTATTATATTTTTTCAAATACAATGTTGCCCTTTTGACTTTCCTAACATCTACTAAATCTTGCCATATTTTCTTATTCTTTGTCGGAACCCCATTAACTAAGATAACAAGAGGTTCCTCTTCCACTTTTTCTACTCCAATTGTGTTAATGTTTTTCTTCAAATCTAGAGGCAAATAAACAACTCTTCCCTTTAATCCTCTCTGTAAATCTGATGGAGGCAATTTCCCTGTCTTTGGCTCCATTCTTACAATAGCCTGAAAGGGATGGATACTTTGAATCAAAATAGATTCATAAGTATTTAAATCCTTCAATTCAGAAGGAATCTCAACCAATTCCAGATTATTATGAACTGCTCTAGCAGGCATCTGGTTTTGATTTAATTTGTTACAACAATAAGTACACACACGTTGATCCAATCCCAAATCAAAACAATTTTCTACCATCAAGTATGTTGTAAAATCCTTCCATTCACTATTATTTTCCCTTTCACTTTTTCCATATAAATCCACTAACTTAGTCTGATTCTTATAATAAGTGCGTCGACAACACACACAAGTGAAATTTGGCCTCTCACTTGATTTCACCTCAAACGTCGCAATTTCCCTCTGGAAATTATCTGTACTGGAAACCTGTACACTATCTTCCACATTACTCTCTTCTTCTTGGTCAATTTCAACATTCTCCTCTTTACTTCCAAAGTAACAAAACTCAATTTCTTCACATATATTCTTCACATCTATTTCAGAACCATGCAAAAGAGCAGCGCATAATTGTTTAAGCATAATTGCTGGACTCTTAGCATAATACAACATTCTAACTAATTTCCTCACTTTATTATGATGCACTGCTAGCATCCTGAAATGATGAAAAACACTCTGGCATACTCTCCTGGAAAGACGAGCCAGTGAATGACCATGCAAACCTATCACTTCTCTCACTCTGCAAGGATCTAATTCTTGCAACAACTTCATTTTCTGCTTCAAACTGTTCTTACTAAATGACCGTATAAAATCACAAAGCAAATTGATGGAATCCTGTCGTACACTGCAAATACTACTACACTTCCAGGTGTACACAGGACCCTTAGGACGTCTCCCTAAAACCTCATTACCTAACACCTCTTCTATCTCTGTTGTCACAAGTTTTTCTTTTTCAACTGGACAACCATCTTTCACTTCATAAGCTCGACCACTGGTGTCAACTGCATGCACCAAATCATTATCCTGGAAATAACTCTCCTCATTAAAAAATGCCTCAGAGCTGGAACTATGCATCCATTCTCCAGAAAAAACTTCACAAAAATTACTACGATTAACTATTCTCTTCCATCTACTATTTCTTTTGAAATCATAAATTACCTTGTTTAGCTTCCGAATTCTATTGATTGTCAAAATAAATAACTTACGTTTAATTTCAAATGCCTGATCAATAACTTTCTCAACAATTTTTTTTCTCTTATAAAAAACCACTTTCTGCTGACCTTTTTTATTAATATTTTTTAACAAATTCCCAATTATCCTGTTGCGGAACATTCGTTTACGAATATCCCTAAACTCTTGTTTCCTTCTACTTTCATGCATAGAGTTATCTCTTACTCTAGCAGTAACATTTCTCATTGGCCTTTCCTTACCATTTGAATTCTGTCTCCTTTTCTGGAGTGAAACATTTTCTGTAGTAATATTTTTTTTACTACACATATTTCTTATGACTGTTTTTCGACTCTTACCCGGTGCTTTCTTGGTGACTTGACAAATCTTTTTGTTAGAGGACTGCTGCATTCTTCCATGGTCCTGCTGTCTTTGACGTTTTGCAGCCTTTCTTACTCTTTCTTTGCTAGGCATCCTAAAATCTTGAAATAATCTGCAGTTGAATCTGTGGTAAAATATAATAAAAAATGTTATTAACCACTATTACCCAACAGTAAATTAATAACAGTCATCAAAAACTTAACACACTACTTAAGTATATAATATACTGAAGCCTATCTCCAATTTTTCACTGAACAGGACTCATCTCTTCTTAACCTTGGATAAACCTCACCTACTCTGTGTCCCCTGCACATAATTAAATGTAAAGGGGCAGATTTATATTAACTAGCACATCCCCAGGGATGCACCAGTTAACGTGCACCGCTGCTCTGCCACCCACGGTGTGCCGCATTTACAATCAGATAGGACAAAGCTACATCAAAACCCTGCGCCTGCTTGAAGCAGGCATAGATCTTGACGCAGGTAGGCTGAAAGCTAAAGCAACAACTAAGTATCGTGTGCAGAAGTTACAAAAAAGGAAAAATGGCGTTTAAACCAGTAATGAGCCCATGCTAACGTAACACAGTGTAAAAATATCCAGGATCTACATCAGTTTGGGGTTCACGAACCTGGCAGGTACAAGGCACTGAGGCTTTCCACCGTGCATGTCTCATCCCAAATCATATGTTGTTTGTGAATGAAACAATTTCCCAGACCAAATGCTTTGGATTGGCTACTTCTAAAAAATTAAACACCCCTACTATCCCGGAGTTAGAGGAATATGATGGTTGGAGTAATTTTACTCGTTGTCCATTAAAGATTTACAGGCCCTACTCCGTAATTCTTCCTTTAACATTTCCAGTATAAATCCAAAAGGTTCACTGCTTTGGCAACGTGCCTTATCCACGGTTTAATAACGCTGCCTTTTGCTTTATATAAGTTTTCAAATTGTATGAAATATATACCAATAGGTCGTTATTAACCTTTAGGTAGTGGTTTTCTTCATGAGGTCTGGTCGCTTCCATACACATACAGATTTTCAAAGATGATCAAGACCTTTATCTGAATGGAGAGGAATGCACTGAGACGCCAGATCATTCACTAATGTGTAGGCACATACAGTTACACGGTTCATGCAACAAACACCGACCAAATATGGCTTGCGTGTTGCAAGGCACGCCAGTTCCTGCTATCATCCCCACGTTCAAGTTCTTGGAAAATGGTAGTTATTTGATGCTCAATAATGAAGATTGTTCTGGGTTAATTAAAAGTATTCATTTTATCGTAACAGTAAATGAACGGGTTATTTGCTGCAGAAATGTTCTATTTCCTCCCACACATGAACATAGGGAGTTTTCAATCTGGCCACAAATACCAACCTTGGGAGCACATTTCAACAGCATGGCAAGAATAAGAGCTCTTTTGTCTCAGAGAGAGGTGGCCTTGAGTTCGGCCCGTGAAACTTTCGTGCTTCACATAGCGAACACCCGTACAGAGGTGCAGACCCTTTTAAATACAGATTCGACTTTGCATTTCTGCAAGATTACCCATTCATTTCCATGCAGCAGGAGGCCCATAGGAATGAAGGTGCAATGTGCGATTAGCAATTACCTCATCGCAAATTACGAATTTTTCCGACGGTGCAGGGGTGTCTCAAGAACACCCTGCTGCACCCCTGAAAAAAAAATTTGGGGTCATATGGCGCACATAAATTTTGAAAACATTCCTTTACCTCAAAAACGATTTTCAACTCATAATTTGAAAACACTGCACATGGGGAAATGACTTAAAATGTCCTTAAGACACATAAAAGCATTTTTTGATTGCCTTTGCAGCATGTTTCAGTCACCTTTAACATGCCTATGTAACGGAAACATTCAAAATCTAAATTTGCCATGCACAGGTGGGAGCATATTTACAAGCAATTTGCTCCACACACAAACTTCTTACATTGAAATGGGAAAAATAACATCAGAGACTCTCAATTACCTTATAAAGAAGCAGACACCATTATGTCCTTCTCATCAATATTAAAACCATTGCTTTTTCTCAAAAACGATTTACAAGTCATAATTTGAAAACACTCCACAGCTCCTATGCACATAAAAGCCCTGTCAGTACTAATACTTCACATTTTCTCCAATTACAATTTCTCAAAGAAACAAAATCTATTTGTGAAACACTTGAGACAAAGCAACATTTGAAAAACACAACTTTCTTCATAATTTTCTCCTTAAAGCAAACTATTTTCTATCTAAATTAAAGAAATTTTTTCTCACCTTAGCAAATACTTTGAGTTTCAAAACAGTCTCAGAAACACACCAATTTGTCTTCAGCAGAGCAAAAGGTATGCACTCCAGAGTCTGCAGCTATCAAAAGCACAGAAATGCTGTAATTCCTCACACAGATCTTTCATGTCACCCAATCAAAACTCTTCCCTCACTTTTTTTCAAAGCAAAACCCTTCCCCCCTCTGCCCCCTCTCTGCTTTTTCTGCATAGCAACCACCTCTTGCAAGACCTCTCACACAACAATGTTGCAATTGAACTCTGAACTCTCAGTGCACCTGCATATCCAAAGCATTCTTTCATTTAATGATTTTTTCTTCGCCACTCAAAATACATCTTTCAACGAACTCATCCATGCACACTAACTTTCTGTTTTCAGCAATCAAAATCCACCAATCACTCTTACTGCTTCATTAACACAGAAACTCCTCAGTTTTTTTCATTTTACACTCTCATTTTTTCAACTGCCATTTCATTGCCACACTTCATCTGACTGCAGGAGAACCTTCTCTCGCCATGTTTTCTGTCTGGATTGTTGGACATAGCTACATCTATTGGGCTCAAAGGTACGCTGAAAACAGGAATTTACCTAACCTCAATTTACAAGATGTGGAAATTAAGTGGTTTGGCCACAGAGGATTAAAATGTCACCAATTGATACCATTGGTGAAAACCTTTATGCATTTGCCAAAACCTGACCTGTTAATTGTGCACTGTGGAGGTAATGATTTGGGCACTTTGACTGGGGTAGGTCTGGAAATGCTTTTAAAGGACACCTTTGAGCAATTGATGGCACTTTTTCCTCAGACTGCCTTGGTATATTCAAATATATGCCAAAGACAGAAATGGAGGTGGTCGAACCAATTTTGTCCACAAATTGAGAAATCGAGGAAGCATGTAAACAAATCTGTTTCAGCTTACATGAGAGACCATGGAATGGGCTCCCTGTACAACAATAACTTGCGTTACTACATGCAAGATATCTACAGAGCAGATGGAGTTCACTTCTCAGATGAGGGCAACAGAGTTTTCACTCTGAATTTAAGACTGTGCATTGGTACCTACTTATAAGTACCTAAATGTACCATAAACCCAAAAGCTCTTCTCAGAGCTACCCTACATCTGATCACTCACAATTATTATTTTACTCTAACTTTTTTCACTAATTTTCAAGAAAGTACGCTCCCCAGACCGCTTCCCGGTTCGCGAACCGGGCGCACTCCACGCAAAAAAACTAAAAAAACGGTATATTTTTTTTTTGCCCTGCGAGACCCTTTCAAAGCCTCCACATCAAACCTAGGGGGTCAGGGAGGATCTACTATGCCCCCTTATGGTCATTTGCCCCTTCGCTTTGGCCTCCTCTTGTCTCTCGATCCTACCGAGAGACAAGATGGCGGCCGCTACGGACTGTTTGGAATGTTTACAGACGCCGAAAAACCAATCAGCTTCGCAAACCTCCGTAACGCGAAAAGTACGAGAAGCGGAGCGCTGTTACAGATATATATCTTTTTTTGAACGTTAATTTCTCAAAATCCACTAGAGCACATATATTGAGACCTAGCAAAGGCACATCGGGCTACCAGTCCCTACAATTTTGCCAAGTTTCGTGCAAATCCATTCAGCCGTTCGATTATTATTATTATTATTTTTTTTGCCCCGCGGTGCCCTTTTAAAACGTCCACATCAAACGTAGGGGGTCACCGACGATCTACTATTCCCCCTTATGGTCATTTGCCCCTTCGCTTTGGCCTCCTCTTGTCTCTTGATCCTACCGAGAGACAAGATGGCGGCCGCTACGGACTGTTTGGAATGTTTACAAACGCCGGAGAGCCAATCAGCTTCGCTTCGCAAAGCTCCGTAACGCGAAAAGTACGCGAAGCGGTGCGCTGTTACAGATATATATCTTTTTTTGAACGTTAATTTCTCAAAATCCACTGGAGCACATATATTGAGATCTAGCAAAGGCACATCGGGCTACCAGTCCCTACAATTTTGCCAACTTTTGTGCAAATCCATTCAGCTGTTCGATTATTATTATTTTTATTTTTTTTTGCCCCGCGGGGCCCTTTTAAAACCTCCACATCAAACCTAGGGGGTGAGCGACAATGTACTATGCCCCCTTATGGTCATTTGCCCCTTCGCTTCGGCCTCCTCTTGTCTCTCGATCCTACCGAGAGACAAGATGGCGGCCGCTACGGACTGTTTGGAATGTTGACAGACGCCGGAGAACCAATCAGCTTCGCTTCACAAAGCTCCGTTGCGCGAAAAGTCCGCGAACCAGAGCGCTGCCCGGTCCGCTGTTACAGATATATATATTTTTTTAAACGTTAATTTCTCAAAATCCACTGGAGCACATATATTGAGACCTACAAAAGGCACATCGGGCTACCAGTCCCTACAATTTTGCCAAGTTTCGTGCAAATCCATTCAGCCGTTCGGGCTAAAAGTGAGGCCAACCGCCCTATGGAAAACTCAATGTTAAAAACACGTTTTGGGACCCCCCTTTTTTCTCGGCCCCCCCTTGACGAACCCCCCCAAAATTTTCAGGGGCTGCTCAGAAACAAAATGTGCCATTTTCCTGAAAATTTCAGCCAATTCCGTCCACAAACGCCAAAGTTATTAGACATAGAATTTTCAAAAAACCCATAGAGAAAAAATCCTAACTATATATACCTACTGGCGACCGCCAGTAGGTAATATATATATATATATATATATATATATATATATATATATATATATATATATATATTTGTATTATTATGTGATATGCACTAAACCCTTCACGTTACTGAGAGCTGTGCAACAATATTATATTGACATATGATCGTGACATAGTTATCCCTAAAAATACAGTGGTAGTGTGAAACTGCAACAAAACCTGGGGTTTACATAGAATTCAGGAGATGGAAATCATAGCTTTGGGCGACATATTGGTTTTATTCAATGCCATGAGGAAGTTAAGTACAAAACAATTCCCCAAAATTCGCTTTCACCTATCAGGAAATTTTAAAAAAAGTGTCAGGGATGGAAAATCCACTGGGTCTAGCATTTTTTGCAGTCCACCTTAGCAAAATGAGGTCGAATAACAACCAATGGAGAGCAGGAAAGGACAGTTTGTGTGGTTTTCCAAGACAAACTTTTTTTTTCAAAGGAAACCCAGTCAATGTCCATAAACTGTAATATCCACCCATTTGTCAGGTTCGACTGCAGAGCAAATTTGGGTGGTTTTTGATGGCCAATTTAGCTCTGTGGCAGGATCAAACTAGTCCCCTGCAGCCACTTCAGCACGCCCAGGGAGTGGGGGGGGGGATATAGGGGTACTCATTCAGGCCCCCTAACCCTTCAGGGGCTTCATTTAGCCCAAGGCTGAGGAATATCCCTAAGATGGGAGTGACTCAGAGGTCCCTTTCACATTCTGCAAGGTTAGCCATCATTCTGGCTACGCCGCTGCTCCGTATAGGAAGTGAGAAAGAAGCAGTCAGGTTTCATCTATTTTGTGTTTCACAAAATAAGTGTACCTTCTGTTGATCATAGCTAATCACTTGCACAATAGGTGGAGAGAGTTTCAATATTGGGAAAAAGATAAAAATGATTTGACAATTTCAGGTGAGATCTTCTTTGTTCATGGTTAAATATGTACATGGATACATAGAAAAACCAAAATAAAATTACAAACTATTAGTAAGAGGGGCATATTACAGCTGAGCAAATCACAGATTCATTGCCCTATCCAGTGATGAGAATGAAAAGTAAGATAGGTCTTATAGTACAGCATTAAGATGCCAATTAGGTCATGGTAGAAGTATATCCCATTGGAAACATGCAAAAGAATCAGAGAGCTATGCAATGGAAAGAAGGGGAAGGAAGAGTCGAACATATATTGACAAATGCAGCCAATTTCAATTTTCAACACAAAAGTCAGGGCATAGACAAATTCCAATGTTGAGATGATGTTGATATAGGACTACATTTAGGGGACAATTACGATCTTGCTAGGAAAGCCTTCGGTACGACTCGGATTCAGGGGCCTTTCCTAGCGAATTGCGCTACGCAAGTCTGAGCGACCAATTCCGATGCCCCCATATGGTACGGACTCGGTTCGCTTGGACTCCCATTGAACCCTATGGGAACTTGTATACTGAACGCATGCACAGGCTTCCATAGCAAACAGGGGTGGGTGGGGAAAGGCGTACACCCTGTGGCAGTGCCCGCCAGTCTGTGCATGCAAGGAAAGGGGGGACCCATGGGTACCGCCCCAAGGGGCCGATTCGTAGGGCTCTGGATGAAGGGGGGCCTGCTGCAGTCCCTCGATGACCGATTCCCACAGCCGTTTCGTCTTGGTAAAACCAAGTCGATACAGCTGTCTGAATCGTGCATCGTATTCGTTCGTTCGGAAGCTGGTTCCATCGCGCAGCACACTTCGGCTACAAATGAGTCGGACTGACAGAATCGGGTTTGGAAACAAATCGGTCGACGCGGACGAGATCTTTGCATCATACTTGATTGTTCAGAATGGGGGATGATTCAGTTGGAATTATATGCTCTGAATCAGATTTGCTCATTCCAGAACTCTTCTAGAGGCCTTCCTAGCAAGATCGTAATCGGCCCCTAAGTAGTAAGGATGAAGGCTCAGACTAGCATCACTTTGGCATTGAGGAATGCGATCTTCACAATGTCAGGCAACTACAATTTATTTGACATTGACATACTAAATAAAATTGCCAGCTGCACATTTAATGCCACAGAGGCAAAACATTTTTTATCTTTGAGCATTAGCGGTACTAGTAAACACGATAGGGAAGGAGCAATGATGCAGAGAGTATGGGGGAACATCTAGGTATAAATATGAGATGATGAATACTAAATCCTGTGCTAAAATTGACGAGACAGAAAAGTCTGATAAAACGGTTCCTCACGGAGGGAGAATAGAGAAATATTGTCATTTAAGACAGATTGATATGTAGAATCTGATGCGCAATATCATTGATTACATCTCTATCACATCATTCTGTTACTAACACTCTTTCCAGGACTAAACTAGATATTGATTTTGGTTTCTTTCTTACAATGGACCCCTCAAAGTCCCTTTGCACATCTTAAGAAGTCCAAGGACCTGATTCTGAGTTTGGCAGGGAGGGTACTGTGTTGCAAAAGTGATTGAGTACCCCATTCGCCAAAACCTTGGACAGACCGCCTCATTCAGAATCAGAAGGATCTTAAGTTGAGAAAAAAAATCCTCTGATGGCCTGATGGAATAAGGGCCGTCTGAGCATAGGCTTGCTGGCACATGGCCAATGTGCAGTTACTTGAGAAAGGCCAGTAGGGCGGTACACTGTAGCCACATATTCTTGCTTGACATGTGCGCCTTAATGTAACCCAACATTACCAGCATTTCCACATGGACCAGTCATCAAGCACCTGCCAGGGCCAATGAAACATATTTCCCAACATACACTACTTGGAGTTTTAAGTTTGACATTGCAGCGTAATGGAAACAATAAGGGTAAAGATTTTGTAATTTTCCCTGAAAACACTAATGACATGTTGCCCTTTGCTAAAGTTACAGAAAACAAAGAGCCATTGACCTGAAGGAGAAGAGGGTAAACTGTCTGCATTCATTACAAGAGAGCAGAAAGTTATCCCTTCTGCTGACATTTGCAGCAGGAGGAAAAAAGCTAAAAATTAAATTATTTTTCTAGTCTTCTGAGTGGGACTTGTGCCCAGAAGAACACGTTACTTACCTTCAGCTACACATGTTCTTATGGATACTCTATCTAAGCGCATATTTTTCACCTTTTGAATATCCCCCAGGTGTCAGACTGGCTCTGAAAATTTTTCAAGCAGTATCCCTGCACTCTGGTCTGTGGTGCCATACGGCTCCAGGCCAACATAATTCCACTCCAGAAGTGACATGCAGAGCCACATATAAGCACCACCCAAGCATTCGGATGTCAGTTGCTTTCAAGGCTATCCCCACCCCAGATGCATAGCCCATAAGCAGATTGACTGCGACCAATGTGCAGATCTCTCTACTTGTGACTACTATATATGGACAAAAAAGCCCAGTTCATAGAACAGGGAGGTCGGGAGAGTCAGTGAGGAATGTGCAGTTAGATAACATATCCACCAGAAAGATCCTTACTAAAGCTATATAACTTGTTCTTTGGATGGATCTAACTGCAGATTCCTCACCTTTTGAATATATACCAAAGCAATACCTCCCAAGTGGTGGGTCTGTGCACTGGCTCAAACCAAAAAGTCTTGCAGGACAAACTAGGCAAAGTGCCCCGCTCCTAGGGCCTGGCTGTCCAGACAGTAGTACTTCTTGAACAAATTAGGCTTGCACATGTAGCAGCTTGACAAATACCCAGAATAGGCACTCCATGTGCCTATGCAAGCCTTTTGGGGACTGCTTTTTTGCCAGTACATAGCAGATGTTGATGCTTTTCTGCACTGCTCTACCATTCTTCACTCCAGTGTATTCAGGATGTAGTCTTACGGCTAGACCGCCGACTTTGGAGCTGGGATAACAAGGTTTGAGCCTTGGGGTCGATGCAACATCCTGTGATTCTGGGCAAATCACGTAATCTGAAAAACAATGGGAGAGATAGGGAAGAGCAGGAACACTCTCTTGATCCCCAGTTATATATCAATAAACAACAAAAGAGAGGTTAATGTCTCTTATAAGCCACTTGGATGGAGCCACCAGATTTAAGATAATCGCACCCTATTTGGGTTTGAAGGAAAGCCCTCACACACTGACCTAGTCAATGTCATGCTTCATCATCGGGCCCCACCGAAGAGACCTAGTGCCTCTTCGGTGTGCTGCGACGCCAGAAGACTGCGGAGCTGGTATTGTGTAACGGGAGTGTTGTGAGGATAAATAAACTTAAACTTGAAAGTGTCTAAAGGGTATCTGAACAAAGTTTATTAGTGATCCCTAGGACACAAATACAATAGTTCTATGTGTCTGAATTGTAAAGCCAAGGTAATGGTTGGATTAATTCAGAATTAATATATCATTAGTATGTCAACATGTTTCAGCCTTAGTATTGGTTTGATTTTACCTAGGCATTCGTCAGGACAATGATAAACCCCGGCGGTATGGACTCTCTAATCGTCCACCCTTACCTGGGGACGTGAAAGTGAAAAAATAATAAAAGGTGTTTAAAGTGCATAAAAATAGGAAGAGCGAATGCTCATTCCAAAAATCACTCCTAGTTTGGAGTGTCTCGGCACCTGTAGAACAAAAAGTACAAACAGACATATAAGACAAACAAACGATTATTTGTAGGGCTATGCCAAAGTACTTTTACGGTTCATGGTGTTCCAAATCAGTGGCAGCAAACGTGTTCCCAGAATAACTGCTAGCGTTAAGCACCTTCCACATACCTTCTAGGGATGATACAACTAGTTCTGGGAAGTGTAGTGAAAATAGTGATTTAAAATAAGCCATCAGTGGCTTCAAGGGGTTAAAATCACATGGTATGAGTGTTTCAGAGGATCAATAGACAAAGAGTCAGTGACCCCCACACGCAAGTATAATATAAAAACAAGTCTCACTTTAAAGATTGGCGCTATCTGCACCATGGGTCTCAGGAGGGGGGATGGAGTGTCCCTGGCACATCCTAAAGGTAAGAAAACATAGGCTAGAAACATACGGAATCGCGATTGACTTAGCTCGATAGTATGGAGTTGGTCCGATCCTCTCTGCAGCATTACTCACGCCCTCAGCACTCTCAGCCCGTTTGTACACCTAGTACTACCTCTACCGGACCCCGACGATGGAGAGCGGGGCCGGTGGATTTGTTTTTAAGGGGCTGTGAAACGCTGTTCGCGCTCTTCCGGGTGGGCGTGGCTCAACCCGACCGAGGCCAGGGTGTTCTATCCCGTGGGCGTGGGCGGTGAAAATGAGTGAAAACGAGGCTTGGATGCACTCGTTGTTATAGCAACCTCTTGTTATTTCTTCAGAGAGAGGCTCGCTACTAGCGGGCCAATCCTTCACAACGAGGCTTGGTTGTCCTCGTTGCCACGGAAACCTTGTCTAATCTCTCCTGACCGAGGTTTACTTTTAGTGGGCCGATCCTTGATTTTTAGGCTTCGGTTTTTGGATTTTTTAAAGAAAGAGAGAAGAAACAAACACATAATAAAGGATGTGTATGGCGGCAAGACATGCTAGTATTTGTTGCCATGTAAGACATTCATGGTGTTTATTTTACATCGGGGCTTGCTGTTACGCCAGTATAACACCATTTGATTTGATTTGTGTGTTTGATTGAGATCTGCTCATATATAACCCTTTTATAAGAGCGCAGGGTAAATTACGCGCAATGTTTTACATGAATATGAATATTATCAGAACCAGGACATTAGGTTCTTGGTGTTTACAGCATTGGCGTTTGTTTTTAACTGGAGCGCTACTGATCGGACATACATGGTTGGTGACTTTTAGCAGACATTAGAATCGAAGGCTTTTAGTTGAGTACAGTGTTCCATGGCATATCATTATTGAGCCCAATGATGTTGGTTCCCAGACGGTACACCCACCGCTGTTCTTTCTTGAATTCCTTAGTCGTGAAATTTCTAAATATTTTGGGGTTCTGGCTAGCCTCAAATCCTTGAAGACTGCCTGCTCAAAGGCCGTGATGGCTGCTGGTACCGAGATTCGGATTCGCTTGGTCAAGTTGGTCACTAGACTTACAGTCCGCTCGTTCCTGGTTGTTGGGCATTGCTGCGCGTGTGGTTTGACACTGAGTCGTCCTCTGTCCAGGAGACTCTGTTGTTGTTGTTGCCTCTCCTCCTGTCTCTTCCTCTCCGGCCGCTCTCTACAAAAGGCTGCCTATATTGATTATGAAAATGGATTGGAGGCATGAATGCTGGGTTCCAGCCCATGAAAGGATATTGGGGCTGTTGGTAAGGGTAGGGAGTCGGGCCCATCTCCATTTGTGGTGGTTGCCACTGTTGATGGTAATTCGTGTTGCCCGGTCTTCCTCTGTTGTTCCTGTTCCCCCGGTTCCCTCTTCTTCTTGTTTTTTGGGCAGAATCGTTACTTGATCCACTGGTATCGGAGGAGTTGTTATCTGATTGTTCTGATTTATTTGTATTTTTGGTTGGAGGGACAAAGGTGGCTGCAGAGTAAGGGTATACTGTTTCAAAAGAAAATTTTTTTAGATCCTTTTGGAATTTCGTAACTTTTGATTGCATGAGATTATCCTTATACTCTTTCATTTCACTGTTTATTTCATCCAACCTTTTCTTATAGCCGGTTATTGTGGCTTTGAAGGTTGATTCAATCTCTCTAATTTCGATCATTAATGCCTCAGATAATCTGAATGCTGTCTTTATGATTAGGACCAACCAATCACGCGTACAATGCCATGCTATCATGGCCCAATCTTTTCTAAATGTTTCATCGTTGAGGAAGATACGAGGGGCATTGGTGACTAGTAAGCCTCTCGGTGCTACATTTGCAATAAGGTATTGTTTCATGATAGTACCATGTAGGATTGTCCGGATGTGTTCACGCTTTTTTCGGTAAGGTTTTCCCATTCTGTAGTATTAGCTATAGTTTGGGAGATGTGGGGATCTGCAAATAGAGTGGGGTCGGACATTAGTTCCTCTATCTCGGATTCTGAATATGTTAAGCCTAAATTCGCCATGATGAGACTAGGACAAATTGGTAAAACAGGCAACGATACGAAAAAGAGTTATCTTGCCTGAAGTAAAAACAAACTCTCACAGCTGTGCGCTGCTAGGATACTGAAAAACAATGGGAGAGATAGGGAAGAGCAGGAACACTCTCTTGATCCCCAGTTATATATCAATAAACAACAAAAGAGAGGTTAATGTCTCTTATAAGCCACTTGGATGGAGCCACCAGATTTAAGATAATCGCACCCTATTTGGGTTTGAAGGAAAGCCCTCACACACTGACCTAGTCAATGTCATGCTTCATCATCGGGCCCCACCGAAGAGACCTAGTGCCTCTTCGGTGTGCTGCGACGCCAGAAGACTGCGGAGCTGGTATTGTGTAACGGGAGTGTTGTGAGGATAAATAAACTTAAACTTGAAAGTGTCTAAAGGGTATCTGAACAAAGTTTATTAGTGATCCCTAGGACACAAATACAATAGTTCTATGTGTCTGAATTGTAAAGCCAAGGTAATGGTTGGATTAATTCAGAATTAATATATCATTAGTATGTCAACATGTTTCAGCCTTAGTATTGGTTTGATTTTACCTAGGCATTCGTCAGGACAATGATAAACCCCGGCGGTATGGACTCTCTAATCGTCCACCCTAACCTGGGGACGTGAAAGTGAAAAAATAATAAAAGGTGTTTAAAGTGCATAAAAATAGGAAGAGCGAATGCTCATTCCAAAAATCACTCCTAGTTTGGAGTGTCTCGGCACCTGTAGAACAAAAAGTACAAACAGACATATAAGACAAACAAACGATTATTTGTAGGGCTATGCCAAAGTACTTTTACGGTTCATGGTGTTCCAAATCAGTGGCAGCAAATGTGTTCCCAGAACAACTGCTAGCGTTAAGCACCTTCCACATACCTTCTAGGGATGATACAACTAGTTCTGGGAAGTGTAGTGAAAATAGTGATTTAAAATAAGCCATCAGTGGCTTCAAGGGGTTAAAATCACATGGTATGAGTGTTTCAGAGGATCAATAGACAAAGAGTCAGTGACCCCCACACGCAAGTATAATATAAAAACAAGTCTCACTTTAAAGATTGGCGCTATCTGCACCATGGGTCTCAGGAGGGGGGATGGAGTGTCCCTGGCACATCCTAAAGGTAAGAAAACATAGGCTAGAAACATACGGAATCGCGATTGACTTAGCTCAATAGTATGGAGTTGGTCCGATCCTCTCTGCAGCATTACTCACGCCCTCAGCACTCTCAGCCCGTTTGTACACCTAGTACTACCTCTACCGGACCCCGACGATGGAGAGCGGGGCCGGTGGATTTGTTTTTAAGGGGCTGTGAAACGCTGTTCGCGCTCTTCCGGGTGGGCGTGGCTCAACCCGACCGAGGCCAGGGTGTTCTATCCCGTGGGCGTGGGCGGTGAAAATGAGTGAAAACGAGGCTTGGATGCACTCGTTGTTATAGCAACCTCTTGTTATTTCTTCAGAGAGAGGCTCGCTACTAGCGGGCCAATCCTTCACAACGAGGCTTGGTTGTCCTCGTTGCCACGGAAACCTTGTCTAATCTCTCCTGACCGAGGTTTACTTTTAGTGGGCCGATCCTTGATTTTTAGGCTTCGGTTTTTGGATTTTTTAAAGAAAGAGAGAAGAAACAAACACATAATAAAGGATGTGTATGGCGGCAAGACATGCTAGTATTTGTTGCCATGTAAGACATTCATGGTGTTTATTTTACATCGGGGCTTGCTGTTACGCCAGTATAACACCATTTGATTTGATTTGTGTGTTTGATTGAGATCTGCTCATATATAACCCTTTTATAAGAGCGCAGGGTAAATTACGCGCAATGTTTTACATGAATATGAATATTATCAGAACCAGGACATTAGGTTCTTGGTGTTTACAGCATTGGCGTTTGTTTTTAACTGGAGCGCTACTGATCGGACATACATGGTTGGTGACTTTTAGCAGACATTAGAATCGAAGGCTTTTAGTTGAGTACAGTGTTCCATGGCATATCATTATTGAGCCCAATGATGTTGGTTCCCAGACGGTACACCCACCGCTGTTCTTTCTTGAATTCCTTAGTCGTGAAATTTCTAAATATTTTGGGGTTCTCTTTGTAGAGAGCGGCCGGAGAGGAAGAGACAGGAGGAGAGGCAACAACAACAACAGAGTCTCCTGGACAGAGGACGACTCAGTGTCAAACCACACGCGCAGCAATGCCCAACAACCAGGAACGAGCGGACTGTAAGTCTAGTGACCAACTTGACCAAGCGAATCCGAATCTCGGTACCAGCAGCCATCACGGCCTTTGAGCAGGCAGTCTTCAAGGATTTGAGGCTAGCCAGAACCCCAAAATATTTAGAAATTTCACGACTAAGGAATTCAAGAAAGAACAGCGGTGGGTGTACCGTCTGGGAACCAACATCATTGGGCTCAATAATGATATGCCATGGAACACTGTACTCAACTAAAAGCCTTCGATTCTAATGTCTGCTAAAAGTCACCAACCATGTATGTCCGATCAGTAGCGCTCCAGTTAAAAACAAACGCCAATGCTGTAAACACCAAGAACCTAATGTCCTGGTTCTGATAATATTCATATTCATGTAAAACATTGCGCGTAATTTACCCTGCGCTCTTATAAAAGGGTTATATATGAGCAGATCTCAATCAAACACACAAATCAAATCAAATGGTGTTATACTGGCGTAACAGCAAGCCCCGATGTAAAATAAACACCATGAATGTCTTACATGGCAACAAATACTAGCATGTCTTGCCGCCATACACATCCTTTATTATGTGTTTGTTTCTTCTCTCTTTCTTTAAAAAATCCAAAAACCGAAGCCTAAAAATCAAGGATCGGCCCACTAAAAGTAAACCTCGGTCAGGAGAGATTAGACAAGGTTTCCGTGGCAACGAGGACAACCAAGCCTCGTTGTGAAGGATTGGCCCGCTAGTAGCGAGCCTCTCTCTGAAGAAATAACAAGAGGTTGCTATAACAACGAGTGCATCCAAGCCTCGTTTTCACTCATTTTCACCGCCCACGCCCACGGGATAGAACACCCTGGCCTCGGTCGGGTTGAGCCACGCCCACCCGGAAGAGCGCGAACAGCGTTTCACAGCCCCTTAAAAACAAATCCACCGGCCCCGCTCTCCATCGTCGGGGTCCGGTAGAGGTAGTACTAGGTGTACAAACGGGCTGAGAGTGCTGAGGGCGTGAGTAATGCTGCAGAGAGGATCGGACCAACTCCATACTATCGAGCTAAGTCAATCGCGATTCCGTATGTTTCTAGCCTATGTTTTCTTACCTTTAGGATGTGCCAGGGACACTCCATCCCCCCTCCTGAGACCCATGGTGCAGATAGCGCCAATCTTTAAAGTGAGACTTGTTTTTATATTATACTTGCGTGTGGGGGTCACTGACTCTTTGTCTATTGATCCTCTGAAACACTCATACCATGTGATTTTAACCCCTTGAAGCCACTGATGGCTTATTTTAAATCACTATTTTCACTACACTTCCCAGAACTAGTTGTATCATCCCTAGAAGGTATGTGGAAGGTGCTTAACGCTAGCAGTTATTCTGGGAACACGTTTGCTGCCACTGATTTGGAACACCATGAACCGTAAAAGTACTTTGGCATAGCCCTACAAATAATCGTTTGTTTGTCTTATATGTCTGTTTGTACTTTTTGTTCTACAGGTGCCGAGACACTCCAAACTAGGAGTGATTTTTGGAATGAGCATTCGCTCTTCCTATTTTTATGCACTTTAAACACCTTTTATTATTTTTTCACTTTCACGTCCCCAGGTTAGGGTGGACGATTAGAGAGTCCATACCGCCGGGGTTTATCATTGTCCTGACGAATGCCTAGGTAAAATCAAACCAATACTAAGGCTGAAACATGTTGACATACTAATGATATATTAATTCTGAATTAATCCAACCATTACCTTGGCTTTACAATTCAGACACATAGAACTATTGTATTTGTGTCCTAGGGATCACTAATAAACTTTGTTCAGATACCCTTTAGACACTTTCAAGTTTAAGTTTATTTATCCTCACAACACTCCCGTTACACAATACCAGCTCCGCAGTCTTCTGGCGTCGCAGCACACCGAAGAGGCACTAGGTCTCTTCGGTGGGGCCCGATGATGAAGCATGACATTGACTAGGTCAGTGTGTGAGGGCTTTCCTTCAAACCCAAATAGGGTGCGATTATCTTAAATCTGGTGGCTCCATCCAAGTGGCTTATAAGAGACATTAACCTCTCTTTTGTTGTTTATTGATATATAACTGGGGATCAAGAGAGTGTTCCTGCTCTTCCCTATCTCTCCCATTGTTTTTCAGTATCCTAGCAGCGCACAGCTGTGAGAGTTTGTTTTTACTTCAGGCAAGATAACTCTTTTTCGTATCGTTGCCTGTTTTACCAATTTGTCCTAGTCTCATCATGGCGAACTTAGGCTTAACATATTCAGAATCCGAGATAGAGGAACTAATGTCCGACCCCACTCTATTTGCAGATCCCCACATCTCCCAAACTATAGCTAATACTACAGAATGGGAAAACCTTACCGAAAAAAAGCGTGAACACATCCGGACAATCCTACATGGTACTATCATGAAACAATACCTTATTGCAAATGTAGCACCGAGAGGCTTACTAGTCACCAATGCCCCTCGTATCTTCCTCAACGATGAAACATTTAGAAAAGATTGGGCCATGATAGCATGGCATTGTACGCGTGATTGGTTGGTCCTAATCATAAAGACAGCATTCAGATTATCTGAGGCATTAATGATCGAAATTAGAGAGATTGAATCAACCTTCAAAGCCACAATAACCGGCTATAAGAAAAGGTTGGATGAAATAAACAGTGAAATGAAAGAGTATAAGGATAATCTCATGCAATCAAAAGTTACGAAATTCCAAAAGGATCTAAAAAAATTTTCTTTTGAAACAGTATACCCTTACTCTGCAGCCACCTTTGTCCCTCCAACCAAAAATACAAATAAATCAGAACAATCAGATAACAACTCCTCCGATACCAGTGGATCAAGTAACGATTCTGCCCAAAAAACAAGAAGAAGAGGGAACCGGGGGAACAGGAACAACAGAGGAAGACCGGGCAACACGAATTACCATCAACAGTGGCAACCACCACAAATGGAGATGGGCCCGACTCCCTACCCTTACCAACAGCCCCAATATCCTTTCATGGGCTGGAACCCAGCATTCATGCCTCCAATCCATTTTCAAAATCAATATAGGCAGCCTTTTGTAGAGAGCGGCCGGAGAGGAAGAGACAGGAGGAGAGGCAACAACAACAACAGAGTCTCCTGGACAGAGGACGACTCAGTGTCAAACCACACGCGCAGCAATGCCCAACAACCAGGAACGAGCGGACTGTAAGTCTAGTGACCAACTTGACCAAGCGAATCCGAATCTCGGTACCAGCAGCCATCACGGCCTTTGAGCAGGCAGTCTTCAAGGATTTGAGGCTAGCCAGAACCCCAAAATATTTAGAAATTTCACGACTAAGGAATTCAAGAAAGAACAGCGGTGGGTGTACCGTCTGGGAACCAACATCATTGGGCTCAATAATGATATGCCATGGAACACTGTACTCAACTAAAAGCCTTCGATTCTAATGTCTGCTAAAAGTCACCAACCATGTATGTCCGATCAGTAGCGCTCCAGTTAAAAACAAACGCCAATGCTGTAAACACCAAGAACCTAATGTCCTGGTTCTGATAATATTCATATTCATGTAAAACATTGCGCGTAATTTACCCTGCGCTCTTATAAAAGGGTTATATATGAGCAGATCTCAATCAAACACACAAATCAAATCAAATGGTGTTATACTGGCGTAACAGCAAGCCCCGATGTAAAATAAACACCATGAATGTCTTACATGGCAACAAATACTAGCATGTCTTGCCGCCATACACATCCTTTATTATGTGTTTGTTTCTTCTCTCTTTCTTTAAAAAATCCAAAAACCGAAGCCTAAAAATCAAGGATCGGCCCACTAAAAGTAAACCTCGGTCAGGAGAGATTAGACAAGGTTTCCGTGGCAACGAGGACAACCAAGCCTCGTTGTGAAGGATTGGCCCGCTAGTAGCGAGCCTCTCTCTGAAGAAATAACAAGAGGTTGCTATAACAACGAGTGCATCCAAGCCTCGTTTTCACTCATTTTCACCGCCCACGCCCACGGGATAGAACACCCTGGCCTCGGTCGGGTTGAGCCACGCCCACCCGGAAGAGCGCGAACAGCGTTTCACAGCCCCTTAAAAACAAATCCACCGGCCCCGCTCTCCATCGTCGGGGTCCGGTAGAGGTAGTACTAGGTGTACAAACGGGCTGAGAGTGCTGAGGGCGTGAGTAATGCTGCAGAGAGGATCGGACCAACTCCATACTATCGAGCTAAGTCAATCGCAATTCCGTATGTTTCTAGCCTATGTTTTCTTACCTTTAGGATGTGCCAGGGACACTCCATCCCCCCTCCTGAGACCCATGGTGCAGATAGCGCCAATCTTTAAAGTGAGACTTGTTTTTATATTATACTTGCGTGTGGGGGTCATTGACTCTTTGTCTATTGATCCTCTGAAACACTCATACCATGTGATTTTAACCCCTTGAAGCCACTGATGGCTTATTTTAAATCACTATTTTCACTACACTTCCCAGAACTAGTTGTATCATCCCTAGAAGGTATGTGGAAGGTGCTTAACGCTAGCAGTTATTCTGGGAACACGTTTGCTGCCACTGATTTGGAACACCATGAACCGTAAAAGTACTTTGGCATAGCCCTACAAATAATCGTTTGTTTGTCTTATATGTCTGTTTGTACTTTTTGTTCTACAGGTGCCGAGACACTCCAAACTAGGAGTGATTTTTGGAATGAGCATTCGCTCTTCCTATTTTTATGCACTTTAAACACCTTTTATTATTTTTTCACTTTCACGTCCCCAGGTTAGGGTGGACGATTAGAGAGTCCATACCGCCGGGGTTTATCATTGTCCTGACGAATGCCTAGGTAAAATCAAACCAATACTAAGGCTGAAACATGTTGACATACTAATGATATATTAATTCTGAATTAATCCAACCATTACCTTGGCTTTACAATTCAGACACATAGAACTATTGTATTTGTGTCCTAGGGATCACTAATAAACTTTGTTCAGATACCCTTTAGACACTTTCAAGTTTAAGTTTATTTATCCTCACAACACTCCCGTTACACAATACCAGCTCCGCAGTCTTCTGGCGTCGCAGCACACCGAAGAGGCACTAGGTCTCTTCGGTGGGGCCCGATGATGAAGCATGACATTGACTAGGTCAGTGTGTGAGGGCTTTCCTTCAAACCCAAATAGGGTGCGATTATCTTAAATCTGGTGGCTCCATCCAAGTGGCTTATAAGAGACATTAACCTCTCTTTTGTTGTTTATTGATATATAACTGGGGATCAAGAGAGTGTTCCTGCTCTTCCCTATCTCTCCCATTGTTTTTCAGTATCCTAGCAGCGCACAGCTGTGAGAGTTTGTTTTTACTTCAGGCAAGATAACTCTTTTTCGTATCGTTGCCTGTTTTACCAATTTGTCCTAGTCTCATCATGGCGAACTTAGGCTTAACATATTCAGAATCCGAGATAGAGGAACTAATGTCCGACCCCACTCTATTTGCAGATCCCCACATCTCCCAAACTATAGCTAATACTACAGAATGGGAAAACCTTACCGAAAAAAAGCGTGAACACATCCGGACAATCCTACATGGTACTATCATGAAACAATACCTTATTGCAAATGTAGCACCGAGAGGCTTACTAGTCACCAATGCCCCTCGTATCTTCCTCAACGATGAAACATTTAGAAAAGATTGGGCCATGATAGCATGGCATTGTACGCGTGATTGGTTGGTCCTAATCATAAAGACAGCATTCAGATTATCTGAGGCATTAATGATCGAAATTAGAGAGATTGAATCAACCTTCAAAGCCACAATAACCGGCTATAAGAAAAGGTTGGATGAAATAAACAGTGAAATGAAAGAGTATAAGGATAATCTCATGCAATCAAAAGTTACGAAATTCCAAAAGGATCTAAAAAAAATTTCTTTTGAAACAGTATACCCTTACTCTGCAGCCACCTTTGTCCCTCCAACCAAAAATACAAATAAATCAGAACAATCAGATAACAACTCCTCCGATACCAGTGGATCAAGTAACGATTCTGCCCAAAAAACAAGAAGAAGAGGGAACCGGGGGAACAGGAACAACAGAGGAAGACCGGGCAACACGAATTACCATCAACAGTGGCAACCACCACAAATGGAGATGGGCCCGACTCCCTACCCTTACCAACAGCCCCAATATCCTTTCATGGGCTGGAACCCAGCATTCATGCCTCCAATCCATTTTCAAAATCAATATAGGCAGCCTTTTGTAGAGAGCGGCCGGAGAGGAAGAGACAGGAGGAGAGGCAACAACAACAACAGAGTCTCCTGGACAGAGGACGACTCAGTGTCAAACCACACGCGCAGCAATGCCCAACAACCAGGAACGAGCGGACTGTAAGTCTAGTGACCAACTTGACCAAGCGAATCCGAATCTCGGTACCAGCAGCCATCACGGCCTTTGAGCAGGCAGTCTTCAAGGATTTGAGGCTAGCCAGAACCCCAAAATATTTAGAAATTTCACGACTAAGGAATTCAAGAAAGAACAGCGGTGGGTGTACCGTCTGGGAACCAACATCATTGGGCTCAATAATGATATGCCATGGAACACTGTACTCAACTAAAAGCCTTCGATTCTAATGTCTGCTAAAAGTCACCAACCATGTATGTCCGATCAGTAGCGCTCCAGTTAAAAACAAACGCCAATGCTGTAAACACCAAGAACCTAATGTCCTGGTTCTGATAATATTCATATTCATGTAAAACATTGCGCGTAATTTACCCTGCGCTCTTATAAAAGGGTTATATATGAGCAGATCTCAATCAAACACACAAATCAAATCAAATGGTGTTATACTGGCATAACAGCAAGCCCCGATGTAAAATAAACACCATGAATGTCTTACATGGCAACAAATACTAGCATGTCTTGCCGCCATACACATCCTTTATTATGTGTTTGTTTCTTCTCTCTTTCTTTAAAAAATCCAAAAACCGAAGCCTAAAAATCAAGGATCGGCCCACTAAAAGTAAACCTCGGTCAGGAGAGATTAGACAAGGTTTCCGTGGCAACGAGGACAACCAAGCCTCGTTGTGAAGGATTGGCCCGCTAGTAGCGAGCCTCTCTCTGAAGAAATAACAAGAGGTTGCTATAACAACGAGTGCATCCAAGCCTCGTTTTCACTCATTTTCACCGCCCACGCCCACGGGATAGAACACCCTGGCCTCGGTCGGGTTGAGCCACGCCCACCCGGAAGAGCGCGAACAGCGTTTCACAGCCCCTTAAAAACAAATCCACCGGCCCCGCTCTCCATCGTCGGGGTCCGGTAGAGGTAGTACTAGGTGTACAAACGGGCTGAGAGTGCTGAGGGCGTGAGTAATGCTGCAGAGAGGATCGGACCAACTCCATACTATCGAGCTAAGTCAATCGCGATTCCGTATGTTTCTAGCCTATGTTTTCTTACCTTTAGGATGTGCCAGGGACACTCCATCCCCCCTCCTGAGACCCATGGTGCAGATAGCGCCAATCTTTAAAGTGAGACTTGTTTTTATATTATACTTGCGTGTGGGGGTCACTGACTCTTTGTCTATTGATCCTCTGAAACACTCATACCATGTGATTTTAACCCCTTGAAGCCACTGATGGCTTATTTTAAATCACTATTTTCACTACACTTCCCAGAACTAGTTGTATCATCCCTAGAAGGTATGTGGAAGGTGCTTAACGCTAGCAGTTATTCTGGGAACACGTTTGCTGCCACTGATTTGGAACACCATGAACCGTAAAAGTACTTTGGCATAGCCCTACAAATAATCGTTTGTTTGTCTTATATGTCTGTTTGTACTTTTTGTTCTACAGGTGCCGAGACACTCCAAACTAGGAGTGATTTTTGGAATGAGCATTCGCTCTTCCTATTTTTATGCACTTTAAACACCTTTTATTATTTTTTCACTTTCACGTCCCCAGGTTAGGGTGGACGATTAGAGAGTCCATACCGCCGGGGTTTATCATTGTCCTGACGAATGCCTAGGTAAAATCAAACCAATACTAAGGCTGAAACATGTTGACATACTAATGATATATTAATTCTGAATTAATCCAACCATTACCTTGGCTTTACAATTCAGACACATAGAACTATTGTATTTGTGTCCTAGGGATCACTAATAAACTTTGTTCAGATACCCTTTAGACACTTTCAAGTTTAAGTTTATTTATCCTCACAACACTCCCGTTACACAATACCAGCTCCGCAGTCTTCTGGCGTCGCAGCACACCGAAGAGGCACTAGGTCTCTTCGGTGGGGCCCGATGATGAAGCATGACATTGACTAGGTCAGTGTGTGAGGGCTTTCCTTCAAACCCAAATAGGGTGCGATTATCTTAAATCTGGTGGCTCCATCCAAGTGGCTTATAAGAGACATTAACCTCTCTTTTGTTGTTTATTGATATATAACTGGGGATCAAGAGAGTGTTCCTGCTCTTCCCTATCTCTCCCATTGTTTTTCAGTATCCTAGCAGCGCACAGCTGTGAGAGTTTGTTTTTACTTCAGGCAAGATAACTCTTTTTCGTATCGTTGCCTGTTTTACCAATTTGTCCTAGTCTCATCATGGCGAACTTAGGCTTAACATATTCAGAATCCGAGATAGAGGAACTAATGTCCGACCCCACTCTATTTGCAGATCCCCACATCTCCCAAACTATAGCTAATACTACAGAATGGGAAAACCTTACCGAAAAAAAGCGTGAACACATCCGGACAATCCTACATGGTACTATCATGAAACAATACCTTATTGCAAATGTAGCACCGAGAGGCTTACTAGTCACCAATGCCCCTCGTATCTTCCTCAACGATGAAACATTTAGAAAAGATTGGGCCATGATAGCATGGCATTGTACGCGTGATTGGTTGGTCCTAATCATAAAGACAGCATTCAGATTATCTGAGGCATTAATGATCGAAATTAGAGAGATTGAATCAACCTTCAAAGCCACAATAACCGGCTATAAGAAAAGGTTGGATGAAATAAACAGTGAAATGAAAGAGTATAAGGATAATCTCATGCAATCAAAAGTTACGAAATTCCAAAAGGATCTAAAAAAAATTTCTTTTGAAACAGTATACCCTTACTCTGCAGCCACCTTTGTCCCTCCAACCAAAAATACAAATAAATCAGAACAATCAGATAACAACTCCTCCGATACCAGTGGATCAAGTAACGATTCTGCCCAAAAAACAAGAAGAAGAGGGAACCGGGGGAACAGGAACAACAGAGGAAGACCGGGCAACACGAATTACCATCAACAGTGGCAACCACCACAAATGGAGATGGGCCCGACTCCCTACCCTTACCAACAGCCCCAATATCCTTTCATGGGCTGGAACCCAGCATTCATGCCTCCAATCCATTTTCAAAATCAATATAGGCAGCCTTTTGTAGAGAGCGGCCGGAGAGGAAGAGACAGGAGGAGAGGCAACAACAACAACAGAGTCTCCTGGACAGAGGACGACTCAGTGTCAAACCACACGCGCAGCAATGCCCAACAACCAGGAACGAGCGGACTGTAAGTCTAGTGACCAACTTGACCAAGCGAATCCGAATCTCGGTACCAGCAGCCATCACGGCCTTTGAGCAGGCAGTCTTCAAGGATTTGAGGCTAGCCAGAACCCCAAAATATTTAGAAATTTCACGACTAAGGAATTCAAGAAAGAACAGCGGTGGGTGTACCGTCTGGGAACCAACATCATTGGGCTCAATAATGATATGCCATGGAACACTGTACTCAACTAAAAGCCTTCGATTCTAATGTCTGCTAAAAGTCACCAACCATGTATATCCGATCAGTAGCGCTCCAGTTAAAAACAAACGCCAATGCTGTAAACACCAAGAACCTAATGTCCTGGTTCTGATAATATTCATATTCATGTAAAACATTGCGCGTAATTTACCCTGCGCTCTTATAAAAGGGTTATATATGAGCAGATCTCAATCAAACACACAAATCAAATCAAATGGTGTTATACTGGCGTAACAGCAAGCCCCGATGTAAAATAAACACCATGAATGTCTTACATGGCAACAAATACTAGCATGTCTTGCCGCCATACACATCCTTTATTATGTGTTTGTTTCTTCTCTCTTTCTTTAAAAAATCCAAAAACCGAAGCCTTAAAATCAAGGATCGGCCCACTAAAAGTAAACCTCGGTCAGGAGAGATTAGACAAGGTTTCCGTGGCAACGAGGACAACCAAGCCTCGTTGTGAAGGATTGGCCCGCTAGTAGCGAGCCTCTCTCTGAAGAAATAACAAGAGGTTGCTATAACAACGAGTGCATCCAAGCCTCGTTTTCACTCATTTTCACCGCCCACGCCCACGGGATAGAACACCCTGGCCTCGGTCGGGTTGAGCCACGCCCACCCGGAAGAGCGCGAACAGCGTTTCACAGCCCCTTAAAAACAAATCCACCGGCCCCGCTCTCCATCGTCGGGGTCCGGTAGAGGTAGTACTAGGTGTACAAACGGGCTGAGAGTGCTGAGGGCGTGAGTAATGCTGCAGAGAGGATCGGACCAACTCCATACTATCGAGCTAAGTCAATCGCGATTCCGTATGTTTCTAGCCTATGTTTTCTTACCTTTAGGATGTGCCAGGGACACTCCATCCCCCCTCCTGAGACCCATGGTGCAGATAGCGCCAATCTTTAAAGTGAGACTTGTTTTTATATTATACTTGCGTGTGGGGGTCACTGACTCTTTGTCTATTGATCCTCTGAAACACTCATACCATGTGATTTTAACCCCTTGAAGCCACTGATGGCTTATTTTAAATCACTATTTTCACTACACTTCCCAGAACTAGTTGTATCATCCCTAGAAGGTATGTGGAAGGTGCTTAACGCTAGCAGTTATTCTGGGAACACGTTTGCTGCCACTGATTTGGAACACCATGAACCGTAAAAGTACTTTGGCATAGCCCTACAAATAATCGTTTGTTTGTCTTATATGTCTGTTTGTACTTTTTGTTCTACAGGTGCCGAGACACTCCAAACTAGGTGTGATTTTTGGAATGAGCATTCGCTCTTCCTATTTTTATGCACTTTAAACACCTTTTATTATTTTTTCACTTTCACGTCCCCAGGTTAGGGTGGACGATTAGAGAGTCCATACCGCCGGGGTTTATCATTGTCCTGACGAATGCCTAGGTAAAATCAAACCAATACTAAGGCTGAAACATGTTGACATACTAATGATATATTAATTCTGAATTAATCCAACCATTACCTTGGCTTTACAATTCAGACACATAGAACTATTGTATTTGTGTCCTAGGGATCACTAATAAACTTTGTTCAGATACCCTTTAGACACTTTCAAGTTTAAGTTTATTTATCCTCACAACACTCCCGTTACACAATACCAGCTCCGCAGTCTTCTGGCGTCGCAGCACACCGAAGAGGCACTAGGTCTCTTCGGTGGGGCCCGATGATGAAGCATGACATTGACTAGGTCAGTGTGTGAGGGCTTTCCTTCAAACCCAAATAGGGTGCGATTATCTTAAATCTGGTGGCTCCATCCAAGTGGCTTATAAGAGACATTAACCTCTCTTTTGTTGTTTATTGATATATAACTGGGGATCAAGAGAGTGTTCCTGCTCTTCCCTATCTCTCCCATTGTTTTTCAGTATCCTAGCAGCGCACAGCTGTGAGAGTTTGTTTTTACTTCAGGCAAGATAACTCTTTTTCGTATCGTTGCCTGTTTTACCAATTTGTCCTAGTCTCATCATGGCGAACTTAGGCTTAACATATTCAGAATCCGAGATAGAGGAACTAATGTCCGACCCCACTCTATTTGCAGATCCCCACATCTCCCAAACTATAGCTAATACTACAGAATGGGAAAACCTTACCGAAAAAAAGCGTGAACACATCCGGACAATCCTACATGGTACTATCATGAAACAATACCTTATTGCAAATGTAGCACCGAGAGGCTTACTAGTCACCAATGCCCCTCGTATCTTCCTCAACGATGAAACATTTAGAAAAGATTGGGCCATGATAGCATGGCATTGTACGCGTGATTGGTTGGTCCTAATCATAAAGACAGCATTCAGATTATCTGAGGCATTAATGATCGAAATTAGAGAGATTGAATCAACCTTCAAAGCCACAATAACCGGCTATAAGAAAAGGTTGGATGAAATAAACAGTGAAATGAAAGAGTATAAGGATAATCTCATGCAATCAAAAGTTACGAAATTCCAAAAGGATCTAAAAAAAATTTCTTTTGAAACAGTATACCCTTACTCTGCAGCCACCTTTGTCCCTCCAACCAAAAATACAAATAAATCAGAACAATCAGATAACAACTCCTCCGATACCAGTGGATCAAGTAACGATTCTGCCTAAAAAACAAGAAGAAGAGGGAACCGGGGGAACAGGAACAACAGAGGAAGACCGGGCAACACGAATTACCATCAACAGTGGCAACCACCACAAATGGAGATGGGCCCGACTCCCTACCCTTACCAACAGCCCCAATATCCTTTCATGGGCTGGAACCCAGCATTCATGCCTCCAATCCATTTTCAAAATCAATATAGGCAGCCTTTTGTAGAGAGCGGCCGGAGAGGAAGAGACAGGAGGAGAGGCAACAACAACAACAGAGTCTCCTGGACAGAGGACGACTCAGTGTCAAACCACACGCGCAGCAATGCCCAACAACCAGGAACGAGCGGACTGTAAGTCTAGTGACCAACTTGACCAAGCGAATCCGAATCTCGGTACCAGCAGCCATCACGGCCTTTGAGCAGGCAGTCTTCAAGGATTTGAGGCTAGCCAGAACCCCAAAATATTTAGAAATTTCACGACTAAGGAATTCAAGAAAGAACAGCGGTGGGTGTACCGTCTGGGAACCAACATCATTGGGCTCAATAATGATATGCCATGGAACACTGTACTCAACTAAAAGCCTTCGATTCTAATGTCTGCTAAAAGTCACCAACCATGTATGTCCGATCAGTAGCGCTCCAGTTAAAAACAAACGCCAATGCTGTAAACACCAAGAACCTAATGTCCTGGTTCTGATAATATTCATATTCATGTAAAACATTGCGCGTAATTTACCCTGCGCTCTTATAAAAGGGTTATATATGAGCAGATCTCAATCAAACACACAAATCAAATCAAATGGTGTTATACTGGCGTAACAGCAAGCCCCGATGTAAAATAAACACCATGAATGTCTTACATGGCAACAAATACTAGCATGTCTTGCCGCCATACACATCCTTTATTATGTGTTTGTTTCTTCTCTCTTTCTTTAAAAAATCCAAAAACCGAAGCCTAAAAATCAAGGATCGGCCCACTAAAAGTAAACCTCGGTCAGGAGAGATTAGACAAGGTTTCCGTGGCAACGAGGACAACCAAGCCTCGTTGTGAAGGATTGGCCCGCTAGTAGCGAGCCTCTCTCTGAAGAAATAACAAGAGGTTGCTATAACAACGAGTGCATCCAAGCCTCGTTTTCACTCATTTTCACCGCCCACGCCCACGGGATAGAACACCCTGGCCTCGGTCGGGTTGAGCCACGCCCACCCGGAAGAGCGCGAACAGCGTTTCACAGCCCCTTAAAAACAAATCCACCGGCCCCGCTCTCCATCGTCGGGGTCCGGTAGAGGTAGTACTAGGTGTACAAACGGGCTGAGAGTGCTGAGGGCGTGAGTAATGCTGCAGAGAGGATCGGACCAACTCCATACTATCGAGCTAAGTCAATCGCGATTCCGTATGTTTCTAGCCTATGTTTTCTTACCTTTAGGATGTGCCAGGGACACTCCATCCCCCCTCCTGAGACCCATGGTGCAGATAGCGCCAATCTTTAAAGTGAGACTTGTTTTTATATTATACTTGCGTGTGGGGGTCACTGACTCTTTGTCTATTGATCCTCTGAAACACTCATACCATGTGATTTTAACCCCTTGAAGCCACTGATGGCTTATTTTAAATCACTATTTTCACTACACTTCCCAGAACTAGTTGTATCATCCCTAGAAGGTATGTGGAAGGTGCTTAACGCTAGCAGTTATTCTGGGAACACGTTTGCTGCCACTGATTTGGAACACCATGAACCGTAAAAGTACTTTGGCATAGCCCTACAAATAATCGTTTGTTTGTCTTATATGTCTGTTTGTACTTTTTGTTCTACAGGTGCCGAGACACTCCAAACTAGGAGTGATTTTTGGAATGAGCATTCGCTCTTCCTATTTTTATGCACTTTAAACACCTTTTATTATTTTTTCACTTTCACGTCCCCAGGTTAGGGTGGACGATTAGAGAGTCCATACCGCCGGGGTTTATCATTGTCCTGACGAATGCCTAGGTAAAATCAAACCAATACTAAGGCTGAAACATGTTGACATACTAATGATATATTAATTCTGAATTAATCCAACCATTACCTTGGCTTTACAATTCAGACACATAGAACTATTGTATTTGTGTCCTAGGGATCACTAATAAACTTTGTTCAGATACCCTTTAGACACTTTCAAGTTTAAGTTTATTTATCCTCACAACACTCCCGTTACACAATACCAGCTCCGCAGTCTTCTGGCGTCGCAGCACACCGAAGAGGCACTAGGTCTCTTCGGTGGGCCCCGATGATGAAGCATGACATTGACTAGGTCAGTGTGTGAGGGCTTTCCTTCAAACCCAAATAGGGTGCGATTATCTTAAATCTGGTGGCTCCATCCAAGTGGCTTATAAGAGACATTAACCTCTCTTTTGTTGTTTATTGACAAATCACGTAATCTCCCCGTGCCTACCAAAAAAAATAAATGAATGTGTCCTTGTGTAACATAACTTGTGCTCATGCAAAGCGCTCCAATACCTTTGGTTGACTTTGTGCTATATAAATCTGCAAAAGTAAAGAGCTGATCATTCACACAATCCTCGCTGGTATGATCAATATAAAAGCTGAGAGCTGATTTGGAATCCTGCCAATGTAGCCTCTTATCTTTCTTAGAGGGGTGAGATTGAGGGAGGATTGCTGGGAGGGTGATGTTTTTCCCAGCATGAAAACGAGTAACCACTTTCGGGAGAATTGGTCTTCGGGTCCTCAACACAAGCTTGTTTTGACAGAATTTTGTCTATGACGGGTTGACCTAGAGGTCTTGAAGTTCACTCGCATGCCTCACTAATGTTATAGTAATGAGGAAAAGTCTTTTTAAAGTAAGAAGCCGAAATGGGCCGCTGTGTAGTGTTTCAAAGGGCGTACACATTAGGAATGTGAGAACTTGATTCAGCTCACACTGGGGCATGATAAAGGGTGTGTGTGGAAACAATTATTGCAATCCTTTCAAAGGTGATTTAACTAAAGGGAGCTAGTCCAGCAACCACAAAAAAAGCTGAGAGAGGTGAGAAACTGTGACAAAACAAGTCCTTGCTGGAGACAACAGTTCAGAAAGTCATGCTTGAAGTGGATCAATCTGCAAAGTACCGCATTATACCACAAACCTGTCCCAACAGCAGGATTATGCTGATTTCATGGAGCAACATTTGACTGCTAAAATAACATCAGCTACTTCAGGAGGAGGGCTGTGTGAAGTCACCTGCCACCATTCAAGCAACAACCATGGAGATAAAGATTATGTAATGAACAGAAAAACAACATAACTCCTATAAACTGAGAGTGAGAACTAGTTAAAGTGCAGACTATGTAAAAATGTATGCAACACATGGATATACAAATATATAATATATTTGTTAATTTTAATCTCGTAAATTTAAAAATGCAAAGGCAACAAAGACACATCATCCAAGATAAAATTATATATATATTTTAGGATCCTGAATCCAAATACTTTTTTGAAAATGTTGAAAATCAAATGTGGCAAGAAATGTTCAAATTCTGCTTGTCTACGTGTTTCAGTGGATCTACTCAATCAAAACCACTTTCTACAGGACAAAGACAATTATATAATTATCAATCACACCTGCTTACTATAGATTACGCAATAAGACAAGGAGTCAAACAAAACAAAACATTCAATCAAACACATACATGGATGTACATCATTTTTACATTATTTTTACACACAGAGCACCAAGGTAGTTGCTAAACATCATTACTCAATGTCACATGAGGAAGAGATAGAGCAAGACGGAGGAAAAATTCACTCCACCCCATTTACAATTTAGCTGGGCCTCCCGAAGCCTCACTGTGGGCCAAACACACCAGCTTATATGGGTTGGATTACTGAAAGCATTCCCTAATGTGAAAACAATATCACAGCTCAACCTAATACTTCATCACAAAACAAAAAATCAACAAAAACAACATATACCTGCCAAGCTCATGTAGGACAGAATGCTGGCCCTACCCTGCAGTGGGGACAGAAAATCCTCCTGAAGCAGCAGCCCGATCAGAGGAAAAAATTCTCATGCCCAGAAGTTCTGGGTACCACACTCTTGTTAACTAATCTGGTGCCAATAGGGTGACTTGGGCTTGGTCGTTCCTGATGTTCTTCAGAACTTGCAGAAGAATATTGAAGGCAGAAAGGTGTACAGGAACACAGAGTTCCACTCTAGGCGGAATGAGCCACCAATAGAGAGCAACCTTGGGAACTCCAACATGCTAAAGTGCGGACATTGTGTGTTCTCAATGGTGATGAAGAAATCTCAGGATATAGCTGCCATTCGTGATCCATGAAACATCAACAGCTGAGTTAATCTGCCCTGGGATTTAAAGATCCCCAAGTGATAAACCAAGTGGAGATAGGAGCCAAGCAGGCACATAAGCTTGTAAATTAGAGCGAGATGACCACCAGAAAATTGCGCTCATGGCGCGTGCTCTCCTCATCACCGAGCCATCCTCATAAACTGAGAAGATCGTTTAGTGGTACCAGACAATTACAGCATCTCTGCTATAAATCTTACCCTGTTATAACTGGCCATTTCCGTAAGATACCCCAGACAACGCCTGAGGTTGTAGCAGCAATTCAAGAGGGCCAGAGGTTGAATTTCCTTCCTGCATCTTCCTCTTTGTTGCCTTCTGTGGAATCACAGGTGCAGTCTTGTGAAGGGAAGACTGTACGCCTGAACCTACACCGGTTGTTTCATCAGCTCCGGGGACACCTATAAAGGACCATGCTGGGATGGCGGTTCAGAGAATCGCCCGGGTGATTCTCCCACGGTAGTGAAAGTAAAGCTTTGTGAAGACCCAATTTTAGGGGAAGACTTTACACTCCCGGATATTGATATAGAAGCACAGATAAGGGACTGGAGAGACCATCCTGACATTATGTACAAGGTTGATCAGCTAACGAGCGGACACAGGGGAAAAGACACTCCAATAATAAGCTCCTCTCCTAGGTGTCTTACAATGCCTTTGATATACCGTAGTACAAGTCATTTGTCAGGTACTTTTATGGAGATTGTCCATGATGTATTTTTGCCTGTCTTACAAGCAAAATGGGGAAATGAGAGGGAGGGTGTGCTTTCAGAATATCTTGTTTGTATCGAAAAAATCTTAAATTCTACATTGTCTTTACTAGACAAATCCATGCTGAGCTCTGATCACATATTGGAAATGATTTCCGAAATGTTATTCGAAGTGCAAAAGGTAAATAAGTCTGTCTCTACGACTCATCCCCAGATGGGAGAACGGCCAAATGAGAGGCCAGTACCACAGGCCCCCATGGGAGAGTCGAGAGATGCCTCCGTTCAGGTGGAAACTCCTCTTTTCCTGGTGCCCCCAATAGCTTCTTTGTGTAACATCAAAGAGGAAGAGCTCTGCTTAAGTGCACTGTTCAAGGAGGCCTCTCTTCGGAGAAGACCACCTTGAAAATTTTTCATCTTTCAAGAAGGTCAGAAAGGGAGGCGCCGTGGAATTCGAGAGAACTAGGGGCCATATCGAGCAAACCAAGCAGGTAAACTCCCCTTTATTACCTGGGAAGGGAGGACAAAAAGTAGGTAAAAGGAATAGCCCAGCAATAAATAATAAGAGGGAAAACATGAAAAGGAAACATTAACAAACGAGACGATTTCTAAACGAAAAGCGTAAAAATTGCATTCTTCCCGTATTCTGGAAGGTCAGAGAGATACTCACTTAATAATGGAGAAAGGAGACCCCAAGCCATCATTAGCAGATGGTAACCCAAGATATCCTTCCTGTGCGCCCATGGTACCAGGAGGGAGTCTAGGGGTCCCCGGACTGGTAGGGCCTCCACTATCCTGGTTGTCACAGGCTACCCATCCCTACTTGATTAATGAGATTGCTGATCCAACGGGAGGGGAATTGTGAATTGAACATGGGGTTCCCTTGCCACAGACAGGGTCAGGGGCCATAGAACCTGGCATGGATGGTAACCTAGAGGGAGAGCCTCAATTTCCAAGTGTTATGCAGGCTGGGCTGAATAGAACCCCCACAGAGACCACATCTTCATTCATTAGAAATACTGAAGTATAAACTTCTAATATTGTCTCACATTTGAACATTCAACCACATGGTGATACACAAACTGGTAGCTTTATCGATAGGGCCCCTTTCTGGATCCCCTGGAGGGACGCTCCAAAGAAAATTAGTGGGGTACAGACTGGCTTATCTTCAAATGTGGATTTCACCTGGCTATTTGATAATGAATCCTCCCCGGTAAACAGAAGATTTATCCTCAGTTTGTGTTTGGAATTAGAGGCATTAAAGTTGATAACAAGTAAGGATATTCTAAATGTGATGATCAATGTACACAACACTACTCCTTAGTCTATGGTCATTTTTGGGTTCCTTGATATTGGCCAATCTGGTTTTGCAAAATTGTGAGCATTTTTTTAAACAAGGGCTTGACTTAATACCTGTTAGAGAACATGATGAATATCAAACTGTGGGTTCTAAAATTCATCATTTGAAAGCTCTTAGGGTTATTAGTTCAGTGGCTTTAGATGTGTTGGGCCCTGGTACTGAGTATTCTGTGGGTAATTCCAAAGATATAGTGGTCTCCGTGGACAGGAGGGGACGGTCAATAAATCGGGTATCTGATGTGGTAGTTGCCCCTCAGTCCCCGGATTTAGAAGATGATTCTACCCAGTGGATCTGGATGACAAGAGTTCTAATTCTGAATAAAACCCATCCGGAAGTAGCAAGGAGCGCTCTGCTGAGGTAGCCTGGGTGGGCTACTCCTGTCCTGGAATATGGCCGGTCTGGGTCCCAATGAAAAGAAACTAAAGTCTTTGAAAACTCTGAACTCCTTAATCATATGCTACAAGAAACGTGGTCTTGCAAAGAGTTTGAATGCAATGGCTATTTTGTTCATTCCTGCCATGCCAGGCATTCTGAAAGGGGACACGCTAGTGGAGAAAACTCCATTAATTGGAATCAGACGGTTTTCAGTCACCCCTCAAACCTTTGTATATGTGTGAAGTTGGCTTGTTTGGGAGATTCTGGCAGGTCCACCTCCTTCCTTGTGGCAAACCGGAATATCCCTCCTGGGAGAAAATTCTGATAGTTTTTTGAGTAAATTGTTTTCTTTTATTCAGGATATATCCTTTAGGGAAGAATTCACCCTAGTAATAATCCACATTTGTAAAGAGCGAACAATCACCCGTAAGGGTCTTTAGGCGCTGGGGCCCGTCGGGAAGATTAAGCAAGCTATTGCCCTGAGTCACATGGTGCTGGGCTAATCTGCCGCTGGCGCCGGGGATCGAACCATGATCCTTAGATTCCGGAGTCAGTCGCCCTGGCTGCGGCGCCACACCTCTTCCTGACATGTGGGTGATTTAAATGCCAAAATTTCGAACTCTGCTTCAGGGATATATGCCAATTCTGATAAAGAGGAAATTTCCATTTTCCAGAGATTCTACTATTAAATAAAATAAAAATAGACAAACAGGGGTCCATACTGCTTAATAGCATCAGAAGCTTAGATTTGGTTATTCTAAACAGGAGAGGGCCTGCTGACAAAATTGCACATTTAATTTTTCACTTTCAACACACTCAGAGCCTTTTAGACTATGTGATGTGATGTTTTGGGTTTGTGATGATTTTTTTGCCCTCCCGACGATATGGGGTGATCATAGTATAGTGGGTATGAAAGTGGCTTTTGATCTACCCATACGGTACCCGGGTTATTTTGGTCAGGGCAGGGCTACTTTTTATAAAGCAAATGGTTGGTCCTTTTGGACGCAAAAAAACACCCTTGAAGTAGGCGTGATTGTGAAGACGGCATATGTAGAAATGCAGTGTCTAGCTCACGCCAATATTATTCACTTTTTTGAGTCCCAAATGGAGAAGATATGTAACTTAAGTTCTATATCTTCTGAATCTCGTTTGCCGAAACAGGGTATGTCCCTTTTGATACCTTTGAATCAAGCCATTAACCGTCTTATACCGAAACAGTATATACATTTCCTTATAGATTGGCAGCAGGAAATTAATCGCCTTAGGCGAGTAGGAAGACGCAGCATGCTCAGTGGAAAAAGGAGGGAGCTTGATTCTAAGTGGATTGGGCTGAGGGAAGCTGCTAGGGCAAACAATTCAAGAAAGCATTGGCACCTGATCACAGAACATTGCAATTCTAGGCAAAGGGCTCCACCCATACCGATTCCAGAGAAGGATTGGGTGGACTATATCTCCCAACTATATAAAGACAACAGCCCAGTTTCTCCCGTGATGATTGTCGGGGTTAAATCCACTGTTACTGAATTTATTGATTTTGGCCCGCCGTCAGGCGAGGAAGTGGTAAGCTATATAAATCATGCTAAAACCTCCGGCAGCCAAGGGCCGGACGGAATTCCGATTGTATTTATCAAAAAGGAGCCAGATGCATGGGGTGGCTTTTTAGAGCCTCTGTTTACGTATTTTTTTTTATGAATAAAATCCCCCTGTCCTGGATGGGGAGTATTATAGTCCAACTGTATAAAAAGGGACTGAAAACTCTGCCAGCCAGTTTTAGACAGATTGCCTTGCTGGACGCCTCAGGTAAACTATTCACAAAAAGTATATTCTGTCATCTCCAACAATGGGTGTATGATCAGAATATCCTACCACCAGAACAAGCTGGTTTTAGGAAGAATCATGGCATCCTGGATAATATAGCGGTTGTCCAGACTATTGTGGAGAAATATGTTTTCTCACGAGGTATGTCAGTGTATACAGCTTTCATTGATTTCTCCACAGCGTTTGGCAGAGTGGACCGCCAAACGCTGTGGAGAAAGCTTCTTCTTGGCATATCACATCATCTCCTGGGCCTTATTATGGAATTGCATACAGATACCTGGTGCCAGGTTCTGATGGGATTTTCACGGAGGTTATCTTGCAGAATTAGAACACACAATGGGCTCAAGCAGAGCTGCTTATTAGCACCCCTCTTCTTTTCCTTGTATATTGCTGATCTCCCATACGCACTGCACTCGGTGAGGGGGGATGCCCCTAGAATTGGCACAGTGTCCTTTGGCTCTCTATTATATGCTAATGATGTTCCACTCTCTATTATAAGCCGATGATGTTGCAATATTTGATCTAACTCCCATTGGCTTGCAACGTTGTCTGGATGCACTAAGTAAAAATGCAGAGGTCCATTTCCTGAAAATTTATATTGCAAAGAGCAAGATTTTAGTCTTTCGTAAGAAGGGGCTTAGAATAAAGAGATGTCTAAAATGGATGCTTGGCTTCGAGAAATTGGAATTAGTCAATTTGTACCTCTATTTGGGGAAGGTTTTTTTAAAAAATAGGCAGAGATTTGGAGCACATTAAACACTATGTTAATAAGGCTGTCTCCCAGGCGAGTGCTTTAAACAGATTTTATAAAACTTGCGGGAGACGTCACTTTGATCATGTTCTATCAGTTTTTAAGGTTAAAACCTCTCCTTCACTAACATATGCTGCTGAGGTATTGGATATGATCTATTGGCTCTCCTTTGAAAAGGCTGAAGGATGAATCCTGCGTCGATTTGCAATTTAAATTCTTTGTCTGCTTTGCATGTTCTACGTCTCGAATTTGGTTTAGCTTCGTCCTTAACTTTATCTTTGGCAGCGGCTCTGCGGTGAGGAAATTCCCTCTTTTGGGGGGAGGAGGGTACACTTAGGGCTGCCCTGAGAATATAAATTTTTGACAAACTAAAAGATCAATCAATGTTTTTTAGATCTTTTGTAGTTGCATAAGAAACATTTGATCTTGGTTTGAACCCCATTTCTCCTATGCCCAAGTCTATATTGAAAGCTTGTATAGAAGTCTATACCCTCTTTTAGTTTGGCTAAAGATGTCGTCTTAAGTCAGTCCAGGTCCATTAATGAAGTGGTCAGTGGGAGTGCCTTGGGAAATAAACCACAGCCTTATTTATCTTGGAATATCCCTCATGGGACTAGAAAGTTGATGCTCCTACTGAGACTTAACCTGCTGCCTCTAAGAGAAGTCACTGGTATCTGGGATAAATTACCAAGAGAGAAAAGAATCTGCGAAATGTGCCAATTACAAATTTAATATCTAAATCAAGTTGCAAAGTGCTAGGTGGGTGCTCTTAAAGCCATTTTTTTAATCAAATTCAATATTCACTCTGCCCAGGAAGCAAGATCTCTGGTTTTATCTCCCCCGAATGAAATGGTTTGTCAATAGATATATACATTTTTGTAAAACATTTCTGTCAGTTTATTAGGAAAACTTTTGTAGTAATTTTATCTCTATGTTATAATATGTAAGTTGATTGGATATTTGATTGTCTCATGTATTTATTGTACTATTTGCACATTATTCAGCACGCTTGATATAAGAATTACCCTTGGGAGGTAGTGATGTATAAAGGAACAACATTCTTTTGTATGTAAAGTTTGTCTTTTTAATCGGTTGATGTGTTTTGTGGACCTCCGTCGGAGTTCCAAAACACAATAAACAAATTGAATTGAGAGGATGAAGTTGTCAAGGAAAAACATGGTAATGAGCAGGGAAACGAGTTCTCATGGAGAAGGAGAAGAATGACCAGGACAAATAATGTTGCAACTTATCGATGTGGGAAAGGTGGTGGAAGTATTTAATTTGTGCCGGAGTCACTGAAATTTACTGGAGAAGAGGCCTGTGTGATTGTCTACTTGCATGCAAGTAATCTCTTATGCTGTGATTTTGTAAGAGTCAGAGAGACAATTTAGGACTACATAAGGAGCAGACCTATACTTCCTGTTTGTGTGACTTTATGCTACATGACCTGTAGTTTGAGTGCTTCTACTGAAGACTCTAACGGCTGACATCTTTCTATTTCAATTCCAGTCATTCAAATGCTTCTTAGAATAGGTGGTCCTGTTAAGGTAGAGTAGAGAAGGTTAGGGCTAATGGTTACCATTGAAAATCATAGGATGCAATTTAATCCTCAATTCTTTTTCCTTATTACTTACACTATGGTAATTGAAATGGCAGTATAGTTTCTCCTGTATAGGGTGAATCCCTTCAGGAGAGTTGGACAAATTATATTTGTTTTGTATTTTTACACTAGCATGCTAAGATTGATATATGTAAGCCTATGTTTGAATGAATTAATGTATGAATGAAAGAAAATGTATAACGCGCAACTAAAACCCGAAGGCATCAAGGCGCCTATCAAAAAGAATCACAAAAAGGCAGAGGCAAAACTACGGGTATGCTTTGGCAAATAGCCGTGTCTTCAGGGCTTTTCTAAAGGACGGAAGAGTGGAAAGGGCCTTAATTTCCACCAGAAGAGCATTCCACATTTTTGGTGCTATAGTGGAAAAAGCTCTGCCACCCCATTTGACTCTGCGAATGCGTGGTACAGATAGCAGAGATTTGTTGGCATAGCGCAGATTCCTCGAGGGGCTATAGGGGGCCAAAAGAGCCCCAACCCCCCCTGACCTATTTCTCGCTAAGGCGCCAAAGGTCAGGCACAGGATTTTAAAAGAAATCCTGTCCTCAATAGGGAGCCAATGCAACACCTTCCTCGCAAAGGTGGCCGACGCCCGTTTGGGTAAATCCAACACAAACTTGGCCGCCGCATTTTGGACCATTTGAAGGCGCTGCAACAGCCCCCTATTGAGTCCTACATACAGCGCATTGCAATAGTCAAGTCGGGAGCCTATAAGTGCAACCACGACTTGCTTTCTGGCCTGCTGGGATAAGTAATGTTTAATCTTCCTCAAGATGTGAATTATGCCCCAACAGGTAGAAACTGTTCTGTTCACCTGCTGATGCATATTGAGGGTAGGGTCGATCAAAACACCTAAATTTTTAGCCAGAGCGGCGGGTACCGGACAAGCTCCCAGTGAGGCAGGCCACCAATTTGCCGACCAAATGTCCTCCTTTCCCCCAAAAACCAAGATCTCCGTCTTCTCCCCATTCAGTTTTAATGAATTGTCAGTCATCCATTGTGCGACTGCCTCTAAACAAGATCTAAAATTGGAGGCAGCATCGTTAATAGACTGGGAGAGGGAGACCAGGATCTGGGTATCGTCGGCGTAGGAAACTACCTCCATCCCAAAAGATCTTATCAGTCTGGCAAGTGGGGTCACATAGAAGTTGAAAAGGGTCGGATTTAATGCCCCTGAGGGACCCCACATTGCACAGACAGGGATGGAGATAGAAACTCCCCCAGCATCACTCTCTGTTCCCTCTGGTCTAAGAAGGAAGTCAGCAAATTAAGAGCAGACCCCTCCACCCCAATCTCCCTCAGGCGAGTTGTTAACATCGTGGGAGAAAGGGTGTCAAACGCAGCTGTGAGATCTAGCAGGATGAGGAGGGTAGTCTGGCCCCTATCCACTCGAGTGCGGATATTATCCAGCACTATGGTAAGGGCCGACTCGGTGCTATGCTCCCTCCTGAATCCATGCTGCGAATGATCTAAAAGGCCAGAGTTCTCCAGAAAGGCCGCTAGATGCTTATTAAGATGAGTTTCCAGCATCTTCGCAGCGGCAGGGAGCAGCGAAATGGGGCGAAAGTTTTTAAGTACCTCCGGGTCCAGTGTTGGCTTCTTAAGTAATGGTTTCACCACTGCCCTTTTCCATTGCTGAGGGAAGGTGCCAAACCTCATTGCCCCATTCATGATCTCCGGAAGGGGAGGCAAAAGGGTCTCCTTACACTGCTTGAGAAGCATGAGAGGACAGGGATCTAAGGGGGAGCCTGATCTGTTCCTAGTGAGAAGGTCGTCTAGTTCCTGAAATACAAGGGGAGGAAAGGATACCAAGCGTCCCGAAGGAGCAACCTCCACCGTAGTTAGAACCAACTCAGTGGAACCAGAGGAATCGGCAGATTCAGCCTTCTGAAGCTCTAAGGCCGAATACAAATCAGCAATCTTTGCCTGAAAGAAAGAGGCAATGTTGTTACACAACCACTGAGAGCCGATGACAGGATCAGTCGTCTGAAGGGAGGTCAGAGAATCAACAATCTTAAAAAGCTCTTTCGGGGAGGAGAGTGAGATGGTACAAGCAGTAAAATATTGTTGCTTAACTCTTATTACCTCCGCCTTATAGCCCCTCAGTAAGATTTTGTGGGCCTCGTTTTCCCTCAGGTCCCAGCTGGCCAACCAGAGACGCTCCTGCCTCCTAACTCCCTGCCTTTGAATGTATACTTAAATCCTACTTAACTAATGTTCAGTTGTGGACTGGATTATTGTGTGACCAAAATTTGCTTACACTGTATTGGAATTTTGAATTGTGAGTGTATTCTCCCTCTTGCTCTCACACAGCTAGGAAAGATCATCTCGCTGAGAGTAAATGGTTAAATGGGCCCAGACTCTTTTTCAGTGAATGAATCATTCTCCGGCTGCACGACCAGGATTTGCAAGTCTATATTCTAATTCATCAGCACTGTCCCCTCCTTTTGCTCTTTCAAGCGAGAGATCAAACAACAACAGGTTAACCAACACATGTTGACTTCTCCCCTTTAATATCTCTTGGTCAGCGGCGGCTCCTCCGCTATTGCAGAGGAGCATCACCCAAGCAAAAACGGCAGGAAAGGAAATATAAAATGAGACTCATATTATTTCTCCTTTCCTGCCAAGTGTTGTGAGAGGGGCATAGGGGTGACAGCACTGAGGGAAGTGGTAGTGTACTCCCCTGTTTGCGCATTGCCGTTAGGCCAGCCATCTCAGGCTGGCCAAACTGACATGGGCACTGAAGCTCTCTCCAACCCCAGCTGCATTGCTGTTGCTGGGGTTGGAGAGAGCAGGCATAGATTCTCAGTCTGTCCTGGAGTCCTAATCGAGGGCCACTCAGGTCAATCCTGAAGCTGCTCTCCTGTGAGAGCAGCTTCAAGATTTGCAGCAGGCCATTCTGGGAGCATGAGTCTGAAGAGGAGGAGCAGAGAAGTGTGACGTGGGACACACAAAGCGGCTGCCTGAAGGTAATTTTGGTTTTCATTATTATTTTTTATTTTGCTCCCTCCCTTCGTGACCCCTATGTCACCCTCTTGCCCCCTGCCTGTCTGCCCTGTGCCTCATCTTGAACACCAGCCGCTACTGCTCTTGATTTTCCTAGAGAGCTGTGAGGACTGCCATTGGGAACTTTCTTCTTTGGCAATAAAGTACATGAAAGTAATCTGATCCTCTACTACTCGTGTCACACCCCCTTATGACTCCACCAAGCCCTGTTGTTGCTTGCCCTCCGTTGGGGCCAAAGACCGGATAAAGGGGGCCAGAGTGTTGACCGGGAGCTGAGGGAGTGCAAGACTACACTCCCCAGCATCCCCTGCGACTTCCAGCATAGCCGCCAATGTTTGTTTAGCACCAGGAGGTGCCTTTAAAACCTCACAGGGGCTCCAGCAGCACTGTCAGCCCTGTTATTGCTTGCTTGCCCTCCATTGGGGGCCAGAGACCGGAGTAGTCCAAAGAGGGCCAGAGTGTGGACCGAGAGCTGGGGGAGTGAAGGACTACACTCCCCAGCACCCCCTGCGGCTTCCAGCGCAGCCGCTAATGTTTGTTTAGTGCCAGGAGGCATCTTTAAAACCTCATTGGGGCTCCCATGGCATGGGATGCGCGCGGGTCCATCTGTGCTTGTCCAAGGCTAGACGAGGCTGGGCAGGGCCACCCCTTAACATCGTTACCTCCAACAGATATAATGAGAAAGAGTAAGCAATGGCATCCTTGTAGTCAGGATCAGTGGAGTTCAAGAGTGAAGATGCCTAGGAACTCTGCATCCATTATATCTTACCTGACCTCCGTGGTGGGTGCCCTAAACAAGGAAATTCATAGCGCTGAGGTTGAGCAGGGTTTAAGTCCCGACATGCCAAGGAGGGCTAATGCAAACGTATCGGACAGCACACCAAAAAATCCTGACCCATTGATCCGAGAGTACTGATAATCGAGTAGGGAGCGCACTGTACCCTGTGATAGACTAGCAAGGGGGACCTGGGTGGCGAATGAAGAGGCCCAGAGAGGTGATGGATCTAGGCAGAAGGGCCCACCATCCAATCTAGGGAAGAAGAAGGGGGAAAAAGGGCAAGCAAACTTGGATAATTATCTGTGGATGCAACCAAAAACCAGGCTGGAGATTTGGACTAAGGCAGCAGTGCAGAAAGTGTTTTGGCGGACATTTTCAAATTACGGTTCAAGCCTATTTTTTCAAACATTGTTAAAGACATTGCCATGCTGCTTCCTGCCGTGGAGGGGATTAAGGCTAAACTGCAACACCTTGAGACCCAATTAGGGGGCTCAAAAATGGCATGTGATATCTATAATTACGATCCCATCCCTCGGGTACAAACACAGCCCATAGGTGATAGTAGGGTGGTGGGAAACTAAAACCAAAATCAAAACCTACCTAAGAATAACTCTGAAGATAACCCTGCAATGATTATAGGTGCACCCATAGAGAGTCAGGCAGGGGAAAATATTTGTTGTAATACTGAGCCACCGCCAAATGCTATGGTTCTGGCTCAGAGCCGACACCAAAGGACTGATAGGGCTAAAAGTGGGATACCTCAGTAGACTCCATCTGCCCCCAGAAGCTACTCCCCTAGTTGCCATACTTACAAGGGTTTCCCCACTTAGAGAGCATAGTCTGGAATCCACTATGAAGTTGTTACGTACAACTAAACATTGGTGCGATAAACACTCCCATAGTGGGTTCAATGTTTCCTCACACATTATAATGGCCAGACGAATGGGGTGAGTCGGCCCCAAACCTAAACAGTTTGATGGTGACTGCATTGTTGTTAATTTTGACAGTGCAGATATTGCAGGGCAGTTATTTAAGGATGGTCCTAAGGGGGCATTAGAGCGTTCCCCTGGGTTTTTTTTAACCCACCCCCCAAGGGGGTTCAGTCACTGGGTGGCACTTCCCATGGGCTTTGGCCCCATTTGGACAGTCAAAATTGGCCCACTCACCGTTCAAATACCAGGGAGGAGACTTTCTCCTGCGAAATATCACCGGAATCTAGCAAGTGACCCGGTGTTGCCAATTGTCAGCTAGAATATTGCAGGTCTGAGAAGCAAAAAGGAGGATCCCAGGTGGCTAAACTTGTTGAAAGAGCACATTATATTTGGGCTACAGGAGACCTGGGAAATGAACAACAACTTTTCGGGGGATGGGTACAAATCCTATTGTATTTTAATGCTTTTTTTACTCAAACTGCCAGGGTCCCATAAGATGTTGGATGTGGGTTCTTGAATTGTCAGGCAATTGAATTTACTGCTCACAACTCGTTCAAAGTGTTGTTTGTCAATTTGTATAATTCAGGTGAAAGTAGCTTTTTAAACGAACATTTACAATTGAAAAGTTTTCTAGAAATGTATTGATTGAAGCAAACCACGCATTATTCAATAATAATTATAGCCGATTTTAATATTCATGTATGTGATTTGAACTGTCAGGGAAAATAATTTCTATGGCCGTCAAATCTGCCAATGCCACATTTTGAGCATACACAACATTGGGGAATGTTTGGAAGAGCTCTTGGCTACCGTAGATCATTTTGAACCGAGTTCCATTGACACTGAGGAGAGGATTCCTACTTTTAAAGCACAGGGGAGGGATACTATTATAGATTTCATTTTTATTTACTCAACTCTTCTATCTCAAGTAACCTCCTATAATGCCAAGTGGTCTCATTTTAGCGACCATAATCCTGTAGTTTTTAAGTTGGACAGAGGCTGGGGCCTAAAGTAGAAATCTGAAAAGCTAGGTGGTGAAACCTGCCTGAAAACAACTGATTGAGGACGGAGGCTAAAATGGGCCAAAGTACTCCGAGACGACCTGTGTGAGAAGGCTGGGGATATGATTGTAACCTGACTCGATAACTCCAAACAGGGGCTAGGGGTCCTTTTAGCCTTCAAAGGCATCTGTGCGCAGGTAGCGTCAGACCTCACCCTACCAACAAGATTTAGGCACACTATAGGAGAAAAATTGTTTGACAGTAAGTGCTCTGAAACACATTGAAAATTGATAGCAGCACTGAAAAGGGCCCCAGGAGACCGAGATTACATAGCTAGGTTACGAAAGGAGTACAAGCTAGCCCTAACTCTACTGAAAAAGGAAATCCAAGAAGCTTGGAGTGCTCTACTATCAGTAGAGGTTATAAAAGATAGCTCTAGCTTCTGGGCCATTGTTAACAAACCTTTTTTCACCTGGGGAGGAAATGTCCTCATTGAATGCAATATCACAGAAGCCCAATAGATTTCTCACTTTGAACTAAAAGGGGTGGCCAGCCTGCTACACTGCCTGCAGGACTCAGAAACGCACAACTATAAGTGACTTACAATTGTTTACAAAGACTTAATAATAACATAATCAAAATTGCATTCACTATTCTTTAATCATGTTGGTTGAAGCATATTTTCCTCTAAGAATTACTTCCAACAAGAACATTAAACATCAAGCCCTTGAAATATACAAGACCCAATTCAGAAATAATAACATTCAGTAAACATATACAAACATAACAGTTTCTTGTTTATACAATGTAGATATCTGTAACCCAATGCATTTCGGGACATTTATTGTCCCTTCTTCAGGGGCAACATCCACTCTCGAGCCAAAGGCCAACTCTGGCTGTTCAGAGTCAAGAACGAACCAATCACTATTCGAATGCTTCGAAAGGATTTGCTTGAATAGTACTCTGCCGTGCATTTGTAACAAACAATCTTCTGCGTCTATTCCACGTTATGCCGCCATAAGCTCCTTCCTCCTCGATACTCACCCGGTCAGATGACATTGTAGCGCCAAAGGTACACACTATCAAGCACAGCACACTGATCAAATTATTGAGATTAAAATTGAAAGCTTTTTTAAGAATAGGTGTGCGTAGACCACCCACCATTGAGTTTCTCACTTTGAAGCCATATATAAGGCCACCGATAGCCCGGAAGCACCGACTAGTTGCAAACTCAGGAGGGCCTCCCCCACAATAGTTTTTAATGAAGGTGAAGTAGAATCACCAATTACATAAAGGACTATCAATAAGTCCCCTGGCCCTGATGGTGTCCCTGTGGATTTATATAAACAAAATCCATCTTTCTGGGCCAAAATCCTGACATATGTTTTTAATGCGTCAAGTGGTATGGGGTTCCCGTCATCGCGGGCACCTTCTATCATTATTCCGTTTTTTAAAAAAGGTCAGAGCGAAGACCCATGCTGTTATAGGCCGAATTCACTAATAGATTTATGGAGAGTGATTTTACCTAAATTAATGGATGGTTGGAAGAAAATGAAGTTTTAACTAATTTCCAAAATGGTTTTAGAAGTGGTAGGGGTACTTTAGATCAGTGCCTAAATTTACATCTATTAGCAGGCAAATATACTAAAGCTAAATAGGGTATGCTACAACTGGCATTTATGGATCCTTCATCGGCTTTCGATCTGGTAAATAGATCCAAGCTCTGGCATATCCTGATAGACATGGGCATTAATTCAAATTTAGTTTACTTCCTGGCTGATCTACACAGGGATCTCACCTCAAGGGTGAGGGTCAAACAAGACGAAAAATGAACTAGGCACTTTACATCTGGTAGAGGTGTTCACCAAGTTTTCCTTCTGGCCCCACTACTTTTCACTTTATATATTATTAACTCAGGCAAGTTTTTAGAAATGGCTAGTCTGGATGTAACACGGATAGGGCACAGGTCCATTCCTGTGCTACTATACGTGGACAATGCCATCTTATTAGCCAGCACAGCTTTAGGGCTCCAAAGGCTTTTAGATTCCTTTGGGGCCTATATGAAATCTTTGGATCTAGTGGTTAACATAACCAAATCACACATAATGACCATGGGCCGGAAACAGAAACATTCTTTTGTGAAGGTGCTGAAATGACTAGGGTGACCTCCTTGACCTATCTAGGAGTACTTTTCGATGAGAGGGGCTCCTGGGTTCCACAACAGAAAGTAAAAATAAATGCGATTGCAAGGTCGACGGCCGCTGTGAATGGATTTGCACAGTGAATGGGGGCTAAACCAATAGAGGCTATGCTCAATATTTACAGGGCCAAATGTTTAGCCATTGCACTATATGGCTCAGCCATTTGGGCTTACACATCAATGGAGGGGATACATACAGCTGAAAATAAATTTCTACACGCCCTCTTGTCTGTTCCCCAATCCACTCCTACTTTTGTAATTCATCAAGAGTTAGGTGTTGGTTATTTGGCAGACAGGCTGAGGCTGGGCTGAGGCTGGGCCCGGTGCTCTGTTGGCTTAAAATGTGTCTCAACCCCTAACTAACTTTGAATCATAAGATTATTAGGGATTGTGCCATCCTGGACAGAGTTAACAACATTCCATGGCTAAATTATGTTAAGAACATTTTAACTAACCTTGGATGTTCAGACGTATTTTATTTCCCTGATAAAATAAGAAAAGATGGCTTGGCTTGCGTGTGCGTAAAAATACACTTTCTGAATTTGAAGTCGGTAGAGCGAGAGGAGATCGAGTTAATGAAACCGTCTGGTAAAGCCCATTTCTTATTAAAAACATCCCCCGAGATTGAACCTTACTTGAGGATTGCCAAAAAGCCGTTCCACCGCCTGCTTTTAACCAGATTTTGTCTTAATTTAATTCATTTTTTTCTGGGTAATTCGCAAGGCTGGAGCAGGACGTGTGATTTAGGTCCCTGTACCTGTGGCAATGTTTTGAATCAGGACACAAGGCATTTTACTATGTTCTGTGACCATTATCGCGATATCCGCAGGAGGTTCCTTGTTCCGATTTTAAAGGGGAAAGGTTTTATAAAGGTCAAACCCGCTTTACTGTACTTACAGCTGCCTAATGACCCATGGGAGATTTTTAACATTGCAAGCTTTTTTGTCTCTGCTGTGAGACTAAGGAAAATACGGCACCAAAGTTTGTAAAGATCATGTTAGTAATCCTTTAATACTTGCCTTTTTAATATTCAATTAATTTATTGCAATGAAGCACTGTTTTATTTGTTTTATCTACAGCCAAGATTTTTATGTAACTTCATGAGCTCTGATTTATAGCCTTCCAGTATTGTCTTATGTCGCCCTTATTTTTTGATGATTCGGTTATGACATTTTATTGCATGTTAAATGTGATTTATGTATCGTTTTGTAGATTAAGTATGGTACGTTTATGGTTTTTATTAACCAAATAAAGTGGTTTTACTGACTGAATGACTCCACCCCTCATTAATTGGTCTGGCTTCCAATTTCTTCCCCAGCGTAAATGTTTTCACTATTTCTAGCCCTGCATTCCTATCTTTTAATTTGCAAAGACATGCATTTTCCTGCTTTTTTTTGTTTTGTGTCTATTACTCTGATGCTTCAAATTATATTTATTTTACATTTTTATATAAAAATATCATTTGTACATTAATATATTTATGTTTAATTGTTATATATACCTTTTTTATTTTTTGTCCTCTATATTGTGCCGTTCCATCAAGTTCTAATTTTGGTATAATGCACTTGTAATTGTAATTTAATGAAAATGAACACTCATCCTCTGTAATTCTCTGTGATGCTCACTGGGCTTCGTATGTGCTTCATAGACACACACAACAATGAATAGGATCAAACAAGAACCGGATAACAAGATTCTTTGAGGCATATGTACAAGAACTTAACACCGAAGCAGCATTGATTTTTTGACGTTTTGGTGGCTTTTTTTTAATCGCCATATGTACAATTTGCCGCTACCTGCAGTTAGCTGCACTTTTCCAGCATGAACGTGAATTTTTAAGATCACCACATCTGGTAGCGGGACTCCAAAAAAAAATCAGATGCAGGGTGGGCGTTCCTGTGCAAAAACTGGTGCTAACCCCACTACGCGATATTCACAATAAAATTCCCATATGGCGATAACCCCCCAAAACTGCCGCTAAGTCTAGTTAGAGGCAGTTTTTTCAGACCAGAAAATAGCTGGTCTTAAAATTGGTGCAAACACTTGGGGCCTCATTTCAGAGGTTTTGGAGCTAGACAGTGCTGCAAGGAATGTTGCTGCATTGCCCTGCGACAAAACAAATGGGCAGGAGTGCGCACTATCAATAAGATAGGGCGCATTCCTGAGCCTCAATCATAAAAAGTGTTGCATCGCTTCTACAAAACAGCACTGCAACACTTTTCTCTGCACCTTCTTTGTGACACCATGGATGTGCCGTGTTCAATGTGCTGCGCTCCATGTCACAATCAATGACGGATTTGTCTGGAATACTGACGTATCCAGCAGCGCTAAAGTCACGCATTGCTACAGTTGTGTTGCAAGCATGATGCAACTCCAGCAATGCATGGGGCCAGCCTATCCCTATGGCACTGCGTCGCCCTTATGCCTGCCATGAAGCAGGGGTAATTTTTTGACACAGTGGTGTCCTAGAATCGTCGCAGTGAAATCTTAGAGACTTCAGTGCGCCAATCCTACAAGGCTTTGTTGTCTGGGAATGCCCACCTTGCATTCGTCATACCAGATTCAGGTCTAATGTGGCAAATGGCTTCCCAAGCTCACAGATATGTCTAGATGCATCACTTTGTGAATACGGCGCAACATGGTGCAAGATTCACGCTGTAAGTACGTCAAGAAAATGACGAACCGGCGGTGTTAAACTGCCGAAAGAGACTCATGCCTAATTCCCCCGTCTTTTTTCCCTATGATGGTGCACAATGACTGCCATGCGCTAACGCAAGCACCCTTGCTCCAGGGTGCAAATGTAACTGTGTTGTGGAGTTGATTGATGTTGTGGCTCTATTTCTACGAAGAGATGTCAGCAGGTGCGTCTGGACTAGTGGAGGGTGAGAGTGAACTAGTTGGCCTTCTTGGAGTGTTGTTTGCCTGGTCTTATCTTGAGTGGCGCCAGGGTGTCGGTGCAGTTGGAGATCAATTGGTGGAGGTTGCGCACTGCGGTATTGGGAACTATAAGCATTGGTGGAGTGGTGGTGCTGAGGGAGTTGACGAGACGTTCTTCGGTGGCCTTGATCCAGCTGCAATGGGGGCTGGTGATGATGGCGGTGGTGTATGGTGGGTGTGGTGAAGGCGTGATGTTTACAATGATGGTCGGCCCAGGAGAGTTCTGTGGTGTGGCTGTAGTTGTAGTTGAAGTTCCCACTGGCAGAGAAGACGGGCTTGAGCTTGTGTCCAGGTATGAGGGCTGATGCGGTGCTAGCTGCTTGAGTCCGATGTTGGCAAGATTCCCCAGGAGAGGGGTGGTGTTCTGGTTTCTGAGGTTGTCCAGGTGAAACTTAAGGTATCTGAGTAGGATGTAGTCAGTGGATGTAGAGCCTGTGGTGCAATGAGGTCTACAATGGCATTGGTGAATGGGGGTTCATGGCCCGGGGGGTCTGTAGATGTGGGTGCTGTGGAGGGTGATGTTGGGGTTGGTCCTGATCTGTGAGTGGAGGTGATCCATGGTCGCCGTTGGGTCATTAGAGTGCATGGTCAGTCGAAGAGTGCTTTTGTAGACGATGGCAGTGCCTCCTCTTCGACAGTTGTGATGGTCCTTGTGGGTGCATTTGTTGCAGTCGGGGATGGTGATGGCGATGTCTTGTCCGGAGCAGAGTTTGGTCCAAGTTTACGTGAAGAAGGCGATGTCTGAAGAGGTGACTTCGACGAGGTCCCAGATTTCTGTGGCATAGTTGTGTAGAGAACAAACATAAGGAGATGATGGACAGAGCACTGAAACTTTTCAGATACTCACCCCCATTCACAGATCTGGGTTGAATCCATCATCATTCTTTAGCTCACTTCGCCACCTCAGTTCAGACCCAGCTATATGCAAATCAGTCTTGACCCTGTGCCTCATGGAACAGTCCACCCTAACTGCCAAGCCAGGTCTTCCTTGAACTGGATATTTGTGGAGCGACCACACATTGATGATGATGCGGTTGAGCTGGTCGGGCGCGCTGTTGGTCGGATGAGCGGCAAGAGGCGATGGTGTGCTGATGTGGCAAGAGTTATTCTTCGATGATGCATGGCATCTAGTGTTGAGGGCAAGGAGGGTCCTGGTGTCATAGAGGTGGAGTGTCTGAGAGGCAGGTTCCCTGGTCCTGGGTGTAGTACAGGGGAGGAAGGATGAAGACAGGCTAACCTTTAGCTTGCCTTCGGCACACTAGTAGCACACCCGCATTGCCACACAGCATCTACCATTGAGTAGTGCTGCAGGAGGGCTGGACAGCTAGGAGGAGGGAAACGTGGGAAAGGACACTGGAATGGGCAGACACGCAGGGACTGCAGCAGCAACAAGGGAGATGATAAGAAAAAAAACCTGAAAAAACAGCACAGGAAAAGCAAAATAAAGATTAAAAAAAGGCAAAGGTAGAAAAGCAACAGAGAAGAGCCGAAAGACGAACAGGAACAGCAGAAAAGAGGGACAGGGGGCAGTCATATTCAGAGCAGTGACAGTCTACCACTGGCCCACCATAGATGAGGTGCAGGCAGGAGCCTGAAAGTGGAGGAGGGTCTCGAACACCTGACCCCCGGGTCAGTGGAACCAGCAGCAGCAGATGGGGACAGTAGCAGCAGCAACCAGATGCTGCAACACTGTGGGAAGAGGAAGTCCACTAAGGGTTAGTCTCCCATACACCCAAAAGCAAACTAACAGGGGACAAGAAAAGGCTGCACCACTTGGTTGCATCTTCCGATCTAACAGTGATGACCAGATTCCGTGTTCCCCAGTTCCGAAGCGAGTAACGGCAGATCAAGCTGCATACCCAAGGGCTTGGGCCAGACTCACCACTGGGCCTCCTTCGCTACGCATCCCACCTTCTCCTCACCTGGACACTCTCCAAATCTGTGACTCAGCCTGCAGGAGCCTCAGCCAGGTGGGATTTCACTAGCCAGGGTACAGTAGTCACCACCAAGTCCGCAGGGAAACATCCCGATGCAGGTGATTCAACAGGGCCTCCTTAGACATGAAGTTGCAGCACTCCCACCACACAAGTTAGGTGCAGCTCAGCGCAACATCCTCCAGCCTGTGATGCAGTGTGTCACGGCCCACTGTATTGGTAATCTCCTCCGTGCACCCCGGTGTAGTGGTGATGCCTGGTATGCGAGGCAGACCTCCCATGTCAGTGCACAGGAGCGCCTCTATCGTTCAGAGCTCCAGGCGATCTTCTCACACAGGTCAGCAACATGTCTCCGTACGACCTGCCAGACTTCCCCACCAGGTAAGGATGATCACCGCCACCTCAATGCCTACCGCCATAGCCCAGAAACTCCATAGCACCTCGTATCCCACACCGGGTCCCAGACGCAGGCCAAGCGAGGCCTCTGGGCCCCGGGGACTGACCCTGCGTTCAAGGTTTCGGCTGCCCTGGTGTTGCATGGCTGACACTATGAAAAGTGATGCATCACTGTTTTTTCCCAGCGATGCGCCTCGTTTGATAACTGTAGCCCTGAATCTGCATTGGGACTCTGGCTGGTCATCCTGGCTGTTGAGGGGTTTGGGGGGGGGGTTGATCTGTGCTGCACTTGGTCCTGGCTGCTCCATTCTGCATTCCATTGGTTTTGTTTCCTATTTTTCATTAGAGGTGGCGGTATAGGCTACTTTTGCCTCTAGAGGCAAAAAAAGTCATGTTGGACTGACTAACGTGAATTTTTTTGCTCCTAGTGGGCCTTTCATCACTTTTCTCCCGCTAACAACAACATTTTTATCGCCTTGACGCTAGTGTTAGTGGCAGTTTTCACCACAGCTAGCTGTTACTATCTCCATGTAACGACATATAAATACATTGCTAACAGGGCGATAGTTTTAGGTGCTAGAATGCGTTAAGAAAACTGCCGCTAACTAACACTGACGCTAGTTAGCGGCAGTTCTTGTACATATACCCCTTTGTTTAGCAAACTAATTTACACCACTTTATCCATTTTGTTATATTAATTGCTTAGGCTCTGATTGTCTAGTTCAATTCTTTAATGAAGCATCGGACGGAATAAAAGAGGAAACAAAACTCTTTTAACCGTAAGTAAATACCTCTTGGTATTTTAGATTTAGGAACTTAGGAGGAAGTTTAGTATGTTACATTGGCTGGCCAAGGCCACGTGCCCCAGGACTAAGCCGTGTCACTATCGATACAGTAACTTTATCTCTTTGTTGGAAATTTACTTAATTGAAAAAAAATTGTACCGTTGGAATTGACACAGTTAGGTCATTTCGGTGCTAAATATCGGATTTATCAGTGGCAACTATAAATAGATTACTTCATTACCAGATCTTCATTCACCTCGAGATCAGACATTCAACAGAGTCTAAATAACGGACAAAACATGGGTGCCAGGGCAATTATTATTTACATATAAAGGACACTTTCAAAGGAAACACCGGATCCTCAGAATGGATAGATGAAGTACAAATGGAAGTAAGCCATACTCTCACGTAGAAGAGCTTGACCTAAGTCTAACCTAGGGACTGTCTCTGCAATTAATGCTATGTTAGGTACCTTCTCACAAGCAAAAGTAAGAGAATGCACCTGATGGTTTCCCTCTGCAAGAGTAACTAGCAAAACAAATATAATCTGTCACATGCCGAGATGCTGTTCAAATGTACAACCATCTATTGAGGAGGGACTTTCTCTGATTATACATATTTGGGAGGATCGTGTGATTATATTCTATTGAAGGCAGATAATAAAGGTATAAACTAATAATAACCACATACGCCCTACAAACTGTTGATTGATAAAAGGAATTAAAAAAGCATGACACATTGTGTAAGTTCACTCCTGTTTTCTTCTTAACACATTGCTTTGTGATGTGGCAGAGGGTTTTGCGTCCTCTATGCAATTCACTCACGAAGAGGACATGGAAGGCCTGACGCTTTCATCACATTTGATAAGCTTTTATTGTTTCTATCTTCGCACTAAAACACTAGAGTGGAAAATCTGCTGCATAGCAACGCCAGGCCTGCTAATTAATTGATTTGTAGCGTTAGTGCTGCATAGCAACATACGTGCTGCTAATTAATTGTTTTGCAGCATTAGTAAAACAAGAATTCCATTCATTGCTGCAGCTTTCTCGCTAGAGATAGAAATACAACTCCCCGCATTGTAGACTCTTATCTCTGCAGGGTAATGAAAATGGTGTGGCAGTGTGCCATCATCACTGGCATGCACCATGGGAAACCTCAGTACATTATGGACAAGTTAATGAAGGTGCATAGATTTCTATTTCTGCATACACTCTTTCATAAAAGGCCAGAGATATGTTTGTTTAGTATTACTAAGGGGCTGATTTAGAGTTTGGTTTTCAGAGGCTGCTCTGTCTGGAAGGTGGAGGACATTGCCCCCACAATCCTGAGACCCATACACCACCAGGTTGTTAGAGAATATGTCAGCGATGAAGCTGAAGTAGGCTCTGACGTCAGCATCCTTTCCTTAAATGACAGGCTGAATGACAGTTTGAGGTAAAGAGGCCTACATTGCCATTGTGATGGAGTAACCTTTCTGCCAAACTTTAAATCAGCCTCGTTACCTGGAATTTCTGATTCTGATTCTCATTTAGACCCATACTGCCCCGTAAGAAGCAGACAGGAACTGGTTCATGAAAGTAAACCCAGAACCTAAGTGCGTGCACACATACACACACGCAGGCACGCACATGCACACTCACACACACACACCACCCCATGGGACTATGGGGCATATTGCCAAGCAATAGCGATAATTATCGCTATTGCTTGGTTAGAGACAAAAATTTACCGCTGAGCTGCGGCGATTTTTATCGCAGATAAACCTTGGTATTACCAAGGTTTATCGCAAATGCAATAAAAAACGGCCGCAATGCATGAATATTGCTGAAAAGTCAGCGATATTCATTCATTACCGAGCTAATGCTCTTAGCCATGTTATCCACCTCCCATTGGATAACATGGTGAAGAACTGCTCAGGGCAGGTGTTAGCTTTTGGAGATATTCGCGCTTAGCGCGAATATCTCCAAAAGTTGGTAATAGGAGATAGCGATGCTAGCGACTGTTTCCAGTCGCTAACAACTTGGCACGCCCACTTTACATGTCATTAGTGATAAATATCACTGACATGCAAAGTGGGGCCCAAGATGGTCGCTATCTCCTACTAGCTGTCGCTAACTGGTGTTAGCGAAAGCTAGTAAATGGGGAGATAATTTTATCTCCGCTTTCTTGGCTTTTAAAGCCAAATAAGCGGAGATAAACTCCCTTGATAATATGCCCCTATGTTTCATAAAACAGGATCCACACAGTTAGCCATTTGACTAATAGCCCCTCTGCACATAATATGGTTACGATCTCAATACCTATAGATAATCATCTAGGTCTCAATACTGTATAGAACTGCCATACAAAGACACTGCGTGGAAACATGGCCGGTCAATCAGCACTGTCTACCAACTGCACCAAAAAGAACACACTTGCCAAGCTCAAAAACTCCCAACTCCGGAGCCAAAAGCAGACTGACCTCATTCATTGGAACAACCGACACTTAAGAAGCCACATCTGCACCAAATCCCAGCATGAGCTCCACCGTCGTGCTTTTCCTAATACTTTGAAGAGTTAATACTATGAAACACTCCTACACCAGAATTCGAAATTAATAGATTGAAAGGCGAAAGAAATATCAAAGACATGTTCATGCAGTGGCTGACAGAAAGCAAATTGTCTGTTAGTTGAAACCAGCAACCTACCTTTTGTATTTCCTCTCTTTTCATTTTCCTTAGTAATGGAAGACTGATAGCAGGGATGTCACTAGAAGGTATCTGCTATCACTTGGGTGGTGCTAGAGAGTCAGGAGTGTTTGTAGTATTATCTGGGAGAATGATCTTGTAAGTCATACTTTTGACATGCAGCACATTTTGCTTGAGAAGATGATAAAGGAACTGTCAGGTTTCATTGTCCCATATCTACTCCCTGTGGTGAGAGGGGCGTCTCAGTCCTTCTTTGCTTATTGTCTCAAATGTGATGTTGTGTGGAGGGTGAAATGGTGTACCACCTAGTGCTTGGGTATATCATTCACTCGCACGGAAACTTGCATAGAGATGGGTTGAGTTGCTGGGACTCCCTGAAGGGACTCAGTTTCACACTTTAATTATTTAATAGGAACTTGCTTTATACAGTCATTATGTGATGTGTTTTTTCTTTCTTGTGCCATTGACCGTCATTAAATATGGATGGTCATAGAAGATGTCCTTGTTCATTCTGAATTTCTCAATGACCCCTGTATTCTTGGATTGTAGTTTATTGCCAGAACCTCATTGTCAGGTTCACTTGCTTCATCTTCCTCCTGAGGTTTTGCATGAGTATGCACGTCAGACAAAGCCGCATTTCTATTAATTCGTGGTCTTGATGCAGGTTCTCTACATCAACATTGTCAATTGCATGTGGTGTGGTCCATGCCTTGGATAATGTGTGGTTGATGGTATCAAAGGTGCTTTGTTTGGTTGTTGCCGATATGACTCCCCAGTCGAATTCCATCCTGGAATTGATTTTGCCAGATGGTGATACAGCAATTGTTGTGTACCTCATGTTGATTGTAGGTCATTTTCCACTCTGATTAGTGCACTGCCAAATTATGCATGTAACTTTGTAACATGATTTTCCATTCTGGGTTAACTTTATTCAGAATAAAGAAAATCTTTGCACCAAGTTCTGTTGGACTTCACAAAATCTGACGTTTTGAGAGTTTCTTATTAAATCACATTGTGGGTGGCTGTATTTTAATAGGTCTTTCTGTAAACTGTAGGTCACATGTATGACCCAGTAGGCATCATGCTTGTACCACGCAACGTGGTACATGCACAACACAAACCTTAAGTGATATTTATGAGTCCATGCAAGGCCACTTTCATGGCACTGAGTGGCTCCATAAATCTGGAGTAAAGTTAAGCATCCCAAATCACTGCTTTGCCTTACTCTGTCCTGGGAAGGCATTCCATTGGACTTGCGTGGGTATTACCATGCAATTCCTGTGGATTTTGATGCATTCTTAAATTTAGCAGGATTGGTAAACCTGGGAATGTGCCAAAAAGAAACGCCTCTCCAGGAGAGGCTTAATAAGTAGAAATATCTTTATTTCTCTTTGTTGCTTTCTCTTCCTGTATGTGCTGTATTCTGCAGCACACAGTGAAAGGGAAATATGGTTCTCTGGGTTGTTTTTGTGCAAGAAGCTGCCCCTTCCTGCATGAAAGCAATCCTGCATGCAACAGAGGCACCATTGCACCACAATGTAAGGGTGCCTGGGTTGGTGATAGGCTGCAAAAGGGCACCTGTGCGGTGGAAATGGCAGGAATGTGCTGTATTGACTTACATATGGCGCATTACTGCACTGTGTTTTTTTATATGTTAAACTGCATGGTTTTACGTTTAAGGTGATTTTCAGCACTTTTTTGATCAATCTCAACGTTTGTTCTCTCCTTTAAACATGTTTATCTAAGTCTATTTATATTGGAAGAACCCCAGTTTGTTTTTATTTTGAAAATGGGGGAATCAGTCCCTTCTTAGCATTTTGATTTTCTGTGGGAAAAATGTTACAGCTTTGAATAAAAGGCCAACTCCAGATTTACAAATTCATCTGCACAGCTAGGTTCCTCGTCGATGCACAAATTGATTGGCTCACAAGTGTAAACCCATATTGTGTATTCACAAAATTGAATATTACTATGATAAAGGGTCTTACTCTCACTTTATACATGTGTTATGAGGTATGAGCAAATCTGCTTCAAGTGATGGGGAGTGGGCATTCTATAGCGCAGAAGCTTTGAGAAACCTTTCCAGGAGCCAGAGGCTAACTGTGGTCAAGGGCATAAGTAAGCATGTCTACTTGGTGGAAATGAGGAGGGAGCAGGACCAGCTTTAGGGTAGTACGACCGTTGCGGCCGCACTGGATGCTGACCTGTGGAGGGGCGGTGACCTCAGGGAGGCACTGCGTTTAGCAATAACTTATGATTGGCAGTAGCGGTCGGAGGTGGGAGTGCTGCCGGGACGGGACGTGGGGCGGGGGAGGGGGCAGAGTGGGGAGTAGTAAACTACGGAATACGGACAAATAGAGGTAATTAAACATTTAAATAAATAAAACAAATTTTGTTGTGCGCACTGCATTGCCAAATGTGATGCAGTGCGTGCAGCGAAATTCATTTTATTTATTATTATGTTTACTTACCTGTATTTGGCCTTATTCCGTAGTTTACCACCCCTCACCCTGCCCTCTCCCACCCCACATCACAATTGCCATATTTTAATTAATTAATTAGCATTAATTAACTAACAATTATTAATTCATTTTAAATTAATTACTTCCCACCCTATTCTCCTATACACCCCCCACTCACATATGACAATTAAAATAAATAATTACAAATTAATTAATTATTAATAATTAGCAACCAATTAATACATATTTAATAATAACATAACGCCCACAATTAAAACTATAAAATATACATTAAATAAATATTAATACATGAAAAGTGTGAATTCATTTATTATAATTAAATTAATTCCCACATATTCCCCTATAAACCCACAACCCAATCCTAAACAAATTACACAATTACATAATTGCCAATTAATTAATTAATAATTAACATCCAAATAATTAATAATACATTAATTCCCACTATTAACAATATTAAATCTAAAATAAATAAATAGTAATACCCAAAAATATAATTAATTTATAATAATAAATTACTTCCTACCCTATTCCTCTATGAGCCCACAACCAGCGCCTACAAAAATGACGCAATTAACATAATTAGCAATTAATTAATTGATCATAATTAATAGCCAATTAATGAATAATTATTAATAACTTAAGTCCCAGAATTAACACTATAAAATCGACATTAAATAAATACATATACATAAAAAATAATCAATAATTTATTATAATTAAATTACTTTCCACCCGACTCCCCTATAAACCCACAACCGGCTACAGAACTTAAAACCGCAAAATGTACTTAAGATAAAATTAATAACTATTAAAAATGTAACATATACGTTAAAAAACAAAACAAATTCTCATGCAAAAAATACATCACATACTTGTAAAATACATACTAAAATACATAACACTAATTAAAACATCGATATTTTAAACAACTATATTTTTACAAATTACATTAACAACTTTGATATTTCCAAAAACGATATTTCTTACCTGCATGTCGATATTCATGACCACGATATTTTTGCTGTTGATATTTCTGAATCATGATATTTCAAACTCTGTATTTGTGTATCTTGACATTTTAAACTCAATATTCTGTCTGTACACCAAGGTGAAGAGAAAACTTTTACAATGTATTCTTGTACCAAACATGATGCTCATTTGTTTAAATGAATTTTTCTTAAATAGTTTGACCATCGTAGCCTAGAGAACTTTGAGCACTCTTGGACATGAACAGGTATATTCATCTGTACCCATTTGCCAACATTTATGTTTATATTCACAACAATATTTCTGTCATCAAACTACTTTTCCCTTTTTATCTGTTTTTCCAGTTCATTCTTTACCCATTCGTCCTTATTTCTTTCTTTCAACACTTAATTCTAGTTCATTCATCCCAGACGCATTTTGGTACACGAGGACCTTCTTTTGAACAAAGACTTACCTTTTGTAGAGTTTTGCAGACAGGCAATAACATTTATGTGCCCTGATAACATCTAACTATAATTAAGATGGTTTGCTTTCAACATTTTGATGCACCCCTTCAATGTGTTATTCAATCCTTCCACACTACGGTTCATTTTTGGATGATAAACAGAACTTCTTTTATGACTATCCCACGCTCTTTAAAGTATGCCTCCATTTCGCTCAAGCAAATTTGTTGACCCGTGTCTGACATAATGCTTTCAGGGTAATTTCCCTCTTGAAAACCTCTTTCAAGAACCTTATCAGACTAATAGATAAACATCCCTTATATTGGATACCCCAATTCAGCTTGTGAAAAAATCAATTAAAATAATTAAATAAGGTGGGATGTTCACCTCTCAATCTTTCGACCAGCTCTATATCCAACTTTTGGGACAAGTAGCTTGGCAAGCTGCGACAAACCATGGCATGTCTCTTATTTTGAAGCTTTCATGACAAATCACCTGAAGTCTAAGTTTAGACCTGAAGTCTAAGTTTAGACTTGAAATCTAAGTTTAGACTACAATCTAATTATACATCTAAAGTCCAACTTTAGACCTAAAGTTTTCCTTTACACCTTACGTCTGAGTTGAGACCAGAAATCTAACTTTAGATTTGAAGTCTAACTTTAGAACTGAAGTCTATGTTTAGGCTGCAGGTCTAAAGGCAGTCTTCAGATCTAAAGACAGACTTTAGGTCGAAACTTAGGCCCCCATTAGGATGACGGGCGGACTTTGTCCGCCCGACATCCCATCCGCCCGACATCCCATCGGAAAAAGTACCCGCCCGCCTTAAGGGCGGGGGTCCCGATGGTGGCATTAGGATGCGCTCCACCACAGTGGCGGGCGCATCCCTCATTTTTAACATTGTGGCGGGTGGTGCTCTCTGCACCGCCTGCCGCAATGTTAAAAATGCATGCATGCATTTGCATACACGAAGCGGCAGGCACCGGGCGGATTGCCCCCGCCAGGCCAGCGGTGGCTACCGCCAGCCTGGCGGGGTCAATCCGCCCGCCATCCTAATGGGCCCCTTAGAATTCAAATCTAAACTTAAACTTCAGGTCTAAACTTAGACTTCAGGTCTAAGTTTACCTTTGTGAATCAGGCCCACAATATTTTCTTATTTGTTAAACTCCATTTCCTAGGGCAGGACAGCACCCTTACCTAATTCATATTTCAATTCTTTCTCTTCAACCAAGTCAAGAGTTATTAAGTAAACATGTATTTAATCATCCTCAAATTCTTCGTTGATTTCTGAATCCTCACCCACTTCAACTAACCCAGATAGTCATTTAACTGAGTGGTTCCTGACACCAGAAAGTACTCCACACAAAAACTGCATTCCATCCTGCAATCATATTACCCACTTCCTAATTCTTGGTGAGATCACATCCGAGCCTTTCCTCATGAAATCCTCCTTTAATGGCTTGTGGTTGGTGCAGACTTTGAAGAGGGGCCTCATTTATGAGAAATGACACATCGCTGCATGAAAGCAGCGATGCGTCACTTCTCAGTGCGCACTCCTTGCGACGTACCTGATGCTTGCGTCAGTCTTACACCTGCTGTGAGGCAGGCTTAAGATTTTGACGCATTTGAGTCCTAGAAGTGGCGCAGTGAAATCTGAAAGATTTCACTGCGTCACTTCTATGACCCTTTCCCGCGTGGGAACACCCCCCCTGCATACATTATACCTGGCACAGGTATAATGTAGTGCAGGGGTTTACAAAGTGACGCATCTACCTAGATGCATCACTTTGTAAATGTGGCACAACAAGGCGCATTTTTTACACTGCTGGTGTATCACAAAAAGTGACGCACCAGTGGTGCAAAAGTGACGCAAGGGCTCATAAATGAGCCCCGAGATTTCTAAACTTGGGAGAGCCCAGGAAATTGCCAGTGCTTCTCTTTCTATCGTAGAGTTTTTTTTTTCTGTTCCTCTTAGACACCTTGACGCACAGGCAATCAATCTTTCTACTGTCTGTCTCTTCTGAAGAAGCGTTGCCCCTACTTGTTTTGCAGTTGCACCTGCCACTAATATTGACACATCGACAGGCACACATGCCTGTAAATAACGTGCTCACAACAAATGATGTTTTAAATCCTCATACTCTGGGCATTTACAACTCCATTGAAATTCACCGTTTTTAATCAGGCTCCTCAAATTAACTGATTTATCAGCATATGTGTTTATGAACTTTCCATATTACTCTACAATGCAAAGATACAACGTTACTTTTTCTTTGCTCTTTGGTTCTATTGTTCAAACTACTGTGTCTTCCGAGTCCTTTGCTGAAGAAACCTCTCTGCCAGCTATGGGATGTCCCAAATAATCTAGCTCCCATACGCCATATTTGCATTTTCTAAAATTAGAGTCAGAGCAGCAGTCATCAACGTACTCAACAATATACTTACCCACATATCGTTTTGCTGAATGGTATCACCAAAAGTCAACAACTTGTATTGGTAACATCTCACACCTTCAGTTCCCTTTCACAAATTCACCACCACTATCTAAAATACAGAAAATGCTGAAATGTAGTATGTGGAAAGAATGAATGCTGTCAGCGGCATGGGCTACTGGTTTCTGTTCAGGAATGTACGACCTTACTTACACAAGGAAACATTGCTAGTATTTGTGGAAAGTCTTTAACAAATTGCTGAATTTTCACATTATATGTTACAAAAAGTAGATGATCTGTTCATGTTGTTCCTGAGTTACTAGTTACTTTACATTCTAAAGTGCCTGGAATGCTCTATTTTCGGGTTCGAATGCCTTTCTATCATTAATCTGAGCACTTTATATAATGCTGCTAAAATATTTATATTTCTGTTTTCCTAAAGCAGTCACCACTTTATTTTACTTACAGTGATTAATTAAATGCAGTGCCATGCACGCGTGCAGCTATTTGTTATCACCAATTAGCCAGAAACTGTAAACAGGATAAAAATGCACAGTAGTCTCTGGAGACCTAAAACCTACCAAATTGATTGCTGATTTTTCAGGCTTTGCTTGTGCTACAGATTAGTAAATACATTAATTGTAACCTGTGGGAAAACACTATTTGTAAGACCATCTTATATGTATACACTTTCATTTGGATATACTTGTAGAAGGACTCTCTATTGCTGAATAAACTACGCCTGTTGATTAGCATGGCTTTTAAATATTTTACCTGGCCACTTTTCGCAGGCAGAAGCAGAATGACATTAAATCTAGAATAATAAGGTAGCTAAAGAATGATTGATGGATGGAAATGCCATAGACGGACAGAAAAATCTGTATTACGTAAAAAATAAATATTTTTAAGCCTTCCTCCCCAAAAATGCACCAAATAAGCACTGTTTACAGCAATATTTCAAAAAGCGATATTTGGCTTAGGAATAATATTTTCGCAACCATTTAGTGGGAAATAAACTCTATTCCGATTCACAAAAATGTAGAAAATATGTGCCAAAATAGTAATCTCTTGCACTATTTCAGATTTACTACTTTTTGTCATTAACAAACATTGCTAGCCCTAAGCCAAGAAGGTTGCACCAGTCACAAGTTAAAAAGCTTACTCATGGCAAAGCCGTGTGATATTTTAAAATTCTTACAAGTGGCTTTTTCCCAGTGCTTAATTTGTAGGAAAAAACATAAGTGCCAGGGCCCTACTCAGGATGCCACTGCAGCCTGTACCACACAATGCCAAGGACAGCACCAACACAACTACTAACCACCACACTCCTACAAGAGTGATAATCTAGATTGTTCCAGGCTTGCCAAACTATAAGAAAAGTTTGAGTGGCAGGAAGATGTCATTTTTTTTGGGGGGAGGGGGGGATTTCTTGCTTTTTATTTCTACTAAACATTTTAGCTGTAGAGAACCAGAGGCAGAATAAGAAACCTGTTCAACTGATGGAATTCAAACAGTCTATCTGACCCATTGATACTTGGAGAGCAGTATGCACACATGGAAGATTCAGGTGATCCACAGAGAGAAACATCATGTTTTGTTACCTTCGAATAACTTTTTTTCTGCTCCTACTGAAATCAAAGCTATGTTCTTCTAATACATATGGCGAATCTAACCTCACCTTGTTTCAACTATTTTACTACCCTATCCTATGGCAGCAAGACTAGGACAACTTTCATTCCTTTAGCAAAAACATATTGCTTCTAACTAAGAGGGGAATTAAAGGAACGTACGATCACAGAGAAGGAGAAACTGGTGCCCAATCTGTACATGTTATGTATCCACTCATGCAGCACAACCTACTAAACATTTGGAGCATAGCTACAATCACCACAAATATACTGCCTGTTCATTCATTACTTCAAAATAACCACTCTCCTGAGTCCAGTTATAGTCAGAATCGATCTCTGTTCTCTCGCTGCTTCCTTAGACACCAGTGACCCATACCCCCCTCAACAACATCCTTCTGAGGCTGCCATTAATCCACTCTCCAATATGCAGAAGGCATTCCCAAACCTTCCTAGCATATACTGCAACACGAAAGTCTATATAGTCCCCAGATGGCGGAGGAAAAGCACAAGTCAGGAATGAAGTTTTGAATGGTGCAGGTGTACATTCCATTGGGGTGTGAACATATTGGCCATTCATCTGTACTGTATGAAACAAAGATGGAGGCCCCTTTCTCTCTGAACAATTGTATGTATTATTTTAGATGGTGCTGGCCTTCTAAAAAATGTTGAAAATATCCCTGATCTTGGTAAGCTTTCTATATTTAACAAAAATGACAGGTGTCCCCATTTAGGTATAGCAAGGATGAATAACTGGAGAAAGTTGGTGTGGAATGCTGGCCAGAGGCAGGGCTGTGAAGAACACCTATAATCGAGGTACCAGGAAGAAATTCCTACCAAGGAGAGGATTTCTGAGAGCTGCTGCAAATGGATGGATGTGAAAGCTAGTTTGGAGGCCACAGTTGGTAAAGCATGAAGTTTGAGAATACAATTTTCTGCAAAAGCAATCTAAAGGAAATGGTAACAGGGGAGGGAGGAGAGCACTAATTAAGTGGACGTTTACTGCCCCAGATGGAACGGTGAGGAACCATGGTTGTGAAGATGAGGTGAAAACCTGACCGCATAAGAACAGGTAGATGTAATTTTTATTGTATATTGAATTAGTAACCAAATGTTGTTGTGCTCATCTCCAAATCAGAGAAACAGCACTACCATGTGGCAGACTGTCAGAAGTGCCCGTGCTGACATTTAAGTACTGGTGTCGATTATTGGAAACTACCGCCTCAAATTAAGCACTGCTTTTTCCCCAGTGTACAAGGCTTACCGTGAAACATTTGGGAAAGGCAACGCCGTTCTGATTTTTTTTTTCATTTTTATCTCCATAGGGAAAGCATTTTCCCTATGGGAAAAAATCCTTTCCTACAACAATTTCCCCATGGAGAAATTCTTTATACAGCCCGAGCTCCTGGAAGCAAAGCAAATTCCCAAAAAAGTGCTTGAAAGGGAAAGGGCCGGTGAGGAGTCTGTGGGCATTAACTAATTCTCACCGCTAAACCTGCCTTAATCAGCCCACTCTGGTTTACTGCAGTGAAATTGCTCACGGCTGTTGTGTATAATTTACATATGGTAGGCTGGAAGCCACGACAACAATGCAGGAGTTAGACGTTGTAGGACTCATGCACTGCTGTTCACTCCGGATGACGAGGATTCAAGCCATACACTTCAGACTGTTCCAACTTACCTCCAAATCCTTGGCAAAATAAAGAAACAACGTGGATGGTACTCAATAGTTTTCCAACCACAGATAGTGGATCTACAAAGATATCTTCTGAAACTTGAATCATCTAGCATCAGCCCATGTTCCCAGTTGACTTTCGCTTATTGTCCATGCCATAAGTGTTAGCGTGCAGCCACGTAGCAAGTGTGCTCATTTATCAATGAGCATGCATATTGTTTTCTGCAAATACTTTACATTTTCACTCTGTTTTAAGAACGCCAATGAATTCTATAAAAATTAAACATCCATTTGATAATGAGTCAATACGTAACATATATACACAGTAGAAGGCTATCGATCTAAAATTGCTACCAAACTCAATAAAAAATTGTTTAAAAAATGAATTAAGTTATTAAATACATATATTTTCTATTCAACTATGATTATCAACAACTTGCTAGACTGGCAAGAGTAGGAGAGGATGTGCATTCATTTAAAGATATTCACTGTGGATGTACGGTCAATAACTTCCCTGAGAAACACAAAATTAGCTTTGTAGCATCATTTCAACAAAGTCATGGGGTTAACATGGTGATGATACCTGTCCTTTGAACGAACTGATGGCATCAGCGAAAGAGACAGCACATTGTAATTGACAATTCATTGTATTAAAAAAAATAACATGCTGAACACTTATGATTGCAGCGCATTAATGAACAGTGCCGTATGAGTGGCCGAACCATCCAGTATTATGGTGTGCTCAACATGTCTTACGAAACAATGTTATGCCTTGCACGCCAGCAAGATGTCTCAGCAAAATACAATTTTCCCTGCTGACAAATAATGCTCAAATGAATGAATGAATGAAAGAAATTTGGTTTGGCGCAAACAGCTTCTCCAGCTAGAATGTCCTGGCACTAAGATGGAAAACTGTGCTAGTGTGGACATAGTGGCAGGGCACTAAGCTGGGACTAATTCTTAAATAGCCAGGTTTTGAGATGTTTTTTGAACATTGCCAGGTCAGCTGAGGTTCTCAATGAGGGGGGAAGGCTGTTCCATGTTTTTACGCTCAGATACCCAAAGAATCTTCCCCCTATGCATGCTAAGTGTATTTTAGGGATGTTTACAAGGTCTCTGGTAGAGGATCTTAAGGACCTAGTTGGAATGTAATGAATAGCGCGCTTCTTAGGGTACTCAGCTCCAAGGTCATGGAGTCCTTTAAAAATATCATCATGGCTTTGAACTTAATTCTTTCTTTCATTCAGAGCCAGTGCAGAGATTTAAGAAAAGGAGTCATGTGAGCTCTAGGCCTAGGTCTAAGGACCGCTCTGGCCACTGCGTTCTGCACTACTTGTAGACGCTGAGTGAAATAGTCAGATAGGCCGAGGAAAAGACTACTAGCGTAGTCCAGTCAAGATGTTACTTAAGCCTGGACCACGGTCTTCCTTGTGTCCTCTGGCAGCAAAGGAAGACATTTTTTTAGCATGCGGAGTATGCCAAAAGAGGAGACAATCAGAGTTGTTATCTGGAGGCCCATGGAAAGGGTATTGTCAATGCCCAAATGTGTAACCCTTTGTTGGGCAGGCTGGGGGGGAGACAGCTCCATTGGCCACCAGGTGCTCCAGTTACTCACTGTCAGTTGACCAAACAAAATAATCTCAGATTTGTCCGGAATGCTTTTTAACTGATTTATTTTTAGCCAGTTAAATGCTTTAGTGAGGCAGGATCTGATGCTGTCTCCGACAAAATCTGCTCCTTTCTCACACGTAAAGATCAGTTGTATATCATGGCGTCGGAGATAGTCTTAACTCCATCTTTCTCTACCAAGGATGTTAAAGGTGACATACATATATATTGAAGAGGGTGGGGCTAAGAATGGAGCCCTGTGGTACACCCAAGTTCAGATTTGGCATGTGAGATGAGAAAGGGGGTGTCCCTATTTCCTGCGATCTATCTTTCAAAAAAGACGTCAACCAGGCCAAGGCGGACCCACCCATGCCTAAGATTTGCAACCTGGCAAGAAGTTATGTTATGTTATGGTATGTTATTTTTGATTTCTATAGCGCACGGCTACTCCAATGGAGTGTCCCGGCGCTTTTTATTGGCAGCTCGTAAGCGTACAAACATAACACAGTAGAATAAAAGGGAAAAAAAAACAGGAGATCCAAGGAGGGAACATGCTAGAGGACAAAGAGCCAAGTTTTAAGGCCCTTCCTAAAGGCCAGCAAACTAGAGATGCTGCGTAGAGTCAGTGGCAAGGCATTCCAAAGCTGCGATGCCTTCAGCTTAAAGGAGCGACTCCCTATGCGGGCCCTTTTTACTCGAGGGACCACCGCAAGGAAGAAGTCTCTCATGCAGAACCGTATCGAAAGACACAGAGAGGTCAAGTAGCACAAGAGCTGCCCTGTCACCATGATCGAGTTTCTCCTTAATGTATTCAGTAACTTCCAATAGGGCTGATTCGGTACTGTAGTTTAGCCGGAAGCCAGATTGGGAGTTATGCAGCAGGTTATTATTTTCAATATATTCAGAACGTGCTTTATTTACATGTTTCTCTAAAACATTAGCCAAAATCGGGAGAAGAGAGATGGGCCTGTAATTGGTCGGGTCGTTCTGATCTGCAATAGGTTTTTGTAAGAGAGGTAGCATTTTTGCCTGCTTCCAGATCTTCGGAAATATGCCGGAACAAACAGATGAGTTCAGCACCTTATTAACAATAGGGTTAAATAGTGGGAGCTAACGGTGTTACTAGTTTGACCAGGCAGCCATCGGTGGGGGAGCCTGATTTAATGCTGAAGAGGTGATTGAGCGACTCCTCAGGTTGCAGTTCAGGGAACTCTAACAGTGCTGGGGTAATCTAGGTAATAGGCAATGTAGCATCCCATCCTTTGGAGGTTAGTAAATTAAGTACCATGAAAATAGGTAATAGTTACTCCTCTTATCTACAGCTTTTGGAAATGGTAGAATAGGTAATGAGTCACCACATACGAATGCCCTTCAGTACTCTAAAATGCTAGCAGTAACACAAGTATGTTCTTACGCAATGCTTAAAGATACAACCAACTGGTTACTAAAACTCTTCTATGCTGGTCCTGACTTTATGAAATGTTATCTACTCTCTCTCATACTCATGTTCTGCTGCTGTTGTGCAACGGACTGCTTTGCATTCATTTTTGCAAACAGTGGAGAGCTACTCCTCGAAAATTCCTCGTTAATATATATTGAGGATACATTTCTGATCCTGCTTGCTAACGAAAGAGCCCGGAGAGCTCCTGTTACCTGACGGGAACATGAGATGAACATTCCCAATATTGGTGAATCTCATAATCACACACAAGGAACAGGGTGTCAGACAGGAGCATTTATTTCTGCAACTGTTTCAATCTGTCCTATCCGCAAGTAATAATAATCTTTATTGCATGATTAATTAAAATCTTTGCAATTGGGCGGTAAAAGCAGAAAAGAGAAGAGTACATGAATAAAGCCTTTAAAAAAAGCAATTTAAAAAAAAAAACATTTAGGAAAGTTAAAAACGTGAAAGAAAAAGCATGCGGGTAGTACAGTACTATGCATTAGAGAAAAAGATCTTTCACGATAAATTATGACTTTGATTATCACAGGGAATAGTCTTGAAGAGCAGAAGCCATGACTTTGATTATCACAGGGAATAGTCTTGAAGAGCAGAAGCCATTCACAATAAGACAAATTCAATTACTAACCGCTGAGTTTAAGGCCGTGTTTACTAATTTCATAAAGCGCACTAGCCTACATGCTAGTTGGATTTCTTCTCCCTTAAAGCTCATCAACAGAGCTTGTCTGCACACGTCTCTGATTCCAAAGCTGTGTTAGTAGGCTCTTTCGGATGCTATCTAGAGCTTTACAACTGCACAGCAGGTGCAGAACATCGTCCTTAGCATTTTTGCAAAGCCTACACTTGGGGTTGCAGTCCAGGCGCATCCAGGGGGCAAGATGTGGTTGGGATGGTATTACCCCCATCCTCAGCCGCAAAAAGTCTTCCTTCGCCTTCCTTGAAAAGCTGGTGCTAAGGTATGGCTGTGGTGAGGCGCTGATATAGCCTTGAATCACAAACCACCCATGAGACCTCTTGGTTAGTGATGTTTTGTCCTCTTCCAAGGAAATTGTTTTCACAGATTTATTGACAAGCCGCTTGAAGCAGTTGTGAGTGCAACTCGAGTCACAAAGATCTTTTAGCACAAGGGAATTTATGGCCGCTTGGAGGTAGACCATTGCAAGGGAGTCCTTGTTTGATTCCAATTCTTTCCAAAGATGGGCATTCAAAGAGTCTTTTTCCGCATTCTTTACTTTGTGCCAGCATTTTACATATGCACCTTTGCGTGCGATTTGCTGCTTCTGTAGGCCAAACTCGAGCCTTAGCTGTGCTGGGGCAGTGTATGGAGGAAGCGAGAATAACATTCGCAATGTTTTACTGACCACGTTGTCTAAGATGGTCTCATCCTTCCCTCTCATACATTCACTGCCGTATGTAATTGACGGCAGCAATTTCGCACTAAATATATCTAGCAAGGGGATTAAATTTGGGCCCGCTATTTTATTTTTGATGTTTTTTAATGCAATGGCTAATGAGATCCCTCTGTTCCTTATTGATGTTTGTTGTTGCTTAAAGGAGCCATTTGAGTAAAAAATTATGCCCAGATACTTATATTCTTGGACTATTTCCATTTTTTTGTCTTGGAGAAACCATTTGAAGGGAGGCCTTTTGATTTTTGATTTAGTACCATCACCTTTGATTTTTCAATGTTTACGCTTAGCCCATTCTTTTCAGCAAATTTACTCGTGGTGTTAATGAGATGTTGCAGGCCTACTGGTGTTTGACTGATTAGTAGGAGATCGTCTGCGTATAGTAGGTTGGACAGCGTAAAACCCCCTAACTTTGGGGCATGATGGTTACAGTTATCCAGATCTTTGGAGACGTCGGACATAAAAAGGTTGAACAGGGTCGGTGCGAGAATGCACCCCTGTTTCAACCCTTTTGTGGTTGGAATTTCTTTTGACAGACAGTTGCCGGCCCCCGGTTTTACTTGGATCCAGGTATCTGTATGCAGTACCATCAGAAGTTTCAGCAATTTGGGGTCCACTCCCCACATTGAGAGTTTTGCCCACAATTTTCCTCTGTCAACACTGTCAAATGCAGCGGAAAAATCGATGTAACACACAAATAGTTGTTTTTTGTGTTTGATTATAGCATCTGTCATCAAGGAAAGGGCTAAAATATTTGTCGTGGTCCCCATATTTTTTGGGAAACCGGTGTGAATAATGGGGATTCATTTTTTGCGTGACACCCATGCAGTTAATTCTTCCAAGAGAGTGGGTTTGCAAAAGTGTTGCCTAACAACACCCCTTGATGGCCTTCCAGGACTCCACCAGGCAGGAACATCCTTCACCTTGAAGGACTGGGCTATTTAAGGCCCAGCGGTGCCAGGGGACAACACCTAGAACCTTCGTGGGATACCTGTTCTGGCGCACTAAAGACAGAGACACGGGACACTTCCTTCTGCGTCAAAGATCAGGGTTTATTACTGCAGGGAGGCAAAAGTCACAAGAAGTACAACAGAGTGTAGGTTCTGAGAGTCTGCTCCTCTTGCATATGTGAGTCGCTCTCTTTTATACAGGATTTTGTCATTGAATAATATGTAAGCAAAAGGTTACAACTCATTTCACACAGTAAAATTCAAAGGATCGCTTTCATGTATTCAGAGCACCGGAACATAATTACATTAACATCATCAGTTCCAACTGTAAAAGCACATCTTCACACCATTAGGTACATTCCACTTGAGTTGTAAATAAACAGAAGAAAGAGACAAGAACAGCTGCAAGGAAGTCAGACAACAGGGAAGAGGGAGTGTGAGGATAATATTGGATGCGTAATCGTAGCCTAAAAGGACTTGATCACAGCACGTGCGAGGCTGAAACAATAGACCGGCACGGCAGGATCACCTCCGAGCGGAGGCAACTGCTTTAGCAGTGTCCTCCCCCTACTCATAAAAGATGCATGAAAAGGCATATGCTTCTTCCGTGAAGCTTGGGAACAAAAGGGTCACGATGCGGACAGTTGCCTGTTCACTGACTACGTGAGGGCAAGAAACAAAATGGATGCCGTATCTAAAATGGAACCCGAGTGTCCATTGAAGAAACCTGCAAATGTGAGGAACTCTTCTGAGTAGTATGGCGAAAACGCGTACACTTACACAACTCGTCATTTACGGTTCATTGATACCACGTTCGTCCATATTCGGCGGTGCCCAAAACGTCGTAACGATTTTTACGGAACCTCAGACGCTCCTTTTGCCCTCATGTAGGCAAGAACTAGTCGAAGTCGGAGTCGATCTCGATATTCATCAGATCATTCAGATGTTGTTGGAACATAATTCTATCCATCAATGCCTCCTTGGAAACAGGTGGCCTTCTTATACACGTTGTAGCACAAAGGCCACATAAGGCAGGACCACACTGTACACAAAGACAACACGTGAACAGAAATGTCACGACAACCCCTATAATCATCAGAATCTTCCAACCCCAAGTCGACATTAGACCCCAAAACCATCCTAGAAGCGTCCAATCTCCCTCGTCCTCGTGTATGGACTCCGAGATTTTGTGCAACTTGGAGATGGCTTGATAAACCGTTGGAGCGTTATCAGGTATGAATATGCAGCAGCACGAATGGATGACCTTGCACACACCACCTCTATCTGCTAGAACAACGTCTAGAACCATACGGTTCTGTAACGTCATAAGCCTATCCGCTTGAAGCTCTGCTGTCAGATTACCAAGGGCGCTTGCAGTTATGTTAGCAGTTGACTCTACTACACGAGTTAACTGTCTCAGATTTCTGCTATTGACCATGGGGCCCCAAAACGGTAGAAAACCCTTGAAGAAGTCTCCTGCTTCTTGACCGGAAGTATCCTCTTTACTAATGACACCTCTCACAACTCTGGTTTTGTGATAGTCGGCAGCAACAGTGAAAGTCGGGGGCAAGAGGTTTGCAATATAGCAGGTACCTGAGAAGTCATGTGGTAACCACGTATATGCTCGGTCATAACATACAAAGTAGGTACCCTTGGCAGTCAGAAAGACAGGGGAAGAGAGCATCGGTAGAACGTAAGTATCCACACAAGCACTCTTCCCAAGCTGGGCTCTTGGATTTCGGCCACGACCTTGCAGACAAAAGTGGCCTAGGTGAGGTACAATCCAGATTGGAGATGAGCTTTTAAGCTGCCTATCACCCACTGATATACTATACTCAGCCTCATTAAGGTACTTATAGGTTTGTACCTCCTCTTCTGGGATAAGTGACGTATCGAAGATATCTCTATCTAGATCGGCAATAGCTATCATTAGAGACTTGTGATACGGGCCAGGACCAAAGTTTGCTGAGCGTGGCTCTCGATGGGGGTAGGAATCTAGTGCACTACGGAACATGGTTTGGAATGCCCGAACTGACCCTTGGGGGCTGTACGGAAGGACCAAATATGGGATACCCCTGTCCATGGTATGTGGCATTAGCCCACACACCCAACAGTTTGTAGTATTTACCACCAACTGATGCTGATGCAAAAGTTGCACAAAGGAATTGTTTCTAAATTCCGCACGTCTGACTTGTTCATGTTGAGGCAGTAGGTGAAAAGAATGTGGATAAACAGTAGAGACGAAATTTAGATCATGAGAAGGAGAGGTGGGTAAGGCAGAAGGCAGCAATGATAGAAAACCAAAATATACTCCACCCACCAGCAGCATAGAAACAGTTAGGAACAACATGAAAACCTGTAATAAAAAACACTTTGTTCGAAATGTGCTGTACAATTTAGATCTTTGCACCGTCTTTTCCTCTATCTTCGTCAGCTTGGAGAACTCCATCCTCTAACAACCGTCCGCAACGTTCTTGACGCACTTCGTTCTGGGTAGCGATTATCAATTCCCAGGGGTTCCCGGAAATCGACAAAAGAAATTGACCTAATGTCAATAACTGCTAAACAGAAGGAAGTGCCCGTGCGGCCCTACGGCCAACCCAGATGGCAGGTTTTAATCAGTTAAATAATCAATTTCATATACGTCTCCTAGCTGTTCTGGAAAAGAAATACATACATAATAAAATGTCCACAATGGTCAAGGCAGAATGTGAGGGGGTATTTTGAAATCAAAATGATAACAATTTATTCATCCTTATTGCGTGTACGAAGAAAGTATCGGTTTCTTCCGGGTCGAGTCTGATCTTCAAACAGTGGATTGGATGGCGAAAGAGTGTTCGATTGTCCAGGCAATTGTTCAGTACTTGTATTCCCCAATGTTGAAGGAAGGGAAATTGTTTGAGAGGAATCAACAGGGGTGTCAGATAAAACTGAAGTGTTCCCTATGGTCTGAGCTTCGCTAAATGGGACAAAGCGCTGAGGAACGTCAGTTTCAGACGAGGAAAAACCTTTACGTATCCATGTGTCTGCCGGCAGAGGAAGCGGAACCTTCTTGGTGTGGGTGGCATGTACCCAGTGTTTCCGTCCCTCCAGTCGAACCGCCGTCCTCGTTGCTAGTAGCACCTGGAAGGGTCCCACAAATCTCGGCTCAAGATGGCGTTTTCGTCCGAAATTTCTGGTGAGGACCCAGTCCCCTGGTTGGAGCCGATGACCAGGACCCTCTGTTTGTGACGGCAGAGCCTCAAAGACCTGTTGATGAATCAAACTCAATTTAGCAGTCAGATCATATAGATAATCAATTAACATTGGATATTCAAGTCTGTTCAATTCTTTAGGTCTCGGAACCCCCCAAATGTTCGCAGGGCGGCCGAACACAATCTCATATGGGCTAAGCCCTACTCGAGAGTGTACAGTAGCCCTGGTCGATAAGAGAGCTAGAGGCAAAGCGTCAGGCCATGATAAACCAGTTGTTGCCTGAATTTTAGCAAGTTTTAGTTTCAGGGTGCCATTGTATCCTTCCACCAAACCCGCTGACTGAGGATGATTAGCACTATGAAATTTCTGGGATATTCCTAAACCACGACACACACTCTTCATCACGCTTCCCACAAACTCACTTCCGTTGTCCGACCATACAATCCGAGGCATGCCGTACCTGGGGAAATACTCTTTGAGCAGAATTTTAGCTGTGGATAGGGCAGTATTATCCTTAAGGGGGTAAGCCTCAATCCATCTGGAGAACGCACAAACCACAACCAGCACATACTTTAAATTATTGCATCTCTCCATGTGGATGAAGTCCAATTGGATAACTTCGAAAGGACATGTAGGAGGGGCAAAATGACCAGGTGGAGTGTGGGTGCCCTTACTGGGATTATGCATCGAACATACCATGCAATTCTTAACCACTCTCTCTGCACATTTAGTAATCCCATCATTCTTCCATACAGGAGACAACAACTTGCATATGCCCTTCGAGCTAATATGTGCTGTGCCATGGGCCATTGTAACAACAGCAAGCACATATGCATCCGGTAACATTCATCTCTGTTTCTCTGACAAATCAACCCAACATCCATCCTCATCTAATTTTCCCGTGCTTTCTTTCCACTTAGTCTTCTCCATTTCAGTGGCCTCATTCTGTATTTCCTTCACACTCTCCACGGTGTCCTCACACATACTAGTTTCCGCAGGCCATCTCACTGAACTTGTAACATACATTAGATTTGTCAGATCTTTCGCTGTCTCCTTAGCAGTCTCATCTGCAAACGCATTACCACGACCAACATCATCTGTCACTTTTCGATGCGCACTGCATTTAATTATGGCCACCTGTTTAGGCAATGTGAGTGCATCTAAAAGGTCATTCACAAGCTGTCCATGCTGAATCTTTGTGCCATGCGACGTTAAGAATCCTCTTTCTTTCCACAATCGCCCAAAACTATGTGCCACACCAAAAGCATACTGGCTGTCTGTGAACACATTCACCCGCTTTCCTCTGGACAACACACACGCTCTCGTCAAGGCGACCAACTCAGCTGCCTGAGCCGAGTTCTGATTTAATCTCGTAGATTCCACAACCGTTCTCAACGTCACTACAGCATACGCAGTCGTCACATCACCATTCGGTAACTTAAAACAGGAACCATCAACATACAAAGTACCATCGGGATCTACCAATGGAATATCCTTTAGGTCAATACGACCCTTCGTCTCTTTTTCGGTTCTTAGATAACAGTCATGTGGTGCTACATCACTTGACTCTGTATTGATCGGCAATAATGTTGCTGGGTTCAACACATTACACCGTTTTATCCGTATGTGACTAGCCAGTAACGTCAGCTCATACCCAGACAACCTTGCGCTCGTCAAATGTTGAGTTTTCGTTCGGTTCAAGAGAGTGTCGACAGCATGCGGAACCATCACCGTGAGCATATTATCCATGACCAGACCCGCGGACTGTCGAATGGACGCCGCAGCTGCCGCTGTTGCCCTTAAACAACTCAGCAAGGCTCTAGCTACTGGGTCTAAAGTCGAAGAAAAATAGGCGCATGGACGCTGTTTGTCGCCAAAATGTTGCGTCAGAACACTCAACGCACAACCATCCCTCTCGTGAACGTACAGTGTAAACGGCTTACTGTAATCAGGAGTACCTAACACAGGAGCCGAACACAACGCATCACGTAATTCAGAAAAACCTTTTTGACACTCTTCAGTCCATGGCAAAGGAGTCGGAACATCCTTGCACGTGAGAGCTAACAATGGTTTCGCCAATAGTGAAAAATTTGGGATCCATTGTCTGCAGTATGACGTGATACCTAGAAAGGCACGTACATCTCTCTGAGTTTTTGGCACAGTCATTCGGGTAATCGCTGCAATTCTCTCTGGGGTCAACCTTCTCCCTTCTTTTGACAATAAGTGACCTAAGTAGGTTACTTCTTGGCAACAATATTGCAGCTTGGAAGGTGACATCTTGTGATGTAAGTCACATAAATGCCGCAACAATGATACTGTAGCAGTTCTACAAATATCTTCGGTATCAGCGGCGACCAACAGGTCGTCAACGTACTGAATCAAGGCTGCGCCTGCCGGTAATATAAATGAATCAAGTTGACTTTTAAGGGCTTGACTGTAGATCGACGGACTCTCACAATAGCCCTGTGGTGCGTGTTTCAGTCTAAAACTGCGACCACCTAATGAGAATCCGAATAGATCTCTGCTTTCCTCAGCAATCGGGATACTAAAGAAAGCATTCTTTAGGTCGATCACCGTGAACCAGGAGGCAGACACTGGAATCAGGGTCAACAAAGTCGTGATATCAGGGACCACGGGGTACTGTGGGATCACGATTGTATTCACTTCTCTCAAATCGATTATGAAACGATACACAGGAAGTTTAGATGGATCAGTGCGTTTTAAAATTGGTAGTACAGGACTATTACACACATTTCCTCGAGTTTCTTCAACGACATCCTTTTTGATCAGGTCGTGTACAATCGTTAGTAGCGCCCGTTCTCCCTCAATGGAGATACGATACTGTGGTATACGTGGCAATCGCACATTTGGTTTCAGCTTGATCATATAAGGTGGGATGTCTAAGAGACCCACGTCATTGGGACCTGTGGCCCATAGCGACGCAGGAAGGGAGCTCAATTCCGGCGGGAATTTATCGATCGACAAGTACATGGGAGAGATTGCTCTCCGACCAAATGTAAGCTCCACTCCTTCAGGAGAGCAATACAAAGTCGCATATAACCGTTTTAACAAATCCAAGCCCAGAAGATTCTCGCCACAACCAGTAGATAGAATTAATGGAGCCTCCAACTCACGAGGGTCAATCGTAAGGGGCAAAGGGCTAGAGACAGGATTGCTAACCGGGGCACCAGAGAATCCAACGGAAACATTTGTTAAGCTGGACAAAGGTGCGCCAGGGAGTTTCGAATGCATGATGGAACTTTTCGTCGCACCAGTGTCTAACAGAAAAGGCTCAACTACGCCAGATGGAGCAACTGCGACGTAAGGCCCACTCTGATCAACCGGAACTGATACTACTCCCTCTCTCTGTCGGTGGCTGTCCTAGTAACGATCGTTTACAACAGTCTCATGTTCAACGTAATAGTCGTCCGCGTAATACTGCACTGATTTATCGGACCTTACATTTCGCTGGTCAAAACAATTATTCGCGTCCGAGGACGTATTAGGGCGCTCAGTCTGATTTTGAAGGGCACCGCGACCTCTACCTCGAGATGCTTGTTGAGGACCACCACGACCCCCTCGTGCCGATACACCATTAAGGCGGTCACGCAAGGCGGGACAATCATATTTTATATGTCCCTCTCTTCTACAATATGCACACTGGTTATACCCAAGCATAGATCTAAAGTCAGAGGAGTCAGGACGTGACTGTATTCTGGAGGATTGCGATTGTGGTCTATATTGCTGTTGCAAATCAGTGTGATTTGAACGCGGAGGATACGCTTGCTGCAACAAAACCTTCGTTTTGAGCTCCTTCGTTTTCTTATCTACACGATCACTTTCTTCTTTTTCCCTATTCTCATAGTATTGAGCCGTTGCTAATATCTGTGCAGTGGTTGAAACAGCCCATGCACTTTCTGAATTTTTCAATTTGTTGCATAGTTCTGGCAACAAATTCAACACAAATTTATCAACAAACAACCGTTGACCTCCCTCAGTGCCCATATCCAGACCACTATGATCGACAAATTTCTCTTCGAATCTAGTAAAGAAATCGGAGACACTCTCATCCTTCTTTTGCTTACAAGCTGCTAATTTATCCCAGTTTACCCTCATCGCCGGCATAAGCGTTTTCATGAGTGTAATTATTTTCTGAGGCAGATCCAAAATTAACTGCTCAGGCTTAGCCCCACCAACTTGTAGTCCATCAGCCGCTATTAGTGCAGCCCAATCACCACCTAACTCATTCGCATGATTTTCCTGACGAATTTTCGCCCAAACGGGCTGTGGTACAACATTACCGAACAGCATGTCAATGTCGGCAAGGTTCATAATAGTAGCATCCACTAATTGAGACAACTCCTTATAGTAACCCGCCGGATTCTTGCGTGGATCAGGCAAGGACTGTTTGACCTGTAAGACTTCTGATCGCTTCCATGGGAGGTGTATCCAAACTCTTTGGAAATGTGGAAGGACCGGAGGAGCAGCATTAGCATCACCTGGCATCCATACTGGCGGAACCTCCCTCATAGGATACTGACCAGGAGTCGTTTTCCAATTATCAGAGTTGTCATCAAACGACACTCGAGAATGCACTGTCGCCCTATGGGCTAACAATCGCTCTAAGGCACGTCGTACATCTCCACCTACAATCATACCATTCGAAAATTGACCCTGAAGTTCAATCATATCGGGCGGTACGTTATCTAGATCGTCATTATACCATTGTTCCCTCAAACAGTTACACATTTCGTCGAACACGAGTCTCTGCGTAGGCTCATTAAACTGAGAAAACGTCTCGAAAACCATGCGTGGAGGGTAGTTGGCAGGATGTCTTATCCACCTATGTGCCATTGTCACTAACGTCTCTTTCTCCCTTCCACGAGGGATCTGACTCCGTCTTTGGGGGGTTTCAGAAGTATCGGATGGAAATAACTGACCAGAAAGCGGTGAATAAAGGGTAGCAACAGTGTTAGGGATACGATTACGAACAGAAGGAGAAAGGAGAACAGGAGCCACAACGTTTGAAGTGAAGGCAGACACAGCAGAAGCAGGCAAGATAGTCGGGGTGGCAGGGACAAGAGGCTGAGAAGGTACAGGCAAAGGAGCAGTAGAAATAGAGACAGGTGGTGGGACAAACGTAGGACCAACAACGGGCTGACCCGCAGCCGCTGGAGCAACAGGAGGGACAACAGGAGGAATTACAGGCGGAACCACAGGAAGAACTACAGGGGCTGTAGCACCCTGTGCATAAGGAGGTGGCGATTTCATCAAATATGCTAACAGGGGATCCTCCTTTGAATCCTCTTCCTTCTTATCTAGACTAGTTGGTAAAACCGGGTAACATTTGTCTACCCTCATGTGATGCAGTCTAGTGGAAACTTCTATTTCTTTTTCTTCTTTATCTCGCTGACATTGTTGTACAACTTGCATTATCGGAACGATACCTTCTCTTCGATCCCTTTTAAGCTGTTTGATTTCTTTCTGCTTGGACTCTTTACGCCACAACCGAAAGGAATCAAACATAGCTGGCCTAGCTTTCCTTTTAAACAACTTAGCTTCTAGATTATCTAAGATCGTGAGGTCGAAACTTCCATGCGGTGGCCAACTAAGGACACCATCTTTTTTCGTGTAACGGACCCAATATTTATTATATATAATAGGGCCCACACCATGTCGACTATAGAGCTCATATATCGGAGTTCCAACTGGAGGTATCGGACACGAGTCCTCCAACCGGGAATCCTTGTTGCAACATTTAAAGAAACCGAGAAAACCACTATGGCTAGGCATCATGTACACTAACCTAGTATCAAACTTCAAGGGTTACCGAAGCACTAATTCTTCGTGAAAGACAAAAACCCTCGGTTTTTGGCAATTGCAATTGTCAAATAACAACTAAGAACCAACAACTAAGAACCACAAATGCACTGGAATTATGCAAACAACAAAGCTTCAACAAGCTGTAACAACAACTAAGGACTGGGAGCGACCCACAAATACTTAACTGAGGGCTTCAATGGCGTCACCAGGAAGGCCCGTCTATCGTCTCGCTGTACGAAAGGTCTACGCCAGGCGTCGAAAACAGGTCGTCAGTCAGGGCATCGGTCCGTCGCAGCCGTCAGGAGGCGGGAATCTTCGCGGGAAAAATCTTCGGACCACTTATTTCGACAACAGGATCGATGAAGCGGGGTGCACCTTTTCCTCGGAGATTTCACACGAAGTTCCTCACAATCGTCAGGCTTTGGACCGGTACCGCCGATGTCGCCCCACGTTGGGCGCCAACTGAAGGACTGGGCTATTTAAGGCCCAGTGGTGCCAGGGGACAACACCTAGAACCTTCGTGGGATACCTGTTCTGGCGCACTAAAGACAGAGACACGGGACACTTCCTTGTGCGTCAAAGATCAGGGTTTATTACTGCAGGGAGGCAAAAGTCACAAGAAGTACAACAGAGTGTAGGTTCTGAGAGTCTGCTCCTCTTGCATATGTGAGTCGCTCTCTTTTATACAGGATTTTGTCATTGAACAATATGTAAGCAAAAGGTTACAACTCATTTCACACAGTAAAATTCAAAGGATCGCTTTCATGTATTCAGAGCACCGGAACATAATTACATTAACATCACCAGTTCCAACTGTAAAAGCACATCTTCCCACCATTAGGTACATTCCACTTGAGTTGTAAATAAACAGAAGAAAGAGACAAGAACAGCTGCAAGGAAGTCAGACAACAGGGAAGAGGGAGTGTGAGGATAATATTGGATGCGTAATCGTAGCCTAAAAGGACTTGATCCCAGCACGTGCGAGGCTGAAACAATAGACCGGCACGGCAGGATCACCTCCGAGCGGAGGCAACTGCTTTAGCAGTGTCCTCCCCCTACTCATAAAAGATGCATGAAAAGGCATATGCTTCTTCCGTGAAGCTTGGGAACAAAAGGGTCACGATGCGGACAGTTGCCTGTTCGCTGACTACGTGAGGGCAAGAAACAAAATGGATGCCGTATCTAAAATGGAACCCGAGCGTCCATTGAAGAAACCTGCAAATGTGAGGAACTCTTCTGAGTAGTATGGCGAAAACGCGTACACTTACACAATTCGTCATTTACGGTTCCTTGATACCACGTTCGTCCATATTCGGCGGTGCCCAAAACGTCGTAACGATTTTTACGGAACCTCAACCTGCAGGCACTAGGAGGAGAGACAGCACAGAGAAGGTGTTGCCAGAACTGCTTTCCTGTGCTGCTGGACTCCAGGCCCAAGACAAAAGGCCCTTTAAGCCTGTATGAATTCCTGCCAAAAGCCTTGCAACCGGTCACAGTAGGTGCTTTCCTTTTTTTCATTGGCATGGCTGCTATGTTTTGAGATTGCTAATATGTGACATGTCTACGTGTTTACGTGTGTCACATAATTGTATCATATGACACATTGAGTGCTGTCTTGCTGCAAGTAACAAAGCAGTTATACCGTAGTAATTAGATGCATTTGAGAAGAAAGCCCCATGCCCATCCTGACCCTTTTTAGCAATTTGAGGTAGCATGTTGCTATCTGGGATTGTAGTTTTTCTTTTATATGAGTTTCAGGTTTAGGAACCCTGAAGTTGCTGAAAGTGCCCCACATTCAGCATATATATTATAAAAAGACAAGGAGACCCAATTCATAATTGGTCAGAGACCTTTTGGTAATTGAACTTTTTCTAAAGACAGTAGTCCCCAGACAAAAAATAGTTGAAAGACAACAAATATAGACCCAATCAGTACTATATTGTAGAAATCTGACCAGTCGGACAGATATTTAATGTGCAATCAATTCAATAATTACAAAGAATAAACAAGAAGCAGTTTTAAGTAGGCCACAAGCCTGTATCTAACTTTAGCAAGACAGACGTACAAAATAAAGTGAGAGGTTCAGGCAAGGGAAAATGTTTGTTTTCTGCACATTTCTCATAGAACAAACAGAATATACAGTAGACACCATTACACAATAATTAGGACATTTTAAACAAACGTATATGGTGTACAAGGGTAGAGGTTGCCTGACCCCATGTTTCTGTTACATAGGTGTTAAAAGTTGGTCTGATGGGCAAGAAATTGCCTGCAAATGTTTTTGTCAACAAGCGAGAACCGCAGCCCCACTGAGGGGCTCAGCATGGCCCCTCATGTAAATCCAGAGAGGAGCCCTGGAACCCGTCGCAAATTTATAAAATATATTACCTACTGGCGGTCGCCAGTAGGTAGTTATAGTTAGGACCTAGCTACCATAGGAAATCCACAATATTATATTGGGAATAACTTTGGCGCCGGTTGAGGAATTTGCATGTAATTTTCCATAATTTAGGCCAGCTCTGCTCCGCTCTTTCCCTGAAAGTTTCGGGGGGATTCGTAAAGTGGGGGCCGAGAAAAAAGGGGGGTCCCAAAACGTGTTTTCCCCATGTTAATTTAAATAGGAAGAATTGACAAGGCTACAGCCCGAACCGCTGAACGGAATTACAACAAACTTTGCAAAATTGTAGGGACTGGTACGCAGATATGCCTTTGCTATATTTGTTGAAAATTGCTCCAGTGGTTTTTTTGAAAATGAACTTCAAAAACACATATATATCAATAGGCGCGCTCCGAGCGCTCACCGGTACGCGTACCGGGGAGCGCACCCGGCGCGCTACGGGAGTGCGCGAGCGGAAAGCTGATGGGCTCTCGCATGTCTGTCAACATTCTAAACAGTCCGGAGAGTCTGCATCTTGTGTCTCGGTAGAATCGAGACACAAGAGGTGAAAATAAAAAGGGGAAAATGATTAAAAGGGGGCAGGGTAGACACCCCCTGACCCCCTAGGTTTTCTGAGGGGGGCCTAGAAGGACCCTGAAGGGCCAAAAAAATTTTTTTTATTTTTTTATTTTCGCGGGGTAAGCACTGGGTGTGTTCCCATGTGCGCTTCCCGGTACACGCACCCTGAGTGTAAAAAATTATAGTAAAAAAAAAATTTAGAGTGCTTAGAGGTAGGGTAGCTCTGAAAAGAGCTGTTGTGTTATGTGGGTGTTTTTTGTACCTACAAGTAGGTACCAATGCAGAGTCTCAAATTCAAGAGGAAGACTCTATTCCCCTCATCTGTAAAATGTACACCATCTCTCCTATAGATGCCTTGCATGTTGTAACGTAAGTTGTTGTGGTATATGGAACCCATGCCATAGTCTCCGAGGAAAGCAGAAACAGATTTATTCACGTTTCCTTGAATTCTCAATCTGTGGACAAAATTGGTTGGACCAGTTCCATTTTTGCCTTTGTCATATATTAGAAAATACCGAGGCAGTTTTTGGTAAAAGTGACATCAATTGCCCAAAGATGTCCTTTAAAAGCATTTCCAGACCTACCCCAGTCAAAGTGCCCAGGTCATTGCCACCACAGTGCACAATTATGAGGTCAGGCTGTGGTAGATGCATAAAGGATTTTACCAAAGGTATCAATTGGTGACTTCTTAATCCTCTCTGTCCAATCCACACAATGTCCACATTTGGTAAATCAAGGTTGTAAATACCTCTGTTACTTGCAAATTTTTCACTCCAGGAGACAAAGCTATGACCCACAAATCAGACTTTTGGCATCTTGAAGGTAGATGTGCTTGTATTCAGATGAGTTGTGGAAATGAAATGGCAGTTTGAAAGTTGGAGTTATGAAAAAAAGTGGTTGAGATTCAGTGCACTTGAAAAACAAGAAATGATTGGTGGTTTTTTAAAATTCACCACTGAAAATTAGGGTGCATGCTTTTGTTTTTTGAAAGAAGTCATTTTAATGGTTGAGAAAAAGTCATTGAAAGAAACATTGCATATGATTAGCTAGTACATTGAGAGGACAAACACCCTTACTGGATTATTTTGCAACATAGTATGATGAACTTTTCAACTGTGTGCTGAGTTAGGTGGGAGTTACCATGGTAACAGGGTGAATGAGCACTGGGGGATGGGTGAATATTATGTGAGTTTCAAAGTGTTGAAATGTAGAACCAATTAACCTTTTCCTCACTCCCCTCCCACACTCACCTTCTTTCAGATCTCCTGTTTTACTTCCCTTCCTCTCTCTTACCTTCCTTCGCTCCTTCACTCTTTTCCCTTCCCTTACTCTCCTTACTCGACTTCACTAACTCCTTCTCTTACTCCCTCTGTCCTCTTACTTCTACACTCCCCTTCCCTCATTCTCTCTCTGTTAGCCTCATTCTCTCCGTCCTCTTAGTCTCTCATTCCTCTTCTGTCACGCTCACTCCCTATAACTCAGCCACACTCCCACACTCACTTTCTTTCAGATCTCCTGTTTTACTTCCCTTCCTCTCTCTTCCCTTCCTTCGCTCCTTCACTCTTTTCCCTTCCCTGACTCTCCTTACTACACTTCACTAACTCCTTCTCTTACTCCCTCTGTCCTCTTACTTCTACACTCCCCTTCCCTCATTCTCTCTCTGTTAGCCTCATTCTCTCCGTCCTCTTAGTCTCTCACTCCTCTTCTGTCACGCTCACTCCCTATAACTCAGCCACACTCCCACACTCACTTTCTTTCAGATCTCCTGTTTTACTTCCCTTCCTCTCTCTTCCCTTCCTTCGCTCCTTCACTCTTTTCCCTTCCCTTACTCTCCTTACTCCACTTCACTAACTCCTTCTCTTACCCCCTCTGTCCTCTAACGTCTACACTCCCCTTCCCTCATTCTCTCTCTGTTAGCCTCATTCTCTCAGTCCTCTTAGTCTCTCACTCCTCTTCTGTCACGCTCACTCCCTATAACTCAGCCACACTCCCACACTCACTTTCTTTCAGATCTCCTGTTTTACTTCCCTTCCTCTCTCTTCCCTTCCTTCGTTCCTTCACTCTTTTCCCTTCCCTTACTCTCCTTACTCCACTTCACTAACTCCTTCTCTTACTCCCTCTGTCCTCTTACGTCTACACTCCCCTTCCCTCATTCTCTCTCTGTTAGCCTCATTCTCTCCGTTCTCTTAGTCTCTCATTCCTCTTCTGTCACGCTCACTCCCTATAACTCAGCCACACTCCCACACTCACTTTCTTTCAGATCTCCTGTTTTACTTCCCTTCCTCTCTCTTCCCTTCCTTCGCTCCTTCACTCTTTTCCCTTCCCTTACTCTCCTTACTCCACTTCACTAACTCCTTCTCTCACTCCCCCTGTCCTCTTACTTCTAAGCTCCCCTTCCCTCATTCTCTCTCTGTTAGCCTCATTCTCTCCGTCCTCTTAGTCTCTCATTCCTCTTCTGTCACGCTCACTCCCTATAACTCAGCCACACTCCCACACTCACTTTCTTTCAGATCTCCTGTTTTACTTCCCTTCCTCTCTCTTCCCTTCCTTCGCCCCTTCACTCTTTTCCCTTCCCTTACTCTCCTTACTCCACTTCACTAACTCCTTCTTTTACTCCCTCTGTCCTCTTACTTCTACACTCCCCTTCCCTCATTCTCTCTCTGTTAGCCTCATTCTCTCGGTCCTCTCAGTCTCTCATTCCTCTTCTGTCACGCTCACTCCCTATAACTCAGCCACACTCCCACACTCACTTTCTTTCAGATCTCCTGTTTTACTTCCCTTCCTCTCTCTTCCCTTCCTTCGCTCCTTCACTCTTTTCCCTTCCCTTACTCTCCTTACTCCACTTCACTAACTCCTTCTCTCACTCCCTCTGTCCTCTTACTTTTTCACTCCCCTTCCCTCACTCTCTCTCTCTTAGCCCCATTCTCTCCGTCCTCTTAGTCTCCCACTCCTCTTCTGTTACGCTCACTCCCTATAGCTCAGCCACACTCCCTCACTTATCTTTCTTTGCTCCCTCACTCAGTCCCTTTCTGACACTCTTTCCTTCAGTACCTCTATCCCCTCACTTCCTCACTCCCTTTGTCTTACCCTGACTCACTTTTATCCACCCTCTTTCATCCCTCTTTACTCATGCTCTCTGCCGTTCTTTCACTCCCGTTCTCCTAGTCTGGTTCCCTCACTACCCCTAATTCCATATCTTTCTCTCCTTTTCCCTTTACTTTCATCCTCCACTCACCTTCTCTCAGTACTTATGCTTCCGTCCTCTTCCCCTCTATTCCCTTCCTTCGCTCACTCACTCATTCCCCTTACCTTACTCACCTTACTCCACTTCAGTCACTCTTTCTCTCACTACCTCTGTCCTGTCATATCCTCATTCTCCTTCCCTCACTCCCTCTCTCTTAGCTTCACTACCTCCGTCCCCTCACTCTCTCACTCCTCTTCCGTCACACTTACTCCCTATAACTCACCTACACTCCCTCACTTATCTTTCTATGCTCCCTCACTCAGTCCTCTTCTCTCACTCTTTCCTTCACTTCCTCTGTCTCCTCACTCCCTCACTCCCCTTGTCTCATGCTCACTTGCCTTTATCCACCCTCTATCACCACTCTTTCCTCAACCTCACTGCTCTTCTCTGACCCTTCCTCATCCCCGTTCCCTTACTCCGCTTTCCTCACTTATCCTCATTCCCCATGTTCACTCCCCTTCCGCTCACTCACCTCCCACACTCACCTTCTTTCAGTCCCCCTACTTCACTTCCCTTCCCCTCTCGTCCCTTTCTTTGCTCCCTCACTTATTTTCCTTTCCTCTCTCACTGTACTCCACTTCACTCACCCCTTTAGAATTTGTAAAGAATATACCTCTTTTTGGAGAATTGGAGGTAGTTCTAAAAAGAACTGTTTTTTTCTACTTTTTTAGTTTTATTTTATTTTTTTACTTTTTCCGAACGTTTTTAATTTTTTGGGGTATTTTTTTCAGAACAAAAAAAAAACTAGGGAATGCCAAACTGCTCAACAGGAGCAAAAAAAAGGGGAAAAATTAGGGCTGAGGGGCGCAGCGGTGTTCTTCCCTTTTTCGAAAAATTAATAGAATGCCCTGCTCCCCGTAACAAAGCAGTTTGTCACACTTCTTACACCTAATTGTAATGTCCGAAAAAACAGGCTGAACATTCGGTATCAACTCAACTGATCTTCCTCTCCCCGATGATGCTGCTCCTCCGGTGGAAGTCGAGGCGCCATCTCTGGGTGGATTCCGTCCCGGGTCCCTGACACTCTCCCGGGCATAGTTCTGGGGGTGCCTTCTTTGCACATGTCTGATCATGGTGGAGTTCCCAAAACTGTATTTTTTGGTACGGTCACCACGAGAAAGAATAGTGTGGCTTATCTTGCATTCCACCTTAGGAGCATTTACCTTCTTCTCCCCTTCTGGAATGCTAAAAAACTTCCAGATGAAGTGCTCCTTCGTTTTTGGTTGAGGAGGGTCCTCATGAAGAAACTCATCTGAGTCACTGCTGCTTGGTGCTCTTGCAGCCATTCTTTCTAAACAATTGAACAGGACAAAAAGGAAACAGGTCTTGCTCTCTGTAAAGTGAAAGAGGTAGTGAAGGAAATGGGTGGGGTTTTCATTAGTTGTAAAAAAAACTGTTAACTACCAATGAAAAGTGTTATTTTAAGGTCACATGACTTGACACGCTTACGCTACGCGCACCGGAGCGCTTCCGGGGGCGCTTACGCGACACGTACGTAGGCGCTTCCGGGGGCGCTTACGCGGTGTGCCTGAATGACGTTTTGTTAGATTTTGGGAAATGCGTTTAAAGTTAAAATACGGTTATTTAAAATCAAAACTACTACTTTTATAAGTATGCCACTGAATGTCTTGCATTATTATTTACTTTAAATAAATACTTATATTTTTTTCGCACGCCGATATAGCGCTGTCGCTACGTGTACGTTTGCGTTTACGGGTGCGCGTACCCTGAGCAGTAAAATGTTAAAAAAAAAATGTAAAAAAAAAAACCAGGAAAAATACATTGAAATTTTTTTTTGAAAAAAAATAATAATAATAATTTTATAAAAAATATAATTAATAGTTATAAAAAACAGCTATTAAAAAACTTAATAATTCATTTTAAAAATCGTAGGTTACAAAACTCGTTATAGTAAGGAATTAGCTTTTAAAAAACCTTTGCAATTCACTGAAAAAAACATAGGTTTAACACTCGTTATAGTTAGGAATTAGCATTTAAAAAACCTTTGAAATGCACTGAAAAAACCATAGGTTTCACACCAGTTATAGTTAGCTGAACATTTTACTCATACAAAACCATTGAAATTCCCACGTTATAGTTAGTTGGACTCACTATAACTCGCGCGCCCGCATTCCACTGCTGATGATGTCACATATTACATCATTCATGACATGGTCAGTGACATCACTTATGACATCACTGATGACATCTCAAATGACATCACTGATGACATCACTGATGACATCTCAAATGACATCACTGATGACATCACTGATGACATCATTCATGTGATAATACGATGCACCTCCTCACACTCTAATCTAACCTTTGATACATCCAGTGGTAAATACAGACTACCATTCCAGAAACCATTGACACACCAATACCAGTGACTACATACGCACTCACTGATTCCTAAGTCTACACACACATCCACTCATTCACCCATACAATCACTCATACATACAGTCACTCATCAATACAACACTATTATATGCACTCATACACCTATACAGACACTCACACACTGCCAGTCCTTCATGGAGTTACTCACACACCTAGTCAGTCATGCAAAGAATCAATCACACTCCCATTTCCTCATCTATACAGTTACACACACAAAACCTTACTTATTCAAACATATACTAACACATACTTACTCTCTTTTACAATCACTGATACAAGTACACATTAATTCATACAGTCACTTACGCAATCACAGGCTCTCATGTATAGTCATTTATATATGCCAACTCTCACAAGTACTGTGTTTTACATATGTACTTACTTACTGAGATATCCATTCACTCACCAACACACCCATGCACACAGTCAACCACCCATACAGCTCTTTCCACATGCACTCTTGAACCCATATACCAAGTGAATCAACTGCTCACACATCTATGCACAGAGTCACACACCTCCCAGCCACCCACACACACACTCACCCTCACATACAAATACTTGGACAACCAATATAGCCACTCATATAGCTACTGATCAACACATGCAGCAGCTTACACAACAACAGACATACTGATGCACACATTCAGACAGTTTAGTCACTAACCAATGCATTCAGTAAGACACATTTAATCACTCACTCATACAGTCAGTCACCTACCTACTAAATCCTTCAGCCAGACACTCATACATCCACTCATTCTTCAATATGTAAAACGTATTTTAACTTTACAGAAACACACATTCACTGGATGATGTCATCAGTGATGTCATCAGTGATGTTATTTGAGATGTCATCAGTGATGCCATCAGTGATGTCACTGACCATGTCATGAATGATGTAATATGTGACATCATCAGCAGTGGATTGCGGGCGCTCGAGTTATAGTGAGTCCAACTAACTATAACGTGGGAATTTCAATGGTTTTGTAGGAGTAAAATGTTCATCTAACTATAACTGGTGTGAAACCTATGGTTTTTTCAGTGAATTTCAAAGGTTTTTTAAATGCTAATTCCTAACTATAACGAGTGTTAAACCTAGGGTTTTTTCAGTGAATATATATATATATATACACACACACCCACTCACAGACCCACACAGACATTCACACTCCCACTCTCAGACCCACTCAGGCACTCACACAGCAGTCATAGATTCCGTACGGACCCACAATTCGTTGTTACACGGGGCACGCTGAGCGTCGATGGAAGATTTGTGGAAATAAAACAGCCAAATTGGGCATCGTCACAGGAAACATGGAAATGGTTAGGGAAATTCTGATGATTTAGAAGTGGTAAAGTAAAAATGAAAGATGAAAGGAAGCCAGTGACTTGTTAAGTAGAGCAGCATAAGTAAGAGCACATGGTGAAGAGTAGCCATTTTAGCTGCTTTTCCACTAAGAGAGGAGGTGGTTTGCAAGAGTTCTGACTGGAGATGTGGAATGAAAACAGAGGTTACCAGACATAGAAATACAACTGAGAGAATAACAGAGAACTTGTGCAGGTATGTTAATTAGGTTATCGTATGCTAAAGTTTATTTAGATAAAAAATAGTGAGTGTATGTAAGCTGAAAGAAAATGTGTAGCTTCTAGACACTATACTAGAAGGGAAAACAGAAGGTTGCTTAGATGAGAATATTAACACAAAATACAGTAAGGAGGAAAGCAGAATGAGGAATTGGTATACAGAATGTATTTTCATTTTATTATGTCAGTATGAATGCATGTGTTTGAAATTAGATGTGGGTGCTTGCTTATAGTATGTGATTTAATAGAACATAATTTGCATACTCTCACACATTCAGTAAGGCACTTACAGACCCAGTTACACTCTGACAAAAGCACTTATGTACCCATCACTCATGTAGCCAGACAGTGACTGCAACACTAAGTCACACACCCATTTACGCAGTTGTACATCCATGTTTGAGTACTGGTTCACCCTTAGTACCTGGGAAGACATCCACAGAATGCAATCTGAATCACTGCAAGAATTTTAAGAGGACTACTTTCGCACTCTTGAGAAGGGAGAACCCTCCTTGTAGTTGACCTTAGAATCAGGACCCCTTTGAGTGCTGCCTTGGGGAAGGAGAAAAAACAGCAGAAAAATGACTGGACAAAGGCTCCAGAGAAGAGAGGGGATCCCTCACAGAGAGAGAGAGTTCACTATTGGATTCAGTACAGGAAGTAGTGTCTCCTTCCAAACCCAGTCCCCTGAGGAGCTCAAGGACAGGCAGGCTGAGGGACCTGAGACTGCAGTTGGTCTAGCTGGCTATAGAGAAGAGAAAAGCTGAGGCTGAGAGAGCCAAGGAGGAGAAAACGGTCTTGTTGACTAATGCAGTGACTGTCAAGAAGTTGGACTTAAAGGCCAAATAGCTATTAGAGTCTAGCAAAGATGGTGGGTGCAAAACTACTGTGTTTAGTCCAGAAGAAAGAGTCCATATACTCAGATACTTGGTGCCTGTCTGTAAGGAGGGGGTAACCTAGACAGGTAGTTTCAGGCTTATGAAATAGCTCTAGAGGTACAGAGGATCTCTGCGGAGGTTTGGGGAGCTGGCATTTGGCGTCATATTCCTGGTTATTGGCCTACTGGCCCTTGAGAAGGGGAAAAGTTTGAAGAATCCCGTCATGCAGGAGGTGCTTGTCAGTAAGTACAAATTTTCTCCAGAGGAGTGCAGGTTGAAATACAGGGGCAGCCATAAACTGTATCACCAATCCTAGTAGGATTTTGAGCTGTATTTTGAAATGTTTTCAAAAAGGTCTGTTGTTTTTAAAAGGCTTTTCTTTACATTTTTATACTTTTTTTTTCAAAGAAAACTGTGAAGAAGGAACTGGCTTCAGACTGTGAAAAACATGAAGGTTCAATGGAGAGCTAAGAAAATAATTAATTAATCCTGCTGCCAGTACCTTCCATATCTATGTGATTGGAAACACAGTACGTGCTGATTTATTCTTTTTCCCCAGTGTCTTTTAGAATGCTATATCTAATATACTGTTCTATGAAAGAAAGTTTAGACTCATCTGTGTCTGTTTCAAATGTAGGCGCATCTTTTACCGAGAACACCATATGAATATGACGCGCACCTCTTGCTTGGTTCTCTTTTTACAAAAATAAATCAGTAATTTTCCAAGAAGTGGACATTTTTGTTGTTGCAGAGGAACAGTATAATTTCAAATCTGTGCTTAAAGTACCTGCAAATATTTGACAGATGCATACAGCAAGGTTCTCCTGGTGTCTTGAAGTTGATGTCTTTAATGTTACAGTTTGTTTGAAAAAGTCATGTAAGTCATTCCACATATATTCTGCACAACTCAGAGTTTTTGTACAATCTCTATGATTGTTTTTCCCCATTATTTATTGATAATTCTTTCAAAAGTATATCACTGTACAAGTATAAAACCTGAGAACAGAAAAAGGGAAAATGCACCCACAAAGGATATTTTTATGGTGACAAGCATGTGACATTTCGCACAGTGAGTAAGCATCTCACTTAAGTTTTTAAAGGTAGATGGGATTAAAAGGATTGCAGCTGATGGTGGTTCTTCCAAGGGTGCTGGACAGGTGGACTATCCTGCTGCACCTAGTTTGATCTACATCATTTAGTTATGGCTCCTTTCTGAACTTGTTTTTGAGTGTGTCCACATGGATGTTGTCCAATGTAAATAATTGTTTATAGTGCCCCTGGATAGCTGCTTGCTAGGAGTATTGCAGTACAGATATTTATCTGTAACCTTTTTTCCAATTAAGGTATTGTAAGATGCTTCAAAACATCCCTTTAATGTGTGCGTTCTGAGGTACTTGTGCACAAATGTGTATTTGTAAATAGTTAAATAGGTTATGTTATGTTTATTTGTTAATTGTTTGGTTTTACATGTTTTGAACTTTATCGACACTGTTCGAAGGTAGCAATCATTCATGTTATAAACATTAGCCATTAATCCCACAGCATTGAGAATGGAAAAAACGAACGAAACAGGGACAATGTCTAACCACGATGTTTCATTTACAACAGAGTGATGTAATGCCTGTGATAATTTTAGACAGAAAATGATATAGATAAAAAGTGAATTGCCATGTAAGGGAAGCTATACCATATAAATGGCAGGATTAAAAATTCTACAGGGAATTATTGTTACTTATGAACTAAGCCCTTACTTGTTTATAACATGAACGATTGCTACCTTCGAACAGTGTCGATAAAGTTCTGTGTAAGGCCAAACTTCAAAGTACAAAAAATTCTCGGAAGGCAGAACCCGGCACGATAAATGTACTGTGGTGATTGGCTGGTATTTAGATCTTCTAGACCAATCAGAAGCTCTCTTCTGTCTTCGGATTTTTTAGCAAAACAAACGCACCATGTGATCGGCGTCTGACCAATCACACACAGCGTTATAACCCCGAGCTCTTCCGTGCCTCGGTACCTCCCCGATCGGCTGGGACGCTGATTCCAGAAGTACCGACGGACAGGTAAGGCGAGGAGAATTTCGGGTTCTATCTGCTCGATAGAAACGATGCGACCACCTGCTCACTAGTGATACGCGTGGGGCTCAAGCGGCACGCTTTTTTCAGGTCATATGCACGGCGACTAGCTTCCAACTCATTAAGCCGTGACTGTTCCATAACTTTTTACCTGACAAAAGCGCACGACTCCTGCCATTCATAGTTATGACAATGTTCACACCTATGAGTGGGCAGTGAGTGAATGGCTGGTTATACATGCGCTAGATGGACTATTTCAAACAATTAATAGATGGCGTGGGGTTAACAGAGTTCTGTGTACTTATCTCCTTCTATTTTAGAGCGGTGCTTCCCCTTTTCCCTGAGCAGTGGCCAGGTGGGGTGAGGTCTACACCTCTTACAAGTATGGTAAGATGGTTCTTGTTTGCTATGTTGGTTTTTGCTAAATTAGACCCAATGTTGAGACATGTGCACTTATTTTTTAGTGCCTTTGGTATACATAATATTGATACCTAACACTAGAATGGATATATACTTTTGTGTTTAAAATCATGAACTGAATCTTGTACGCTGTGTTTTCCTAAGGGGTACCTTTCTTTGACCTTTATGTTTTCATTCCTCTTTTTAGTACATTCGCATAACTTAAACGAGTGAAGAAAACGATGCGAACACCTAGTGATCTCAGGTGATCTCTGTATCTGTTTTTTTTTTTTTTTTTTTTTTTTTTAAAACCTTTATTGTACAGAAGGCGCTCACAGATACGGGCCTACAACCCACCGGGCCGGCCACCACAATAAAGAGACATACGAGGCAATACAGGAGTGACAACAGGATTTCTAAATAGCGCATATGAAGGCAAAGGTAACAAGTCTTCGAGCCGCCATCGCGGACAGGATAAGAGTAGGTTAATTTTATAATGAAGTAAAGGGGTTCGCAGGATAATGACAATCTGTAAAGTCCAAAGGGCCGCGGTGGGCCGTGAGCAAGCCGAAGTTTCGAATACAGGAAAAGACCAAAAGAACAGTCACATTTTGGCAAAGGCAGAACGTGAGTCCCACATTAATAACAATCACAATCGCTGCTCAACGCCCTCCCACCACTACCATGGCACATAATAGTAAAACAGCGAAAAATACGCTTACACAACTAAAAGCCCTCCGTTACAACAACCCAGAAAAGGAAAAGAAAAATGGGGGGGGAAAAGGGAAAATAGGGGAGGAAAAGGACATCGGAAAAAGGAGGGAGAAAAAGTGAGGGCGCAGCGTCAGTGCACACCCCCCCCACGGCTAACAAAGCACCCAATACTAATTCGGCACAAGGAACTAGTGGCAACAGGAGAAATGAATGCGTAGTAAACCGTGACAGCAGACTTACCAAAAGGGCCATGCCAGCACAAACACCCCGGGGGGCGACGTGCCGACACCGCGCCACGAAATAAGGGGATACATAAGAGCCATAGAACCAAAAAAAGGAACAAGGGAAAATACAAAAAAAAAAAACAGACCCCTCCACCACCCCGCACAGCCCACCCTGCACCCCTGCAGAAGGCTATGGCCTACCCCCAGCAGCGTGCCTGTCGCCCTAATTAGAACCCGAAATATAGAAGAAATATGGAAAGAAAGAATCACTTAGATAAAAAGGGGGGGGGGAGGGAAAAAGAGGAAAAACAGCGGGAGAGGAGCCACACAATCAAAACCCTTTCAGCTCCCACCCCCCCGCCCGAAAATACTCAGAGCCCACGGGAAGACAGTAAATACACGGATAAGCTCCAGGAACGTAAAGAAGTATCAAATATAATCATACAATTATAAACGGATCGCCCAACCATACCACAAAATAACAGTCCACAGAGGCAAGATCAGCTCAACCCTGTCCTCGTTTTTCGCAAACTGTAGTAGTCCAACGAACCAGGAACCAGATCACATGGAGCCGGAGGTGAAGAACAGGGAGTCGAATCAAAAATACACTCAAATCAAAGCGATCGCGATCCGGATGATCCAGATAGAACAGTAACCACCTCAGGCAAAGCAGGCACAGTTCCGATGAGAACTCGGAGAAAGCCGGTCCAGCGGCACAGTCACAGGATCTTCGTTTGGCCATGTGAGGCAAAAGAGGAAAAGGAGACCCATCGAGGTCGGTCCAGATGGGATCCAGTTGGCGAACCTCCGGAGCAGAAGGAGGCATAGGATGAAAAAGGGCAGCGGGCTTCCGTACATCCACACCAACAGCAGCCTCCAGGTCCACGACCCCAAGGAAAGTTCCAGCAGCACACAACAGAGATGAAGCCGCACAAACCAGGGGGGGTCCGGCAGGTCCAACCAAGGGACCTCTCTCCAGGATAGCGACAGGTGCGGTCATGGGTGCCCCCCAGGAGCGCAGGGCGGTGAGGATGTCGCCAAGTGTAGGCTCACCTTTGCAGTATTCAGAAAACGTGCCGTGCGGCGGACCCGCATCGCCAGTCCCAGCAAGGCCGAGAGTCATGGGGCCGGCCGCCATCTTAGAAGCTCGGCGGGGCCGCTGCAAACACAGATCCCCGCCCGGATACCAGCGGGGCAAAACAGGATATCGGCAGCCACCAGCGGAGGTGCCACCAGGGCAGAAAGGGAGGTCACCAGAAGAAGGCGATGCGCCGGCACCCCACATGCCGCCGGCACCGTTCTCCGAGCCCGGGCGGAGGAACTCAAAATGGCCGGGTCGGAGAACAAAGGGGGGACGAGCCAGATGTACGGTGAACCCCGTCCATGGAAGGCAGCGCCCCAACACCAGGCCGCAGGATCGCCGGACCAGGCCCGGGGGGCCGCAATCGGTCCATTAGCACATCGGCCTCTCCGACCGACTCCACACCACCACCAAGGGCCGGCAACCGCGCCCCGTCCAGCCCGGGCGCCGCCAAGGAGTGCCAGGCCCGGCCGCTCCGGAGGCCCCGAAGCAGACAGGGGCGTAACTCAGGATCCGTAACACCCAGGAGCCACCGGAGCAAACGGTAAGTGTCTGTGAGGTATCGTCGTTCCACTGCACATCGTAGAATACTTCCCGGGGCAGGATAAAGTACAGGATAGTTGTTGTAGACAGGAGAGTGAACGGAGCCGAGCTAAAACGCGGCCATTTCGGACGCGAGCTTGGCTCCTCCCTCTCTGTATCTGTTTTTGATTTTGAGCACAGTTTTGTTTTCATTATCACTATTATTGCAGTAGCCATCAGTAGATACGGTCCTGAAGAAAGCAATGACAAACGTGTCACCAATTGCTGAAACATGTCGACCTTATGAAACACCTGGGCAGTCCATACTATAGTGACTGTCACTGACTACTTTTTAATATTGGAAGAGTGGGTAGCATCCGAATAAAATTGTTAGTACCCCCCATCCAATTTTATGAACACTTCTTTTCTTATTATTTTCACACCTTTTGTGCACTGCAACATCAGTCCCCCATTTGTTATGTGTGCCAAGATCCTCTAAACTGAGTAGCAAGACCACAGTAAGACCTATCTGACCGGTGGAGGGTTCCTTTCTAAACATCTGGACCCTCGACCGTGAAAGTTAAGTGGCACTCCTGGTGGTGGTCTTGATGGAATCCCAAATGATGAAAGGCGGTTCCGTGTGGTGACTGATGGGCATCCTTGCCTAACCACTATGGGGATGACCCTAGATAGATACACACATGTTAAGGACATCTAGGTTACCATGTTGGGTCACATTGTGCGTACACTTCAGTTCTGTTACTAGACCCTCCGATATATTTGTTGTTGAACACCCAGAGATACACCAAAGCAGACATTGACATACCTAGGCATACAGCGATTCGGACACTGAAACACCTAACCAAACTCTAATGCAATCAATAACACATCCTGACACACACTGATGTACAAAGGGACATACTAATGTGTACACTGACACAGCCAGTCATACATCAGTGCAGAAACTGACACAGCCAGGCATACACCAAAGCAGACACTCACACATCCAGGCAAACACTAAAGCTTCCAATAACACACTCAGGCATACACTGATGCATACACTGACACACGGAGGGACATACTAATGCATACACTGAAACACCCAGGCATACATCAGTGTACACACTGAAACAGTCAGGCATACACCAAAGCAGACACTGACACATCCAGCCAAACACTAATGCTTCTAATAAAACACCCGGGAACACAACACTGCACACACTGACACACCCAGGCATACACTGATGCATAGAGTGACACAGCGAAGCATACAGCAATGCAGACACTTAAAGAGCCAGCCAAATACCAATGCATCCAATAACACCCAGGCATACACAGATGCATACACTGACACACCCACTCTCACACTGATAAAGTCAATGACACAATAAAAACACAGCTAGCTCCTTGTTTGACCAGATGGTGGTTCTAAATGTGAAAAATAAAAAATAAAAAACATAGTTGCAGAAAAAAGAATGAAAAAAGTTCTTGTTATAACTCCCTTTCACGGTTAAAAAAAAGATAAATTGTCTGTCTGTGTGTATATATAATGAGGAGTGGTTGTATAAGTGTGTGACTGAGTGTGATAGAGGCTGTATTAGTGAGTAATTGGGTGGAGGAGTGCCTTTATCATTGTGTGAGTCACTGTATGAGTGAGTGAATGAGTGTGTGAGTAGGTGTATGAATGAAGGAGTGGACGTATGAGCTGTTGCATGAGTGAGATAGGAAGTGTGTAAGTGGCAGTATGAGTTTGTGAGTGAGTGTGTGAGTGCTTGTATGAGTGAGTAAGAGGGAATGTAGGAGGTATATCAGTGAGTGAGTGAATGAATGCATAAGTGCCTCTATGGGGAGTGAGTAACTGTGTGAGTGGCTGTATGCATGAGTGAGTGGCTGTCTAATTGGCTGTATAGGGGAACGAGTGTGTATCTGAGTGGTTGCATGAGTGAGTGATTAGATGGGTGAGTGTTTGTATGTGTGTGGCTTCAGGATGAGTGACTCAGTGTGAGTGGCTCTTTGAGTGAGGGTCTGCATGTGTGAGTGGCTTCATGAGTGAGTGACTGTATCAGTTTCTGTTTGAGTCAACTAGTGGGGTGTGACCACTCTATAAGTGAAACAGTGGATATGTGAGAGGCTGTGTGACTGAGTGACTGGTTGTGTGAGAGGTTGTATTGGTAAGTGACTGGGTATGTGAGTACCTATATGACTGAATAACTGTGGGTGTCTATATGGGTGAGTGACTGGCTGTGTCAGTGGTTGTGTAATTGAGTGAGTGGTTGTCTGAGCGGCTGTATAGGTGAGTTACTGGCTATGTAAGTGGTTGTATAGGTAAGTGACCGTGTGTGTTAGTGCAAGTATAAATGACTGACTGGGTGGGTGAGTGTCTGTAGAAGTGAGTGACTGGGTACAGAATGACTGTGTGTGTGAGTGACTGGGTGGGTGTATGCCTGTATTAGTGTGAGAGTGACTCTATGATTGGGTGAGTGTGTGAGTTTGTTTACGAGTAAATTAGTGGGTATATAAGCTGCTGTATGAGTAAGATAGTGGGTATCTAAGCAGCAGTGTGAGTGTGTGAGTGCTTGTATGAGTGAGTGAGAGGGTGTATCAGAGGTTGTATGGGTGAGTGAATTGATGAGTGCTTCTATGAGTGAGTGAATGTCTGAGCGGCTGCATAGGTGAATGAGTGGCTGTGTAAGTCGCTGTAATGGGGAGTAAGTGGATGTCTGAGTTCTTGTATGAGTGAGTGATTAGGTGTTGAGTATCTGTATAACGTAGTAACTTGGTATGGTTCTGACTCAAGGGGTGAGTGACTGGGTGTGAGTGGCTCTTTGAGTGAGTATCTACAAGTATGAGTAGCTGCATGAGAGTCTGGCTGTCTGTATCAGTAGCTGTTTTAATCAACAAGGGAAGTTTGACCCAGTGTAAGACTGGAACAATGGGTATATTAGTGCCTGCGAGTGTGGGACACACTGTGTGAGTAGCTGGATGAGTGAATGCATATGTGAGTGCCTGAATGATTGAGAGCGTAGTTGTGTGACTGACTGTGTAGGTGAGCCACTGCATGTGTTAGTGCCTGTATGAGTTAGTGATTGGGTGGGACGGTGTTTGCATAAGTGAGTATGTTAGTGTCTGCAGAGATGTATGAGTGGGTAGGTAAGTATATTTATAAAGAAAAACCAAAGGGGATGATGGACGGAGCGTTGACAATACAAACACTCACCCCCAGTCAACTGATCTGGGTTTAATACATCACCGTACTTTAGCTCACTCGGCCACCCCAGTTCAGACATGGCCATATGCAAATCAGTCTGACCCTGTGCCTATGGGAACAATCCAGCCCGAACTGCCAAGCCATGTCTTCCCTGGACCGGAATCAAGCTTCCCAGGACCGGTTTCTGGCATTACAGCCGTCTTCAGCCGGGCTTGCTTGAATCCAGTGGCAAAGTGAGCAAGGGACTCACGTCTGAGCATACCCTGCTAACTTAGGGCGAACAAAGAAAAACCAAAGGGGATGATGGACGGAGCGTTGACAATACAAACACTCACCCCCAGTCAACTGATCTGGGTTTAATCCATCACCGTTCTTTAGCTCACTCCGCCACCCCAGTTCAGACATGGCCATATGCAAATCAGTCTGACCCTGTGCCTCATGGGAACAGTCCAGCCCGAACTGCCAAGCCATGTCTTCCCTGGACCGGAATCAAGCTTCCCAGGACCGGTTTCTGGCATTACAGCCGTCTTCAGCCGGGCTTGCTTGAATCCAGTGGCAAAGTGAGCAAGGGACTCACGTCTGAGCATACCCTTCCAACTTAGGGCGAACAAAGAAAAACCAAAGGGGATGATGGACGGAGCGTTGACAATACAAACACTCACCCCCAGTCAACTGATCTGGGTTTAATCCATCACCGTTCTTTAGCTCATTCCGCCACCCCAGTTCAGACATGGCATATGCAAATCAGTCTGACCCTGTGCCTCATGGGAACAGTCCAGCCCGAACTGCCAAGCCATGTCTTCCCTGGACCGGAAACAAGCTTCCGAGGACCGGTTTCTGGCATTCCAGCCGTCTTCAGCCCAGCTTGCTTGAATCCAGTGGCAAAGTGAGCAAGGGACTCACGTCTGAGCATACCCTGCCACACTTATGGCGGCCAAAAGCGGTACAAAAGGGGATGGTGATGGACGGAGCATCTGAATCAATCAAACACTCACACCCAGTCAAAAGATCAGGGTTTAATCCATCACCGTTCTTTAGCCCACTCTGCCACCCCAGTTCAGACATGGCTATATGCAAATCAGTCTGACCCTCTGCCTCATGGGAACAGTCCAGCCCGAACTGCCAAGCCATGTCTTCCCTGGACCGTAAACAAGCTTCCGAGGACCGGTTTCTGGCATTCCAGCCGGCTTCAGCCCGGCTTGCTTGAATCCAGTGGCAAAGTGAGCAAGGGACTCACGTCTGAGCATACCCTGCCACACTTATGGCGGCCAAAAGCGGTACAAAAGGGGATGGTGATGGACGGAGCATCTGAATCAATCAAACACTCACACCCAGTCAAAAGATCAGGGTTTAATCCATCACCGTTCTTTAGCCCACTCTGCCACCCCAGTTCAGACATGGCTATATGCAAATCTGTCTGAACGTGTGCCTCATGGAAACAGTCCAGCCCGAACTGCCAAGCCATGTCTTCCCTGGACCGGAAACAAGCTCCCGAGGGCCGGTTTCTGGCATTCCAGCCGTCTTCAGCCCGGCTTGCTTGAATCCAGTGGCAAAGTGAGCAAGGGACTCACGTTTGAGCATACCCTGCCATTTATGGCGAACAAAGAAAAACCAAAGGAAATGATGGACGGAGCGTTGACAATACAAGCACTCAACCCCAGTCAACTGATCTGGGTTTAATCCATCACCGTTCTTTAGCTCACTCCGCCACCCCAGTTCAGACACTGCCATATGCAAATCAGTCTGACCCTGTGCCTCATGGGAACAGTCCAGCCCGAACTGCCAAGCCATGTCTTCCCTGGACTGGAATCAAGCTTCCCAGGACCGGTTTTTGGCATTACAGCCGTCTTCAGCCGGGCTTGCTTGAATCCAGTGGCAAAGTGAGCAAGGGACTCACGTCTGAGCATACCCTGCCAACTTAGGGCGAACAAAGAAAAACCAAAGGGGATGATGGACGGAGCGTTGACAATACAAACACTCACCCCCAGTCAACTGATCTGGATTTAATCCATCACGTTCTTTACCTCACTCCGCCACCCCAGTTCAGACATGGCCATATGCAAATCAGTCTGACCCTGTGCCTCATGGGAACAGTCCAGCCCGAACTGCCAAGCCATGTCTTCCCTGGACCGGAATCAAGCTTCCCAGGACCGGTTTCTGGCATTACAGCCTTCTTCAGCCGGGCTTGCTTGAATCCAGTGGCAAAGTGAGCAAGGGACTCACGTCTGAGCATACCCTGCCAACTTAGAGCGAACAAAGAAAAACCAAAGGGGATGATGGACGGAGCGTTGACAATACAAACACTCACCCCCAGTCAACTGATCTGGGTTTAATCCATCACCGTTCTTTAGCTCACTCCGCCACCCCAGTTCAGACATGGCCATATGCAAATCAGTCTGACCCTGTGCCTCATGGGAACAGTCCAGCCCGAACTGCCAAGCCATGTCTTCCCTGGACCGGAATCAAGCTTCCCAGGACCGGTTTCTGGCATTACAGCCGTCTTCAGCCGGGCTTGCTTGAATCCAGTGGCAAAGTGAGCAAGGGACTCACGTCTGAGCATACCCTGCAAACTTAGGGCGAACAAAGAAAAACCAAAGGGGATGATGGACGGAGCGTTGACAATACAAACACTCACCCCCAGTCAACTGATCTGGGTTTAATCCATCACCGTTCTTTAGCTCACTCCGCCACCCCATTTCAGACATGGCCATATGCAAATCAGTCTGACCCTGTGCCTCATGGGAACAGTCCAGCCGGACCTGCCAAGCCATGCCTTCCCTGGACCGGAAACAAGCTACCGAGGACCGGTTTCTGGCATTTCAGCCGTCTTCAGCCCAGCTTGCTTGAATCCAGTGGCAAAGTGAGCAAGGGACTCACGTCTGAGCATACCCTGCCATTTATGGCGAACAAAGAAAAACCAAAGGAAATGATGGACGGAGCGTTGACAATACAAGCACTCACCCCCAGTCAACTGATCTGGGTTTAATCCATCACCGTTCTTTAGCCCACTCTGCCACCCCAGTTCAGACATGGCCATATGCAAATCAGTCTAACCCTGTGCCTCATGGGAACAGTCAAGCCCGAACTGCCAAGCCATGCCTTCCCTGGACCGGAAACAAGCTACCGAGGACCGGTTTCTGGCATTTCAGCCGTCTTCAGCCCGGCTTGCTTGAATCCAGTGGCAAAGTGAGCAAGGGACTCACGTCTGAGCATACCCTGCCAACTTATGGCGAACAAAGAAAAACCAAAGGAAATGATGGACGGAGCGTTGACAATACAAGCACTCACCCCCATTCAACTGATCTGGGTTTAATCCATCACCGTTCTTTAGCCCACTCTGCCACCCCAGTTCAGACATGGCCATATGCAAATCAGTCTGACCCTGTGCCTCATGGGAACAGTCCAGCCCGAACTGCCAAGCCATGCCTTCCCTGGCCCGGAAACAAGCTACCGAGGACCGGTTTCTGGCACTTCAGCCGTCTTCAGCCCGGCTTGCTTGAATCCAGTGGCAAAGTGAGCAAGGGACTCACGTCCAGGATGCTTGTTTCCGGTCCAGGGAAGACATGGCTTGGCAGTTCGGGCTGGACTGTTCCCATGAGGCACAGGGTCAGACTGATTTGCATATGGCCATGTCTGAACTGTGGTGGCTGAGTGAGCTAAAGAATGGTGATGGATTAAACCCAGATCAGTTGACTGGGGGTGAGTGTTTGATTTGCTCAAACGCTCCGTCCATCATCCCCTTTTGTATCGCTTTGTTCGCCCGAAGTTGGCAGGGTATGCTCAGACGTGAGTCCCTTGCTCACTTGGCCACTCGATTCAAGATAGCCCGGCTGATGAGGATTATGAATCCGAAACCGGTCCCAGGATGCTTGTTTCTGGTCCAGGGAAGACATGGCTTGGCAGTTCGGGCTGGACTGTTCCCATGAGGCACAGGGTCAGACTGATTTGCATATGGCCATGTCTGAACTGGGGTGGCTGAGTGAGCTAAAGAATGGTGATTTATTAAATCCAGATCAGTTGACTGGGGGTGAGTGTATGATTTGCTCAAACGCTCCGTCCATCATCCCCTTTTGTATCGCTTTGTTCGCCCTAAGATGGCAGGGTATGGTCAGACGTGAGTCCCTTGCTCACTTGGCTACTGGATTCAAGATAGCCTGGCTGATGAGGATTATGAATCCGAAACCGGTCCCAGGATGCTTGTTTCCGGTCCAGGGAAGACATGGCTTGGCAGTTCGGGCTGGACTGTTCCCATGGGGCACAGGGTCAGACTGATTTGCATATGGCCATGTCTGAACTGGGGAGGCTGAGTGAGCTAAAGAATGGTGATGGATTAAACCCAGATAAGTTGACTGGGGGTGAGTGTTTGATTTGCTCAAACGCTCCGTCCATCATCCCATTTTGTATCGCTTTGTTCGCCCAAAGTTGGCAGGGTATGCTCAGACGTGAGTCCCTTGCAAACTTGGCCACTGGATTCAAGATAGCCTGGCTGATGAGGATTATGAATCCGAAACCGGTCCCAGGATACTTGTTTCCGGTCCAGGGAAGACATGGCTTGGCAGTTTGGGCTGGACTGTTCCCATGAGGCACAGGGTCAGACTGATTTGCATATGGCCATGTCTGAACTGGGGTGGCTGAGTGAGCTAAAGAATGGTGATGGATTAAACCCAGATCAGTTGACTGGGGGTGAGTGTTTGATTTGCTCAAACGCTCCGTCCATCATCCCCTTTTGTATCGCTTTGTTCGCCCTAAGTTGGCAGGGTATGCTCAGATGTGAGTCCCTTGCTCACTTGGCCACTGGATTCAAGATATCCTGGCTGATGAGGATTATGAATCCCAAACCGGACCCAGGATGTTGGTTTCCGGTCCAGGGAAGACATGGCTTGGCAGTTCGGGCTTGACTGTTCCCATGAGGCACAGGGTCAGACTGATTTGCATATGGCCATGTCTGAACTGGGGTGGCTGAGTGAGCTAAAGAATGGTGATGGATTAAACCCAGATCAGTTGACTGGGGGTGAGTGTTTGATTTGCTCAAACGCTCCGTCCATCATCCCCTTTTGTATCGCTTTGTTCGCCCTAAGTTGGCAGGGTCTGCTCAGACGTGAGTCCCTTGCTCACTTGGCCACTGGATTCAAGATAGCCTGGCTGATGAGAATTATGAATCCGAAACCGGTCCCAGGATGCTTGTTTCCGGTCCAGGGAAGACATGGCTTGGCAGTTCGGGCTGGACTGTTCCCATGGGGCACAGGGTCAGACTGATTTGCATATGGCCATGTCTGAACTGGTGAGGCTGAGTGAGCTAAAGAATGGTGATGGATTAAACCCAGATCAGTTGACTGGGGGTGAGTGTTTGATTTGCTCAAACGCTCCGTCCATCATCCCATTTTGTATCGCTTTGTTCGCCCAAAGTTGGCAGGGTATGCTCAGACGTGAGTCCCTTGCAAACTTGGCCACTGGATTCAAGATAGCCTGGCTGATGAGGATTATGAATCCGAAACAGGTCCCAGGATGCTTGTTTCCGGTCCAGGGAAGACATGGCTTGGCAGTTTGGACTGGACTGTTCCCATGAGGCACAGGGTCAGACTGATTTGCATATGGCCATGTCTGAACTGGGGTGGCTGAGTGAGCAAAAGAATGGTGATGGATTAAACCCAGATCAGTTGACTGGGGGTGAGTGTTTGATTTGCTCAAACGCTCCGTCCATCATCCCCTTTTGTATCGCTTTGTTCGCTCTAAGTTGGCAGGGTATGCTCAGACGCGAGTCCCTTGCTCACTTGGCCACTGGATTCAAGATATCCTGGCTGATGAGGATTATGAATCCCAAACCGGACCCAGGATGTTGGTTTCCGGTCCAGGGAAGACATGGCTTGGCAGTTCGGGCTTGACTGTTCCCATGAGGCACAGGGTCAGACTGATTTGCATATGGCCATGTCTGAACTGGGGTGGCTGAGTGAGCTAAAGAATGGTGATGGATTAAACCCAGATCAGTTGACTGGGGGTGAGTGTTTGATTTGCTCAAACGCTCCGTCCATCATCCCCTTTTGTATCGCTTTGTTCGCCCTAAGTTGGCAGGGTATGCTCAGAAGTGAGTCCCTTGCTCACTTGGCCACTGGATTCAAGATAGCCTGGCTGATGAGAATTATGAATCCGAAACCGGTCCCAGGATGCTTGTTTCCGGTCCAGTGAAGACATGGCTTGGCAGTTCGGGCTGGACTAGTCCCATGAGGCACAGGGTCAGACTGATTTGCATATGGCCATGTCTGAACTGGGGTGGCTGAGTGAGCTAAAGAATGGTGATGGATTAAACCCAGATCAGTTGACTGGGGGTGAGTGTTTGATTTGCTCAAACGCTCCGTCCATCATCCCCTTTTGTATCGCTTTGTTCGCCCTAAGTTGGCAGGGTATGCTCAGACGTGAGTCCCTTGCTCACTTGGCCACTGGATTCAAGATAGCCTGGCTGATGAGGATTATGAATCCAAAACCGGTCCCAGGATGCTTGTTTCCGGTCCAGGGAAGACATGGCTTGGCAGTTTAGGCTGGACTGTTCCCATGAGGCACAGGGTCAGACTGATTTGCATATGGCCATGTCTGAACTGGGGTGGCTGAGTGAGCTAAAGAATGGTGATGGATTAAACCCAGATCAGTTGACTGGGGGTGAGTGTTTGATTTGCTCAAACGCTCCGTCCATCATCCCCTTTTGTATCGCTTTGTTCGCTCTAAGTTGGCAGGGTATGCTCAGACGTGAGTCCCTTGCTCACTTGGCCACTGGATTCAAGATATCCTGGCTGATGAGGATTATGAATCCCAAACCGGACCCAGTATGTTGGTTTCCGGTCCAGGGAAGACATGGCTTGGCAGTTCGGGCTTGACTGTTCCCATGAGGCACAGGGTCAGACTGATTTGCATATGGCCATGTCTGAACTGGGGTGGCTGAGTGAGCTAAAGAATGGTGATGGATTAAACCCAGATCAGTTGACTGGGGGTGAGTGTTTGATTTGCTCAAACGCTCCGTCCATCATCCCCTTTTGTATCGCTTTGTTCGCCCTAAGTTGGCAGGGTATGCTCAGAAGTTAGTCCCTTGCTCACTTGGCCATTGGATTCAAGATAGCCTGGCTGATGAGAATTATGAATCCGAAACCGGTCCCAGGATGCTTGTTTCCGGTCCAGTGAAGACATGGCTTGGCAGTTCGGGCTGGACTGGTCCCATGAGGCACAGGGTCAGACTGATTTGCATATGGCCATGTCTGAACTGGGGTGGCTGAGTGAGCTAAAGAATGGTGATGGATTAAACCCAGATCAGTTGACTGGGGGTGAGTGTTTGATTTGCTCAAACGCTCCGTCCATCATCCCCTTTCGTATCGCTTTGTTCGCCCTAAGTTGGCAGGGTATGCTCAGACGTGAGTCCCTTGCTCACTTGGCCACTGGATTCAAGATAGCCTGGCTGATGAGGATTATGAATCCAAAACCGGTCCCAGGATGCTTGTTTCCGGTCCAGGGAAGACATGGCTTGGCAGTTTGGGCTGGACTGTTCCCATGAGGCACAGGGTCAGACTGATTTGCATATGGCCATGTCTGAACTGGGGTGGCTGAGTGAGCTAAAGAATGGTGATGGATTAAACCCAGATCAGTTGACTGGGGGTGAGTGTTTGATTTGCTCAAACGCTCCGTCCATCATCCCCTTTTGTATCGCTTTGTTCGCTCTAAGTTGGCAGGGTATGCTCAGACGTGAGTCCCTTGCTCACTTGGCCACTGGATTCAAGATATCCTGGCTGATGAGGATTATGAATCCCAAACCGGACCCAGGATGTTGGTTTCCGGTCCAGGGAAGACATGGCTTGGCAGTTCGGGCTTGACTGTTCCCATGAGGCACAGGGTCAGACTGATTTGCATATGGCCATGTCTGAACTGGGGTGGCTGAGTGAGCTAAAGAATGGTGATGGATTAAACCCAGATCAGTTGACTGGGGGTGAGTGTTTGATTTGCTCAAACGCTCCGTCCATCATCCCCTTTTGTATCGCTTTGTTCGCCCTAAGTTGGCAGGGTATGCTCAGACGTGAGTCCCTTGCTCACTTGGCCACTGGATTCAAGATAGCCTGGCTGATGAGGATTATGAATCCGAAACCGGTCCCAGGATGCTTGCTTCCGGTCCAGGGAAGACATGGCTTGGCAGTTCGGGCTGGACTGTTCCCATGAGGCACAGGGTCAGACTGATTTGCATATGGCCATGTCTGAACTGGGGTGACTGAGTAAGCTAAAGAATGGTGATGGATTAAACCCAGATCAGTTGACTGGGGGTGAGTGTTTGATTTGCTCAAACGCTCCATCCATCATCCCCTTTTGTATCGCTTTGTTCGCCCTAAGTTGGCAGGGTATGCTCAGACGTGAGTCCCTTGCTCACTTGGCCACTGGATTCAAGATAGCCTGGCTGATGAGGATTATGAATCTGAAACCGATCCCAGGAGGCTTGTTTCCGGTCCAGGGGAGACATGGCTTGGCAGTTCGGGCTGGACTGTTCCCATGAGGCACAGGGTCAGACTGATTTGCATATGGCCATGTCTGAACTGGGGTGGCTGAGTGAGCTAAAGAATGGTGATGGATTAAACCCAGATCAGTTGACTGGGGGTGAGTGTTTGATTTGCTCAAACGCTCCGTCCATCATCCCCTTTTGTATCGCTTTGTTCGCCCTAAGTTGGCAGGGTATGCTCAGACATGAGTCCCTTGCTCACTTGGCCACTGGATTCAAGATAGCCTGGCTGATGAGGATTATGAATCCGAAACCGGTCCCAGGATGCTTGTTTCCGGTCCAGGGAAGACATGGCTTTGCAGTTCGGGCTGGACTGTTCCCATGAGGCACAGGTTCAGACTGATTTGCATATGGCCATGTCTGAACTGGGGTGGCTGAGTGAGCTAAAGAATGGTGATGGATTAAACCCAGATCAGTTGACTGGGGGTGAGTGTTTGATTTGCTCAAACGCCCCGTCCATCATCTCCTTTTGTATCGCTTTGTTCGCCCTAAGTTGGCAGGGTATGCTCAGACGTGAGTCCCTTGCTCACTTGGCCACTGGATTCAAGATAGCCTGGCTGATGAGGATTATGAATCCGAAACCGGTCCCAGGATGCTTGTTTCCGGTCCAAGGAAGACATGGCTTGGTAGTTCGGGCTGGACTGTTCCCATAAGGCACAGGGTCAGACTGATTTGCATATGGCCATGTCTGAACTGGGGTGGCTGAGTGAGCTAAAGAATGGTGATGGATTAAACCCAGATCAGTTGACTGGGTGTGAGTGTTTGATTTTCTCAAACGCTCCGTCCATCATCCCCTTTTGTATCGCTTTGTTCGCCCTTAGTTGGCAGGGTATGCTCAGACGTGAGTCCCTTGCTTACTTGGCCACTGGATTCAAGATAGCCTGGCTGATGAGGATTATGAATCCGAAACCGGTTCCAGGATGCTTGTTTCCGGTCCAGGGAAGACATGGCTTGGCAGTTCGGGCTGGACTGTTCCCATGAGGCACAGGGTCAGACTGATTTGCATATGGCCAGGTCTGAACTGGGGTGGCTGAGTGAGCTAAAGAATGGTGATGGAATAAACCCAGATCAGTTGACTGGGGGTGAGTGTTTGATTTGCTCAAACGCTCCGTCCATCATCCCCTTTTGTATCGCTTTGTATCAGTTTATACACATGAGTGTCCCTGGGTGTGTCAGCAAATACCTGGGTATGTTATTGTATCTGTATCTATCATTGTGCGAGTTGATGTATTAGTGTATCATTGCCCAAGTGTGTCTGTCTATGCATGAGGGTGTGTGTGTGGGTGTGTTGGAGTCAGTATCAATGTGTGCCTGGGTGTGGTAGTGTATACAACTCTGTGTGACTAGGTGTGCCACTGTTTGTATTTGTGTGTAAATGGGTGTGTGGGTATCTATATAGATGAGTAAGTGGGTACATGAGTGTATGTATAAATGACTAATTGGCTGTGTGAGGGCCTGAATAGGTGACAAATGGAATTATTCAGTGGCTATATGTAATACTGAAGATGTACGGTACTAGCTGTATAAGTGGCTGGTTGTGTTAGTAGCTGTTTAGATAAGTAAGTAAGTGTATGTGTCACTATATACATGAGTGAATGGATGTCTTTCTAGCTGAGTGGCAGAGTGGTTGGCTGTATCAGTAGTTACATGGGAAAGTGACTGAGTATGTTAGTGATTGTTTGCAAGGCTGACTGATTGTATAAGGTACTGTGTAGGTGACCGTGTGCACATTTTAGTACCTGTATCAGGAAGTAACTTAGTGTGTGAATAACTTTGAGTAAAGAAAAAATGTAGTAGTAGATGTGCTCATTAGTAATATGGTGTGTTTTTACCTGTGACACTGAGTTAGCGGGTGAGTAAGGGGATGAATGTATGAGTGACTGGTTGTATGAGTTGTGTAATTAGTGTATATGTGAATATGTGAATTTCTGTACAAGACTGTACCTTGGTGTATACTTTTACAGTGTAAATGTGCTGAGCTACACTGAAAGTTTTAATTACAAAATAGGCAAAGCAAAGTGATGGCAAACTATGGCAAGCCACTTATGTTTAAAAACACTCTCCATGGATATCTCTAAGCAATATTTCTGTGGTAGAAGAAGTGTTTTGAGACATCTAAAGACATTCAACTGCATCATATAGATTGTAAAAAAAACCTAAGCTGCATAATACATCACTATAAATAAGTGACTCCATGCATTGCACTCACTACAATTCACTAATCAGTTGTTTTTTTACACTAATCTAAACACACCTATTCTAAACATATTTCTTAAATAATAATATCTGGTAAAATTCTAAAAATAAATATAAAGCACTCTTGAATTTTGAAGATCCTTTTGAAAACATCACCCCTAGTTGGCCAAATGATGTTTAAAATGCGGATGATTCACATAGACAAAATCCCACACTGGAGTTGTTTTCAAAAATAGTATGTAGAAGTTTGGTTGATGAACCAAAGGGGTAATTTTTAATTTTTAAGAGTGTTTCGGGCTTCAACTTAAGGTTGCTGTAATTGCATTCTATCCATCCAGTTTCAGACTCTAATTAGAGGGTGTGGTATTTAGATGTAGTATTAACTAATTTCTGGAAGATAAAAGGATTCCTTTTTAAAGACATTACCCCCAATAGGCTGAATAATGTCTAAAACACAGATGAACCATGTAGAAGAAACACCATATACTACTTTTTAACCAGAATTCCTCCTTAGAACTCTGGTTGAAGAAAGAAAAGTTAATAGTTTGGTAGTTTGAATGGAAGTTTTGGTTTGCATTTAAGGTTGATGTCATTACATTCTGTCCATCCAGTTTCGCTCTTTAAATAGACAGTGTAGTGTCCAGAGGCTGTGTTAATTCGTTCATGAAAGATAATAGCCGAAGTAGTAAAAGTTCTTCCTGAAATTGATATATGTCGAGCTTTAAAGTTTGCAATTACAGTTTTCTTTTTAGAACCATCTGCTCTGCATCATTGTAGCATTACTATAAGGTATTCTCATGTTGTTACTTGAATCAACGTAGACATAACATTTGATCTGCAGTTTAGGCAAGTCATATTTTGGTTTGCCTTCAACAATTTGTCAAAAGGCACAGTTTTGGAATCTGCTAATGTTAAATGAAGAGAATGCTCAGAATGCATTGGAGTTGTAGATGAATAATCACAATCTTCACAGTCATGGTTCCTTTTGTAACTCAGTCTGAATAAATCATTAATATTTACACCTTCATGTTCTAAAACTTCAAACAGAACCAAAATAAATTTTTGTGCATCTGGTTGTGTGTAAATATTATTGATCCGCTGCATATATATAAAATATCTCGAATACATGAAGTAGAATGTAGCACAATTCTGTCAGTGAGTAAATTTTGGAGCACATGATTTAGTGCACAACACACTCATTTATTATTTTTTTTTGTTGAATTTGATTTACTAGATGTGACAAATGAAACAGTGCATAGACCACAACATTTGCATAGAAATTGACTGAACTGGTGACCTACAATATCTCCATCATTTTCCAGTTTTCTCTTCTTAACAGCTTCTAGTTAATCCTTTTCTTCAGCATCTGTACACTCTTTAGTAATCTTCCATTTTGGACAGATTATCAGTTTCAATCAAAAACTGTTCTAACTCACAACAGTGCAACTCATGACATTCCTTCCATTACTTCTTTAAAGACAGTACTACCAATATTAACAAATGCTGCATCTATACATCATAATCATCATCATCATAATCTTTATTCAATTTTATGGATAAAATCACAAAAGACAAGTCATTTAAAAATGGCATACAAAATATCAGTATCATAGTCATTCATAATTTAAAACTCCCACCAGAAAACGTACAAGAGAAAAACAATTAAAAGGTGAATTCAACAACTGTAAGAAAAGTAAGGCTGGCCTAACTTGGTTAAAATTGAGCGGTAATAAAATTGGCATTTAAAATTATGTCGCAGGTAACTATATTTTGGGTAAAACATTACAACATGTATGGAGCGTTTCCGATTCGGGAAACTAATCCGTACAACGATTACGATTCGTAGCCGTTTCTGTATGAATCGTACAGATCCGTCGAAATCGCGTAGGTAAAAAATACGTCTGAATCATTTCAAACCGTATGAAACACGAGGTGAAATCCGTACAACGTAGACCCTCACAGTGAACCGTACAAATCGTAAACATGCCGTACGACCCGACAAGTACGATCCGGACTGGGGACTGAGTACGCGATTCATACGGAAAACATCGCGTAGAAGCAATTTGTACGGAGAGCCACACATTCACATACGCACCGTACCCCTAAACTCAAGGGGTGTACCCACGGGGTGTATGCACTGTACACCTACAGCCTTGGGGGGTACGAACCGTACCCCTATGCACCGTACACCCACAATCATGGGGTGTACGCATGGGACATACGCACCGTACCCCTGAATTCCAGGGGTGTATGCACCATACCCCGATGCACCGTACCCCTGCAATCATGGGGTGTACGCACCGTACCCTGGGGGGGCCGTTTCGTACGCATTTTGATTCAAAATCTGCTTTTGCGGCCGTTTTCAGCTCCAGTATCAAGAGAGTTGTACGGAGTGCTGTCCAGATGATTCGTACCTGCTGGTTCAGAAAATGATGCTTCGATCCGTACGGATATCGCGTACTGCATGTTCCGAATGCGATCCGTAAGGATTCTTGAGTCGTACGGTCCTTGGTACGATTCGTACGGAGAACTGCTTTGGGTGCACATCGTACTACATCGTATGTACGTGAACGGTTCGGGATACGATTCGTACGGGAAAAATGCTCCGTACGGCGATTCAGACAGGATTTTACAGAATCGGAATTGGCCCCGTAATGTGTCGTTGATCGTGGTGTTATCATAGTTGCAGGGGGGCAAGTCTGAGTTTTTGAAAAAGCTGAGGTTAAAAGGGACCAGTTGATGAAATAAATTTAATATAAAATAAGGCAACAGACGGCGATGATGGTGAGGAATATCCCAAATCAGATATGATCCAGTATTATTAACTGTTTTCACCAGCAACGCGTGCTGCATAGAATGTTTTGTTAGAGCGACATCTTCACGTTCTGACCTAAGCTTATCAATGAGTGCAGATTCAACCCATTTACCATTGGTGCAAGATATGCTTGTAGTGCTGACAAACATGTCCGGCCTCCCTATAACCCTCAGACTACGTGCCACATACCCCAACCTTGGAATCTGTAAGGGCTTATCTAATAGTAAGCTGTCTTGCAGGATCAGTCTGCTAAAACCAAATTCCTCCTTTGTCCAAATCGAGTTCCAGAGTTTTAGTGGAATAAGGCAAAGCGGATCAGGTAAATAATCCACACCTAGTTCTTCATGAACAATTTCAGAAGGTGTGTTTTGACCAAAGCCCAGGAGACCCCTAAAAATGTATTTTCTACAACTTGGAGTGGGGCCACCTGTCTGTATCCCCAGATTCCACTGCCATAACATACTAAGGGGATACATTTAGCCTTGTAGATCTCCAAAACCGATTAGATATGAGTACTCCCCAATTGGCGGCAATGATCCCTGACACCAAATATCGCCCTGTTAAAAGCAGACACATTTTGATTGATGAGCGAGTGCCAACTGAACTTAGAGTCCAGTTGTAGCCCCATATACTTGAACTTATCCTACTTCCTAATGTGCTGGTCATCTATTACATACTTCGTGGTTCTCGTTTTTTAATGGACTGAAATTCATCACGTGTGATTTGGAAAAGTTGGTGGATAGGTCAAGACTGTTCATAAAATTATTTAAAAAGAGAAAGAAGTTTGTTCAGGCTTTTGGGCGTACGGGCCATTAAGACTGTGTCGTCCGCAAACAGTAGAGCAGGAATGAGGTGGCCATCCACTTAAGGGACAGCGACACCCTCAACAGTCAAGACCTACTCTAGACTGTTGACATAAAATATAAATACGAAAGGAGCTAAAATACAACCCTGACGTACCCCTCTCTGAAGTTTAAAGTGCTCAGTGCATTTCTCATCTGGGCCAATTCTGAGACTGGCAGATAAGCCATTGTGCAAATCATGCAAGAAATTAATTAAGACTATGTCAACATCCATCTTTTTCATCATCGATCAGAGTTTAGAGCGATTGATTCTATTCAAGCCCGAACTAAGGTCCATGAAGGCCAGATGGATGACCCCCTTTTTGGCCTTGGTATACATGCAGGTTAAAACATAGATATTCAAAGTCTGCTCTATTGTTCCCCGCCCAGGGCAAAACCCATATTGGAGGTCAGACAGAAAGCCTCGGTCCTCAGCCCAGTCCGTGAGGTGATTTTATAGGACCTTACCAATGATTTTCACCTCCGAGTCTATAGGGGAATAGGTCTAAAACAGGCAGGGTCCGATGTGTTGCCCTTTTTAAAAATAAGGACTATTATAGACAGGGACCATGTTAAGGGAAGATGGCTAGATACAGCAGTGTCAGTATCGGAGCCCACAAATCTGTACAATCCTTGTATAGGTCTCAAGGCACCCCATCGGGCCTTGGTGCCTTATTTGAGGGCAGCTGTGAGTTGGCACCTCTGACCTCCGTCAGGCTAAAGGTTAAGTTATGTTCTGTCTGGGGACCTTCTGCAGACTCTGGCTCTGCTACAAGGCGATATATGGCCCCAAAAGTATCCAGCCAGGTCTGAGATGGAATGGTTCATGCCTGCTTGATAAGATGGTCTTCAAGAAAAAGGGACAAGTTGATGACACGATCAAATGTCCCAGGTCTCATCATTGATTTGGGCTTTACAGTCTTTATAGGCTTTCTCAAAGCTTGCCCTGGCCTTCTTGACTTTTTCTTGACAACAAGTCTTTTCGTGCAAAATAATCCAGAGGTCCCTATGGGCTTTAGAGCATTGTCTATCAAACCATCTTACCACACTGGTGGTCGGCGGGGCAACAGTTTTGAAGAGTGCTGACTTAATAAACCTGCAGATATTAAAAAAAAAGATGCCAGGATCCTCTGTGGTGACTCAGCATCTGACACACAAGTTTGAAAGTCATCGTGACATGAGCCTACCAAGTTATGAACAAAGGCCGATGGAACAATACTGGCCCACATTATCCTTCAACCCCGATCAGCTATATATTAATATATAAAAATAGTACACATATAATTTAAAACAATTACAATACTTAACAAAAACATATTACACATACATAATAAAATACATAACAATAATACAAATATGGATATTAGTAACCTCGAGATTAGTTACATCAATATATATGCTATTGATATTAGTAACTTCGATATTACTTACATTGATATAAAAATAATCGATATTACTTACCTTAGGGTCGATATTCTGTCCAACGATATTCTTGACCTCAATATTCTATACCTTCGATATTTCCAACTCAATATTTTTGTAGGTCGATATATAAAACTCGATATTTAGACTGTGCACCAAGTCTGAGATTCCATAATAGGAGAGGGGTCCAGTCAATCAGGATCATCTAACTCGCTCAATGGGAGGAAATGGTTGCTCAGTGACAGGGAAGTGGTGTTAGAAGAGGCATGTGCATTTACCTGATGATCCCGTAGCTTTCCCTGTTGTAGAGTCGAATGTCTCAAGCCCCCAGCGTTGGAGTTTCTGGGGGTACAAGAAACCTAATGGTAGAGCTGTTATACAGTCTGAAGGTGTGCCCATCAAACCTAGGGCGCGAAAGATTTAACCTATCTCCAGGGGATTATTAAAATTCACTATGATGCAATCTCCCTTCATCATTTTCTAGATTTGACCTATCCAAACCACCCTGTGGACAAATATAAATTTCTCTGCCAGCATCTGCGTGGGGGATATGAAGCATTGATCCTGGTTGCCGGCCAATGAACAATCTTATTTTTAAGTTGATCAAAGTTTTCCTCTGCCCCCATCCTCAAATACAATAACATAGAGAGTTGCCGTTGGGGGCACCTGGATGGTAGTGTTAGAGGGTCAGTATGTTGGCTGTGAATGTTGAGATGTGGCGGCGGACAAGACTGTGCTGCTCAGGTGTCCCTGCTGTGTCCCCGTGCCGGGTGCTTGCCACCCAAAGTTAACCTCCGTGGCCCACGGTACCTCGGATGAAATGGAAGTGTGGGGGTCACAAAGACAGTTGTGGTAGGACTGCCAATGAGACCTGGGCCTGCGCTTGAGCCTGAAGTATTGCTTCTCCCCTTCTACTGGCAGTGGGAGGAACTCTGTTTATTTAGACCTTAGTCTTTAAACAATCGGATAAAATTCAAGACCCTATACAAAATCTACTAAAAACAGAATAAAAACCACATTAAAATCTAACCATTCCTTCTATACACTCCACCTTGTTACTTCTTTTCGACATTTGATTTCATTACTGAGAGTCATTAAAATCTTTAAAAGTATTAAAAAAAAAAAAGCTTATGTACATTCTAAAACAGAAAATCAAATCTTTATCCTTTTGCTGTACAGTATTAAATCTATTTGAATTTGCCTCATCCATGATTTATCCTTCCGGTAATGCTAGATATAGATTACAGGGGGAGGTTACTATCCTTACTTGAGCTTTTCCCTAGCCAGTGCATTCACTCCTTTCAAATAGTAGCCAAGAGCAATTGCTATATCTAGATGTTCCATTCCTAATAATAAATCGATTGCTTGAGCTCTTGCTCTAATGCCATACTTTATAAATAAGGGTCGCAAAAACTGTTTCCTCGTTTCTGTACTCATAAAGCAATCCAGTAATAGGTTCTCTGTTCCGCACTTGGTCCCTAGCCCACATTTACATATACCGTCAGGGTGCATAATTTCATTCATTACTCTCCCATCTAATCGCCAGGGGATAATGCCAATTCTCATTTTTAGGATGTCCCACCTAAATCCATGTATCGGCAAGGCTTCCAGGTAAGGATACCCCACGTCGGCTTCCCATACCTCTATCATGTTATGGACAGATTTTTTTATTTCTTACATATATTATATCTTGTGTTCTAGAGAGTTCCCTTCCTTGTGCTCTTAAAGAGCTTTTTGTGAAATTAACCTCTAAGGAATTTTGGGTTACCCCCACCTTTAGGCAGTACATTATCTCCTTTATTTTCTTTTTTCCTCGGTTGCCCTTCTTCGGCTGCTTTGTCGGATCTCCTCGCTACACCAATGTGAGACCTTTTGGTCTTCCCCCTGAGATTGGCGTTTCCAAAATCTGGCTACTAACATTTTGGCCTGGGCATTCCACCCTAGCATTTCTGTTTCAAATCTAATTGCCTGCACCATTGCAGATTTTGGTAGGGACAGAAGCATTTTTAAGGCATTACTTTCTTCCCTGTCCCAGTCGCCTTTCCCACTAAAAAGGAGCACCTCTGCTCCGTATAATACTTGTGGGGGGACCATGGCTGCAAAGGCTTCCAGCATAGGTTTATGTGACATATCACCAAAGTTTGTATTACATTTTTTCAAACCACAGATGGATGCTGAAGCTTTTGCATTCTGAATTTCCATATGTATGTTCCATTTTAGACTAGACTGGAACAATAGGCCCAGATATTTATTTTCTTTTACTATTTCTAGTTTGGTTTTATCAAGGTACCAACAAAAGCTCTTTGACCCTTTCCCGAAGCACATGACCTTTGTTTTATCCATATTTACGGTTAACAGTTTATTCTTGCAGTATTCATTAAAAACATTTAATTTCCTCTGCAGCCCCAATTCGGTCTGGTCGGTAATAACCAAATCATCTGCATACAGCAGGCATGAGATCTTTCTGCCAATCATTCTGGGGATAGCACTTTTTTCCACCCCCAATACTGCTGGTAAATCTGCTAGGAAGATAGAAAAGAGAAGCGGGGCCAGGACGCAGCCCTGTTTTAGCCCATTTCCTATGTCTACCTTCTTTGTGAGTGCCCCCTGGGTGTCTTTTATTACTTGGGCCCAGTTCCCTCTGTGTAGTTCTTTTAATATTTCTAATAAATTCCGTGGGATATTGTATTTAATCAGACACTCCCAAAGTTTCCCCCGGTCCACAGAGTGGAAGGCTGCACGGAAGTCAACAAAACAGCACCATATACTCCCCCTTTGTTCTATCGACTTCCGTGCCAAGGCCCACAGTGCATAGCAATGGTCCACCGTGGAGTGTCCTTCCTTAAAACCCCCCTGTTGGGATGTTTCCTAGCGGTGCTCCATCCTCTTCCTTGAGATCACGAAGCATGACCTGTCTCTTTCCTAACCCTGCGTGATTTTTTAAGGAGTTTCTTCCATGCCCGCCTTTCTCATCTAACTCTGTGAACACCTCATTCTCATCTAGTAGTCTAATTCCCACCTTCTGGAGTTCCTTCGCTGCTTTCTTGATCATATCTTTTGCCAAGTTGGAATATAGTGTGATTCTTGTGACCTCCTTCCCTTCTCTTGCTTGTCTAAAGCCCACTACCCCTAGGTCTTTAGTTCCTATTGCTTTCAAATTCTGGCATTTGGCAAATCCTTGCAGTATTTGTGACCTGTTTAGGGGCTGCCTTTTTTCTAGCTTCTTCCCCCCTGTTCTTATTGGGATTTGTTCAAAATACAGCTCCATGTTCTCGTTCTTCTCATTCCTTGTCCTACTTACTAACGGAGGTTCCATTATCTTGTCCTGCTCTGCTTGTTTGCTTAGGCTGATAGGTCGTGCTTTTCTTATAACCCAGGACTGCAGATTTCCTCCCTGTTGTTTCCCCACCCCATTGTGCTGTACTGTGGGTTTAATTCTATCTAAGTTCCTCTGGGTTTTCATGATCTTGGGTGGGGGTGTAGATTTTACCTGGCATTTTGGAGTTTTTTCCCTTGATATGCTCCTAGGGCGGTTGGGTTCCTTTCTTTCCTTATCTTTCGTACTTTTTTCCTTTTCCACCCCCGGTTCCTCCTCGGTAGCTTGCTTCTCTTTCCTTGCTGCTTTTTTCCCTGTGCCTCTTACTCTACTTATTTGACCACGTCTAGTCTGCTCTACTCTCCTTATTACCCTCATAGGCCACTTTGATATGTATACCTGATGGCTCTCTTTGGATTGTTTATCATTTAGGGACTGCCCTTTTTCACGAATATCCGGGTCTAGGTTTGGGGTTTTATCTACCATCTTTGCCATGTGATCTCTTTCGATTAGAGCTCCTTTGTCCTCCCCCTGTGCCTGTAGTTCGGACTCACAGTCAGGCACTTGTCTTACCATATCTGGCATATGGGATCTTATCCCCTGCAGTTCCCCCTCAATTTTTGCTAAATACATTTTTTGTTTTTTTAATACGGCATTATTTGACAAGGTTACTTCAAGCAGTCCTTTCAAAGTTTTTTCTAATATCAGCATTAAGTCCAGCATAGACGCAGTATGCAGGGAAGGGACTTCGCTATTTAATTCTGGGTTTAAGTCCGGTGTCTTGTTCAAATCATCTTCCTGGTTCAAGCTGGTATCTCAAGTTTCCAGCACGCTTTTATTTCCATCTCTTTTCCGGCTTATCCTACGGCTTGTCCTGCTGCTTAAGGGGGTTTCAACTGCTCTCTCCATCACTACCAAAGGCACAGGAATCTGGCTATCCAGGGAGCCTCTCTCCAAGTCAAAGGAGAAGCGGTCGTGCGGTGATGACGATAGCCGAGGTGATGGCAGGCCATTCTGATCCAGTAATAGCTGTAGAGAGTGGTTGATCATGATTAGGGAGTCGGACCTGTGCACCTCCACTGGTAAAGAGGAGCATACAATCTCTCCCCTTTCTAGGCTCCCATTCAGAGATGTTGGTTTGGTTATGGCCTTTGCCTGCTCTTGCTCAAGTTCTAGTTCTAATTCGCGTTCTAGTTCTAAGTTGTGCACTTGCGCTTTTGTAACTCCTTTTTTAAAATGTCTCCCCGCAAATTCCTTTATTGGGTTTGATACGGCTCTACCAGGGGGTTTAGCCAATGCTTTCCATTTTTTATCACCTTTTCCTTTCCCCTTCCCTTTTCCTTTCACTGGTGTTGTCTCTATGCTCCCGCTGGTGCCTTCCAGGGAGCCCATGCTTTCAGCGTCCACCGCGTTCAAATGTGGCCTCAGGTTATGTTCTGTCTGCTTCTTCCCTTTTTTTGAGGCCATCCTCGTGCTTTTCTTTTCCCCCTTTTTTTTTTTTTTCACTGGCGCCGCTTTCTCTGATGTCTATCCCGGTTATTAGGTTATTAGGAGGAGTCAATGTTGTAGGGAGCTACCAGTTGTGCTATTGCCCAGTCCTTGACATAGGTATTTTATCACCCCAGCTGAGCGATGGGCTCTCGGGGTTACTTCAGTGAGGGTTTATTTTCAGAGCTGCAATATAGTATAGCGTAATGTCTATCACCTGCGTTTCAACTCGCGGGCATAAAGAACAGACTATTATAAGAGAAAGAAACGCACTCCTCTACTCCTTACAGCCTCCCCACTTACCTCTGTGTGGCTGACCTTTCAGGTGCCTCGAGCCTCGTGCCTCCGCTCCTCTGCCCGTTTAGTGCAGGGAGCACCCTGCTCCCAGTGTTTTGCTGTCCTCCTTTATTCCTGCTTTATTAGGCTCTCCTCCGTTTTTTAAACAGTCTAGCCGATTTCGGCTTCACTTTTCAAAAACGCATTTTTTTTTGTGTTTTTACGTTGCGGCCACGTCTCTGGCTGAATATTCCTCTTAGCCGCTACGATTTCGGCTTCGTTTTTCAAAAACGCGTTTTTTGGTTTTTTTTTGTGTGTTTTTACTTTGCAACCAAGTCTCAGGCTGAATATTCCTCCTAGCCGCTACACACCCAGCTCACTGCCCTTCCGACTTCGGTGCACTTTCACCGTGTCTGCGTCGCGTGCCCACACGGCATCTCTCTAGGACGTGGCCGTCTCCGGGGCAAACTAAAAGGTGAGCGGAAGCGGAAATGGGCGCGATGCAGGCGTGGCGGAGGCTACGGGCGGTCAGCAATCAGCGGTCAGCAATCACACAGGGGACCACGAGGGGTGAACCGGTTCTACTGGCAGTAGCATCATGGGGGAGAGCACTCAAACCTACGTTAGAAGAAATATGCTAGGGATCGGGAGGCCAGCTGCTTATGCTTGAATATAAGGTATCCACTGATCCCTTCAATGAACCGACTGTTTGCTCAAGTACCGCAATCCGAAATTCAAACGCATTTAGGGATGAGATAATCTTCATTCCCAAGTCTTTGAAAGATGATTAGAGGCTGTCAACTGGGGTATCCTTCCTCGTAACTTCAGGATAGGCCTCTGCAAGAGTAGATGGAGCGTGCACCTGCTCTGGAATAATCTTCCTGCTCGATTTGTTGGAAATGAGCAACCCGGGGTGGAAATTTTGCATCTGGTTCCCAGTTAACGTGTTTTGGCGGGGCATTTCAATGAGTCCCTTGCGGTAAACAGCAGATCTGATGCATTAGAGATGCTAGATATAGGGTCTGGGGCAATGGGGAGAGTGTCAAGGGAAGAGCTGATTGTATGGATATTTAGATTGACCGGGACCACGTTCAAAGGGGCAGATTTATGTCGGACTTGCGCCACGTTTACGCCGCCATTGCGTCACGCAACGGCACGGAAACGTGGCGCATCCCTGCGACCTATTTACAACGTGACGCATCTAGGCAGATGCGTCACGTTGTAAAGCCCTGCGCCACATGAAACCTCCGTCAGGTTTCATGTGGGCGTTCTGTTGCAGGGTGGGCGTTCCCTCGTAGGAAAGCCCCGTAAAACTGACGCAGTGAAATCTACAAGTTTTCACTGAGTCAGTTTTACGACGCTGCTGGGTCAAATCCTTACGCCTGCTTGAAGCAGGCGTAAGGAGTGACACACCACGCTATGTATGGGTGGCCTCTGTACATTGCCGGAGTTGCGTCGCACACCATGACGCTACTCCAGCAATGCGCCGCCCGTACACCACAAGATGCGTCACGCATCTGCCCTTCCTTGCACCATGGTGCGCCGCATAGTAAATGCGGCGCATCTGCTGTGCCGCAAGGAGGGAATTGCGTGACGCATCAGTTCTGGCGCATCCCTGCTGATTTGCAGAGATGCGCCAGAACTCATAAATCTGCCCCACAGTACTTGCCCCTTGGCTCTCAGGGGGTATAGTATGATGGTTCTCCGCCAACTCAATTTGAGCACTATTAATCTCCTTGGACAAAGCTCCCTCAGCCTGGTTTAGGAAGGTCCGAATCGACGTAATGGCTCTTAAGCATTTGTTCCCCCCATTAGTTGTTTCAACCTTTCTTTTCCCCTTGCTCAAGGTTCCTAACACTAAACTGTAAACAGATAGACCGAAAAGGGAGCAGGCGATGCAGGAAAATAAGGGTATACATAGTCACTCACTGCCAGCAGAATATGCTAATGCCCTGAAGCCAAATGAAAAGGGGGTGGACCAGGCAGGCCTCTTTAGGGCTATGACGGTCTAAGCCGGGCCCATCTTGGCCCGGTCTTCGCCCAGGCATACGGCCGGGCACATCCCACGCAGCGGGAGCCCTCAGGCCCTTTAAGCATCCCTGGGCGCAGGGAGCAGCTGCCTAGAAGCAGCAACAGGCGCAGGATACTCTGGGGCTTGCAGTCCACCCCTCTCTGTCTACGGTTACCGACTCCCATACAGCAGGAGCCCTCAAGCCCTTTAAGCAACTCCGGGCACAGGGAACAGCTGCATAGAACAGCAACAGAAAGCAACAGTCGCAGGATACTCTGGGGCTTGGAGTACTCTCCTCTCTCTCTCCGGCTACTGCATCTGAAATTAAAACTTGTGATTTATGGGCAGTTATAGCATAGAGTAGAAACTGCTGGCACCACACATATAAGTCTTTCACTAGCAAAAAACAAACAACACATAGGCCAATCTGCTTCACGCCATCAATCTGATCAAATTTTATTGACAAGTATTCAGCCTCATCTCTATTTGGGAAACCAATGAAATTATTAACTTCATACACTGCATCATTCATTAATCCTTCTTCTACATTTAAGTTATGGTGTAAAATTACTCGTCAATTTTTGCTCATGCATGAATGCTTTTCTAATCCTGCTCTTTTGGATACAGACATCTCCAAAGAATCCAGTTTTGCTTGTTGTTTATCCGTGAGTAGTATTGTGAATCCTTTATGTTCCATTTTATCAGTAGCTGTAATTTCCAAAATATCTTTTTACTCCAGCTGTAGTATTTGTTTGTTAAAGTTGGAGCACTGTTCAAGTATAGGCATTAAACAAACTATAGATGTTTGTTATTCAATGAATTTGCAAATCACATTTCCCCTCTTTTGTCAGAACTCCTTCTCTAATGTCTTTCAGTATATCTCCATATTCCGCATCAGATGCTTGACACATATTTTTCACTAGTTCCTTATTTCATTGTGCACACGTATTTTGAAAACGGGTTGTCCTTGTATGGGAGTAAGTTGCAGTAGGTCACCAAACACAAATAAATGCTGTCCTCCAAAGAGTTCATTGTAGTTTGTTCTTAAAATTTGCTGTTGCATTCTTAAGTATATGAAGGCAAGCAATAAGGTAGATGCCATGCACACTTCATCAATGATTTGAAGCTTCTTGACACCTCATGACAAGTGTCACCAGATTAATTAGTAGCATTAGTAGTTGATGTAAATTAATTCCTTTAATGTTATGTGCAGCTAATCCTGTTGGTGCTGTTACTACACGTGACAAATTTGAATCTGTATTCTTCTGTAGATAACACACTGGCAACATCTAGAACCCTCTGAATATAGTCTAGTTAAACTGTATTCAGCTGCTGGTATTTATACAGGCTAGTCATCATATCTACCACCTACTCCAGTAGCAAACAGATGTGAAAAACAGCGAGCTTGTAAACTTTTCTCCTACACATCAAGGGAGCTCCTTTTGCTTATTTCATTTAAAAGAGATCAGTAGTATCACCAATAATCTCTTTAGAATGCAGAGGATGAATACTGTAGTCTTCATACATTTCTTCTGATCTCGATTGATCCACCTTTTCAATCTGACCTCTTGATGATGATGTGTCATCCTCCATATGTGTTACATTTAAAAAAATATTATTGCCGGGTTTTTTAGTTTACTAAGATCCACTAACTCTTGCCATATGTTTTGATCTTGGTAGGGACACCATTCACTGGAATAACAGTGTGTCTTCAAAATCTCTCTGTGCCCCTACAGTTTCAATATTCAGTTTAAAATCTAATGGTAAGTACACTACTGTACCTTTAATACCTTTCTGTAACTCTGTTGGAGGTAATGTCTCTGTCTATGGCTCCATACAAACTGTAGCTTGGAATGGATGCATACATTGTATTAGTATTGATTCCTCAACACTTAAATGTTGAAGTTCTTGTGGGATTGGAACTAATTCTAACTTGTTCTGGACTGCTCTAGCTGGCATTTTATTATCTTCCAACTTATCATAACAGTACTTACATATAATTTGTTGTGTGGAACAATCAAAGTATTCCTCTACAAATAAATTAGCTGCAAATTCACGCCACACACCTCTGTCCTCTTCTTCACTTTTGAAGACAGAAACACATAGCTAGTCTTACATTTGTAGTGAGTGCATTGCCAACGTATACAAGCACAGTTCAGATTCTCCAAACTGTGTTAAGCTTTGTATTATTTTCTGGAAATTTATCAACAGTAATATTTGTGTCCTGTTCCTCAGCACTTGCAGATACCAAGTCCTAATTTTCCCTACATTGCTATACATAACCAAAGAAACTAAACTGAACATCTTCGCAAGCTTTTTCTACCTCTGCTACTGTACCATGCAATAGAGCTCTATACATTTTTCCAAAACATAGAGCAGGACTTTTGACATAGAAAAGTCCCATAACTAAAGTTTGCATTATTGAGTGATGAACTGCTAATATTCTGAAATGATGAAAGCTGATTTGGCACCCTTTCTTTGATAGACATGCAAGTGAATGTCCGTGTAAATTAGTATACTTCCTTATTTTTTTGCTTCAGACTTTTGTATGAAAACTGCAAATACTGCAACAGTTCCATTTATATAAAGGCGCTGTCTACACATTCCCTGTACTTCTTCAGCTATCACTTCTTCAGCCTGCCTAAGCTATCAGCAACTCTTCTGGAATAGGACTACCATCCTTCATCTCATGACACCGTCCAGATTCATCAGCTGCATACACTAATGTGTTGTCTTGAAAGTAGCTTTCTTCATTAAAGAAAGGATCAGTACTAGAAGTATGTCTCCATTCACCACTGAAAACATTGCAAACGTTACTTCTATTGACAAGTTTTTTTCTTTTGACTTCTTTCCTCATAGACAACACTATTGTATCCAGTGTGCTCATTCTATTTAGAATCAAAATAAATACCTTCCTTTGTAGTGTAGTTCCTATATTCCCAATAGGCTCTGCGCATTGGAATAATATACACAATAGATTTGACATAGGACTGACTTCAGTATGTCTCTATAGAGTATACTAAACTTAATTGTGTGTGCCGACTAACTCAGAGGTCACTAGACAATTTCTCGAAAAAACAACAAGGGATTAGTTTCTGACAACCGCATAAACATGACAACTTTGTTTCCCTAGGACTGGAATACATATCTGGAGGGTCGTGGAAACAATAGATATCTATTTTACTCAGTCAATCGTACATGCTTTGTTTCTACAGAGTTGCGAAGAAATAGTGAGACAGGCCAATTCAATTCTTTATTTATGTTTTGGAACTCATAAGAGATCCACATACAAGAAATACAACATATATTTGTACATACACAAACTTTGCATAAAACAAATACTGACAAGCATTTGATTCCCAAGCCCTCTAATAAATATCTAGAAAACATTTAAAAAAGTTAAATATATTAAAACAACATTTCATTGGGCGGATTGTACAAAGCATTCAGAAAGGAGCTCGCCGTCAAGAGACCCAATTTTAAACATATATGTCTAAACCACTTTCTACGTGATATCCGCAAGGCTGGGCATATAAAGAGGACATGTACCATATCCTGGGTGGACATATTACAAAGGTGACAAATTGCAGGGGACCCATACCATCTAGATGTTAAATTATTTAGAGGAAGAAGGTCCTGCCTCAAGAGGAACCAAAAACGCCGTATACCGTGAGGTATATTCCAAGAAACATACAGTTGCATTTTCTTATATAGGCAGGAGTCAAGAAATGGAGAAGGGCCTTTTTTTGCAAGAATTGCCTCCCTGTCTAGGCTAAAACTCAATTTCCAAGTGGCCAGTTTTAAAACAGCCTTCAACTGGCCTGGGGACAATGTGAATAAAGTTAGTTCATCTAATTGCAGGTATTCAACCGCCTTTCTAAAATTCCTCACAATTCTAGAGTGTTCTTTTAAGGATCCCAACAATTCTTTTTTCATAAGATTCCGCATAGTCCCTGAGTCCCCCCGGGCCAGGCACGACACCCAACGAACGATCCCTGCTAAAGCCTGCACCCAACTACTGCGGATTCCAAACTCTAATCTAAGGGCAGCCGCTGTGCAGGCGGTATTAACTGAGGCTAATTATCGGAGAATTTTTCCCTCTACAGTATTCAGAAAACTCCATTGCCCCAAATCAATTAGTTCAACACCATAGAGCAGGGATGCTGAAATCTTTGCGCCAAAAACCTCTAGCAAATAAGGGAAATGTCTTTTCCCCGTTGCGCAATAAAAAGCATTCAGACTTTTACCCTGAGCCAGAGCCTTTCGAGAATTGTTAGCAACATGATCCTTATCGCTCAAATTGGCAGATATTATCTTCCCTAAGAACACATAGGAATTCACCACCTCCAGCCTATGTCCTCCCACCGTCCACCTAAAGTTCTCATATTTCGTCTTTCTCCTACCAGCCATACACATGATTTAACTTTTTGCTACGTTCATTTTCAAGTGATGATGTTCTGCATATGCGTAAAGTGCTTGTAGACGATTGTTCAAGCCTTTCGGTGTTAAATCCAATATCAGGATATCGTCCGCATATAGCATACAGACAATCGGAGAGCTCCCTAATACTGGGGCGTTACCATCACTTGAAGACAAAAACGAAGGTAAGTCATAAATGTATAGGGCGAATAATAATGGCGCTAATAGACATCCTTGTTTCAATCCATTTACAGTGGGTATCGCCTGGGATAGCCCTCTTGCGCCACCCAATAAAACCCTGCACCAGGTATCAGAATGGAGATCCCTAACTAAATCCAAGAGCAGTGAGGGCATTCCGAGGGAAGATAGCTTCCTCTACAGCAGGGGGCGATCGACTTTGTCGAATGCTGTGGAGAAATCTATGAACGCAGCATAAACTCTTCCACCTCGGGCCCCTATGTATTTATCCGAAATTATCTGCAAGGCGGATAAATTATCCATTGTGCTGTGACCCTTACGGAAACCCGTCTGCTCCAATGGCAGCAACTGACCCCCATCTACCCAGTCAGAGATTAGTGTTAAAAGACATTTCGCAAATACTTTCCCTATAGCGTCAAGCAAAGCTATTTATGGATAATTTTGGGGCACATTCCTATCCCCCTTCTTGAACAGGGGTACCAATATACTCCCCCTCCAAGAGGGGAGAACAGTTCTATGTAGGAAGCAGAATCTATATACTGGAAATAGGATCTTGCTCCATGATTCGGCATCCTGTTTTAACACCGAAACTGGGAGCTCATCAGGGCCCATGGCGCCAGAAGAGCGCAAATCCTTTATGGCTGATTCGATGATCTTTTCAGAGGGCGGCTCAAACAACGGTCCGACATCGCCCAACCTTATGTCGTCCTCAACAGGCCCATTACCAGCATATAATTGCGCAACATAACCCACCCAAACTTTCTCGGAAATAGGAGGAGGAAGGGACCTGATTCTTGTTCCACAACCCTCACCAATAAGAGACCAAAATAGTCTTACATTCCCACTATTTACAGCCTCCCTTAACTTTATCCATAAGGAGTCTTCCCTCTCTTTTGTAATCTTTAACTTTACTCTACTTCTCCTTCTCCTTAGTAAGGTTATTTTACGAGACCTTTCTGTAGACCTATTCAAGTATTGTTCCCTAACCAGTGTGTTTATTTCTTTATTAAGCAAGCGTAGGGAGCTCGGAACAGGACTCGTATTTCTATGCAAATTAGATTTTCTTGCTACCAGGGCTACCTCCCTCATAAACCCCGCAAAATACGATATTTCCGACCCTTTCCAACTAGGGAGTTCTTTTACAGTTTTATCCAGTTGTGGTGGAGTGAGCGTAGCGGGCCGGAAAAGCAGGCGAGTAGGCCGTATGAAGTGGGCAATACTGGACTTTTATTGCAGAGGAACAAAAAGGAAGGTCACAACGCGCAGATAAGGAGGCTCCAGGCGATGAACTCCGGTCCTGGTCTTCGGTCCTGCTCGGGTCTTCCGGCACTCCAAGGACGGCTCCGATGACGGGGAGGATCCACGGAGGGCAGTAGGAGAGGGAAAAACAAGGGACCGTTAGTCCTATCCAGTACTCAACGTAACATATACTGTACACTGTCACCCGGAAAGTGCGAGAGAGGGCGGAAAGAGGCAGTGAGGAAAGGAGGGTACCGGGAGGAGGGAACAAAGGGTGAGGAATAGAGAGGGTGACAAGGCGGGACGTGAGGGGGAGGGTCGGGGCTACTGTGAAGTGCTATACAAGTATTCTACAGTGCAGGGGAGGTGAGACTATGGAGAAAGGGGTTTTTTACAGGGACTTTACAGTGACTCCTAATGAGCAGGAACAAGAAGGTTAAAGGCACTCACGCGGTCCGCCGTAACTCTCCAGTGAGTCACGGCCGCTCTCCAGCCACCTCCGTTGGACTCCACCACTCTTCGGTCCACTCGTCTTCATCGCACGTCTGCTCACCTTCTCCGTCTCCAGCCAGAGGGTCCTGCCACGAAACTCCGACGGCGTGTTGTCCTCGATCCTCGCTTTTATCCTGTGCTGACGCTGCCTCTGGGGCGGGACTTCCGGGGTCAGTGTGATATGCTTCCTCCGGACATGGTGCTCTGGTTGGTCCCTGCGGGAGAGAGAAGGGCGGGGTGTCGTTGGTTATGGCTGGTGTCCCGAGTCCGGTCTCGGCTATGGCGTTTTGGCAGCGGGGCTGAAGTCCAGGTGGAAACGGATGAGGTACGTGCGGGGGAGGGGGGCCTCCGGTTCGGGCTCTTCGGGACGCCGTCTCACATCCCCTTCCCCTAGCTGTCCTTCCTGTACGGGACGGAGAATGAGGGTATCGTGAAAGGAAGTCAGCATTACCCTGGTCTGAGCCTTTCCGGTGTTTTGTTTGGAAGTGAAAGGGCTGGAGGGACAGAAACCAGCGTAGGACCCTGTCGTTCTGACCTTTGTTCCGGGCCATCCACTCCAAGGGGGCGTGGTCCGTGTAGAGGACAAAGTCTCTGCCCTCTAAGTAGTACCTTAGATTGTCTACTGCCCACTTTATGGCCAAGGCTTCCTTTTCAACTACGGCGTATTGCTTTTCTCTAGGAAACAATTTGCGGCTTACATAGAGTATGGGTCGTTCATTACCTAGGGTGTCTTTCTGGGATAACACGGCCCCCAACCCCTGATCGGAAGCATCCGTTTGCAGGATGAAAGGTCGCGAATAGTCAGGGGGCACCAAGACAGGACTTGACGTCAATGCGTCTTTTAGATCCGTGAAGGCATGCCATGCTTCGGGAGAGGGGTTTCGGAGCATTTCATCGGAACGGTTATTTTTCTTCAGTAAGTCCGTAAGGGCTGCTGCTCTCTGGGAAAATCTGGGCACAAACCGCCTATAATACCCTAGAAGCCCCAGAAAGGCTCGAAGGTCTTTTTTTGTTTGTGGAAAGGGAAGGGACCGGATGGCCACTGTTTTGCTTTCTTGGGGTCTTATCAGCCCCTCCCCCAGAAGAAACCCCAGGTATTTGACTGTTTTTGCCGCTAAGGTAATTTTGGCTGGATTGATGGCAAATCCGAAAGAACCCAAGGAGGAGATGACGCTGAAAAGATGCCGCAAATGCTGGGGCCAACTGTCACTATAGATAATGATGTCGTCTAAATAGGCGCCTGCGTACTGGAAATGGGGTCGCAGGACGCGATTCATAGCACGTTGAAAAGTGGCTGGGGCGCCATGAAGACCAAAGGGCATGACTAAAAATTGGTATAACCCCTCAGGGGTGGAAAAGGCAGTCTTCTTTTTGTCTTGTTCCCTGAGGAGTATCTGCCAGTACCCTTTGCAGAGGTCGAGGGTGGAAATATACTTTGCCTTCCCAATCTTTTCAATCATTTCGTCCACCCGGGGCAAGGGATAGGTGTCGAAGCTGGACACCTTGTTGACCTCCCGAAAGTCGATGCAGAAACGGACATACCCATCAGGTTTCGGCACAAGCACAATAGGGGAATTCCATTCGCTAACTGAGGGCTCTATGATTCCCATCGTTTGCATTGTTTCTATCTCCTGACGGATGACGTTCCGGCGGGCCTCCGGTACTCTATAAGGGCGCAGCCGGACCACTTTCCCGGGTTCTGTATCTATTGCATGTTCCGTGATGTTGGTTCGCCCCGGGGAAGAGGAAAAGACATCTTTCAGGGATCCTAGGGTTTGTCGCAGTTCCTGGATCTGTACGGGGTTTAGGTCAGGGTCTAGACAGGGGTCAAAAGAGAAGAGGACACTGCTGCAGGTTCCGGTCAGCACCGGACGAGGTCCTTCCCATTTTTTCAATAAATTCACATGGAATATCTGGGAGGTGCCCCGTGTGGGGTCTAGCTCCACCTCATAGGTGACTGGGGTCACCTGCCGGAGGATAGTGTAGGGACCTTGCCACTGACCCAGAAGCTTCTGGTCGGACGAGGGCATCATGAGGAGTACTAAATCCTGAACAGCAAAGACCCGACTGCGAGTGCCCTTGTCGTATTGCTTCTTTTGGTTGTCCTGGGCGTTCCCTAGGTTTTGTCGGACTATGTCCCGGATCATGGACAGGTGATTTTTCAGGTTTTCCAGGTATTCGGGAAGTGGACGAGTGCGGTCCGGTTCATCTTCCCAGGCCTCCCGTGCCATGTCTAGCAGGGTACGAGGAGGACGCCCATACAACAATTCATATGGGGAGTAACCCGTGCTGCTCTGGGTTTTACAGCGGATTGCAAATAAGGCCAAAGGGAGCATCTCTTCCCATCTTTTTGCTTCTAGGCCCAGGAGTTTTTTCAGTGTCTGCTTCAAGGTGGCGTTGTAACGCTCCACCAAGCCGTCCATTTGCGGGTGATATGCTGATGTTCTGATCTGCTTAATCCCTAGTTCAGCACAGACCCGTTTCATAAGAGCAGAAACAAAAGGGGTACCCTGGTCAGTCAGGATTTCCCTGGGAAACCCAACCCGAGAAAACAAGGAGATCAGGGCCTTTGCTATATTCTGGGTAGTGGGTTGTCGTAGGGGTATGGCCTCCGGAAAGCGGGTGACATAGTCAACTACGACCAGCGCGTAGCGACACCCGCTACGGGAGGGCAAGAGGGGTCCAATAATGTCCATCCCTATGCGGCTGAAGGGGACGTCTATGAGAGGGAGGGGTTGTAACGGAACCCGGGGAGGCCGGTGACGGCTGTTTTTCTGGCATACTACGCATTCACGGCAGTAGGTTTTAACTCGTTGATACACTCCTGGCCAATAGAATTTCTCTAGGACGGCTTGGCTGGTCTTCTCATCCCCGAAGTGACCCCCTAGAAGATGACTGTGTGCCAGGAAGAGAACTTTGTCCTGGAAGGGACCGGGGATAAGTAACTGTGCGTTTTGTCGGGCCCCCCCTTTTCGATATAGTAGACCGTTTTTCTTATAGAAATAAGGACCTACGTGCAAGGGGTCCTCGTGATCAAGGGCTCTTCCCCAGGCTTCCTGGAGGAGGGGGTCCTCCTGCTGTGCCGCTCTGAACTCTCTGTCCGTCTGCCAAGGGTGTTCTTCGATGATGGCGGGATAAGCTCCGACGTACTCCTTCTTCTCTCTTCTTTTCTGACTTTTAGGTTTGTGGGGTTTGGGAGCCTGCACAGGAATGGGTTGTCCGGGATACGGAGCGTCTTTCCACCACTGGGCCAGGGAATCGGAGGTGTCTTGCAGGAGCGTAGGTAGTCCCGGATAATCGCTCCCTAGAATGGCTTGCTCTGGAAGAGCGGGTACGAGACCTACGGTGAGACAAGTACCGGGGTCCTTGGAATGTTGTACTCGCACCTGAGTCGTTGGGTACTGTTTGGTGTCGCCATGGACACATTGGATGGCTACGACTCCCGTAGGATTACCGACCGGGGGGTTAAGGTCTTGTGGTCTTAGGACACTCTGACGGCAACCGGAGTCGGCAAGGGCCATGAGGCTTTGACCGTCAATTGACACAGGGCAGTGGAACGGCGGGGGTGTGTACCCAGGAGGGGTGCACAGATAGTTCCTCACAAAGCCGACCTCCATCGGCTCCTCCTTCTGCGGGCACATCCGGGCGATGTGTCCGAACCCTCCACATGAATAACACTGGGGTCCAGGAGTAGGGGCTCGGAACACAACCGGGAGGGAAAAGGGGGGTTTGGTTCAGGTCGGCGGGCCGGTGGGGGCCGGGTATGGCGAGTGGTCACAGCGGACGGGGCCCTGTGGGGGTGTTCCTCCTTCCCCCGTTGGAGCTCCTGAGCACGGCTATAGGCAGAAGCAATCTCTATGGCCGTCTCTAGGGTGAGTCTGGAATGCTGTCTCACCCAGTGCTGTGTGGCCGGGTTTAAGGAGGTAAGGAATTGTTCTAGATATATTTTCTCCAGGATGTTCTCCTTGGTGGAGGTCTCGGGCCGTAGCCATCGGTTTGCGAGATCTCGGATCCGGAATGAGAGGGCCCTTGGATTCTCTTGTGGTTTTTCCCTGGCTTGGCGAAGTTTCACCCTATAGGTATCGTCGTCAATTCCAAGACGTTCTAATATACACTGTTTAATGTCCGCATAGGGGGTGTTGCCTTGTATGTTAGCCTGTTGATAGGCGGCTTGTAGGTCGCCAGTGAGGAGTGGTCCCAAGTATTGGCCCCAACGATCCACTGGCCAGTTGGCGGCTTGGGCTATTCTTTCAAAGTTTGTGAAAAAGTAGTCCGGATCTTCCCCTGGGACATACTTTTGGAGGACTACGGAGGGGAGAGAGGTCACCGGTCTTTGTTGCCCCAGGGCATCCGTTAGCTTCACCATGGTTTGCTCGTGGGCCACCCCCTGGCCCTTCAGGACGTCGTGAAGCTGCCCTCTGTCGTCTTCCGCGGTTTTTAGGAACTGTTCCATCAGTTTACTGAACTGTTCTTGGGACTCCGCCATCTTCCGGACTACGGCCTCCATGCTTCCAGCAGATCCCACTTCTGACACCAGATGTGGTGGAGTGAGCGTAGCGGGCCGGAAAAGCAGGCGAGGAGGCCGTATGAAGTGGGCAATACTGGACTTTTATTGCAGAGGAACAAAAAGGAAGGTCACAACGGGCAGATAAGGAGGCTCCAGGCGATGAAGCCCGGTCCTGGTCTTCGGTCCTGCTCGGGTCTTCCGGCACTCCAAGGACGGCTCCGATGACGGGGAGGATCCACGGAGGGCAGTAAGAGAGGGAAAAACAAGGGACCGTTAGTCCTATCCAGTACTCAACGTAGCATATACTGTACACTGTCACCCGGAAAGTGCGAGAGAGGGCGGAAAGAGGCAGTGAGGAAAGGAGGGTACCGGGAGGAGGGAACAAAGGGTGAGGAATAGAGAGGGTGACAAGGCGGGACGTGAGGGGGAGGGTCGGGGCTACTGTGAAGTGCTATACAAGTATTCTACAGTGCAGGGGAGGTGAGACTATGGAGAAAGGGGGTTTTTACAGGGACTTTACAGTGACTCCTAATGAGCAGGAACAAGAAGGTTAAAGGCACTCACGCGGTCCGCCGTAACTCTCCAGTGAGTCACGGCCGCTCTCCAGCCACCTCCGTTGGACTCCACCACTCTTCGGTCCACTCGTCTTCGTCGCACGTCTGCTCTCCTTCTCCGTCTCCAGCCAGAGGGTCCTGCCACGAAACTCCGACGGCGTGTTGTCCTCGATCCTCGCTTTTATCCTGTGCTGACGCTGCCGCTGGGGCGGGACTTCCGGGGTCAGTGTGATATGCTTCCTCCGGACATGGTGCTCTGGTTGGTCCCTGCGGGAGAGAGAAGGGCGGGGTGTCGTTGGTTATGGCTGGTGTCCCGAGTCCGGTCTCGGCTATGGCGTTTTGGCAGCGGGGCTGAAGTTCAGGTGGAAACGGACGAGGTACGTGCGGGGGAGGGGGTCCTCCGGTTCGGGCTCTTCGGGACGCCGTCTCACACCAGTACAATGGACAAGCCCCTTAGGGCCCTTGTATTCCAGAAACATCTCCCTGTTTTACCGTAGAAACTAACCAGGTCACCATCAAGCGACCATGGATCCGTTTTAGGTGGATTTATATTAACAGTTAGGGTTATCACATTGTGATCGCTGTTTAGGGTTTTGGTGACTATCAGATCTTTTAAAAGATAAAAAGAATCATTATCCACAGCCACGTAGTCCAGAATGGACTCACCCTGATTTGCTTTGTGAGTGAAACTTGCTGGAATGTCAGAGGAAAGTCTACCGTTTACGATGATCCCCTCCAGTTCAGCCAGTTCTTCCAGAAACAATTTCCCTCTCTTATCTGTTTTGATGTTACCAGGGTAAAGAGCCTGTGGAATCTGTAATGATTCCTCTTTATATTTGTTTCTGAACAGAGCTAGACTCGAATTAGAGACCTTACAATTAAAGTCACACACTAAAATTATGTGGGTTGCAGGTACTTTGGCCTTGATACTCTTTATGTAAGAAAAGACCTGTTTCACAATTACATTATAACAAGCATCTGGGGGGATGTAAACATTTATCAGCGTAATAGATTTGGCCGCCTCAACCTCAGCATGACCAAACAATGTTACCACCTGAAAAAGATTACTTGGATCCAAATAGTGGGTGAAGTTCCACTTAATCCGATTAGATAAGAGACAAGCAATGCCCCCTTTGGCATGACCTCTCCTGGAAGGAATGGCTCCACCTTCCAAGGAAATATAGGCCCCTCCAACAGGAGTTCTATCCACACACCAAGTCTCTTGGAGACAAATCACGCTAGCATCAAAAGAGTGAAGGAACTGAAGTTAATCTGGGCTATTTTTTACACCTGCGGCATTCCACGATAATATCTTTAAGTCACAACTAAAGATGAGAAAGGGAAATCATGTTATCTGTTGTCCTATTAGAAAGGACACCAGGTAACCAATTCCATTGAGCGCTCTCCTCAACATTATTTTTAAGGGAAATAACAGGAGGGGGACTTACACTGGACACAAGAAGTGTATTTTTAGAGACACAAATTTTTAGGTCGTCAAAACCAGCCAGACCACCCGGTCGATTAAGGGGAGACAAAAAACTTCCCCCTGCTAATGTACCATTCCGTGAGCCCCCTAAGAAGGGAATAACATCAATCCCTCGACTTTGAAAGAACTCAGACTGCTTCACAACAAGATTAGCAATGAGCTTAGAATAAAATTTCACCCTAGTCAATGTTCCAGTTTCCAATTTCCGGATTGTTACCAGGTCAATGTCATTTGTCGAAATCAGTTTCAGGCATTCCAACTCTTCAAAACTTTTAAGGAGAAGGCCCCTATTTAAAATCAAATCAGTGTCAAACAACGGGAGGAAATCCAAAGTAACTGTGTCAACGCTTTTCTTTTCAATGACAACTTGGGAACTTTTAGAAACCTCTTCCCTTCTCGCCATACCAAAACATTTTTTTATACAAGGAATAAAATCGGTAGGAGCACCAGAGACCGGTTTAATTAATTCTAGGATAGGGGCCGACATACAAGGCTTCCCCTCATCAGCATTGGGAACTCCCAGATTGGAAACCACACATCTAGATGAAAAATCGCAATGCCCTACCGGTATCTCCCTATCCAACACCGAGGGAATTTTTTCCTAAAGTGAAAGAATTTCTTCATGGTTCCCTTCCGAATTGGACGAGGAGATATCACCTCTAACATCCTGCTTCTCAAAATGAATGCTTCTCTGCCTCTTTCTTCCAATTCTACGAGTGGGTTTCCTCTTTTTACCTTTAATCTTTATTGGGTCACCCAATTTACAATTTTTTTCCTTAACCTCTGCCTCCAGGGTAAAAATAGGAAAGAATTTTTTATCTACCCTTGAATGGGGACGAGTTACAATTTCCTTATCTGGGACCGAGGGTACGAGAACAGAGGAAGAAACTTCATTTATCTTGAGCATAGGCACCTCCACTACTTTTATTTCCAGGTCAGGAATTGCTACACAGTTTCCTGAGGGGGGGCTCAATAACAAAGATTTCACCTTTCCAACAATGGGGAGAGTTTTTCCAACAGGATTAATTTGATCTGAAGTTGTAGGAATTACAGGGGATATTTTTCCCTCTGCCAAATCTACATTCATTCCGGCCCTAAACAGCCCTAAATCAACAGTCCCTCCAGTTTGCTTGACAGAGGCTTTATTCAGTAAAACCTTCAATATCTCGTTGACCGTTTGTAAGACACAGTCCGATCCCCCTACAAATTTTTCTAATAGAGATAAAATCGAAGAAAGTAGCCGTTCTAAGGAGAATAGAGTGTCAGAGACGGGTTTATCTAGTTTGGTTGCGGCAATAGGAGTAATACCGGTAAGGTTCATCTCAGGGCTCATAGAGATATTAGAATGAGAAGTCATGCATTGAGATTGAATAGAGGGTGTGCTGCTAAACAAATGAAGCCCAGAGGGGACAGCAGCTCACGGAGTCTTAGGAGGCTCACAGATCTGCCTAGATTCCTCCATCATATATCTCCTACATAATTCCATATCAGAATCTGTCAGTATATTATCCCCACTCCTTACTACCTTCATCTGAGTAGGACCGTTAACATCATATAGACATGTATCCCGAGAGGTCTGAATAGATTTGTGCAATTCAGCACTCACTATTTTAGGACACTTCTCTACAATAACATCAGTAGTAGGCGATACAGATTTACTTGGGATCTTAGTTGATAACAGATTCTCAACAACCCCAGTTCCCCCTGCAAATCCCTCTCTTAAATTTTCATCGACCATTAATAGCGATTTGCGTACATCAGTATTGCCTTTCCCCAAAGGAAGTTCCAAGCACACCTCTACTGCGGGGTTTTTTTCCTTAGCCCTTTCCCACAAATTAAATAGTTGGCATTTTCCCTTCAGCTGTGATGCATGAATACTCTTGTTGCGGAGAGGGTTGGATTTAGTTTTGGTACTGGTCCTTCCTACCAACACTCTCCCTGACCGTAGTTTTCTAGCAGTCATAGCGTGATATGGAAGTCAATATAGGTAAATTTGAGGAGAGGAACAGTATATGCGCGGGGAAATGGTATTGACAAAATGCAAAAGGTACTAGTCAAACATATGACACATATAGAGGAAAATAAAAAGCTGATAATAAAGTCTATGCAATTGCAAACATTGACACAGCAATATTGTGCAAATAGAGAGCAGGGTACCAAACAAATATGTAGGGACAAATTATAAATTTGTAAAAGATGAATATAAATTGGCCCAGCCCGCCCTACTTCGGTCTCTGAGGGTCTCAGAGGGTCCGCCCTTTGTCCGGGCTTCGTCCCGCTAACGTGGGATTTCTATACCCAGATTAAGTACACAGATAATGAGGAGGCGGGAAGATGACCAGGTTCAGGCGATCAGCGCCGCACGGAATCCTGGTCCTCGCAGTCCCGCCTGGCTCTTGCGGGGGTAAAAGACGGGGCTGGCAGCGCCTGTAACAGCAATAGCGACCTCAATGCAGAGTCCCCTTCAGGTGGCGGCACGAGCGGCTCCCGCGGAGCGGGGGCCGCGAGGTGTGGGGCGGTGTCCGGCGCAGGAGGCACAAGAGGCAGCAAGCAAAGTCCAGAACTGCCGATAAATACAACAACAGTCCGGGCAGCCAAAGAACAATCCAGCAAGGCTCACCCTCCTCTCAGGACTAATTCAGGAGGAGGCGGGAAGATGACCAGGTACAGGCGATCAGCGCCGCACGGAATCCTGGTCCTCGCAGTCCCGCCTGGCTCTTGCGGGGGAAAAGACGGGGCTGGCAGCGCCTGTAACAGCAATAGCGACCTCAATGTAGAGTCCCCTTCAGGTGGCGGCACGAGCGGCTCCCGCGAAGCGGGGGCCGCGAGGTGTGGCGCGGTGTCCGGCACAGGAGGCACAAGAGGCAGCAAGAGGCAGCAAGCAAAGTCCAAAACTGCCGATAAATACAGCAACAGTCCGGGCAGCCAAAGAACAATCCAGCAAGGCTCACCCTCCTCTCAGACGCCCTTTAGAATTTTTCCCAAACAGGCTCAAAAAGTGGATGCCTTATGAATTTTGCCGAGTGGGACTTCTGGTCCTTTTATTAATCCGGGTCGCATTTAGTCAAGAGCTGAGAGTTAGGGGTTAAGAGCTCTCGCTGCTCCACGGGCTGCTCCTTTTCCCCCAGACCTCTTCCGCTTTTAGGCTTCTAGGGGGGTGCCCTTCGCTCTTCACCCCCACCTCACCCCTGCCTTGGGCTACTCCAGAAGGCAGAGTGTAAAAACCTCTGTTAACGCCGCAGCGGCTCACCTCCCGGGCGTTCCAAGCCTGCCTGCCTGTCACCAGTCCTGCTCCGAGCACCAGAGACCGCCAAACGCCAAACACGCCCGTCGTCAAGGTGCTGCGGGGATGCGGCTGGGTCGGTACCGGTGTCAGCAGCCGTCAGGAAAGCAGAGAAGAGCCGTGGCAGAGAAAGCGGCGGCAGCGGCGGAGAGCTGTGATCGGTGATCGGCAATCCGACTACTGGCTGCGTGGCTGGCGGCGTGGCAAAGACGCGAGATTACGTGTTCTCCAGATAAAGATTAGTCGCTACTGCTTTGTTCTTCTAGTGAGACAGGCGTTTTCAATAAAAGGTTTATTGAACAGTCTTCTTTTTCATGCAAGAGAGGTGAACTGCTACAATTGTTAGACAGAATGCAAAATATGATGCGTACAGGGAGAATAGTATTATCAAATAATACTGTAATAGCATTGTCTGTTGCTATGACATGTAAAAATACATACATAAATAACACAGGCTAAAATACTCAACTGGTGCTTCTAAAATACGCCTACCCCAATTTACCTAACCTAGGTCTCGTACCAGGGAAGAAGTAGGTGCTGCTTAGCATAAATTTTAGTTCTGCCACGAATTGGCAACGGTTTCTCTAGGTTCTAATCAGCTCCATACCTTTAGAATGAAAGAGGTTGGTATCTCTGTCTCGGCACTCGATTTCCCAAAACCCCGCAAGGGGAGTCAGAAACACTGGAGCTGGATTCTCGGCACGGGGATGACAGCTTCTTTGTCAGTGCATCAGCTGGAGAGTTGCCTTCCTTCGTCACTTGCTGTAGCGAGCTGCATCAGGCAAGTAGGTAGTCGAACAGCACGGAACCACACCGTGCTTTGCCATAGCAAGTGTAGGTATATTTATACCTTGAAAGTGTTTAGGAATGCCAGCTTTGACGTAAAGTTGGGCATATGAACGTCATTGGAAACATCCTTTACAACGCAACTTTTACCACGCAGTGCCTTTACGACGCAACTTTTACAATGCAAACCATTACAACGCATTGCGCTGGGGGGCGCTCTAGGATAGGGAATACGTTTAATTTACTGTCCAACACCTTCCCTAGTGTCCACGGGGACTGGAGTTGGAATAGTAAAGTAAACTATTCACTATCCAGCACCCCAAAGCGCTATGCATTGTAAAGGTATGCGATGTAAAAACCGCGTTGTAAAGGCATGCGATGTAAAAGTATGCATTGTAACCTCATACATCCGAACGTCATCGATGAACCCCTAAGGAATAGTTGTTCATGCATAATAATGAGTTTCTTGGAGAAATCAATATCCAGGCTAGGGGAAGTCCCTTCTGCTTAAGAGTCTGGTTTTCCAAGAAATCGTTGTGATGTAGATAAACGGATGGAAGTAGCCATGCCTGTATTTGGGTAGCATGGGCGATACCTAAATAAGGACTGGATTTTTATGTCTATATAAGGGCAACGTGAATTGTACCTGTATAAGGGCATGAATCGGGAAATGCATTCGGAATCTAAAACGTCATACAACACCCACTCCACTTTCTTATGTACGACATTACTAAAATTCTAAACATGATTAACATATCTAAAACATATCTACACATGAAGTGTGAAGAACCCACCCGAAATACATAAAAATGCATTTGAACTGGTTGTACACATAAAGGATGCATTGGTGCTGTACGCATTTAAGCAATGTTTCATTCTAAGCATATATGTTGATATCTCAATGCTAAATTAATGAATCATGAAAATATACATTCATGAAATGGTTCGTAAATACAGAAGAAAAAAGGCCGAAACCATTTCATGTCAGATTACATAGACTGTTTGTATGTGGACAAGGTCAAATATTGTCTCTTGGAAGTATTCAAAGAATTCTTATTCTCTATGAATAGTTCTACTTTAAGCAGATTACTTTGTGCCAAAAAATGAAAAATACAAATTTGAAGAAAAAAAATTAATCACAGGAAAAGTTCTTTGTTTTTAGAAAATGAAGGTCAAATTCAAAGTCTCTCAGAACACTGTGTGCCAAAATTCAAAAGTCAGTGTTAGCGCTTGGAGAAACATTAAATCTTCTAAGTCTGTAAAAAAGTTGTCTACCATTGAAGGTGAAAGTTGGATTACCAAGTTTAGAAGATTAACCACACATATATGTGAACCATCGCTCTTAGCATTGGTCGCATTAGAAATGTTCAACTTGGAAGGTACCTGTGCGCCTGAGGTTTCCTCTCGTACCTCACCATCTGCATTTTGTGTCTGTGAGATCTCAATGAATGCCGTCATCAGAATTGGTAGCCGCCGGGGACAACACTGCGCATGGGCTGTTACTGGGTCCAGCAAAGTATCAACATATGTTGGCATGACTGATGGGAGTGTTTGACAGATGTCTAGCACGCATTCTTCTCCGCATAGCAGGCAGCTTAGAACAGGTAAGATGCAATCTTGCCAGATTGGTCTGAATGACAGAAACCATGTGGTATTTAGTTCTCGTAAACGAGTTAGTCCCAACATTTGGACGATGCACTCACGACACTCCATCTCCAATAGAGCTCTCTCTATGGTGCTTGGAGTGGCGTTGGTGATTTGGCTTGCCATATCGTAGCAGTAGGAACAAAATTAGGATCCCTGCATTGAGTCCCAAAAGGAGAGGCAATCAGCCAAACACAGAGTGCACGATGTTCGGAAATATTCCTAGGACTGCTTCAAAAGATGCTAACAGTCCGGAAAATATGGTCTTAAATACATGTACAATACCACTCGTATCAGACATATTTAAGATACGACTTAACATTTCTGCAAAATGCATGGGGCAGTTTGTAGTTAAGAGGGCATGTATCTAGGCAGAAGTCCTTGGGACTTGCAGATCATAGGTCTCTTTGGCCGAGGTCAGTGGCACAGTTTTTTGCAAAGAATGGCTTTCATTCTGCTTAAAGTATCAATTCGTATAGAAAAGATGTTCAGTGAAGGCCATAATGGTGACTCCCTGTATGTCTTGGTTTTAGGAAACAATACTTGCATACAGCAAGTGACCCTGGTTGACACAGTTATTAGATATGGTATGCCTGGCAGCATGCCACAGCAGCCGTGATCGTTCAACATGAGGTAACTTCAATTTGAAAGTTGTCTAAAATATTGGATCAATCACTGCAGCTGGTGAACCTTGCAGGTGGCAGGATAAGTTGTTACAGGCCCCGTGTACGTTTATACCCTGACAAAGGAGAGAACCGCTTAGCGCGATTTCACAGTTTTTACCGCTAAGAAACACTTCACGCCCCCCACTCCAACATCTATGTGTGTACAGTAAATCCCAGGATGTCTTGATGTATTCTTTACCCAACCTTTCATATGTGCCTGCTGGTATGCGTTTTAGGCAATACTGAAAATAGAAAATTGTAAAGGGCAGAGTGATTGTTCCATGTATAATTCATTCAGTAGCTCGTTTCTCTGCTACCGTAAATGGCAATCTTTTCAGTTTTTCAATGCTCAGCACCGTATAGTCTGCTCCTCTTTGTGCCAGTTTGATCTGTTTATCAGTGAGATTGAATTCTGAAAACAGTGCCGTAGTATTGATTAAACACCAAGGTACATAGCCTGAACGAAGGTTTTGCAACGTCCAGCCTAATAGCATGATAGAACGTAATTGCGACTGACCATGTTGCAACATGACCAAGCCCTGTTCCATGATGTCTATGGCAGAAGACACTATGCTGTCCAATGAATATATCCTGGACGACAGAGTCGTTAACCCATTGTCAACTACAAAGAGAGTTTTCTCTAAATTGATAAAATCAATTTCTCGTATTGGTTCTGCAGTCTCTGCTTGTGTAATCTTCCATGCTTCAATAGAAGCAGCATAGATACCGGCATATATAAAACCTTTATGACGCGGTTTTCTTGGTCCTAGCAAGAATTTCCTAAGATCAGCCCCATCTTTAAGTAAAGATAAGTGTTGCTTTACATCCCTAAGTGTAGATCTATGTATCCAATCAAGGCAGAGCTTCCCTACACTGTATGTTGTTACTATTCAAGGATGCTGTCTTTGAACATATCTTGGGTCTGGCCTAGTGAATGTGAAACCATGTGTTTTGTTCAGGAATCTATCTCGACAGTTGTTTGTGTCTGTGGGCCAAATCAATCATTTTTTCCAATCTGGATCTGTTCTGTTGTGATGCAAAATTGTATATACGTCAACCTCCCCCTTTAAAGTGTTATTACTATCAGGTGTAGGTGTGGACGGATTGTTCAGGTCTTTTATCTTGGATAACCCAAGGCAAGACGTCTGTTGGAGAGTTTCATTCAAAAAAATAATTTGCTCAGGGATGATGCACGCTCTAAATAAAGCTTCTATACCCTGTACTTGCCAATCTTTTGCACCCCAAACAGTTTTTGTCTAAATGTTGTCTTTCCAAAATATGAAACCTAGTTTATACAGTTGGGCATAAAAGACTGCGGAATAAATCTGTTGTGTATTGGTCAACATACTTTTCATTCCTGTTTTGTTTACATTTTTACAGTTAAATAATTCAGCATTTGATACATTGAACCCTGAAAAGTATGGCAACTTATTGGCAAACGTTTTTGAGTTACCCTTTGGTGGCGTAGGACAATGTTCCCATTGGTTATACATTAATACATTTCTAGGATTTGCAGATTTGTGCAAGAAATAATGACCATAATGATTATAACAATACATTTGTTCATAGTCTGATAAACCTTCTAAATATTCATGATTAGTGAACGCTGAAGACATTTCTAAGTCTGACATCATATTATTACCAGTCTTTAAGTCCCAATCATCAGAAAAGGTACTAGATGACACAAAGTCACTTAGTGAAATCTTGAATTGGTGTGGAATCTTCAACAGCTCAGACGGGCCAAAAAATGTCATAACCAGTTCTGTCCCAAGATATACCCCCAGGTATAGGAACGGCTGTGATGTTCACTGATGACAAGTCTCTTTGTTCACGATTGGATGATTTGTGTGGCTTGAGTAGTAAGTTGACGTTCTTACTTGCTGTGTCCATTTTGACATATCTTGCATTTATCAGCATTCCCAGAGTTATTACCAGAGTCAACCAAAGTAGAAGAAAAAGCATACCCAACATAATCCAAAATTCAATCCATGGTGAAACCAGATAAGTCTTTTCAAGATGTTGAAAAAGGTCTGTGGCTTGTTCCTTGAAAGTTCTTTTTGTTGGCGATGTTTCAGGTTCGCTGGGATCCTTAGAAAACTTATCAAAGTTAATGAAATAGCCTGAGGCAGTTCTCAGTTTGAACCTCTTGGATAGTAGCCAGATTAGGGCGTCTGCTACTTGGTCGGAGTCCACTTGGCCTACTGTTTAGTATTGGCCACATGATGTGGTTTGACTCGGTCGATTGACACAAACCTGTTCTCCTTTTTACCAGCAAGGGGTGGCAGTAATACTGTTCTCGATCTGTGGATTGCTAGGACAGGTACTGGTTGTCTGTAAGAAGGCCCAAATTCCTTCTTGTCAGTGATCTTTTCTCTGACTAGAATCCCAAGATTTGGGATCCAGACAGGCCTTGCTGGGATGGTTGGTTTCTCTTTAGTGGTGTTTGGCTTCAGGAACACATTGCTGTGTTTCGTTCTTATTTCATTTAAGTCCTGTAAAACAGCCAAACAGTCTTTGATATCAAATGGTTTTTGGTCTACCACTGAAGTCTGACAATCGAGGTCCGCTACTAACATTCTGGTCCCAAGAAGGACTTCATATGAAGTGATAACCCCTAGAGAACTTCTTGGCAGATTGTTAAGACTACGTTGGACACTTATTAGATGTTTGACCCACCCGTCATCCGAGCCTAATAACCTAGCTGTTATAGATTGCTTTATGTCCCGTTTTTTTCTCTCCGCAACCGAATTTCCCTCAGGATGGAATGGACTAGAGGACTGCAATGCAACGCCCAATTTGGCCATGGCCTCCTTGTAAGCTCGAGAGCTAAACACTGGACCCTGGTCAGAATGTCGCGTGCTAACTGCGTATGTGCCGATAAAGACTCGCAAATCGGTATAACAGTTTGAGCGTCACCTGAGCGCTGAGGCCACATTCAAAGGAACCTTTTCATAACTTTTGGGGGACCGCATTTGTCCACAGGGACGTCTGCGTGTAGACAGTCTAATGCTGTCTAACAATGGTAGCTGTACTGGGCTGGCTATGCAATAGTCAGGAATCTGGCGGCATTCTTTGCTTTGATCTCTTTTGCAGTTAATTACAAATGTGTGAATGTGTGCATTCATTCCTGGCCACCAGTACATGTCTTTTAATTCTAATATAGTCTTAGAGATCCCCTGATGTATCAGACCCTCTCCCAGATGTGCTTCGTGAATCAAAGCTACCATGCGTTTCCTGTTAGGAATTACTCTGTCCCCCACTCCAGGGATTCTAGCAAAAGGAACGCTGTTTGCATCAATTATATATGCCTTTCCATGCTGCATTGACAGCCAGCATTATTTCGCTGTCTATTTTCCTTTTTGAACGAGTGATTGCAGCTACCGAAGTTGTTTGCACAGCTGCCTTCGCGGCTACATCAGCCGATGAATTCCCTGCAAAGTGAACGCCATCCCGTTGATGACTCAGCGTATGTATCACGTGAGTGTTTTGTAGTCCTTGTCGTAACTGAACTACTTGTTCCCAAAGCAGTTTATGCTTGATTGTGCCACCTTTTGCATCTTTGTAACCGTTTTGAATCCAGTTTTGCAAGCATTCATTGTAAGATTGAACACAATAATACGAATCGCACACTATTAGTGTGGGGAATTCACGATCTGTATTGTCAAGTGCCATCTTGATTTTTTGTAGTTCAGCTCGCTGAGCTGTACAATTTCCTAGAGATTACGTTTTTGTGACCATTGGTTAGAATTTGCCATCGCGCCAGCGACCTTTAACAATCGTGCACACCGCACTATAGGCTTGTTTACCCCCGTAGCAGGTTGAGCTGATACGTCAGTATAAATTATACATTCATACTGGTCAAGAGGCAGAATTTCAGTAGGCAGAGGACATTCTTGTTCGCATTGTAGAAATGCTTGTGTTTTCAAATATGGATCAAAAACATATTCAACGTCTGTTGCAGCAAGAGAATTAACTCATTGTATCCATTGTGAATGTAAAGCTTTAGCATTTGGTATGCTTGCTTTTGTCACTGCTTCTAAAGAAGGTACAGGTGTCACGACCATAATTCGTTTCCCCTGTGCCAGGGCTCTTTCTTTTGCTACTGGAGTTTGAACCGCTGTCAGAAGTTTTTCTGTAGAAGTGAATTTCATTTCTGCTTGTGTGTACAAATGTGATTTGTAAGTTATTGGTACTTTTTCACCTTCATTAAAAGTTAAGTACGTGAATCCGCATTGTCCTGGAATGATCTGGATCACTAAGTAGCGTACGTTTACGCGTGTTTGCAAATGGTTGGTTGCTAACATGTCTGTTTGCAAAGAACGCTAAATTTCTGTGTGTTTTTGTGTCCAATTTACTGTTTTAAAATCAGGTTTTATTAATTCGTAGAGAGGTTTAACCCTTTGTGCGTAGTTCAGAATGTAAGTTCTTCTGAAATTTAAGAATCCTAGATTCGACTGTAGGTTTTTCAGTGTTTTTGGAGGTTGGAGCCGCGCACATTTCTCTAGAAAGTTTGCTGCCAGGCTTTTCCCTTCACTTGATAACTCATATCCTAGAAATAGGATGTTGAGATGGACAATTCTAGATTTAAAAAAATTAAATTTGTAACCCTCAGAGGCGAATCCAAGTATAATGGTATTCACCCTATTCAATTGCCTATCCAAGTCATCATCTGTCAGATAGATGTAATCTACGTATGATAATGCTTCATCATCATATGTTTGTAGTAACTCTGTTACTCTTGCTGATAATAACCCAGGACTATTCTTAAATCCTTGCGGGAGACGACAGAAGTGATGCTGTGTCCCCATGATTGAGAAAGCGGTCGAATACCTACTTTTGGTGCAATGTTTTGACAAAAGAAACCGTTAGAAATATCTAATGTGGTTTTATATTTTTTACGCACAATGTTATTCATTAGTGCTGTACTGTGTGCGTTCTGCACTGCAAATATTTTACAACAGGAATTTAGATGTCTGTAATCCAATACTAGACGATATGTATTGTCTGGTTTGGAGACTAGAAACAAAGCATTGTTCGTTGATGATGTTTCAATCACCCCCTGGTATCCAAGTTAATCTAAGATCTCTCTGACCTGTTTTTTAGCTTCTTGCTTAACTGGGTACTGCCTTTGTGAATTTCCCAATCTTTAAGCCATGCATAGGTCTTGGACTTGGTTTTAACTCATTCATTTGATATCTCAAATTCTCTAAAATGTTAGTATTGAAAGTACCATGCTCTGTAAATGCCACATAACCATCTCCCTTGGTATACTTCTCCTGATTTTCCAAAAATTTACAAGTGTGGTAACCCCTTTCTATTGACCTAAAAGAAGCAGGCATACCCTCAGGAGCTACAGGAATTCCCTCTCTAATAGGTATATCCTTTCTAAACAAAGTTTTCAAAGATTTTAGCAATTTCATTTTTTGTCTTGATTACTAAAGACTCTATTCAATAACTCCTTCTGTTCTTCTAACAAATTCAAATCCAATACCAGTGCAATTCACACCAACCAACCAATAACAAGACAACACTATTGTGATGATTCCTACTAATAAACCAAAAGTAGTGCAGTTTCTCTGTGATGATTCACACTAGCTTTCCAATTGCAGTGTGGCTTTCTGTGAAGTCAGTATAACTCCTGCAACTGACCCTCCCTTTACAAAATTATTCAGTAACTATTTACAAACTTTTTAGACAAACAAGGTTAGAACACATAGACATTCCAGCTTGTCTGCTCCACAAGAAGATAGATACAAACTCTCCAAGAATACTCTTGCTACTTGTAAAATGTGCGACCAGCGTCATTCTATTCTCATTCAAGTGAAGACTTTCGGGACTTCTTCAGATGTGCTTTCTAAAGGTACCCAAATAAATCTTTAATATACTAACTCCAACGTTCCCTGAGCAATACTGGCAATACGACTATTGCTCAATACTTGCATCAACAGCAGACATGGCTATACTACTTAGTGGATGCTACACTAAGACAAGCCCTTGGGCTTATCCCGGGATCTTAGAACCCTTCCGACCTGCTAACAAATTTCCTTTAAGGTCAAAACCTGTGCAACAACGACATATACCAATAACTACAAAGGATTAATAACAAATGATAATTCCCAACTTAATCAATTGCCAATATAATCAATCTACACTAACCATCCTAATCTAGCTACCAAAAACTGATAGTGAGTGGCACAGCGGAAGGGTATGGTAAGGTGGAAATTCTTTTAAAGCTGAGCGTATATTTATACCACGTGCTAATACACTTGATAAATTTCTACTTATATGACTAAATTCTGGCCCATATTATTAATGTCAAGTGCTCCGACGGATCGAGGGTTGACAGGAATTTAGCAAAGGATTTAGATGAATATCCCTCTCATGAGGACTTAGAATGAAGGGAATACTTTTACAAAACAACCCTATATACGGTGGCCGTGGTTTAGAGAGCAGAGAAGATGGCGGTGTGAGCTCTTCACTCTGACTTGACGGGACACCTTCATGGGAAATACTCCGTCTATCGGACACCCAAGGCTGCTAGAATAATAAGTAATCAATCAGAGTACCACACATGGGATAAATCGCAGCGCGCAACAAAGCCAATCTAGGAACACAAAAAAGTGTGCCTGGGTACATTTCTGAATCTAATTTTTTTAGATCTGTCTGGCAGCCCCCACACAGCAAGGGCCAACGGATACCTCCCACACGTTGGCTGAGTATTGGGCATCACCACGCCCACCCCATGCTTCCTTCCAATACTGGAACACACTCTGATACTTTCTCTTCTCCATTTCAGGCTGTCCTTTGTCCTGAAGAAGACCCGCCATGACACATCACTAACGCATTGTCAGGGTTGAAATGTCGATGCTAATATATAGCTCAGCCTTAACAAATCTCTTGGTTTTTACTACTGAGTGGTCTTGCCACCACAAGAAATATTGTTACCGTGTTTGTTCTGACCATTCTTCAATTTGTATATATCTGTACATAGCTTCACTCCTGTATATATGCACTGCACCACAAGCACTGAGCACCCATTGTCACTTTGACACACTTGTCACTAGAAAATTGCACCTCACCTTGACAGCCCCTTGAAAAAGTATCTCCGAAATGTTTTATACAAATTGAAAAATTAACAAATAATAACAATCTTTGCAGGCAACTTTGAGTCATTGCCCTATATTGTGTTCCTAAATTGCCTTTGTTGCGCGCTGAGATTTATTCCATGTGTGGTACTCTCTTGCATATTGATCACAAAAAAGATGTTCAATAGGAATTTTCCTTAACAGCTATGTAATTGGTTCTCCCCAACAGAGCCACTGTAGCCTTCTATATACTTACCCAGGTTCTGAGGGACACAGGCTTACCCCATTGTATTTATACAGAATAACAAGTATGCACAATCTACAGCAGGGCAGAAGAATACCTGGAATTAAGGTGATGGATCAGCAGGGAATCATCCAAAGAAGATCCGGCCTCTGAAACGCCACAGGCATCATTACGAGTTCATCCATGCAGCTGGTATCATTGAAACCGTTACCGTAACCGCTTTTTCCGTCATTTGACCGGATATACACACCAACGGAGACAAATATCCTTGGCTTCGGAAACAGTAAGCCTGTCAATATTTTTTATTGTATTTCCCTGATTTCTCAATTGGCTACGTGATTGAAAACCCGAGTCCCTGACTCTAGGATGGCGGGAGTTTCTGCGGTCTAACGAGGGGCTACCTGTAGCTCACAAACTAAATAAGAAAGGTGTTTTATAACAGCTAGTGAGCTAGTATAGCGGAGATAACTAACACTCTAAGGTCTGCATGAGTGCTTATTGTCCACACCCACTCACAGCCACAATGTAGGACGATGTCTGACCTTAAGATGGCCGCAGCATGCGGAAGAAAATGTGATTTTCTCGATGTTTCTCGATCAGCAGATCTCATAGACAAGAAGCAAAACACTGAACAAGTGAGAACAACTCTGGTACCACACGGCCACAGCGATTAATGACACAGCAACTACAGCCAACTATTCCCAACTACTGCCAACAGCAAATTAATGTGCATTAAAACAAGGATCTAATTCAAGGTATTAAGGAAGGAGGAACAAGTAGAAAGAAGTGTAGAATGTAGAATTGAGAGTGGGAGTGAAACAATAAGTAATATCTGGGTGGAGGATCGAGAAAACCTATAGCAGCCTACAACTGCCTCTAGCAACCTATAGCAGTGCAAAGTCTGCAAAGAAGAGACTACAGCAACCAATAACAGCTCAGGAAATATTTGGGTGGAGGAACGTAACAGATTATAGCAGCCTACATCAGCCATTGTGTTACAGCCGCCTACAGCTGCCTATAGCAGTGTAAGGTCTGCAAATAAACTATGGCAGTACAAGTCTTGAATATCGCTCAATATGAAATATACTGCTCATAGCAGTGTAAGACTAGGGAAGGAAGAATACCACAGCAGTACCAATCTTGAATATCCAGTTGCCCTACTCTCAGTACAACAGTGCATGAGAAACCTCAACACAACGAAGTGTATCCACTCAAAAAATGGCGGAAAAAGAAAATAAAACAAACCTAAAGAGGGTTAAAGCAGACCCACCGAACCCTGATTCGCCGGTCAAAGCCAAAAAAGACATCAACACGACAATGGAGACCATTCTAGCGAAACTTGCAGAAGTGCACAAACTGGCTAAATCTACCAACGAAAATATGGACTTCATGCAAGTTGAAATATCCACAATCCGTGAAGATATCAAAGACGGCAATAGTAGGAATACTGAAGCTGAAAATAGAATTAGCCAGCTGGAGGACATTGGTCACTACAAAGAAATCAGTATCGAGCCTCAAACTAAAGTCTCAGTCATTCCCCAAGTAGATTGCCGAATTGGAGGACAGGAACAGAAGGGGAAACCTGCATATATTCGGAATCCCAGAAGGAAGTGAGGCTGAAGCATGCTCATGCATCACGTTCCTAGAAAATGGATACCACAGGTGACCAAATTGACTTTTAACAAGCCTCTGGAACTTGATAGGGCACACATGGTGCTTACCAGGAAATATCCAAATCAATTCCAACCAAGACCCATTGTATGTAAACCGCTGAGATACCAACATGTCAAACTCATACTCATTTATGAGGAAAGTAAATAATTTTTTTATGGAACAGAAACAAGATTTTTAGCACTCAGGACTATTCCAAATCCACAGTTGACATGAGGAAAAGCTTCCTGGCCCTTCGATCCAGGATGAAAGAGTTGGGTTTCCAATACTACTTTGTGGGGCCTTCGAGGTATCGATGGTTGCCCATGGTACCCCATATCTCTTCACTGATGGACACTTCTACACTAATTGGTCCTTTGTCCTACAAGCAACGCTGATGTGCGAATTTGTGGCTCTATATGATTCAGAGCAAGAGAATCTGTTTGTTTACTATATAGGTATAGCCAACGTTTTATTTGTTGTATTTGTTGGATCGGTATTGGTGAGATATTCACTGAACCAACCTCTGTATGGCTGGTTTTATGTCAACTAGATGTCAAAAAACCCCTGAATAAGGTAAAAAAGCTTAACATATCATGTTGCTCTCAGATCTGGGGGTCAGGCACCTGAATTTTACTGGGGTTACTGGTGGTTGGTGTTGGGTTACATACTTTCCCTGTTACCACTCTAGTCTCATGCCCACACAAACGTACGGAGGCTACAACTCCTACTACAAATTAGAACGGATTATAAGACTTGGCATGCACTTCATATCCACTCTGTATATACATTCACATGCTCCTATAGCACCATATAGGTTACCTGTTATAGTTACCTGCTGTTACATATACCACATTCCGATATTCAGACACGCTGACCCACTACATAGGTACCTTGTGGTTCAATAAGACCAAACAATGTGAGGATCTTGATCCCTATATGAAACGTCAGCCTGGCGGTGACAATCTTGTTAAGGCCTATACTTGTTTCCGATTACCGTCTATAATAGTTATGATAGACCTCTCAACTAATATAACATGCCCCTGAGAGGGAGTCGTCATTTTCTTCTAATCGCCATCTCTACTATTCTTAGAAGGAGGAGGTAGTGTGGGAAAGAGGAATGGGAGGGGAAAGGTTGGTTTAAGACTTTGTCTTTTTTTAAATTGTTTTCTTAATTTTTTCGGGATTATGTTTTCATTCCACATATATATTTCTCTTTTTTCACTCTGTGTTCAAGGGAGTACAAGTACTCAACACTCACGTAAGTCTCAATCCCAATAACGGAACATTAAACTTAACCCTAGCTCTCCTAACGCTCAGAACTACTCGACATTTGAGGGCCAGTATTTCGGTTCTGCAAAACGGTCATTGCTTATGGGTGAATACGGTTCTGGCAACATCAATTAAATCCAAAAAGAATGAATCCTTCTGTTGAACATATTAAAATGGTATCATTGAATGTAAAGGGCCTGAACCATCAGGTCAAAAGGAAAAAGTTCCGGACTATATCTACAAGCAAAAAGCTGACATCATAATTTTGGAGGAAACAAAAATAGACAGCAGGCTCGCGGAATCACTCAAGGGTACCTTATACTCAGACGTTCTCTGTTCAAGCTCTAGAGAGAAAAAGAACGGGGTCATAACAATGGTCTCAAAGAAGTCCAGAATAAAGTTAGTCCCCCATTCTACAGATAAACAAGGGAGATGGATTATCTCCAAATTACAAAAGAGAGCTCTGTCCTCTTTGTAACAAATATATACGCACCCACGAATGATGAGAGTGAATTATGGGAAGAGCTGGAGGAAAATATTAACCTGATCCCAGACAGCCACCTCAGTCATTACGGGGGACTTTAATCTCCCACTGGACTCAAAAATAGATAGGAATTCATCTTGTAAATTCAAACCAAACAAATCACACAAGGCCCTTAAGTACCTCTGTAATAGATTTAACATGATAGATACTTGGAGACTCCACAATTTTAAGGAGCACTATATATTTCTTTCTTGCACCAAGAGTCCAGAATTAATCCAAAATAAATCAAGGATTATATTCCACTTGCATTCAAGCAAAATGACAGCAAGTGCCTTTCTTAAGCTCAGTTAAATAACAGCAGGAAAACGTGTACTACTCTCATAACACTCCAATTGTCAGATTGTTTTTCATCTTCCTTATTCTTTATTTTCTCAAATTGTATAGTAATACAAAAAGACAAGTGCACGTGGGGACAGCCTACGCATTTTGTCCCTGTTCTCATGGGACTTCTTCAGGGCACTATTCCAACTTGTGGGAATTCCTGTGTACGATCAATTGATTCAATTCCAAGAGTCGACCCCTAATGTGCTCATGAGGCCTCAAATGGTTCTCCTATAGACCCGAAGGTTGGTGAAACCCTCTATAAGTTCATGCAACATAATAAAACAAAAAATAGGGTATTCCCCAACCCCCTCGATCTTTTGGCAGCACCATCTTTTTATAAGATCTTCATTGTCGCTTATAACCCCACAGAAATCTAGAGGAGATCCTTTCTAGTCTTTTAAAACATATAGCTTGGAATTCGATCGGGATTGTGCGAAACATATATAAAAGTTTGGGTAGTACCAACATTTTTAGCACGTTAGATCTACCGTATAGAGACAAGTGGAGGTGACCTAACCTCTCTAATACTGAATTTATTTTAGTCAATGCAGGGTTCATATTTAGTTCTGCAATATTACATACTGGAAGTAAGATATTGATTCCTAAATAGGTGACTTCTGGAACAGTAATTATGTTAGACGGGGGATCTTCACCGACATAAAGAGTCTGGGTTTTGGAGATATTCAGCTTATAGCCCGAGAATGATCCAAACTGGGCCGCTAATTCATTAATGGCTGAGAGTGTAGTACCGATGTCTGTTGTAACTACTACAATATCATCCGCATAAGCGAGAGCTTGATAATCTATATGACATAAGCGGATGGGTTTGATATTTCCAGCTACATTTAGCTTATTCAGAAAGGGGTCAATATATAAGGCGAACAAGAGTGGTGAACACGGACACCCTTGCCATGTACCACGAGAAATTGAAAACAAGGAAGATGTTTGACCAGCCAAGCATATACACGCGGTGGGGGAATGATAAAGAGCCTTTAAAGCGAGTAAGATACCAGGACCAAATCCTTTCCTGCCTAGAGCTTCCCACATATAAGACCAGGAAACCCTGTTGAATGCTTTTTCAGCATCCAACAGGGTTACCCCAATTGTGGGGCTAGTTGCTTGCGCCCAATCCAAAAGGGCGATCAAGGGCCGAACATGATCAGCTGTGACGCGTCCAGGAATAAATCCATGCTGGAATTTTGACACAAGAGGTGTAATTATGCCAGAGAGACGCGAAACCAGGAACTTGGAGTATACCTTGCTGTCAGCATTGATAAGCGATATAGGCCTATATGAAGAGGGTATTAAAGGTGACTTGTCTTTTTTAATAAACATTGTGATTATTGAATTCCGCCACGAGAGAGGTGCATTCCCTTTCTGAGCTTCCAAAAAGACTGCCATTAGTTCTTCTTTTAAGACTGTTCAAAAAACCCTAAAAAATTTCAGAGGAATGCTGTTGGGGCCAACAGCCTTACCCGCCACCAGTGATATTAAGGCTACTTCGACCTATTCCCATGTAATAGATGTATCTAATTCCTCAGTCTGCTCAAGTGTTTATATGGAGTTTTCAATATTAGTACTGAAATCTGCTACATTATCCTCAGTACCACAAGTAATTTCCTCTGTATACGATTTACTATAAAATTTACGAAAAACCTCCAGTATTTTGGAAGGTTTGTCATGCATTTGCCCCGAATCCTCAGGAATACTATCTATCCTTCTTAGCGACCTCATTCTGACGTAGCCTTTTACCTAATATTCGCACCGAATTTTCTCCCACCTCATAGATCTCTGATCTATAAACTGCAGTTTGCGCAGCTAATTTTGTGGCAAAGTTCTGGTACATTGTTGCTTTCTGAATGGCTAGATCCCTTAAAATTTGAGCAGTACTCACCCTTCTACCAAATGCCGACATCAGCTGGATTTCAATATCTCGTAATTTTCCCATCTCAATATCATGTGCCTTTAATATTTCACGTTGTTTATTAATTGAATAGCTCAATGTTTCTCCCCGAACCCCCGTTTAAAAGCATCCCACACCACCTGAACTGGAGCAGACCCATGATTAATTTTAAAAAACTCAACTATCCATTTCCTCATCTGCTCAACATACAGGGGATCAAATAATAATTTGCGCTCAAAAGTCCAGGGTCTCGGAGGAGGTCTAAAATTAATATCTAACTCTAAGATGATAGGGTTAGGATCGGAGATTATTTTAGGCAAAATATCGAACCTGACGTTATTGGCATTGTAGACATATCCAGCAGTTACAAAGAAATAGTCTAAGTGGAAATGTTCTTGATGAGGGGCAGAGAAAAAAGTACTCCCTGGGGCTCCCATTCCCTTTAAATGACCTACATCGACTAACCCAAATTCTTTAATAAGCCCTCTGGTTGCCCTGAATTTTATTTTTCTTCCCCCCATAAACATAATTGCTAGTTATATCAGCCTTTCCATCCAGATGAAGATTAAAATCCCCGCATGAGATTAATGGGGAAGGCCAGGCCGCAAGCTCCATATTAAGCTGATTCAGCATGTCTGGATCGTCCAGATTAGGACTGTAGATAGTACATATGGTCAATAACGAACCTTCCAGACACAGCTCAATGATTACCCAGCGACCAAAAGAGTCTTCTTTCACACGCTTACATGCCCCAACCATGTCTTTTCAAGACAGCCACCCCTCTTGTGGTTGTGCCCTGCCGTGTACACCCTACTAATTCAAGACCCAGATCTTTAAGCCAGCTCCTATTATTCCATGCTATATGAGTCTCTTGTATGCACAGTAAATCAACTTTCATAGATTTAGGCATTTGGGCCATTATTCCCCTTTTCCTCCTATCATTTAACCCACAAATATTACATGAACACACCGTGAATTTACCCATTCTTAGAGTGATTTAAACGAGGCTTGATCAAAATTTTTGGTCATGATATTACCTAACAGACCGAAGAATAAGTATACGATTGTAAAGTCTTTATTAAACAAATCTTGGCTGTAGTTTGTGCTTGATACCACTTCTCTGCTATTCCTTGCCCCACACACCACCCCTCCAACCCCACCCGTCCTACCCTGAAAGCCACCCTCACCCACCCCAGAACCCACCCAAATGAGACAAAGGGACTGAGCAGTCCCCATTGGTGATGAAGAAAAGGCTGGTTACTTCCTACCGATCATCCCTACCCCCCTGAACAACAAAAGAATTGAAAACACTATGAAAACATAATTTTACATTGATCATACAAAATCATTAGACTAAACTGTATCTAAAAAAACCCTGGCAATGGTCTCAGACACAAAAAAAAAATTGTTTTATCTTTATAAACAATCTTGACCTTGGAAGGATTAAGTAAATAAGCTAGGGCTCCCTTGGCTTGGAACAGTGGTATAAGCTGCGGCGGATGCCACCTCTGCAGGACGGTAGCCTGGCAGTAATCAGGACATACAAAACACTCGACCCCCTTCCTCTTACGGTCTGCTCTAGCTAGATCATATAAAGCTTCACGTGATAAAAAGTTATTTAAGCATATCAGGATCGTTCTAGGTTTCTCATCAGAAGGCCTAGTGCCACTCCGCTTATGGAAGGGGAATCGATGCGCTCTTTGTAGTTCCACCTCCCACCTCCATTGCGTTAGTTCAGGGAAAGCTTCTGAAAACAGCTCCTGAATAAATTGTCGGATGTTACTTTCTTCCGCCCCTTCCGGGATACCTAAGACTCGTAGGTTATTCCTCCTGTTGTTTTCTTTAAGCAGAATTTGTGTAATGGAAAAAAGAAACATGATTTCAAAAAGACAATTATAGAACTTTACAATCATCAACGATAATCAGAGTAAATTACAAGTTAACAATTGCTCAAGCATTCATTAATAGAATCGGCCAGAGGTAGCTATTATCACAAATCGATGAAAACAACAATCACTCAATAAATTATGGCTTATACAGTGTGGTTACTCACCCGTGAGGGTCTCAAGGCGCTGGGGGAAGGGGCTGCTGATACGACTTTGCGCTGGGGTTCAGTCAAAGAGCCAGGTCTTGAGATCCTTCCTGAATTGGGTCAGCGACTGGGTTTGCTTGAGGTGGAGAGGCAGGGTGTTCCAGATCTTGGTGGCAAGGTAGGAAAAGGATCTTCCTGGGGAGCCCGCATCTGTTTGCCTGTTTGCCTGTTGCTACCATCAGGGGACTCTGATCCCAAGTGCATTACTGTAATTTGAAATCGCAGGGGCTAGAATGGGGAAGAGGAAATCCTGTGGCGGAGATATGGGAAGGCGAAAAAGGGAAGGCAAAAAAGGGAAAAAGGAAAGGCCCTGGACATAATGACTCTGAGGGTGGTGTTATGGATAGAATAGATAATGTATTATCGGAATGTGAGGGCCTTCTGGATTATCCACACCCAATGCAACATCTAAGGATAGTACGTAACAGATCCCGAGTAGTAAAGGGCACCTATCCAAAATGTTTAAAAAGTCAGTTAAAAAGACACCTTAACCCAATCCCATGAGTGTACCCGAGGCAAATAACTCAGTAGAGGGTCTCTCCCAGTCCCAACCAGATACTCGAGAAGCCCTTGCCATATTTCCCTGCAGTAGTAGATTTTCTACCCTGGCAGACCAGCCTGAGTCACCATAATGGGATTCAGGGACATATCATGGGCATGGAAAGCACAGAGAGTAGTACACCCTATAATACCATGGGTTTAGTTGATTCAGGTGAAGGTAGAGAGGATAGTACAGTGCCCGATGTCAGCGACAAGCAACCTGGCAGGCCCACAGAAGATCCTTCCCAAAGTTCAGTGTCCAGTCAGCTAGTAGCCCTGATGAATGAAATTAGAGCTATTAAAGTGTCAGTCTACAAACTTAGTGACTCCTTAAGCAAGGTGCAACTAGCTGTGGAGCTGGTTAAATCCTCAATGGGAATATACTCTAGTCATAGCCACCTCACACAATTGGCTATGGGTGCTAGCAGTCACCTAATGCAAGCCACATAGACTATCTACTGATCAATCTAAAGCTATGGCTTGCCCTTAGGGATATGATTGTGATGTATTGCCTAGAGAGCAATCTCAATCCCCTATGTTCAACTTTAGATTTACAAGCACAGAGAGCATCTATACAGCCAGCCCATGAACTAATCACCCTTGATCTTATCCCTTCAAATGACATAAGGCGACTAAAATGGGCAAAGCTAGTAGAGAACCCTGATTTCCTAGCCACTATCACTAAGGACATTGACCTTATTATAGCTGACCTAGAGGCCTGCTCTGAAACCCCGAGTTCCCAGAGGTTATTACTGCCACTCATAACGCATTTTTTTCTCATCCTACTTCTTCAAATAGTATAGAGCTAAGAGTACCCAAAGAAAGAAATAAGTCCATGATTTAAAGAGGATAGTAGGTTGGCACGTAGAACTTTGGGTGATGCACTTAAAGCAGGGGCAACAGGCAAAGTACGGGCAGCCAGGAGTAACTATAGAAGGACCCAGGAAAAGGCTGAGAAGAAATGGGATGATAGCAGATGGTTGGTCCTGAGACTGGCATGCACCAGCAACAGTTCTAAACAGTTTTAGAACATAGTAAAATGAGACAGGGGAGGACTGCCATTGCCACCACAAACCCACATAGCCCAGGACCAATAGGTCAGCCATTTTAAACCCCAATATGCTCTTAGCCCTGTTGAGGGAGACCCTGTTGAGCCTTTGCACTTGTTTCATCAAGACACGGCTTTCACATTGGCTGATGTCAGTATTGCCCTTGGTGCTGTAACAGGGGGAGAAGCTCAGGGTTTTGATGGCATCCCGGCTTTCATCTTCCTGTTTGACAAACCCAAATGTTGCCTGTACATTATATTACTGCTGCTGGCTAATGTCATCACCCATGGTCCCCCAGTGCCCAACTCTTGGAAAGGAGCTGAGATCATCCCGGTGTATAAAAAAGGAGATGAATCCCACCCAGGTAACTACAGGCTCATAAGCCTTATAGATTCCTTGCAAAAGGTGATGGGGCTGTTAGTAATAAATAAGGTCCAAGATTGGGTAGAAGAGCACGGTATACTATCACCTTTACAGGTAGGCTTTCAGGCCCATATTAGTGCCATTGATCAGGCGTTACGGTTCTTATTAATATATTGGCGGACAGTGGTCCTAGGTAAGGTTTGTTTGTATGCTGCCTTTGTTGACCTTAATGTCAGCATCAACCTCGGGTCCTGCAGCAAACTTTGGGCAGTGTTACAGGAATTGGGGATGTCACCAGAATTGGTATCTCTCATTGTTCATTTGCACGAGGATAACTTCGCCCAAATACGGTGAGGCCTACAGGGAAACATCACTAAACCTTTTCCCATTGATAAAGGAGTGCGTCAAGGCTGTATCATGGCTTGTCACTATTCTCTCTCTTTATCACTGAGATAGATAAGTTTTTATTGTACATTCCCACTGATGCCCATGTTCTAGTGGGAATACATATCCCTATTTAAATGCTCGTGGATGACACGCTAATTTTTTCAAAAACTCATAACGGTCTCCAACGTGCTCTATTACTTTTTGAGGAGTTTTGCCATCTTTTGGTCTGGAAATCAACGTATCCAAAATGAAACTCATGACCTTTCACCAGCATAAAACATTCAGAGGTGTTATACGTATGAATAACCGACCCCTGGAGCAAGTTAGGGCCTTTACCTTTCTAGAGGTTATTTTGCAAAACGACTTGAGGTGGAATCGACAACTTTATACGGCCATATTAAAACATTGGCAACTATCCGGTGCCCTATACACTGAGTTTCATACCTCCTTTACAAAGGCAGTTAGTCGGGTGCTCCAGATTTACAGTATGAAAGTCGTGAGCTCTGTCTTATATGGAGCAGAGTTCTTGGGGTTTGAGAACCTGTCCCTGTTAGCCGTTGCAGTAAACAGGTTTTTAAGCAGGATCACTAGTCTCCCACAGAGTACCCCAGTGCGCCCAATGCTGTACGAGTTAGGCAGAAAATCACTGGCTTGTATTGAAAGACTACGCCCCATATTATAATGGCGAAGTATTTGGTGCACACCAGAACTGGCCACCTGCGCTGCCAGCCTCAACTATATAATCCAGGCTGATTGCTATCATAAAATCCGGTGGTTACGGGAGGTTAGAGCCTCCCTGGTTAGTCTTGGCATGGCTACCTTGTGGGAAAATCCTTTGAATGTATCAATCCCTCCAAAGGAGTTCCTGAAAGAAAAATACTTGGCCCTTTTGGCAGGATCACTGACAGAATATCGAGGAGCAAAATATCGACCTGCAAAAATATCGTGGAGAAAATATAGAATGCCAGAATATCAACTTCCTATCTACAAACAGGTAAGTACAAAAATATCGACTCCAAAATATCGATTGTAAAAAATATAGACAGTCAAAATATCGAATTTTTTTAATGTCTTAAAAGTAATTTAACATTAATATAATAATAAATACAATTAATTTAAACATACTTAAAATACTTAAATAAACTTAAAATTAATACATAATTAATGTAACTTAAAAAAAAAAAATGTAATACATATATATATATATATACATATTATTAACAAAACATATACAATATTTTTACCGTAGGATAGCGAGAGGGTTAAATTTACTATTACCACTCCAGTGAGTGCAACAGTAGGGAAAGCATTGGATAGCTTAGAGGTAAAAATTACTACTCCCACTTCAGAGAGTGCAATAGTAGGGAAAGCGTTGGATAGCGTAGGGGTAAAAATTACTATTCCCACTCCAGTGAGTGCAACAGTTGGGAAAGCATTGGATAGCGTAGGGGTAAACAATACTATTCCCACTCCAGAGAATGCAACAGTAGGGAAAGCGTTGGATAGCGTAGGGGTAAAAATTACTATTCCCACTCCAGTGAGTGCAACAGTAGGGAAAGCATTGGATAGCGTAGGGGTTTAAATTACTATTCCCACTCCAGTGAGTGCAACAGTAGGGAATGCGTTAGACAGTGGGAGGGTAAAAATTACTATTCCCACTCCAGTGAGTGCAACAGTAGGGAAAGTAAATACTTCATATATAAATAAAAATAACATAAATATTAATACCAATTACAAAGTAATTTAAATAATTAATATTTTTATATATTATATTAATTAATCAATTAAAAATACAAATAAAAATTAATTTGTATTAATATTTACCTACTAATACAAATTATTTACCAATTAACAATAAATTAAATAAATAAATTTAATTAAATTAATAAATTATTTAACAATTTAAAAAGAATTAAAAATTAGATTAAAAAATAAAAAATTTAAAAATATAATTACTTACAATTAAATTACTTCCCACCCTATTCCCCTATAAACCCAAAACCCATTACAGAAAATAAATTAATTAAATTAACATAATTATCAAGTAATCAATTATTTAATATTAATTAACAATTATATTTTAATTAATTACCAATTAATAATTTATTAACAGTTAATTCAAAATAAATACCAATAAATAAATTAACATATTTAATTAATTATAATTAAATTACTTCCCACCCTATTCCCCTCTAAACCCACAACCCGCTACAAAAAATAAATGACTACAATTAAAATAAATTACCAATTATATTTTAATTAATTACCAATTAATAATTAATTACCAAATAATTCAAAATAAATACCAATAAATAAATTAACATATGTAATTAATTATAATTAAATTACTTTCCACCCTATTCCCCTATAAACCCACAACCCGCTACAGAAAATAAATTACAAAAAATAACATATTTATCAATTAATCAATTAAAATTAATTACCAATGATATTTTAATTAATTACCAATTAATTAACAATTCATTCAAAATATATACCAATAAATAAATTAACATATTTAGTTAATTATAATTAAATTACTTCCCACCCTATTTCCCTATAAACCCACAACCCGCTACAGAAAATAAATTACTAACATTAACATATTCATCAATTCATCAATTAAAAATAATTACCAATTATATTTTAATTAATTACCAATTAATAATTAATTAACAATTAATTAAACATAAATACCAATAAATAAAATAACAACTTTACTTAATTATAATTAAATGACTTCCCACCCTATTCCCCTATAAACCCACAACCCGCTACAGAATTATATTACACAAAAATTAAAAATAATATTAACTTACCTCAAATTCGATATTTTTGTTGTCTATATTCTGTCCATTCGATATTTTGTCCATTCTATATTTTTGATTCGATATTAATGTTATTCTATTCGATATTAATACTATTCTATTCGATATTTTGGTAGTCTATATTCTGTCTAGTCGATAATATGTCTATTCTATATTTTTTACTCGATATTATTGCTACTCGATATTAAAAACTTGATATTTTGACTGTACACCCTTTTGGCAGGTTCACCCCTGAACTTTTTGCCTTTTAATATGACCTGAGACTAGTAGTTTATGGCCTTTGCGTACTTTAGCACTGTGGCCCAGTATAAAATGCGTGCACTCTCTGAGTGGTGTGGTGAGATTGGCCTGCCCTCCCATAGGAATGCATGGGGGATATGAGTGTCCATGGTAATTCCTGATGTGAGAGGAGTGCAGGGGCGAGTTTAGTATGTGCAAACTTGTGGGAATAAATGCTGCGCAATGGTGTGCGCAGATTTATTGTGACTAGTGGAGAAGTGCCATTTTTAGAAGTAGGCATTTATGTGTGCAGTGTCTGCCTGCCTGATGTGACTTGCATGTCTGACTTGTGATTGACAGGGGCTGGCGGGTGTGCTTGGCTCCAGGAGCCAGGATGGGTCTGCCCGGTGGTGTATGGGGAGATCTGCATGTAGATGGGAGGGAGGAGTTGCATCTGGGACCTGAATAGGGCTGTGCCTTCCCTCCACAATGCTGGCTCCACCTCCTGTGGTGCCTCTGATGTCCCGGGCCTGTCCTATGAATAGAGATGGGGGCTGAGTAAAACAAAGTGCTCCTGAACCAGTTGTATCTGGTTCTCCCCTTGCCCCTCAGTTGTAGACAAAGGAAAATGTGATATAAATATAGGGGATGTGACCCCATGATGTTGTTCTCTTTTTTGGATCCTGATAGAGGGGGCTTGCTGCTGGTGGGGCCCAGGAGGGACAGCCATGGGGGCTGTCTCCTTGCTGGAGTGCCCTGTGTGCTTGCCCCTGGGCCCTACATTGCCCCCCTGGTGCCCAGGAATTCTGGAACCTTGTGCTATTTATTTTTATTGTGCCAAGGCTTGATGGAGCCTTCCAGCGCCTAGGGAGTGCTGTATTCTACTTTCCCCTGAAAGGGAAAAGCGTGGGCTAAGCAGTGCTGTGCTGCAGCCCCCTTCGGGAATTCCCCCATCATGCCATGATTGCGGGTGCCACCCCGCTTATCTTTATTTAGTTGCAGGTGCCCACCCTGCATGATGGCTGCTTGTTTGTATTTAGTGAGCAGGTGTCCACCCTGCGTCTTTGTTTTTATTTTATAATTACTGAGGGTGCCCACCCCGCTTATTAGAGTCTAACGCGGGTGCCCACCCCGCTTCTTCATTCATTTCTAATCTCGAGGGAGCCTACCCCTCATTTTGCCCCAAAGAAGAAATCACTGCCCCGGCCCACGGCGAAAACGAAAAGTCAGGCCACCAGGTGCCTGATGGTGGGCGGTACTTTTGGTTTTGAGGAGGAAGTCCTGCGCACGCCCGGCAGCCTGGAAACGTCGTCTGGGGCCGCCCGGAGGGAGAACGATGACGCCTGCCTGCGCGGGGCTCCCATGACTGAAGGAGAGCCCCACAGGCGCTACCGAGTGCAGCTTGAAGGTGGAGGGCGTTTGAGGCACATTGCCGGTGCCTTCCCCCACCGCGTGTGTAGAGGAGACAGCGCCTGCAGAGAGCCTGTGAAGCCCCGGTGCGTGGCGCTAGAGGGAGTTCCGGGGGAGAGGCAGAGTCAGAGCGGCCCCGGCTGGCAGCTGGCCGCCTCAACGTTGTTGAACCGCCTCTTGGGAGTACCCGTGGGGCCCACAGTTCATTGGGGGCTCGTTCTGCCTTGGCCTAGTGACTTAAAGGTCAATGATTGTTAAAGGGACCAAAGAGGCCCGTGTTCGCCCCTGTGAGATGCCTCTGTGATGGGGGCATGCTTATTTCTAGAGCCTTGATGGCTCCAACAGGGGCACAGTTTATTGAAAGCCCCAGCCAGGCCCAGAGGGCACAGTGGTGCCAGGGCCCTTTACCTGACTCTCAGATGCGCTGCACCAGCATGGGCAGCTGCCGTGTTTTTGCACAGATTATTGCGAGAGCCGCTAAGGGGGACAGAAGTGGCACAGAGGTGCCAGGCCTTCCCCAGCAGCACAGCAATTAGTGCCAGCTGCATCGTTTAGGCCCTCATGTTATGGTTCTCAGCTGCCCAGCAAGTAGAGGGCAGCTGCTACATTTAGGTTTGCGCAGTGGCACACCCTTGACTTTCGCTGCCTAGGCAGCAGCCCTGACTTTGTGGACATAGGGCATTTCAGCCCCCTTTTTGGATGGCCAATTGGCCAGGGGGACGGGTAGATATATAGGGCGCCAGGCCCTAATGTTATTGTGGTGCTAGGAAATGTACTGTATGTAGTATGTTTTATGCACCCTGTCGTATACCTCTAAATGTAGTTTTATGATTATGAGGCTGTTCTGCATATCACAGTTTGTGTTAGTGTTATTATGCTTCACTGTGTGATTTACGCCCCTAATGTGAGTTATACTTAGGAGGTTAGGGTCTAATGTATTTAGACTTGTGTGATACTGTGTATAATGTAGTTTATGTCACAGACTGATGCAAAGTACAGTGATTACCAGTGTTTACTTTTACTGAGTTCACTTTGTGATGGTGCTGACAGTGGTCCATGTGACCCTGTCAGGTGTACATAATCCCTTGTAAACATTGCCCAGTGCCAGTTAGCACAGTGTACATTATGTGTTTTCTATTCTAATGTGTTTTGAGAATACAAAGGCTATTTTTGATCTAACCTTGTGTGGCGTTCCTTTTGTAGTGTACCTGGGATGTGTGTGTGCGCAAATGCTTTACACATGGCCTCCGGGATAAGCCTGACTGCTCGTGCCAAGCTACCAAGTGGGTGAGCAGGGGTTATCTTTGGCGTGTGACTCCCCAGCCCTGACTAGAGTGGTAGTCTCTGCCTGGCTTTGGAGCAAGCTTTAGCCAACCAGAGATCCCATTTCTAACACTGGGAATCAGTGCTTCTTAACATTTATAGAAACAGCAAAACATCTTCTCTAACGGGAGAATTTTGGAAGTCAAACCCCGGCCAAATCTAGAGCAGTATTGGGATCTGATAACTAGGCCGCATGATCTGAAGTTGCTCTTCCAATTTAGGGTGGGTACACTGCCAATAAGATCTTGTACAGCAAAATGGGTCCCAACTGGCAATAACAAGTGTCCTCTGTGTCTGGACCAGCTGGAGACACTGGCACATCTATTGTTTGTTTGTCCAGAATATGCTGCCCCCGTTGAATGTGGCTCAAGCCAATTTGTAGGTCATTAGGTACTAGAAGGTGTGGTGATGCATTAAGAATACTGCGCTCAGATACATCACCGTGTATTACTACTGCAATTGCTAAATTCTTGAGCTGGTCGTGGGTCATTAGATCACGTTCACTCCCTGCAAACTGAAGAATGTTTGGTGTCATCTTGGCGACTGTATGTACGAAGTTGGCTATTGTTTTAATCTGTAATGAACTAAAGCTTGATACTTCGCAAATGTGCAAGGCCCGTGGAAGAAATACATGTAACATTGTTCTTACTTAATGCTATGTACTGTAACAGCCTTACTTATTTTATCTGTTTCAGCCTCTTAATTCATACTAATCATCTTGGCGACTGTATATACAAAGTTGACAATTGTTTTAATCCGTAATGAATTAAAGTTTGATACTTCGCAAATCTGCAAGGCCCGTGGAAGAGATACATATACAATTGTTCTTACTTGATCCCATTTACTGTAACAGCTTTACCTATCTTATGTGTTCCAGTCTTTTAATTCATCTAAATTATGTTTTTTCAGTTGCTACGACAGTCCATTTGTATATTTAATAATGTTTTAAACTTCGTCTATTTATTGTGTAGTGCGTTATGAAATATTTTTATTTTATATATTGTTCTTTTATGACATAACTGTTGAATAAAGCTTTTTGGATTAGATTGGATTTTCCTCCTGTCCTGGTCTCGCAGATCTGTGGGACAGTGCCCTGGGCCAGTTGGGTGGAGCGGTGGTGTCTGGTGGGTACTTGCAATTGTAGTGTAGTTCCTATATTCCCAATAGGCTCTGCGCATTGGAATAATATATCCTATAGATTTGACGTAGGACTTATGTCTACTAGGTCTCTATCGAATATATTAGACTTAATTGTGAGTGCCAGCTAGCTCAGAGGTCACTAGAAACTTTCTCGAATAAACAAGAAGGGATTCGTTTCTGACAACCGCATAAAAATGACAACTTTGTTTCCCCAAGATAAAACTGATCTTCAGAGTCGTGGAAACAATAGATATTTTACTCAGTCAATCGTGCATGCTTTGTTTCATCAGAGGTGCAGAGAAATAGAGAGACGGGCGTTTTCAATAAAAGTATTTATTGAACAGTCTTCTTTCTCATGCAGAAGAAATGAACTGCTACAATCGTAATACTGGCTGTAAAGTATAATGCGTACAGCAAGAAGAGTATTATGAAATAATACTGTAAAAGCATGGTATGGTTTCTAAGCCATAAAATACATACATGAATAAATAAAGACTAAAAGTACTCAACTGGTGCTTCTAAAATACGCCTACCCAGATGTACCTAACCTAAGTCTAGTAAGACGGAAGAAGTAAGTGTGGTGTAGCATAAGTTTAGTATTCTTTTGCCAAGAATCTATCCAAGATTTCTCTCAGGGTCTAATCAGCTCCGTACCTTGGTTTAGAATGAAGGAGGTCTGGTATCTCTCTGTCTCAAGACTCGATTTCCCACCACCCCGCAAGGGGAGCTTGGAAACACTGGAGCTGGATTTCTCAGCATGAGAAAAGACAGCGTCTTTCTCAGTGCTTCTATTGGAGGGTCGGCTTCCTTCGGCACTTGCTGTAGCGAGATGCGTCAGGCAAGTAGGTAGTCGAACTGCTCCAAACCACTGTGTGTTTGCTTGGGCAAGTGTGGGCATATTTATACCTTGAAGGTGCTGAGTTTGACGTAAAGTTGAACATAATAGCGTTATCAAAGAGTCTCAGTTCTTTGAAAACTCCATGAGTTCTTGTACAAATCAATATTCAAGCAAGGGGAAGTCCCTAACTGCTGAAGCCGAGTTTTCGAAAAAATTGTTGTGGATTTTCAGAACTACTGGAAGTAGGCATGCCGTTCTTGGACTGCATGAGCTATGTCTAAATATGGTTATGGTTGCTATGTCTATAAAAGGATATGGTGATTTATACCTATATAAGGGCATGAATCGGTAAAATGACACTAGGGTCCTAAAATGCTAGACAACACCCACTCCACTTTATTATGTTCGACATTACTAAATTTTAAGCACTAAAACATATCTAAAGCATGTGTTTACAATCCCACCCAAAAATACATAAAATGCATTTGAAAATGGTTGTACATATAAAATGAGCATTTGTACAGTACGCATTTAAAAGGAATGATTTCATTGTAAGCATATGATATGATATTAGCAATGCTAACTGAATGAATCACAAAAATTACATTTATGAAATGGCTCTTAGTTACAGAAGAAAAAGTCGAGACCATCCCATAGCAGAATAAATCAACCTTTTTTTGTTTGTGGATTAGGTCAATATTGTTTCTAGGAAGTATTCAAAGAATTCTTGATCTCTATGGATAGTTCAGCTTTAAGCAGATTACTTTGTGCCAAAGTTCAGTTTTGGAAAAAAGTCAAATCAAATCGTAGAAAAATAGAGTTCCAAAGTTGGAAGTTTTGTTTTGAAAAAGCGGAAGTCAACATCAGAGTTCATAGAACGCTGTGTGCTAATTTCAAAAATGATCCTCGGTGTCAGGAGAAAACATTAATTCTTCTAAGCTGGCAAATAAATTGTCTACCACAGTAGGTGAGAGTTGAACCACTTCATTAAGTAGATCAATCGTACACATATGAGAAGCATCGCCGTCAGCGTCAGTGGCATTAGCAATGTTCGCAGTAGATTGTACCTGTGTGCCTGTTGATCCACGTATCTCACCCTCAGCTGGAATTGCCGGCAAGACCTCAATGAATGCCGTCATCAGCATTGGTAGCCGTTGGGGGCAACACAATGCATGAGCCGTTACCGAACCAAGCAAAGCGTCAACATCCGTTGGCAGAGCTGATAGAAGTGTTAGACAGATATCCAACACGCATTCCTCTCCACAAAGCAGGCATCGTAGAACAGGTAAGATGCAATCTTGCCAGATTGGTGTGAATGATAGGAACCATGTAGTATTCAGATCTCTCAAACGAGCCAAGCCAAGAATCTGTGTTATATGTTCACGATACTGCATGGCCAGAAGAGTGTTTTCCATGGTAATCTGGGTATAGCTGACTGGACTTGCCATAAAGGAACAAAAATAGTATCCCTGCTACGAGTCCCAAAACAAGAGGCAGGCCGCCGAGCACAGAGTGCATGAAGTTTGGAAAAATGCCTAGGACTGCTTCAAAAGGTGCTAAAAGTCCCGAAAAAATTGTCTTAAATACATGTACAATACCACTGGTATCAGACATGTTTAAGATACGACCTAACATTTCTGCGAAATGTATTGGGCGGCTTGTTGATAATAGGGCATGTATCTCTGCAAAGGACCTTGAAACTTGCAGATCATACCTCTCTCTGGACGAGGTCAGTGGCAGTTTTTTGTAAAAGAATGGCTTTCATTCTGCTTAAAGTATCAATTTGTATAGAAGAGATGTTCAGTGAAGGCCATAGCGTCTGTCATAGTTTTAGGAAACAATACTTGCATACAACAAGTGACCCTGGCTGAAACACTAAAGAGATAGGCTATTCCTGGCATCATTCCACAACAGCTGTGATCATTCAACATTATGTAGCTCCCATTGAAAAGCTGCCTAAAAATTGGATCTATCACTGCTGTCGGGGAACCCTGCAGGTGGCATGATAAGTTGTTTGAAGAACCATCACAGGCTCCATGCAAAATAATGCCCTGACATAGAAGTGTACCGCTCAGAGTGGTTTTGCAATTTTTACCACTAAGAAATACCTCCTTTTCCCCACTCCAGCATTTGTGTGTGTATGGTAAATCCCAGGTCTTTACCCAACCTTTCATACAGGCCTGCTGGTATGTGTTTTAAGCAATACTGAAACTGGAAAATCGTCACTGGTATTGTGATGGTGCCATGTATTATCCATTCAACGGCTGGCTTCTCAGAAACGATTAATGGTAATCTTTCCAGTTTTTCAATGCTCAGCACCGTATAGTCTGCCCCCCCAGTCCAAAGAGATTTGTTTATCTGTAAGGTTAAATCCAGTAACCAATGACGTGGTGTTGATTAAACGCCAAGGCACATAGCCCGAACGCAGATTTCGTAACGTCCAGCCTAGCAGGATTATAGAACGTAGTTGAGACTGGCCATGTTGTAACATGAGCAAGTCCTGTGCCATTATGTCTATTGCAGAGGATAAAATGCTGCCCAAAGAATACATTCTGGATGACAGAGCTGTTAAACCATTGTCAACTACAGAGAGAGCTTTCTCTAAATTAATACGATCAATTTCTCGTGTTTGTTCTGCAGTTTCCATTTGCGTGACTTTCCATGCTTCAATATAAGCAGCGTATATATCGGCGTATATGAAACGTTTCTGACGTTGTTTGCGAGGTCCCAGTAAGAATTCTCTCAAATCAATGCCATCTTTATGTCAAGTTAAGTGTTGTTTTATATCTGGGAGTGCGGATTTTTGTACCCACTCAAGGCACAGTTTTCCCACACTGTAAGTTGTTATTATTCCTGGATGTTGTCTCTGGATATATCTTGAATCTGGCCTAGTTACTGTAAACCCTTGTGTCTTGTTCAGGAATCTATCTTGACAGTTATTCTGTCTGTGGCCAGATTAACCATTTTTTCCAATCAGTATTAGTTCTGTTCTGTTGCAAAATATAATTTACGTCTACCTCCTCATCTGAAGTTCCATTACTATCAGGTGTGGGTTTAGGTATGGACGGTTTGTTTAAGTCTTTTATCTTAGCCGGGCGAAGACAAGATGTCTGTTGAACAGTTTCATTTAAAAACATTATTTGTTCTGGGATGATGCAGGCTCTAAATAAGGCTTCTAAACCTTGTACCTGCCAGTCTTTTGTGCCCCAGACAGTTTTTGTCTCAATGTTGTCATTCCAAAAGTCAAAACCTAATGTGGACAATTAAGCATAAAAGGCCGCAGAATACATTTGCTTAGGGTTAGTCAACATACTTTTCATGCCAGTCTTACTAACATTTTTTAAGTACAATGTTTCTGGATTTGTGACATTAAAACCTGAGAAGTATGGACATTTTTCATACAATGTTTTAGAGCTACCCTTTGGTTGCGTTGGACAATGTTCCCATTGATTATAAGTTAAAATAATTCTAGGGTTTGTAGATTTGCACAAAAAATGATGACCAAAATGATTTAAACAATACGTTTCTTCATAATTTGATGAACCTTCTAAGTATTCATGTTTTGCAAATGTTGCTGACATTTCTAAGTCTGCCATCATGTTATTAACAGTCTCAACGTCCCAATCATCAGAAAAGGTGCTGGGTGAAACAAAATCCCTAAAGGAAACCTTAAATTGGTGTGGAATCTTCAACAGCTCTACGGGACCATACATGTCATAATCAGTTCTGTCCCATGCTATACCACCAGGTAGAGGAACGGCTGTGATATTCACTGACGACAGGTCTCTATGTTCACGATGAGATGATTTGTGTTGCTTCAGGAGCAAGTTGATGTTCTTACTTGCTGTGTCCATTTTACTATATTTTCCATCTATCAGCTTTCCCAAAGTTAAAACAAGAATGAGCCATAGTAGGAGAAAAAGTACACCTAACACAATCCAAAATTCAACTCATAGTGAAATTAGATATCTATTTGCAAGCTAGTGACAAAGTTCTTTTACTTGTTCCTTGAAAATTTTATTTGCTGGTGTTGTTTCAGGCTCACTGGGATCCTCAGAAAACGTATCAAAGTTAATGAAATAGTCAGAGGCAGTTCGGTCAATTGTTGGTATCGTATCCGGATTACTCGAAATCGCTGGAGCTGCTTGTTCCCTTGACATATTGGTATAGTCAGATGCTACATCATTGTAGAGAGGAGTGTCTTGACGAACAGTTATTTGGGTTTCAAGAGGCACAAGTTCCATGGTTTTGTTGCATAGTCCTTCTTTTCTTACTGCAGATTCTTCAAAGGTGATGAGTCTTTCAGTGTGAACCTCTTGGATAGTAGCAAGATTTGGTTGTCTGCTACATCTTTGGAGTCCACTGGGCCTACTACTTATTATCGGCCACATGATGTGGTTTTACCAGGTCAATTGATACAGACCTGTTCTCCTTTCTTCCAGCAAGGGGCGGCAGTAACATTGTTCTTGATCCGTGGACTGCTAGTACAGGTACTGGTTTTCTGTAAGAAGGCCCAAATTCCTTCTTATCCGCTATTTTCTCTCTGACTAGATCCTCAATCTTTGGAATCCAGACAGGTCTTGCTGGGATAGGTGGTTTTTCTTCAGTGGTTGTTGGCTTCTGTATGGTGTTGCTTAGACTTCTTCTTGTTTCAGTTAAGTCCTGCAAAACAGCCAAACGGTCTTTGATATCAAAGGGTTTTTGTTCTACCACTGAAGTATGACGATTAAGGTCTTCGACCATCATTCTAGTACCAAAAAAGATTTCATATGGAGTGATTCCACCCAGAGAATTTCTTGGCAAATTGTTAAGACTACGTTGGACACTTATTAGATGTTTGACCCACCCGTCACCTGAGCCTAATACCCTAGCTGTTATAGATTGCTTTATGTCACGGTTTTTTCTTTCCACTACAGAATTTCCCTCAGGATGGAATGGACTCTAAACCTGCAATGCAACGCCCAAGCTGGCCATGGCCTCCTTGTAATCTCGAGAGCTAAACGCAGGACCTTGGTCAGAATGTCGCGTGTCGATTGCGTATGTGCCGATAAAGTCTCGTAAATTAATCTTGTCCTAATTGTTGTGGGACCGCATTTGTCCACGGTGACGCCTGCGTGTAGAAAGTCTAATGCTGTCTAACAATGGTGTCTGTACTGGGCTGGCTATACTGTAGTCAGGTATCTGGCGGCGCTCCAAGCTGTGATCTCTGTAGCAGACATCGCAATCCCAAATTCGTAAATGTGGGCACTCATCCCTGGCCACCAGTACATCTCTTTAAATTCTAGTAGAGATTTTGAGATCCCTTGATGTATCAGACCCTCTCCCATATGTGCTTCTTGAATCAAAGCACCTGTCCGATTCTTGTTTGGAATTACCCTATCCCCCACTCCAGGGATTCGAGCAAAAGGAATGGAGTTGGCATGAATTATGTATGTATATTCGAGTGGATAGTTTAGAGGTAACACTGCACCACTGCCTTTGCTCATGACATTGACAGCTAGCATTGTTTCACCGTCTATTTCTGTTTTTGAACGAGTGATTGCAGGTACGGAAGCCGTTTGCACATCTGCCTTCGCGGCTTTATCAGACAATGAATTCCCTGCAACATGAACGCCATCACGCTGATGACTCAGTGTATGGATCACGTGAGTCTTTTGTAGTTCTTTCTGTAGTAGAACTACTTGTTCCCAAAGCAATTTATGCTTGATTGTGCCACCTTTTGCGTCTTTGAAACCGTTTTGAACCCAGTTCTGCAAGTATTCATTGTAAGACTGGATGCAGTAATACGAATCGCACACTATGAGTGTGGGGAATTCGCGATCAGTATTTTCAAGCACCATCTTGAAAGCCTGTAGTTCAGCTCGCTAAGCTTACAGTCTCCTAGTGATTTAGTTTTTGTGACCATCAGTCTGAATTTACCATTGCGCTAGCGACCTTTAACAATCGCGCACGCAGCACTATAAGCTTGTTTACCCCCAATTGCGGGTTGTGCTGATCCGTCTGTATATATTATACATCCGTAATGTTCCAGAGGCAGAATCTCAGTGGGCAGAGGACATTCTTGTTCGTATTGTAGAAATTCTTGAGTTTTCAAGTAGGGGTCAAAAACGTATTCAACGTCTATTGCAGCAAGTGAATTAACCCATTGTATCCACCTTGGATGTAAAGCTTTTGCTTTCGGAATGCTTGTCTTTGTCACTGCGTCCAAGGCGGGTAAAGGAGTAACAACTTTTATGCGTTTTCCCTGCGCGAGGGCTCTCTCTTTTGTTACTGCAGTTTGAACCGCTGTCAGAATTCTTTCTGTTGAAGTGAATTTCATTTCAGCTTGTGTGTACAAGTGTGATTTGTAAGCTATTGGTACCTTTTCACCTTCATTAAATGTTAGGTATGTGAATCCGCATCTCCCTGGGATGATTCGGATTACAAGGTTGCGTACGTTTTCGCGTGTCTGTAAATGGGTTGTTGCTAACATGTCTGTTTGCACGGAACACAAAATTTCTGTGTGTTTTTAAATCCAATTAGTTGATTTGAAATCAGGTTTGATTAGTTCGTAGAGAGGTTTAACCCTTTCTGCGTAATTTAGAATGTAAGTTCTTCCGAAATTCAGGAATCCTAGAATTGACTGTACATTTTTCAGTGTTCTTGGAGGTTGGAGCAGCGCACATTTCTCTAAAATGTTTGCTGCCAGGCTTTTGCCTTCACTTGAAAGTTCGTATCCTAAAAATAGGACATTGAGGTGGGCAATTCTTCATTTTTTAAAGTTGAATTTGTACCCTTCAGAGGCGAAACCAAGTATTATGGTGTTCACCCTGTTCAAGTGCCTGTCCAAATCATCGTCTGTAAGATAGATGTCAACGACATAAGATAATGCCTCATCATCATACGTTTGTAGTAACTCTGTTACTCTGGCTGAAAATAACCCAGAACTGCTTTTGAATACCTGTGGGAGACGACAGAAGTGACACTGAGTCCCCATAATTGAGAAAGCGGTCAAGTACCTGCTTTCAGGTGCAATGTTTTGACAGAAAAAAAGCGTTTGAAATATCTAATGTGGTTTTATATTTTTTGTGCACTATGTTATTCATCAGTGCTGCACTGTGTGCATTTTGTACTGCAAAAGTTTTGCAACAAGAGTTTAAATGTCTGTAGTCCAAAACTAGACGATATGTATTTTCTGGTTTGGAGACAGGAAACAAAGGATTGTTCATGGATGAGGTGCATGTTTCAATCACCACTTGGTATTCAAGTTGATCTAGGATCTCCCTGACCTGTTTTTTAGCTTCTTGCTTAACTGGATACTGCCTCTGAGCAGTAGGTTGATTTTTTAACTGGATCTTATGGTGAGGAGAGTCCTCATCCCATCCCACATGATTTGTATATAATGCTGGAGCCTGGGCTACAGCCCCTTTTCTGGCATAGGTGTATTTTTTATGAATAGGAATATGATTTGAGAAGGCTGGCATAATGATCTCTTTGCCATGTGAGCAAATTCAGGGGGCCAGTCTTTTTCAGCCCAAAGAATGTCATAACCCTTTGATAGCTTCTCCCAAAAGAGTGCTTTTATTTTTCTAGCCATGTCCTCCTCTATCTGGAGTGTTACTTCATATAACGTATGGGGTACACTAACCCTGGTATTGGCAGTTTCAACCTGAATGCATTCATTCAGGTCCACTGTCTCCAGGTGATCCTTCAGGATCCTGTGAGCTATTGTTACTTCTGCTGCGCTGTCCAGCATTGTCTGGGCCCACTCCCGGTTCTTGAGTTGTGTCCTCAAGATCCTCAGTATGTCTGATTTTAAGACTTGCTACCTTCTTTTTCGTTAATTGAGTTTTCTTATGTTTTAGAACGTGGTGATCCTCTTTGGACTTTATGCGTTCTTCCTTGTGTTCCGATCGTCCTCTTCTTTCGGATTTCTGCCAGAAAGTCTGAAAGGTACGAGAGGAACGTGTATCAATATCTTGATATCTATTAGGTTTTCTCAAATTATCCCTATTTCTGAGATTATATCTTTTTTCAGAGTGCTCCTTTTGAGGAGACCTACCGCTGGTTTGAGAACGCTTCTCTTTAGGAAGTCTGTCTAGTATTTTCCCACTTCTTTTTAGGAGTGGTGAGATTGTTTTAATAAAAACTTTTCAGGATTTTCTGTTAGTTCGGGTTTTACTGGTTTCCCTCCCAAAACTATCTTTACCTAGTTCTCCAAAGGATTTTTCTATTATTCTGGCAAGTTCATATGGTTGCTCAGTTACATCAAGTTCTTTTAATTTTTGGCGGATTGCCACTGATGCTGCTTCACCTTTAATATTAGCTAATATTATAGCTGAGACCTGCTTGAAATCTTTCAGTAATTTCATACCAAGATTTAAAGCAGGCTCTGCCCTGTATTCATTTTGAATCTGTTTCAGGACATCTGGTATCACCGCCATGGACGGATCACCATGTGTTTTTGTGTAGATTGCACTGTACCCCAAGTGTCACAGTCCTCCAGGTGTGGTGCGATCCCCATTGGTAAACAGATTGTTAGAATCCTGTGTTTCTCATGAGGTGTACTATCGGGAAATACTGCCTCGATCTGAGTAATTTTTGAGCTAACCAGTATGGAATTTGTCCCCTTTTTGTGGGTAATTTACCGATGACCGATTGTATAGTCTGTGGTGTATTTTGTTTGTGTTCCCCTGATGAGGGGTGTGCTAAGGAATTCTCATAGCAGGTTGGACTGTATAACATATTGAACCAATTGTCTATGTATTTTAATTAATTGTTTTAGCTGAGCTAACAATTCTGGACCTGTCATTTGTTCAATGGCAGGATGTGGTGTATAGCTGGCTAGTATCGGCCATGTTGCTCCTGGTCTACCTAATGGCCCGAGCTTGGTAATGTGATTTTGATGTTGTAGGGCACCTTTAAACCAGAGCTGATGCTCTTGGTAAGTCGGTATCCGACATTTTGTTGATAGTCTTGCAGAGCAAGTTTCAAGGAAACAAAGATAAGGTGCACAATATTTTTGCAACACTGTATCCTTCAACGTTAAATCAAACCAAAAACTAATACATAGGATTTTCGTCCTACTCAGGTATGGCGTATATTTTATCCTTTAACCCATTCCAGGCGTCTATTGGAGTATTTTACGGGAAAAAGGGGTCTCTGTGAAAAGCAAGACTGAGTTACTCTAGTATCTAGTGGTAAATTAGTGCCTTACCAAACGTTGGGCGCCATGTAGTGTTGTTCCTAAATTCCCAATACGCTCTGCGCATTGGAATAATATATCCTATAGATTTGACATAGGACTTATGTCTACTAGGTCTATCGAATATATTAGACTTAATTGTGAGTGCGACCTAGCTCAGAGGTCACTAGAAACTTTCTTGAATAAACAAGTAGGAATTCGTTTCTGACAACCGCATAAACATGACAACTTTCTTTCCCCATGGTAAAACTGATCTTCAGAGTCGTGGAAACAATAGATAGATATTTTACTCAGTCAATCGTGCATGCTTCGTTTCATCAGAGGTGCAGAGAAATAGAGAAACGGGCGTTTGCAATAAAAGTATTTATTGAACAGTCTTCTTTCTCATGCAGAAGAAATTAACTGCTACAATCGTAATACTGGCTGTAAAGTATAATGCGTACAGCAAGAAGAGTATTATGAAATAATACTGTAAAAGCATGGTATGGTTTCTAAGCCATACAATACGTACATGAATAAATAAAGACTAAAAGTACTCAACTAGTGCTTCTAAAATACACCTACCCCGATGTACCTAACCTAAGTCTTGTACGAGGGAAGAAGTAAGTGTGGTGTAGCATAAGTTCAGTATTCTTTTGCCAAGAATCTATCCAAGATTTCTCTTAGGGTCTAATCAGCTCCATACCTTGGTTTAGAATGAAGGAGGTCTGGTATTTCTCTGTCTCAGGACTCGATTTCCCAAACACCCCGCAAGGGGAGCTTGGAAAACACTGGAGCTGGATTTCTCAGCAGGAGAAAAGACAGCGTCTCTCTCAGTGTGTCTGCTGAAGGGTCAGCTTCCTTCGGCCCTTGCTGTAGCGAGATGCGTCGGGCAAGTAGACAGTCGAACTGCTCCAAACCACAGTGTATTTGCTTGGGCAAGTGTGGGCATATTTATATCTTGAATATGCCGAGTTTGACGTAAAGTTGGACATAATAATGTAATCACAGAGTCTCAGTTCTTTGAAAACTCCATGAGTTCTTGGACAAATCAATATTCAAGCAAGGGGAAGTCCCTCACTGCGGAAGCCGAGTTTTCCAAGAAATCGTTGTGGATTTTCGGAACTAGTGGAAGTAGCCATGCCGTATTTGGATTGCATGAGCTATGTCTAAATATGGTTATGATTTCTATGCCTATATAAGGATATGGTGATTTATACCTATATAAGGGCATGAATCGGGAAAATTACACTAGGGTCCTAAAATGCTTTACAGCACAATGTGAGGCGGTGGTTCAGATAAGCTAATCCTGCATCATAGAGGGCTTTGTAGGAATGTGTGAGGAGCTTGAATGTGACTATTTTGTTGACTGAGAGCCAATGGAGTTCTAGCAGATGTTCAGTGATGAGGATGGGGCGGGGATGTTGAGGGCCAGTCTGGCTGCTGCGTTTTGAACATTCTGTAGTTTCCTGAGGTGTTTCTGGGGGACGCCGGCATAGAGTGTGTTGCCGTAGTAGAGCCTGCTGCTGATAAGGTTGTGGTTGACCGTCCTTCTGGATTCAGTGGGTGTTCATCTGAAAGGTCTTTCAAAGCAGGCAAAGCATGTGGAAGCAGGAAGCGGAGCTGGAGTTGATCTTGCGTTTCATTGTAAGCAAGGAGTCCAGTTTGATGCCGAGGTTTAGTGCGTGGTCCTAGGGTGTGGGGGCTGTTCCTAGTACGGCAGGCCACCAGGAGTCATCCCAGGTGGAGGGGGTGCATCCCAGGATAAGGGCTTTGGTCTTGTCTGAGTTGTTTGAGGCAGCTGTCTCTCATCCAGGTGGTGACGGCCTTCATCCTGACAAGGAAGTTGTCTCTGGGGGCTTTGGGTTCATTGGAGAGGGAGAGGATCAGCTGGCTGTCCTCAGCGTAGGGGATGATGTTCAGTCTGTAGTTTGTGGCGATGGCTGTGAGTGGGGCCATGTGGATTTTGAAGAGGGTGGGGCTTGGGGATGAGCACTGTGGGTTCTGAGAGGAATTGTGGTAGTCTGACTCTCTGTGTCCGAACCGTGAGGTAGGAGCGGATCCAGTCCAGGGCTTTGGTTTGGATGCCGGTGTCATGGAGTCTCATGCTTAGGGTGAGGTGGGAGATGGCTCCGAATGCGGCCAAGAGGTCCAGAAGAATAAGGGCTGCTCTTTCGCCCCTGTCAAGGAGGGAGCGGATGTTGTTGGTGATGGGGAAAAGGGAGGTTTTGGTGCTGTGGTGGCTTTAGAAGCCAGATTGGGAGATGTCCAGAATGTAGTTGGCTTTGATGTACTTGGAGAGTTAAGTGTTGATGGCCTTCTCGATGACCTTGGCTGGAAAGGGGAGCAGGGAGATGAGTCTGAAGTTCTTGAGGTGTGTCGGGCCAGCAGAGGTCTTCTTCAGCAGGGGATGATCTTGGTGTGTTTCCATTCATCGGGTAAGGTGGTGGTCTCGATGGAGCAGTTGATTGTGCAGTGTAGCTCTGGGGTGATGGAGGTGGCAGCTCTGTGGAAGATGTGGTGCAGGCAAGGGTTTGAGAGGGTTCCAGAGTGGAGGTGGATAAAACATAGTATCCAAAACCAATAATCCTCACAGGCATAATAATGAGTGCATTACAAGTCAGCCCTGTACTAAAGTGTAAGACGTGCCAAAAAACCCAGAAAAGAAAGCCAAGTATAATCAGAATTCATTTGGTCGGCTAATCAACAATAGTATATTATTAGAAATATACCATGGCCCTGCCCTTCAACCTAAAGCACAAGACTTAACCCCTCCCATGCTCATGACGGAATGGTTCCGTCATCAGCGTCGGTGCTCCGGTGCTGATGACGGAACATTTCCGTCATGAGCCAATATGATTTATGACCCTTCAGCACTGCAGCGAAATTCGCGCAGCACTGAAGAGGTTAAAGCAAGGTTACCCCAATGGGAACCCAAACTATACTGAACCACAGAGCCCAATCTTTTAATTGAATCAAAATACTGCCAAGTGGCATTAAATCTCTTTAAACCCGCTTGGCATAGGCTTCCTCAAATTTCTTTGATATATTCATCTTATTCTGCCATTCTTGGTTTGCTGGAAGGCTATAGGTTAGTCACTGTTATAGATTCAAAGAGCTGGCAATAATAAAGACCATTGACAAGAACCCCTGTGCTGATTTTGCCATTGTTGCTGAATGACCGTGCTTTAAAAGGTCAAAAAGTAACAAAGCAGGATTGAAACTAATTATTACTGCCATTACTGAACTTAAAATTAAATACAGCTCCTGCCGAAAAGGTACTAACATGTGACATGTATAAAAGGTATGAAGCCCCCCCCTTCAATCCTATATTTACAGGAAAAACAGCTATTATGAATCGATATAAACATTTTATTAAAGCCTGCAGGATTGTAGTAAGGCATCCAACGAGATTGGAACAACATCCTTTCAAAGTTTGAAGAACCAGTCGCTACCTATTAATTACTTGTTACAATGCATGGTATAGGCCAATGGAAAGGATGAGGACCACTAAGTACAGGGTGATTAAAAGCCTGATATTTGAATGTCTATATATCTTTTAGGGGCAGGAGGAGTATAGCTGGTATCTTTTTTAGTTTGTGCAATTAAACCTTTTAAAGTGGATATAGGTGGTAGATGGTCTGTGATGTGTTTGAGGACTTTAGACAGTATGTCTTTAAGGATTTTGGTTGTGGGTTCCTGGTAACTAGTGCCTGACTCACTTACATCCTGCAATATCACCCCTACTTCTATTTGTGTTACATTTGGAGGATGGCGGTGATCACTTAGATGAATTACAACATCATCTTTTGTAGGTGCCCTCCAATAGTATGCATTAGAATAATATTTGGTACATTTTCAACTTATAATTTCTGTTGCTGCACTTTCTTGGCTGTAGGTTTAGCCCATATGATTTAGTAACTGCTTTCTTTTATGCAAAGCTACGTATTTTGATGCCTCTATCATTGTATCTGAAAGTAGTATAATAGTATAAATTGATACAATATTTTAAATTTTGTAAATGTATTATTTACATATAAAATGATGTGACTATTTCTATTTTGTATATTTTCATGTATGTTCTGTTTAGATGTTTCACATGGGTTTGCAGCTTTTCCTTTGGAGGTGTTCTAATGGTGACTAGGTGATATATTTTCTGTTGGATGAATTTTCTTTTTAATTTGTTGTTAGTTTTTAGCAGTTGAGGTCAATACGTTTAGATTTACTTGTTATTTGGGTGAGTTTATAGCTTTTTAATAATTTATGTATACTTACGTTCTTTGCTACAACATTCAAAATTTTTAATATGGCGGCTCGCAAACTTTGTTGTTACGTCCTGCCTTAAAGAATATACTCTAAGCAGGTAGAAGTGCTAAAAGGGTTTACCAGATAATTTCCAGATGGACTGAAGAAGAAGCATGACCTGTTTCAATGCTATGCTGTGTATTCTGTCTGATGGAGCTAAAAAAGCAAAATGTTTAGTTCTCTGTGAAAGTTGGAAAGGGAGACGCTGCATCCCAGGGACAAAGGAAGGGAGTTGCTTAACTTGGGGACAAGGAAGAAAAAGTATCGGCCAACATTATGGGTAAGTTTGACTCTCGGAACTACAAAAAGAGATAGATTGCTTGAGCGCAGAATACGAGCAAGATGGTAATGAAACGCCAAGTTTTGCAAGTACCGCGGTCCTAAACAGGCATGGATTTTGTGCATATAGCAGAGAGCTTTGAAATGTATTTTCTTGTCCACTGGGAGCCAGTGTAGTTGATGAAGAAGCCTAGATGCTGAGGAATGTTTAGCGAGGTGAAACATGAGCCTGGCGGTGGAATTCTGTTCCACCTGTAAGCATCTCAATAATGCCTTGTCTGCCCCTAAGTACAGGATGTTTCCATAATTGAGTCTAGATAATATTATGGCCTGGATGACTGTACTCTGGGAAGAGAGAGGAAGTTTCCCCAGAATCGTCTTAAGCCATTTCATGATAGCAAAGAATGTGGAGGCTACTTTGTCCACTTGTGGCTTCATAGACATGGTGGAATTGAGCCAGAAGCCAAGGTTCTTCACTTTATTGGTGGGAGTAGGCTACTGTGTGTCTCATAGGCCAGCATTGGGAATTCTAATACACTTAGTACGCTTTTAAGCTGTAATTCTTGATCAGAGCAGAGCAGCTCTTTCATGTTTCATATCTTCGGAATGGTAATGAGAAATCCTCCTTACTGGTAAAGTTGGATTTAATATTACTGTTTTGGAAGTGCCACTTCTAAAAAGTGGACATTTCTCTGCACTTACTGCTCTATGTGCTTGACAGCCTGTTACCAATGTAAGTCTAGGGTGGGTGACAGCTACTCTTTCTGCACTCCCTCTAGACAGCCACAAATACAAGAGGATGAGGCTAATCTGCATTCAAATCACTCATCTGCATTCTGATGGGTCTTAATGGGCAGGGAGGAATCGGAGGGCTGACACTTAAACGTCAATAGGTAGTGTCCTGATCACACTCAAAGCACTGACTTACCCCCACCAGACAGCCTGGCAGACATGCCTGGGTTAAAAGGAATCCTTGTGCACTTCAGAGAGCTGCTTTGAAGTCACTCCCTACATCAAAGGCACTTTTAGGTATAAACACTGGGTCTCTGACCCCCTAAAATCAGACACCTGAATCTTGAACTGAACCTCTGTCAGAAGGACTGTTATGCTACTTAAAGGACTCAACTGGACTGGTTTTGCTACTGCTGCTACTGCTGCTGTTCTACGTGTTGCTCTGCTGCCTGCTGCTACTTGACTCTTCTGAAGGAGAGCTGATCTCTGCCCTCCCTACAAGTTATCTCCAACTGCTTCCTGGCTTGCCTCCTGTTTTATGAAGTCTCAGGGACACAAAAGACTTCCTGCAATTCTGCTGGTGCTGCGGGACTCCGCCTTCTGTGAGTCCTACCCTTGCCTGACTTGCCCTCCTCAAGTTCTAGTCCTCTGAAGTGGGTTCTGCAACAGTTTTTCTTCAAAACCGACGCATGATCAGCTTTCCACCGATCGGAACTGATGCATCGCCCTTCAACGCCAACACAGAGGCTGTTCGACACAAGCAGTTCTAAAGCCTGCGCGGACCGGCGACGATGCTCTCAGAGGTTCAACTCACGACGCTTTGCCGTCACCCTAGTGAAGTTTGATGAAAACACAGTGACCCGACTGCGTGGAAAAGATCGACACTTTGTGACCTCAGCATCCACTCTTAGCTCCATCCAAGGTAGTTTCTCAGTGGGCCCTGCACGGGTCCTGTAGCCAGTCTGTCCTCCATCGGCCTGAACTTTGGATTTGTACCAGTCCCTCACAACCTCAAGTAACCGTTTGACCGCTAGTGACTTCTAAGCACTGTTTTTGCATTTATCCTTCAAAAATTCAGATCTTGACTTCTACTAATTACATTTTTGTCGTTTTGGTCTCATTGTGGTCAGATAAATATTATTTATTTATCTAACTCTGTGTGGAGTCTTTTTGGGTTGTATTCATTGTGTTGTTGAGTGCATGCGTGTTGCACACATAATTTACACATTGCCTGTTTAGATATGTCTAACTGGTCTGTGCCAACCTACCATAGGCTGTGCACAGGTTATCTTCTGGTGTGTATCTAGCTTACCCTGATTAGAGTGGTGGTTCGTGCCTGGCCTGGGTGCATACCTCAGGCAACCAAGAATTCAATTTCTGGCATCCAGTGACCTGGCTAGAGGGGGAACACCTTCAATCTCTTCTTTGATATGGCTAGGCTGTTCGTGCAACGGCAAAGTCCATGGAAAACAAGCATTTGCAATGCAATAGGTCTCGCATTAGGAAAGTTTGAGCTATTGGTCTTGTAAATGACAATTTTTTTATTTATGTGTTGGTTTTGAAAATAGCTAAATTAATAGCTTTGTCATTTACAATGCCAATAGTTATAACTTTTGCAAATGTGACACCTATAGCATTTGTAATGCAACATGTTTTGTATTTACGTGACTTAGATGTATTGATATTACAAATAACAATGGCTTTTAATTTTTTTAAATAATTAATACTTAAATAAAAGTGATTGTAATTTATAATGGCAATAGCTTAAACTTTTGTAAATAACTTTTGTGAAGATTATGTTCAGTGTATTTTATTGTGACGAAAATCCAAGAACAGAAGTGAAATATTAACATCTTTTTGTGACATTTGTATTAAAGCTTGAAACATTGAGAGAACATATTTGAACCAGTTGTTGTTGAATGGTTGCACAGATTGATGCTGTGATGGCGCGAAGTGATGTTGTGGTGGCGACGAGTGATGCTGTGGCGTTCAGTGATGCTGTGGTAGCGCATAGTGATGTTGTGGTGCCCATTAGTGAGTGATGCTGTGATGGCCCTGAGTGATGCTGTGGTGGCCCTGAGTGATGCTGTGGAGGCCGTGAGTGATGCTGTGGAGGCCGTGAGTGATGCTGTGGAGGCCGTGAGTGATGCTGTGGAGGCCGTGAGTGATGCTGTGGAGGCCCTGAGTGATGCTGTGGGGGTCCTGAGTGATGCTGTTGAGGCCCTGAGTGATGCTGTGGAGGCCCTGAGTGATGCTGTGGAGGCCCTGAGTGATGCGGTGGTGGCGCAGAATGATGCTGTGGTAGCGCATAGTGATGCAGTGGTGTTCCAGAGTGATGCTGTAGTGTTCCAGAGTGATGCTGTGTTGGTGCTGAGTGATGCTGTGGAGGTGCTGAGTGGTGCTGTGTTGGTGCTGAGTGATGCTGTGGTGGTGCTGAGTGATGCTGTGGTGGTGCTGAGTGATGATATGGTGGCGCTGAGTGATGATGTGGTGGCGCTCAGTGATGCTGTGGTGGTGCTGAGTGGTGCTGTGGTGGTGCTGAGTGGTGCTGTGGTGGTGCTGAGTGGTGCTGTGGTGGTGCTGAGTGGTGCTGTGGTGGTGCTGAGTGATAATGTGGTGGTGCTGAGTGATGCTAGGGTAGCGCTGAGTGATGTGGTGATGCTGAGTGATGCTGTGGTGGTGCTGAGTCATGCTGAGGTGGTGCTGAGCAATGCTTTGGTGGTGCTGAGTGGTGCTGTGGTGGTGCTGAGTGGTGCTGTGGTGGTGCTGAGTGATGCTGGGGTGGCGCTGCGTGGTGCTGTGGTGGTGCTGAGTGGTGCTGTGGTGGTGCTGAGTGATGCTGTGGTGGTGCTGAGTGATGCTGTGTTGGTGCTGAGTGATGCTGTGGAGGTGCTGAGTGGTGCTGTGGTGGTGCTGAGTGATGCTGTGATGGTGCTGAGTGATGCTGTGGTGGTGCTGAGTGATGATGTGGTAGCGCTGAGTGATGATGTGGTGGCGCTGAGTGATGATGTGGTGGCACTCAGTGATGCTGTGGTGGTGCTGAGTGGTGCTGTGGTGGTGCTGAGTGGTGCTGTGGTGGTGCTGAGTGGTGCTGTGGTGATGCTGAGTGATGCTGTGGTGGTGCTGAGTCATGCTGGGGTGGCGCTGAGCAATGCTATGGTGCTGCTGAGTGGTGCTGTGGTGGTGCTGAGTGGTGCTGTGGTGGTGCTGAGTGATGCTGGGGTGGCGCTGCGTGGTACTGTGGTGGTGCTGAGTGGTGCTGTGGTGGTGCTGAGTGATGCTGTGGTGGTGCTGAGTGATGCTGTGGTGGTGCTGAGTGATGCTGTGGTGGTGCTGAGTGGTGCTGTGGTGGTGCTGAGTGATAATGTGGTGGTGCTGAGTGATAATGTGGTGGTGCTGGGTGATAATGTGGTGGTGCTGAGTGATAATGTGGTGGTGCTGAGTGGTGCTGTGGTGGTGCTGAGTGATGCTGGGGTGGTGCTGAGTGGTGCTGTGGTGGTGCTGAGTTATGCTGTGGTGGTGCTGAGTGGTGCTGTGGTGGTGCTGAGTGATAATGTGGTGGTGCTGAGTGATGCTGTGGTGGTGCTGAGTGATGATGTGGTGGCGCTGAGTGATGCTGTGGTGGTGCTGAGTGATGCTGTGGTGGTGCTGAGTGGTGCTGTGGTGGTGCTTAAGAAGGAAGGGGTATGCAGTGAGCTTGAGTATGGCGATTGAAGCAAGCAGAGCGAGGGCTAGGAGGGTGCAATGAGGGTTGGACAGGGACAGAAAGGACTAAAGCGGGTGCAGTTAGAGCTGAGGCGCGCCAGTGCAGAGATCTGTCTAGAGGTCACAGTGAAGGATTCAGTGAGTTCTGGAGGTGAGTGTGTTGTAGCGAGAGGCTTACTGAGTGCTGGAGAGTGAGCGTTGTTGCAGTGAGCACTGTAGTGACAGCTGGTAGTGGTAGGTGTCACACTGAGGGTTTTATGAGTGGTGGAGTGGGAGCGTGTTGCAGGAAGGGTTGTAGTGAGTTGCGGAGTGGGAGTGTCATGCAGTGAGTGGTTTAGTGAGTGCAGGAGGCTGAGAGTGTTGCAGCGAGGGGTTAGAGAGTGCTGGAGCGGCAGGGTGTTGCAGTGATGGTTTTAGTGAGCATTGGTGTGGGAGTCTGGTGCAGTGAGGGTTGTAATGAGTGAAATTGGTTTTAGTGAGGGTTCTAGTGTATGCTGGGTTCTAGAGTATGCTGAAGTGGGAGGATGTTGCAGTGAGGGTTGTAGTGAGGACTTGAGTGGGAGTGTGCTGCAGTGAGGGAGTTAGTGAGTGGTAGGGCATTGCAGTGAGGGCTCTAGTGAATGCTGGAGTGGGAAGACGCTGCAGTGAGGGCTGTAGTGAGGACTTGAGTGGGAGTGTGCTGCAGTGAGGGAGTTAGTGAGTGGTGGAGTGGTAGGGTGTTGCAGTGAGGCTTCTGGTGAATGCTGGAGTGGGAGGATGTTGCAGTGAGGGCTGTGGTGAGGACTTGAGTGGGAGTGTGCTGCAGTGAGGGAGTTAGTGAGTGGTGGAGTGGTAGGGCATTGCAGTGAGGCGGTAGAGAGTACTGGCGAGTTAGTGAGTCATAGTGAGGGCGTGACTGTGGCCTGACTTGACCACGATCGGTTGCACTCGAGCCTTGTTGCATTCAGTAATGTTCACTGCATAACCAGGTAAAACTTTGGGGCGAAATTGGTTTGTTGCTGTTTTTCTATAAAGCACCTTTCATCCCCCAAAATGCCAATACAAATATTGCAGTCTGTAAATAGATCTGGAGGCGTGTCCCGATAGCACTCAATCTACACAGATTTAAGTAACAAAGCCAGTGACAATGGGACTTAGGCTCTCGTCCAAGTATAGCTGCAACGATAAAGGGGGGGGGGAGCTAATCGGATGGAGACTAACATGAAAAGCAACGGAGATGGAAGGAGGGGGAGGCGAGAAGGGGGAAAAGCTAATCGGATGGAGACTAACCTGACAAAGCAACGGAGTAGGAAGGAGGGGGAGGCGAGAATGGGGGAATCTAATAGGATGGAGACTAACGTGAAAAGCAACGGAGAAGGAAGGAGGGGGAGGCGGGAGGGGGGAAGCTAATAGGATGGGGACTAACGTGAAAAGCAACGGAGTAGGAAGGAGGGGGAGGCGGGAGGGGGAAGCTAATCGGATTGAGACTAACGGGAAAAGCAACGGAGAAGGAAGGAGGGGGAGGCGGGAAGCTAATCGGATGGAGACTAATGTGAAAAACAAGGAAAAAAATAAATGTGAGCGGCCGTGAAGCAGGGAGCGGGGCAGCAGAACCCTTTGATGTAGCTCACGGCCTGGCGGCCGTGAAAGTGCAAGCAATTAGGGGGAGGAGAAGTGAGGCCAGCGCGCACTGCGCATGCTGGGGAAGCCTGTGGGAGGGAGGCTGATGGCTTTGATGTGGGGAAATGCGCATGCTTATGTTCACGTGATTTCACGTGAACTGTTTGAAATCCGCCCGATGGTTTGAGAACTTATTTTGCCCACTAAAATTCTCCCCTATCCATTCCTGCGGAATGGGATAGGCTCGACCTAAAAACTGGGGTTCTCTCCAAGGGGCGTGGCAGATGCAATTAAGGGCGTGGTTTAAAACACGTAAGCTAAAAATCTGTGTCTGGCATAGTGTGTCCCCAGACTGGTATTTTGCTGCTTCTGCCATTGCATCCAGATATAAAATAAAAAGTAACACTACACCTACAACAAGCCAGAACTATTGGTTTTGTCAATGGTTATTAGTTGCCTAAGATAGCAAAGCAACAACTATGGCTTTGTTGTATAGAATATTGAAAATGCTTCAGTTTTGAAATGATGAGACTGAAAGAACTACGAAGTTACATTCCAGGCAGTGAAGGGCGGCACTGCTGCAGAGATAGGATTTGTTTTCACCCTGAGGGTGACGACAAAAATGGAGAGCCTGATAGGGACCCGTCTCAGCACCTGCTGTTTAGAACTGCCAGAGCCGAGCACTGGCAAGACCCGGCCCACTTAAAGCCCTGACTGCAGGTAGCACACGTGCGCTTCCAGTGTGCTCGGAGCTCTTAGCCCGGGTGTCCATTGGCCGAGCAAAGATGCCATGGTTCATATAACACTAACTACGGAAGTTGAAGTCCCCCCACACCTCACCCGGTGGTGATTGAAACAGCCATTGCCGCGGTGCAGTGGACCCCTGAGACCCGCGGGTCCTTGTGCACTGCTCCTGCTGCACTCATGAGTGCTGCACCTCTGGGGTGTCCATTGTTTTTAGTGACATGCGCCTCTGTGCTCAGGCTAGAAGACCCTCTCCCCTCCCCCTCCCGCGCTGTCCACTGCTCCAGCTTGCAGCGTTTTATGGCTGCGCCGTGATTCACTTAAGGAATGGTTGCGCCCCTATGTTTATGCCCCTTTAATCGTGCCCACTGAATGTATCAGAACATTTATTGCAGCGTTCGGGTGGGTGGTCACCAGTTAACATTCACCAGAGGTCTTGTTTTACACGAGACATCCTTTGGCAGGAGGTCAGAAGTTCAAATCTCCACGTGCAGATGGTTATGAAGAGATGGCGGCTAGGTGAACATTGTTAGAAGACATGTCTGCATGCCTAGCAACACGGGCTGTGTTCACACGCTGTGCACTGTTCATACACACACACACACACACACAGGTACCACCTGGCACAGACGCACATGGACAATACTGGAAAATGATCCTTTTAAATGCACGAACATTGTATTTATTTAGCATCTTTATCAAGCGCTTTTCACCAATGGGTATTAGTTCACTGTACAATTGAACAACAGCGTCTTTGGCATTTTATACAAGAATAATATTGTACCACCAATAACTACAACATAAGGTTATATAAATCTATACAGGTATAACGTTGGTTTTAAATTGAGGAATCTTGCTGTAAACTAACAGGAACTCTTGAGTGCATTTATAATATCAGTGAAGCTCGTGTGTTGCCTCCAGAAGCTCGAGCTCAGGTCCACCGTAAAGACACAGTGGTGGCACGCAGCTCACAACATGACAACTGGAGTGTGTTTGGTTAAAGGAGTCCGCATATGTTGGGCCTGGGGGACAGCTGAAGAGGGTTTGGTCAGTGAAGGACACACATTTTGTCTAGCTCGATATTCACTCGGACAACAGGCAAGAAAGCGTCGCCCTGACACACTGTGTTTACCTAGGAAAGGGGCAGAGAGGTTGGCACACAGGGGGAGTCGCTGCAAGTTGTGATGCCCTCTTGCCGGTAGGTATTTCTGCACGCCGGTTTGACAAATGCTCCTCTGCAGTCACTGTGCCAAGGCCGAGCAGCTGTGTCTACAGACTTTCTCACAGCCATTTGTGAGGACTCAGCACACATTCCGAGGACGGCTCCTCGGTAGAAAAGCATCTCCGCTCTGTGGTCGTGTGCATGCGCCCAACGTCCCATGGCTTCCTGTAAATTATTGGGAGGTAGACTGGCCTCACAGGAGTAAAACTGCTGTCACACCTTTTGTGTTGCCACAGGGGAATGTCACAGGGGGATGTCACCTCCCAGAGTTCAGAACAGGAGCACTTTTAAGAAATGAGTGAAGTAGGCTGTCTAACTTGCGTTAATGTGTCCCTCTTCAGGTAATATCCCGAGGAATACTGCAAGAAAGAAATGTGAATCATTTCAAAGTTAGAGCATAACACGCAATTCGTATTTGGATACGAGCGTATTGGATGCCCCGGAACCCGGATTTAACGAACAATTTAAAGTGAGTAGATTAGTCTCAGAAGACATCTTCCCATGTGTATTTTTAAATGTTCAGGGCCTCCATACAGAGTCTACAAACGTGATTTATGGGCATACACCCTTCGAATCTGATTCAAAGCACCAGGATATGCAGACTCCTACACCAGAGTAACTTACTCCTGTGGACAGTATGCCGATACATCAGATGGTCCATAGTTGTAAGTTTACAGTTGGAAGCGGGAAAGGAGGCTTACCACAGAAGGAGTGTAAATGTAGGAAACATTTGCAAACTTAGAAGTTTGCGGATATTGACAATCATGGAAACACATGTGAAACCTCTCCTGTGAAAGTCATGAATAAGCGCCTTTCCATAATCATAAACAAAAGGGTAATGTCTCCATATTCCATGAGAGTTTAGTGGAAGTGGTTTCTCAATGGGAAACACATTTTCCCTGTGGAGAAAAAAGTTAAATAAACAAGAAATGGGAAATGAAAGGCAAGAAAGGGTGGGAGGGCGGGAAATGAACGAAATTAAACAAGTTAAAAAAAATAAAAGTACTCTGGGAGGGGGGAGGAGGAACGCGAGAGACGGCCTGGCGGCCGTCAAAGTGAAAGTTCGGCCAGCCGGCCGTGGGCAGTGAATAAATTAGGGGAGGAGAAATGCCAGAGGCAGAGCGCACGCTGGGGGATGCCTGTGGGAGGGAGGCAGATGGCTTTGATGTGCACGCGCATTTTAGGTCAATGCGCTTGCACATTGAGCTTGCTTTTCACGGGCACAGCATCAAATCGCCCGATCGTTAAGCTCTCGTTAAGCCCCTATATTCTCGCAAGCTCAATGCGCAAGCGCATTGACAGGCGAGACCTAAAAAGTGACTGGTGAGATGAACAATGGGAGCACTGTCTGGACATTGTGGGGATATGTTACTGAAATGTAAAAAAGCTAACACCAAACATACTGTTAAAGCTTTTTAGCTACAGTTATTCTTGCTACATACAGCTTTTGAAAGGAAACCTTGTGGCTGACCCACATGAAAGCTGCTAAATCCAAACTATTGTTCTCTATCAAGCTTGAAGAATATAGTAGGCGTAGGAATAAATCTGACAACACGCCACAGGAACAATATATTCTCTTCATAGATCGCCCCTGCCCGCGGTTATTTTGGGAATCCTTTAATGGTGCAGTTCCAAACTATATGTCAACATTATTTTGACCTCATTCCGAAAGAGCTGTGTGCCAGGGAGAATCACAGACAGCAGGAGAACCTGGGATGTCTGGCTTGCTATAAATTAGGATTACCAGCTGTAGGGTTTACCGTGAGTGGCAGGTTGTCAGAAAGTGCAAAACACACATTTTGATGATTCAGTTAGTTCCCCTAATTTCTTAAACTTAATTTATATGGCAGCACTGTTATCAAGTTTCAATGGAATATGGCTTCACAGTCTGAACATATATTGTTCACGCATGTTTGTAAAAGAAAGACAGGCTGAGAGATCGCATTAGAATTGATAACTTTTACACTCACCTTTAGCTCAGTGAGATATGAAATGGGATTCGATTCAAGGTTCACAGCATAATGAGAACGCCAAATCACTCTTAACTACCGAGTTAGAAGCAGTGGTATAATATCACTGGAACCTTACCAAGCTAGCAGGTTATAAATAGGGCCATAAACTCAGGTAATGTGCAACCCTGTTGAAATAGGTCGCATTATGTAAACGTGCTCCCTTTCACACAGTGCAACTTCAGTCTAAGTGGTGGTACACATTTCATCGCACCTGCTTCATTATTCACCCACACCTATGAAATGCTTGTTAACTAAAGAAAGTGTTCTTTTGAGAATTTACAAAGCCTGTGCTTGTTGCCATAAACACGCGTGTTCACAATTTACAAGGATAGGGATGTGAAAAATGTACTATTTATTCTGTGAAATGTAGAGAGTTATTGCAGAATAACATGTTATATGCAAAATACGTTATATCGGTATATTGACTAACTTTTATCTGAGACGCCATCCTCCGCATAAAAAAGTAATGGGAGGCTTACTGGACACACGTTCAAGGACAAAATGCCATGTACAAGCAGAAAGTGGCTCTCGGTAAACATATTCCACCCGTACCATCTTCTCACAGGAAAAAATGACGTGAAACGTCATGCCATGCATAATGGCAAAAAATGCATACCTCTAATGTAGCAAAAAAAAAATATGGGAGCTTATGCCGTCTAAACACGTTTATCACAGAACAAGATATGATATGAAATGTAATTAAAGAAAGAGAAATTTAGAAGAGTTCAGTATTTTTTTAAACCTTGCTTGTTTTATGATTTGGAGCAGCGTAGGTTACGAGTGACCCCATAACACAGTCATGCATATGCAGTACTGTGAAGGATACAAACATTGAATGTCAGAGACAATAGGAAAACTATCTTTAAAAAAAAGCATTTCGCCTGCACTACATTTAAGATGTAGGTTTCTGGTTCACTGCCTGAGGGTCTCATTTCTGGTAGATGTTGACAGAGATAGCTCAGGGATCTACATCTTTCACTTTGGTGGCAAGGAAGCAGCTGATCTGCAAAAAACAAACATCTGTCTGAGAAGGCTAGAAACGTTTTGTACAAATTAAAGAAATGAAAATTATAGGCAGATATTTGTATATATGCATATATCAGGTAGTTATAGTGAGGACCATGTTTCTGTAGGAAAAACATTTTTTGTTTTGCCTATAACATTGGCACTGTTTTTCCAAAAGAAAGGTCAGCCACCTCAGCTTCTGTTTTAAAAGTTTTGGGGTGATTGTTACAATCAAAGATGCTGTCTTGTAGGTTATAAAAGATGTAGGTTTATTAGGTTCAGGCCAGGTTACAAGTAAATCAGGTAAAGCCGCACCAGGAGCAGCATCTTGCTGATCAGCCCTTCTCACTCCAACTGTCCATTTATCCAAGCATAAATACTCTTAACATTCCAACCATCCAATGACCTCACTCCCTAGCTGAGCAGCAGGGACTTAGATATAGATAATTCAAATAAAACAATCACTAGTCCGAAAAATTATTCCTTCTAGATTAACATCAAATCAAAAGGACACGAGATTACACAATGTGATAAAACAGTCCTATGAAAATTAGAATGCATAGAAAAACAATCACATCATGCAATCTTCAGTAGAACATAGAAAACTAATAGCACCCCTAAGTCATTCACCTCCCAACATCAAGGTGCAACACACCCTTAACCACTCAGGAGTGATAACACGAACATAAGGGTGCAATACACATACCCCTACACTAGATTCTTAACCACACAAGAAGGACAACAGAAGCAATATCAATCAGTGTCTCTAAAAACATACAGCAGTACCAGGGACTTCACACCCTCTACTGTATTACCCAACACATACCGTCCCAGGGACAGCAGTGGTCTGAGCAGGTAATCGTGGTGGGGTGGGGTGGGTTGGGGGATGTGGACAGATGATTGAATAGAAATTATTTATTTAATTAATTTTCCCTATACCATTGTCTGTTGATTCCCCTCTCCAGCACCTCCCCTGCCCTGCCCCATGCCTCACCACGCTTACCTGCACCGACCGCTGTTGACCAGGGACCACATATCCTCTATTGCACTTACACAACTCATGCCAGGAAAAGGGACTACATACCCCCTACTACATCTACTCAACTCATAGCAGGACCAGGGACTCCACATCCTGTACTACATCCACTCTCACAGCAGGACCAAGGACTCCAAGCCCTCTACTGCACGTACACAACTCAAGGCAGGACCAGGTCTCAACTCAGGACCTCATCAAAGGGTATATCTTAACCCATACCATAACATGGTATCATTAAACCCATCACAATCACAGGGTATCTATAAACCCTTTACGTTCCCACTAACACAGGAAATATCAGAAAATGTAGCAGGAGGTATCATTTGACCCCCAAATGCAGCACAAAATACACTATACAGTATGACACATTCACCAAACAGGATTGAAACACTCACCCACACCCTGACACACAAGCAAAAACAAACTCATGTAGCAAATCCAGATCTCCATAAACAAAATACTCTTAGCAGATAATTATTTTACACAAACATCAGAACGTGGCAGTACATTGAGAGGAGTACTAAGGAGTAAACAGGCACGCTCAATTATGATACTGCAAAGATTCCAGAATAAACATTCAAGGTTCCTGGTCTTCACACTTCACAACAATGTCACTCAACACATACACTGTTAACCCCTTAGAAAGGGTTGAACCTTGGGCTAAACATTTGCCCCTACACTCTTAACCCCTTAGGAAGGGTGGTAAAAATTACACATCACATCAATCTTACTCTATAAACATGGCCACATTCAAGGGCCAACACATCACACCACGATCACACTCTAGGACCATCATATCACCGTATACACACACTCCCTCTTCTGCATACTCAAAATGACTGGGAAGAGAATTAAGCATGGAATTAAAAACATAAACTGAGGTAACATGTCAAGAAACCCCCACTCAGGTGAACAACTTCTCACCTGACATCCAACCCTGAAAACTAATAATAGGACCAACAGGAACAGTTCAATTCCTTCCCAGTTGCCACATGACGATCAGAAGTTGCAGTTCAGTGCCTTCAAAACGGCTCCAGTATGTGCCCCCACGCATGTGGTAACCTCCCTCCTCAGCTTCAAAAGCTTGGGCCTCCACTGCCCCAAAGTGAGTAGATGTGGTGCGATAATCATTCTTTTTAAAAAATGTGAAAGTCACTCACCGCTAGACTAAATCGGGAGCCACTGTAATCTTGTCAGGTTCCAATAAAGCCGAGCAGCAATTTTCACTGATGCCAACATTCACTCACAGCTCGAGCCAGCATCTGAACACAGGTAAAACTCACCAGTTTTACAACATAGCTGACATTCACCATACACCTTCTGTAGTAGAGACTCTTCCTAGTGATCTCAACAAAGGTTAATGTCATGCTGCCAGTTCGCTCACTTCACAACTTGATGCAATATTTGTATCACAGCTCTGCCTGTTCACTCCCCTCTGGCATGACTAGCCAAACCATGAATTCTTCTTGTACATACCAACTTCAGTCATGTTGATAGCAAAGTCCTTTCAACTCAGCGGCCACCCTCTAGATCTGCTGCACACAGTACACTGGCCTGTTTAATTGCCCTGGACGGCAAGCTGTCTGATGTAAAATAGAACACTGGTGGGCCTACCAGGATCAATCATTCCTTACAGGCTTCAAACTCTTTTTCTTTGTAATACTCGAGTTTCTTCTTAGTTACTTTAATTTATTCTTTATTTCTTGTTCTTCACATGTAGTTTCTTTTCCGCTCATCGCCAGTGTTACAATCAAAGATGTGGTCTTGTAGGTTATAAAAGACGTACATTTATCAGACCAGGTTACAAGGAAATCAGGTAAAGCTCCCCCCCTCCCCAGGAGCAGCATCCTGTTGCTCATCCCTTGTCACTCCAACTGTCCACTCATCCAAACACAAACACTCCTAACATTCCAACCATTCAATGACCGAACTCACTGGCTGAGCAGCAGGGACTTGGAACTCCGAAGAGGATGCATCGCATCAGCGTGGGAGGAAGGTCCCAGAGGAATTCCCATGGGGCTAAACACTATATTTTTCGTATTGGTACATCAGATCTACAAATGATCCATGGATTAATTTAGTCATTAAAACAAAAGGTAGGCTTCCAACCTTTTCAAAAGTAAATCCCCTGGGTTTGCAGGAGGTTGGTGCTATTTTGTTCTTAGGGGAGGAACGGCATGTGGCCCCCCATTTCTAAGCCTTCTGGAGACCCCAGAGATCCCATACCCTGGGGTCAATATGTTAAATAATGGGGAAAAGGTGAGTGGCCCTCCAGCCAAGCCTTCCCGAGCCCCCAGCGACCCCATCTCCTGCACTTTTTAGAGAGGGTATCGGGACCCCAACCAAGGGCCATAGGCCGACCCTAAGACCCCATCTCCCAGGATCTGATTAAAGAAGTGTATGTAGATGTGAACTGACAACAGTAACTGATAAAGCCAAATTAACATTTTAAGGAGCATGTTTAGGTATATTTGTAGGTGTTGCAGAAGTTGCTATAATACTGTAGCACTGGTCAGTGGTCATCCTGTCCACAAAATCATGATACATGACATTTGCAGCATATGACCACTTAAGAGGCTTATAATTTGCTGATCAAACACAAAACAATTGTTTAGAATCTGTGATGTAGACATTGAGTGTTGTATGACATTTTCTTCTTATAGTGAAATATATAATAATTTTCTAGAATATTTTAAATGGGTCTTTAGATATTTCAACAACAGAACAATATGATGGTGGCAACATCATTTATCAATTTAAAGTACATAAATGTTACCACATTATGATAAAATAATTCACCTAATTTTGTGTGGAAAAATGTATAATGACATTATATAATTAATGTTGGTGAAGGTAAAGTTTACACTTAAATGTATGTTTTGCTGATGATGATTTTGCAGCATAATTTTATACAATCTGACTGGTTTAACATATTTTTCATACCATACTTCATGCCTTTATTATCATATGAAAGATTTTGAGTCACTTACACTGCCTCTGCTACATATGGTAGCTAAGCATCCTTAACATTTGAGATTATTGTTAAAGTGTATATATAATGTGCTCTTAATGACTAGCATTAAGTGAAACATGTGTGCTATGCACAGCAGCTCAATGGTTGAAAGTTGGGAAATAGTTTTAGAATCGGATTTATGTTATGAACTTCAGATACATGTAGACTCATAAGTTTTATTTTTATTCATCAGCGTGCTTCAGAACAAGTGAGTGAGACATTCGACATGAAGTTGGGGAAGCAGATGTCAGCTGCGAGTATGAAGGTGGTACTACTGAAACCGAAGGGTCTAGCAGCATGGCTAGTGATGGGGCTGGAGAAGAGGTCTCGGACTCAGAGTCGTCTGCAGAAAACCAGCCTCAAGTGTTGGTGGACCCTACATTCTCTCATTGACTTTGAACATCGTCAAACACCATAAAGAAGATCAGCAACTTTCCTATTGTTTCCCCCAATGCTGGCCAACACTAAATGAGCTGGGGTCTTCTTCACCCCAGGCACCTCTGCACCTACCCCTGTACATCCAGCAGGGTTTACTGATAGGATTCTGGAAGTGCTGCACACCATTTCATTTGGCCAGACTGCACTGTGTATCATCCAGGGGGTCAGGCAAAGTTAACCCAGGAACTGGCCTTTCAGAATGGCCAAACACCCAAATGCCCCCCCCAAAAGCACAACCATACTTCACCATGACACTTCAGACACACACTCAGCAGCACAACAACACACCCACCCACCACCACTGCAATCTCTCCTGCACCTTCTATTTTCCACACACCTCCAACATCCACCCATGCCACCATTCCCACTTCCTCCAAACCCAACCATACTCCTCCAAACCCCCTGAGAAAGGGCCTACCCTTCCTCCCAATTCCTAAATGAGTGCCGGAGTTCAATGTGTGTATTTGTAGAGTACTGAACAATGGTGAATACAGCTGCACTCTTTTAATCAAAATTTCCAGAAATAGGGTAAACTATAATCTTGTTAAACTTTGGGTGCTCAAGGTGATCACCTCCTAGTCCTTGAGGTACGAAACAGAAATCAACAGGGAAGCCTTACACCGTGTAAGGTCAAACCTTGTGCACTCCAATGGCGCCCCAGCACGTAGATTGTTTGTAGAAAGTAGTAAACTCAAAATTTGTAGATCGTAATGTTATACTTTTAATTCTCAGTGTTGTAGTCAATCTGATTTCAAATTTGCGTTCAGTTTTTCCCACATATGTGTAGCAGCACACTATGTTAATAATTCACATAATGCCAGCCAGCTCCGTTTCTTAATTCTGGAAGTTGTTGAAAAACAGAAAACAGAGACAATAACAAGCATCTACTCCAACGAGAACTATACTGGATGCACAAACTGAGAGCCCTACATCCGAAAGGACTTAATGAGATATTAGAATACAGTTGCTTCCAATAATTTGACTCTACTTCGCTGTAGCCTTTGATATTACTTCTCTCTACTGTCACTCTTTAAATACTCTCTATAGACCTCCCTTTCACATTTCATTACAATCACTTTGATATTCCTTAGTTTTCTTTAAGTTCATTTCCTTCATCGCTTCTTTCACCTTGACACCTTTTTACATTTTTTTCTTTTTTTAAAATAACTTTATTCAAATTTCTGATTTGCATTTCTTGCACTTTCACTCCTATCCGTGTCGTATTACTTATGATCCTCTCCGCTTTCCTTTTTTTCCTCACTACCCTCCCTAACCTCATATACCATCTGTTGCCTACTTTGTTCATTTTTTTCTTTTAGCATTTTACTCATGTTCGATTCAGCAAGCACACATGAACATTATCCCACTTGTAACTTGACCCGAGCGGGCGGGTCCTCCGCTCTAAGGATTTTGTTCTGATTTCATCATTTATGTACTGTGTTTACTATTTGAATCGATATATGTCCAGTTAAAAAGGTCTTTTGTTTTCCAATGTTTTTTTCCGTTGTACCCTGGTCACTTTGTTGCAGTCCTTTTTCTATCTTCACTAATGCGGCACTATCGTACACACGTTACTTTAACCCGCGTCTTCCGGGTTCTGTTCAGCTTCATGCTTGCATCGTCGGAAGAGCATACACAATTCCAGTCCTGTTCACAACTACCTAGTGCCCACACCACCATTCACTCCCGCCCGCCTGTACATATACACACTTCCTCCCCAATGAAACTCTGGAGACATGCTTATGGAGAAGAACCGCTGCAGGTTTATTTCATACAACACACGTATGACGTTTAGGTGGGTCATCTTACGGGCGATCCAAGCAGGCAGCCGCTCGCTGTCCCGCATGCCTAAGGAGCCATCTTGCACGGCGAGTCGATGCTCAGACGGTGCAGCACATTACCAACTTCGTTATCTTCCCGCCCCACCCCCCCTGTCGGGGCGGAGCGGTGTGGCACACCCCCGGTTGGTTCAGGCCCCCCGACAGCCCGAAGGACTAACGGGGCGCCGTCGCGGTTTCCAGGAACCTCCTTCGGCTCCTGGTCCTTGGCTCAGGCACCCTACTGTGTCAGGCAGAGGTACCCTTACTGTACCCTTCTGCCGCAGAGGTACCCTTACTGTACCCGTCTGCTTCCAGATCGCCCTGTAACTCCGCCTGCAACACAAAGAAGAACATTACAACATCGATTACTTCGCGGCGCCGCTCAAGCTGCTGGGTCAGTGTTCAGGGTGGGAACAGCACTTGAGCCGCGGGAGGCTGGGAGAACGAGAGGCCGAGCCTGGGCCACCTTGGTGGATATAGTGAGTTCGCCCCTCCCAACTGAAGGCCCTCCCCTGGCCTGTGGTTGGTGAACGAGGGGCACCCTATCAGCGTTGGCTGGAGTTTCTGCCGGGTGGGACTAAACCGCTGTCCCGCCCATGTTCCCTTGCGGGTCACGCGGTCATCGGGCATAGTGCCCACACCACCATTCACTCCGGCCCGCCTGTACATATACACACTTCCTCCCCAATGAAACTCTGGAGACATGCTTATGGAGAAGAACCGCTGCAGGTTTATTTCATACAACACACGTATGACGTTTAGGTGGGTCATCTTACGGGCGATCCAAGCAGGCAGCCCCTCGCTGTCCCACATGCCTAAGGAGCCATCTTGCACGGCGAGTCGATGCTCAGACGGTGCAGCACATTACCAACTTCGTTATCTTCCCGCCCCACCCCCCCTGTCGGGGCGGAGCGGTGTGGCACACCCCCGGTCGGTTCAGGCCCCCCGACCGCCCGAAGGACTAACAGGGCGCCGTCGCGGTTTCCAGGAACCTCCTTCGGCTCCTGGTCCTTGGCTCAGGCACCCTACTGTGACAGGCAGAGGTACCCTTACTGTACCCTTCTGCCGCAGAGGTACCCTTACTGTACCCGTCTGCTTCCAGATCGCCCTGTAACTCCGCCACAGCTCTGGAGGAGGCCCCAGTCGATGACAGAGCCCCCCACCCACCTAGCCACTTCCGGTCGCTTTTCCGTGCCTCTTGTACTTCCAGGAGGAAATGTCAACTCCACAACTGGCCAAGTGTTCCCAGTCTTAGTCATAGCACCCTTCGATTTTCCTCTCGTATTGGTACTTGCCTAAAGAAACCCAAATCCCTCTCCCCATGAATCATCATGGGTCTGTTGACCTCCTTTAGGGAATGGTCTACGGCTACAGTTTCCCCTTAACTTAGTTTAATACCTAATGGATCCAAAGATCATCGCATTGGTGGTGACCCCTTCCAAGCGCTGCATGCCCTTGGATATATAACATGGGCAGGTCTAAATTCTAGCAGGGCTAGTTACCATCACCATTCCTTCCGCTACATCAGTCGTCTCGGTGACCTTGCATAGGGATTGCTGATGCCGGAATTAACTGTAATGCACCACAGGTGTTCAGTATCGTACATTACCCTCAGTCAAAACAGGACCACCTTGCACCTATTGCGTGTTTGGGTGGAGTTCGACCAGTCATTCCTGTCGCCTACCCCAACTATTGGAGCCCATTTACTCCAGGGGTTGTCATATTTCGGTTTCGAACTCGCTTCCTGGCTGATATCCAGAACTAATACCCCTGAGTTATTTCTTCCACACACTGGAATCCTTTGAATGTCGCATTGTGGACTGTGGAGGATATGGAGGTCTGAACTCATGATTGAGTGGGGCCGTACACTAACCTTCCTCTCACGTTCCTTCTCTGGGGTAAAGAGATTCTACCCATTCACTACCTAATCTTCATACAGTGACTTGGTATGCATCACAGTGTAAGTATCCAGAATAGGCATCAGGAGTAAGATTGCCAACCCAACCCACAAAGGAGCCCGAATTGTGAGAACAATACCCGTAAACTCATATCTCATGCGCGGTTCTTGAAGAAACTGCCCCTTATCTTATCCACAGCTTCTGCTAGTTGCCCAGTACTACCATTGCCTGCGTAGCAGTTGCCCTTGTGTTGGGCGTCTACCCTGTCATGCACTGTTGTACCCCTCCTTGTACCTTTCCGCAATGCACTGTTAGCCACCTCCTACTTGTTTGGTCATTTTACATCTTGCAGCTTAGCGTTTGCTTGTGTAATGCGTTCACTTATGCTACCCTTCCTAAGATTACATCGCGGGATGCGGGGCCTCGAACCAACCCGAACCCGCTTCCCATGAATCCTAATGACCGCTTGCCCTTAAGCGATATTTTGGCAGATTTAATATGTAAAGAGTCTGTTTATCATGTTTGGGGCATTAGTCAAATGAACCTTCCTCAATTTCATTTGCAACACCATGCTCTTGCCCCCACCACACTGAGCCACTTCGCTTAATGTGTCTCCCAGGATCTCTAGCCAGGCCCTAGCCACCCTAGGGGGGAAGGTTCGTTTGATGATGTTGTCTGCTGGTACCAAGTTTGCTCTCCCCGCGCAAATACCTTTCCTGTTATATAGAGCAGTCTCCTTGATGTTCCTTAGAGCAGTCTCATAATGTTTATCAGCAGTCTTTACAGCAGACATATACTGTTGAGGCAACTGCGAAATGCTTGGGATAGGTCATTATAAATTTAGGATGCTTCTTTAACCTTTTCCGTGCGACCGCGTTTCCCCCTCCGGTGCTGGGCCGTAATAAAAACGGGCGTGGTCATGACGGAACGGTTCCGTCATGAGCACAGCTCAACCGTAGCTCATGACGGAACCGTTCCGTCATGAGCATGGAAGAGGTTAATATTCGATAGGGTGTCTTTGACCTGCATTGCATAATTATTTTTACAGTGCCATATAAAACGCATCTCTACAATAAATTCAATGCGAAGTCTGGTAATGACCATTGCACTTTTGTACTTTGTGACTTTGGCCTGACCTTTAACTACCTTTCACTAATATCCCACTGCATTGTTAAGGATAACTATCTAGCGTGCCCACGCGGGTTTGCTTTCATTACCTACGTTTCCAAGCTTCACCCCTTTGAGTTTCCTTAATCTTTAGCGTGCTTAGTTGGTATCTTCTTATGGCTCGAGGGCATTTTGTATTTCACTCGTGGTTGAGACCCCTCACTTGTTACAGCACCGCTTTCAGAGTACATTTTACACCATTATTACTAACTCACCACGTTTCGTTTACTCATCAGCTTTTATCACTCATTCACTCCTTAGTGCACATTTTTTCGTTTCTTCTTAACATGTACATACGCCGCAAGAATAATTTTCTGTGCATTCTGTGTTAACGCAGATCAGCGAGAGACTTTTGTTTTTGTAATTTTTTCACAGATTCCCCCTGATGAAGTGCTATGCACGAAATGCATAGGGGATAGTGCTCACTTCTGTGAATCTTTAAAAAGTTTGGACTTTGAATCATTGATGTATATATCTAATTAAACCATGGATATTGAATCATATGCTGAAATATGTTGATTTCACATGACAACATTGAGAATTAAAAGTATAACATTACGATCTACAAATTTTGAGTTTACTACTTTCTACAAACAATCTACTTGCTGGGGCGCCATTGTAGTGCACAAGGTTTGACCTTACACAGTGTAAGGCTTCCCTGTTGTATTTGTAGAGTGCCATATGCCCCTTTGTGAAGAGTTCCTTTGGATTTCATTGCCTTTGGAGGCAAGATTACCGTTGTGAGATTTTGGCAATCCTTTGATGTATGTGTTATTGTTTTATTTCATTATTTTGTTTCCTAATGAGTTTACTGATTTATTTATATGGGTAGCAGTATCTCACTATCTTTTAGAATTCATTTTAACTTACTATTTTGTTTAGTCGTCTTTTGTACCCAGACACATTGGGGCCGATTACGATTGCGGCGAGACTGCCACCGACAGGCTGTCGGTGGTGGTCTCACCACCATCAAAGCCATTTTTACCACCCACCACATTCGGAAGGCGGGGGCTGTGATGGCAGTTGGAAACTCCAACTGCAACGCATCTGATGGGCTCCTTGAGCCCGCTAGTGTGGCGAAAGGCCTCGCAATTCCTGCAATGATGGAGGTGCCTACCTGGCACCGCTGTAGGGATTACGATGTCCCTCCCCGCCAGCTGTTTCATGACGGTTTACCTGCCATGGGAAGGCTGGCAGAAAGGGACATTGGGGTCTGTAGCAGGACGTATTCCCCACAGGCCCTTGATGTTGGTTGGTGCCCCCCTACATATCCCTGCACCATGTGGCAGGCATCTCATGGTGCCTACCATGTAGTGCAGGGATATGTTCCCTGTCTATATCTTGTACTGCGGTGTGTGCTGCAGCACGCAGCACCTGCTGCAGTACAGGAGCTGGGCAGTGCAACCGCCTTGGAGGCAGTCTCATCATAATGAGGCTGACTGGACTGCTGACAGCATGTCCACGTGAGTCAGCATGCCATCCTAATCAGGTCTATAGTTCAGGATGTATTTATTTTGCAAACTTTTATATGAGGAGTACAGCCTTCATATATTTGTAAGTTTAAATTTACCGTCTGTGTTCTGGTATTAATATTAAGTTTCTAAGTGGTGTAAAAAACATCATTTCGTGATACCGCTAATCTTCTTTTCCCATGGGGTCATATTTGTTTATTTGGGATTTGCGTAGTATTTGAGGGCATTGCTAAAGTACTGTAACAAAATGCAATATTCTTGTCAGGCTACAAATAGATATTAGTATATTAATGGATTATTTTTAACATATTAGAGATATGCAGATTACATATTTCTATACTTCACTGCACATAGGCCGTAATGTAATGCAAAAGACCTATAAAATGAACCAATACTTCAGTAGTTCCAACAACTACTGTAACTAGGACACAAGTGATATCAGATGCACATGCCCTGCTTACTTTGATTTATTTTCTTTTACCTGGACATGGAACTGTCAAGGTGATTTTGCAAATAGGTGTAACGCAAATGAGTGTTGCAAATTATTTCATAATTGATTTGCATAGGTAAGAGAACCATATCACTAAAATATGACAGGCATGCTGAGAGAAAAGGAGAGGTGAGGAGTTAAATATTTTTGTGCTCATCCTTCAGAGAGTCCAATTTCGAAAATGCGGTGGTAGTCCATGACATATGTGTGTACATTAGCTATTATTGTTAAAGATTGAACAGTTGATTATTGAACTTTAATATTAGGTGTTTATGACACAGACATAAAGGTATGGGGGGCATATTACCTAGAAGTGCGTTAGGAAACGCACAACGCACATTCCCACATCGCCGGCTATCGCCAGATTCCATCGCCGTGATAGCGCGCAATTATCTATGCGCATCACGTAGGCAAAATGAAATCCGGCGATAGTCGCCAATATGGCACATTAGCACATGAAAACAAACTTTGTTTTCACGCGCTAATGTGCTCCTTGATAATATGGGGGGGTGGATTCAGCTTTATGATCCACACCCCCATGTTATCAATGCCCTAACACCTGGTCAGAGCAGGCGTTGGGAGACCTGCGATAAACAAGTTTATCGCAGGTCTCACTCTCCCAACGCCTGCCTTGGTAATAGGGTAATAGGGTATTCCCACCTCCAACCACATTTCACATGTGGTTGGACGTGGAAACGCCCACTTTGCATGTCATTAGCGATGTTTGTCGCCGACATGCAAAGTGTGCTTGAGCCAGGCGTTGAAATGCCCTTGTGGATAGGGCTCTAGAAGTATCGCCGCTTTCTCGGCACAAATCGCCGAAACAGCGGCGATACTTCCCCTTGCTAAAATGCCCCAAAGTGTCTCTCAAATGTCAGATGCTTGAAATTCTTTATTTTGTAGTAATGAGCATGGTTATCTACATGAGTTATTTTCTATGTGCTTCTGTCATGATGACGGATGATAACACCACATACACTATTTGTAGGACGGTTTATATTTCCAAAATGTATCTGACCATCTGTGCACTTTATTTATGTTTACCACATGTTAACGTTTAACATGATACTTTTATTAGTTGTGCAGACATCATAATATAAACTTAAATGTAAATATTTAAAGGTTAAGATTTGTCCTACATTCAATAGGGTGTCTTACATATGAGTACGGTCGTGATAAAGGGGATTTTCTTATGGTAACGTATAGTTAGGTGCTCATACCTCTTATTATGGTGCCGAGGTGTTGGGTTCTCATCCATATCCAAGAGCAGGTATGCAGCACATTGCAACATCAGGTTCATTGTGGGTCAGCAAGTACAAGAGAAAGTGCCAAGTCCTGTACAAGGGCCACCATAGGAAGGCCGACAGAAAGCAACATTGTAATTAGGAGGGCGTAAATGTGGCTGTAATCCTGCCGTCAGCCTCTATTTTGCTCTTACACCGTTGACATAGGCATCTGCCCGTGACCGTGGCAGTGGGGCCATGACAGACATTCAACCATCAACCTGCCAACATATACATCAGGTGGGAGAAGAGTTCTGATGGCAGACAGACAGACTGTCAATCTTTGACGGCCCAGACGCATCCACAAAGATATAAATCTGGACTTAAGTTTTAACTGTGGCCTTTGGCGACCTATCACAAATTCTGTAAGATTGTATTGAATAAGGATATCTTCAATTGCTCTCTTTCTCTTCTAATTAAAAAACATGATGGGAATTGTTCTTTTGTAACAACATGTCTTTGACGATCCAAAATAGAGCACTGTAGAAAGTAATTTACTCAGAGTCCAAAATTTGGTCAAATTTCATTAGAATGTGCACAATGTATTTTAAGTTTGCTGTGATTCAAAGTTATTCACATGCTCCATTACTACATTTTCTAAATCCCACTTATTTCTGACTCACTTTTTACATCTACTTGTACTAGCAGCTCTGGATCAATTTGCTTTGTAGGCATGCTACTACCTAGCTTGACTTCTTAAGTACATTCAAATATTAAAGTCCTTTTTTTCTCATGGCCATGTCCTTCCAATGACTCAATTGACTTCACAATTACAATTGGCAGAAACTGATCCATACAGTGTTGCCATTAGGAATGTTGTTTGCTGATTTCATTTCAGAACCTTTTCCAGCACTTGAGCACCACTAACTCCCTTACCTTAGAGAAACATGACTACATGAGATGACAATGCCATCTTGCACTTCTCCGATGCGTCAAAACTAATTTCAAAATGCATGGCATGACAGGATCAGGGTGGGAATGATATCAAAAATACACCCAAACACCCTTAATAAACTGCCCACATTCATAGATCACGACCTTTCGAATATCATGGCCTTTCACAAGGCAGCAGATGCCTAATTGTTTGAGTTGAAAAAACTGAAAAAGATTATTCATTAACAAATAATATTTGGGAATACCCTGCAGTAATTATATGGCTCACAAGTAGAAGATCCACATCATTCAGGCTTTTAGAGAACATTTGTGGCAAAATATAACGAGGGTGTGCTCAAAGAGAAGTCTTGTGGATTTTAATCATCCGTGGAAAACAGACCTAAATTTAGAATGTAATTAAAATGCTTTTGATGAAATCATGTGGAATGGGAATTGCCAAATCGTGACTATGCAAAATTAAACCATGCATTTGCAATCTCATGACCTAATTTAAGTGGTGGTAGAGAGGGAAGTCCTTTGCAACGGCAACCGAGTTCCCCCATCAACATTATGGTCTGCTCACCTAATTTAGAATTGGTCAGATGTAGATCTGATGACAGCAGAGACAACTCTGTGGTCAAACCCCTCCTACAGCCCAACAGAGAAAGGGCAGCTGGAGGTTGGGCTATATGTCCCCTCACCTAAATTAGATGGACAGACATACATCTGATTTTCAATGCCCATCACCACTAGGAAAAACCTGGCGGTAAGGGACATGGGAAAGTGCTCAATGTCACTCTCGCCACTAGCTGCTTTTAGTCTGTTCATCTATTTGGTTGCATACAGCGAAGTAATGGAAGACTGACATGTAAGTTAATGAAACCATTGAGAGGGGCTAAGAGCGCACTATCCTCTTTTTCTTTTGGAACTTCATAGGCTGGTATACATGATTTAAATAATTGTGTATGCTGTAAAAATTGTAATTATACAAGTAACATAGATATATAAATTCCTTCAGAAGTGCAAGACTTGTCTTTCAGTACAATATAAGTTAGATTCACACAAATGTATAAGACCACAGAGGTAACCTACATACTCACTCACAAATGTAAGTTATTGTCTGGAGGATCGATATTGTCATTGGGTCTGGAACACTGGCTACAAGCTCCAAATCCAAGCAAATCCATCTTGTGCGGGTCTGTAGAGGCCTTTTATTCAACTGGGCAATTCCCAAGTTGGTTGGAGGCCCTGGAGGCTGGTTTTGGAAGGTCAGGGCAGCACCTCCTGCCTTGGAGGCTCCCCACCTTTTCCAGCACCCCAAGGTTAAATGCAGCACTCACTGGGAGGCATCAAGATAGAGTGAGAGATGGAAGGACGGGTAAAGTAGAGATGAAGAAATCAGAGACAGAGTGAAGAGAAAAGGAGCGAGGGAAAATGGATTGATGGAATAGAGCAATTGTGAGGAGAAGAAGGGAGTGAGGCTCGTTTGAGCATTTTTCAAGGTTTGCTTTTGGTTCCCCAGTCTGGCACTGATCTTCAGACCAATCATCGCTGTGACTTCCATGGGATGAAATTGAAATCTGAATAGCGCATACTTATAAGTGATGTCTTTAAAAACTTCCTTTTCTTCAAAAAACATTTTATTGACATTTAGTATAAGCAAAACAACTCAATTCCTTTTGTGCTACTCTCCCTAATTCCCTACCCCTGTATATCAACAGTGGAATATACGTTGCACTACTCATTTTAGAGAGCTAGTGACCTGTGGCTCTCTCTCTTCTTTAGTGCAGAAGTGCCTCATCTTAGCCCGCCTCTATATTCTATCAATGCTCCACATATTTTCCATCACTTTTGTGAGAAATCCCAAACTTCATAGATTTTTTTTTAAGAATCCTGAAATAGTAGTCATACTTCCTACTTTGTCGGGTGCAGTGCCTATAAAGTTCTGTATGCATTTCTATGTCTTGTGCTAGCACCAGAACAAGTCCCACAAATATATGTCTTTCAATGACTAACAAATATAACATGTTCAGATGTGCTGTCTTGTGAGTGGGGATCATTAGTCTTTCTACCACAACCAACAAGGTCTCACTGATTTTCCTTCAGAATAGAATAAATAGATGGCTCTGCATCCTTACATTGTGTACAAGAGGTCTGCCAACTATTTCTGGAAAGTGGGGTAGGAGTCTCTTTGATATCTCCATGGTTTACCTCTGGTGAGGTAAATGCGGTGCAAGTAGTTAAACTACATGAACTAAGACTTGCAAAAATTGAAGTCTCCCTGGGGCCATAAGTATTGTTTGCCATTTTGCATCCTTGAGGGGCCCCATGTCTTCATCACAACCTGGCCTCAGCACATGAAATGTATCTAGTGTATCACCAAGGTGCCGTAAACTCTTAAACAACTTCCAGAATGGAAAGTGGTTTAATGAAGTTCTGACCGAAAGTGGCTGTCATTTCTCTGAAGAAGTGAATTATTAGTGGGAGTGGATGTAGTCCACCACCAGTAAAAATTTCACTTTTCTTGTTAGGTCCAGTAAAGGTTTCAATAATTTAAACCCGAGCTTCATGGTAGTTATGGAACAGAAAATTCAGGCAAAACTTAAGAAAATGTGTAAAGTATTTAGAAGTACTATTACAGGTCAAAGTTGAATATACAACACATTAAAATCCCAACCCAATTTATAAAAATAGAGAATGCAGTGCGGCTGGGTGTGCCACGTTTATGCTCAGTGCCAGCCAGTGGGAGGAAAACACTTCTAGCCATTCCCTAACTAATGGGAGAACATTTCCCAGGGGAGACCTTACTCACTATTGCAGCGCTTCCTGTGTACCATACTCTAAACTAAAGACTCATTTCCTTCACTCTCTAAAATCAAGATGGCAGAACATTTCTTTACTTGTGGAGAGCTCCTGTGGCCAGAGAAATGAGCAAATCTTCCCTTGTGGCTGCTTAAAGGCGGTTCAGTGAGCAGCTCCTCTCCCACTGGGATTGGTGCCTTGCCCACTACCTGGACATTGAAGGGGGCAAGCCCAGTTGTGAGGTGTGTCTGCTCCTGGTAAAAGCCCATACAACCATCATGCTGGGGAAAAGAACATCTCACCACACCCAAGACTTTTGTCCACTGTCTGGGAACAATACACATTTCATCACAGGGGAGCTCTCATCAGTCATATGACATTAAACACTGGTAGAATGGCACATTTGGCTCAAACAGGAAAATGCCAACTGTCTAAAAGTTGCATTTACAAAATAGTCATGAAAAATCATATGTGCCTATGAAATTGCATTTCCAGTGACTATTGAAATGAGTCCTTCAATAATTTTTCCTCCATCCCCCAAACTGAGTTTAATTAAGCATTATAAGGGGTTATAATATAACCAGGTGTATTCCTACGGAAAAGTCAGCCTCATCACAATGAAAAACGACTTTGGAGATCTTTCACTGCCAGGAATGTAAAAATAAGTACACATGTTCTGCTTGTTGGATACCATGCACACTGCCCTATGGTCATGAAGGGCATACTATAGGGGTGTGTTATAAGTATTAAAAAGTAAGGTTTAGGCTAGGCAAAATGCTTATTTTGCCTGGTTGAATTGGCAGTTTTAAGACTGCACACCTAGCTTGCAGGGCGGGCCGAGAGATATGCTTTACATTGTCATTGTAAGGGTGGCTGAATATGTGTTGTAGTCCACAAGTAACAATTAACTTTCAGACCATGTGTAGACTTTGGCACCGATACCTTCAACCAGGGATTTATACATAGGTTAAATATGCCAATCAGGGTTGTAGCCAATTTAACCACATCTTAGGGGTCAGTGCAAATGCACTGGGGTCTGGTTAGCAGTGTCCCAGTGTGCAGAGTCAAAATAACAGCAGCATCAGTCCATTTGTATGGGGTGACCGTACAAAAGGAGGCATTTTCCTACATGCCCCTCACACCCGAGATGAAAGATAAAGAGCAATTCTGCCATTCCCTTGGCTAGTCTCATAATTTAATAGGTAGAACCTGGAAAGGCCATCTGCATTGGCATGGTCAGCCCTGAGTCTGTGCTCCACTGTAAAGTCCATACCCTGTAGGAAGATACTCATTAGTTTAGGGTTTTCTCCTGCCATCTGCATGAGCCATCTGAATGTGGTCAGTTTGGCCTCGAAGTGAGTCTCAAACAGGTTGGGCATCAGCTTCTTCATTGACCAAACTACAGCAAAGACTTCCCTCTATATGACACTCCATCTATGCTTTCTGGGGAGTAGTTGCCTGCCAATAAAGGCAATGGTTGATCCTAACCCTATTCATTTAGCTTTTATAATACTTTGCCAATTCCATTTTTGAAAAAAAGTGTTTGGATCACAAACTTCTTGCTGAATTAGGTGCCTTACGTTCAGGTGTTGTGCACATCAGCACTATCAGGGTATCAAAGGCTTTCTAACACTCCTCAGTCCAGATAGATGACTTTTAAGTCAGGTTTCCAGAGGCTACAATGGTGCCACACCCCTTGATAAACCTTCAGTAGTAAGCCGTCAGATCCAGGAATGATATGACATGATTTTGTTTTTTTTCAGGCTCCCAATCTATGATAGTTTGGACTTTAGGCTGGAGTGGCTGCACATGTTCCTATCAGGATCTCACCTAGTATGCGTTTCCGCAGAAGTGAAATGGTCAATCATGAAGAATACTCCGAACCTCCGGGTCAAGCAGAAAAATCCTAACTTAATCAAGGCCTAATCCTGCCTGCCCCTGAACCGGAGATAGAATGGTAAGCTTCTTTTTGGTGTTGGCTTGAGTATCCTCTCTCTTTCCTCCTGTAATTAAAATAATTGTTTTTGAGTTATGAAGAATATTACACTTTTTCCATATATGAGACTGAAAGTAGGCACATGTAGGAGAAATACCTGACAATTCTTCCTTCAGTCTAAATGTTCTTTAGGGCTGCCCTTCTGGATAAACTGACCAGTTACTGAAAAGAAAAGAACATAATGTAATTCCTTGAATTCCACTAACTAGTAGGTAATATATAACTATTAAGTAATATCTCACCTATCCTGCAGGCAATAAATCTTCAAAACATGCTTTTCCTTGGAACTTGCAGGTACAGTACATATGTTCTCAAAAGTCTGCAAACAATTAGCCATTAATTCATGCCTCATATAAAATTACGTTTTCATGCAGACTAAAAATATAAATGGTAAATGCACCATAAGGTTAATTCAGTTTTTAGTAAAATGATGTAAATTCAAAATCATTAATTATTTCCAAATGAAATACCACTAATAAATGTCCTTGTATGTTTTGTTTCTTTGATAGACAGCTGGAACACAGAAAATAGACTTTATTCCCAATATACGCACAGGTTATTCGCTCAAAATAATGAAGCGCTTTCAGAGCATTACCCAGAAGAAGTTAATAATGTCTCCTTAATGTAATTTTCTCTTTATCTTGACAAAAAACACGAAATGAAAGAAGACGGGAGCTGTTCCTGGGAAACATGTGCACCGTGATTCTCCACCCAGCGCCGATACAACAGGAACTGGAGCCACGATAAAGCCCAGAAAACAGAAGCTCAGGAGACGCCAGGAAATGACACCGACTTGAGCACCACACGAGGTAAGTTGCCGTAAGCAAGCAGGAAGTCACTCTGACGACTAGCGACTTCCTGCAAGGGAGAGGGAAGTCTTAAAAGCTACGCCTCTCTCCCCTTAAGGGAGCAGCATTATTCTGGGCCTGCATTTGGACAGGTCCAACAGTTTCCTGCCAACTTAGTGGCCAAGGTACACTACGGGCTCCTGCCCTATCTGGCAATTGCTGGTGTTGATAGTCTGGCCTGACTGTTACAGGGCTTACAGAACTTCTCTGAGATTGGTCAGGTGTTACTGCCAGGTGGAGCAAAAAAACAGCAACATCATCAATCTATTCTGCACTAAAGGTCTCCAGTCCAGACAGTACCCTGTTCACGAGCGTCTTGAAGTTGACAGGGGCATACTTCAACCCAAAGAGCATTACTTTAAATTGGAAGTCGCTGTCTGGAGATAAAAGTGCTGATGTATCCTTTGCTCTCCCAGTCAGATCAAATGTGCTGGGAAACTTGGTAGCCCTTCACTGGTAAATGAGCTCATCCGCTCTAGGAATGGGATGTGCATCAGTCTTGTTGACAGAATTAAGTCATCTGTAATCCACGTAAACGTAGAACCTTAGTTCTGTGGATCTTTCCTTTTGGGTTGCCTGTCGGAACCAGCATCATTGGATTTGCCTAGTGAGTACTGAAGGGCTCAATCACCACCAGAGACAACATTTTGGAAACGTCTTCCTTAATGCTTACACTTACTTTGTTTAACAACCTATAGATTTAACTCTTGACAGGTAAGTGTCAATGTTATGAATTCACCACTGAGTCACTCCAGGTGTCAGAGAGAACAGTCCAGCAATTAGGGACAGTGACTCTGCTGCTGTTGCACTGTCAGCATAGGGGAGAAAACATCTCACTCCACTGAACCATCCTGGTTGGTGCTTAGTGGAGGTCTGGAAGAAGCACCGTCTTCTCTTCCTCACCTCCATCTGTGACCAAGAGCATGGTTATATCAGGGCTGCCAACGTGGAACTTCAAACGGTTAGCAAGGATCACTCTGTGGGGGTATCTGTGGGTACTAAGGTCCACCAGGTAGGTCACCGCATCCATCTTCTCCGGTACCAAGTAGGGCCCAGACATTTGTCCTGGAGGGCCCTGGGACCCACAGGATCCGCAAACCACACTTTCTGACCTGGCTGGTATTCAACCAAGGTTATGTTTTTGGTTATACCAGTGCTCGAAAAGTTTCTAACTGAACCTCAAGTTTTTGTTAGCCCCTTTGAATTCAGTCATGTGAGTACACAGACCAGGCACATACTGTGTCATTTCTTGTTTGGGTTCCTTGAGAGTTTTCTTCCACTCTTCTAAGACAAGATTTATGAGACCTCTAACAGTACGCCCATACAGAAGCTTAAAGGGGCTGAAGCCCCCTCCTTTTTGTGGCACCTCATTGTAGGTAAATAAAAATAAAATTAATCTCTCCAAAAGAATATTGGCTTGGGATCATAATGGGTGATAGACTTATAAGTCACTTTGCACTCATTCCATAACACCTTCACGTACACAGACATGAAGCTTGCCCCCAGTCAGAGGTTACCTCTTAAGGGAACCCTACTCTGGTAAATGTACTAAGCAGGGCCCTAGCTGCCACTGGTGCAGTTACTGTCCTCATAGGAATGACATCAGGTTACTTAGTGGCATGGTCCCTGAAACAGTCTGGTGGGGGACCTGTATATTGATGGGACGGTGGTCCCCTATCGGACGTTACAGGAGCAGTTTGGTCTGCCTGATGGGACGTTTCTACTGCATGCGGCGGTGGTGGCGGCGATGCAAAAGCATTGGAGGGAAGGGCTGGCCGAGCCGGAGGTGAACTTGGCGTGCCAATATGTGGTGATGGCCGCGGGCACTGTTAAAGCGGTGACTTGCCTTCACACTAGAATGCTGAATGAGGGACTGATACCACTGCTAACGCTGAAGTCGCGATGGGAGGACAGTTTGGGCAAGCCCATTCCGGACACAGTCTGGAGCCAGGTGTTGCGACGGACATGGAAGGGTACGAGGAATGCACGATTTCAGCAGGTGCACTTCTTTATTGTACATAGGGCGTACCTGACCCCGGAGAGGATAAAACGGTACTTTCAAGTGTCTGACGCAGTCTGCCCGAGATGCTTGGCACCCGAGGCTGACCTGGATCTCCTGTTATGGGGTTGTCCGAATTTAGGGGCATATTGGCCGGCAGTGGGGGAACTCCTGAATGCGGTCACAGACAGGGAAGTGGACTTTGACATGGCGGCATGTCTGCTGCTCTGGTTCCCTCATACTAAGAAGACGAAACTCACGAGTAAATTTATTGACCTGGGACTCATATTGGCTCAGAGGGAGATAACTTGGCACTGGAAGTCCAAGGAAGGCCCATCGGTAAGGAGATGGATGAATGAGCTGTTGAAATGGTCAGGTTGTGAAACTATTATCAGAATGCGGCAAGCTACTAGAACTGGCAATGAGAAATGCTTGGACATGGCGAGAGCCTGGGAGATGGTGGTCCAGGCATTGCGTGACTATCTGATTGAGGATGTGGAGGAGGAACTGTGATTGTATAGGGCTCCATGTAGGCTAAATGATTGTAAGTAACTCCTGAAGGGTGGCGTGCTCCAGCATTAGTACGGACTGTGGGCGCCCGCATCGACAGCAGTTGAGGGGGGGTGGAGGGGGGGGGGGGGTGTTAAAGGGAATAGTTAGGCACCGCGGCACAGATTACGAGACCCAGCGGATAGGACATAGGATGGGTCAACGAAGCAAGGGGCTCCAGTAGACCGCGGATAGGCAACCGGGATTCACTGCTGAGGGGACCCGGGAAGAATTCTCGGGAATGACGGGGGGAATGGTATTGGTGTGGGTGAGAGTTGTTCACGGCGTCCCTAGGAGCACTCTGTGTTTGCCTGGTGGTGTGTGGGGGGTGGGGTCTTAGGGGGGTAAAAGCAGATACTACATGTGAAGCTAACCGGACGCCCAGACAGGGCGTGCACTGAGGCACCCTCCCGGAAACAGAAGACTTGGCGCGCCGCCCAGCCTCCGGGATCTGGGCTAAATGGCTGTGTACCATACCTTTGTTCAGCTTTGTATGATGCCGTACGTGTACTGGTTGGCCAATTCTGAGGTCTTGTTTCTGACTCTGCAATAAAAATATGTTTAAAAAAAAAATGGTCCCTGAAACAGTCTTAGGGTCCAGGAGACCGACAATGTCTATCCCCACCCTCTGAAAAAGTGTCCCATCCACAGGGAGTGGAAGTAAGGGAGTCTTGTGCTGTTCTCGTGTTTTTCCATTGGCTTGCCAGATAGTGTAGGAGTAGCAGACCTCCTTCTCCTTCTCAGACATCTGGGGCAAGTAGACGTGGTTGGCCAACCTGTTTCAGGTTTTAGTCTACCCCAAATGCTCAGCCAACAGAATATCTGGGCTACATTCAAGAAGAAGGCCCTGTACTGTTAGGGAGGCATCCATTATCCTGTTTGCCCCAGATGTTGTGTCCCTATTCTCACTGTATAGGCACCTTACTCCCAGTAGATCCTATAGACTCCACTGGCATGCCAATGCTCCTAGAATTCAACTTGCTGCTAAAGGCTTCTATGTTTTGGGCATGTTCTCAGTGCTTGACAGAATTTCTCACTTCAGGGTCCTCCTTTCCCCATGTAACTCTGAGATCTCTGGCATGTCTCTCGGGGTAGGCTCTTTCTCTCCTTTAGGCTCCTGATCCTCCCCCTGGGGTCAGATTCCTTCTGGGCCACAAAAGGGTTTGAGGCTGCTTTTCCGCACCTCTTTCCTTTCCTCTTGGTTGAAGAAACCTGGGCCATTGTTCCAGACTCCAGGGTCCATTGACTTCCCTCACAAGGTATATAGGCCCTTGTGGCCACACATACCCACTCTGGCAGACCTGACATTTCTGAATAAGTATTTCTTTTCTCTTCAGCTCAGTGAGAGTTTTCTTGGTTGCTTATTAATAAACACTCCAGTGAAATGGCAGGGCTCAAGTTTCCTTCTTCAGGGCAGCAGCCCCTCCTCACTCAAAGGTGACCATTATTTTCGCATTCACTTTCCCTCAATGTCAGCATTGACTACCCTACTGGGATAATCTGCTCCGTAGAAACCTGCAGGTCCACCAGTGTGGTCATGCTTACTTGTGTATCCTTCAGAGCCTCTCCCTTAGTTCCACTGATGATTGACCATTGCCTGTACTTCACCAAGATGGGAGGTACAGTTGCCAGAGCTTCAACATCTGCCCAGCACACAGGAACTAGGTGGCTTTAGTATTAGCCTTAATTTACCCATGGCAAACTTTAATCCCAATTAATACTAGCATTCCCTTGGGACTGCCCATGTTGGGGGGCATCTTGGAACAGACTGAGACTCCCTTTTTATGTCCTGGCTTGGGACAATCCAGGCACACCTCTGCATTCACACGGTCAAAAGATTCTTCCCCTTGTACCCTTCCACTTAGGTTTGAAAACAGCATGGGAACTCCCCCTCTTGAGTAGGCTTTTGAAAGGCCCCTATGAGACCTCTTTGTTTTTATAGTTGTTTCTCCACTCTTTTCTCCTGAGAAGGCCCCCCCCGATTCCTTGGGATCATCCCTCTGGGACAGCTCAGACGGAAAGCGTTGTTTACAATGCAGTCGTTACATCGCGATGCCATTACATTGCAGTTTTTAGAACGCAAGTCGTTACAACGACTTGCGCTGGATGGTGCTCTAGGACAAGGAATAGTATAATTTACTATTCAACACCTTCCCTACTGTATGTAGACTGGAGTTGGAATAGTAAATTATACTACTCCTAAGTCCAGTGCCCTCCAACGCAAGTCGTTGTAATGACTTGCGTTGTAAAAACCGTGATGTAACAGCCTGCGATGTATTAGCATGCGTTGTAATGTCATACAACCGCTCAGACTCTCTAGTGCACATCCACATATTAGCTTCCCTAAAAAGAAGCCAATATGAGGCATTCCTGTCCTTTCCCCCTGCACTGGCACCGTTTCAGAAGTGTAGCGCCAATGCAGGCACCCTTACACCATGGTGTTGTAGGGTCACCTTCCTGCACAAAAACAATCCACAGCGGCGTTTTCCTCTTTCTATGTGTGTTTCAGGATGCAGCACACATAGAAAGTGGGAAAAATGAGAACTAAAGATATTTCTACAAGTCTGCAATGGCACTCCCCTGGATAGGGTCAGTTCCTCTTAATATCTGGGGGACACTCCTAATGAGCACTTTGGCTGGTCTCTCCAAATTCAGAAGTACAAAAGTAGGTTGGAGCATTACACAGGAGGTATTCTGAGGGCTCTGCAGGATTCCAGATTTTCTCCAATAACCCCTGCACTACAGATTTGCAATCTATAATCTCTGGGGGGTCATTATATGGTGGTGAACTCTGGGTCCATGAGAATGCAAGTGATATGAGCTGGTGGAGAATCGTTTCATACAAGTTCTCAACAAACTCTCTGCTAGTACCCCATTTATCCCCCTCTGGATAGATCTAGGCCTCAGACCCCTTGTTCAGAGAGTAAGACTGAGACTACTTTTGTACTGGAGGAGGATCTGGTCCTCCGCAGATCTAGTGCCCTATCGGACGGGTTTGGGCAAAATCCTAAATCTCCCATGGCCGAAAGGATCCCATGGTTGGGGTATATTAAATGCTGTCTTACAGAGATTGGGTGTGAGAACCTCTGAGTGAACCCAGAGACTGCACATAGCGAGAAAAAAACACACTTAAAGGGATGTACTGGAGACATGTTGATGGAGGGCTCCCTAGGACTGGGAGGGTGGGCTCTCTGACCTCAGCCATTCTGTATTTTAAAGATAATTACTCTCCGGAAAGTACATGGATGTGATTCAGCTCTCGTTAGCTAGAACTCAGTAAATTACATTTCGGATTGGGACATTGCTGCTTCCAAAATTCACTGCAAATGGGCACTGTTCCCTCTTCTGATTCATATATGAGTTACCCCTCCTGTCCTGAGGCAAATGAATACCTAGATCATGTAATGTTCTTCGACCCATACTTTAAGGCTTATTAAAGGAAATAGATTTTGCTGTTGTGCCACAACCTGGGTACAGGAGACTTTAGAATTGTATTAAGGACTCTTTGATCAAATACTTCACAACAAATGTTATTTGCTGTCTCCTACTACATATGTGGAGATGTAGACAGAAGAGGGCTACTCTGTTTGCACCTGACTAGGTTTGGGGACTTGCATGCATTCCATGTCTGTATGATGCAATTGGTTCCTATCACATGAATTTTATGTTGTCCTTTTTTGCTACAAACTTGGATTACTAGCAAAATGCATGCATTTTATGTATTTTATTATTTGTTTTGTTTTCCATTGGATTTTTCTTAACAATATTTTTATCTAGGAATATGTCAAAAACCATGATATTTGTGTGGGAACATCTACCCCAATGAACACGGAATGCCTCCCTTGTGCAGAGTAATACAATACAGCGATTTGTGCTGGGTTGCATTACTTCATATATTTTAAGTCATTCAAAGCCACACAAAGTGGCTTTGCATGACTTTAAAAATATGACTTAAGGGCAAATTTACCAGAATTTTGGTGCAGGGCAGCGCAGCAAGTTACCCTGCTGTGTTGCCCTGCGTCTCAGGGAAAGGGCAGTAATGTGCCGTATTTATGCAATACAACGCACTCCTGTTTTTTCCGCCTGCGCTAGCAGCCTAGCGCCAATGCAGGCACCCTTGTACCAAGGTTCAATCCTGCCTCACAGGCAGGATTGTTTTATGCAGTTGGGACTCTATACAGCACAACAACAATCAATAAAGGCGTTTTCCTTATTCTATGTGTGCTGCAGAATGAGGGAAAAAACACAAGGAGAAATAAAGATACTTCTCCTCGTTATGTCTCACATGGGGAGGCATATCTGTTTAGTTAATTCCCAGGATTACCAGGTTTGGTAAATATTGGAATGTGTCAAAAACCATGGGATTTGCGTGGGTACACTCACAGCAACGCCCATGGAAAGACTCCCTTGTGCAAAGTAATGTAACGCTGTGATTTGCTCTGCGTTGCATTACTCTATATTTTTGAAGCCATTCAAAACCACGCAAAGTGGCTTTGCCTGGCTTCATAAATATGTCTTAGAGCTTTGTGTCATGCATGTACCACATTGCGTGATGCAAGCATGATGCACAGCTCTCATAAATGTGCTCCTTATTCTCTTTACAGGACACACTTGTCCACTGTTAGTTTAAAAATCATTTGATGGTGTGTTTTCAAACTATATATAAACACTATTTTGTCCTCCTTCTAAAGAGTTGTGTGCAATGGTGATTCACAGACAACAGGAGAGCCTGGGATGTCTGGCTTGCTAAACATTAGGATGGAAAGCAGGTAGGGTTTATTCTGGGTGGCAGGTTGTTGGAAAATTCAAAACATGCATTTTGATAATTCAATGAATTTCTATAATTTTTTTAACCTCACTTTATGTAGCAGCCAGTATTGTTTTTAAGTGTTAATGTGGATGTGATTACACAGCCTAATCATACATTTATCAAAACGGTTTCATCTCGATTTCCAGCATGTTTGTAAAAGAAGCACAGCATTCGAAATGATAACTTTTACAGTCACCTTTAACTCAGTGAGATATGAAATGGGAAATCGATTCAAGGTTCACAGTATAATGAGAACGCCAAATCACCCTTAACTACCGAGTTAGAAGCACTGGTGTAATATCACTGGAACCTTACCAAGCTAGCAGGTTATAAATAGGGCCATAAACTCAGGTAATGTGCAACCCAGTTGAGATAGCTCCCTTTCACACAGTGCAACCTCAGTCTCAGTTATAATTCAGATTTCATCATGTATTCTTCAATATTAACCCATGCCTATAACATGTTTGTTAATGAACAGGGGCTTATCTTTGAGAGCTCATGAACACAGGCAGGATTACAATTTGCAAGAATAGGCATGAGTGAAATGTACAATTTTTCCAGTGAAATTGCAGGATGTGTGCAAAACTAATGTATTATGCAAAATACCAATTTTGCCAGTATATTGAGTAACTCTTCTCTGCGAGATATGAGCAGCATCATAAATGTACTGGGAGGCTTTCTACTGCAGATTCTGGTGCAAATTCAGAGTCCATGAAGTGCTCGCTGGTGAATCTTTATTTTCAACTGGGCTAATCATCAAAAATCAATACATTTCAATAACATGAAGCACATTAGGCTCAACAAGAAAGGCAACGTTCAAACCATAAAGGTTTATTGAAGGATTAGCATAGTTACAAATTAAAATCATCAAATCAGTTATTAATCTAAGAGCAATATATGAGAGCACTAGTCAACGTATAGTTCAAAGCAATCCAAATGTCAAAAAACAAAGTATTATAAAGTTGTTCAAAAAATGAAAATTAGGCAAAATCAGTTCTCCCAGAATTCAAATCCGGAGGAAAGTCTCTTGTTAGGACTGGGAATAACCCAATGCTTTTTTAATTTGAGGTCTTCATCCTTACTGTGCTTCTAAAGTTCAACACCGTCTAGTGTGCAATTGATTACAAAATTAAACGTGCATAGTAGATCCCTGCCCAACAGATTGAGTGGACTCGAATCATATATTACAAACTGATAGTCTTCTTCGAGACGCCTTATTTTCACAGTGACAGTGCCTGAAAATGGGTTCATACTTTGTTTGAAATGCCTACATCTTGGACTTGCTTCCCCAACAGAGGTAGATTAGGTACCTCTGTCCAGCCGCGGCCCGTGGAGGGAGTTACGGTGGGGCAGGGAGGCGGGGATTTTGCGATGCAGTGCGCGCTACGAAATCCGTTTCATTAATTAAATATTTTACTTACCTGCAATTATCCATATGCCGTTTTTTAGCACCCTCCACCCTGCCCTTCCCCCTCCCCGCCTACCTGCCTCACCGTAACTCCCTCCACGGGCCGCGGCTGCCTCTGTCATTCCAGCAGTAGAGCGGGTAGCTCAGTATAATCAAGAATCGCCATTTATTTCTCTATCTATATGGCCGACTCTGGTCTCCCTCTAAAGCACCACAAAGCCTTCAGTCCTCCTCCCTTCTCATGCACTGTCATGATTGATCAGATTCCAGTCCATTGGCACTGATAAAAAACGAAAATTGCTGAATACTATTGGCTCTCATAAAAGGTTTTTTTAACCATTGGTTTAAGATTTTGCGTTATACCTTTGCTTGGCCATGTTTTGATGTTTCATGGGAGCCTTAGACATATTGCATTATATAACCTTGGAAGTGGCATATTCTTAATTGGCATCACATTCATGTTTGGTATTTGAACATTGTAGGAAAGTGGAATATTATGAGGTATGACTGGGTAGCCTTCCCATGTAATATTATCAAATACCTTGAAGGCAGTCTTTAGATTTAAACTAATAAATCCTTAGCTAAGTCCTGGTAGAGTATCAAAGAGCAGCCAGGCTTTACTAGAGAAACACGTGTTAAGCATTTTGGAGTACTAACATGGACGATAAGTAATTGACATAACTCAAGAAAATTCGACACCAATATAAACATTAGAGTGTTTTTTTATCTGAATTTAGACACCAAAATGAATGGGAGAGCAATACATATAACCAGCATACATATAACCTGAGGTATAGTTCTTTGAAGCAATATTAAATAGGAGCAATAAAATACATGGACAAATAACATTACAGTCAATGGCAAAAACCACTAGTGACAATCGGTCATTTGCAGGTCAAGTTACGTGGAATTACGGTCATGTTGGCCCCTGGACCAGGCCACAACAGTCAGATCAATTTTACCTCGCCCATGGAGCCCGGGTGCAGAGTTGGTCCAGCTGTCCTTGAATGGAAGCTGCAGTTGGTGGTGATATTACTGCTTTAACGGTGCTGCAAGAAACAGTTTACAAAAACACAACAGACACACAGCTGCTGATGTTAGATTATGGTTGCACGGTGTTCCCTGTAAATGCAGCATCGAGTATGGGGGTCGGTTACAGATTGGTGACCAACAAGCCTTGGCAGCGGTTAGCACAGCAAAAAGATTCTGGAACTTCACTGGGTCCGGTGGAGTGATATAGCAGCCGGAAACTTTGGGGCATGTGAGACTACAGCTCTCACAATGCACTGAACCACCTGAATTTGAGCGATCTCACTGAGGGCCTGATGGTCAGCAATTTTTTGGGTCCGTTGAGTGTTTTTACCTTCAGTTTGCAGGGGACTAGAGCCACTAGTTCAGGGAAGACTGAGGGTGCTTCTGGCTTCCACAAGATTCCCTCTATTCGGGAGTGTCATGTTTTAGTCAAGGTTCATTCTCTCAGGTCCAAGTCTGTTGCCTCATGGACAAAGTATCCCTCATTTGCTTTGGTGCTGTGGGCAAAGTCTGGTTGTCAGAGACACAGGTCACTTTGTGGTCCTTCCTTGAAGTAAGTTGTTCAGATCTCTGTTCTGCTGTTGGGGGGGGTCCATTAAATACTGGATTTAGGAGAGTTTAGAGTGTGGGAGTTAGTAGCCAATGCAACTAATCCGCCCCTGAGGTGACCACATCCAGTGATGTAAGTCATTTTTTCTACCCAGAACCCGCTATTTCTGCCCTCCTAAAGTTGGCAGAATTCTATTTTGGTGTAACGATCAGAGGCAGCCCACCCTAGAGGTGTTGCAAGCCTTCCTGGAGATGTACACCACCTGCATATCTAATTTCCCACCTTGTCCAGGTGTAAGCACATCTGGGGTAAGGGGGGCTGTGTCTTCCTCAGAGGGACAGTCCAGATGCGTATCAGAGGCAGTGCACTCTGATGTGCTGATTCACATCATTGTCCTTGTAATAAAGATGAGAATCTAGAAAACAATATAGGTTGAACAAAATCTTACGTGTCCATTTTTCCTTGTACTGTGAATATGAATCATTATCAAAATCTGCTGCAATGCCTTTATTTTGCTGACAATCCCAAGGCCTCCCCAAAAGACCATAGCATGATTTGTTTCACAATATTAATCCGGGGCTAAAGCATACAAAGATTCCAAGAGTCCACTGGTTGGAGGGATCAAATTCTGTACAAGCAAGAGCAGAACTTCTCTTGAATAATGAAGGAATAAATAACTTTATTACTAGATTACTTAGTACCATATTTAGATCTCGGTGGATGGAATACTCCATCACAAATGTGACAGATGTCCCGTCTGCCGTATTATGATGTCCATAGGATATATTGGGATCGTAATACAGCGAACAGGATATCCGTCATGTTTCTGATGGAGTATTACCCTCCGCCAAGATCTAAATCAGGCCCTTAATTTTTGTTTCTATTACTCATGAATTTTTAATGAACAAATTGGATGTAAGCACTGTATGAAGTACATTGCATCAGTTTCAATTCCTTCATGAAGTATGGACTCCTGATCTATGTCTGCATGCAGATTTGTGAAAAGCTATATCATGAATGCATTGGTTTGAAGGTTGAAGTGGTTTTAAGTTATCTCGCAATAAAGTAGAAAACCGACTACAGCGGCCATATCTTGATGCTGAGTTAAATATGTCGATTCTGAAGCAAATTTTTATAGCGAGACTTATGGTTCTGCTGCTTAAAGACATCAACAGGCATTGGAATGCCTTAGCAGCAATAACAACTTGTAGACTTTGCCACCAACACGAGGAATCCTTGGCCCACCTGGTTTGTATATGCCATTGTTTATTACATGCACGGCGGACTTTATTGAAACCTCCATTTTCAAAATACGGGGTACGGACCTGCACTGAAGCTATGAAACTCCTTTTTAATTTGGAGACTTCAATGGAATTGGCAAGGTTTGCAAATTTCGTATATAAGGTTAAAGAACTCCTAAGTAAAGAGCACATTGTACTTACTTGAAATGAATTTACTTGGCATGAAGAATTCACGCTCCATTTAGGATTGTATATCTTGCACTTTATTGAAATGGAATTGCCTAGTTCACTTAGTACTAGCCTTGTAGATGCCATTGTCGGACTCAAGCACTTCAAGATAATACTGAATCCTTTATTTAAAATGTGGTTTGAACATCTTCAAGATAGCAATGAATACACTTTTAAATCGGAGGCCCCGTAAGATTTGCAAAAATTGTATATAAGAGGATGAATTCATTAGTATTGAATTGATTTATTATTATTTTTTTTTATTCTGTTTATTGTTTGAAAAATGGTAACACACATAGCAGATTGCATTTTACACAAGTAGCATATGCAGTACAATCAGCAAAGCTCTTACATTTGCAGTTTAGAACACAAGGATGCATGTTTTTATAAACAATATAACAACGTAGGCTGTCGGCAGTACCCCAAGAATGAAACCTGTGTATCACATGTGAAGCAGCAGAAATATGTTACAAAAGGTTAGGTCATCAGTGGTCAAGTGGCTGGTATGACGTCTAATAATCAAGGCATATATATATGGACTTGTCTGGAGACCAGGGGACGTCTCACGAATGCACAAGACAGAGAAAGCGACAGGATCACAGGTAATGTAGTTAACATGTAAGTTGCAAAAGAGGCCAACACAGAAAAAATGACAGCCTCCTCTGTGCGCCCAGATCAACACTTCGTCCTCCGGCAGCAATATCAATCTATGACGTGCCAGCGGGCCCAGGAGACATCAACTCATCTCTAGCACGCACCCATTGTAGGAATGGTTCCCAGATGTCTCGAGGGCGAGAGGCAGTCGGCATGGACTCCCAGTACGTTCCAAGTTGAGTATGGCCATAGGTCACATCTGACAACCAGTCCGCGAATTTGGGAAGGGTTCTGCGCCCCCAGCGGATAGCCACTTGGCGCTTGGCATATAATAACAAGAGGGCATGGAGTTTGCGACATTTGGGTTCCGTGTCAGCTACCCACCCCAATAGGCCCAGCAGTGGGGAAGGCATGTCGGCTCTCGTAAGGATCTGGTTTATGGCAGCGAAGATCGCCGTCCAATAACCATGAAGGGATGGGCAGCTCCACGCAACATGGATTGAATTGATTTATTAGTTAATACCAGTTCTTGATAGATTTTATCTGTTTTTATGCTCCTCTCGTTAAAATCATTTTACTTTGTTTTAGCATGTATAAGATGTCAAATTCACCAGGCATGTACCAAATGCAACAAAGTAAGTGAGTTCTGGGGAGATTTTATTTGAATCCTTTGTAACAATTTTTGTTAATTGATACAATAAAATTATTCAAGTATTCATTCATTCACTCATGAGACCCAGGGTAATGAAGATATGCATACACCACACGTCTGCCACCCCTCCCTCTTCAGACCCAGAGGAGCGTTGCTCAGGGTCAAGCATTGCCAGGGATATGGTACCTCCTGATTCTAAAAATGGGACAAATGTAATGTTTAGTGTCAGCTAGTCAGATTGGGGAAATGCCAACATCCATCAATAGAAACCTTTGGATGTGCTTACATTAAAATATGTGCTTGCTATACTTGCTACCAGAGGGCAAGAATTGTAAACGTTCATTTACCTTAGAGATCCACTATATCAATTTTATCACAAATGGATACTCCTAAACCCACTGTAGCCCCTGCTCATGAGATGCAGTGAAACACAATTCGTATCTTCTTGGGCAAGGGAGACTGGGGAGAATTTGCATGTGTTCAAAAACATTGGTAAAAATCGAACAAACGCGATATTCTGTGCAATCTCCCAGCCAGCAAGTCAGGGTGAAGTATGTGTGACACCATTCAAAATAAACCCTGTGATAAGTAGATGCTAAATGTTAAACATATAGGGTATGTTTCCATACACCCAAGGAGTAAGATCTGAAACTAAAAGACAGGTAGCATAAACAGCAGTTCACTTGGAATAACTTTCCAAATATTGAAGATACACCGCATTCAGTTTATTGACCATGTCTGGTACCCCAGTGCTCAAGATACCTCTAAATAAAATCACTAGGGGTCAAGCTTTGGCAGGGAAATGTTCTTACTATGTTTTATGAAAAAGTGCTAGTAATCTGACAAACATCATGGTACATGTGTTCTTCTGGTCAGCCGGAGGTCTATCTTGCACCCGTAGATTTCTTAGGTCATACAACACTACAACAGATATAGGGGCATATTATCAAGGCCAACATTGCTGCTTTAACTGCTGTTTTCAGCCGTAAAGCGGTGATTGAATTACCTCAGTATTAGCAAGTAAACGCTAATAGGCATCAGGGCGTGTTTCCTTGTGTCAGCCGCTGTTTCCCTAACGCATCGCATCTCTAATGAGATGCAAAGAAGGCGTTCCCTCAGAAAACAACAGAGAAAAAGTCGCTAACCACTTATCGTGGTATTCACAAGCTGGACTCTGACACCCATAGCGACATAAAAAGCTGCGCTAACCGCGTCATTGCCGTAAGCTAACGTCTGCTAAATTTCAGCCTTAGCTATATGTATAAAGGGAGGTGAATTGTCAGCCTACGACCACCATGGCGTATCACCAATGAGTTCCCTATCGCTGCAGTGTTATCACTGGATTTCCAGCGATAATCCCGTATTTTGCCGCTATTGCTGCATTATTTATCACCTTAGAGATAAGCGTTCATGATAACGTGATATCTCGGCAATGAAATGCACCGATAGCCGGCGATATTTAAAACAGTGCTAATCCCGCTTTGCAATAAATATCGTAGCTCCTTGTTAATATGCTCCATGGATTTTTTTACTTTCCAGATAGTCCAAAATGTTGTATTGTTCATCAAATGAATGGTGAACCATAAACAGTCATTCTGCCAAAATGTTGTGATCTGCGCTAACATTACATAATTGATTTGCAGGCTACATTCCCTAGGAAACCTCTCACATGTTTGGTATTGTCAGACTCCAGATATTCGGGGCAACATTTCCTTCTTTAGTGTTTCAAGAATTATCTTTGTGCATCTGAGAAAACATCAGCATTTTTTGCATATTTAAAAAAATATATATATCGCCAGATATTTCATGATATTTTCAGACTGCAATGACATATTTATACAGGATTTCTAGCAATATATAGGCTGAGTGTGCCCCCGAAAAAGACTTTGGATTGCAAGGGTGTGCAAAAAGATAAAAGAGATAGCTTGGTTGATCAAACTAATACTGATTGTTTTGGTAAAATTGTATGCTTTATAGAAGGTACACCCGTTTGTACTACAGAGCAAAGGGTTAATATGTTCACTCATGGCAGTCTACAATGTGTCAGCAAAAGGGGGAGAGAAAAACTGTGACATATCTTAAAAGATATCATTCTGTTTTATCTCTGAGTTTCAAGCAACACAGCACTTCAACTTTGGATGCTGGGTTGTATCATAAAGTTAGTCAATTTGGCCCCATGTTCATATAGCTTAATGCACACAACCTTTAGCCATTAGCAGTAGACTATTTCCATTTGGAAACTGCATGACTTAAGGTGACATACTACAATCAATCTCCACTGTGCACAGTATTTTGTGGTGTGCTGTGGGTTATGTGCACAATGGTCCTAGGGTTAAGGCCTCATATTAGGATATGTTCTGTGATCAGCCTTTAGAGCTTTTGAGGTAGACTCTGATTCAATGTGACATTAGTGGCATTTCATTAAAGCCAGCCGGTTTCTTGCTTAATGCAGGTCATGTATTGGTGAGGGGTTGTAATAAAACCTTCATGGCAAATAAAATTGTCTCTTATAAAGGTTTTCCTGTTAGGAGACTTGTGCATTTGCTTGAATTCAATGATTTCAGAGTCATTAACGACAGAGGGCCTAATTTGGATGTCAGTCAGAAAGCCTCTTATTACAAAGAAGGCGGTTGGAGTTTAAACTGGTGGGTCAATCCGACTGGCTTCCGCCAGTCAAAAACCTTTCATAATGCCTAATAGACAGCATTTCCACCATAGGGATTATGATGTTGCTTTCCGACAGGCTTTCCATGTAGGGCTCTATCACATGGAAAGGGTGTTGAAAAGCGTCTTTGGGAGCCCCTAGCAGGGCCCCCTCCTTCCGCACCTCCGGTTGTGGGCAGGCACCGTGAGGTGCCTGCTACATGGTGCAGAGATTTATCTCTATGGGAGTTTGTTTTGTGGCCAGTTTCGTAATTCTGCAATTACAGTTTTGGACCGCCAACCCGAGGTCGGTCAGTTCCGAAACTACAGAGATGTCAGTCGGAGTCAACTCCGACTGACATCACGATCAGGCCCAGAGTGTCTTCTTTGTAAAGTAACATTGAAAAACCCGCATTGTACTATGGTTAACTAAAGACTAGAGCTGGGAACTACAACCAGTATAAATCAGGACCTGATTTGTATTTGAGGTTGAAAACTTCAGAGCATTCTTCTCTGGCATACAAGTATGCACATATTGATCGTTTTGAAAATAAGCCTATATAATTGGGTGCAGTTAGAAAAAATCTCTCCAGAAACAATGCAAACCACAAGATACCTTTTATGGGGATGTATTATATTCACTTCATCAGGTTTTAAAACCAGTCATTTGGAGCAACAGAGGATCCTCGTCAATGTTCACTAGTATGAACTTCATATTGGCACTGCAAAATGTTTCATGACAGATGTACGCATGGCTAGCCCACACTTGCCTCCTCTACGCTACCCCAACAACAAATGCATCTGAACAACACATTCCTTTACCAAGCATGCCTTTACCATGCAATTTTGTGGTAAAGGCATGACTGGTAAAAGGATGTGTCATAAAGATCTCACCCCAACCCACCACCCTAAGCCCTAAAAACTGCCCCAACCCTGAGCCCAAAACACTACCTCGAGCCCTAAACACTACTGACACCCCAGAGCCAAAAACACTACCCTGACCCGAGCCCTAAATACTATTTGACCCACCTGAGCCCTAAACATTAACCAACCCCCACTAAGCCCTAAACGCTACCCTGAACCCCCGGAGCCCTAGAAACGACCCTGAGCCTAAACACTACCCGAACCCACTTAGCCCTAAACACTACTCTGACCCCCCAGCCCTAAACACTACCCTGACCCCTCAAGCCCTAAAAACGTCCTGACTCCCGCTAAGCCCTAAAAACGACCTCGACCCGAGCCCTAAAAATGACCCGCCAACCCTTATTAACTACCCACCACCCCAATAATACGCAGCCTAAGCCCCACTTCACTCACTGCATCCTTTCTAGATGCTTCCTGTTCCTGGGCCCTCCTATCCCAGCATCTAGACTGCGTACTGCCTTAATCACACATATACGTGGTTAAGGCATATGCATAGTTAAGGCAGGCGTGGTTGAGTTTGCAGGTGAATGGCACACGTGGCTCTGCCCACGTTACAAAGGCTGTTTCCCCTGTAAAAGTTCACAATGTCTCTTATTACAGGAGCTCTTTATGGAATTGTTTGGTTATATTGACCATGCTTGTGCAATTTGGATATGTCCCTACTCAGAGATGTTGATCAATGTGCATGCATCATTCCCATAAATTACTGTCATTCAAAGAACATGTTCAGTGTTACATTACAGAAACATTTTACTCCACTATTGTCTTCAAACCATGCTGGTATACCAATCGATGTGTTTCATGTTAAGATTTGATTGTTGCTCGTATTTAAACTGTGCCTTAGTTTTAACATTTATACTTTTATTTTTTATGATTGGTTTTCCAGTAATTTGAAGGTTTGGTGTTAGCTGATAACCTTTAATTTTGATAAAATGATATATTTAATACTTTTAGGGCCTATGAGAAATTAGGTTGCTGATTTGCTGTCCTGAACAAGCAGCAACCACAATCCCTGTAAGGGAGAGGCCCAACCCACACCAAATTAACCTGTGCTCAATCCCCTGGCAGTTTGGCACGGAGCATTCAGGCTTAACTTAGAGGCAATCTGTAAAGTATTTGAGCAACACTACAAACAGTAACACAGCATAAACACCCTACAAAAAATATCCCACATCAGGTTAGAAAAATAGAGCTTAGTTTAATAAATAAAACAATATCGAACTGGCAAAAAAAAATTCAATCAGTAGGACTGAAGTTATGAATTGTTAAAATATAAAGTGTAAAATAGCACCTAAGAGCACAAAGCTCCAATCAAGGCTATTTGTTGCACTGGACCAGGTAAAAGTCAAACTGCGATGGAGCACAGGTCAATTCAGTCCCAAGTTAGTCCAGCTGAAGGTTTATCTTCTCATGTTTTGTGCAAAGGGTTACATTGGAGAGGGCCACGAGGTGCAAGGAGAGCACCACAGAGGCTGTCAGTGTGGTGTCAAGAGCAGACCGGGTGTAGCTGACTGGCGGTAGGTCAGGAGCTTCACATTAGCGGTTCACAGTTAATGATGATTTTTTGGATGAGATGTGCGGTCTTGGGGCAGACTTGTCCATTTGCAGTTGCAAAGAGCCCAAAAGCTTAATTTAAGAATCTGTGAACCATACCAAGGTTCCAGTTCCTGAGCTGCATCACTTGGGGGTCAGGAACTTGCTTCACCTTGGCTGAGGACTATGGGAAGCCTTTTATATCTCTGATAAGGAGGTCAGCAGGCAAGCCTTTGGCGTCAGTCTGGGGTCCTGGGCAAGTTGCTGGTCCAGTTCCTCCTCCGAAGGCAAAAGGGCAGCAGGTCAGCACAGCAGGGCACTAGCTCCTTCATAGTAGCAGTCCAGTTGCTGGTCCAGTTCCTCCTCCGAAGGCAAAAGGGCAGCAGGTCAGCACAGCAGGGCACTAGCTCCTTCATAGTAGCAGTCCAGCAGAGTAAGAGTTCTTTTAGCTGCACAGCAGTACTGAAAAGTTGGTGTTTGATTTCCTAATTTATACCTGGTGCCCTGGTACTGGAAGTGGAAGAAACCTCTAGACAGTTGCTGTGAAGTTCATGGCTCCAAGCTCACTGAAGTTAAAATGCAGGCTTGTTGGGCCCTTTGTGTGAAGGCAGAGCACAGGCTATTCGGTTATTAGTGGGGATGGGCTCAGCTCTATTCTCCTCATCCTACTAGTGGGAAACAGCCTTTACAATGCTGAATTTTGCACACAAAGCCTTTACCATGTATTCTTTACCACACTATGACTTTCCAACGCATTACCTTTAACATGCAGGTCTTTACCACGCATATACCTTTGCCACACATGCCTTTACAAAGAAATGCTAAGTATATGTCCCGTAAGTGTGGCAGTGTGAATATATACATATTCACTGAAAAAAATATAGGTTTCAGGGAGGTTATAGTTAGAAATTAGCTTTAAAAAAAACTTTGAAATTCACTAAAAAACCATAGGTTTCAGGCACGTTATAATTAGAAATTAACATTTAAAAACACCTTAGAAATTCACCAAAAAAAACACAGCTTTCTTTGACGTTATAGTTAGTTGAACTTTTCACTCCGACAAAAGCAGAGAAATTCTGCCGTTATAGTTAGTTCAGCCTTCTTACACTCCGGGTGAGGAAATTTCGGCCCGAGTGAAGACGTAAACTTAGGACAGTCATAAGTGCATTCTGTGAATACCATGAGTAGTAAGTTAGGATTTTGTCCAAAGTTAGTTCTAGGAATCGGGCCCTGGGTGTGAGAATCCGGACAAAAAAAAATTAAGTGGGGGCCCCCCCACTTCATTTAAATTTGCTAAAGGGTGGGCCAGGTCCCTGTGGGCAACTCTATAATTATATTTCGGGGCCTGCGGGGCCTCCACAGCCTGCCACCTCCCCGGCTATGTAAATTAGGCGTGGAAGGGCGCAAGGCCCTTCCGCAGCCCCGGGGACCGCCACCGCCCAGGGCTTGTTTTATAGTTAGTGGGGGCCTCCAAGGCCCTCCTAAGCCCCAGGGACCGTCACCCCTGGGGCTTTAATTAAATATGCAGGGGGGACTCACAGGCCCCCTGAAACCCCAGGGACCACCACCTTCATGGGGCTTTGAAAATAGAGGGATAGAGGCTGCGTAGCCCCCCTCCTGGTGCCCCTGAGGGCCCGGTGGACCTCCACCACCCAGGGCCAGCTCATGCAATTTCCCGGGGTACCCACCCCCCGGGACATTGCTGTTTGCTATGGCAGGGCGGGAGCATGACTGCCGCCCTGTCATAGCAATCCTGCTTTGCTTCATTGAAGCGGGAGCAGGAAAATCTGCTCTCGCTTCAATGAAGCAAAGCAGGATTGCTTTTGGGCAAGGGGAGCTGGATATTAGCAGCTCCCCTTACCCAAAAGCAATGCCGGTTCCTGCAGGAGGCGGGGATCTGGCGTGACCGTGGGGGCATTGGGGCTCCCCCACGGTCCCCAACGAAGAGGCCAGGCCCCGGGGTTAGGGTCCCTGGGGCCAGAAGTGGACAAGAGAAGGGGGACCATGCGGCTCCCCTTCCTAATAATTAATAACAACATTCAAGAATAGGCATGCCCCGGGGGATGGAGTCCTCGGAGCGAATATAAATTAATGGAAGTGAACCATTTTTTTAAGAAAAGTTTGGAGTGGTGATCCTAACGTGGTGCTCAGCACGGGCCTCTAGTGTGAATGCGCTGGGTGCGCGGCTCATCCTTCCCCAAAATGTGGCTCTAGTTACGCCCCTGACTGGCGTACGTCGGCTCTGCCCACTCCGCTTACACTTACAGAATTCCATAGATTCTATCCACTGTATGTTAATGATCCAGCTGTAAGGCTGGGAATATCTTGCAGATAGGATTCTGGGCCTTTTATTACCTGTGTTCTGCAGATCCAGCAGCTCACTCTAGGTGTCCAGTGGAAGGGACTCTGGGTATCCAACAGTCAGAACTCCATGATCCAGAGATGACCGACCTGGGAGGGTATCCACTGAATGAGAATGCAGTATATCACAGTGAGAATTCCAAGCTCCTGGAATCGGTTTTCCAGGCACCCATGCAGTATTCCTGCTAGCCAGTAGCCCAGATTTTAGTGGGCGGGACCCCAGGGTACTAGAGCAAAGGCTGTGGGGATCCCGTAAAGAAGGTGGGTGCCTCAGGAACAGGCGCAGTGCCTACTCACACTCCTTGCGTAGCGTCGGCTCTCTGAGGCTTGGTTTGCAATACTGATGCTCCGCTGGGGTTGCCACTGGTTGGCAGCCAATTGAAGCCAACATATTTACTTATCCAATCACTCCCCCAATGCCCAAGCACTTACACATTTACCATACACTCTCCTTGCAGTACTCCAATCATCCAGTCTCTACCCATGTACTCATAGAATGACCCAGACAAAGTTACATAACCAAGGTCTTCTCCACTGCCAGAGGTAACTTGGTTGCATGCTCAGTCAACAGAACAATGAAATGTGGTAGGGCCCAGGGCCATCATGCATACATAATGAACACACAGACACAGTTGGGTAGATAGTGGAAAAGGCTACGGGCACGTGCGTTCATCCCCTTTTATTTACCAATGTCACATGTCCAGTGACGTCTGTGCTGGATGCGTGTGGGGTGAGTGTAAGCCAGCCCTCAGGGAATGGTTGCTGCTGGCAACAACTACAACAGTGATCATCAGATCACACACAGAGATTTAATCATAAAGTTTCCATGACTTGTGGTGCACTAAGGTAGGGGCACCAGATCCTAACTCCTTCGCTGCTAGACCTTTTCCCCCCTGTGCTAAGCCTTTTTCCTGGTCATTTGGGGTAGGGCACGCGTAGGCCCCTGTAACTTTGGACCACATAAGGTATCCACGCCAAACATGCTTCCTTTTCTTCCAACATCATGGGGGTTATAAAGATACCCAGGGTTGTGTGGATTCCCCTGGAGGGGTCCCAGAAATTAGCCAAAATACAGCTAAATTTAGTTTTTTGGGGGGAAAAATGGGAAAAAGGGCTGCAAATAAAAGCGTCTGGGTTTTCCCCTGCAAATGGTATCAAAAAAGGGTTTTTGGGGCTGAAATCACCATTTTCCCAGCTTTTAGGGAAAGACCGAATTTTGTTAGAAAATCAACATTTTTTACACAGTTTTGGTTTTTTTCTGGGACATAGCCTATTTTTGCTATTTTTTGTGTTTTCAACCTCCTTCCAGTTAATGGTATAAATGGGTATGAAAGCAATAATGGATCCTGGAAAGCTATACATTTTAGACAAAATTCTGAAATTAGCAAGGGGTCATTTGTGTAGATCCATCAAGGTTTCTTTATAGAAACTAACAGTTAAATATAGGAACGTCAACGTTTTCCCCTGTAACTTCTTCTAATTATGACAGCTCTTTGAAAGCAAAATACTGTTACATCCACTGGACTTTACTTCTAGAACAAGAAACCTTTCAGCCAATGAGAAGAACCAAGGAAGCTGCAGGAGTTTGGACTGCCCCTCTGCCAGTGTGCTGTTTGCTGGGTTGGCCTGCAGTGGTTGCTTCATTGCCAAGGGAACAGAGAAAGGAACTTTGTAAGGACTTTCACCTACAGAATATTCTCCAAGGGCTTGAACTGTGCTTGCCTCCTGCTGAAGTCTCAAGGTCAAAAGGCTTCACCTCCAGTTCCTTCCTGAATTTCCTTGCTGTGAATTCTGACTCAAGTCACTTGCGTGCCGCTGGGAGCTGGAAGCGCGATGCATCAAGAAGAAGCGTGTCGCCGCCACAGCTGAAATCATCGCAATACCGGAGAAGCGAGCTTTCGTCGCATCTCCCTGGAAGCGTGTGTTCATCAAAGCTGCCTGCTGTTGCATCACCGGACAAGCGTGACGCCATCGAGAGAGTCGCCATCGCATCACCGGAGAAGCTTGTCGCAGGGCCTGTCGCGGCTCCAAACTACAGAGTCGTCGCAAGGCTGCCAGGGCGTCATCGCATCCTCATCACATCGATGCATCCAGGGTGCCATCTTCTCGCATCGCAACTAGATCATCGCATCACCTCAAGGTGCCATCATGCGCACCGCAAGGGGCCCGCAGGCCGAGAATCTACGCATCACCTCTGCACTGGTAAGGCTCACGACGAGCCCCCTACTCTGCGAAAGCATTGAGAAAGGACGCAACAGTTCCCCCGGGTCACGGAACCAACGCATCTCCTCTTTTGCGAGCCTTTTGTTCACTTTGCGTTACGCATCCAGGTACTTTGTTGAGAACTTTGTTGCATTTACCATCAACTTGAACTAAGAGACTTTTAATCATCTTTTTAGTAATCTTAAGTGTAGTACTGTGCATTTTTGTTGTTTGTGGTCTTGTGTTCAAGTCTATATAAAGAATGCTTATTTTGATAAAACCTGTGTTATGTCCATCTGTAGTGTCTTCACTGTATTACTGTGTATATTTAGCACTAGGACGCCTGAGGGTAACTATCGCGCTTTACAAATCCTCTTTCTATTCTATATTCACAAATGCTTAACACACTGCCTCTGAGTTAAGCCTGTCTGCTTGTGCCAAGCTACCAAGGGGGTGAGCAGGGGTTATTAAGGAGTGTAATCCCCTTATCCTGACTTAGAAGTAAGGGTCCCTATTTGGACAAAGGTGAATAACATTGCCAACTAGAGACCCCCAGATCTAACAATCGTCTTTCGACTGATACTGCTGGAGGAGTCTTGATGATTAATACAGAAATGGTTGCAATGAGATCTAAGATTTTACAGAATAGTCTTGCGCTTGATATTTTATTAGCGAAAGAAGGAGAAGTCTGTAGAATGTTGAAAATTCAACATTGTTGCACTTAAATTCCTACAAGTCAAAATATAATTCCCTTTGGGCGAATTACCGTAGACACACAGGTTCTTACAGACACACACATAGACTCACCAATATCAAATTATAACAAGGAAGCAATATAAACAATTAAAAATGTTAATAGAAGTAAAACACTCTAATAAAAATAAAATGTAAACAATTTATTGACATACATTATATTTTGTTAAAAAATGGGAAACACATACAAGACGGAACATTATATAATAAATCAAATCAACATTCCAATTTAAGAGGAGCTACGGAGAAGGACTAAATTCCAACAAAACACTTATTTAGAATTTTCCTTAATTTCTTATCCCAGATTTGCTCCTTAAGCATCGACGCGTTTCGGCGGTATATTTAATGTCTGACCGCCTTCATCAGGACAATTGTAATAAATGTTTCCCAATGGTTCTCAACCGATAAAAATCGCTCAGTATATGATAAGGGGTACTCTGCCTCCTTCTCACTTGTAGGAGATATTCGTCCAGCGAATTATCTTCTCAGCGTTTAAAAACAGAATCATCTCGCTATAATAATTTTGTTGGAGGGCACAGCAAGATACTTTCTGAACTCCATGAATAACAACTGTAATATAAGTCAGGGATAGTATAAACCAAACACGCGGTAAAAGTGTGTTCATTAACATACACAATCTGTAGATTCAGAAGTCACAAATCCGTTAATAATATACGGTCCCACGTTACGGGAATCATAGATCACACGAGGTTCTAGCTACGTGCATTCCCTTTTAGTTCATTTGCTTAAAGCGTCCCGCGTGTTGGAGTATAATGCTCAAAACGTTTTTTGCCGTTTTGAGCATTATACTCCAACACTCGTCTAGATCGAGGTGGATCCAGACCCCAAGATATTTGACCGGATCCGAAGACCAGACCAGCGGGAATTCCATGTCTGGCTGGGTCGTAGTTTCCGTCAAGGGAATAATGGTGAACTTATCCCAGTGTACAGCCCGTCTAGATAACAATCCAGATCTGACATATTCTTGTAGCAGTTGCCCCAGATACTGAGAGTGCTCACGGACAAACAACACCTAGTCATCCGCATCAGCGATATTGCGACTGGGCGATAATTAAAGTTTAAATCTGTTTCCCTATGCCTCTGCTGTATCACACACGGCAGAGGTTCTATCGCCAATGCCAAAATCAGTGGGGACAGAGGACAGCCCTGTCGGGTTCTTCGCTCAATAGAGAAGGGTTCCAACGTCAGTCCACCCACCCGCCGAGGGCCGACGGGTCAGCATATAGTAACATAATCCACTTTGCAAAAATGAACGGGAACCCCATGCACTGCAGGATAAAAAACATGTACTTTCACTCGATTGAATCGAAGGCCTTAGCAGCATCGAGCATCACAGCCGCCGCTGGAAGGCTTGGTTCCAGTACATTGAGCATTGTGAAGATAGTCTGCAGATTGTGTGATGTAGACTGCTCGGGTATAAAACTCGACTGGTCCGGTAAAACCAGACACGAGATCAGAGGCTGTAATTTAATGTCAAGAATTTTGGCTAGGATGTTCATCAGTGACAACGGCCTGTACAATTCAAACTGATCGAGGGGCGTATCTTTTTTAAGCAACATTATAATCAGCGCCTGCCGAAGCGAAGGGGGTAGAATACCTGTATCATGCGCCTCAGCATATACCTCTAGTAGGTAAGGGGTGAGTAGGTCAGCATAAGCCTTGTAAAACTCAACAAACAGTGAGGCCATCAGGCCCTGGAGCTTTCACATTTGGTAGGGCACTGATCGCCGTCTTAATATCTTCAAGGTCTATTGGCTAACTCAAGTATTCCCTGTGGGCGTCTGACAAGCAGGCACACGCTACATTTTCAAGGTCATCCTCCAGCTCACGAGTTCCAGTTCCCCCCCTAGAAGAGGGTGGCTTAACGTCATAGCTGCTGCCGTCGGCCGCTGAACGTTCGGGGCACTACCTGGCTGGTGCTGTGAACATTCTACGGCTGACGTGGCCCCGCCCACTCTTTGGAACGCCCAGCACTGCGCCGAAATAACGGCCGCAGCTAAGGTGTTAAAAGTCACGGAATTGCTCAGTTATGTCAAGCAGGTGATAATGTTCTCCCCCGCAAGAGTCTGACACCGAACCCTTGCTAAGTTCGAAATATTGTTCTATGGCCGCTCGAACAGCAGTTTCATATAGAGGATCTAATAACGCCTCTGAGCGTGGTCGCTACATAAAGGGGCGATGTGGTGCCGTCGGGATTGTGATTGTCACAGAATGTGCATTTGACAGAGATAAAATGTGCATAGCTATTGCGCGCAATATGGGCCCGTAGGGATCGCAATCTCCCAGTGTAGACATCAAAGACATGAGAATCAAACCAAAAAACAAATTAAACACAACCTCCCTACCCGTCCTCCCCCTCCCACTCCAACCTACCATTTAGGTTGAGACAGACTCCCACCCCCGTCCCAATCACATAATCAATCCTCCAGGAGAAAGACCATCCAATAGGGGAACACCCGCTGGGAGGGAGGGAATGGCGGCATATAGCAACATCTTAACTGAACCTGTATCAAACATCTCTTTAAAGACAGCCACATTATCACCAGATCCATACATTAATAATAACAACAGTTAGTGGCCCTCATCCTCAAGCTCCGGCACCATAGTCGAGCTTTTGGATCCACCCTGGCGAGGTCTATTGGAACAGATGTGTTTTGTGAATTTCAAGGCTGGTTTAGAATCTGTAAAGAAGTGTGATTGCCCATCATGTGTTATTCTCAATTTAGCAGGATATAACATGGCGTATGGGATGGAGGCGGACTATAAAATCTTTTTTGCCGGCACAAATTCTTTACCGGCAGCTTGCACAGTCGGAGTGTAATCTGGAAAGAAGGACAAATCGTTTCCGTTGTGATTTATAGGACTCTTGGCTCTGGCCTCCCGTAGTATAGCATCTCTGTCCGCATAATTTAGGAGAAGTGCAATGATCTGGCATGGTGGCGCGCCCGGTATGGGCATAGGACCCAGGGACTGGTCCGCCCTCTCCACTATCATGACCGCAGACAGTACAGGGGCAAACAGTTCACGCAATAGATTATCAATAAAGGGCTCCATTTTGGTTATTGCTCTTGATTCCGGCAGGTCAATTATACAAAGGTTGTTCCAGCGAAAACGCGCTTCTAAATCTTTGTTTTTTGCTTTTAAGACTTCTAGCACTTTCTTCATTAGCAGTATCTGAGTCCGTGATTCAGCCTGAGAGTCCTCCGTGTCCGAGAATCTATTTTTAAGGAGATCGAGCCTGAGTTCATGTGCATCCACCTTCTTTTTTACCATATCTAAACTAGACCTGAGCGCATCAATCTTGCTGTCTATAGTTTTCAAATCTGAGCGCAACTCATTCTCCGATGCACCCTGTGAAGCAGCGAACTCCGTCATGGTTTCCGTGGCATGCGTGTTGTGCTTGCTTTCAAATGGGATTTTTGGCTGCTTGGGTTCAGGTTTTCCCATATTGGAAGGGCTTCCCAGCGTTCGCACAGACACTACTCGCCCGCTATTTCCTACTCGCCCAGTCCACGGAAGCGTGCCACCCCGCCATCTGTCCCAGAAGTGTGATCGACGTGGGGGAGGTAACTAGAGAGGCCCTGCTCTCGTGCACCACCAATGACACAGCCAGGGCCCCAAACACACAATCCCAGCAACTGGACAATATGCATGCAAGCAGGGCACTGAAGGACCACGCGTCAGCCCCACAGTGCAGGCATCACAACCGATCAGGAAACTCACAATCCCAGCTCGCCTCAGATCCACTTCAGCCCAGCAATAATGCCACAATGCATCAGGAAGGCACACCAGCCACAGATCACATTGCCATCCTACCCACTGCGGAGCACCTCGTCCAGTTCCGGTTAGTCGCTTGCCACAACAGCCGCTCCACAATAAAGATAATCTGTATCACTGGGAACCCATCAACTAGGCTCAGCAGCCCAGCAGGCCATCAGCTCCCAGAGAACCAACACACTGGGCCCAGCACTAATCAGCAGCCGGGGGTGGATGCAGGGAATAAAGTTTATGAATAAAAAATAAGGGGATGAGTTTGCAAACAATGATTTAACTTAATCTTGTGACTTGTAAGCATGGTGTGATGAAGATCCCCTTTTTTCCCTGACCAATCAAATTTCGTATTTTCCCAATATTGAAACTTTAGTGTGTGGAACATGCAGAGCTAAAGGTATAATTAAGATAGCTGTAGTTAGTCAGATGGAGAAGCCTTGCTGCTGGGAGAGAAGCTGATGCTGAGATATGGGGGAGTTGCTGATGAAGAACTGATTGCAGAACCTAAAGCAGAACTTTCTATCCTAATTTAATTTGAGTTAGATCTGAAGATTGTTGAAGAATCGCGAGGAGGAAGAGAGTGTCAGAGAGGGGTGCGGCTCAACCGTCAGTATTCTAGAGAGGTCAACTATCCGGTTTCCTGATTCCTATCCTGAAGTCTTTGTCTCCTGAATCTATCTAATGGGACCCCCACCAGCCCTTTGGCCAGAGGGTTGGTCTTCCACACCATCCTTGTTAACTATACATTTCCGTTATTTGGTAATGTCCTTTATCTGGTCTTTCTATTCTCTCTCTTTGAGCATTGATTTTTGTGTAAGCCCGAGATAAATGCATTGTGTTTATTAATTGAAATTTCTCTCCTATGAATGATGGTGACTGCACTGTATTGAGATTGTTCACATGCATCAGAAGTTTAGATAAAGATTTTTTAAAACTTTCTTGAGTCTGTGGTTATTTACTGTATAGTATTGAAAAGGTTAGGTTATGTTAATTATCACCATCAACTAGTTAAACTAATGGTCCATTGACATGAGGAAAGAACTTGTTGATCTGTGAAGGGTTAGTTATAAATGAACAGAGGTATTGAATAAACTAATCCTAACAATTTTTGAAAAATTATAAAACTATACCAACCAGTGGTTTTAACCATGGTGTGTTTATGGGCCCAGGTGAGTAAATAATAGTATCAGTTATTGGTGAAAAACTGATCACTACTAAGCATGGGATAAAAATCCGTTCCGCTCGCGGAATTTGCGAATTTTTGGCAATTTTGCGGTCTGCGAATCCTGCAAAATTGTCAAAGAATTCGTGAGTAGGCAGATTTTTTTTGCTTGGCCACGCTTAAAAAATACAATCTCGCGCGCGCGACGTTGACTTACCGTGATTCTGAGTTTGCCGAGTTGTTTTCCACCCGGTTTGCATGCTCTGCGCCATTTTCGATCTTGCTGATCGCGCAAGACTTTTCGACCGCGAGTACGTCATGGAGTGATCGCGCGAGACTATTCGACCGCGAGTACGTCATGGAGTCCCGCCATCTTGCAATGCGAGACTTTCAGAAAGCGAATACGTCATAAGGGCCGGCGATCACGCATCGCGAGAGTAAACAATTGCGAACAAGTAGATGCCCCGCGCAGCTGACATCCGGAGAGAGATTTGAACATCTTGGTTTCCCGAAATCACAAAAATTGCAATTCTGCACAAGAAATCTATCGCTGGCAGCATAAACCTTCTGAAATTGATGATTTGGATCAGAATAACTCCTCAGATTGACATTTGGCTGCACTTTTTGTGCAAGGAGTGTATTTTTGGGGGTTGGGAGGAAAGCAGTGCCCCAAAGTCTCCAACTTCCTGTTCCTGTTCCTGTCCAGCAGGCTCCTCCCAGTGCGTTGTCCATGTACTGGTCACTTTCCATTTGGATCTGGAGCTGGAAGGATTACTCTTTGTGGCTGCTGCTGGATATTTGTATTTGAGGACTTTTTGTTTGGATCACTTTTGGAGCTGAGATTTTACAAGTTAGTTTGGTTTGTTTGCAACATTGCAGTTGCTGCAACTACAATTTATAAACTTTTTCACAACTTAAAAAAATATATATTGTGGGTAGCCACAGTACCCAGTAGGCCCAGGGTTAGTCATGGGTGCATGATACAGCTGTTTCTTTGAGTTTTGTTGAACTTAAATATCATTTACGGCATGGATGGCATGGAATTGAATAGCTAACTGTTATATCTATGTGTACGTTTGTAATTATGGGGTGCGTGTTAAAGCCACACTAGCCAGTATGCCATGGGGTACTCATGGGTGCATGGGCCAAGTCTTTCTGTGGGGTCTCTTGAATTTAAACATCATTTAGGGCGTGGATGGCATTGGATTGGGGTGATTTTTGTGTGTATTTTGATTTTTTGGGTGTTGTTGGAGCCTGGTCCAGGGCCTAGCCATGTGAGTGGGAGCCATTTTGAGGCCTCGTCCAGGGCCTGGCCATGTGGGTGGGGGTCTTGGGGCCATTTTGAAGCCAGGCAGTGTGCTTTGTGCCATAGGCCTGCACCCAGTCTGCCTTGCTTTCATCCATTATGCCATGGGGTACTCAGTGGTGCATGGGCCATGTCTTTCTTTAGGATCTCTTGAATTTAAACATCATTTAGGGCATGAATGGCATTGGATTAGGGTGATTTTTGTGTGTATTTCGATTTTTTGGGTGTTGTTGGGGCCTGGTCCAGGGCCTGGCCATGTGGGTGGGGGCCATTTTGATGTCTGTTCCAGGGCCTGGCCATGTGGGTGGGGGTCTAGGGGCCATTTTAAAGCCAGGCATTGTGCTTTGTGCCATATGCCTGCACCCAGTCTGCCTTGCTTTCTTCCATTATGCCCAGGGGTACTCAGTGGTGCATGGGCCAAGTCTTTCTGTGGGGTCTCTTGAATTTAAACATCATTTAGGGCATGGATGGCTTTGGATTGGAATGATTTCTATGTGTATTTCGATTTTTTGGGTGTTGTTGGGGCCTGGTCCAGGGCATGGCCATTTGGGTTGGGGCTATTTCGAGGCCTGGTCCAGGGCCTGGCCATGTGGGTGGTGGTCTAGTGGCCATTTTGAAGCCAGGCAGTGTGCTTTGTGACATAGGCCTGCACCCAGTCTGCCTTGCTTTCATCCATTATGCCCAGGGGTACTCAGTGGTGCATGAAACAACTCTCTCTGTGTGGTCTATTTTCTATTTTTTAAACATCCATTTTGGTTTAGAATTGCAATTTTTATTTTGGGTCTTTCCGTTTTTGGGCGTGTTGTGTTAATAGTAATAAATGCCTAGTTGCAAATATTAATTGAAGCACGACATATGCAACATTAATTTAACTGATGTTCCTCTGGCTTACTTTGCTTTTAGGTTCATAAAGACTGAGAAGAACCAGGAATCAACCTCATCATCATCACTTGTTGTAGTGCCAGGAAGAAGCCCTGCTGCGGTGTGTGCACAACATCACGTGACATCACGTGTGGCTACAGACAACTCTGCAACTCGTGCAACTGCGTCCTGCTGTTCTAACATCTGAAGAAGATGGGCCCAAAGAAAGGTGGTCGAGGCTCCTCTACCAAGAAAGGTGCCAGTGCCACTGCCAGTAATAAGGAGCAGAAGAAGCAAGTGGCACCACTTACCCAGGAGACTGGTGTGCCGACTGCCACTTTTTTTGGGAAAAAAAACTACCCCTGCAGCAGCGGTGTCCGCCGGGGACCAAGCTGGGAGCAGCACCTCCGCTTCATTGGTCTCAGTGCCACCACGCCAAGTTAGGCCCAAGCCCATGAGTGCCGCAGAGGAAGCCAATTTAATTGCTCTTTCACCATCGACCAGTGATGTTGGCGTTGACTCATCGCAAAGTAGCATCCAATCAACGCAGGGTGTAACTCATGTGACGAGTGTTCAACCACAGCCGCAATGACAACCAAAGGTGCAACAAGGAGAGGTGCAAGGAGAGGCGCAAGGAGAGGCGCAAGGCGCAAGGAGAGGCGCAAGGAGAGACGCATGGAGAGGAGCATGGAGAGGTGCATGGAGAGGCGCAAGGAGAGGTGCAAGTAGAGGAGCAAGTAGAGGCGCATGGAGAGGCGCAAGTAGAGGCGCATGGAGAAGTGCATGGAGAGGCACAACTGCCCACAATGCCTGTTCCTCCAGAAGTAGGGGCACATCAGGAAAGAGAAATTCATGTGGATGTATCAGCCGAGCAAGCCACTCCTCCTGATGATCCATTGTCTTCCAGATCCTCAGCAAGGAAAAGGTCAAGGAGAGCTAGTACACCTTCTTCTTCAAGTCCCCTTCCTTCTGATGATCTAGATCTTGATTGTCACCCACCAATGCAGTCTGAAAGGAAGGCACGCCAGCTGACAAAGCTAGGTAAAAGGAAGGTTCCCGCAAGGCTTTCAGTTGTGGGTCATGACGAAGAAGAAGTAGAAGTGGTGTATTCTGCTGCTGATGAACAGTCTAAGGATGATGACCCAGTCATCACAGTCGTCGCTCAAGCCCCAGAAGGCATGCAGCAGACAGACATTTTTACCGTATCCAAAAATACTGTTGTGCAGGATGTGTGTGGCGTGGCACCACTGGTACCACCACCAACACAGGTAACTACTACAGCAACACAACCTACAGCTTCCATATTTTCTCATCAGAAGGGCCGGCAGGGACCTCCATCCAGCTCGACCTCCATTACCTCAAGTAGTGGTGCTGTAAGTGCACAACAGAGTCAAATTCCGCCACGCCCATCCTCCACTTCATCTGGCATTGAAAGTAGCACCTCCACCACCACCAGAAATCTCTAGTCCCCAGTTTGGGACTTCTTTACTATTAGCAAAAAGGCAGAAAACCTAGTCATTTGTTCAATTTGTAAACAAGTAGTTAGTCGGGGTAAGCTTGGTACCAACTATGGTACCAGAGGCCAGAGAGGCCATCTCCAAAAACACCACATTATCCAGTGGGAGGCGCACCTAAGGAACATCCGGGAAGCCAAAAGTACAAATCCAAATGTATCCATTGATATTGCATCTGATGACGAGGAGCTGATAGTGCAGGGGGGAGGTGAAGATCCAAGAGAAATTTTTTCTGGTACACACAGTACCCCTGGCAGCAGCACTGCAGTGGTAGCGCCCACACCCTCCTCTACCCCAGCAACATCTAGGAGGCACAGTAGTCTGGCAGAGACACCAATGCGAAAAAGTACATCAATGAGCCTAACTGGGTTGAAGAAGTCTGGATCCTCATCACATATGAAAACGGTCCAGACCACCAGTAAAAGCATGTTTTGGTCTGAGGCGCCATTTGAACGCAACCATCCAATGGCACGTTTGTATAATACAAGGCTGGCTAAAATGTTAGCGCTGGTCCTTCTCCCTTTTTCTTTCGTGGAAGGGGTGGGTTTTCTAGAATTTGTGGCAACAGTCTGCCCTAAACGGAAGGTTCCTAGCCGGTCCTATTTTGCCAGAGTTGCGGTTCCAGCACTACATCACGATGTGCTGGAGGTGATTGGGGCAGCTTTGCAGAAGAGTGCGGTTCACGCTATCCTCCTGACAACAGACATGTGGACCAGTTGCCAAGCCGTTGATTACATGTGTATCACTGCACACTGGGTCTCTTTTGCGGTGGTTAGAGACAAGATAGCTGCGGGTGTTGACAGTGTCACAATTTTTCAAGCTACTCGGAAACATGCTACAGTAGCCATGTTGGTCATGGAGAAATCTCATACTGCAGTAAACATTTTGGATGAGTTTAACAGTAAGGTCTTTGAATGGCTGCAGCCAAGAAAGCGCATGATTGGTTATGTTTCCACGGATAATGGCAGTAATATAGTTAAGGCAATGTCTGATAGTGGCTTTTCAGAGTGCAGCGTTTGGCGCACAGTATTAACATTGTTGTTCAAGATTTCTTGAAAAAAGAAAACACAGTCAGTCAGTTACTGACCACCTGCCGAAGAATCTACACACATTTCAGCCGTTCTTTTAAGGCCCAGAAGCAGCTGAGGATCATTCAACGTAACCGTAGAGTGCCAGTCAGAGGACTCATCCAGGCGGTGGCAACACGTTGGAACCCAGCCTTCTATATGCTTGAGCGTCTGTTTGAGCAGTACTTGGTAATCAATGAGTATGTCCTTAATGCACAGGGTGCTTCTATGAAAGACATGAGGCTAGAGGTGGATGAATGGGTCCTAGTTAAAAGCCTGACAGACATGCTTGGTCATTTTGAGGTGTTCATGCGTGAAGTCAGCAGGGAGGACTGTACTTTGGGCAAAGCTATCCCATTGTTGCGCATGCTAGAGCACCAACTGAAGGCGTGGTCTTCAACGTTCCGAGTTGATGCTGAAAAACAAGACGCATATCAGTTGGTGGAGAGCTTATTAAGCCGCCAAGTTGACAATGAAAGGCTTACAGCAATACATTCAGAACAACATTACATTTGTGCCACTATTCTGGATCCATGGTACAAAAAGGCACTGGCTAGCAATATATTCATTCCTTTTTATGAAGCAGATGTTTCCAAGTACAAATATTGGCTAGCTCTGTCTGCCACTCGGTTCGAAAAAGGACGGCAGGAAATTGAAGGAACCACCACAAGTACTACTGAAGCAACAGGCCATCCAGCGTCAAGGTCCACTTCTGTGGCCCAAGGCAGTCACTTTCCCTCACAGCCGTTACCGACAGCAGCAACCGTATCATCATCATCACCTGAACCAGGCCCAGCCATAATATTGTTGGAAGCAGATTGGATAACTCATCATGGGTTTGCTCGTTCCAGTGTTGATGCAAAGGCAACAGATGGTACGCAAAGTGGACCACCCTTGGAGGACCTTGAGTGGATGGTGCAGGCCTATCTGGATGACCCAACAGAGATCTTCTTTGATCAGAACCCATTGGTGTATTGGTATGGGAAAAGGCCTCAATGGTCACTGATCACCAAGCTGACTATGAATTTTTTGGCTTGCCCACTCGCAATCATGTCTTCTGAACGTGTTTTCGGTGCTGCTGGTGCCATTGTACCTTCAAAAAGGACCCGCCTCTCGCCCAAAAATGTGGAGAGGTTAACACTGATCAAGATGAATCAGCACTTCATACCACCTGTTGGACCTGGCCCTTTTTGGCAGGTTCACCCGAAACTTTTTGCTTTTTCCTAGCCTGTTCTGGAACCTGGTGTTGGTGATTTTAGGCCTTTGCGCACTTTTTCACTGTGGTACAGTGTAAAGTGCGTGAGCTCTCTGTGTATGTGTGGTGAGTGACCTGCCCTCCCATAGGAATGAATGGGGAATATGTATGCCCATGGTAGTTCCTGATGTGTGGGGAGTGCAGGGTCGAGTTTGGTATGTGCGAACTCATGAGATTGAATGCTGCGTAATGATGTATGCGGCATGATTGTGTCTAGTGTAGAAGTGCCACTTTTAGAAGTTGGCATATTTGTGTAATTTGTATCTGGCGTGTGATTGGCTGAGGCTGGCTGGTGAGCCTGGCTCCAAGAGTCTGGGAGGGTCTGCCCCGGTGGTGAATCGAGTGTTTAGCATGCTGATGTGAGGGGAGGAGTGAGCCTGGGCCTGCTTGTGGATTGTCGGTCTGGTTTGAGGGTCCTGAATGAGGCTGGGTTTTCCCCACACAGTGCTGGCTCCACCCCCTGGGGTGCGTCTGATGTCCCTAGCCTGGTCAGTGAAAGGAATTCCCTATAACCAGTTCTAGCTGGTTCTCACACTGCGTGCACCCTGCTAGACAAAGGATTTTGGGTATAAAAAGGGTGCTGTGACACTCTAAAAATGTTCTTGTTTCTGACTTGAATCCTGCCAGGGGCGTGCTGCTGCTTGGGCTCAGGGGAAGGCTTGCCTCCCTGAGCCCTGCCCAGCCCCTGGATACCTGATGGACCCCTGAAGGACTTTTTGCTGGGTCCCCATTGCTCCCCTTTGCTGCTGGACCTTGCTTGTAGCACTGGGCGAGTGCTTTATTTGAGACAGAGACCTTCTTTTGCTTCTCTAGCGCCTGGGAGCGCTTTATTTTGGCCCCCAGCGCTTAATAGCGCTCTACTCTGCTTCTAGCGCCTGGAAGCGCTTTGGTTGCTGTCTCTAGCGCTGGGAAACTCTTTATTGCTGCTGGGACCTTGTTGGCCCTCTAGCGCTTGGTAGCGCTTTTATTTCCCGTTTATTTAATGTAAGTTACAACGGGAGCCCACCCCGTGCTTTGGTGAAGAAATCGCCGCCGTGACATCGACAGCACGACCAGAGCCAGTGGGCTTGTCAGGAGGGCCGCGCTACCATTGGCTGGCCCCAGGAAGAGTGGCCATGCAGCCATTGGCTGCCCACCGGAAGAAGAGGTCCGGCCCGCCGCCTGGTTGTGGGCGGGGCCGGGAGGATGTGTTTTCCGCTTCCCCCTGCCCGGGGGAAGCCATTGCCGGTGTTGCCGGTCTCCCGTGCCCGGAGGGAGACCCGAGAAGAAGATGGCGGCAGCCACTGTGGGGCTCCTGTGACCGAGAGGGAGCCCCGAGATGAGAAGGAGCGAGGAAGCAGGAGCCGCGAGAGCCGCGAGAGCCGCGAGAGCCGCGAGAGCCGACCCCGCGCTCCTGCGTGACCAGAGAAGTGCCGGCATCCGCCTGACTCCCCGAGTGCCGGGAGAGCCCCGAGATGAGAGGGAGCTCTTGGGCTGAGCCCCGCCGCCCAGGACCGCCACCAGAGGAGCCAAGAAGCAGCCGGTGAGTGCGGGAGGGCAGGGGGCTCAGAGTGACGGTCAGAGCGGCCCCGGATGGCAGCGGGCTGCTCCAACAGTGTATAGAGCCTGAGAGGTTCCAACGACGGCCACAGTAATTGGTTCAGAGCCCACGAGGGGCTCAGGGGGCAGATTGGTTATTTCAAGCCTGATAGGCTCTGCCGCTGTTTGGCCCCGCATTTCTTTAGAGCCCCGAGAGGCTCCCTGGGGGCATATTTGTTGTAGAGCCCCGAGAAGGCTCCGGGGGCCATATTAATTAAAGGGGGCGTCGGGGCACATTGCCGGTGCCCGCCCCCTCCTGCCTGCGAGGGATTTGTTCAGAGCCTCGAGGGCTCCATGGGCCATAATTGTTTCAGAGCCTGTGTGGCTCCAACGATTGGGCGCAGTTCTGTCCTAGGGCCAGTGAGGGCCCTGTCGCTGTTTTGATGATTCTCAGCTGCCCAGCAATTAGTGGGCAGCTCCACCGTTTAGGTCTTGTGATTGTTCCCAGGTGCCCAGCAAGTAGTGGGCACCTGCAACGTTTAGGTTTTGCACCAGTGGCGCACCCCTGACTGGCGCTGTATTGGCAGCGCGCCCTGACATTCTGGACACAGGGCTCTTTAGTCCCTTTATTAGATGGGGGCTAGTATGTGATTTTATTTAGGCGCAATGTGGTTATCTATGTGATGGTAATTGCCTAATGTGAGTTTTGCGCAATGTGATGTGGTGCTAGGAAATGTAATGCATTTAATATGATTACGCACCTTGATCTTACACCTCTGAATGTTTTTATGCATCATGTGTTTTTGTGCTATTGAGTTATGTTCTGGCACCTCTGAATGTTTTTATGCATCATGTGTCTTCCTTGATTTTACACCTCTGAATGTGTTGTTTTATGCATCATGTGTTTTTCCTTCCCTGCACCTCTGAATGTGTTTTTGATGCATCATGTGCCTTGTTCTTACACCGCTGAATGTGTTTTTGATGCATCATGTGTAATGTGTTCTTGCTGATACCCCTACATGTATTTTATTCTTAGGTGGTTGTTCTTTCCAGTACAGGTGGTCCTAGTGAGGTCCTGGTCCCCTGCGTGACATTCTCCTAAGGTGGTTAGGGTTGCTTAGGTGGTACTTACCTGTTACCAGTGGTTACTGGTTGTGTGCTATACTTGCTAATTTGTGCTACAGTGATTATATATCCTTTTCTTCTAATTTCTTACACTTATATTTATTTCTAAAAGTGTTGACTCTGACAGTGGCCTATGTGGCCCTGTCTAGTGAATAATCCCTTGTGAATATTGCCCGTGCCAGTTGGCACAATGTACATGTGTGATTTCTATCTGATGTGATTTTGACAATACAGAAGTTATTTTCGTATAACCTTGTGTGGAGTTCCTTTTGTGGTGTGCCTAGGATGTTGTTGCTGTTGTGTGCTGGCGCAAATGCTTTACACATTGCCTCCGCGCTTAGCCTTACTGCTTGTGCCAAGCTACCAAGGGGGTGAGCAGGGGTTATCTTGGCGTGGGACTCCCTTGCCCTGACTAGAATGGTGGTTTCTGCCTGACTTTGGCGTCAGCCTTAGCCTACCAGAAATAGCCAGTTCTAACATTGTTGGTCAGCGGTGCGGATTAGGACTTGTGTTTGTGCAGTGCCACAGCGACAGCTGGCTACATTACAAAACTCTGCATTTTTTAGATAGTCACATGTTTGGGATTATTGTTTGTGAATTTGTTTTTCCTCAAGAGTGTCATTTTCAAATGGTGTTCCTGCGCTTTATGTTTAGTGGCAGATGAGAGAAAATGACAGGGCGGGACGCCAGTAGAGGGGGTGATTCCCATAGATTAGGAATCCCTTGCTGGGTCCAGTGGCCAATCGCTGTTCCTGTCCCTGTGTGGGTAGATGGAAGAGAGGGAGTGTGGAGGAGAAAGGGATAGCTCGGGAGGGTGGTTATCCCCTGAGTGTAGTGTGTGTGTGTCTGGATTCCCCAGTATGGTAGGATCCAGTGGTGGCAGCTAAAACGTGTCCAGTGAGTGAAATCCCATTCCCAGTTCCCAGAGTATGGTGCCTGGTGCTCAGTAAGAGGGGTACAGGTTGAGAATCAGAGGCAGTGAGGAACTGTCTCACTAGTCTGGAGGGGGAGGGTGTGGATGAGTGGTTGTGTTGAACTGGAGGAGTTGGTGTGAGTTTTTTTAAAAAGGAGCTTGCATCGGAGGTGTACCTCTGGTGGTGTGCAGGAGGGCCTACAGAGGCACTGGATAAGAAGGTGGATGTCTGGCGGTGTGCTAGATGTCTTGCAGAGGCATTAGGGAGTGATTCTAAAAGTAGTGGCTTGTGTATCTGATGATCCTGTGTAGGTGAAGAGGTTCATGTGTAGCCCAGCTAGGTCCCAGTAGGATGGTAGGGGTGTAGGGGCTCACGTCCTGTCTCAGTGGAGGCGGAGTGAGTGTGGGACGGTGTGTCCCACGTTGGCCCGAAACCCTATCTCAGGGCCTGGAGGGTTCCCTAAGGGAGCCCCAGGTCAGAGGCCTAGGCTGTACTTACAGGTCATTTGAGGAGGATCTTCCAGTGTCTAGAGGACGGGGAGTGTCTGTAACCAGAACTCCGGCGGTCCTGGTGTTGAGGGGTACCGCTCCTAAGTGGAGGGTGCAGAACTCTGGAAGGGGGTCCAGAGGGACGGTGTACTTCTGACCCCGGTGCAACCTGAGGGTTTAGATCCTAGGTTGGGAGTTTAAGACGCTTCCAGGTCAAGAAGGAATCTCTGCCAAGGTAGATCAGCTGAAGAGACTGAGGGGGCTGCCCTTGCTGTGTGATCTGGGGCCCACCTGCAGTTTGTTGTTTCCACTAAGGTAGAGGAAAGGGGGCTTTGCTGTGTTCTGTGTCCCCCCACCTGCTTGAAGAGGAACTGTGCTGTGTGCTTTGTACCTCAGAAGTGAAATAGTTTCCAGGTGGTAGACCAGTGATGGAGTGAGGTCCTGATCTGGTAGGAGAATTGTGTTCTGGTGAGTGCTTCCCTGTAAGGGTGCGGAAACCCAGAAGTAGAGGTAGGGTGGGGCATTCTTGCCCGTGACCTCTGGTCAGCCTGAGGGTGTGTACCCTAGGTGTAAGGATCAGTGGCAGTTGTAGCTACACTGAGAGGGAGAGTGGAGAATGGCTAGTGTGTGCCAGGGGTTACTGCCCCCCACTCTGTGAAGTGGTCAGGACCTGTGACATTTGGATGGCCTAGGGCCTGGTCCTGGCTGTGGATGACTAGAGAGTACCAGTGGGGTATTCTAGTTGTGCCAGAGAGCTTTTGTTGAGAGAAACCTATGTGGGTTCAGAGTGGCGAAAAACCGGAGGATGTCCCTGCCTTGCGGGCCCGTGTCCGTGTTTTGTTGCCCAAAGCAGTGAAGCCCCTCAGTGGAGTGATTGGTCTACCCTGCATTTTGGCTGGAAGGGGGTTGTGTTGGACCTGGCCCTTTTTGGCAGGTTCACCCCAAAACTTTTAGCTTTTTCCTAGCCTGTTCTGGAACCTGGTGTTGGTGATTTTAGGCCTTTGCGCACTTTTTCACTGTGGTACAGTGTAAAGTGCGTGAGCTCTCTGTGTATGTGTGGTGAATGACCTGCCCTCCCATAGGAATGAATGGGGAATATGTATGCCCATGGTAGTTCCTGATGTGTGGGGAGTGCAGGGTCGAGTTTGGTATGTGCGAACTCGTGAGATTGAATGCTGTGCAATGATGTATGCAGCATGATTGTGTCTAGTGTAGAAGTGCCACTTTTAGAAGTTGGCATATTTGTGTAATTTGTGTCTGGCGTGTGATTGGCTGAGGCTGGCTGGTGAGCCTGGCTCCAAGAGTCTGGGAGGGTCTGCTCCGGTGGTGAATGCAGTGTTTAGCATGCTGATGTGAGGGGAGGAGTGAGCCTGGGCCTGCTTGTGGATTGACGGTCTGGTTTGAGGGTCATGAATGAGGCTGGGTTTTCCCCACACAGTGCTGGCTCCACCCCCTGGGGTACGTCTGATGTCCCTAGCCTGGTCAGTGAAAGGAATTCCCTATAACCAGTTCTAGCTGGTTCTCACACTGCCTGCACCCTGCTAGACAAAGGATTTTGGGTATAAAAAGGGTGCTGTGACACTCTAAAAATGTTCTTGTTTCTGACTTCAATCCTGCCAGGGGCGTGCTGCTGCTTGGGCTCAGGGGAAGGCGTGCCTCCCTGAGCCCTGCCCAGCCCCTGGATACCTGATGGACCCCTGAAGGACTTTTTGCTGGGTCCCCTTTGCTCCCCTTTGCTGCTGGACCTTGCTTGTAGCACTGGGGGAGTGCTTTATTTGAGACAGAGACCTTCTTTTGCTTCTCTAGCGCCTCGGAGCGCTTTCTTTTGGCCCCCAGCGCTTAATAGCGCTCTACTCTGCTTCTAGCGCCTGGAAGCGCTTTGGTTGCTGTCTCTAGCGCTGGGGAACGCTTTATTGCTGCTGGGACCTTGTTGGCCCTCTAGCGCTTGGTAGCGCTTTTATTTCCCGTTTATTTAATGTAATTTACAACGGGAGCTCACCCCGTGCTTTGGTGAAGAAATCGCCGCCGTGACCTCGACAGCGCGACCAGAGCCAGTGGGCTTGTCAGGAGGGCCGCGCTGCCATTGGCTGGCCCCAGGAAGAGTGGCCATGCTGCCATTGGCTGCCCACCGGAAGAAGAGGTCCGGCCCGCCGCCTGGTTGTGGGCGGGGCCAGGAGGACGTGTTTTCCGCTTCCCCCTGCCCAGGGGAAGCCATTGCCGGTGTTGCCTGTCTCCCGTGCCCGGAGGGAGACCGGAGAAGAAGATGGCGGCGGCCGCTGTGGGGCTCCTGTGACCGAGAGGGAGCCCCGAGATGAGAAGGAGCGAGGAAGCAGGAGCCGCGAGAGCCGCAAGAGCCGACCCCGCGCTCCTGCGTGACCAGAGAAGTGCCGCCATCCGCCTGGCTCCCCTAGTGCCGGGAGAGCCCCGAGATGAGAGGGAGCTCTTGGGCTGAGCCCCGCCACCCAGGACCGCCACCAGAGGAGCCAAGAAGCAGCCGGTGAGTGCGGGAGGGCAGGGGGCTCAGAGTGACGGTCAGAGCGGCCCCGGATGGCAGCGGGCTGCTCCAACAGTGTATAGAGCCTGAGAGGTTCCAACGACGGCCACAGTAATTGGTTCAGAGCCCTCGAGGGGCTCGGGGGGCAGATTGGTTATTTCAAGCCTGATAGGCTCCGCCGCTGTTTGGCCCCGCATTTCTTTAGAGCCCCGAGAGGCTCCCTGGGGGCATATTTGTTGTAGAGCCCCGAGAAGGCTCTGGGGGCCATATTAATTAAAGGGGGCGTCGGAGCACATTGCCGGTGTCTGCCCCCTTCTGCCTGCAAGGGATTTGTTCAGAGCCTCGAGGGCTCCATGGGCCATAATTGTTTCAGAGCCTGTGTGGCTCCAACGATTGGGCGCAGTTCTGTCCTAGGGCCAGTGAGGGCCCTGTCGCTGTTTTGATGATTCTCAGCTGCCCAGCAATTAGTGGGCAGCTGCACCGTTTAGGTCTTGTGATTGTTCCCAGGTGCCCAGCAAGTAGTGGGCACCTGCAACATTTAGGTTTTGCGCCAGTGGCGCACCCCTGACTGGCGCTGTATTGGCAGCGCGCACTGACATTCTGGACACAGGGCTCTTTAGTCCTTTTATTAGATGGGGGCTAGTATGTGATTTTATGTAGGCGCAATGTGGTTATCTATGTGATGGTAATTGCCTAATGTGAGTTTTGCGCAATGTGATGTGGTGCTAGGAAATGTAATGCATTTAATATGATTATGCACCTTGATCTTACACCTCTGAATGTTTTTATGCACATGTGTTTTTGTGCTATTGAGTTATGTTCTGGCACCTCTGAATGTTTTTATGCATCATGTGTCTTCCTTGATTTTACACCTCTGAATGTGTTGTTTTATGCATCATGTGTTTTTCCTTCCCTGCACCTCTGAATGTGTTTTTGATGAATCATGTGCCTTGTTCTTACACCGCTGAATGTGTTTTTGATGCATCATGTGTAATGTGTTCTTGCTGATACCCCTACATGTATTTTATTCCTAGGTGTTTGTTCTTTCCAGTACAGGTGGTCCTAGTGAGGTCCTGGTCCCCTGCGTGACATTCTCCTAAGGTGGTTAGGGTTGCTTAGGTGGTACTTACCTGTTACCAGTGGTTACTGGTTGTGTGCTATACTTGCTAATTTGTGCTACAGTGATTTTATATCCTTTTCTTCTAATTTCTGACAGTATATTTATTCCTAAAAGTGTTGACTCTGACAGTGGCCCATGTGGCCCTGTCTAGTGAATAATCCCTTGTGAATTTTGCCCGTGCCAGTTGGCACAATGTACATGTGTGATTTCTATCTGATGTGATTTTGACAATACAGAAGTTATTTTCATATAACCTTGTGTGGAGTTCCTTTTGTGGTGTGCCTAGGATGTTGTTGCTGTTGTGTGCTGGCGCAAATGCTTTACACATTGCCTCCGAGCTTAGCCTTACTGCTTGTGCCAAGCCACTAAGGGGGTGAGCAAGGGTTATCTTGGCGTGTGACTCCCTTGCCCTGACTAGAATGGTGGTTTCTGCCTGACTTTGGCGTCAGCCTTAGCCTACCAGAAATAGCCAGTTCTAACATTGTTGGTCAGCGGTGCGGATTAGGACTTGTGTTTGTGCAGTGCCACAGCAACAGCTGGCTACATTACAAAACTCTGCATTTTTTAGATAGTCACATGTTTGGGATTATTTTTTGTGAATTTGTTTTTCCTCAAGAGTGTCATTTTCAAATGGTGTTCCTGCGCTTTATGTTTAGTGGCAGATGAGAGAAAATGACAGGGCGGGACACCAGTAGAGGGGGTGATTCCCATAGATTAGTAATCCCTTGCTGGGTCCAGTGGCCAATCCCTGTTCCTGTCCCTGTGTGGGTAGATGGAAGAGAGGGAGTGTGGAGGAGAAAGGGATAGCTCGGGAGGGTGGTTATCCCCTGAGTGTAGTGTGTGTGTGTCTGGATTCCCCAGTATGGTAGGATCCAGTGGTGGCAGCTAAAAGGTGTCCAGTGAGTGAAATCCCATTCCCAGTTCCCAGAGTATGGTGCCTGGTGCTCAGTAAGAGGGGTACAGGTTGAGAATCAGAGGCAGTGAGGAACTGTCTCACTAGTCTGGAGGGGGAGTGTGTGGATGAGTAGTTGTGTTGAACTGGAGGAGTTGGTGTGAGTTTTTTTAAAAAGGAGCTTGCATCGGAGGTGTACCTCTTGTGGTGTGCAGGAGGGCCTGCAGAGGCACTGGATAAGAAGGTGGATGTCTGGCGGTGTGCTAGATGTCTTGCAGAGGCATTAGGGAGTGATTCTAAAAGTAGTGGCTTGTGTATCTGATGATCCTGTGTAGGTGAAGAGGTTCATGTGTAGCCCAGCTAGGTCCCAGTAGGATGGTAGGGGTGTAGGGGCTCACGTCCTGTCTCAGTGGAGGCGGAGTGAGTGTGGGACGGTGTGTCCCACGTTGGTCCGAAACCCTGTCTCAGGGCCTGGAGGGTTCCCTAAGGGAGCCCCAGGTCAGAGGCCTAGGCTGTACTTACAGGTCATTTGAGGAGGATCTTCCTGTGTCTAGAGGACGGGGAGGGTCTGTAACCAGAACTCCGGCGGTCCTGGTGTTGAGGGGTACCGCTCCTAAGTGGAGGGTGCAGAACTCTGGAAGGGGGTGCAGAGGGACGGTGTACTTCTGACCCCGGTGCAACCTGAGGGTTTAGATCCTAGGTTGGGAGTTTAGGACGCTTCCAGGTCAAGAAGGAATCTCTGCCAAGGTAGATCAGCTGAAGAGACTGAGGGGGCTGCCCTTGCTGTGTGATCTGGGGCCCACCTGCAGTTTGTTGTTTCCACTAAGGTAGAGGAAAGGGGGCTTTGCTGTGTGCTGTGTCCCCCCACATGCTTGAAGAAGAACTGTGCTGTGTGCTTTGTACCTCAGAAGTGAAATAGTTTCCAGGTGGTAGACCAGTGATGGAGTGAGGTCCTGATCTGGTAGGAGAATTGTGTTCTGGTGAGTGCTTCCCTGTAAGGGTGCGGAAACCCAGAAGTAGAGGTAGGGTGGGGCATTGTTGCCCGTGAACTCTGGTCAGCCTGAGGGTGTGTACCCTAGGTTGAAGGATCAGTGGCAGTTGTAGCTACACTGAGAGGGAGAGTGGAGAATGGCTAGTGTGTGCCAGGGGTTACTGCCCCCCACTCTGTGAAGTGGTCAGGACCTGTGACATTTGGATGGCCTAGGGCCTGGTCCTGGCTGTGGATGGCTAGAGAGTACCAGTGGGGTATTCTAGTTGTGCCAGAGAGCTTTTGTTGAGAGAAATCTATGTGGGTTCAGAGTGGCGAAAAACCAGAGGGTGTCCCTGCCTTGCGGGCCCGTGTCCGTGTTTTGTCGCCCAAAGCAGTGAAGCCCCTCAGTGGAGTGATTGGTCTACCCTGCATTTTGGCTGGAAGGGGGTTGTGTTGGACCTGGCCCTTTTTGGCAGGTTCACCCCGAAACTTTTTGCTTTTTCCTAGCCTGTTCTGGAACCTGGTGTTGGTGATTTTAGGCCTTTGCGCACTTTTTCACTGTGGTACAGTGTAGAGTGCGTGAGCTCTCTGTGTATGTGTGGTGAATGACCTGCCCTCCCATAGGAATGAATGGGGAATATGTATGCCCATGGTAGTTCCTGATGTGTGGGGAGTGCAGGGTCGAGTTTGGTATGTGCGAACTCGTGAGATTGAATGCTGCGCAATGATGTATGCGGCATGATTGTGTCTAGTGTAGAAGTGCCACTTTTAGAAGTTGGCATATTTGTGTAATTTGTGTCTGGCGTGTGATTGGCTGAGGCTGGTTCTCACACTACCTGCACTTTGCTAGACAAAGGATTTTGGGTATAAAAAGGGTGCTGTGACACTCTAAAAATGTTCTTGTTTCTGACTTCAATCCTGCCAGGGGCGTGCTGCTGCTTGGGCTCAGGGTTAATAGCGCTCTACTCTGCTTCTAGCGCCTGGAAGCGCTTTGGTTGCTGTCTCTAGCGCTGGGGAACGCTTTATTGCTGCTGGGACCTTGTTGGCCCCCTAGCGCTTGGTAGCACTTTTATTTCCCGTTTATTTAATGTAATTTACAACGGGAGCACACCCCGTGCTTTGGCGAAGAAATCGCCGCCGTGGCCTCGACAGCGCGACCAGAGCCAGTGGGCTCGTCAGGAGGGCCGCTCTGCCATTGGCTGGCCCCAGGAAGAGTGGCCGCGCAGCCATTGGCTGCCCACCGGAAGAAGAGGTCCGGCCCGCCGCCTGGTTGTGGGCAGGGCTGGGAGGACGTGTTTTCCGCTTCCCCCTGCCCGGGGGAAGCCATTGCCGGTGTTGCCGGTCTCCCGTGCCCGGAGGGAGACCGGAGAAGAAGATGGTGGCGGCCGCTGTGGGGCTCCCGTGACCAAGATGGAGCCCCAAGATGAGAAGGAGCGAGGAAGCAGGAGCCGCGAGAGCCGACCCCGCGCTCCTGCGTGACCAGAGAAGTGCCGCCGTCCGCCTGGCTCCCCGAGTGCCGGGAGAGCCCCGAGATGAGAGGGAGCTCTTGGGCTGAGCCCCGCTGCCCAGGACCGCCACCGGAGGAGCCAAGAAGCAGCCGGTGAGTGCGGGAGGGCAGGGGGCTCAGAGTGACGGTCAGAGTGGCCCCGGATGGCAGCGGGCCGCTCCAACAGTGTATAGAGCCTGAGAGGCTCCAACGATGGCCACAGTTATTGGTTCAGAGCCCACGAGGGGCTCAGGGGGCAGATTGGTTATTTCGAGCCTGATAGGCTCCGCCGCTGTTTGACCCTGCATTTGTTTAGAGCCCCGAAAGGCTCCCTGGGGGCATATTTGTTGTAGAGCCCCGAGAAGGCTCCGGGGGCCATATTAATTAGAGGGGGCGTCGGGGCACATTGCCGGTGCCCGCCCCCTCCTGCCTGCAAGGGATTTGTTCAGAGCCTCGAGGGCTCCATGGGCCATAATTGTTTCAGAGCCTGTGTGGCTCCAACGATTGGTCGCAGTTCTGTCCTAGGGCCAGTGAGGGCCCTGTCGCAGTTTTGATGATTCCCAGCTGCCCAGCAATTAGTGGGCAGCTGCACCGTTTAGGTCTTGTGATTGTTCCCAGGTGCCCAGCAAGTAGTGGGCACCTGCAACATTTAGGTTTTGAGCCAGTGGCGCACCCCTGACTGGCGCTGCATTGGCCGCGCGCCCGGACATTCTGGACACAGGGCTCTTTAGTCCCTTTATTAGATGGGGGCTGGTATGTGATTTTATTTAGGCGCAATGTGGTTATCTATGTGATGGTAATTGCCTAATGTGAGTTTTGCGCAATGTGATGTGGTGCTAGGAAATGTAATGTATTTAATATGATTACGCACCTTGATCTTACACCTCTGAATGTTTTTATGCATCATGTGTTTTTGAGCTATTGAGTTATGTTCTGGCACCTCTGAATGTTTTTATGCATCATGTGTCTTCCTTGATTTTACACCTCTGAATGTGTTGTTTTATGCATCATGTGTTTTCCTTCCCTGCACCTCTGAATGTGTTTTGATGCATCATGTGCCTTGTTCTTCCACCGCTGAATGTGTTTTTGATGCATCATGTGTAATGTGTTCTTGCTGATACCCCTAAAATTTATTTTATTCTTAGATGTTTGTTCTTTCCAGTACAGGTGGTCCTAGTGAGGTCCTGGTCCCCTGCGTGACATTCTCCTAAGGTGGTTATGGTTGCGTAGGTGGTACTTACCTGTTACCAGTAGTTACTGGTTGTGTTTTATACTTGCTAATTTGTGCTACAGTGATTTTATATCCTTTTCTTCTAATTTCTGACAGTATTTTTATTTGTAAAAGTGTTGATTCTGACAGTGGCCCATGTGGCCCTGTCTAGTGAATAATCCCTTGTGAATATTGCCCGTGCCAGTTGGCTCAATGTACATGTGTGATTTCTATCTGATGTGATTTTGACAATACAGAAGTTATTTTCATATAACCTTGTGTGGAGTTCCTTTTGCGGTGTGCCTAGGATGCTGTTGCTGTTTTGTGCTGGCGCAAATGCTTTACACATTGCCTCCGAGCTTAGCCTTACTGCTTGTGCCAAGCTACCAAGGGGGTGAGCAAGGGTTATCTTGGCGTGTGACTCCCTTGCCCTGACTAGAATGGTGGTTTCTGCCTGGCTTTGGCGTCAGCCTTAGCCTACCAGAAATAGCCAGTTCTAACACCACCAGATTACAAAATACGTGAAATGGACACGAGAGGCTGACCTGTGGACCTTCACTTAAGAATAAGATGCTGAGAAAAAGTAGAACAGTTAATGAATGATGAGATGGCATGCAGAGTGGACAACACTGGCTGTCTGGCTCTGATGAAAGCAATTGCTGTTTGTTTGTTGTGCATGAAATGAATCCTATGTGTTCTGTTATTATTTAATCTTTTACACACTAAATGTAACTCAAGACTACTCTGTTTTTACCTTGTTTAATACAAATTGTACTTCTACTGTAGGGGCCACTACGTTGCATTTTTTTATATGGAAAATTTCCTTGGACTCACTGTGTGTAGACTGTGACTGCATGAACAACATTGAGTTTACCAATACCATGATGATGATGATGAGTCTTGATGATCAAAGTTACATAATATCTTTACAGTCACTCACTGGGATGGATGGATCATCATTGTCGGTTTACGGAAGAACTATGGCCATTTCGTGAGTGGCAAACAGGTAAACAACTCAACAACAACCACAGCAGAACTACATGTCTGTCTAGTCGTGGTATGGAGTGGTCGAGCCAGTGTAGTGTTGTTATGCCAGAGTCCAGACAGCAGTTCATGTAAAATTGCGGCTATGTGGCTTGCTCTATAAAATTAGATCTGCTTTGTCTGTCTGTGTCAAAGAGGTATGCTACATGGAGGTTGGTTCACTCAGTGGTGCCTGCCTTGACCGTCTGCATGGCCCTGGCCTGCTGTGTGCTAATTATTATCCTTGAAAAGGAGACTCAGAGTACGCACTTTAGAAATGATGCTTGTATGTAATACTGTCGCCTATGACAGTGAAAGGGTTAATTTTTGCACTACACACCGTACCTTATATTTTTCCTCCGGGGTGTTTTATTATCCCTTCCTGTTTTTCCATCGACAATTATAGGCCGGCTTTTACCCTGTGCGATGGGAAAAAAATTAACTCAGGCTTACCATAGCAATCCGCAATTCCGCATCCGCCAGGCAGGCAGTGGAGAGTGTGGTCACCAAGATTGATCGACGGAGCGTCAGATGGAATGGAGGAGTACCGCGAATAAGAGGAATGGCTGGATGCATGCAACGTCACAAATTGAATAGGACAACTACAACATACAGTTACAGTATCCTCTCCACTTCTCCTTATCTTTAAAATAATGTTATTGTTGTGAACTTTTATGAGCGCGATTCCCTGCGTTTGCTCTCTGCTTCAAATTCATTCCTACAGCTCTTTGATAAGTATCTTTGCTATTTTTAAAGCTAATTTAATGTACTAATAAGTGTTTATTCTCTCTGAGGGCAGATAGGCAAGTGTAATTGCGTAAATACTGCAGCCCTGTACTGTCAAATTGTTTATTCATATTTAGTAAGTTGTATTAAGTACTACTTTTCAGTAACCTAACCACCCATTTAGCAAACAACTTCATGCATGCACTTCCTTTATGTACCTTAAAAGATTATGGATCCAAAGATTTGTTTTTCTTCATTTGTTGTTTGTCCATGCTGTTTTTTTTTCTCTCTCTACAAAACTTTCCCAAAAAAACCCATTCGCATCCAATTTTCAAACCCTAACCCTCTTTCCCTGGGCTGTGTGGTTTTCATTGAGGTGTGACTTAATTACAACAATATTTCCACACACTTGCTGGGGAAGATAAGGTCAAAAGCAATAGAAAATCAATTTCAACGCAGGTCAAGGAATCCGAGGATATATTCTTATTCTGCTTGACACACACCCATGAGTATTTGCAAATCAAATCAGAATTTCATGTGCGCCATTGAGTGGATTCATCATCAGCAACATTCGCCTCCTACACATGACGAATGCTTACGCTGCTGTGTCCTTCAGTACTATTTTGTAGTAGCCATACTCCATGCAACTAGTAGTTAACTTTTGATGGAATACTTTAGCATTGCTTAGGCTACAATTTATGGCACTGTTCTTGTGTAATGTACTATCTATCGTACTGTTCTAATGCTCCTCTCAGGCCACTCAATGTTTCATTTCCTTTTTTTTCATATGCAGCTACTGCCAGTGTGTACCACTACTACTACCACCACAACGATGACATTTCATCTGTCCAGGATTCCATAGCGAACCTTAATCACCGTTTTCCATGCAGCCAGCCCTGTGCCTTGCCCTATTCCCAAACACCAATCACAGGTAAGATAAGCATTTTGGGGGAGGAAGAATAATGGAGTAGGAGGAGAGGAGAGACTGACAGTAGTACTAGTAAAGTAGTAGGACAATTAAATATACTAACTCTGTCAGTGGCACTTTTGTACGAATTTGGGCGATTACTTAGACATTTTGAATCAAGCAGCCAGTTAAGTTTCAGGAAAACAAACGTACAGTTAAACCCCCCCAGCTTCCCCCCACAAAACAGTAAAAACGCGTATGCTATGTTTAAGTAGAAAACAAATAATTATTTTGATCCCTAACAAAAATAAACTATCCCGCAAGACCTGACCCACCCCCTCCCTAACCCCTACCAATGTCCATGAAATCAAATGTTCCCAAAAGTCGAAAAACACCAACGCCCAATTCCGACCCCCCCAAAAGTCTTTAAAAAAGGGGCAAGGGACAGTCTCTCTACTTTCGCCGGCGGTGTCCCACTGTGGCCAGGTGGTCACGCAGCTCTTTCTGGAGGTCCTTGAGCAGGGCTTTCTGCCTCGCCACCTCCTGCTCAAGGTAGGCCACTCGCAGGGTCAATCAGTGCATACGCGCCTTGCAGGTACTGTGTGGGGTAGCTGTTGTTTTTGCTGCTCGGCGGCGGACGGTGGCTGCCGGACCACTGCGCCGTACTGCTGGAGTATTGTGCTGGCTGTATGACCCAGAGACAGCAGAGCAGGATGCAGCTGTCGTGGATGGTGACTGCGACTGCAAGTCATCCTCCTCCTCCTGAGCCACCAGCCGGCGATATTCGGCGGCAATTGCCTCCAGCTTCCGTTTGCCGGGCACGGATAGCCAACTCCTTCCTTGGTAGTTTAGAAGGAGTTTCTATATGAAGAAAGAAAACATACTGTAACCAGTACTCTTTTAGATTCACACAAAATAAATCAACAAAAGGTGTGTCACAGTAGCACTAGCAACTTGCAAGCACAGTACATAACATTTGTGGCATCTATCTATCTAACCTCCCACTTTGTCGGCCTCTGCTCTAACATTAGTGGGAGTTTCAGAAATTCTACTAGCACTATATGGACTCACTACATTAGACTCAGACAGTACACCAGTCTTCCTCTTCTCTCTTGTTTAGCGAAATACGTACGTAAACTTGTGGAAGCCGGCATAATGCCAGCGCAGTCAGCTTGCACCCAAGAAAAACAGACACAAGCCATGATGACGCAGACTTGTGTTACTGTTACCAGTCCAGTACATGCAGGTGGTGAAGCTCTTACTTTTCTATTACGGGTGGCACTGGCCATACTCTGTTACAAGGGCTACTGCTTAATTAATTTAACTTTCACCCTGCCCTGCCCCTGACTACTACAAAAGGAAAATGAAGAAGATAAATATTATGATCATCTATCCCTTCACAGGATATTTGCTTATATAAGGGATGACTTTAGGTGCTTTGTTTTTATTGATTGATTGAACACCGATAGGCCACACATGAATGACATTTGAAAAAAATTTATTAACAGAGGTAGTGAGTGGTCCCCGTAATAGCCGGAGGAAGGCACTTGCAAGTTGTGACTTGACTTGATAATGTGAACTATACAATATAGATACACAATATATGCTGTGCTTGCAAACTACTGTTAGTCAAGGGAGTATTCTGAAAAATTACAACTTCCACTTTCCTCTGCTTTGCTACTCTGGCACGGACATGCAGTGTTACATGCTCTTCGAAGTAACCCTCTTCATCCAGTGACCGTCTACTCTGTCTACATACTCCTATGCTATCTATGAAGAAGATACCATCCAGGCATCCATCCATTCAAAGTAAATGCCAATCATTCTTTTTAATGTCTCAACTGGACAAACCTTACTTTTTCCCACTGAAAAACACCCTTTTTATTTTATTTTTTATACCGCCAGCCATGCATCCGTGCTTGACTTGCATTTGAATTTGAACCAAAGGATATATTGCGCACACATACAGTTTCTGTTTCACCCACCCAGGCAGTCCTCTTTTCTTTCTCCTTCCACCCATCCTTGCTTCAGCCTTCAACCGGCCATGCATCAGATTCCCAGCCACCTGTGCCTGCATTCAAAAACATGTATCGTTCTTTGCCAGTCATTAATTTAACTTGATCGTCCTTCCTTACACCCTTCTTTCCCTTTTCGTTCATACCATCCATCAAGTTCATCTCTGATCTGACTTGGCTTCTCGATAAAACTTTCACAGCTGAGTTGAAGTCAAATTTAGAAGAGGCCATTGGTTACTCGTCAACTCTGGCCGCTAATGCTATTGCTATTGCTAATGCGAAGTCAAGGGTGACTGTCTTCTACCTGGTTGACAAAAACGTAGTTCTAAATTTGTAAGTCTTCTTAACAGTAAAACGTATTTGTACTGTACAACATATACAAACCTGCAGCCAGTCTACTCTGCAATCTCAATAAGTAAAGAATATAATAGCTTACCACTGCCCGCCACTACCATGGCATTCCCCACAGCAGTTCCAGCTGGCACCGCATCCGCCCCTGGAGTGACCACCTCCGCGCTGGTGGTGGGCTGCGCCGATGGTGTTACGCCTAGAAAATACATTTAATATTTTTAGATGCCATATACACCACTCCCTATTATGTCTAGGAACGAAAAAATATGTTGCTAAATAAACAAATCTAATTATTTGTGACTCTCTAGTCTAAACTGAAAATTCCCCTTATGTAAGGGGAGGGTGTTTTTTATTTATGCTTAGCCATAACATACTACACTTTTTGGCACAACTGATGAATGCTTGCTTTTTAACACGCACCATTTTTCTCATAACAGACAGAAGCTTCCCTTCTACGAACAAGAGCAATATATTACTCAGAGGCGTCATCATCACCACCAAGACTTTAAGTTCCAACCAGGTGAGGGCTCTCCCACAATTAATGTGTAAAATCAGCCACCGTTGAGTTTTCAAGAGTTCACCGTTTATCTTATATGAAGTTGATTTTGATAAATGTTTTTATATAATGCACAATTGAACTTTAATATACAGAGTACACATAGAGCAAATTGTTTTACTTTTAATAAAACTTACATAGACTCTGTGGTTTTTGGTCATGAGTGAGTGTGCGAAAGGGTTTGAAATTTGCAAACATGAGTCTGTGACTCTAAGAGGTCGGGACTCTGACTCCGTAGTCTTATGTTCTGGGTTGTATAATCATTGGGGATCATCCCTGCATTCGGGAGCTAAATAATGACTCTGACACACTAGCTAGTCAGTAAGGAGATTGTGGATTCAACTTCTGTTATGACTGAGGTATGTGGAAAGTCTAACTGCGCCTATTATCACCAATGCCCTATTTCTTGTCCATAGTTCTGTTTGTGCAGAATAGTCCCTGCAACAGTAATAGTATGTCCTCCTATCCAATCAAAAAGTAAACTAGTATCTTATTCTTGGTGGCCATTGACATTTTATTGTTGGGAATTGTCAAAGCATAAACATTAAGAAGACTTCAATAGACATTATGGACAACCCCGAGGACTGCACTCAGTGCCTAGAGCTATTGCTGAATAGGAGTTTTGTTTTAACACCTTTTTGCCAACTGTGCAAACTTAGCTAGCTACACAGACAGACTAATAATATTATAGTAGTAGCACAGAGAGTCACAGTAGAGGCAGGATAAGAATTTAGAAAAAGTATACAAGAAGATCAAAGACGATTTAGGAAAAAATTATTATGATGAACGTTTGGAATAAATAGGTGATGTAAAATTTAGGGAAGTATAATTATTAATATTAACAGGAAATCTTACTGGGGCCAGCAGAGAAGCCCTCGGCGGACTGATCCTGGCCTTCCTGCTCCACCGGCGCCGCTACCTTCTCTGTCCTCTTGCCTCTGGGAGGAGCTGATGTACATGAAAGAAAGACAAAAACATGGATGATTGTTGTCAACCAAATCAAACATTTCAAAAAAACAATAACAAATTATTTCGGGGAAATAGACAACAATTGCATTAAATTGACCTATCTGATGTGGTCTACTAGGATATTAGTATTGCTGGATTTGCGGCCCGTCTACTTGGAAAGTTATGTAACTCACTAAACCAACTACAAAAAGGTTCTACTAGGACTGGCAGGCAGCACTCCACAGCACGCAAAGTGACAGACACAGTCCGTCATGATTGCAGATCACTAAAAAGTTTCCTACTAAATAACGAGTCATAATATACTCAAACTATCAATCCACCACCACTATCTCTTCTTAGTGGCAGGAGTACAAAGGAAGGACTGGACTGGAGTCTCTAGTGTCTAGCAATACGCCGTTCTGTAAAGTACACTCAAACGTAATCACTCAGGCCAAATGAGCACAAAATTTAAAACAAGTAAGCATAGTAGCACCGCCAGTGAGCAGGCGAGCACCTGCAATCACAGAAGCTTTTGAAACATAATTTACCTGCAATGTAATCTCTAGTGTCTAGCATTATGCAGTTCTGTAAAGTACACTCATACATAATCACTCAGGCCAAATCAGCACAAAATTGAAAACAAGTAAGCATAGTAGCAACGCCAGTGAGCAGGCGAGCACCTGCAATCACAGCAGCTTTTGAAACATAATTTACCTGCAATGTAATTGGCAGCATTCTTGCTCTTCGTAAAAAAAATAGATTTGCAATATCATAACACAGACCAGAAGACAACAAAGTAGTGATTAAATAGCTACTAGTACTCACCAAGTCCGGGGATCTCCACGCCAAGCAGGTCGAGCAGGTCAGGTTTCCGGTCCAGTATGTCCGACCACCGGTGCGTCACCTGATTGTAGGTGCACCGGACCCCATACTCCGGATACATGGCCTGGCACACCTTACCCCATAGCTGGCAACGCTCCCGGAGGCCGTACCCGGTACCGGGCCTGCCGCCTGCCGCAACGGTCTTGGGGAGGTGGCGCTGCACGAAGAAGACCAGTGCGGCCACATCCACTGCACTGAAGATCTCCCTGGGACTTACAGCCTCCCCCCTTAAGCGCCCGCAAGGGAGCCGGCTACGGGGTGTGGGACCCTTTCCCTTCAGGTTTTTGCCAGCTCCCTTTGCCATGGTCCTGGACAGTTAAAGGAAAATAAAATAGGAAAGAACAGGGAAAAAGTAACTAAAAGAAAAGAGAGTTAAAAAGGTAGTTTTAAAGTAACGAAAGTAGAAAAAACCACAAAATATAGATGTACAAAAATAGAGTGATGGATAATGAGTAAAAAGATTTTTAAAAGGTTCAAACAAACAAAGGATTACAAAGATTGAAGGAGGATTGAAAAAGCATGCCCAGAACCATAGCAATGAATGAAAAACAAGATGGCAGCGCCCATTGCGACCACGTGGGTAAGTGGGAACAGGCGCTGGGCTGGAAATGGGCGCTTTAACAGAAACAGGCTGCAGACCAGTATATTTCTTTAGACTCTGCTTTATTTGTAAAGTACGCTTGGTTCTAAACGTTAGTCTCTCTCTGGCAAACTCCAGCTTGTCCGTGGTGGTGGTGTCTTGCGTCCGGCGTCCGGGGGTCCACGTAGCCGTCCTCACCGGTGCAGCGTTTCCGGTACCCAAGGAGAAAGGAGACCAACAGAGGGAAGCCGTTAATTTCACGACTGATTACGTCATACCCAGAGCAGGACCGAGTGGGTGTGGGGGAGCACCCGTGAAACTGTACAACTCCAAAAAATGCTCGTGCTCAGGAGGCGGGGTGACGTGAGGATCGTAGGAAGGGTAAGGGGGGTTGGAGGGAAGCGGAAAGGACACAATAAAGGCACGCACTGGGGTATCTACAGTATTTACACAGGGGCGCTCTTTCTCCCCACCCAGGTTGCCCAACGCGCCGTACCTGAGAAAGCAACACTCCTCCCTCGGGAGTGTGGCACGGCGATTCACGGGGTCGTTGGCCTCCTGGCTCTCCTCCGCTCTCGGTTCTCCCGTCCTCTCCGTCTTCTCCTTGCTTCGCCTTCGGTCTCTCTTCTCCGGCTCGTCTCTCTCCTCCGCGGTGACGTCACACGCCGCATACAGGGCTTCCGTCCCTTTCATCCATCCAGGACCTCCTACGTCAGCCGGGGGCATGGTCTCGTCGAAGTCATCATACGCCCAATTAAAGGCGCCGGTGTCCAGTTCCTCGTCCTGTTCCGACTGGGTTCCCCATTCTGCCCTCGCTGTGCCAGTCTGTGGGGAAGGAGGGGAGTTAGGGTCAGGGGTCCACCAGTCCTCCCGTCCCGACCCTGTTACAGTAAGTTTGTGTGATATTTCCCCCGCGAGCACGCAAAAACAGACGCGAACATGCAATTGCGCCCCGCATGTAGGAAATGCACAACGCGAGCATGCAACTAGCTCCCGGAAATGGAAATACGCAATGCGAACACTGAAAACAAGATGGCCGCGCCCATGTACGACCGCATGGGTAACTTCGCGGTAGCCGTGCTGTAAAAATCCCCCGAACACACAAAAATAAAAAAATCCGCAAGTTCGCAAAAGTTTGCGGATTTTGCAGACCGCGAGTACGCTTTCGCATGAATTTGCGTACCGCGAATTCACAAAATTCACCCCTACTTAATCACTACAAGGCCCAAAAAAGTATTCAAATGTGTCCACTATACCTTTGAAATCTTTATGATTGCACACCACAGCACCGGCTTGTATCTCAGTTTGGGAAATTATTTGTGAATGCTGCCAGATCACCTCAACTCCAAGGGACATGTACATACATCCCTCCTGCTATTTCTCTAAGTGGGTAATTTGTCGCCTCACCCTCATCTTGCTCAGTCTGGCTTCCTGCAATTCGTGTCTCCCTCGTTTTTTCATGTTTCTTTGCACATCTAATTTCAAGTTTCTCATTCTCTTTCCGTTTGCAAATGCATTTAACCAATTCTACAATGTGCAAATGCATTCCTGTAACTCTCATGTATTCTATGGCTGGATCATTCAAATGAACCCTATAGCTCCTGGGTAGATTCACATTATTGCTGAGATGTATGTCATATTTTTTAACTATTTCAGTCAACCTGTCATGTTCAAAAGCTGCTCTTCATTCATTCATTAATTTCCTTACACAGGTAAATTCAATATTTTCTCTGATACTGCTCTAGGTGTTCAAACTACAAACATTCTTTTATTATTTCTTCTAATTCTCCTTTCAATATGGGTATGTCTAACAGCTTCTCCTTTTTCATCTCTGGTATCTCTTGTGCCTCAACATTCTCTGCCTTCTTCTTTCCTGTCATCTCCTCATGCCAAACTGGTATATATCCTTCATCAGTAATAATTAGATAACCAGGAGCCATTGGAGTAGTAGTAAAGACCAAATTCCCTCCATTCCTATCCATCTATCTAGAAGAAGGTGTTAGCTAAGTATCTTGCCTCATTTCTGCTATTTGAGGAGCATACGCAACAACCCGAGTTGTAGTCTGAGCAGGAACGATAGGTATCGGGGTGGTGCTAGTCACTGCAGCCGTAGGTGTCATAGTAGGAATTACAACTTGTGGTTGGGTCACAACTTGTAGTACAAGGTGCAGAATCTGCAAAGGTCTTTCACCTGGTGTAATACCCGGATCCAAAGGGCAGTAGCCACTATCGGACCTAAACTAACACCTAATTCTTCCTGATCAATAGGGGTGGCATGTGGTGGGAGTCTGAAGATTAACATTTGTTCTAAGATTTCATCACCAGAACCCATACTAACTCATCTTCCTCTTTCTTTATGGGAGTTTTGCCCTTTCCTTTCTCACCAGCTTCTGTTGTAAATTAAGGATATAATCTAGTTCCTTCTATAATTGCCTTCCTCAATCTACACTGTTCCTTATCCCACCGGGCATTAGCATAATTCTTCACTGCTCTATTGGTTCTTCTCTGATGTTTTCCTCTTTATTTTTCCCTTGCGATTTTCTCCCATGCATTAACAGCTTCATATTGAATGTGTCTGGGTGGTGGCTTTTTTTCATATAATTTTCCTTATATAAGATCAAGAATCCTGGTGTTAAATGTCCCCTATCTAGGAAAGCTCAAGGCATCCTCATTTTCAGTAAAAAGGAGGATGCCAAAAACAAGTGCGTAAACCATGCTCAGTAATATTAATGTATGCAGGCGTACCCTCATGGGGGGCCTCTTCACCTTTACGTACTGGAATAGTCACATCTCCTCCCACCAAATTCTTAAAATCTTTAAAACATTTCATAATGACAGGTCAATTTAAATCAGCTCAAATAATCAGAATATTTTTATTTGGTTGCATATACATCAATTTCACATGGTCTAATAAATTTCAGTTATTATTTGTAAGCCCTCTTTTTGACAAGTCAAAATCGTTTTATGTTTCCCAGAAAATCCAATCTCAGCATGACTCTACAACATCAGCAACCAATCCTAGCGCAAAACACACAAACCCACCAATCCCAACATGAAACACTATGATGTTCAACCTTACTCCTCACAGCAGTTCCCCCTCCTTTACAGTTTTCTTCGTATGCACACTGTTTTTACAAATAAATTAAACAAATCTCTTTCTTGTTTGCTCTACTAAAAGAAATAAAGTTTCCCAAACATTCAAGAATATTTTCAACAACCACAAGTGCAATCTCGACCAGGGTGACATTTCCCCTGTTTGCGCAATTAGGTTCCACTAACACTGATCAATATTAATCATTCACAACAAACCCCCTTGTCCCTATGTCAATGGTACCTCACACAAGCTGCATCTTAAAATCTCTTCAAAAGAGTTTTCAATTAATATGTTATCTAGGGATCTTTCAACAGTGACAAGTCTGAAATCTTCAAACACCCTTTCAACCACTTATCGACTATTTCTTCTTACCAACTCATTCTATTCAAACATTGAAACCAGTAGAAAGACATATTAACAACCACAATGCATTTGCCCTTTTGATATTCATACTTTCAAAACAGCAACTGCCTCTGAATACCGCTTGTATCTTCAAGCTCTGGACATTGGAATCAGGAGTCAGGTATTTTAAATAAGATTTTTGGATAATATTTTATAGCTCTATTCAGGGTGCTAACCCTATCCTCTGCTATCAAATTTGCAAGCATGGAAATGTCATAATAATTAGATAAACAGCTCCACCTTGAAATTCACTAAGCACATCTCCAATTTCAATGCCTCTTCAGGTTGATGAGTCTTTGTCACCGTGATAGAATGGAGCACAATCCAAATCCATTTCTAAATAAAACATCAATTTTTAGTATTTAATGTTCAGTCAATAATGAGAGGTTTGGTAAAGTTTTAAAATGTATATTTTCTCATTAAGAGATTAATATGTATTTATGTATTTTTATTTAGGTTAGTCAAATAAGTCTGTTTACAGAAATATCAAGCAAACTTTGGTTAGAATTAGCATGCAAAATAACAGCGTGTTCCATAAAGGAATGCATCTGTATCTTAATCTAAAGGACCTAACCTATCATAGCCAGAACCCATAAAGAGTTCTTTCAGAAAACAGCATGAGAAATTTTGGAGCGACAGGCTAATAGCTATGAGACATCAAACTCCTCATGAAGAGTAGTTCTTGAAACTCAGCCGAGATCCCTGACAGCTGCAGTAGAAACCGTTAACACAGATAGAAGAAATTAATCACAGCAGTAGCTATGATTAGCAGGGAGAAAGTCTCTAAAAAAGCATCAGAATAAGAGAAAATCACTGTTAGCAGTAGTTCATAGTAATTGCGGGCAAGAGTAGCCCAGTCACGAGCTAGAGGGGGAAAATGTACCTTTCCTCTATAACTGAACACATACTATATAGAAAAGCAGAAAACATGTTGCAAACTTTGAAATTTGGATTGTCTCTAGCCAATAGGTAAGGATCTTCTGATGGTGCGTTGTCATCTTTATCGATTCCCATGGTAAACATCCTTGTCTACATGTTGCTATTCGAATATTGCTACAGTGTATTACAAAAAGCTACATCTAGGAAGGTTTTCATGGGAACCTTTGCAAGCCAACTCTGGGGCATATTATCCCCATGTTCACATGGACTTCTATTGGAATTCTTAAGGGCATATTATCAAGCCCATTATCACCGCTTTAGCAGCAGTTTTATGCCGTTAAACCGGCAATAATTTTTAACGCCGTGCATGATAATATGCTCCCAAGTTTGCTGTTCAGTGTCCGATTGTGTAACAATGGTCTGCTCCATGAAATGAAACATTAATATCAAGCATGTCTTGGTTAGATCATGAGATTTGAATATATAGCAATATACTTTTTCATTCTAAGCAAGTGAGAGAAGTAACTATCTACAATACTATGGAATCATATATTGTGAGGAAGGAAAGAAACACATTTTGCAACAAATGGCTCATTTCACAAAGATGTTATGTTCTACAATTCAATTATAACGTTAAATCAACATTTACAAAAAAAGGCATTTCTTTATATAAAGGGAAAGGAAGGAATACCTGAGAATATTGAGGCTAGGAGTGAACGAATGACAGAAATGGGAGCTTTCTGCAGAAATAAGCAGCATTTTTCTCTTTTTGCATGTTTAATAAAAGCACATTGGCCCACATGCATCATTGTGTCTTTTTGCATTTCTTAATTTGCGAAAAATAAGGAATCGCAAATTAAGAAATGCAAAATGATATGCATCAATATTTTCGGTATTCTTGTGGGATTCGGTAAAAATCGCATTTTTTACCGAATCCCAAAGAAATACCGATTTCTTAACTTAATTTTCGCAATTCCCATTGATTCCTATGGGCCAAAAGGCCCATAGGAGTCAATGGAAATTGCGAGTGGCACTTAGAAAATTTCATGGGTGCAGGGGGGGGTCCAAAGGACCCCCCCATGCACCCCTGAAATGTACTTTTCAGCATAAGTTACATACACACATGTTCTAAGGACATGTGTGTGTGTAACTTTACAGTTTAAAAAATGCATTTTTGTGCATTTTGAATCAATTTCGCAATTTACCACGAAGTTGAACTTCGTGGTAAATTGCACTTCCAATTTAAAAAAACGCATATTTTTCTATAATGATGCATAGCATTTAAGAAATCGCACAATTGCGATTTCTTAAATGCTAACGCAATTTTAGAAATCGTAAAAAAGATGCGACTTCTAAAATGGCATGATGCATCCCAACAAGCACTTTTGCATTCGCAAACGGCCGATTTTAAGGAATTGCACCGTCTGCGACTGCAAAAATGCTTGATGCATGTGGGCCTCTGTCTCTAACCTTTATATTGACTTGCATTTGCTATGTTAATGTTAAGACACATTTCTATAGTGTCATGCGGTTAATTCATGTAAAAAATGTCAACCTCCTCAAGGTTATGCAAGGTGTTTCAGAAGCTAAGATGAGAGCATATATTCTGTAAATACACACTATCTTTCTTAGCCATATGAATATGAAGTCTGACATTCTCAGTACATCATGTACTTCCAACATGAGCAGCCAGCCAGTTTATTCCCTTGTGTTCTACTGCAGCCTCCCAGAGAGTTCTAAACAATTAGAGAGCTAACAGTGTTACTTATGCCAAAAATTTGGCACGCCAGGTTGATTGAACAAAACTGTCAAAATGTTAAAAATATTTAATTCAGAACAGAAATATTGTGGGGCTTCAGTTTCTCATACAAATTGTGGTTAGTGCTGTAGAAAGAAAAATTAGGACACATTTTTAGTGAGTTCTCAAATATCTTCCTCTTGTATTTCATTAGAACATTCTGGCATGCAGACTGAAGCATGCACTTTCAATACCAACAGCAGACTGACAGGTAACTCCCTGGTGATCAGCAGCTTTACTACAGTGTTCTAATGAACAACTTGAGTGAAAACATTCATAATTTCTGTAGAAAGTGTATCACATCTGTCCGCTATCTTGATGGAAGTAGAAAACTGAAAGCATTTTCTAATGAGGATACAGCAGTAAGGGAGGAAATTAGGGCGCTTCATAACACATAAGTCTCCCAAGATGGCCATCAGATGAAAAAATAGTCCAAATATCACCCAAATGTAGCCCAAGTATTGCCCAATGTCAGAAGTGTGCAAAGTAGTTAGTATTTTAGTTTTTTTTAAAGGTTTGTATAGCGCAGACTTGACCCAAAGGTATTGGAGTGTTTTACGTGATTATCAGTTACATTCCGCAAGAAATATTCATTTTGGTTTTAGACATGGGGAGATTAAGTGATTTGCCCAGAATCACAGGATATCGAGCTAACCCCGAAACTGAAACCTGGTGCCCAGTTGCAAAACATGCAGCTCTTGCCGTACTGCCACATCCTCTCCTTTAAGTGTAACATATAATCCAGTGATCAACTGGATAAAGAAACATGAAGGTAGCAACATATTTAAAAATGCTTTGTTGCTAATTGAGAACTCGGAAAATATGTCCTCATTTTTGTTCTTTAGAACCCTAACCATAATTATTACGGGAATAAGACCCTCTCATGGAGGAGGGTGCAGAGGCAATAAGAGGACCATTGTGGGCAGGCGAGAGGGGCAGTGGAAGCGCAATAGACCATAGGGGGTAGGGTAAAGGGGGCAGAGGCAGCAAACCAACCATGCAGTACAGGCACGAGATGCTGTGGCACTACAAAAGACCATTGAGGGTAGAATGAAGAGGTAGTGGCAGTACAACCATACTTGCCAACAGACGCAGTTCAGGCAGGAGACTCCCGATGTTTTTAAATCCAAAAGTGCTTTATTTTATCTGTCTCCTGCTTAAAATCTCCTGCACATGGAAAATGAAGGGCAGAGGCCCGGGGGCACGGCAGGAGCAGCACGCTGACTATGGAGGGCTGGTGGGATGGGCACTGGAAGCACAACACACCATGGAGACAACAGTGAGACTATAATGGCATACACACAGACAACAGAGGGAAGGTGGGAGGGAGTCTGGGACAGCATGGAGATAGCAGGAACAGGCGGCAGCCATCTGACCATGCTAGGCAGGGTGGGGGCAGTGGAGCTCAACAGAACACTCAGAGTAGATAGGAAGGTGACAGGCCCATGGAATATGGTAGGTAGAAAGGCGGGAGCAGGGCAATGCACACAGAAGCAGAGGCTAAGCAGAAGGGCAATGATGGTGCATAGAATTGGGCAAAGGAGGGCAGGAGGAGTGGGCAGGGACATCAAGCTAAATGGATGGCAGAAGCAGCATATCGAACCATGCAGGGCAGGAGGTTGAGGGCTGGTGCATAGACTCAGACAACACAGGGTAGGGAGGGGGTGGATGGGGCACAAGCTACCTGTTTAGAGCAAGCGGGAAGGACAATAGCAGAACAACGGCCATACACAGCTTTAATGAGGGAGCAGGGTCATAGACTTATACATTGGATCGCAAGGAAGAGGGCAGGCAGGAGCAGCAAGCTTGGGTGGGGCAGCACAATGCCATGTCAGTCAGGCCATCCATTCAACCCATCTCCGTGCATTGCTATGGGTATCTTACTTAATGTTAAAAGGAACCTTAAATATTCGCTGGAAAAAAAGGTTAGAAGGATATTCTAGTTAAGAAAGAACATTGAAAAACTTTAGACATTCAATAAAAAAAAACATAGGTGACAGGTACGTTATAATTAGTATTAGATTTCACTCATACAGAACCATTGAAATCCAGCAGTTATAGTTACCTGAGCTAACTATAACGTAAGCCACTGTAAAGCACTGCTTATGATCTCACATATTACATCATTCATGACATGGTCAGTGACATCACTGATGACATCATGGATGACATCTTAATGACACACTCTCAGTTATACGGTGTAAATCCATTCAGTAGTTGTTGACAAATTAAATGAAAATAAGAAGGATATCTGTGACGTGAATAATAACAAGCGTGTGCAGGGAAATGCAGAGCTCTGATTAGCTGCTGACACTCCAACTAGGAAGTGTTGACAGCCATTTTCAGCTGAGTCCCCCCCAAAAAAAAAAAAATTTAAAAGGGGGCAGGGTAAATGCCTTTCTGAGCAACCGTTGATTGAAATGTTGTTCGTATTTACATGCAATATTGATTTATTACTCAAAAAGAAAAAAGATAAAGGTGACTATTTCCACCCAAAAAGTGTTTTGTTTTCTCTCTGATATATATGAAAATACATATTTACTCTTTTCTCTCTCGCATCAGAATTAATGTATTTAAATTGTTTAACTATAGACCCAATACACTTCCGGTTCTCAGCATTTTTGAGAAGGGCTATTAAGACCATTCTGTTTTGTGTATCACGTTATACCCAGATCCTTTGGCATATCGTGGGTTACCCCATTAGTTTTTAATGGTAGGCCCACTGACAATGACAATGATTCTTTATTTGTGTGATTAATAAAAACCAATACAAAAGGACGATCAATATAAGAGAGATAGTTCAAATTGAATAATATGATAATATATATACACGTCCTAAAACCACCATTTCGTGTTTTTGTTTTATAAAATGCAATTAGTGTAAGTCCTTTAGATGCGCCAAGGCAAACTTTTAGTGGGGGCCACACTGCGTGGGACCCTCATCCAGATAGTTCCCATGCAGTGCCATGGTTGACCTGTCCATAAGAGCTTGGCGGACGTGATAGATGAACTTAGCAAAATTGGCCCTATGCTTCACTGTGTCCAGCAAATATAACTGAAGAACAGCCTCATTTGCCATCAATGTACCCAGTTGAAGGAGAAAGGGCCTTTGATGGATTCACCGGACTGGCAACAGGGCAGGATAGCATAATTATGTTATGTTATGTTATTATGTCTCTTTTATAGCGCACGGCTACCCCAAGGGGTGTCCCGGCGCTTTGGCAAAGAGAACTGAAGAAGAAAACACAACACAGCTACTCGCAGAGGCCAAAAGAAAATCAAACGGAGAACAGCCAGGTCTTCAACTCCTTACGAAAGGAAAGGAGACTGTTGGCTTTCCTTAAGGAAACAGGAAGCTCATTCCAACATCGTGGAGCCAAGTATCGGAAGGAACGACCTACAATCCGGGCGAGTCTGATAGGGGGAACAACGGCTTTGGCCAGCAAGGCCGACCGTAGAATCCTCCTCGGCGCATAAAATGCCATGCGCTTCCTCATATAATCAGGGCCAATCGAATGAAGGGCCTTAAAAGCAAGTGTCAAAACCTTGAAAGTAAGATGTGAGCCATCGATTGCCGATTGTAATAGCAGAGACGACACTCCGTAATGGCTGGTCTTACTTTCACTGAAGGATACAGATATTTTAGAGGGAGCGAATGTAGTCTGGCTGCAAGAATAATTTGTAGGGCTTGCCTCCCCCCAGCTGTGTGAGATGTGGTTTAAGGCCATATGATGTATGAGGGGAGCTTTGGGTCTCATGGAAGCCTCTAGCTGTCACAGCTTCGATGTCCAATATACGAGAGCATGATCTTACTTGCTTTTTTATAGATGTTTTATTGGTGGTATACTTAATTATATTGGGATCCCAATTCTCTATGGCTAGCTTCAAAAGTTATTTGGCTGAGGCAAGACCAGTTGACCACGGGTTGCCCGGTTGTTGGAATATTTTGTTTATAACAGTCTTCATTGAATTCTCTGGAGCCACAGTGGTAAATAAAAGTATTTTGCCAAACTCACCAGTTCTTCCAAAGATTGTCGATTAAGGTTGAATTCCAGGTGAACTAAAGTATTCCTAATGCATGCTGGAAGACAAAATAACTTTTTGTAAGCTGCACAGTGGAAATTAGCCTGGGAACGCCTGTATCGCATAATTGAGGGAAGGAAATACTTTTGCCCTCAGGACTCGTTGAATGGCCATAGTTGTTGGACTTTCTAAACGGCAGAAAGTTTACTGATGGCATAGGTAACCATTTTTCCTTTCTGCTGGAGCTTGTAGCGGTGAGCGTGTGAACGGCCAGTTTCACAGAACCAGACTCCAAAAAAGTTGTACGATTGTGTACTGTTCAATATTAGTGGACCCTAACTCCAATTCATAAATTTCTTTTTCGGATGGCATCCAAAGATCACTATCTTGGATTCCATTGGGTTTGCAAACAGCTTATGTTTAGTGTTATACTCTGAGAGTGGTGTTAAAGCTTTTTGAAGGCTGACTTTGGTGTGGTCCGAAAGGACCAGGTCGTCTGCATATTGTTTCAGCTGGATCCTGATTCTCCCAATCCTAGGAGTCGCTAAAGTGGCTCATGCAGAGTGCTACCCAAATCTGCTAGCATTTAATTTACAGGCCTGAGGTATATGGTATACCACTCTAAAGAATTTATATGTAAATGAAATGTGCCAAACAGGAATATGCCAATTTCTCATGTTTTAGGGGAGTGAGCATAGGCACTTTAGCACTGGTCAAGTGCACTGAGCCCTAAGCCAACAAAAATAAGTTCAGCAAAGTTGGAGGAGGTGAGACAAACGGTCTGGGGTAAGAACCACCCTGAGACTGACAGGTCAAACATGGTCTATTAACGAGGCAAGGGAGTAGCCTTGAGGAAGTAAGTACAATGGAGCCGAGCAGAAAGCTCCACTCGGCTTCTGAAACTTTACACTAACAAAGCGATTCTTCTGAAATTACTGCCAAACCTCCCTCCCAAAAATATATTTTTTCAACAACAGATTGTGACCACAGACATCCCTCCTCCCCCGTTTGGACTCAAAATGCCCGACTGAGGCTAATTATGTGTATGTAATGTTGTGTGTGTTTTGAATTGTTTTAAGTGATTTATTTGTATATTACTCACAATATTTCTCACAGTTTGCTCACTTTCTGATATGTGAGAACTCTTTCATCGTCTACTCACAAGGGTGCATGATGTAAAAAACATAAAGCTATAATAAGGCCCATGGGCCGTGCATTTTTTAATTCTCTTTTCTTCTCATACACTCGTAGATAACAAGGGAACAGACCGATTTGGTGTCGTATACATTTATTTATACATTTTATATCTCTAATCTCCCTTGAGAACAAGGAATCTCAACAATTGAAGGAGTAGTAACTGGGAGTAACCCCCTTAGGTCCTGATGAAAAGCTTTGGGGTAGGGCTTGAAACTAGTTGACCAGAGAAACTTAGGGACATCACCCCATAAGTGTCTCACCATCCCCATTTTTCGGTCTCGGACTAGCGTCCCACGCAGTGGGCAGAGTCCGAGATTTTATGTTTTGCAGCATGGGGGCTTGAACCCGCCCCTCTTCTCCATTGGCTGGCCTCGTAAATGCTGGCCGGCCATTGGAGGAGAGGGGTGTCACTCGGTTCAGGCCCCCTCTTGAGCAGATTCGGAGGCGTGTTTTTTTGCAGTTTTTAATCAGTGACATCCTCCGTCACTCAACTGCAAAAACACGCCCCCGAATCCGAAAATGGCCGTCTGTTTCTCCGAGGCATTTCCACCTCGCCTCGGAGAAACATGGTGCTGTTCATGGCGTGGTCCGAGGTTCATCCTCCCTCACGGACCTCTGATGCTTGTTTTTGCTTGAAACCTGTCGTCATCGTTGGGTGTAGAGACACAGAACAAAAAGCTAGCCTCCCGTTCAGATCGGTCCACGAGGCACGAGACAGAAAACGTCATAATCGCCTGATTGGAAGACACGGGCCTTTGGCTCAATCTTGCCCTAGTGCCCTGATCGTATCTAATTGGATGTCGGTAGTCAACACAATCGTGGATTCACCCAGGTGGCATAGGTAGCAGAAGTGATGTCACGGACCTCCTGTGACCTCTTAATTTCATTTGTGGCCATTTTGACCCGCGAGTGATTCAGCCTCCCCCCCGCCCTCTCAGACTGCTGAATGTCCATGCCCCTCTGCCCCGGACTCAGCCATTGATACCACAACCACAAGTACATGTGGGGAAGCGCCCAAAATGAAAGCCGACTCACGGTAACGGTTCCGTGGAGCTGCAAGCGTGTTTACTCACTGCCTGCTGCATGGATCGTATCATAGGCGTGCGGTAAGAGCGGAGCAGCAAGCGACGGATGGATGGCGCCCTGAGGAGCGGAGGGGTGGCATGAGCGGCGGCCATGAGCGGAGCAGTGTGACTGTTTCGGTGGCTCGGAGGTCCCCTATGCCATCTCTGGGGTCTGCATGGCGCCCCTTCCACCCCCAGCCCTGAGTGTTCAGCGCCAGCTTCCCCTGAGCTACAGCGGACCGGCGCGGAAGGGAGGACATGGCCACATTCTTGTTGCTCGTGCGACCAGTGTACCCCACCTTCCACTCACACCCGGAGAATCCTCAAAGACCGAGGGTGGCGTTCTCTTCATACTTGTGAAGGCGCCTTGAAGTGAGGGTTTAGCACCCTTGACGTGTGTAAATAGGCGATCATTTTAGAAGCACGTGCAGCACCTAGTACAACCCCCTGGGGGAGGCTGAGGTGCTGCCACCCAAACGAGGGGCCTCAGTATCGAGTTTTAAAAGAAAAAAAGGCACAGTTGTTCACCAAGACAATGGAGCATTTAAAGGGTCGCCATGCTCTTCCGAGGGTGACCATCTCAGCATTTCAGCATTCTACTTTACCGTAGGTTTCGTCACACGCTCTGACAAAGGGGCGTGGTTTGTTTCGGAAAGCTCAATTCTAACTTTCCTGAAACTTATTTACAAATTATAACACTGCGCGGCATTTATCATTCGTTGGCCATTTGGACTGCTTGTTCCTTTTGCCAGCGCTTCACAGTTATACAATGGGCGGAGGGATGATTTAATGCATGGATGAATAGGTGGGTAGTAGGGGACATGGTGGGTGAGTGGAAGGACTAGGTGGATTAGTATTTGGGTGCATTAATGTAAACGGGTGGTTAGGGAACTGCATGTGTGAGTGGATGGATCAATCAATCAATCAGGTCATTTGTAGAGCGCACTACTCACCCGTAGGGTCTCAAGGCGCTGGGAGGGGGGGGGGGTGCCGCTACTGCTCGAACAGCCAGGTCTTGAGCTTCTTCCTGAAGGAGAGGTGGTCTTGGGTCAGGCGCAGATTGGTCGGAAGTGAGTTCCAGGTCTTGGCGGCCAGGTAGGAGAAGGATCTTCCTCCTGTTGTCGCTCTTCGGATGCGGGGGACGGCGGCGAGGGCGTGGTTGGTTGATCTGAGGAGGCGCTTGGGGGTGTAGAAGGTGATCCGGTTGTTGAGGTAGCTCGGGCCTTGGTCGTGTAGGGCTTTGTGTGCGTGGGTGAGGAGCCGGAAGGTGATTCTCTTGTTGACCGGGAGCCAGTGCAGATCTCTCAGGTGTCCGGAGATGTGGCTGCGTCGGGGGATGTCGAGGATGAGTCTCGCCGAGGCGTTCTGGATCCGCTGGAGTCTCTTCTGGAGTTTGGCAGTGGTTCCGGCGTAGAGGGCGTTGCCGTAGTCCAGTCGGCTGGTGACGAGGGCTTGGGTGACCGTCTTCCTCGTCTCGGTGGGGATCCACCGGAAGATCTTACGTAGCATGCGCAGGATGTTGAAGCATGACGAGGAGACGGCGTTGACTTGTCTGGTCATGGAGAGGGAGGAGTCCAGGATGAAGCCTAGGTTGCGTGCGTGGTCCGTCGGTTTGGGTGCGGTGCCCAGGGCGGGGGGCCACCAGGAGTCGTCCCAGGCGGAGGGCGTGGAGCCCAGGATGAGGACCTCCGTCTTGTCTGAGTTCAGTTTCAGGCGGCTGGTCGTCATCCATTCGGCTACGTCTCTCATCCCTTCGTGCAGGTTGGCTCTGGCGGTGGCGGGGTCGTTGGTCAGGGAGAGGATCAGCTGGGTGTCGTCAGCGTAGGAGATGATGTTGAGGTTGTGTTGGCGTGCGATGGTCGCGAGGGGGCTCATGTAGACGTTGAAGAGGGTGGGGCTCAGTGAGGATCCTTGAGGGACGCCGCAGATGACTTTGGTGGCCTCTGACTTGTACGGTGGTAGGCGGACTCTTTGTGTTCTTCCGTCGAGGAAGGAGGTGATCCATTCCAGTGCCTTCTCCTGGATTCCGATGTTGCTGAGGCGCTGTACTAGATGGAGAATGGATGAATGGGTGGATGTGAAAGGATGAAAGGGGAGTATATTAATAGATGATGGATGTATGAATGGATCGTGGAGAGAGTAATTAATGGGTGGCTGCATCAATGGGAGGGTGGGATGCAAGGGTTGGTTGGAAGAAGCGCTGGATGGATGGGTAGATGAATGGACTTTGATGCCCATATAGCGCTCTCTATACCCCCCCCCCCCCCCACCCCCACCGCACCGTGATGCTACACAATCTGTAGGACCCACCTTTGACAGGCGCTAAAACTCCCTGTACCTAGAATCGATGTATTCCAGAGTTGGTGCTGTATAATAGTGTAATCTGCTCCCTCATTTATCTGACTCACGTGCCTCATGCAGCATCTCGACATCACTTGCTGGAAACACTGGAAAGCAGACACAGAAATATCGTAAATAAGATACGATTTGTATTGATAAAAAAGAAACTGCGAGCGTTTCCTAGAACAAAATGTGGGTACACGAAGATGTGATTGCTGCCCCAGAAGCCCCTCGTGTGAAGTCCTACTGATCGTTTAATCGCGACGGAGAAGCAAGGCTGCGTGGGCACCCCCCCCCCCCCCCAACAACAAAACTATGCGCTCTAAAATACTAACCCGCAAGGGCGTGCCGAGAAATCAACCAGGGTAACAGCCCGGCAGCACCAGTGCCAGGCGTCCAAAGCATGTTGCAACATAAACACCTTGCAGCATGGCACGGTATGCTATGGACCCTTATGGTATAGCACTTTAAGAAATTACCAGGCTTTTATGGACGGTGATAAGGTGGCTTGGCAGAGTATTAAATGTCGAGATAAGCCTTCCTCTATCATGGATTCTCATGGATGGTTTGTTAACAAAGGGTGTAACATATGGTAGAATATTCTGATATTGTACAATAGGTAATGACATGGTGTGCGAGGGAAATCTATAAACAGTATGTGTGACGTCGCATAGTATAGAAAGCAAGGTTATGGTATGGGCGTTGCGGATGGAATGGTACAGCTAGCGCGATATGACAAGGCGCATTGTGTGTTACACAAAGGTACTTAACACTGTAGGGGCACGCGTGTGATTTGTGTAGCACGAGCCTCGCCAAAGGCGACAGAATAATAAACGTAAGGTGGTATATTATGGAGTATTATGGTATGGTGGTTCTGATATAGCTTGACACTGGGATGTTATAGCTTGGCTTGGCCCATTATCTAATTCTGTGTACCTGATGCTATGCTATGCACTGTTATGGTCTGGTATGGTGTGTTATATTCCAAGTCGTTACATCACGGTTTAATGGCACTTGTATTTTAGCGCTGCGTAATACATAACATGTGGCCGCCGTTTGGCATGTTGCTTTATGTTATGGCCACGTGCAATGCGGGTGTCGTGCCATGATGTGTTTTTTGCATGGATATTTGATGCTATATTTGTAAAGCGCGTATTCACCCCTGAGGCGCTTCGAGGCGCTGATCCCAACTCACCTGAGGGTTTTTGGATACACCACGGAAGGCACTTCTGGCAGGTGAAATATACATTGCGCAACCGGCCCTGCCGGGGTCTGCCCCTCTGTAACATGTCCTGGGGCCTGCTGTGCCTCTGGGCGCCCCTTCCTCCCGCCCAGACACAAGGCACTATGTTGTGAGGTACATGTGAGGCGCACCAGGTATACCAGATAGTGAACCTTCCTCCGGAGCGCAAGAAAACATGTCCCTCCAATACCGTTAGAAGTGTTGTTTTTGATTTTATTTTTTATTACCTCTTGTGTTGTAATTATTACTATTATTAATATTATATTTATTATTAATATCGGCTTTATTTTAGATTAATATTTAGTTTACTGTTTTCATTTTTATGTATATTATATCACGCATGTTATTATTTCTTATTTGATATTTTATACTATAATCGTAATTATTAGCGCCACCATTACTACTTCTAGTAATGATGAGCAATAACGCAGCGGTCTGTCGCACTCCTTCGTACCGCGTGCTGTAAATAACTCCAGATCGCTGATTTCACTCTCCGTGGCAGGATTTAGTGCTCTAACCCTGGCCTCGGGATGTTGCCCCTCAAGGCTCAACCCACCGGGCTGTCTTCTCTGGGTGCATTTGTTCTCGGGTTATTCAGTCGAGAGTGATATCCTGCTGCAGCCATATTTCAGACCGAAACTATTTGCTGCAAAAATGAGTTTTTATTCAACATCCCGCCCCTTCCCACCCCCCAGGACAAAAAGAGCTGCTTTATATGATTAATAATTTACTTAACAAACGGTGAAATTAGAAGTCTACATACATCTTGACAATCTAGCACTTTTACAGAAAATTGTTTACACTAGCACACAAAATAATTAATTTACATACACTGAGCAAGTTTTCCAAAAAAGATCAGAGTAGTTTAAATTATCTTGCTTATCGCATTTGCGTAGCGCACAAAAATGACAGGCAATCATGGTTCTATGGCCAGGCTCTTTTAGAGAAGGCAGAAGGGGGATATTGCGTTATTTACACAGAATCACACATTCGGTCACAGTGACGATGTCAGGATTTAAACACCGGATTTAAACACCAAAGTTCTCTCTTTTGCTGCTGCCACAGCTGGTACTACTGGGAACCTCTTTAGTTTACTGTGCACATTCCCGCTACCCAGCGGGGCCAGGGCTACACATCCGAACTCTAAACTGTATGGAAATTCTGTTGGGGTTTCCTTCTAAGTGCTCATTCTCTACTACTCACTGTCTACTACTCACTCTTTACTACTCTCAACTACTCTACTCATTCTCTACTACTCACTCTCTGCTACTCACTCTCTACTACTCTACTCACTCTCTACTACTCACTCTCTTCTATTCTCTACTACTCACTCTCTACTACTCTCTACTCACTCTCTACTCTCTACTACTCACTCTTTATTACTCACTCTCTAATACTCTATACTACTCACTCTCTACTCACTCTCTACTATCTACTACTTACTACTCACTCTCTACTACTCACTCTCTATTACTCACTCTATCACTCACTCTACTACTCACTCTCTACTACTCTCTACTACTCTACTACACACTCTCTACTCACTCTCTACTACTCGACTACTCTACTCACTCCACTACTCACTCTCTACCACTCTCTACTACTCATTCCCTACTACTCTACTCACTCTCTACTACTCACTCTACTACTCTCTACTACTCACACTCTACTACTCTCTACTACTCACTCGCTAGTACTCACTCTCTACTACTCACTCTCTACTACTGACTCTCTACTACTCACTCTCCACTACTTTCTACTACTCACTCTCTACTACTCTACTACTCTCTACTACTCACTCTCTACTACTCTCGCTACTCTCTACTACCCACTCTCTACTACCCACTCTCTACTACTCACTCTCTACTACTCACTCTCTACTACTCACTCTCTACTATCCACTCTCTACTACTCACTCTCTAGTACTCACTCTCTAGTACTCTCTATACTCTACTACTCACTCTCTACTCTCTACTACTCACTCTCTACCTCTTACCACTCGCTCTACCTCTCGCTCTACCTCTCGCTCTACCTCTCTATCTACCTCTCTAGCTCTACGCCTCTCTAAGCGCACACATATGCACATATATAAATATATATATGCATATGCATTTATATGTATGTGTGTATATATATATATACATATATAAACATATATATACATCTGCATATCTATATAAATATAAATGCATGCATACATATACATATATGCATACATATGCTTGTTGTATCTTCCAATTAATTGTTTTTTAGGTCGAGTTATTTATAACTCGATCCTATTATTACTGAACTAAATTATCTTGAACCAGCCGGATTTCATGCAATGCATGTTGGGCACTCAAGCATGAAGCCAGGCGCGCACTTGGCCTCGCACACCACCATCAAAGGCTTCTGCTCCCCCTCACTCACACCCATCCCACCATCTGCCTTTTTATTGCTCGCCCCTCCCCTCCACAGAGTGCGTCTCGCGGCCGCGCTTTCACTTTCTTGGCTGCGCTGCCCTGTGCCTTCCTCGACTACTTCCTGGTTTTTTTGTGGGCTTTAAATACTGCATTCCATCTCACCATCTGCCTTTTTATTGCCCGCCCCTCCCCTCCACAGAGCGCGTCTCGCGGCCGCGCTTTCACTTTCACAGCCGTGCTGCCCTGTGCCTTCCTCGACTACTTCCTGTTTTAATATTGATTAGCGTAGCATATTCAAACACTTCAGCCTTGTGTTTTTTAGCTCTCATCCTCCTAAGATGCTTTCTTCCTCCAAACAACCAATCACTCCACACGCGCTCTCCATGTTGCGCTCCCCCACGATAGTCCATTGCTTTCGCCATCCTTCCTAGGCTTTTTAGGTCTCGCAGAGAGACCTAATGCCTCCGATCCAGAAATCTAACTTTTATGATCCGGATTTGTAGAAGTGCACGTGCTCGTGACCGTGCTTCTATCTCCCTGCCTTGCTCTTCAAAGGCTTGCTTGATTGCCATGACTCACAGCCCTCCCCCTCCCCAGCCAGCTTTGTCGAAGTGCACGTGCTCGTGACCGCCCTTCTATTCCCTGCCTTTCTCTTCAAAGGCTTGCTTGATTGCCATGACTCACAGCCCTCCCCCTTCCTAGCCAGCTTCCCCCAGGCCTGCCATGACTCACAGCCCTCCACCTCCCCAGCCAGCTTTGTCGAAGTGCACGTGCTTGTGACCGCCCTTCTATCCCCTGCCTTTCTCTTCAAAGGCTTGCTTGATTGCCATGACTCACAGCCCTCCCCCTTCCCAGCCAGCTTCCCCCAGGCCGTGTTCCCTCACACCTTTCCTCCTCTGTCAAACACGCAAACACGTCTCGGCAGGGACACTCCCCAACTGCCGGCTGCCTTTCACTCGCGGAAACACGCACACCATCTGCTTCTTCCTTCTACCCTCTTGAAGGTGCACTCTTTCCAAGCATACGACTTCTTGCCTTTCAACTCGCGGCAACATGCACACGCACTTCTCTCACATTCATCTGCCCCCCCCTTCTCTAGCACGACAACATTTAGCCGTAGTAATTAAACATTTTACTACACAAACAACAGCCACCAGACTCTTTTACATTCACGCATACCATCTGCTTCTTAACACAGCCTACCGATCACTCAGCTGCACGTTCGTCCAGTCCACCTCACCCCCTCCCTCTCAGGCACAGTCTTTGTTCGCCAACCACAAGACTCAGGCCACAGACTTCATTACTTGTGTCCAATTGTTTTCGGTGATAAAAAGTCGACATTTAATACAACACTCACACCCTGACACGCTCCCTCCCTCACACATACTCTGTCTCCTCCCTCACACGCTGCCTCACTTACACGCACATGCTCCCTCCCTCACATGTTCTCTCCCTCACACATAGTCTGCCTCCTCCCTCACACGCTCCCTCCCTCACACGCTCCCTCACTCACACGCTCCCTCCCTCACAGGCTCCCCTCCTCATATACTCTGCCTCCTCCCGCACACGCTCCCTCCCTCACACGCTGCCTCACTCACACGCACATGCTCCCTCCCTCACATGTTCCCTCCCTCACACATACTCTGCCTCCTCCCTCACACGCTCCCTCCCTCACACGCTCCCTCACTCACACGCTCCCTCCCTCACAGGCTCCCCCCCTTACATATACTCTGCCTCCTCCATCACATGCTCCCTCCCTTACACGCTCCCTCCCTCACACATACTCTGCCTCCTCCCTCACACACTCCCTCCCTCACATGCTCCCTCCCTCACACGCTCCTTCACACACTCCCTCCCTCACACATATTCTGCACCCTCCCTCACACATACTCTGCACCCTCACTCACACGCTCCCTCACTCACACGCTCCCTCCCTCACACATACTCTGCCTCCTCCCTCACACGCTCCCTCACTCACACATGCTCTGCATCCTCCCTCACATGCTCCCTCCCTCACATGCTCCCTCCCTCACACTCTCCCTCCCATGCTCCCTCCCTCACACATACTCTGAACCCTCCCTCACACATACTCTGCACCCTCACTCACACGCTCCCTCCCTCACACATACTCTGCCTCCTCCCTCACACGCTCCCACCCTCACATGCTCCCTCCCTTACACGCTCCCTCCCTCACATACTCTGCACCCTCCCTCACACATACTCTGCACCCTCACTCACACGCTCCCTCCCTCACACGCTCCCTCCCTCACATGCTCCCCCCTCACACGCTCCCTCCCTCACACATACTCTGCCTCCTCCCTCACACGCACCCACCCTCACATGCTCCCTCCCTCACACGCTCCCTCCCTCACACATACTCTGCACCCTCCCTCACACATACTCTGCACCCTCACTCATACGCTCCCTCACTCACACGATCCCTCCCTCACACATACTCTGCCTCCTCCCTCACACGCTCCCTCTCTCACACATGCTTACTCCCTCACACATGCTCCCTCCCTCACACATGCTCGCTCCCTCCCTCACATATGCTCCCTCCCTCACACATGCTCCCTCACACACACATGCTCCCTCCCTCACACACACATGCTCACTCCCTCACACATGCTCCCTCCCTCACACATGCTCCCTCCCTCACACATGCTCCCTCCCTCACACATGCTCCCTCCATCACACATAGTCTGCCTCACACATACTCTGCCTTTACTTACTCCATTCTGAAATTACCTTCAACCGTCTTCCGCTCACTTGCTACCTCTCACACTTCCATTCACACTCACATCCCTCAAAAATTGTGTTTGTCACACTCCATCTAACTTTATCTCTTTCATTCAATCAACTCTTTTTTACCATCTATCACTCTCTCACACACTCCCTCACACTCTCACACTCCATCCCACTCACACGCTCCCTCTCCCTCACACGATCCCTCTCCCTCACATGCTACCTCCCTCACACGCTCCCTCTCCCTCACACGATCCCTCTCCCTCACATGCTCCCTCCCGTGCACGCTCCCTCCCGCGCACGCTCCCTCACACGCTCCCTCCCTCCCTCACATGCTCCCTCCCTCACACATACTCTGCACCCTCCCTCACACATACTCTGCACCCTCCCTCACACTCTGCACCCTCCCTCACACATACTCTGCACCCTCCCTCACACATACTCTGCACCCTCCCTCACACGATCCCTCCCTCACACGATCCCTCCCTCACACGATCCCTCCCTCACACGATCCCTCCCTCACACATACTCTGCCTCCTCCCTCACACGCCCCCTCACTCACACATGCTTACTCCCTCACACATGCTTACTCCCTCACACATGCTCCCTGCCTCACATACTCTACTACTCACTCTCTACTCTCTACTACTCACTCTCTACCTCTTACCACTCGCTCTACCTCTCGCTCTACCTCTCGCTCTACCTCTCTATCTACCTCTCTAGCTCTACGCCTCTCTAAGCGCACACATATGCACATATATAAATATATATATGCATATGCATTTATATGTATGTGTGTATATATATATATACATATATAAACATATATATACATCTGCATATCTATATAAATATAAATGCATGCATACATATACATATATGCATACATATGCTTGTTGTATCTTCCAATTAATTGTTTTTTAGGTCGAGTTATTTATAACTCGATCCTATTATTACTGAACTAAATTATCTTGAACCAGCCGGATTTCATGCAATGCATGTTGGGCACTCAAGCATGAAGCCAGGCGCGCACTTGGCCTCGCACACCACCATCAAAGGCTTCTGCTCCCCCTCACTCACACCCATCCCACCATCTGCCTTTTTATTGCTCGCCCCTCCCCTCCACAGAGTGCGTCTCGCGGCCGCGCTTTCACTTTCATGGCTGCGCTGCCCTGTGCCTTCCTCGACTACTTCCTGTTTTTTTTTGTGGGCTTTAAATACTGCATTCCATCTCACCATCTGCCTTTTTATTGCCCGCCCCTCCCCTCCACAGAGCGCGTCTCGCTCACACATGCTCCCTGCCTCACACATGCACTCTCCCTCACACATGCACTCTCCCTCACACACCAACAGCCATTAGTGCACGCTTGCAACAGGCACACACATACACATCACCAGCCATCAGTGCACAATTCCACCTGACACATACAGATACTCCACCAGCCATCACTGCATGATTTAAACAGCCATACACACCACCGCCGGTCACTGCACATTCACACCATGCACACACACATACCAACAGACATCAGTGCACGCTTTCACCAGGCATACACAACACCGGCCGTCAATGCACGCTTTCATCAGGCGCACACACACACACACACACTTGCAACAGCCACAGACACAAACACATCAACAGCCATCAGTGCACAATTTCACCCGGCACACACAGAAAACACCACCAGGCATCACGGCAAGATTTAAAGAGGCATACACACCACCGTTCGTCAGTGCACAGTTTCAACATGAGCACACACACAACATCAGCCATCAGTGCACAATTTCACCCGACACACACTGATACACCACCAGCCATCACTGCACGATTTGAACAGGCATACACACCACCGCCAGTCAGTGCACATTCACACCATGCACACACACACACACCAACAGACATCAGTGCACCCATTCACCAGGCATAGACACCACCGGACGTCTTGCATGCTTTCGGCAGACACAGGCACCATCAGTGATCTGTGCATGCATTCAACGGACATACACATCACCGCACATAGTGTTCTAATAAATGTTCGCAATAGACTGTAAATATAAAATACACATAAGCAGCATACTTTCATATTGTAAAAAACAGGACATATAACACCTACAAGCAACACATTTACATAAGTATATCACTAAATATTAAGTACATCGGCTAACGAAAAAAAAAATGTATACACAAAGGTTGCAAATTATTATTAAACATTGTTAGACATTAACAAAAACATCTATAAAATAGATAATTCTTTCGCATATTTAAGTATTGAGTATTACAGTTTAAAATTACCTGTCAAACGACGCAGGAACAAGACCGTGAGAACAACGCGGCTTTCCCACGCAACTGTTCACGAACATCTAGGAAAGTCCAAAAAAAAACCAAAAAAAAACAACGTATCCCCTTATGCCCATAAATAGCAAGCAACACCCTTATGCCCACTGTACCATACAGCAAAGATAGTTGGCATACACTTTATTATCGAACACATGGAAACCAAACGACCAATAAACACGTTTCAATAAGAAAATAGACTGCATACACTACTACAAAGTCACACATACTCTGGAAATGGACTGCTACATATTACGTCCATGACTAAACAAATAATTCGAATGGCCACTGTCCAAATGACCTCAGATGGACAATAATAGAACAGCTGAATGAGACCAATGTGGGTAATATATTCGAAAAGGAACAGAGATGGATTTACCGCCTCTCCACGCATACACACGGCCTCAATGATGATATTCCCTGGGGGTCGGTTATGCGTAGATGATTATCCACCCCAAAAATCCTACTAATTTGACAACTTCAAAAATTTGTTTTTCCCCCGTCCTAATAAAACCTTTTTCCCGTCCTGAAAGACATGTATATTTACACTTCTCAGACGTCTAGATGGGTAAATGCCCCTGACACGACACACTGACGTCAATGAGTTAAGTAAGAAATAACATTTAAACTCATTTTACCATTGTTTTTTATATACATATGGACTTGGCAATACCACTGCGTTGATTATGTTACCGTAATCAGGCTCACTGCCAGTTCATAAAGATGTTTTGGTAACACATACATCAGGTCGATGAACGCATAAAGTATAGTTAATAAAAGTTACAACATGAAAAAAACGTTATGAATAAACGGGGTCTGCTACCAGATAGAATAACAACTATGTCACTTTAAGAATAGAAGAGCAATAGCGAGTCACGTGATCGCGAGTTACGTCGATCACGCCTTCCATTTAGCATCCACGCCCACAACAACGGTTAGTTGGTTCAGGCTGTGGATGTGGACACGCTAGGTCTCACGGCGGGCAGTCGCCCGGAAACAAGTAAGTTAACTTAGCGTAAAAACATCTTGCTCACGAGTTGAATGTCCTGAGAAAAACGGCTTTCTATTCAGACCAACCACACGAAAATGGTTATGAGTATGGTGTAATATTGGCAAACTTTATTATTTTTTCACCCTTAGATACTCTGGGCGTGAAGGAATCCCCCTGCCACCAGCCTAAGGGGCGCACCCTTGAATAATCAATCGTGAGTGCTTGTTTTCTGAGCCTTCCATTTCACGGTGTTTTAAATATCGTAATTCTCTATCAACGTGCACTTTTCGAAAAATACTTTTTAACTCAGGGCGTGCCATTTGGACCCGATCATAATAAGATATGTGGCCCATATCGGGCATAGTCCTATTTGGCTTAAACAAAAAAGCCACGAACTCGGCCAAGTCCTATTGCAGAGTTCCATTTACAGGCGGAATCTTGTTTATCAAATTATAAGCAAGCGACAATGTTTGGCAGCTGCCTTTTCTTCTGAATGCAAGAATTGGAATTACTGTTGGGAGATTTTGTAAGGTGAATAAGGACAGTCATAAATGATTAAAATGCTGTGTATAATTGTCAGAGTTGGTTAACTATCTAAAAAGAGATTTTATGTTTTTTTTTTGTTCTGTTTACACTACAGATTTCGCAGTCTTTTACAATTTATAAAGACCGAAGGAGACAAACGTCCATGCAACACTTTAAATTAAGGTTGTATAGTTCCTTTGTTTTTGTAGTTTACTCCACTTAAGTTTAGGTGCCTTAGTGTGCGCCAAACAGGTGGTGTAAGGCTATTTATTTGGTCCTGATGAATGCAGAGCTGATTGTAGGCTCATAAGCAGAAACATGTCGACCGCTTTTTTCTTTTTCTTTATGCACTTCTTATGAATAAATTGAAGGACTTGATGGTTCAAACTAACATAACCATTTATATGTCCACTTCTTCACTGGTTTTAATGGAGTTAGAACCACCCTCATATTAAAGGAAAGTTTCAGTCTGGGGAGTAGTCCGCACTCCTTTTAATTCACTTTGTCAACACAGTCTCACTTACCTTCTTTTTCTATATAAGGACCCAATGAAGACATTTGGCTACCGACTTTCAGTGGGTGCCTGAGGGTCCCTTTTTGTCACACTGAGCACGTTCACTTTATCTCCCTATGGGTCTCTAAACCATTCCTGGTGGTAGAAACTATACTACTATTCTGACTGTTCTAGTTTTGTAGTCACTCTTTTGTTGATTTATAAACAAATAATTCCACAAAATGGCAAACACATTTGCAAAATAATCGATATTGTATTAAAATTTAGACTTAACTGTCAAACGACGCAGGAACAATACCGTAAGAACAACGCGCCCTTTCCACGCGACCGTTCACAAACATCTACGGATGTGAACGTTTACGGACATCGAACGCAACGCTACGTCACAAAAAATAGCGCTGCGATTGGCTAAAAATTACGACATACCTCAACTAATAGCACAATCTCAACTAAAACTAGAACGCTACAACAAATACGTAACAGAAGTAAAGGGCACACATCGCGTCCGCCATTTACAAAAATTTAAACTTTATTAAAAACGTTACAACACTACACATTCACACACTGTGCAAATACGTACATATAAAAAAAATGTTCAAAGTCAAAAAAACATGCAACACACTCACACTCACATGTATATTACTAGTCCATCTGTTCAAAATTTCAACACCCCATGTTAATTTTTTCACAAACAAATGTGCTCTTTACAAGGTATAATTGTCACAAACAGCTGATGGATACACTTATTATCTTGCCTCATCTTCCTGTATTGGTCACCCGTGTTTCACATTCTCTGCCTTACTTTCCTATCCACATCTCTCTTTCACTTCCTGTTTCGGATCTCATGCTACATATCATTCCTTGTCCCTGTGCTTTGGTGTTCTAATGCCTGTATGTCTCTGTGACAATCTTCACGGATAAAAAATAAAAAAAATAAAAGCATCATCACAACAACTCACACTCACACACAATTACACCCTCACCCTCAGCCTCACACACCCTCACTCATCATCACCCTACCTAACACCCTCACACCCTCAATCACACTCACACCCTCACACACCATCACTCACCAACACACCTTCAACCTCACTCACAACGTCAACTCCCTCACCCTCACAGACCCTCACTCACCCTCACACCCTCACACACCATCACTCAACATCACCACCTCACCCTCACACACCCTCAACCCGCAGAAACACTCACCCTCAACGTTCAAACTCGCACACCCTCACTCACCTTCACACGCTCACTCACACTCACACCTTCCAAGTCCACCTTCCAACTACACCCTATAACTACAATACCACCCTACAACTCTACCCTCCAAATACAACTCCACCCTCCAACTCCACACATAAATAGCGTTAGGCAACATTTATTTTAAAAAATAAAAATCGGATAACACACTTGTAGCTATTCAAAAATTAAAACAATGCAACGCAAGGACAGTGCAGCAATCAATACACAAAAATGCTGAAAGAGATTGTAAAATAAAACAATTTTTAAAGAAATAACATAAATGCACATGAAATAGGGAAACATCTGAATACACAGCAAATAATACAACACGTTAAAAGTGGACAAAGCCATCTAAAGGACACCAATTCACAACATAAAGCACTTACTAAAGTAAGGGAAATTAAACCATTAAACAATGCCGGAATAAATCAAAAACACAAAGAAAGTGCGTAATCACAAAAGCACGAGACTTCACAGCCTAATTGCAATTCTTCCAAAAATACAGTAAAGTATTCAACTCAAAGTAAGCAAAGGAATCTAAACAATTCATTAAGGTATGCGAAAAAATAAGGGAAAGAAGCTGTCTACAAGCAACAACTTGAGTCCAATAATAAACGGTCTAATACAAAGAGAAATGATTATAAAAAATACACGTTCAACTAATCATCAGTCACAAGATGGATGAACTTCCACATTGTTAGTAAAGCTGGTTATAGACAGTGACCATTAACATGCAAAGGTACACGAAACAAAGCTTACTTAACAAGGGCCAGAACATTTATAACTGGCTTCTAACAAAAACTTTCAGGAAAACATCCCATCAGTAAGGATTAAAATTGACTTTTACACAACAAGAACACAATATTTACATACCCTAAATAAAAAATATCACGAACATTATTACATACAATTACAAAATAACAGTTTGTAAAAAATTGAAATTATACACATTAAATCACAGTACATCTTCTTTATACATAATATACTCGAAACGAAATAGCCCTTCTAAGTGCTAAAAACATTTCATGTACGTAAAATAACGAACACCAGCTAAAAAATCATTAAATTAGTGTTGTCGCTAACATATACATTATATATCAACAATAAAAACACTTAATTAAATTTCATTTACATAAATAAATGACAATAATTACAATCGCTAACAAAAAAGTTCAATATTTATACAAACACACTCATAATCATTAATTAATTTGAACGTACTATGGATACTACATTAAATTAGATAACAAAACACTTACAAATAAAATCTTATCTGTCAAACGACGCAGCAACAGCACACGAACAAGCACACGCCTTCCGCGCCCGAAGCTTCTCGATCTTCTGGGGAATTCCACCGTTGACGTAAGCAAATCGGAACGCAACGTCAAAAACGTAGCGCTCCGATTGGCTAAAAATAAACGTCAATCAAAAATAATAATTAACAATAGAAAAAAAAACTAGAACGCTAACATAGGTAGCGTCAAGGTGACGCATTGCGTCCTCCATTTTACAATTATTCACTTACATACAGGAGTCAACAGACAAAAAACACACACATAACACAACACATATTACAAAACACACACACATTTAAATTACATATAAAAAACACATAAGGCAGGGCAATTCAAAAGGGAAGATCAATGACATTTTATTTAATACTACACATATTAAAAAACACACACACATTTAACTTACATATAAACATACACACCCTCACACCCTCACCCTCACACCCCCTAACTCTCACCCTCACCCCCTCACACACCCTGACACACCCTCAGTCACCCTCACACACCCTCACCCACACACACCGTCACACACCCACACCATCACACACCCTCACTCACCCACACTTAGACTCACACACACTCACACACACTCACCCTCACACACCTTCACACACCCTCATCCTCACACACCGTCACACACCCATACCATCACACCCCCTCACTCACCCTCACTCACCCTCACACACACTCACCCTCACACGCTGTCACACACCCTCAGACTCACACCCCCTCACTCACCCTCACCCTCACACACACTCACACCCCCTCACCCTCACACCCCCTCACCCTCACACACCCTCGCTCCACTCACACCCCTCACAACACTCTCACACTCACTACACCTCACACCCTCGCCCTCACACACCCTCACACACACCCCCCCACCCTCACTCACCCTCACAAACTCACACACCCACTACACCCTCTCCAACTCCACCCTCCTAATCCACCCTCCAACTCCACCCTCCAACTCCACCCTCCAACTCTACCATCCAACTACACCCTCCAACTCCAACGTCAAACTCCACCCTCCAACTCCACCCTCCAAATCCACTCACCAAATCAACACTCCAAATCCACCCTCCAAATCCACCTTCAAACTCCACCCTCCAACTCCACCCTCCAACTCCACCCTCCGAATCCACACTCCGACTCCACCCTCCGACTCCACCCTCCGACTCCATCCTCCGACTCCACCCTCCGACTCCACCCTCCAACTCCACCCTCCAACTCCACCCTCCAACTCCACCCTCCAACTCCACCCTCCAACTCCACCCTCCTACTCCACCCTCCAACTCCACCCTCCAACGTCACCCTCCAAATCCACCCTCCAAATCCACCCTCCAACTCAACCTTCCAACTCCACACTACAACTCCACCCTCCAACTCCACCCCCAACTCTACCCTCCAACTCCACCCTCCAACTCCACCCTCCAACTCCACACTCCAACTCCACACTCCAACTCCACACTCCAACTCCACCCTCCAACTCCACCTTCACACACCTCCCTCAAACGCCACCCTCCAACGCCACCCTACAACGCCACCCTCCAAAGCCACACTCCAACGCCACACTCCAACTCCAACATCCAACTCCAACATCCAACTACACCCCTCAATGCCACTTCACCAAACAATGCCACAGCACCACTTAATGCCAATGAAACACTCAATAACACAGACCAGCACAACACAACAACACCACTCAACACAACAGCACCACTGAACGCCACAGCACCACTGAACACCACAGCACCACTTAACGCAACATCACCACTCAACACAACATCACCACTCAACGCAACAGGAACACTCAACGCCACTGCACCACTCAAAGACACAGCACCACTCAACGCCACATCACCACTCAACGCGACAACACCAATAAACACAACACCACCACTCAACGCTATAGCTCCACTCAACGCCACAGCAACACTCAACAACACAGCACCACTCAACAACACCACATCACTCAACGCCACCGCATCACTCAACGCCACAACAACACTCAACACAACAGCACCACTCAACAAAATAGCAACACTTATTAGCACAGCAACACTCCACAACACTGAAGGACACAGCATCACTTTGCACCACTAAAGCCCACAGCATCGCCCAACACCACTAAAAGACACAGCATCACTCAGCAACACAAAAAAGGCCAAAGCATCAATGAACGCCACAGCATCAGTCTTTGAAAAAAAAAAACAACAGATGGTTCTAAGATGTTCTCTCAATGTTTTAAGCTTTATTAAAAAAAATTTAAACAAAAGGCAATATTCCACTTATAATATTCTATTTGCCTCACAGTTAAATACACTGAACATATTCGTCCCATTACTTATTTACAAAACTTTAAAATATTGCCACTATACATTACATTAACTTTTATTTAATTATTAATTAGTAATAAAAATAAAAACAATTCATATTTATAATATTGATACTTCTAAATCATATAAATACAACACATATTGCATTACAATGCTATAAGTCTCCATTTTGCAAAAGTTAAAAATATTGCCATTAAAAATAACAAAGCTAATAATTTCCCAACTTTCAATACATACACATAAATAAAAATTTTAACATTTGCAATACCAATACCTCTAACTTTCATAATGCGAGACCTATTGCATTGCAAATGCTTGTTTATTTTGAAAACGATTTATTGTTTTTTTTTTTAAATACAAGGAGCACTATTTACATATATATCAATGAATATATATCGAATCTGTATTGTTGATAATCAGCTTTGACAGACTCTAACCAACGCAGCAGTTCCATTCTCCTGGAATAATGCTGTGCAACCTAATTGGAAAATAACATTGTTAATTGCATTTTGGCTTTCCAGTATGCTGGCAGAGGTATTTATGCATTTCATGAATAAGTTCTCATTTACACATCACAGAGTGTTGAGGGTTTATTTAGGCACTACTCTTTGTCTTCCTGAACTCTTCACGAATTCCACCAGCATAATGTCAAGCGCTGCTGAGATTTCACTTCGTATCTGTTGTGTTATGACGGGAAACATGTTTTGGCAGAGCGATCATTTTGTATCAGTGTATTGAGTTTACAGGGGCAACGGTAATAGTACCAAAGAAACCACCAATACAAATTGGTCACGTCTTTCCAAACAAACGTAAAAGAACCAATAGAAAAACTTCACAATCTATAAACCCCCCCAACCGCCCGAAGCATCCCCTCCAACCCGGGGTCATGTAATAATCTTACTTCTGTCCCTTCATGTTAGTATCTGGGCTTTGTCTCCCAGGCTTTAAAAAAAAAAATAAATTGTTGGTCCCTGAGCTCAGCCTCAAACACATCCGCTGCTTACTTGTTAGGTTTTACAAACGCCTCACACCCATGCAAACTGCCTCAGGAAAACACGCTCGCCTTTCCCTCGCATCGGGCTTTTCTCTCATTTACAGCTGCCCCCTCCTCCTCTTCAACTACCAGACGTGGAGTATTTTATTGTATGCTCGCCCCTCTTCCCCCCCCTTTACGGTCGTGTCTCTTTGCCTTCTCAGACCGTGTGCGTTTCTCTGCCTTAGCTCACATTTAATGGATTTTTGCCTTCTTCTCTTTGTTTTATGTCTAGCACAAAACTAATACTGCAAATAAAACGAATCCAGGAACCATCGGGTATGATGAACACTGCATCCACTTCTGTAGCTGTCTCACCCACCACACACCTCTCTACATGCCACAACATACCTGGAACAGGCAGGCCTTGCAGACAACCTTTGGTCACAGCTAGAAACAATGTTTTCCCCATGCTATAGAGACAAAAGTCAGTGTGTGACTGTGTCCATGTGCCTCTTTGTCACAGTGTGCTTTAGTGTGTGTCTTTATCCATGTGTCTCTCACTGTGTGCATGTCTGTTTACTGACTATTGGTGTTTCCTATGTGTGTTAGTTTCTCTGCGTCTGTCATTGTGACTGTCTCTGTACCCGTCCATCATTGTTTGTGTCCATCCATATGTTTCCCTGTCATTTTGTGCAAGTCTGTGTGCCTTTCTGTGACTGTGTGTTTGTAATTGTGTGTCTATTTTTGTGGGCCTGTCTGTCTGTGTGTGCGTCTCTATCTGTCTCTGTCATGGTTTTCATTTTATTAAATTGCTCTGGGAGCTTTGTTGAGTGCTTTCCTGATGCACGTGTTTTGTTGGTTCTGTGAACCTTAGTACACATTCCTTGAAGTCGCCCTCCCTCTTGGTCCTGCGCTACAAAGGGGTAGATGAGGCTGTCTCAGTGAAACAGTGTTTGCCTTCTAGGAGCTAGTTGTGCAGGGCGGTGGAAGCATATGACCCACTGGGTAACCCAGATTCCTACATTGTGCATGTATGAGTACCCATCTATCTTAAGTGTGTGTGTCTGCCTATCATTGTATGTCTCTGTGCCCATGTGTTTGTGTATGTCTGTGCCGCTCGCAGCCTTTGAAGCCGGGAAGCATCCTTTGGACATCTGATCCCATTGCCTCCCCCGGTCTGCCCTGTATGCTGGAGCCTGAATAGCGAGGACTTGGAAAACTTTGGGCTTTTACCGCCACTGCTGCTGGGGCAGGGACTGCAAGACCCAGGGTGCACAGCGCTACTCCATCACAGCGCACCTGGTGTCTCTTCCCGTCCCCAGCTCTCTCGCGGCTAGAAACGGCTCACGGCCCCCGCTCTATGGGCACTGCTCGCAGCCTTTGAACCCGGGAAGCAACCTTTGGACATCTGATCTCATTGCCTCCCCCGGTCTGCCCTGTATGCTAGAGCCTGAATAGCGAGGACTTGGAAAACTTTGGGCTTTTACCGCCGCTGCTGCTGGGGCAGGGACTGCGAGACCCAGGGTGCACAGCGCTACTCCATCACAGTGCACCTGGTGTCTCTGCCCGCCCCCAACTCCCTTATATAAACACGACCACCCCCGCGCACGCGGGACGCGCGCGGGACCCAGCCCAGTACTAAGCTTGGGCAAAGGGCGAGCCCGTTGTAGCCCGTTTGAGCCCAGGTGAGACCGGACCAGGCCACCCCTCTGGCCCCTTCTTGTTGGAAAAGCACACTTAGACTCTGAGATCTCCGAGTGCTCCGCTTCGCCGGAGATTTAGACACCCCAGAATCAACGGACCATAACAACAAGGGAGACACGGAGTAAAGCAATGGCTACGTCCATCATGGCCACAAGTAAGCATGGGCGGAAAATCCGTTACACTCGTGGATTTTGCGAATTTTCGGTAAATTCGCGATCCGCAAACTCCCGCGAATTTACCGCGAATTCGCAAATCCGCGAGCGGCGGATTCCGGGGGCAAAAGTTCAGGCCTTGCTGGCCTGTTGTAACTATTTTACGATGGCGCCGGCAAGCTGCCAGCGCCATCCTAAAATAGTTACTAAGTTAGCTTCAACAGGAAGCTCTAATAGATAAAATAAAGCAGGTGCTCGAGCACCTGCTTTATTTTATCTATTAGAGCTTCCTGTTGAAGCTAATTTAGTAACTATTTTAGGATGGCGCTGGCAGCTTGCCGGCGCCATCGTAAAATAGTTACAACAGGCCAGGAAGGTGTGGCGTTTACTTGAATAAATATGAAGGGCAGGGTTCATTCTGGCACGATGGTCCTGGCACAAAAATTAAACCTCAACCGGAGGCACTTACAGATATCAATTAAGCATGTGCCCTAGTTGAAGCTTAAATTCAGTGACTCATTCATCAGCCCAAAAACAATCGTGAGCGTTGTCAAGGCTGGGCAGATGTGCCTTCTTCCCAAATATACCATCGAAAATCAGCTGTGATGCTGGACAGAGGCCTTTGCATCCTTGACTTTCACGAACGCAATCCTCGTGCTGTTCCTGTGGCCAGGAGCTTCTGTATCTTCATCTGCTGCTCTGATCGGTCTCTGACCTTTTATACACACAAGAGGCATGTGCACTCGCATGGAAGCCCCGTCCGTTTGGCCCCGCCCACACACTCGCGGTGTGCACCGTCTTCCCGCCATTTACCCACTATGATGGACAGCTCACTCAAGGGACCCCTGCGCCCTTCGGCGCGATTGCATAGTAACACACACCTGGTCGCTGTAGACAACTCTCTGGCACTGTAGGCAGCTGTAGTATAGTAAAAGCACTATACATCTACCCAACGAGGTAGCACTTACTGATTATCCAGTAGAAAGTACTCCAGTTGAGTAGAGGTATGGCACAAAACGGTGGCGTCTTCTTGAATAAATATGAAGGGCAGGGTTCATTCTGGCACGATGGTCCTGGCACAAAAATTAAACCTCAACCGGAGGCACTTACAGATATCAATTAGGCATGTGCCCTAGTTGAAGCTTAAATTCAGTGACTCATTCATCAGCCCAAAAACAATCGTGAGCGTTGTCAAGGCTGGGCAGATGTGTCTTCTTCCCAAATATACCATCGAAAATCAGCTGTGATGCTGGACAGAGGCCTTTGCATCCTTGACTTTCACGAGCGCAATCCTCGTGCTGTTCCTGTGGCCAGGAGCTTCTGTATCTTCATCTGCTGCTCTGAACGGTCTCTGACCTTTTATACACACAAGAGGCATGTGCACTCGCATGGAAGCCCCGCCCCAAATCCGCGGATCCGCAAATCCGCAAAATCCGCGGATTTTGCGGATCCACGATCCGTAAATACGTAAATACGCAAATACGCGAATCGTGGATCCGCAAAATCCGCCCATGAAGTACTTTGGATAGTTTCCTTATCAGGGCTAATACTGTTGTAAATAATGAACTGTCGGCCCTAGAAAAACAGATAGCAGATGGCATTGAATGTACTAGCCACCCCCAACCTCTAACTCTAAATACTGCACCCCCGGAGTTAATGGAAGCCTCTCACCTATCCCTTCTGGATAGTATTGATCAAACTATTGATGCTGTCTTACAACAGCTAAGGTCTTCCTCAATCTCTCAACATGACTCTCAACAATCTATACCTTAAGTCACCCCGCCTCCAACATCTGATCCAGCTCTGAACCAGACTGAAGGGAGTGAAACAAATCTACCTCATGTACGGGGCCTTCGAGAGGGTGCTATTCCTAAAAGGAAAAGAACTAGACAATATAAGGCGGTTAAAAGGGCAAAACTGGATCATGCCTCTAGTACTGTTGTTAATACCGCTGACACAATGGAACCCTCTTCTCTCACGACTGTTAATGAAATTGTGACTCCAATACAGCCTTCTCAATCGCCTGTGTTTGGGGAGGCGGGTCCATTCATTTTTGGTCAGGGGTCTTGTGGAGGGGAGGATCAGTTTACATCACTTATTGCCAATGTTATGCGGAAGCGTTTAGAACCCATTCTTGTGCGACTCGATTCTATTGACATCAGATTGCAAGCAATTGAAAATGGCACTGGGGCACTGAAGGAACAACTAAGAATCTTGGGTAATAGCTCTGATGTAACATTAACAAATGTGGGGAGTTTTCCTCACTCTAATTCAGCTACTATTCCAGCCACAGGACTTACTACATCACCTATGACAATAGCTGTACCTATAGTTAGTCCTTCTACCTCTGTCCCTGTTCCCCCTCCGAGGCAAGTCCCCCCGGTGCCCCTAGTGCGGAAATCAGAGCTACCCGTGACAACAATCCCGCCAAGGCAAGAAAAAACTCAAACCAAGATCGCCGACCGCCCTGCCCAGAATGCCCCCTCTTTAGATCGCTCACACATAGTCAATCTCCCTCCAGAGGTGGCAGCCCATACAGTAATCCTGGCCGGAGTACCGGAACTCTCCACCTCTGTACCAGAACCCTTTGATTCCTTAAGAAACAAGGTGATTAGCTGGCTAAACATCCACAGACCTTTGCCACCAAATTTAAGAGGGGAAGTACTAATGGTCAGGCGGGTTCCTTGGGTCGGGCATACAAGAAAGGAGATTAACGGTGATTGTATTCTGGTAACTTTCAGCGGTTCTCTGATCGCTCCTCATATTACTAACTGGCTGGGCAGTTCGGGAAATACCATGATCCAATTGCTACCACTGTCCTTCTTTTATCCGCCTAGGAATCATAACCTGCATCCTAGGGTCATTGATGGTTGGATTAGGGTGGGTTTTGCCATTGATGGTACTAGGTATAGGCCCACACGGCACGAAACGCCAATGCAGAATCACTATCTCCATCCCAATAGGTACAGTTGTCTCGAAGAGGTGGATTGACTGCATCGAGATGTATCTAAGGGAGGAAGCGATAGGGCGGTGCCTTCTGCAGTAGTACTAGAGATTGCTCTGGACATCACTGACACTGAAAATTCCCCCATTGTCCCTGTCCTTAATGGACCGGCGACTATCATTATTTCAGAATCCCGTACAGATTCTTCTAAAATCGCCCCTGATTCCCATCCATTAAACATTCTTTCCTGGAATATAGCGGGCCTAACTAATAAATTGGCTTGCCCAGACTGGGGTTCATACATCGATTTGAATGACATATGCTTGTTCCAAGAAACATGGGCACGGGAGGAACAACATCATTTAGGATTCACTTCATTTTCGGTTGCTGCTAAATGGGCGGGCAAAGGTCGCCCGTCCGGGGGGGTTAACAATCTGGGTGGCAACCCATTTGGGCTGCAGTGTTAAAACCATGGCCACAGCCACAGATGATGTCCAGTGTCTAATCTTGGAATGGTTGAATGGATTTAGACTGGCAGTGGTAAATGTCTACTCAAGACCTGTGAGTGCCTCGTCCGAACCATTGAGGAACTATCCTCCTTTTTATCTAGCATACCCGAGGGTCTTATGTATGTGGTGGGAGGTGATTTTAACTCTCAGTTTGAACCACTCAACGGTCTGTTAGATGCTATAAACCAGGAGGAGGATGATGTCTGGGAAATCCCACAAGTATCAGGTCCCCCAGTAAGAGCATGGACCCCTCTAGCTCTGCAAATTACTTCACTGATGTTGACTCATTCATTAAGGGCGTGCAACGGGCGTTTAAAGTTTGATATACCACCTGCCTTCACTTTCATCAGTTAGGGAGGAGGGCACGCCTTGATTACATTTTTGTGGAGTGCAGGGCCTGGAAAAGAATCCTAGATTTTAGGATCATACAGAGGGGGGAGAGTGACCATAACCCATTAATCCTAGATTTTACAATCCCGGGTCCCGATAGGGCCACTCTATTGCCCCAACCTGACATTCCTAACACGTCCACCCTTTCAAGTAACAGACGTAGGATAAGATGGGACACGTTGGCAAAAAATCCCAACGGTTTGGCCAATTTGTATACCCAGATAATACCAGTACTGGAGGACGTTGCTGTACTTAAGGAAGAGCACCCTCTGGACTCTTTCTATGAAAAATTGGGAGAACTACACTCTGTATTATTAAGCACAATAAAAGAAATTTTAAATCCCATAGGACTAACTAACGGAGGGCCCCATAGGAACCCATCCTGGTATAATAAGGTATGTAGGCAGGCGAAAGCTGACCTCCTATAGGCTCTAAAGCAGAATAACCATAGGGACCTCATAAAAGCCAGGAGACAAGTTTATAGGAACCTTATACGTCATGCCAAGGAGGAATGGGAAAGTGAGAAATGGGAAAATGTAACCACTGCACTCGCGGTCAAAGATGCGCGTAAGCTCTGGTTAATTGTGAGTACTGGCTCGTCTGACCCAGACCAGGCAGTAACACCTAACATCGCTCCTGAGGTATGGGAAAAACATTTTGCTGAGCTTTATAAGGAAGATACCCACGGTACACATTCCCATACGATGGACGTAGTAAGCACTCTCGTCCCTGATCCCCATGACATTAAGTTTTCTCTAGCTGAGGTCCATGCGGCCATAGTTTAGCTCCCAATGGGAAAAGCCCCAGGGTTGGATAAGGTCCCGGGGGACCTTTATAAACAGGCACCCGAAATATGGGCCCCCTACCTTCAAAAAAATTTCAACGCAGTCCTCGGGGGAATGGTACCTCCCAATACTTGGTTGGGAGCCGAGCTGGTCCCAATCTTCAAGAAGGGATCACCTCTCCTTCCACTCAACTATAGGCCAATCAGCCTAATAGATGTATCTCAAAAACTTTTCTCAAGGCTGATTTTGGACCGTCTTTTAGATTGGGTTGAGGAGGCAGAAATCCTGAGTGATTTTCAGGCAGGCTTCAGAAGGAAAGTGTCCACAACTGACCAGATCTTTAGATTAAACATGCTCTACTGGAAAACGGTCAAAGTCCAGGGCGTCTCGCTTTATACTGTTTTCCGTTGACCTCCGTGCGGCCTACGATTTGGTCCCACGGGGGAAACTCTGGAGCGTACTGAGGAATTTAGGCATTCCAACCCCCCTCTTAAACATGTTAATTCGTCTCCACTCTCAGAACTTCATGAGGGTAAGGTGCGGGAGACATGGCATTTTGTCATCTAGCTTCTCCGTTGGCAGGGGAGTAAGGCAGGGTTGCGTTTTGGCACCAACCCTGTTTTGCCTCTTTGTCAACGGAGTAATCAACCACTTGGTCCCCAATAGATACGCTCCAAAGCTCGCTGGTGAGGGGATCTCTGCGATTACGTTCGCAGATGATACCCTGTTGCTGGCTAAGACACCAATGGGCATACAGCGAGTCTTGGATGCATAGTGCCCACACCATCAGTGCTTGCTTCGCCCATGCGCTCATTACACTTACATACCAAGGAAACTCATGAGACATATTTGTGGGAAACCAGTGGTGCAGGTTTATTTGCGTACAACACAGGTACTGATAGGTGGGTCATCTTACAGGCGACCCAATGCAGCAGCCTCTCGCTGACCCGCATGCACAAGGAGCCATCTTGCACGGCGAGGCGATGCTCTGACGGTGCAGTACATTATCACTTATTTCGTTAGACTCCCGCCCCCCCTGTCAGGGCGGGAGATGAGGCACACCCCCGGTCGGTTCAGGCCCCCCGACCGCCCGAAGGACTAACGGGGCGCCGACGCTGTTTCCTGGAACCCCCTCGGCTCCAGGTTCCTGGCTCGGGCACCCTACTGTGCCAGGCAGAGGTATTTAGACTGTATCCTTCTGCCGCAGAGGTACCCCTACTGTCCATCTGCTTCCAGATCGCCCTGTGACTCCGCCTGCAACATAAAACAAGATCATTAAGGTATTCAAAAACTGTGCCCGCCGCTCTGCAGCTGGGTCAGGGTTCAGGGTGGGTTCAGCGCAGAGCAGCCTCGGACTAGGCGCGGGAACTAAAGGCCGAGCCTAGATGCTGGCCCGGTCATATACCCTTGGACACGCCTCCCCCGTCCCCAGGTGAGCCCTCCCCATTGGCTGCTGGCCGGGGGGGCGTCTCAGGGGGGCGCGCTGCAGGCTACGCTCGCCCGACGTGTGGGACTAGGGCGCTGTCCCCCCATACTCCCCTTCGTGTCGTGGTTCCAGCGGCATAGTGCCCACACCATCAGTGCTTGCTTCGCCCATGCGCTCATTACACTTACATACCAAGGAAACTCATGAGACATATTTGTGGGAAACCAGTGGTGCAGGTTTATTTGCGTACAACACAGGTACTGATAGGTGGGTCATCTTACAGGCGATCCAATGCAGCAGCCTCTCGCTGACCCGCATGCCCAAGGAGCCATCTTGCACGGCGAGGCGATGCTCTGACGGTGCAGTACATTATCACTTATTTCGTTAGACTCCCGCCCCCCCTGTCAGGGCGGGAGATGAGGCACACCCCCGGTCGGTTCAGGCCCCCCGACCGCCCGAAGGACTAACGGGGCGCCGACGCTGTTTCCTGGAACCCCCTCGGCTCCAGGTTCCTTGCTCGGGCACCCTACTGTGCCAGGCAGAGGTATTTAGACTGTATCCTTCTGCCGCAGAGGTACCCCTACTGTCCATCTGCTTCCAGATCGCCCTGTACTCCGCCACAGCTCTGGAGGAGGCCTCCGTCGATGACAGAGCCCCCCACCCACCTATCTACTTTCTGCCACTGTTTCGTGCACCTCTATCATCTTCCCCTTTTGTTTCATGCACCTCTATCATAGTCCCCTTTGCCACACCACTATGGTGTGGACACGCCCTTAGTTCCTTAGCCTCACCTCTACTGAGGATTGCGTAGACACGCCCTTAGTTACAGAAGCTGCACCTCATATGGGGATGCGTAGGTACAGGTAGAACAGACACCTTTGTACACAGGGTGCTGTACTTGTTTGAGCCTCAAGTGCTTTATAACATACTGGATACCCAGTTGTCGCATGGTAACACCCCATCTGAACCTACGCGCACTGGATTATGCTACAAGGGTAGGTCCCACTCACACAGGACTGGATACCACAACATTGCTCTCGCCACCTTGGGACCTGCATAACCCATAATTCACTGACTCAGGGCGCCCGCTTAATATGTACCTGGCCCAGGGCCCTCCACCTCTTGTGAGTCCCGCAGTTTGAATTAAGCTGTTTGGCATTAGCTGTCAATCTCTACAAGAGGGGCCGCATGTCCTCGCTTGGTCCCTGCTTCTCTGTTGCATTCTGCATGTTATTGCAAGATTTTGTCGGATGCTAATGGAAGACCTGAATTGAGCTTCTCTGTTGCATTCTGCATGTTATTTGCAAGATTTTATCGGATGCAAATGAAGACCGGTATTGATCCCAGGCCAAAAGGGATGGGTATGGCAGGCATAACGTTAATGCCTGCAGTGAAAGCCATCATGTATCAACAGATGACTGCTTAATTTGTATTTGTTATAGCTTTACTTGCAGCTCATCACTAGAATCCTTCTAACGTACCACCGTGGACATGAAGGATATGGGACTCCTGTACCTTGTGACCCTCGCCGTCACATGAACACTATGTATACTGCTGTGATTACCCACTTACGCAATGTATTGTACCTGTATAATGTGCATGTTACTAAAAGCGCTCTACCATCCTAAATGAGAAGAGTAGTGCTGTAAGGAATGAATGGTGCTTCATCAAACGTATTTGGGTAAGTACAATGACAGAGAAAGACATCTGGCAATCTTACAGTGCCTGTACTTATATGTAGGATGAACAAGTCAAGGCATGACTCTCCTAAGTCACTGCCATTTAGCTGCAGTATTATCCTTGTACTTGTGTTTAGTACTCTTTTGTAACATGTAACCGTAATACGGGCACGGCATAGTAGTCATTATGACCATGGATTTCCAGCAATCCTCCTTCCCGTGTAATGTTGTAACGGTATAGTTGCTAGAGGCCTTCCAAGTGCCATGACCTCGCCTTCATGCTCCATCCTTCCCCTCAGGGAACTTAAGGGTGTTCTTTCAAGATGTCATAGTAGTACACCTTTCGTACTATCTGCTTGATGAACAAGCGTCAGCAGTTTTCGGCCAGTGCCTATTTGCCTTACTGTATCTGGTGCTGGAAAACCCGTGATATGTGACCAAGCAAGCGAAGGCATTATGGAAGTCACCCTGTGATCAGGATTAATTGCTTGCTGCTGAACACAGTAGCCGAAACAATTATGACAGTGCATGTCCTGGCTAAACACTGCAAGGTCATTACCTGATGGCTATAGCATGGCCTGGCAGATACACCTAACAGGTGGTGGTACTCCTATCCCTTGTAACCCTCGCCGTCTCATGTAACCCCTCATGTATACTGCTGTAATTACCCCCTTACGCAATGTATGTCTATGTATCGTGTGCCTGTTACCTCCAAGCGCTCCCCATCCTGCCTTGGAAAGAGTGGTGCAGTCCCTGTGAAGTATTTGCCATTATTTGCAATATTATCCTTGCACCTGTGCGTGGTACTCTTTTGTATTTGGCGTGATCTGAAAGAACAAAAATGTACTTGTTGTGCAAACTTAGGTTTGTGCTCCACTGCCTCGCAGGTTCCTCAAACTACCCCTGCTGTTTTCCCTTCATCTGTTTCAAAGACCAACCATACATAAATTTGTGTCATTTACAATGCCAATTGCTCTAAATTTTGCAAAGGCGAGACCGTTGCATTGTAATGCGTGTTATCTCTTCTCATACTTGGAAGACATCAAAATTGTCACTGTTGGGTAAATCCCCCCTGATCCGCCATCCTTGCCTGAAGATGCTTCAACAGAAAGGATGGCAGTTAAAACCCTTTCCTTTCCCACGAGTGATTTATGCTCCGGAAACTGGGGCGGGGCTAAGGCAAGACATGATGATAATTCATGACTGCTGTATTACTTGCAGCACACACCAAACACATGGGAATGTGTTTATATAAACACAGCAAGTTAACTCATTGCACAAAATGGCAGAGAAATGCTGTAATTATGTTAACATTTCCATTTCTTGCAATAGTTAACATTTACTTTTGTTGCAATAGATGCACCGTCTTACTGCCATACCAATAATTCAATCTCCCATTGCCCAATTCACCGTGACCGCATGCAATGCAACTTTCGCTCATCTAGAGCGCTCCGACCCTCCGGGTCGAGCTTGCGCTATATAAACTACCCACACCCATAAAGCTGGCATCTTCTCAGCATTGGTTCGCCTAAAGAACTCTCGAAAAGAGTTCAGCGCAGAGCAGCCTCGGACTAGGCGCGGGAACTAAAGGCCGAGCCTAGATGCTGGCCCGGTCATATACCCTTGGACACGCCTTCCCCGTCCCCAGGTGAGCCCTCCCCATTGGCTGCTGGCCGGGGGGGCGTCTCAGGGGGGCGCGCTGCAGGCTACGCTCGCCCGACGTGTGGGACTAGGGCGCTGTCCCCCCATACTCCCCTTCGTGTCGTGGTGCCAGCGGCATTTGACTCATTCTGTCATGATCGGGGATTAGAAATAAATAAATCCAAAACGAAGTTCATGATTTTTAATTCACCGAAAACAACCCACCCGAATCCTGCTATAGGAGGTGTTCGTTTAGAGAGAGTCCAAACATTTGAATATTTGGGACTAACCCTAAATGAGGATATGACTTGGGCACAACACCAGATCAAAACCCATCTAAAACTCTCCCAAAAAACAGGTGGGATTCTTAAACTTCTGAAGCAATCAGTCTCAACCTATTTCTCCCCCCCTTGAAATCTATAAGATGCAGGCACGGGGAGCGATGATCTATGGTGGTGAGCTATGAGGCTATAACTGCCACCCTGAAATCAACACTATAGAAAACAGGTTTCTCAGGCAGCTGGTCTCCTTGCCAGCCAGCACGCCCCTACGTCCCCTTAGTATGGACTTGGGACTCAGACCCCTTAAAGAAGAATTGGGACTTAAACCCCTTACCTTCTGGAGACGTCACAGAAGGCACTTACTCATTTTGGTATTCACAGAAGGCAGTTACTCATTTCGGTATTCACAGAAGTTAGGAGTCCTAACTTTAGGACTCCTAAATGCCTTCTGTGAAAACCGAAAGTCTTAAAGTGTGGATTTTTCTCAGTTTAGGAGTCTTAAGGTTAGGACTCCTAACTTCTGTGAATACCGAAATGAGTAAGTGCCTTCTGTGAATACCAAAATGAGTAAGTGCTTTCTGTGAATACCAAAATGGTAGTACGTTTAGGATTTTGTCTTAAATTAGTTCTGTGAATCGGGCCCAATGCCCTTTGACATTGTGTATGTTGAATTAATGTCTAGGACCATTTTTTCTATAATACTTGATACCCAGGTCCTTTGACTCCAATTGGGTTACCCCTTGTTTATAACTTTGCCAGTGAGCAACATCTAACCCGTGTCATGCGACACTGGCCCATTTTTGGTATACCATTTTTCTTTGTTATTTTCCTTTAAATGTAGTGACACCAAAAAGAATGTACTGGAAAAATGTCAACATTACACAGCTGTGAGCATGAGTAAAGACATCTAAAGAAAGCACAGGAAATACATGCAGCAAACCTTGGTAATCTCCTCAAGTGACAGAAACAGAGCTGTCTGATTCCAATATAAAATCCACAATCAAACGTTAGAAAAAGGGTGGCAACAAGACACTGCTTCAATACCATAGGTTCCTCTTCTACAAAAGGAAGCATGTCACAGCAGTGGAATGGGATCTTGCGACATTGCAGGTCGGATCAACCATCCGTACTTCTTTTTCCTTACTGCTCGCTGTTGCTGGAGAAAACCTGACACACCGTAGACCCTGAGCTTGTGTGCTGCCTCTAATCACAAGATGACAGCACCCACTAGAGACCCTGGCCGGGTAGCTCAAGGCACCTACGTGCTCTAAATCTTTGCGCAGCACTCATTTCCGACATGGGACACAGCGTCGTCATGATTCAATAGTTGGGAGCTCCTCACGGCAAAGACACGCGCTGCGACACTGAACCATGTCCTGAGGCACCCACGCATGGTTTCAAATGTGAGTAACCATCATGCCAAACTATTGTAGTCCCTATGTTGCATCAAAATAAATTGAAGGGGAATGAACGAAAAAAAAACCTGCTGGCAAACATTTTTCTCACAGGTGGTCCCTCAGACATCCTCACACTGAGACAGAGTCTAGCTGACAAACACCGCAGTCAACCACTCACCTGAAAGCATTGTAAAGTGGATCCATCTGACGCTTCTGTGTAGCCACTCATTTCTTTATGCTCAGTTAGCACTGTACTGGCAGACATATTTTTTTAAGTTACTATGACAGTTGCAAGCTGTATATTGTCAAGCTTAACTAGCTATACAGCTTATTGTCTTTTGCGCACAACAGCATGTTGTAGCTCGCCTTTAAAGAATGTTGGCCATATGTTGTAAATAAGGGCAGTACGTCTTGTGTGGGGCTTTCAGGTTTTTGAGGACACTGGTGGGGCTGCGAGGCGTGGTGCTCCAGTTTCTCTGCTTTCTTGTGGACACAAGCACTTTCCTGTGAACAGGTTCTTGCTTTCTTGCGGACACTTGTGCTTTTCTGTGAACCCTTCCTCTTGGAAATGTACTTTACACTGCTCGCAACTGTAGTTTTGGTAGATTCCTTCATGTTTGTATCTTTTTTTTAGAGCCAGGTACAGGAAGTCCAAATGTAAGACATGGGTCTTTCTCCAGGTCGTCGCCAAAAATATGCAGTAATTGAGTCCAGTAGCCAAGGTGTAGTGTCAGTTGATTCATTAAGTCATGGTTACAAGTTGTAAAGTTCATGTGTAACAGCCCCACCAGGAGCAGTCTGCCTGCTGCTCAGCCCATCCACCAACCATAAGACTTCAGTTCCAAGGCATCCACACATTCCATTCATGTCTATCACACCAACAATCCATACAGCACAGTCACACAGGCTGAGCAGCTAGGGGGAAAATAACAAGAATTACAAAACAGGTTACTACACAGAGCCTGGACCACTGTTTCTAGTTGCCTTTGGCAGGAGGCAGAGAATTTTTCTTAACAACTTAAAATGTCAAAGCATTACCCCACCACTGCAGTGATTTGGCTGGCAGAAGACAGCCTACTGTCCATTCAGATACCTAGGTTATTAACCTTAGCTGTAGGTTCAGGTGGAAGACCCAGCTCCATGGACCACCAAGCCATGGACCAGATGTTGGATTGCATGCCCAGATTCAGCACCTCGGTCTTTCCAGCACTGAGCTTAAGGCAGTTCCAGTCCATCCACCTTGCAACTTCTGCAAGCAGAGCCATAAGGACAAGGACAGTTTTGTGACAGCATGGTGAAAAGGTGTGTGCCATTCTCATATGAGATGATGGTGAACCCGTAGTATTCTATGACCTCCAAATTTGTATGTACACATTAAATAAACAATGTAGGGCTCAAAGATGAGCCCTGCAGCATTCCTTGGTTCACTGGAAACACTTTTGACTGGTATGGCTTTTGTGTTATCTGTAAAGTGCACTCCTTCAAAAGGGGGGCTTGGGGGAGGGAGCTGACCGAAGGGAGGTCTCCTCCCCCGGGCGGTTTGGGAGGGTCACGAGGGGTTTTGTATGGCGTAGGCGCCAGAATGTTCTAGATTTGGGCTGGCCTAGTAGGATTGGCCAGCCCAATTATAAACCCTCCTTTCCCCGCCCCCTAGCCACCATTTTAGGTTTGGTGACCTGGTGGCTAGGAGGGCTGTAGCGTTTTTTGTCTTTAGTGAATTAATAGGTGCTTTAGGCATTTGTTGTTAGTGTTTCTGGTGACTGTTCATTTGGTACCATGGAAGATTATCGAGTTGTGGAGGCCATGAGGCTGCTGTCGGAAGCAGGTCGCATGGACTTGCTGGTCGGAGGGGGGCCGGCGCGGCCCCAGCGCCAGGCCTCCGCTGGTGTGTCCGCTGCTGTACTAGCGTGTTCCTCGTCTAAGAAGAGGCGTTCTGGCCAGGTAAGCGAGCGGGGCCGGTCCCGTACGAGGAAACCGGCCCCCTCGGGACATGCGCGTGGGGCAGGTGTGGAGGGGGGAGCTCCGGCGGCGCTTGGTGCTTTTTTGCCGGTTTCGCGTGAGGCGCGTTTGGCTCCTGCTACGTCAGCGCAAGTGGCGCTGGCTGTGGGGAATGCCCCGGCGGGGTCGGGTGCTCCCGCCGAGCTCAGGGAGGGGGCGGGTGGCGCGTTGTACAGTGCGCCGCTGATGCGGGCAGGCGGGGCTGCTATGCCGTCAGGTTTTAGTTTATCTGCGCAGGCTGCTGGGAAGGCAGCTGGCAAGCGGGGGGGGGGCGGAGAGCGAGTGCAAAATGCTCCGCCTCTGACCCGGTTGGTGAGAAGTCAGCCGAGCATGAGAAGGGGCAGACAGTGCGGGCTGGGAGACGAGGCTCGCTTCAATTAGTGGATGTTTATGGGCAATGTCAGCACATGGCAGAGGCGGTGGGGCATGTATTAACCCCTACAGGCCATGTGGTGGGGGAAACTCAAGGTTTAGTTGGCTGTGGAGAGGGGGCTTTATTAACCCCTTCAAGAGATGTTATGCCAATGATGCCTTTTAGTGACAGGCTTAATACAGGCAGGTTTGTTTCTGGTGGGTTAGAGAGTTTTGGAGTTTTGGCTCATCAGGGTGGCCAGGTTAGGATTGAGTCTCATTCAGGTCTGGTTATGCATGAGTTGGGTGATAATGTGGGGAGCCCCTTATTATTTTCTACTCCTGGCTCATCTGTGGGGGCTGCACTGTCTGTTGGGGGGGGGGTTCTAGAGGGGAGGGGGAGTGGGCTCAAATGGGTGAAGGGGGCTCCGTTTCTGGAGTTACTTTGGATCTGGAGGTTTCTCGGCGTGAGGCTTCCGGGTCTGTTGGGTTTTTGACAGAGGATGTCCGTTTTAAGAGGGGTGGTCAGATGGTGTCACAGGTGGGGCATGGAGCGGTTTCTGGTAAGGTTAATGTCACAGGTCATGCGGCTGGGGCAGGGGGCTTTGGGCTTGGGGAAGCGTTAGTGGGTGACTCTGTGGGAGTGTCGCAACCTGTGGGCAGGATTTTGGAGCATGTTGTTTTTCCTGGCACGGTGCCCAAGCGTGTGGGGGGTTTGAGGCAAGTGAGTGGTTGGCCTGTACGGGGCCCTGTGGGGGATGTTCAGTTGGGGCAGGGAGGGGCCGGTGGCCCCTATTTGATGTTCGGTTCTCCGGGATGGGAGCATTTTGGTGCTGCAGGTTTGGAGCAGCGTAATTTACGGAAGGATGGTGTGGAGCAAGTTTGGGGTTCGAGGGCTCCTACTCGTGTTTCTTCGGCGGTGGCGGCTGGTAATTTGGATTGCAGTGAGGATGAGGAGATGATAGGTGACTCTCCGGCCAGGGAGGTGCCTGTCAGGAGGTTTCGGGGGAGTTCTTTGGATAGGGGGCAGGGCACGTTTATGGGTGCCACTAGGCAGGAGATGAGGGCTGTGTCAGGTGTTGTAGCCGTAGACCCTAGTACACCAGTCCAAACTTTTTCTTTTCAGGACAGGGATAGGTGCGTCGGTCCAGACTTGGCAGGGCGCGGTCCAGTCCACTTTCGCCAAGGTGAAGCGAGGAGAATGCCTAGCGCGGCCCTCTCTGTTCCAACGAGGGAGCCCGCCGCGGCCAGCACACGAGGGTCCGGCGTGACCCCGCTGGCCCCATCGAGTAGCAGGTATAGGTGCCCTACCTTACCGGCGGCTATGGAGCCGCAGAGTCAGCGCCAGGGGAGGTACGGGCGTGTACAGTCTGCTCCCCCTCATGGAATTTCTACACAAAATCTGAAATGTAATATCGCTGATGTTGGGTTCGGTAAGACCCGTGGTGTGATGTTTCCTGATGAACCTGATTCAGTGGTTCTGGATTACGATGAAGATAGTCCCGAAGAGGGAGAGTTGAGGGACGTGGAAAGGGGGGTGCCCTCTCATGTTGTTGAAAGTGTTTTTCAGGCTCCAGTGGTGCAAAAGCAAGTCAAGGAGAGACGAGAACGCGGCCCGTCAGTCAGGGCGCCTCCAAGACGTGACACAGTGGTTTCGGCATCACAGGCGGAGCCGGGGAGAGTGGTCTCTTTGTTGCCAGGTGAGCAGTTAGCTGCACAGGCCAAACCAATTATGGTGTCTGTGGGCACAGGTGGGACTGAGGCTGTTGGGGTGGGGGAGGGGCGGTTGGTAAAGGGACGTTATGTGAAAGACACCGCTGTGGGCACGGATGAAGTGCTGGACACTGCAGGTAAAGTTGACAATAGTACTGCTACAGAGGCCTCAGGTATTGCTAAAGAGCCAGTGGCAAGTAAAGAGTTGAAAATCAAAAAATTGCCCTATATGGGAGTCACAAAGCCTTTGGGGGCACATTTGATGTTGAGTACAAAGGAAAGAATTTGGAAGGGTGAATATGTGGAAATACTTAAGTTACTACACAGAGAAGTACGGTCCAAAGAAGGGTCCAAGGAAGAAGAATTTGAGTTGGCAAAACGACCTAGAGTTCCCCTAACCATTGAGAATTGGACAGCTGCCTTCCTAATATATGCAAGTGTATATTGTGAGAAATTCCCAGAGCGCAGCGTGTCCCTTTTTAAATACATGGATGTAATTCGCAAGGCGCAGCTTACTGGGGGGGGGTTTGCTTGGTCTCAATATGATGAGGAGTTCAGGGCTAGAATGGCTTGGGATCCAGAGGCTAAGTGGGGGGAACTGGACACTGATTTATGGCAACATACTATGGGGTCGGCTTCGGGAGGTAAGACGATTTTTACTGCAAGTGGTCTCCCCATAATATACCGGCCCTTTCAGGGCAAGCCCACCAGGGGAGGGGTGGGCAGTGGCTCAACCACACAGCCTGCAGTCGGCACGTGCTGGGAGTTTAATAAAGGTTTCTGTACTAGGGAATACTGTAAATTCAGGCACGAGTGCTCAGGTTGTGGTAAGCGACACCCCTTGTCTAAATGCTGGGAGAACAAGCCAGGGGGGGATCATCAGGGGACTCAGTCAGGTGCAGGGGGTTCGGGGACGTCCCAACATTCTGCAGGAGGTAGGGGATTCAGAGGTAATCGGGGTTCTGGGTCCAAGGGCTCATACACCGGTTAGGTTGGAGAAGTTGCGCCTTGCCCTTCATGACTATGATAATGCAGCTGCGAAACAAACATTGTTGGATGGTTTTGAATTTGGTTTCAAGTTAGGTTACACGGGTCCTAGACATAGAAGATGGTCTGCTAATCTGAAATCTGCATCTGAGCATGGCACAGTGGTACAAGACAAGTTGAATAAGGAAGTGCAGGAAGGGAGGATGGCTGGCCCTTTTCACGATTGGCCGATCCTTAATTTAATAATATCACCTATTGGAGTGGTCCCGAAGAAAGATCCGGGACAGTTCAGGCTTATACAACACTTATCGTGGCCGGAAGGGTCGTCGGTCAATGATTTTATTGATCCAGATGCTGTTTCAGTCTCTTACTCTTCAGTTGACGTCGCCATGTCACTTGTTGTGACCGCGGGCGCAGCTGCTGAGATGGCCAAGTGTGATATAAAGTCTGCTTTCCGGCTGCTGCCTGTCCACCTGGAAGACTGGTGTCTCCTGGGTATCCATTTTTCAGGAAAATGGTATGTGGACAAGGCTTTGCCGATGGGCTGCTCCATATCTTGTTCTCTTTTCGAGTGCTTCAGTACTTTTCTACAATGGTACTTTATTCATCAGTCTGGTCACTCACTGGTAACGCACTACCTCGATGACTTTTTCTTTGTCGGGTCCCCGGGCTCCGCGGAGTGCCAGTCTGCTCTGGACACTTTCCAAGGGCTCATGGAGGATCTGGGAGTCCCTTTGGCTCCCGAGAAAACGATGGGTCCTGACACAGTCTTGTCCTTTTTGGGGATTGAACTTGATTCGGTGGCAATGCGGGCTCGCTTGCCTGAGGACAAGAAAGTGAAGATGCTGGATTTGCTGGACGATATGTTAGCAAAACGGAAAGTGTTGGTGAAAGATGTTCAGGTGTTACTAGGCCATCTCAACTTTGCTTGTAGGGTCGTGAGAGCAGGAAGGACTTTTTGTCGTAGATTAGGCAGGGCTCTTGCTGGTCAACATTTGCCTCACCATAGGGTTCGATTGTCTGCTGGAGTCAAAGAGGATTTGAGAATGTGGAGATTTTTTCTTTCTTCCTTTAATGGTGTTCCTTTGCTCAGGGACGTTGACTTTCAATGGGATGTGCAAATGTTTTCGGATGCAGCTGGCAGTGATGGTTTTGGTCTGTACTGGAATGGAAGATGGTGTGCGGAACGTTGGCCGGATGAGTGGTTGAATGGTGGTCGCAGCATTACCTTTTTAGAGCTTTTTCCTTTGCTGGTGGCTTTGACACTGTGGGGGGAGGTCTTGGCACCGGGCTCCGTTCACGGGCCATTTCCTCTCGATTCATCCTAGCGCTGGACGCTGTCCCTGCGCCACGAGGGTGATCGAGGCCACGCCCCCTTGGAGGCCACGCCCACCGCCTATAAGAGCGACGCTGATCACTAGCGCCAGCACTTACTACGAGCTACTCCTGAGGCGGAAAGCCGGGAGAGTGTTATTTTAAAACTGTAATTTCTGTGTGCTTTTACTTCACTTACCCCCAGCTACTCAGGCTCCGTTCACGGGCCATTTCCTCTCGATTCATCCTAGCGCTGGACGCTGTCCCTGCGCCACGAGGGTGATCGAGGCCACGCCCCCTTGGAGGCCACGCCCACCGCCTATAAGAGCGACGCTGATCACTTACTACGAGCTACTCCTGAGGCGGAAAGCCGGGAGAGTGTTATTTTAAAACTGTAATTTCTGTGTGCTTTTACTTCACTTACCCCCAGCCACTCAGGCTCCGTTCACGGGCCATTTCCTCTTGATTCATCCTAGCGCTGGACGCTGTCCCTGCGCCACGAGGGTGATCGAGGCCACGCCCCCTTGGAGGCCACGCCCACCACTTTCTCCCCCCCCTTAAGAATGTGCCTCCCCTGGAAGCGCAGCGGACGAGCGCAGCGGGCGCGCCGAATGCGCGCCGAAGGCGCGCATAAGGCAAGCTCGTCTGCGCTCGTCCGCGCCTCGGCAGCGACCGGAGAGAACTCCCAAGTTTCCGCCCCCCAGTCCACCACCAACCACCCGCATCTGACTCGTGAGTTCCTACTCCGTCTCAGAGATTTCTCTCTTGAAGGCCATCTCTCTTTCGCAGACACTGCTTATCCTTTGCACGATTTCGCCTGTAAAGGTCTACTGTCGGGTGGTCTGCTGAATGTCAGGTCACTGCCTAAACATGCCAACGAAATCTCTCAGCTCATTGATAACCATCACCTCGACGTACTCTTTCTTACTGAGACATGGACCCACTCCGATTGTAATATTGAATTGGACTGGGCCTGTCCACAAGATTTTAAAATTTTACATCTTCCCAGACCTAAGGGTCGGGGTGGTGGAGTCGGCATTATTTACAGAGCCTCCTGGTCCATAAAAACCCTTGATATGGACCCAGTTGCCGGTACGGAAATACTCGGCCTCTCAATAAATTGTCAATCTGGAATAACCTTTACGGCCTTGATATGCTATCGCCCTCCGGGAGCCTTCAACTCCATGCAGCAACAATCGCTTCTCACCACCATCACCAATATGGCTACTACCCATAACAAATTGATCATTCTGGGCGATTTCAATCTCTGGCCAAATGGCAGCCTGGACTCTGCCCTAAATAATCTTATACTTTCCTGTGAAGGTATGGGACTCTCCCAATTGGTCACTAAACCTACACACTCTGCAGGGCACCAGCTTGATTTGATTTTCTCCTCCCCCAGCTGGTATTCCTGAGTGACATATTGCCAATGTGCTGGACCGACCATGCACTTATTAAATTTTACATAGCCGGCAGCAGAGCCACAAAACCACCACTCAGCACTTTCCCTGATTCTCTGTACAGAGATTGGAAAGCGCTGGACAAACTAAAACTGGCCGGCTCCGTGTTCAAGGTGGAAAACAGTTTTTCCACCGTTCATTCAGTGGAGGACAACTATACGGCCCTCTGCACAGGGATTTCTAACACCGTGGCACACCTTGCCCCCCAGAAAAAGTGCAAACCCAAGAGAAGAGTACCAGCCCCCTGGTTTGATGACTCACTGAGAGCCCTTAAATTAGCCTGCAGACAATCAGAGAGAAAATGGAGGCAAGGCTATTCGGATACCAACAAATCTCTCTGGAAAGATAACCTCCGGGCATATAAAACTGCCATTGTCCAAAGTAAGGCTAATTACTTCTGCATTACCATCGCCAACGCCACCAATAGTTCGAAGAGTATCTTTCAAATACTCAAAAACCTAACCCACCCAGACTGTGCCACATTGACGCAGCCTCCTACTCAAGCTCTCTGTGATAATCTTGCAGCATTCTTCATTAATAAAATCAACACCATCATTCACAATTTGAAGACCCCCCCCTCGCTGGGATGTTCCAACAGCCAGGGAACTAGCACCAGCACCCAGGACCAGACGCGCTCAGGCTCCATCCCTACGGCTAGGTTACGGGAATTCCCCCCTATTTCTGAATCCGAGTTCGAAAGACTGGCGCTCGGAATTACCTCGGGTTCCCCCCTTGACCCCCTGCCTCCAAAAGTTTGGAAAAGCTTCGCAACAGAACTTTTTGGCACTCTGCGCCAAATATGCAACCAGTCTCTGCATTGTGGATATGTTCCAACTCCTTGGAAACAGGCGCTCGTTACACCGCTCCTGAAAAAGTCCTCTCTGAGTCCTGACTGTCTTTCAAACTACCGACCCATTTCCCTCCTGCCATTTCCAGCGAAAGTGGCCGAACGATGGGTCAGCTCTTGTCTCTCCTCTCACCTGGAGCAGAACAACTTCCTAGATGACCTCCAATTCGGTTTCCGTCCAGCTCACGGTACCGAAACAGCCGTCTTAACAGCCATGGAAGATCTTCGCTTGCGTGCAGACAGGGGCCAGCCAGTAGCACTGATACTGCTGGACTTGTCTGCCGCATTCGATACGGTCAACCACAGAACGCTGTTGGAGAGACTCGGTGAGGCAGGTGTGGATGGCACTGCTTTGCTATGGTTTCATTCCTATCTGCGGGATAGGAGACAGGCTGTTTCCCTCCCCCCATTTCAATCTGCATTCTCACCTGTGCCCCAGGGAGTCCCCCAGGGCTCCTCCATCAGTCCCATCCTTTTTAACGTGTATCTCAAACCTTTGATCACGTTAATTAAGTCTTTCAGGATAAAAACGATTAACTACGCTGACGACACCCAGCTCATTCTCTCATGGGTGGGAGAAGACTCCATCCCCTTAACTTCCTTCCACGACTGTTTAAGAGAGACGGCTGGGTGGTTGCACAGGAACTCCCTTCAATTTAACTCCTCCAAAACAGAGGTGCTGTTTTGCGCTGGTAATAACATACCTCGCCAGTTCCCGAGTGATTTCTGGCCTCCAGAGACTAGGGACAAACCCCAGCCAGTTACCTCGGTTCGCAACCTGGGAGCCATGCTCAATAACAAGCTGAGCATGGAAACCCAGGTCGCTAAAACTGTGGGGACCTGCTCAGCCCTTCTGCGTTCCCTGCGTAAAATTATGCCACTCCTCCCTGCACAAGCTCGGGCGTTGATAGTCAGGTGCACTATTCTCAGTCGCCTCGACTATTGCAACGCACTGATCCTTGAGTCTCCAGTTACGTTGTTAGACCGGCTTCAAAGAATTCAGTCAGCCGCTGCCAAGCTAGCTCTCGGCTGGACGAGGAGATCTTCAGCCACAGCGGCCCTAACTGAGCTGCATTGGCTACCTTTGAAGCAGCGGGTGGCTTTCAAATCCCTCTGCATTGTCTTTAAGGCCTTGCATGGACTCGGACCCAGACCCCTGCAAGCTCTGTTCTTGTGGTACACTCCGACTAGAGATCTACGATCATCCTCGGCCTGTCTGGTAAAAGTGCCCAGATTCAACAAAGCCAGAATGGGGGGCAGATCTTTCAGGGTCGGAGCGGCCAAATTTTGGAACAGTCTACCCATTGATATACGCCAAATCTCACAACTCCTTCCCTTTCGGAAACGGATAAAGACTTGGCTATTCCCTTAACTCTTCCCGCCTGCCACTCACTCTGGTTTCTCCTCTGTGGAGTATTCTCCAGCGCCAGGAAGCCTGCAAGGTATCAGCTGCGCTATACAAATACTCAAAAATAATAAATAAATAAGAAAGTGCTTTTTCGTGTGGACAACATGGCTGTGGTGGAAATTGTTAACCGACAGTCTGCCAGGGACGAACAGGTCTTGAAGCTCATGAGAGTGTTTGTGCTGGGTTGTTTGAAATACGACATTCATTTTCGTGCTTTGCACATTCCTGGGGTGGACAATGACATTGCGGATGCTCTGTCTCGTTCACAGTGGGGCAGATTCCGTGGACTGGCAAGGGAGGCAGACCCAGCAGCGACACCGATGCCGATTCATCTGTGGCACGTAGGCAACGTCGGGTCTTACAACTGGTGGTAGGTTCTTTGTCTGTGTCTACGCGTTCTGCTTATTCTCTGGCCTGGAGGGAATTTCTGGAGTCTGGCGCCTGTAGGCGTGAGGAGGTTTGGCGTCGTTCAGAGGATGTAGTGAATTTCATTTTGGACCTCATGGACAAAGGGCTTACTAAGGTGACTATTGCCGGTAAATTAGCGGGGATAGCATTTATGGGCAAGTTGTTATGGGGTTATCCTCCGTCGGCAGGGGAGATTGGCAGGAGAATGCTCGAGGGTGGGGCGAGAGAACAGGGGCACACCTGTAGACTTAGGGCTCCTTTATCTTGGCAGATCCTGGCTCGATTAATAACTGTTCTCCCTGAGGTTTGTTCAGATGACTTTGAGTCATGCTTATTTTCCATGTTAATGGCCTTCATGTTTTTTGGAGCTTTTAGGGTTTCAGAGTTGTTGGGTTCGAAATGCAAGTGTGGCCTATTTTGGCGGGATGTTTTCTGTTCTGATGAGGGGGTGCACATCTGGTTAGCCAGCTCTAAAACTGATCAGACTAAGAAGGGAAAGGGCGTGTGGCTGCAAGCGCGTGCTCCCAGGATTACTTGCCCTTTGCTGCTGGCGCGGCGCTGGCGTTCTTTGTGCGGGGGTGGTGATGATGCTCTAGTCTTTCAACATATTGATGGCACCCTGGTTACAGCATACCAATTACGCATGGTTCTGCGCAAAGCTTTGGAACACCTGGGTTTAGATGGGAGCTTATATGGGACACATTCCTTCCGGATTGGGGCTGCAACTGAGGCTTTTAACAGAGGCTGGACTCAAAGGGATATCATGAGGCTGGGGCGTTGGTCTTCAAACTGCTTTCAGCGCTACGTGAGAAGTCAGGCGGAGGAGGCGCATGCGTCATCTTCTTTCCCATGAGCTCTAACTCTGTTTTCTTTTATAGGTTCTGTTGCTGGGCCTCGTTCTCCGGTGGTGACGGTCTGGATAGTTGGGCATTCCTTCGTGAAGTGGGCCCGAGTCCAGGCAGCACAGAGTTATTTTGGAGAACTTCTAGGTTTTAACGCTAGTATGTTCAATGTGGTTTGGAAGGGGAAAGGTGGGATGCTCTGGAGAGAGTTAATCCCTTGTCTTAACAACAATATGGTGGGTGGGCTGTGTCCTGATATTCTGGTCATCCATCTGGGGGAAAATGATCTTTGCGCTACCAAAGGTGTGGTGTTACTCCGAGCTATTAAGAAGGATTTGGGCCTTATCAAAGAGCTTTGGGCTGGGTGCCATGTCTATTGGACTGAATTAATACCGCGTAGGATCTGGAGAGGAGCGGTCAACCCCAAGGCGGTGGACAGGGCTAGGAAGAAAGTAAATTCGGAGGTGTCGCGCTGCTGCCGTGGTCTTGGTTTTAGTAGGATTTCCCATAGGGAAATTAAGTTTGAGACTGTGGAATTCTTTAGGGATGATGGTGTTCACCTGTCCAGAGTGGGTATGGATCTATACTTGTTGGAATTACGTGAGGTTTTGGCGCGTTCGCTAGCTATGCACCGTTAAGGTTGGTTCGGTTCTGTTTTCATTTTCCGGTGGGGGGGGGGGGGCAGAAAGGGAGGTGGTGTAGTTTCCCTCCCCCTCCTACCTTTCTGGGTGGCGGGGTTTTTGGTTGCCCCGGTGCTGTTTATGGTAGATTGTTTGATGAATATTGGATTGATGCTTTGATTGACAGGTTCAGGGGAAGTTGGTCTTTGTTTGACCGTTCAGGTTTTGGGGGGTATTGGCAGGAGTGAAGGGTCAGGCAGGGTTTATGGTTAAAGAGGGCCTGGCTTGCAATATGTGATTGGGGTTTTGATGAATAAAGGGGTTAAATGATGACGTAATGATTGAATTAATGACGTAATGTTTATTGATGATGTTATGTTTATATTGTTGTTGTAATGTTGTAATGCTGTATTGTTGGGTGGGGGAGGGGTCAAAGAATTTTAGGGGAGGGGGTGGGGGGAGGGGTTTGTAGTTAATTATTTATTTAGTGAGGGATAGTTTTGTAAGGCGTTGCCAAGGTTTTATAATTGTAATGTGCACCTGTTTCTAATAAAGCGGCCTTTTTCACACTCAAAAACAATTCTGGTCTACGTTTCTCCCACCCCTCGCCCTCCCTCCCAAGGGGGGCTTGGGGGAGGGAGCTGACCGAAGGGAGGTCTCCTCCCCCGGGCGGTTTGGGAGGGTCACGAGGGGTTTTGTATGGCGTAGGCGCCAGAATGTTCTAGATTTGGGCTGGCCTAGTAGGATTGGCCAGCCCAATTATAAACCCTCCTTTCCCCGCCCCCTAGCCACCATTTTAGGTTTGGTGACCTGGTGGCTAGGAGGGCTGTAGCGTTTTTTGTCCCTCCCTCCCTCCCATTTTTATTATTATTATCCTTCTTTTCCTGGGTTTTTTCTTTCCCCGAATTTTTTGACTCGTTAGAATTTTTTTTTCCCTTTTTGAATATTTTAGGGCTGTTTTCTTAGATTCAGGTGTGCAGGGGTTTTTTTCTTGTGATTTCTATTGTCGCTAGGAACAGGTGCTGGCGGGGTTTTTGGTTGCCCCGGTGCTGTTTATGGTAGATTGTTTGATGAGTATTGGATTGATGCTTTGATTGACAGGTTCAGGGGAAGTTGGTCTTTGTTTGACCGTTCAGGTTTTGGGGGGTATTGGCAGGAGTGAAGGGTCAGGCAGGGTTTATGGTTAAAGAGGGCCTGGCTTGCAATATGTGATTGGGGTTTTGATGAATAAAGGGGTTAAATGATGACATAATGATTGAATTAATGACGTAATGTTTATTGATGATGTTATGTTTATATTGTTGTTGTAATGTTGTAATGCTGTATTGTTGGGTGGGGGAGGGGTCACAGAATTTTAGGGGAGGGGGTGGGGGGAGGGGTTTGTAGGTAATTATTTATTTAGTGAGGGATAGTTTTGTAAGGCGTTGCCAAGGTTTTATAATTGTAATGTGCACCTGTTTCTAATAAAGCTGCCTTTTTCACACTCAAAAACAATTCTGGTCTACGTTTCTCCCACCCCTCGCCCTCCCTCCCAATGGAGGCAATGCAGCTAAATACAGCTCAATGCCTGTTTGTCCTCTCCACAGTTCCAGAGTCTCTCCAGAAGAGTGTTATGGGACACAGTATCGAACATAGTGCTAAAATCTAATAACAGAAATGCCACCGAATTGCCTGCATCCGATATATTATGGAGCAACTCTGTCACCAGCAACAAGTCTGACTCATGCTACTAGGAGCATTTTCTCCGTGGGAAAGGGAACACAGCATCTCATATTCATATAAGTGCGTGTTGAAATAAGTAAAACACGTGAAAGGTTTTTTAGTGTTCATCCACAAATCCCACGATCTTCCGCTTCCTTATGGGTCACGAGCAATATGGAAATGGCACAGTCTTTGTAGATTTTCATTCATGCATGTGGATTTTTGTGAGTCTCCACCAAGTTTGAAATTGAAAATGCAATGCATCGATTATAGACTTTTTCCAATCATTCATTATGAGAATCGTGCCTCGTGAAAAACACAATGTTTTCTCATCAATGTGATGATCACGTAGCCTCCTTAACCTCTCCCACGCCTGTGATGGAACCGTTCCGTCACGCCCCTCGGGTGGGCTGTGCTGGTTACGGAACGGTTCCGTCACGGCCCGCTCGCCGCGCCTGCGCGGCGCGATTTCCACGCCTGTGCTGAGTGTTCTATTGAGCGGGCGGGGCTGTGACGGAACCGTTCCGTCACAAGCACAGCTCACCCAAGGGCCGTGACGGAGCGGTTCCGTCACAAGCGCGGGAGCGCCGCGCGACTCCCCCCCCCTTAGCACTGCGGCGGAATAGCCACCGCAGTGAAAGGGTTAAACAGGACATTAAGGGCATAATTAAAGGCATGCAGGTAATTCAAATAAATATCAAAATACATCATTCTGATGTATTTTTTAAAATTAGTAATATAAGCGATTATGTGAAAATGTTTATCTTTCTTCAGATAAAAAAATGTTCGCAGGCAGCGCGTAAATGTCTAACACACAAGATCGAAAAAGTGTGTGGTTGTGAAACATCACTAACGCATTAGGAGTATCGTGGCCGTGTCCTCTGCTGGGCGCGTGATGACCTGGCTCTTTTGGAATAGCACGTGCAGTGTGTTGCTAGCCTGATGATTTTGAGAGAAGCTTAGCAGGACGGAATTAATCTCAAATGTATTTTTTACATGAACAGGCTGCAACAGGGGAGGCTCTGCCCTAACCGTGGACGTGGCGGTCAAGTAAAAATGTACCAGAGTCGTCCTAATGATGTCTGCTTTCAAGTGGATTGCAATAAAACGAATTCATTTCCTCTAAATGTAGAATGCAACATTTATGTTTTAATATGGGTAATGTCGACCTGACAGACAAAACTGCTACATCAGGTGAGAGGCAATTCAATGTGTCTAGTAATGGTGTGCTGACATTTATTTCATATGCTCAATCGATGGCTAAACTGTTGGACCGTGACATGCCAGCTGAATTGGACCAATCACACCCAGGCACTTTCCACCTTCTGATGTACTACAGCACAATTTACTTTCATCTACCAGGCAACTACATTTCAGAAATTGGTAAAGACTAAGGGGTATATTATCAAGGGGTTTTGTCTCCGCTTTTTTGGCTTTAAAAGCCAAGAAAGCGGAGATAAAATTATCTCCCTATTACCAAGCTGTCGCTAACACCAGTTAGCGACAGCTAATAGGAGATAGCGACCATCATGGGCCCCACTTTGCATGTCAGTGATATTTATCACTAATGATATGCAAAGTGGGCGTGCCAAGATGTTAGCGACTGGAAACAGTCGCTAACATCGCTATCTCCTATTACCAACTTTTGGAGATATTTGCGCTAAGGGCGAATATCTCCAAAAGCTAACACCTGCCCTGAGCAGTTCTTAGCCATGTTATCCAATGGGAGGTGGATAACATGGCTAAGAGCATTTGCTCGATAATGCATGAATATCGCTGACTTTTCAGCGATATTCATGCATTGCGGGCGTTTTTTATCGCATTTGCGATAAACCTTGCTAATAGCAAGGTTTATCTGCGATAAAAATCGCCGATGTGCGGCGATAATTTTTGTCTCTAAACAAGTTAGAGACAAAAATTATCGCTAGTTGTTGATAATATACCCCTAAATTTGTATAAAGACATACTCTACTGAGCGATTTCATTATAATGTTTGTTCAGACCTTGAAAATTGCAGGTTCAGAATGTAATGTTTTAGGCCTCCACTAGGAGCAGTATCCGGAGCTGAATGGTGTTTCTGTCACCTCAGAAGGGTAAAATGTTTCTAGATTACTAGGGCCCGTTTCACAAAAGTAATCTACGACAAAATCCTAACTTTACGACTTTCGGTATTCACAAAAGGCATTTAGGAGGAGTAAAGTTAGGATTCCTAACTTTACTACTCCTAAACGCATTAGTGAATATCGAAAGTTGTGAAGTTAGTATTTTGTCACAGATTACTTTTGGTAATGGGGCCCGAAATTTCTAGGTCCAAAAACAACAAACCATAAAATCCATTGCTGGATGAGGAGCATCAGGGCCTGACTGGGAACCGCAACTAGCCCTGGCGATTGCTGCCCTACCAGCCCTAGGAGTGGGGGTGGGGGGGTGAAGATGAAACATAACGGTCCAGCTTTTGTTACAGGGGGCAGATATTGCAGCACTGCTGCAAAACCGCCCCGCGGCACAAGACCGACCCCACCCCTACGGCCCACCGGGGAAATGCCCGGTGCCCACTATGGCCAGTCCGGCCCTGAGGAGCATCGGCGTTCGGCAGACCCACTGCCCGGACACCCTGCCTGCACTGTCAAGCACCATGAGGAGTGCTGACAATGCTGTTCCCTCCCGTCACCAGATACAGCACTGCTTCTGCAACCCTGGGAGGCACTTCCTGACTCCTGCCCAACATCGCCTTACTTTCCCACATTGGTTTGAAACAGATACGTACCAAATAGTACATGAAGTCTGCTTTTTTACCCAGCAGCCTGCAAAATAGTACATCATCTATGCTATTTGTATCTGAAATGTCCCTGCTTATCCAGCCTCTGGCTAAATAGTAGAGATCATGAACTATTTGACCAATGCCTGGATAAATAGTGTGGCGTTTCAGAATGTGAATCAAGAATTTGAAAGTAAGTGCATATACAAATGTGCAAAAGTAAGTACAAAGGCAAATGCATGAATTAGGCTAAGTTGTTTAAAATCAATTTTGAATAAATGCACTCATGTTGACCTATTAAATAAGAAATCCATTTACTTTCTTTAATTGTTTATTTTGATGATTTGTGTGGGCTAGGTTCATTTTTAGGCTTCTAATGGAAAGTGCTGTGCTATATTAGGGTTTCTTTTTAAGGGGGGCTGTGCTTGCTTAGTATTCCATCCATACCTGGAAACACAGCAGCAGTCAGGAAGCAAAAGCAAGCAGGCAGTGTAGAGAGCCACAGAGTAAGAGGCACTTACATAAGGCAATTGGTGCTAGGGAGCACAGGGCTTTGGGTCACTTGTGGAAGGTAAACCTAGTGATCCACAGTAATGGGCTTCTGTGGAACAGGGGACATGAAAGAAGGATATGGGTAAGTGTTGGGATGGAAAAAAACCTTGCATAGTAATGAATGTGTACCCCTGTTCTGAGTGCCCAGCTGTGGTGATATCTGGATCCTTGGTAACAATTTATTGTCATAGGTGAACACAGATCATGTGGGAGACCCAGGGCTTCCTAGAGGAACATGTGGAGGTAGAGTATTCCCCCCACAGATTTGTGCATTGCAAAAGGGCTCTTTGAATCTAAGAGAGGTAATTGGTCAAAGGGGCCGGTACACAGCTCAGGAAGTAGATGAGCTGATAAGGCAATCATAAAGAAGAGGACTGGAGGCATTTGGTAACTTTTTTGGGCATATATTATTAGGCTGACATCCAGGTGTGAACCTCCATCACTCCCATGGCCCGTGCTTGCGGCTATCACATTTGGACCCTCTCCTGCTGTAACACACTGCTCTCTGGAGAAAGAGCACAGAGGGATGGGCACTTTAAAGTGGGCAATCCCCAGAACACAACCTTCGAAGGCATAGATACTAAATCACATTTCTGCGTGTTTGGACTAGGACTGAGGACTAAGGGTCTGTCAGTTCACTGCTGAGTGCGAGGATATTACTCAGGAGAATCAAAACTACTTGCCCAGGAGCACCAGCTTCTCCCTGACCAAGAACAGAGGACCTTGTGAGGTGTAGGAGATTCAGAGTCAATCAATCAATCAATCATAACATTTGTATAGCGCGCTACTCACCCGTAGAGGTCTCAAGGCGCTGGGGGAGGGGGGTACGTTACTACTCGAAAAGCCAGGTCTTGAGTTGCTTCCTGAAGGAGAGATGGTCCTGGGTTAGCTGGAGATGGATGGGGAGGGAGTTCCAGGTCTTGGCCGCCAGGTAGGAGAAGGATCTTCCTCCGGTGGTGGCTCTGCAGATGCGAGGGCGAGGCTGGTTGTTCATAGCTGGCAGGTGGGAGTGTAAAAGGTCAGGCGGTTGTTGAGGTACTTGGGTCCCAGGTTGTGGAGGGCCTTGTGTGCGTGGGTGAGGAGTCATAACGTGATCCTCTTGCTGACGGGGAGCCAGTGCAGGTCTCTCAGGTTGCCGGAGATGTGGCTGTGTCAGGGGATGTCCAGGACGAGTCGTGCGGAGGCGTTCTGGATGCGCTGGAGTCTTTTCTGAAGTTTGGCTGTGGTTCCGGCGTAGAGGGTGTTTCCATAGTCGAGTCGGCTGGTGACGAGTGCCTGGGTGACCGTCTTCCTGGTTTCGGTGGGCATCCACCGGAAGATCTTTCGGAGCATGCGTAGGGTGTTGAAGCATGATGATGAGACGGCGTTGACTTGTCTGGTCATCGAGAGGGAGGAGTCCAGGATGAAGCCCAGGTTACGTGCGTGGTCCGTTGGTTTGGGAGTGGTGCCCAGGGCAGAGGGCCACCAGGAGTCGTCCCAGGCGGAGGGCGATGATCCCAGGATGAGAACTTCCATCTTGTCTGAGTTCAGTTTCAGGCGGCTGTTCTTCATCCACTCGGCGACGTCTTTCATCTCTTCGTGTAGGCTGGTTCTGGCGGTGGCGGGGTCGTTGGTGAGGGAGAGGATCAGCTGGGTGTCATCGGCATAGGAGATGATGTTGAGGTTGTGTTGGCGTGCGATGGCTGCGAGGGGGCTCATGTAGACGTTGAAGAGGGTGGGGCTGAGTGATGTGGTACGCCGCAGATGACTTCGGTGGCCTCGGATCTGAATGGGGGGAGGCGGACTCTCTGGGTTATTCCGGTGAGGAATGAGATGATCCATTCCAGAGCCCTGTCTTGGATTGCGATGTTGCTGAGGCGCTGCACTAGGGTGCGGTGACAGACAGTGTCGAACGATGCGGAGAGTTCCAGGAGGATGAGGGCCGCTGTTTCCCCGTTGTCGAGCAGGAATCTGATGTCATCAGTGGCTGCGATGAGGGCGGTCTCGGTGCTGTGGTTGGCTCGGAAACCGGACTGCGAGTGGTCGAGGGATCCGTTCGTCTCGAGGAAGGCAGCAAGCTGTCTGTTAACGGTCTTCTCGATGTCTTTGGCGGGAAAAGGGAGGAGCGAGATGGGGCGGAAGTTTTTGAGGTCGGTGGGTTCCGCTGTTGGTTTCTTCAGGAGGGCGCTGAGCTCGGCATGCTTCCAGCTTTCCGGGAAGGTGACGGTGTTGAAGGAGGTGTTGATGATGTCCCGGAGTTGGGGTGCGATGATCGAATCGGCCTTGTTGAAGACGTGGTGGGGGCAGAGGTCGGTTGGTGATCCGGAGTGGATGGTGTTCATCGTGCGGGTGGTGTCTTCGGTGCTGCCCGTGGTCCAGGCGCAGAGGGTGGTGGTGGGGGGGCGTTGGTTCAGAGATTGGGTGCGTGGTCTGTGTGCCGAAGCTGTTGTGTATGTCGGCGATCTTGCGGTGGAAGAACGAGGCGAGTGAGTCGCAGAGGTCTTGCGAGGGAGTGATGTCGTTGATTCCGGCGCTGGGGTTGGAGAGCTCTTTGACGATGCTGAAGAGTTCCTTGCTGTTGTGGGCATTGTTGTTCAGTCGTTCTTTGAATGATGTCTTCTTGGTGGTGCGGATCAGCTGGTGGTGTTTACGGGTGGCGTGCTTGAGGGCAGTCATGTTGTCTGTGGTCTGGTTGTTGCGCCAGGCTTTCTCGAGGGTGCGGCAGTTCTTCTTGGAGTTCTTAAGTTCGTCGGTGAACCAAGAGGCTTTCTTGCTGCCGGGTCTGCTGGGAGGGGTCTTCAGTGGTGCGAGATCGTCTGCGCAGTTGGTGATCCACTGTGTGAGGTTGCTGGCTGCTTTGTTGGGATCCGTTGTGCTGGCGGGCGGGTTCTGGCTGAGGGAGGTGGTGAGCTGGTCGGCGGTGATCTTGTTCCAGCTCCTGCGAGGAACCTGTTGCGGGTGGTGGTGGGTCGTGGTCCTTCTGAAGCTGAAGTGGACGCAGCTGTGGTCAGTCCAATGAAGTCCGGTGGAGTGGCTGAAGGAGATGTATTTGCTGGAGGAGAAGACTGGGTCAAGAGTGTGGCCAGCGTAGTGGGTGGGGTGTTCCCCAGTTGCTTGAGTCCGAGGTTGGCGAGGTTGTCCAGCAGGGCGGCGGTGTTGCTGTCATTGTTGTTCTCCAGGTGGAAGTTGAGGTCCCCTAGGAGGATGTAGTCAGCGGAGGGGAGGGCGTGCGGGCTGATGAAGTCTGCGATGTTTCGCTGAATTGTGTGCTTGGTCCCGGGGGTCTGTAGATGAGGGTGCCTCTGAGGGTCGTCTTGGGGTCGGTGTGTATCTGGAAGTGGAGGTGTTCGGCAGCGGTGAGGGTGTCGTCGGAGTTGGTCGTGATGCGGATGGTGTTCTTGTGTACGATGGCGATGCCTCCTCCAGTCTGATTGACGCAGTCCTTCCGGGTGATCTTGTATCCGTCCGGGATGGCGATGGCGATGTCGGGCGCTGAGGAGGCGTTCATCCAGATTTCCGTGAGGAAGGCGACGTCTGGTGATGTTGTGACGAGCAGGTTCCAGAGTTCCACGGCGTGTCTGTGGACGGAGCGGGTGTTGAGCAGGATGCACTTGAGGTGGTTGCTGCTGGTGATCGGCTTGGCGGGTGCGGTGCAGGTCCGGAGGCAGGTGAATCGACAGGCTTGGCAGGTGAAGGGTCCGTGGGGGCGTTTCGGGGCGGCTTGGTAGCAGGAGGGGTTCCGGCCGGCGTTGAGTGCGTTGAGGGTGTCGGAGTCGTTGGTCCGTCGTGTGGTCTGGCATCGGCGGGGGCCAAGGGTCCTGGCGCTGGGCGTGGTCCAGGCGCAGACGGGCGCACACGGGCTTGCCTTTTGCGCGCCTTTGGCGCACAATCGGCGCGCCCGCTGCGCGTGACCGCTGCGCGTCTGCGCGGTCTCCATTTAAGGCGAAGTGGGAGGGAGGGGCAGCTGGGAGGCGGGAGCGGGGAGGACACAGAAGAAAAGGGGGCGGGCCCGCGATGTCACGGCGGCGAAGAGCGGGGAGCAGGGGTCACACCAGGGGAGGCAACGAACCAAAGTAACAGTGGTACAGATTAACAAAATACAACAGAGGTAACTGCAAAAGTAACAAAGCAATAATCAGGGCACAGGAGGGCAGAACAGCAAAACGGCACAAATAGCAGCAGCGAGGGGGCACAGACACAGCTGGAGGGCCGTGAGGCGTGGGGGTGTCCTGAGGACAGGTCACACTCACCTGCGCCGCGGGTCTCCATTTAAGGCCAAGTGGGAGGGGGGGCAGCTGGAAGACGGGAGCGGGGAGGACACAGAAGAAAAGGGGGCGGGGCCGCGATGTCACGGCGGCGGGAAGCGGGGAGTGGGGGTCACACCAGGGGAGGCAACGAACCAAAGTAACAGAGGTACAGATTAAAAACATACAACAGAGGTAACTGCAAAAGTAACAAAGCAATAATCAGGGCACAGGAGGGCAGAACGGCAAAGCGGCACAACGAGCAGCAGCGAGGGGGCACAGACACAGCTGGAGGGCCGTGCGGCACGGGGAAGTCCTGAGGACAGGTCCTACGTTACATGAACCGCTTACAGTGTGAATGCACTGTATGCGCGAGGTTCGGCCGCACAATACATACGCTTCCGGAGCACTGCCTGCTGTTCCGGTTCAGATTCGATACGCCAGATGGAGGGAGCGGGGCATCAATTCTGTGAGTACTTTCGCCGGTCTTCTTCCCCTCACCCCCTCGTGTTTTTGTTATACTTATGAGGTTTATTTAACCATATACACTTAAATTGGCCTGACTTTTAACTTATACTTTATGACTTGCCCTTTCTTTAGAGCCACTTTAAACACGTATCCGTGTTTTCGGGACCAAGCCGGCTCTCCACTACTATCGCCTTGCTTTACCATATCCAAGGTAAGCGGGAGTTTTCATAACCTTTATAACTTTCACGAATTGTTTTTAATTTTAACAATTTACTAATGGTGGGCATTTCCCCTTTGCTACCTTTCGTGCCCATTCAGGTGTAGGAATCCATCCGCCACTTTACTGACGCAGGACTGGTTGCAATACTGGCGTCTCTTTATTTTGTATGAATGTGCATACGGGGTGAGAATTCCATTTATCCTTCGGTTTCGCCTTTGTTTACTTACGTGATTGAGGTATAGATTGGATTGCGTTAAACTGATAATAGTTGACCATTAATTCCGTCTGTTTTTGGAATCAAGTTTGGGTCAGATTGGGCATCGGGCCTCTGGACGGTACATACAGGCACCTTTAAATTAGGTGGCATACTCTTTTCCACTGTCTGTAATAAGTTGTTATTAAAACATTATGTGCGCAGTCTTATTTATTATGCTTCTAGAGCTGGACTCAGAATGTTAGGGACACTCAGGCCGTACTGGTTTGTCTTGTGGGCTCAGAACCCACCTTAGGACCAAGGGCTGTCATAACTCTTAACATTTGGCAAATCTCCTTTACCTAGAGTAATTTTTACATTTTACATTTGCAGTCATTACACGACCTGTAATTTCCTTGACTCACCGAGAATCCAGTTATTCTTCCGGGTTGGAATTATCACGGGAAATGAGGTAAGAATGAATTCCCGCCCCCTACTATGCCTGTTTTTGGATTAATCCCATTGGGTCTACTTACTAATACCCCTCCTCTTCCCCGCTTGTCCTTTTTTTCTTTTTGCCCTTTCTCTCTTTCTTTTTCTTTTAGCCGTTCTGACTTTGGATACAGCAAATAAGGTATCATTTAAATGTGAAGTGCCGAATGTGTCTCAAGTCACTTGGGTGTCATTAGGTCTTTGTAAATAGACCATTTTAAATGTGCATTGAACAATTTGCTAGAGATGAAAAAATTGTTTTACATTTTGTAACATCTTGGTTTTTCTTTCCGACACTGGGCGTTCTTCACCTCTGTACGAATTTAGATATGTCACATGGCTTTCACTCATGCACTTTTTTCTAATACTTTGCAACAGAACTGTACAACAGAGGTACATTTGAAAATCTATGATGCCAGTACAATTTCTCTACATTGCTCTCCACACGTGTTGGGTGACGCTATTCCTTTGTGCCACTGAATGTGGGTTGTTATGATGGAGCGAGATAGAAAACAAAATTTTGTTTAAACTCGCAAAGTCACATTTCCATAACATGAATAAAATTATTAATGATTTGTGATATGTCGTGCTAATACAACTTAGATTAAACTTTACACGTGGGGGGACTAACATGTGTGCTCATAAACGTGCATAAATGTTGCATCTTTTTGTTCGTGCAAAATAATAAAATAATTTATTGTTTTCGTTTTTGTCATTACTAACTGCTGCAAACTTAAAAGAAACATGTGCTTGTTTTGCTTTTCCTTGTCTGTGTGATGTCATTTCTACTATTCTAGGTGCATATGGGTCTCATGGAAAAACGGAGACTGGTAAATATAAACGCTGCTTTATTTGTTTGCAATGGCTAGGTAACATTTTGATTAATCGGGTGGGTTAATTAATTAGTAAACTATGGGGTGGATACAGAATCTACTTTATTTCTTACATTAATACTTTTCTTGTGTTTGTTTTATACTAGAAAACATAAGTTGCCTGCTTTTGGGCCTAGTCATTTGAACCGCAGAAAAAGAGCTGACATATAATTCTGCAGAAAGTCACGAGACGCCCATTCTGAATTAAAACGTTTATTGAAGCTGCATTCGTAAAGCAAAAACTGATGAGCTGACATCATTCTGTCGGACATGGCCAAGGTCGAAAGTGAACATTTTGTCAGTCCTTAACTTGGCATCCGCGGAAGTGTAATGAAAGTCTATGGAAGCTGCGAGGATGACTTAATACAAAGTTGCAAACGCAGGAAGCTTCTGGCTTCACGTGGAAGAGACAATGGTCTTTATGAGACATGATTTCATGGAACTTTTTGAGAAACGGGTGACATGTCACTTGTCACTCTCAGCCAATGGGACGTCGAAGATTTCTGAAAACTTTCCTTTGCGTAGTTAGTTAGCGTAGAAAGGTATAAAAAGTCATGCCCTTAGGGTTGGGCTGGCTGCTGCTTTCTGACTTTCCGATGAGGGTGATGTGCTGCTGGACTTTGCGTGGAGCACGTAAGAATCCTCAAAGAACTTTATTTTAATTTCTATCTATTTAGCTCAGTTAGGGAATTAGGTTTTAGAAATGCTAAACTTTATATATTCAATTTGATTTTGATTCACTTGCTTAAATTGTATTTTTCTCATATTTCATTACAATCATGCTTGCTTTAATGCTAATAAAATTCATTTATAAAACTTTCAACTTATATACCATAATTTAGAAAATAAAATCTTACTTTTGACAAACAAGCTGGTCTTGGTTATTCAGAAGTATAGGTTACTATTAGCTAGATCACGTCGCCTATGGTGGTCGTTTAAATGGTTGGGTTTTATTCTAATGACAATATTCCTTCTGCAAATATATAAATATGTATATAGTTTGTAGATAATGTGTATATAGATTTATTCTGACCACCTGATTCAGTAGGCCCAAAATATATCAGGTTTATAAATGGGTCCATATTTAGTTTAGAATTTTGTTTATAGGTTATGAAGTTGGGTAGTGTAGTTTATGATATATTTCTATAGCCCGCTGGATCAATTCTCTGGTAGCAGAGGATGGTTGCTAAGAGGTAACCAAGGTAATATGTTGGTTGCTAAAGGTTGCGTTATGGTATGGAAATAGGATCGATGTTTTAACACTTGTTGAGTTCGTTTTTCGTGCCTATCTGTAAGCTATACCGGTATAGATTGTGTGGCGAGAAATTAGTCACGCAAGCCATCTGTTCCGTTTGTAGTGATATCGCCGAGTATCACAAGAGGTATCGCCGTGTACCATAGTGTTGTCGCCGAGCAGCACAGTTTTAGGGCTAGGTCTGAATCTTGTATAGTGAGGGTTTTCTAAGAAATCAAAACAGCATGAGAATAGGGACAAAGCGCCTTCCATAAAACTCACTGTGATGAGAGTATTAGTTATATCCGAGCTTGAGTGAAGGGTAAATTTAACGTCGGTGCATGATTATCTATAAACAGGTTAGAGTCCTGTACGGGTACATGTTTCATATCTATAAACAGGTGAGAGTCCTGTACGGATAACGTCGTTATTTTGCTAACGGTGCATGATTTCTATAAACAGGTGAGAGTCCTGTACGGATTTCATGTGTGTTTGAAATTAGGGAAATTTCCGTGTAAAAGTGCGAGTTTGAATTGTATTTTATGTTCAAGTGGAACTCTTAGAACTTTCACTTCGCGGTGGGTTCAGAGCAAAGCGAGTTCATAATTATACGTGTTAGAAGGGTGGGGTAAGGTTACTCTACTGACAATTGAATATTATCCTTAGTGTGAATAGCGCCGCCTATTCCGAAGTGTGGATACTTGAATGTATGTAAACTATCCTAAATAGTGAAACGAACAGATGTTGTCTTTAATAGTCATTGTTAAAATTAATTTACACTGAAAAGTGTCTTTAAAATGGCGCTGTGAAAAGATTTTGTGAAGGAGGGGTAAGCGCCAGGAGTGAGAAGCGAGAAACCGCAGCTGCTGTGTACGTCACAGAGCCGCGCTGGGATTGGGTGACCTACGTCACAAGCTGTATTCTGATTGGCTCTTGAGTCTCTGACGGCCTGTGAGCTGATTGGTCGTTCGGAAAAACTCCAAATTTATTGGTTGAGCATAAAAGTGACGTAGCTCAACTGTAATTGGCTTGTTAGTGTGTTTCGCGCACGGATTGGTTGTTTTGCGGAACATCCCGGAAATATTTTTCGAACGATTTAGTGAATTAGATTTAACTCTTGAAAATGAGTTATCATTTTAAATATGTTGAGAAAAAGACAACATTATTTCAGAAATTCAAAAATTTATTTTCACCTGACAAGAAAATCGAAACGCGAGGTGGTAAACTACTTCATAAGTATAAAACACCTGCAGCGTACATGGAAGGTGAATACGGATATCATACTGTCCTATGGTTCGACAGTTGGAAACGTTATACTAAAAACGACGGTGTTTTAGCTTGGCCTGATGATGGTTCATTTAATGTAAGAGTTTTAAGAAATTTACGAGAGAAAATGAATGCTCTTGTTCCAAAACCGAGACCAACTCAATTTGAAGCTTTAGTTGAGTGGGAAGACGAGATGTATCAGTTACAAAGAGAAGCTAGTGGAATTAAAAGACCTCCTAAAAATCCATCTTGGAAAAGAGAAACTCATGAAGATAGATTGCGAATGTGGAGACAGGGAAACATGAGTGAAGGATTGTATTTAATTCATGAAATGGTAATGGGTTCTCCTACAGGGAAATCTATGGAAAGTGAATCTGAGGATGCAGTTATGGAAGAAATATATATATAACTGCTAGAAAGAAACAGCCTAATCAGCCTTTGAGACCTCCTAGATCATGGTCTACTCCGGTGGTTTCTACTGAAACTTCACCGAGTGCACCTCCAATTAGTGAAGTTCCTAAACTTTATCCAAATAATTGTGAAATCACTGAAACTCCTAGAAGATCAGAATTCGAGAATGCTCGAAATGAAGGTAGACATTTTACAATGACTCCAAGAGCAAGGGAACCTCCAAAAGATTATGCAAGAGAAACAAGAAATGTTGAAGATGTTGATTATAATGAATATATAAGATCAAAGGAAGAATTAATTAAAAGAATGACAAAAGGCATGGAAGCTGTCACAGTTCCAGTAACAATTGGTCCTGTTCAGCCCGTATTTGAACCAAGAGAAACAAACAAAACTGGATTAACTATTCCTTTAAATACAGAAATTCAAAAGACTGCTGAAAAATTTTATTCAGATTTATCTGAAATAAACACTTCTAAATCAAGAATGCCTGATTTAACTTTTAATGAGGATTTATCTCCAAAAACACCAATGGGTGCTGTATCAGATATAGGGAGTCCTGAAGTCAGGGTAACCACACCAAAACTTGATGTGGCCAAATTAAAAGCGAATATCGAAGAATTAATAATTGGAACAATTGGTCCAGATAGTTTAAATTACTATCGGGATGATGAACTATTGTTCATTTGCAAAAGCATTCAGTGGAAAACGAAAAATAAATATGATCAATTAGAGGATCTAGCAGCAGAACTTGAAATCGATGTGAGTAAACAAAAGAATTTTGCAAAGCATTACAGATTAGACTTTTCAGAAAGTGACATTGAGAGTTTGAACTCAATGGGAAGAATAGTTCACATTAAAGATTTGATTGTCTATATCAAAAAGCTAGGAGAACTGAATAAATGGAGAGTAAAATGGACGAAAAAGAAGGAAGATGAAAGATTGGATAAATTGTCAAAACAATTTCCAATGAGAGAAGTAGCAGGAGGAGGATATGTTCATGTCCCTTGGTCGAGACAGGACATTCTGTTATTTACAAATGACTTTCCAAAATTAAGGGAAAAACCAGTCGAGTGGTACAGGCAAGTTGATAGATTTATCAAAGTGTCAAAAGTACTGTGGATTGATTTAGATGGATTTTTTGACATTGTAGTTCCATCTGATCTTTGGACAGAATGTAAAATATCTATTAGTTGGCCAAAAGCAGAACCTGAACGAATCAAAGAGACAGGTGCTCCTAATCCACTTGTAATGGATTTCTATGAAAAAGTAATTGTTTGGATGAAAAACAAAATTCCACCCAAAGAAGTCGATTGGGTTAAAATAGAAAGAACAGAGCAGGAAACAAAAGAATCAGTTCATTCTTTTTATGAAAGACTATTGTTAATCTTTAAACAATACAGTGGTTATGAAAAATTAGATGAAAAAGACATGAGTCATTTTATCTATAGATTTGTTTATGGACTAAAACCTGAAATTGGAGAAATGATCAGAACTAGTATTGTCGGATGGCAATCACTATCTGTAGATGATATTCTAAGAAAAGCAAAATATTGCAGCGATGAAATAGAAGTAAGACAGAAGAAGCTGAAGGAGAAAGCCATGTGGGCTCAGGTAAAGGTGGCTGAGCAACAGATTGCCAGCATGGGAAATAAGAACACTAATTTTGTTCAAACTGGAAATACTAACCCGATACAAGGAAAGTTTAAAGGTAATAATTTCCCAAAGAAATTTAGCCCAAAGATAGAAGAGCTGAAACAAAGATTACCTTGTTTTAATTGTGGCGAAATTGGACATTGGAGGGACGAGTGTCCTCATCCTCCTAAAAACTTAAAGAATCCCTTATTGAATCCACAGATGCAGAATGGTGTTAACCTGCAGCAACAGCTACAGATGCAACAGGGGTTAAACGAGTTTAATATTCAGCGACAGTTACAACAACAGCAACAACAACAGGTGAATAATCGTCAAGACCAATTGCCACAACCACCTTTTCCGAATTGTGGGGGAGTTCAAAAATATAATCCAAACGTGGGATTTCAGGGAAGTGAACAGGTAATAAAACCACAAAAACAGCAAAAGCAGCAAAGGGTTCAAATGCAAAATGCTTCACAACAATTTTTATTAGCAGAAAGTCAAGAAAGTGATTCTGATGATTATTGCTGACGGTGCCCGAGAGAGGAGGAAGAGTGTGTTGTTGGAGCCACTCTTGAGGTTGACCAGTCTGGTCCTTATGTAAACGGGAAAGTTAATGATGTAGACATCACTTTTCTAGTGGACACTGGTGCTACCCGTTCTACTGTTAGATCAGTGGAAATTGAAAACCTACCTCTCTCTGGGGATACCATCCAAGTTGTCGGAGTAAGTAATCAGCAAATTAAAACAGACTTAACTGATCCAGTACCAGTTGAAATTGGAAATTACAGAGACAAACACAGATTTGTGGTTTGTAATAGTAGTCCAGTAAATCTATTAGGCAGAGACATCCTATGTAAAATGAATTGCAGAATATATTGTTCTCCTGATGGAGTTGAGTTACAAACAATGGAGGAAGATGGTTTATACAGGATGACAATGATGATGATGGAAGCAGAAGAAACAAAATTGTTTCCTGCATTTGAAGAAAAGGATTTACCTGAAGAGCTAAAAGAAACAGTGAAATCTGAAATATGGGATTTTACTGGAAATGAGATGGGTCTAATGAAAAACGTAGATCCTGTAAAAATTGCATTGAAACAGGGAATAGAATTTCCAAACACTCCACAATATAAGATGAAAACAGAAACAATTGAAGGTATTACACCTATAATTGAAAAATTAATAAAGCAAGGTGTATTAAAGGAAATGAAGAGTAGCTCTTGTAATTCACCAATTATGGGAGTTAAAAAGTCTAACGGAACATTTAGGATCGTACAAGATTTGAGAAAGGTTAATCAAATTGTCATTCCATGTTGTCCTGTGGTTCCAAACCCAGCAGTAATTCTATTTCAGATTCCACATGATGCTGAATGGTACACAGTCATTGACCTTTGCAATGCATTCTTTACTGTTCCCTTACATCCAGACAGTTATGAAATCTTTGCTTTCAGATTCCAAGGTAAGACCCTTGGATGGACAAGAATCCCTCAGGGCTATACAGAAAGTCCTTCAATCTTTAATGAATTGTTAAAAAGATCATTAGAAGATTTAGATTTACCAGGTAGATCTACGTTGGTGCAGTATATTGATGATTTGTTAATAGCTGCAAAGACAAGAGAAAATTGTATAACAGACACAATAATTCTGTTAAATCGCCTTGCAGAAGAAGGACATAAAGTGTCCCCAGCAAAACTACAGTTTTGCAAACAAGAAGTAAAATATCTTGGTCACAGAATTGCAAAAGGAAAAAGACAAGTAACAATAGAGAGAATAAAAATGATTCAAGCTATGTTACCGCCAAGAACACAAAGACAGGTCAGAATGTTCTTGGGAATGGTAGGTTACTGTCGACAATGGATAAGTGGATTTTCAGTAATTGCAAAACCACTACAAAGACTGACCAAATCAGATATAAAAGATCCAATTATTCTCAATGATGCTGAGATGGAATCTTTTGAGAACCTGAAAAAGAGCTTATGCCAAGCTCCTGCTTTAGGTATGCCAAATTATGAGAAAGATTTTGAACTGTATTGCAGTGAGAGAGAAGGATGTGCATTATCTGTATTAATACAGAGACATGGAAATTTAAAGAAACCTATTGCATACTTCTCTGCAGTTCTTGATCCAATTGCAAAAGCATTACCAGGTTGTTTGAAAGCAGTTGCAGCTACAAGTATCAGTCTCGAACAAAGTGAAGGAATCATTATGGGATTTCCTGTAAAGGTTTTTGTGCCTCATTCGGTTGAAATATTACTGACAAGAGGTAAGACTCAACATTTAACAAGTAGCAGATTGACAAAGTATGAGAAAATCATACTGGGAGCAGATAATGTTTCGATTTCAAGATGTTTGAATCTGAATCCTTCTACATTACTGCCTGATTCTGAAATTGTTGATGACATTGAAACTGAACATGAATGTTTAGATGTCATGGAATTCTGCACTAAACCAAGAAAAGACATCAAAGACAGACCTTTGTCTGAATCGGATTTTGTCTACTTTGTAGATGGCTCATGCTTAAGATCCGAAGGAGGTGTCTTGAAAGCTTCATACTCAGTTTGTACAGTTGTAGATGTTGAAGAAGCATCATGTCTTGAAGGAGTTCGTTCAGCACAAGTGGCTGAATTGATTGCTTTAATTCGTGCATGTGAAATATCAAAAGATATAAGAGTTACCATCATTACTGATAGTCAGTATGGGTACGGAGTTGTGCATGATTATGGACAACTCTGGTCACAGAGAGGATACATGACATCAACAGGATCACCAATTAAAAATGCAGTTTTCATTAGAAGATTAATTGAAGCAATACAATTGCCAAAAGAAATTGCCATCGTCAAATGTGCAGCGCACACTAGAGGAACTGATTATATTTCCAAGGGAAATGCCTTCGCAGATGAAACAGCAAAGTACTGCGCAAGGAAAAATTATTCATACAATCGGGAAAGGAGTAAAGAAACTGATTCAAATTCATTAATGCTAACAACTGTTGTAGAAACATGGCATGAGATTAGAGATTTACAAAACGAAGCAGATGATGAAGAAAAAGACCTATGGTTAAGATCAGATTGTAGACCACGTGAAGAAGATGGAGTGTGGGTTTACAAAGATGGCAGAATAGTCTTACCAAATTGCTTGATTGCTGATATGGCCAGATTATATCATGGTCCTGCACATCTAGGAAGAGATTCTATGGTCAGACTTTTCAGAGAAACATGGTTCAATACCAAATTTAGAACCATTGCTGAATCTTTTTGTCAAAGGTGTTTGTCATGCCAACAAATGAATCCAAACAGAAAATCAGTGGTAGGGACAGGAATAATTGGTCGAGAGGGTGGTCCCTTTACCAGGTTACAAATAGATTTCATTGAAATGCCCTTACACAATTGTTTGAAATATGTACTTGTAATTGTATGCTTATTCTCAAGATGGGTAGAGGCTTTCCCTACACGACATTGTGATTCAATTACAGTAGCAAAACTAATGCTAAGAGAAATCATCCCAAGGTACGGTTTTCCAGTCACTATTGAGAGTGATGGAGGAAGCCATTTTGATAACAAACTGATGAAGTTAATTTGTGAAGCTTTGACCATTGAGCAGAAGATACACTGTGCATACAGACCAGAGGCATCAGGTGTAGTTGAACAAATAAATGGAACAATCAAAAACAGAATTGGAAAAATGTGTCTTGAGACAGGTGTTAAGTGGACTGATGCTCTTCCACTTGTTTTGATGTCATTAAGAAGTACACCAGATGAAAAGACAGGTTTGAGTCCTCATGAAATTTTAATGGGAAGAGTTATGAGGCAAGTTTTTGTACCTGTAGGTAAACTGTTGAGCATAAATGACAGTGCAATTTTGGATTACTGTAAAAGGTTATCTGATATGGTAACTTCTGTGTCTAATCAGGTGGGAACTGAAGCTCAATCAAATGAAAAAGTTTTGACTCATGATCTGAGACCTGGCGATTGGGTCAGAACGAAAGTACATCGGAGAAGGAATTGTCTAACTCCTAGATGGCAGAAACCTAGGCAGATAATCTTGGTCACTACTAATGCTGTAAAGTGCAGAGGATTGAAACGCTGGATTCATCCTAGTCATACTATTCCAATACCAACTCCTGAGAGTTCTGACGTTGAAAGTGATACCACAGATGATTCTGATTCTGAAGCAGAAGGCGAAACAGAAGGTGAAGTAATTCCAGATTCTGAAGATCGACAAGAAAGTCGACATCTGGAAACTGTGCCAGTGAATGGAAATCTGACAAGAAAAGACTTAGAAATAATTGAAATAGATTCTGAAGGTGAAGAGAATCTGTTAAAAGGAAAGATAACTGAGGATTCGGTTGTCTCTATTGAAGACAAAGAAGCTGAACCAAAAGAAGTTTCAGACCAGGAGAGTATCGAAAGGCAGAGAACAAACTCTGAAGTAAGGAACAAAAATCCGAAATCTGGGAAGTTAGAGGTAATCGAGGAAGAGGAGGAGAACGAATTACCGAGTACCAGTGATGGAAGACAAAGTGAAGTTCCTGAAGGAGTGAAATTGCCGAATAGAGAAGTTCCTGAGTCAATTGAAATTTCAGACTACGAAACTGAAGAAAGTGACGTGGAAGGTGAAAGTGAAAAGACAAAGAAAAGGACTTGGAAGTCAGAATCAAATAATTCTGAACCAAAGAAGAAGTACGTGAGAAAAGCAGACTACTGGCCTGGTGGAAGATTGAGAGTCAGATTGATCAAAAAGCCAATAGAACAAGTTGAAGAAATAAGTAGTCAAAAGAGTCCAGGAAAAGAAGTTGGAGTTGGAAGAAAAATTGAAGTGATATCAAGAAAAGGGAAGAGAATAATTAGACCAAACCAGAAATACAAGTCTCCTGAGTGGACTTACTTAGTAATTCCACCTGTTATTGACATATATGATAGTAGTGAAGAAGAAAACGAAATCCAAGAAATTAGTGACAATGATTGAAGTACAGAATTATTAAATTGGCAAAAGGCTGAAGAAATCTTGTTAGTTGACACAAGGTCGAAGAAAAACTGTTTAGTTGAAGAAAACTTATGTATGACATAAGGTCGAAGAAATCTTGTTTAGGGTTATAAAAGAAAAATATATTTTAAAAGGGGGGTGTATATAAATTTTAAAATTTATTTTTATTTTTGAGGCTAAAACTAACCTAAAAATGCCTTATGTTAAGGAGAACACTTCAAGATGTTCTGTTTTTAAAAGATGCTGTAAGATGACTCTGGTATGTCTGCTCATTTTGGTTCTGCTCTGGTTGGTACTAGCTGTGATTATCCCTTTAGAAATGAATAGAGAATTACACAAAGTTAACATAACAAGCAAAGCTCTGGTTAGTCAAACTAAACATAGTGCATCTGCAAAAGTTATTGATCATCAGCCTAACATTCATCAAGATAAATCAATAGGTGATTTTTCAAGTAATACATTCACAAAGCTATTGAGTGAATATGTAAAGGTAATGGATGCAAAAGACTGCTATGTCTGTGTTAAGTTACCTGCTTCTGTTTCAGAGGGAGTAACATATAATATGCTTCCTCTCACTTATGCTGTAACATGTAGTGTATTAACTAGTTTATTTTATCAAACTGATCGTTTAGAATATTACTATTCAAATTATGATGAAATTTTTGCTAATGTTAAGATTGATAATGCTTTAAATAAGCATAAGAAAGCAAAACAAATGAGAGAATATTTCCTTGTTACTAACGAACTTACTTACGAGTATGCTTACAAGAATAATCTAACATGTAAATTAAGTGCTGAAGGAAAGAAATTTTTGAATATGGTTGAGGAGAGAAGAGCAATTTATAAGAGAAATGAATTAGTCAAGCAGACTAAGTCAGCCTTCTGGCAAAAAGAGGATGAGAAATTAAATGGCAAAATGCTTGAAAATATTGCAATTCACATAGACAAACCAGTTAGTGGAAAGCTTTGCATTAGAAGAGATAATACACTTTTTGATAATTATTTTGTAGGTGCAAGTAATTGTGAAGATACTTATCAGATTATGGGAGGTTGGGGATTTAAAGGTGGGAAAGATCCTATCTTTCCTGGGATTTATTTTGTTTGTGGTGACAAAGCCTACTACAACCTTCCAGACCATTGGTATGGAACTTGTTATGTGGGAATTGTTTTTCCTAAAGTGTTTCATGTTGACAGAGATTCAGAAGGATTGTTTAAAATTCATAATTATGTAAATAGAGCTAAAAGAGAAACTTTTACCGAAGTTCTGGGAGATATTTTTCAAGCTGTAATACCTTTTGTTGGTATAACCCTAAATGCTGGGAGAATCAGAAAATTGTCCACTATAGTTGATAGATTATCAACTGACACTGCTGATGGGTTTCAATTAGTGAATGTTGAAGTTATTGCAATTAGATCCATGGTAATTCAAGATCGTCTTGCTTTAGACATACTCCTAGCAAAAGAGGGAGGAGTCTGTGGCATTTTACATGTCCAACATTGCTGTACATATATACCTGATGAAAGTAAGAATATTGAAATGTATATTAAGAATATTACACAAATGCATTCAGAGATAATTCCTTTAGAAGAAGAAGATTTTACTGGGAAACTTTCAAAAAGGTTTCAAGCAATTAAAAACTGGTTTCATAATATCGGAAGTTCAATTCTTGGCAAGATTCTGGCACCTTTGATTATAATAGTATTCATTTTTATTTTGACCAAATTAGGTTGTTTGTTACATAAAAGAAAGAAACAGTTGAGAGAAAAGAAAAGAATCTATAAACTCAGAAAAGAAGAAGAAAGGGAGATTGAGTTACAGGAGTTACATAGAGAGCGTCATGTTAATTGCAAAGATTATGCTGAAACAGACTTTTAGGTTTACTGATACAAATGAATTTGAATCGATTTCTTAAAAATTTAATTTACCAAAATTTTGAGTGCTGGTGTGGTGATTTGTTAATCACCAGATGAGGGAGTTGATGGAGCGAGATAGAAAACAAAATTTTGTTTAAACTCGCAAAGTCACATTTCCATAACATGAATAAAATTATTAATGATTTGTGATATGTCGTGCTAATACAACTTAGATTAAACTTTACACGTGGGGGGACTAACATGTGTGCTCATAAACGTGCATAAATGTTGCATCTTTTTGTTCGTGCAAAATAATAAAATAATTTATTGTTTTCGTTTTTGTCATTACTAACTGCTGCAAACTTAAAAGAAACATGTGCTTGTTTTGCTTTTCCTTGTCTGTGTGATGTCATTTCTACTATTCTAGGTGCATATGGGTCTCATGGAAAAACGGAGACTGGTAAATATAAACGCTGCTTTATTTGTTTGCAATGGCTAGGTAACATTTTGATTAATCGGGTGGGTTAATTAATTAGTAAACTATGGGGTGGATACAGAATCTACTTTATTTCTTACATTAATACTTTTCTTGTGTTTGTTTTATACTAGAAAACATAAGTTGCCTGCTTTTGGGCCTAGTCATTTGAACCGCAGAAAAAGAGCTGACATATAATTCTGCAGAAAGTCACGAGACGCCCATTCTGAATTAAAACGTTTATTGAAGCTGCATTCATAAAGCAAAAACTGATGAGCTGACATCATTCTGTCGGACATGGCCAAGGTCGAAAGTGAACATTTTGTCAGTCCTTAACTTGGCATCCGCGGAAGTGTAATGAAAGTCTATGGAAGCTGCGAGGATGACTTAATACAAAGTTGCGAACGCAGGAAGCTTCTGGCTTCACGTGGAAGAGACAATGGTCTTTATGAGACATGATTTCATGGAACTTTTTGAGAAACGGGTGACATGTCACTTGTCACTCTCAGCCAATGGGACGTCGAAGATTTCTGAAAACTTTCCTTTGCGTAGTTAGTTAGCGTAGAAAGGTATAAAAAGTCATGCCCTTAGGGTTGGGCTGGCTGCTGCTTTCTGACTTTCCGATGAGGGTGATGTGCTGCTGGACTTTGCGTGGAGCACGTAAGAATCCTCAAAGAACTTTATTTTAATTTCTATCTATTTAGCTCAGTTAGGGAATTAGGTTTTAGAAATGCTAAACTTTATATATTCAATTTGATTTTGATTCACTTGCTTAAATTGTATTTTTCTCATATTTCATTACAATCATGCTTGCTTTAATGCTAATAAAATTCATTTATAAAACTTTCAACTTATATACCATAATTTAGAAAATAAAATCTTACTTTTGACAAACAAGCTGGTCTTGGTTATTCAGAAGTATAGGTTACTATTAGCTAGATCACGTCGCCTATGGTGGTCGTTTAAATGGTTGGGTTTTATTCTAATGACAATATTCCTTCTGCAAATATATAAATATGTATATAGTTTGTAGATAATGTGTATATAGATTTATTCTGACCACCTGATTCAGTAGGCCCAAAATATATCAGGTTTATAAATGGGTCCATATTTAGTTTAGAATTTTGTTTATAGGTTATGAAGTTGGGTAGTGTAGTTTATGATATATTTCTATAGCCCGCTGGATCAGTTACTCGTGTTACTGTGGACATTGATTCCATGCCCCGGTCTTAGGTCATCTTTTTCTATTCCCAGCCCTGAGGAGTTGTAGAACACTGTTTTTCTACAATGAAACACGTGTCGGCTGGCTGTGTGTAACCTGTACCTGATGACCAATTAAAAGGGAGAACCTATACTCCGGAATTTACTGCAACGTTGGATGGTTTCTTCAGAACATTTATTTACACATTGTGTGTTGTTACTTTGAGTGTGCAGGACTTTCGGAAATTTGTATTTGTGTGGCTTGCTCCACACGGATTGAGGGGTTATAAGGGTCTCCCCTCCCTGAGAGCACCACTCCAACACATTGCACCCGTCATTGATGGAACGTTAATATTGCTAGAGAACCACCACTTCCTGCCCATTAAAACCCGTTTCCTTTTTCAGTAGAAAAAATAATAGTCTAATACATACATTTTGTTTACTTGCACAACACACTTGACGGTCCTTCCTTTAAACCCCTGCTTGCTGTTATCAAAGCAAAATTGCTTCCATCGCTAATGTACGTAAGTATGGTGATGCACGGTCCGGATTCCAAAATGTTGAATAGACTACAAATCAAAACATACAAATAGGTCTTTGGTCTCCCACGTAATGCTGCTCCTGCTCAAGTGCGTTTGGAATTTGGATTGACTCAGCAAAATATAGCAAGAAGATAAAATGTCATCACATCCTTACATAAAATATGAAATAATCAGTCCAGCCCTTTAATCAGCGCTTTATGGGGATCTCTGATTAACGATCAGAACTCAGGCTACAACAAATATTTTTGTCACATGACGAATAAAGTAGTAAAAATTGATTCGCTAGTCAAAGATAAAAATATATTGTTGCAGGGATCCCATGCTTGGATGACAATTCAAACATTTGTCACTTTGCAACCTGCAGCATATTTACATCTAACTTATCCGGCTTATCTCAATAAAAAACTATTGACTATAGGTTTAGGAGAACTGCCATCCATAGCAGATAAACTGCCATGGAGATACAAAGGCCCAAAAACGTGCAGGTTATGTGGTGCCCTTGCATTTGGTCTGCATATGGCCTATAGTAAATAATGCACGCCATATATTTTTTAAGTGCCTATTTAATGAGAGGGAGATTCGTACATGCAGAACAGCTATCTTGAGAAGCCTTGACTCCACAGACCTCCAGCTAAATGGCAAACTTTTTAAGTTTTTACATTTACATTATAAAGCAATTAAACATAATTCCAAGCAGCTTACATCAGTATAAGGAACTTGGCCTAGATTGTGAGCAAAAGACAATGGTATGACATTGACAAAACTGTGGGACTTTGACACTTTGAGCTGCAGATGCTTTTATAAACAAAACTAGTAGTTAATTTTAGATTGATGCACATGCAACTTTGCAATAATCAAGAAGATTATTAATGGTTAAGAATTGAAGGAATTGTTACAATAATATGCTGAAAAGAAGACCAATATATTATCTTGTATTATTGCAATATCAATTAGTGCACTTTAGAAAACTGATAATTTTAAAAAAAGGATTTACATTTTAAATATGTCTCATTATTCTATATTAACCAAAAAAATGGCCTGGGATCACTTACAAAGGCCATATATCTTAAAGCAAACACACATTTGTTGTATTAATTGTAAAATATTGTGACAGTTGTTATTAACTTATAACAATAACAATAAATAAATAAAAATATATTTCTAGCATCAATATCAATAGTGGTGAATTAGTATAGTGAAATATGAAAGTAATTTGAGTGGTGGATAGGTTACTCAGTTATTTGGATTGAGAAGGATAGTGAAGGGGTAGAAGAGATAAAAAGGGTTACATTTATGTAGAGCTTACTACCCCTGATGAAGTGTTGAAGTGCTTTTTCAGCGAGTAGCACGCTACTTCGGAACCCATAAAGGATTAGTGGTCAATTAGTATAATGAAATATGAAATTAATTTGAGTGGTGGGCATGTCAGTCTGTTGTTTGGATTGAAAAGGATAGTGGAGGGATAGAAGGGTAGGATTTCAAGTTTTTTTTGCTTGTTTGTTTTGGAGCTCATAGCAGTAGGAGGTGGCTTGGGATGAGTAAAAGGGAGATGGAGAGGGATGAGTAAAAGGGAGGTGGAGGGGGAAGAATCAGAGGGAGTGATTAAAAAGGTTAGTTCTGGGGGATCGAATAGTAAAAAGAGTAAGAGATGATGCATGGAGGGGTGGAGTAGGGTAGAGTCTAGAAAGGTTTATTCTGGGGATCATAGTAGTGGCATGGGGTTTGGGATGAATGAGAGAGTGAAGGTAACTGATACATTGATAGAGGTATAGGGTGAGAAATAGGCTAGTGCATTAGAAACAGTAGTAAAAAGAGGTTTGAGATGTGTAAGAGAGTTGAGCTGGAGGCTATATTGAGAGTGGTATCGGGTACAAAATAGGGTAGTGCGTTGAATTTGCTGAATTAGAAGAAAAATAATAAATAAGTAAAAGTAATAAATATGTAGATCCAAAAGTAAAAATATATAGATCCATAAGTATATGGAAAGTATATAGGTGCATAAAGAAAGGTAGTATACGTAGATTAAAGATGCAGTATATAAACTCTGGCTTTCAAGTGCTGTTGTACTTTAAATTAGTTTGATTTATTTATATATATTTTTTAGATCAAGAGTGAAGCAATTATAGATAAATAGTTATGTTAAAAATGTTTACTTATTTATACAGTCACTTTTATACATGTTAAGAACATAGAATAATGAAACTATCAGTAGAATGTACATGTGTTAAGCAGAACTAATGAATATCTATATCAAATAATTGTTTTAAACATAAGTATTCTACACATGTATACAATACAATACACATATATAGGTACACATCTATAGTACAAATAAATGCTTATATACGGAGAGATATCCTATATATTTCTATCTGTTTGCCTATGGTGGGTATGTGGGGAAGAGCCAATTCAAGAGTAATTTTCTGACGATAAAGTGATTATCCATGGATCTTATGTTGGGAGTAGAGAGTTCCATAGTTTGGCTGCTTGAACAGAGAATGATTTCTTGTATCTTGGGATTTAGTGCTGAGGTGCCACTCTAGAGTGGAGGTTCATTTGCTGAGTGTGTTTGGTGATTTTATTCCTGATGAAAAGTGGTCCCATTCCATGTATCACTTGGTAAGTGATACAAAGCAGCTTCAACGTGGATCTTTTGGCAACCGGTAACCAGTGCAGGGCTTTCAAGGCTGAGGAGATGTGGTTTCGCAGATTTATGTGTAAGAGTAGTCTGGCAGACGAGTTCTGATTCTGTTGTAGTCTTTTCATGATTGCTAAAGGTGATCCATGATAGAGGCTATTGGCTTAATCAAGTTTGGACAAAACAAGGTAGATGGTAGACTGGACTTTGTGTGGTAATCCCAAATGGAGGAAGAGTAGTTGCAGAGTTTTTATAGTAACAAAGCTTGATCTTGCTATTTTGTTCACTTGGGCATTCATCAATAGCTTGGAGTCCATGGTCATTCTGAGGTTTCTTACTTCCTTTGATATTTTAGGCGGTGTTCCCAGATCATCAGGCCGCATGGCGAGCACGTCATAATGTTTCCAATTGCCACACATGAGTATTTCCGTTTTGGAAGCATTTGATATGGCTCCACGTCAACCATTGATCCACAGTTCTGAGACAACTGAAAATTGGCGAGTTTTCAATGTCTTTGGGGCATTGCAGTTGAAAGAGTATTTGCATGGCATCTGCATAGTAATAGCATGTGAGGTGAAATTGATTGATCAATGCTGGTAATTGCTTCATATAGATGTTGAAAAGCATGGGTGAGATAATAGAGCCTTGAGCGACCCCTGCTTTTGTGAAGTCCGGTTTGGATGAGAAAGGTGGGTTATGGATGACATTAGTTCTGTTGTAAAGGTAGGACATGATCCAGTCTAGAGCAGTCGCCTCTATGCCAGCTTCATGGAGTCTTTGCATCAGAGTGTCACGGTCAACCGTGTCAAAGGCAGCCAAGAGGTTCAAGAGAAAAAGTGTAGCAACCCCGTTGCGGTCAACTGTGTTCTTCAGGTCATCCCAGATGGCTGTCAGGACAGATTCTGTGCCTCTTTCTGGATGTAATCCTGTTTGGAAGTCTTAAAGTATGGCATTCTCTTCAATGAATTGTGACATCTGGGTGAAAGATGCTCTTTCTATCAGTTTGCCCAGCAAAGGTCCATTTGAAATCGGTCTGTAGTTGTCAGGGTTCAGCTGGTCCAAGTTTGTTTTCTGTATTAATGGGCGTAAGTATGACTTTTTGAGTTCTTCTGGAAATATTCCGGTAGTTAAGGAGTTGTTGATCATATTCCTTACTGGAGAGGCAGTAGAGGTTGTTAGAAGAAGAATCTTGAAGGTTTGCAGTGAACACGGGTGAGAAGGGCTGCCAGCAGGCATTCTTGCTGTGACCAGGTCCATAAATTCAGCATGTGAAATGTGTTGGAAGGAACGAAGAGGCTGGGTTAGAGTATTCTTGAATTGTAGCTCTGTAAAAGGGTTAGTGCTGATGCTTTGTCTCTGTTTTAAGGTCCAACATGTCTGCTTTGTCCGTGTAATTATTTGCCAGTTTGTCTGTGAACTTTTGAGTAACGGAATGAGCTGCTTCTAGGCAATTTAGTTCATGAAATTCAATGAGAATTTTATAGAATTCTTTATTTTCACATTTAACATTTTGAATTATTTCTGAATGATTTTTTTTCTTCGCTTTCTTGATAGATGACTTGTACAGTCTGTTAATTTTCTTTAGGCACAGTTTGTCTAGAGCCAGGTATGTTGCAGCTTTCTAATTTGTTGTTTGATCTCTTTTATCTCTGTATTTCTCCATGGTGCTTGTTTTCTTTTGCTCTGTTGTGCGATTTTTAGTGGTATCAATATATCAAAAGTTTCCTGTATCCACTCATTTAGTTTTTGAACAGCATTTATTCTTTCTAGTTCTCTACTGGATGTTAGTTGTGTTTTAAGCGTTCAAAAGTGAATTTATTCCACGGCCGATAGGTGGATGCATGTAAGGTGGTTTTAGGTGTGTCACTTAGTGTTGTTTTATGTTACAAGGCAAGCAAATGGTGTGCTGACCATGTGACCGAAGTCACTGTTTGAAAGCTAATTAGATATGTATTAGCAAAAATGACATCTAGGATGTGTTCAGCAATGTGTGTGGGTTTGTGGATGTTCTGATGCAGGTCCAGTGCTTCTAGGCCAGCAATGATTTTTTTGGATGAGGCTTATTTGGTTTGTCAAACCAAATGTTGAGCTCCCCCAGAACGCATAGGTTGGAGTGTAGTGTTATTAGGTTTGAAACTGTGTCCAGAAGTGCATCTAGAAAGTTGCATTGCTACGTGGAGGTCTATAAAGGAGCCGGAAGTTACAGGAGGATGACGGTGAAGTATTGCATCTGGTGAACAGGACCTCACAATTGTTTGTGGCGACGTTGTCAACTTTAGTGATATGTAATGTTTGCCTGACACAACAGCTAGGCCACCTCTTTTTTGGCCTGTATGATTTTGGGTGATCGTTTGATAGCCTAATGGAATGACTTCATGCAGGACTGGAGCCATATCATCTCCCAACCATGATCCAGTAATGAATAGCATGTCTGGTTTTGCGTCAGTGAGAAGGTCGTGGATGTGATGTTTGCTCTTAGAGAGGGATCAACCATTTATTAGTAGACAGTTTAGAGAATGTGCTTTGGAAGTTGTGTGACTTTGTTTTGAGGCAGAATGAGCAGTATTTTGTGGGCTTGCAGTTGGTGTGTCCTTAGTGTTCGTATTAGGTATATGAGGATAGCAATCGTGTAGCTTTTCAGTATCGTGTTTTTTGTCCAGCAGGCTAAGAAGGAATTTTGAAGGGTCTGCATGCATAGGTGGAGGAGATGGTGTTTAAGAGTGAGTTGGTGTGCTGAGTTGTTTTTGTAGTGTAACCTTGTTGAGCAGTAGACATAGAGAAGGAAAGTAGTGTGGTGTGACACGCTGCTTATTTTGTTTGTGTCTGCTTAGGGTGGAAGGTGTATTAGTTAGCGGTGGTGGTGCAGCATGTGGGTCATGTAGTAAGGTTAATAATTGTCAAATAAATGAGAGACAGTTAAAATAGAGTTGCTGTGATGCTGTATCTGTGTTGGGTGTGGTGGAAGAGTGAAAGCTTGGTACTGGAGTTTGTTCATTTGTGTGATTTGAAAGGTGGGTCTACATTTGTAGTTTATGATAGTAAGTATTATGATGTGTTGTGTCTGAGACATTTTGTTGTGCTGGTGTTTGTGATATGTTTTGTTTTTGAGGAGTAGTGAAAGGGAATTCTGATGTATTCGTTTTATGCAATGGATTTGTTAGTAAAGTATTGTTTGTGAGTGAAAGTTGTAAAGTAAAGGGGGTGGTGATGTGCTTGTGAATAGAGTATATGTTGTGTGTAAGAGGCGATGAACCAGAGTTGTGAGCATTTGTCTTAGACGTATTTGCTGCACAAGTGTGGTGTAGTGGAGTGTAAGTGTTGTGTAGTTGTCTTTTTGTGATCGGAAGAAGAGGAGGGTGTTGGTTGGAGAAATGATGGTAGGCTGAATATAGGTTTGTTAGTGACAAAAGGGGTCTGTTAGGAGTAAGTAGAGCAGGGAGTGTGTGTCTGGTTGGGATATATATTTCAATATGGTGTGGAATTTGGGTTGTGTTACTGATAAGTAGATTGGCTAGTAGTATAGGATAGAGCTGTGTACTGTTTTTAGGTGAAGGTGTCAATGTGTGGCAGCTGGGATAGAAAGTTGTATAGGTGTGGTTTGTGGGGTTTTAAAGTGGCTGCTGATACATTGAATTGTGTACAGGGTTAGTATGTAGTAAATGAGTAGAATACATGTGCTGTGAGTGTTTTACTATGGTTGTAGATGATAATATGATAAAAAGTATTTATTCAGCGCACTTACACTAACGGTTTCTTGGCGCTTCAAGGACGGGCTGAGGACATGCAGCAAAGTGTGGGACAATCAGCTGTAGGCTTGGGAAAAGAGCAGGGTCTCCAGAGCCCTCCTGAATTGAGGATAGGAGGATATTGAACGAAGAGTTGGGGGAAGTGAGTTCCAGAAGAGTGGGGCCTGGGAAGAAAATCGCAGGCCACCGTGTTTCCTGCGTCTAAAGGTGCATGTAGACAATAGGTTAGAGCCCGAGTATCGAAGGACACGGGAAGGAACATAACGGTGGATCCGAGAGGCAATGAAGGCAGGACAATGCAGGGAGAGGGCCATGTGGATCAGGCAGCCTAGTTTGAAAAAGCTGCGCTGGGCCACCGGGAGCCAGTGGAGGCTCCTAAGAAGGGGTATGGTGTGACTAGACCTGGGCTGGCCAAAAACAAGTCTCGCAGCTTGGTTCTGAATAAGTTAGAGTTGGTGCATTTGGTACCTAGGTATTCCTACATACAGTGCATTCACGTAGTCAATCCGAGAGATGACCAAACCCAGAATGACCTGAACAAGAGCATCATGGGAAAGAAATCTGCTGATTTTCGTGATGCGACGTAAGTGGAATATGCAGACCGATACCACTGATTTGATTTGGGCCCTCATGGAAAGGTCACTCCTAATAGTGACTCAGAGACTTTTTACAGAGTTGACGGGGGATAGAGGACAGCCCAGGGAACGTGGCCAGAAGTTGGTATTCCAAGGGTTTCCTGGGGGCCCTGTCAAGACCAGCTCGGTCTTATCGGGATTGAGCTTGAGCTGGTTCGCGTTCATCCAACCACTAATGAAAGTCATCGTGGTATGAACATTCTCAATGGAGGAAGGGGAGGAGTCAATGTTGAAAATGAGCTGTAAGTCATCTGCATAATTGAAGATGACTACTGCTCGCTTCTGAAGCTCAGAGATCAAAGGAAAGATATACAAATTAAATAATAAAGGAGAAAGAGAGGAGCCCTGAAGGACTCCGCAGGTGAGACTTTTTTTCTCTGAGGTGAAAGTGGAGAGGCGGACTGCTTGGTTACGGTCTTGGAGGAATGATGTCAGCCACCTCAGCGGTGTGCCCCGGATGCCGGCGTTCTCGACCCGGTCGAGAAGAATGGTATGGTCGACGGTACTCGAACGCCGCCGACAAATCCAGGAGCACCAAGGCCTGTGAGATGTTCTGATCGGCCCCCCTTTCTGAGTTTATCGTGAACCACCAGGGCAATAGACTCAGTCGAATGTTGAGGCCTAAACCTCGCTTGGTGGGGGTCTAGGAAATTAGAAGATACCACGAAGGTGCTGAGCCTGTTTGTTACGAACGCCTCAAGGACTTTACCCAAAAAGGGAAGCAACGAAATGGGGCGGAAATTGCTCACTACCTCGGGGTGGGCTCCCGGTTTTTTAAGGATGGGGGAGACAACCGCTGATTTAAAAGAAAGTGGGCCCACCCCAGAGGTAAGGGAGTTATTCAGGAGGGAGATAGGCGGGTCAGGGAGGTTAAGGAAAATCTTACGAGCCATGTAAGAGGGGCATGGGGAGCCAGAATGGACTTTGCTAAGGAGTGAGAAAAAGACCTCCTTGGTAATCAAAGGGAATTTTGAAAAGGACAAGAGATTCCCAGGTCTATTGCCTGAATTCGAGATTGAGACAGTCTTGGGAATACTGACTTTAATCTTACTGATCTTCTCAATAAAGTAGCTGTTGAGAGAATGGCAGAGGGGCTGTGATGACAGCGGTTTAATAGAGACACGATCTGGTTTGGCTAATTCATCCACTATAGAAAAGATTTATTTGGCTTTGTTTGAAGAATTGAGGATTTTTGCGGAGAAATATTCGGTTTTAGCTGCAAGGATGGCGGATTTATAGTCTTTTAAGGCAGTGAGGAAGATAATTTCCTTACGGGGGCAGTAATCCGATCTCCACTTGCGCTCGGTCTGGCGGAGAGCAAGTTTCCTCTCTTTCAGATCCTTGTTAAACCAGAGCTGGGCGTCATGTGGCCATTTGGTTTTAAGTGTCTTCAGGGGAGCAAAGATGTTCCTAGCCTTGGCCAGCCAAGTATTTATTTCTTCCGCCTGAGTATGGACTGAGGGAGGTGGTCCGGAAGGCTGAAGGGAGCTGGGTATAGATGAAGCAAGAGAAAGACAGAGAGAAGGAATATCCATCCGACTCCAATTCCTGATTGTGGCGGGTCAGGGTGCAAGGTTTAGGGATGGCGGTTATAGGAAGAGAAAAAGAGACAAAAAAGTGGTCCGACCAGGCACAAGGGGAAATCTGGAGGTTCGAAATGTCCAGATTAGAGGACCAGACCTGGTCCAAAATATGACCCTTGATGTGATTAGCTGCATTCATGTGCTGCAAAAAATTAAGGTCATTTAGCAGGTCCGTGAAGCCCTTCGAGCAGGAGCTTTCACACTGGTCAAGGGGCCAATAATTGAAGTCCCCTATAATTAAGATTTTGGCATGATTTATAGCCAGCTCAGCAACCATGCTACCGAAAAGCTGAAGAAAGTTCGGTAGATGAGCAGGCGGTCTATAAAACAGTGCGAATGTTAAAGGGAGCCGGTTAGACTCAAGTTTGAATAATAGGGTGTCAACCGAGGGAATAGTGGACGTGGAGATGGAAGAAACCTTGTGAGTTTTTGAGATAATGGCAGCAACTCCGCCCCCTGCTTTCCCCTGTGGCCTGTTTGCCTGAAGGATATAGTAATTGTCGGGGACTGCGGCCAATATGTCCAGGGTGGAATCAGATGTAAGCCAAGTTTCAGAGATAAGCAAGATGTCCGGCTTAATGGAGTCAAGATGGTAAAAGATCTCAAGCTGATGTTTGACCAAGGATCTGGTATTCAGATACCAAATAGATAAATGGTCGTAATTGGAACCATAGCCACAGGGGGGAATTACAGATTGTGCCACCGTTGGCCTCGGGGGAAGATTTGGAGGGGGGAGGCCCAAAGAAAGAGACGTGGAGGGGTGCCCAGACTATGATATTCCGTTGAGCTTAAGGATGTTGTAAAGGTTTTTAGTGATAGGCCAGTTTGCATGCAGGGAGAGAAGCTCCTTAGCAGTAAAGTTTTTGGTACGGGCATAGAGTGTGGCCCCTGATCCCGTTCAAGCTCGGATGGGTGCGGACGGGCTTGCCTTTGGCGCGCCTTCAGCGCGGCGCCGGCGCACCCGCTGCGCATCTCCCCCAGCATCCGGATTTAAGGGGAGGAAGGTCCAAGCGCTAGAACGCTGACCTCCTCCGACCGGAAGTGTGAAAGTGCAATGGTGGTCTAAAGCCCTATAGGATCCCTCCACATCAATCGAGCAGCGCTTGTGGTGAACCAGGAAGTCTATAGGCAATGGGGTACAAATAAGGATCAGAAGAAAATACAATCCCCCCAGTAAGCCGCTCTAACTCAGCGGAGGAAATGCCACAAAACGTACAGTTAAAAATACAGCAAGGCAGCAGGTCCCAGCGCATCCAAAGCGCATCGCCCCCAGCATCTGGATTTAAGGGGAGGAAGGTCCGAGCGCTAGAACGCTGACCTCCTCCGACCGGAAGTGTGAAAGTGCAATGGTGGTCTAAAGCCCTATATGCTCCCTCCACATCAATCGAGCAGAGCTCGTGGTGGACCGGGGAGTCTACAGGCAATGGGGTACAAATGAGGAATAGATTAAAATACAATCCCCCCAGTAAGCCGCTCCAACTCAGCGGAGGAAATGCCACAAAAAGTACAGTTAAAAATGCAGCCAGGCAGCAGGTCCCAGCGCGTCCAGCGCGCATCGCCCCCAGCATCCGGATTTAAGGGGAGAAAGGTCCGAGCGCTAGAACGCTGACCTCCTCCGACCGGAAGTGTGAAAGTGCAATGGTGGTCTAAAGCCCTACAGGCTCCCTCCACATCAATCGAGCAGCGCTCGTGGTGGACCGGGGAGTCTATAGGCAATGGGGTACAAATGAGGAACAGATTAAAATTCAATCCCCCAGTAAGCCGCTCTAACTCAGCGGAGGAAATGCCACAAAACGTACAGTTAAAAATGCAGCCAGGCAGCAGGTCCCAGCGCGTAGATGTGGGTGGTGTAGGGTTGGTGCTGGTGTATATGAAATTGGCAGCATTTCTGGCCCTAGTCCCGACCAGTCTCAAACAAGCTCAAACAGGCACTCACCCTTGTCCTTTCCACCCTTAGCCTCAATGCCCTGGCCTAAATAACCCTAGTAGTCGGGTGACCCCTGTGGTCAATGGGAAACCTAGCCCTAACCAATCACAATACTAACCTTAAACCTAGAACCAATAGGACAACAATCCCTTACAACTAATTGTAACCCTAGTCCAAGCACTCAATCAGGCACAAAATCATAAACCCTGGGTCCAATAGAAAGCCTACATCCCAACCATAGTCCTAACCCTGTTCCCAGCAACCAATCACACAGAAAACCCTAAGTTCTATATGCAATAAAAAACCTAACCCTAGGACTATTCCCAAGCCTAGTCCCAACAGTCAATCACACAGGAAACCCTAAGCCCTACGTCCCATAGAAGGCCCAGCCCCAGGAACCAATACGAAACCCCATAACCGATATAACCAGATATTTGTAAAGCACAAACTATTTACCCCTAAGGGTCTTAAGGCGCTGGGGGTTGTCAGGAAGATTAACAGAGTCACATGGTGCTGGGCTGACCTGCCGCTGGCGCCGGGGATCAAACCGTGAGCTCCATGTTCCGGATTCAGCTGCCCTGGCTGCCACACCACACCTCTTAACCTAGCTACCAATCAGATCACTAACCTTAAGCCCTAGGTCAATAGAATCACTAACCCAGGAAACAATCAGGACCCTCAAATAACCAGCCAATGAGAACACTAACCCTAATCCAATAGAAACACTGGATGCAACCACCAATCAGGCACACAAATACTATCCAATAGCAGACTATATAAGGTCCCAGCAACCTCAGTCAAGGTTTGCTGGCCAGGGAGTAGAAAGCTGCTCCTCTATTCAGAAGCTCCTAGGAGACATGCAAGCTCAATCCACACTTTGGACTTCTACAAGTAAGGGCCTAACAAACTTTGGGCCGTATGTATCAAACTCCCTTTTTGCGATTTCCAATTTGCGATTTTTCGCAAATCTCAAATTGAGAATCGCAAAACGGTATGTATATAAAAAAATCGCAAAAATAGCGATTCCTTAAAAATCGCAATTTTCATTGCGACATTTCAAATAGCAATTACTTATTCCAAAAAAGCGCAAATTTGCGAAATTCGCAAATTAGAGAATTGGAAACTCAGGTGCAGCTTGATGACATCACAACCAGGAAGTGTGACTACCCATGCTGTACTTGAGTGTAGGTGAGGGATCTCTGCAGTGCAACAAACATTGTCAGACACTGGAGACATGGCCAGCCGGGACAAACAGCAGCAGGAGGAGACACAGAGAAAAAGAAAACAAAAGTTTTCTGAAACTGAGCTGGAGGTCCTGATTCAGGAAATGGTCGTTAGCCACAAGCACCTCTTTGGAAAGAAGTCCTTGCGGTTGCCTGAGACACGCAAGAGGAGGATTTGGGCTGATATCCAGTGCAAAGTGAACGCAATTGGCGTCACCCACCGAAGCGTGGAAGATCTCAGGAAGCACTGGTACAATATGCGCCAGCGCTCCAAGGAGAAGGTCGCTGCCAGATTGGAGCAGGCCAAGAAGACCGGGGGTGGGACCTTTACTGCTACCGCCTCCACACCACTAGAGGAAATGGTTGGGGGGACCCTGCTTCCAGAGAGTGTAATGGGCGTGGCAGACCTGGGCAGCTCCGACTCCCGAGGACCAAGACAAGGTAAGAAGCATGCCATCACACCCCTGATACCCCCTACAACCCCTACACACTCAGGAGAGACCCAGGGGAACACCAACACTAAAAGTCCAGTGCAGGTACACAAGTACACACAGCAATGCATTATGGGAGATGTCGTCACATGCACATTACAGTGGAGCATTGACACCCAGCGAGTCCCAAACAGTATGTGCGCATCAGAAAAGGCAATATACAGACAGACAGGACCCATGTATCTCCATACAGTGAAATTTAATTCATGAAAAGTGCAAGTCAGCACAGAAAATTAATGTGTGCCTTTACGTACACGCACCATCAGAAACACAGGGAACAGTCAGTGGAGGCGAGGATGAATCCCCTAACCCAGAGGCAACAGGGCAAGAGAAGGAAACAGAGGAAGAGGGCAGCCCAGTAATCCCTCCAAAGCGCAGCAGGCGGAATGTAGTGCTACCACTGCCCCCGCTGGATGATGAAGCCCAGGACACCGATGGCGATGTCCAACCAGTACTGGGACAGCCAGAGCTACAACACCGTGCTCGAGCACATGCTGATCTGATCCCTCCAATTCCATCCAGGTGCAAGGCACATGCATCCACCAGTGCGGCAATCCCAGGAGAGGACACAGTCTTCGGAGGGCTGGAGGGGCACCTGTTGGAAGACCAGTGCCTGCAGGCAAGAAACATTAGATCATTACAGAGGCAAATCAGGATTGGCTTCATGGGCATGACGGGTGCCCTGGAGGCACTCTGTGCTGAACTGAGAGTGGATTGTGCTGCTAGGTACAGGGAGATGCAGCGCCTAGACCTCTACACCAGGGCGGTCAACTGCCTTTCCTCAGCAACCAATGTGCTGTCAAGGCGCAGCATCAGTATGCAGAGTGAGGTGTCACACAACAGCCAGGACATGGCAAGGGTCCTGGTACAGGTGACATGTGCTGTAGATGAGCTGCGGGCAGAACGCACTACTGGCCCAGGAGTACTCACTCCAACAGACGAGGACGTCCAATCTGGCAGGAGCAGCATTACACCCTCGCCCACCCCCGTATAGGCGCCGTAGTGGCGTCACAGTAGGGCTTCTGGGACATGTGAGGAGGGCACTGTGCACCCCCAGCCAGGGGCTATGGGCAGTTGAGATTCTCAAACTTGGACAAGGAGATGGGTGCTGCAACCCAATGTACATGGACACTTGCTCCTGATTGTTCATTCGCACTGTGACCCTAACATGTGCTGGGCATTGGACAATACATTGTGTGCTACACAGGCTTTGTGCCGTTATTAATCCTGAAGTAAATGAAATAAAACACAGTCTCATAATTGATATTTAGCATTGTGCCATATTTTCTTACCTAGAAATAGTTCTGTGTAATCTCATCTCGCCTCTGGCGCCCAGCAGCTGCACCAATTATACCAGCTGGCATGCGTCCTGGCGCTGGGCCCTCCTCATCTGATTAACCCGATTCACTGAGCTCCACTGGTGTGCCTTTCCTGGTGGCGATGTTGTGCAGCATGGCACTATCTTGCAACAGGTCTGGGGGCTGTATTGTAGTGCCCCTCCACTCTTATGTAGGCATCTGAATCATCTGCTCTTGAGTATCCTGAAAGGTCCGCTCAATGGTACATTTGGTTGCTATGTAGGCAGTGTTGTACCTCCGCTCCCCAGCGTAGGCAGGATTCAGGAAGGAGTCAGTATGAATTCACGGACTGCATATGCACTGTCATCTGTGTGGTAGAAGGAATATGGTTAAAAACTGTCCTGCCAATGCTGTCCTTTACTAGTGTGTCCTTTGTACAAATGCAATTACCTAGTAGGTATTATCACCAAAATCCCCACTTGTGAGTCGACGGTGTATACCACTGTAGCGGAAGATGAAAGCGTCATGCGTGCTGCCAGGGTATTTTGTGACAATGTCGGCGATGATGTGCTTGGATTTACACACCACCTGTATGTTCAGGGAATGGTAGTGATGGAGCAGGATTCACACGTAATGCGACTTGCTTGTACTCACCCCTCTCGACATAACGTTAATAAATTAATCAACATGTTCGTATTACTGATATTGCATTACATGCCATACGAGGGAAGCTTGCATATGTGCTTTTAGTAACTATAATCCGCTTGCACAAAAATGGCTGCTTCTACGTGGGATTTTCTACTGCGCATGCGTCTGTCATACCCACGTGACATGACGTACTCTTTGCTTTGGAGAAAATCGTTCGCTTCTGCGCACTAGAATTAAAATGGCTGCTATGTGTTACAGCATGCATGAAGCTTGCACTGCTGCTTTTGCTAAGCTGTTTGTTCTGCTTAACCTTAACGCAATAGTTAAAAATAAAGTAATAGGAATAGAGTAGAAATAAGTGGTATACAGAGCATTCTTTTATTCTGTGTTCTCAAACTGTTTCTTTTCTATTTTTACATATAAAAACGTTTGGGCCTGATGAGAACCCACTGCATCCATTTTGAACATGCGCACAAGAAACTAAGGGACGCTTCAGAAATGACATTGAATGATTGCCAAAGAACAGTCTCATCCAAGATGTGCCTGGGAAGCTAACCTTTTACCCCTGTCGAAGGAAGCTCATTCATACAATGTTAATACAATGTATTTACTAAGAGAACTTTCATTGTTGGGTGGAATAAAGATGTCATGTGAAAAATAAATTGATGGGCGGGAACAATAATTTAAATATGACATGCAGAAAGTTTCATTTTGGTATGGTGTGATGATCTCTCCTCATTCCTTGTCCCAAAAAATTTGGGGATCCTCACATTTGCAACATTGGGTGGTGGTACACTGACCTGAAAGATAGTATAACTAGGGTAGGCTTATCTAGTTAATTTGTCCGACTTGTCCGAATAGCTGACCTGTCACTGACCCAACGCACTCAATAGGTGACCAAGAGCAGAGGGCTGTGGAGCACTCTGTCAGAAGATTCGATAACCCAATAGGGGTTCTGGGAAGCTGAAGTGCTGGCGAAGCACTTTGTCTGGGAAATCGATAACCCAATTGGGGTTTGACTGTTTGCTGCAGAGAGGGAGTAGCGCAGGCGTGGCAACTTAACTGTGGGTGCCAGTCTTAACCTTTGGTGGTCCTGTCTTGATCCAATTTGGCTTACCGATCCTGATTCTGAATCTGCACCTGCTAGCCTACTGGCAACTGCAACTTTCGGGGTTCTGCTCTTTAAACTGACCTGTGGCCAGCGTTAGTTCTTCACACCATTCCTAGGTAAATATAAATTTATGTGGGTTCGTCATTGACTTGTTTCCTCCTCTCACCCTCCCTAAATGTTACATATTTGATAATAGTGCTTGCATATCATGTTCCTTTTTCTTTACCCTTCCTATTGTTCAAGTTTGACATATGTTCCCTTTTCCCCCTCCCTTTTGTTAAATGCTTAAACAATCTGATTGTGTTTTATGTTCCTTCTCTTTACCCTCCCTATTGCTAAATGATCAAAATTAGTTTAATACATCTCTTGCATAGTTACATTTTGATTCTGATCTTCATAATTGAAAGTCTTTTGGTGTTTAATCTGTGGATCATGGCCATTTAAGAAACTTAGTTAAAGAGTTTAAAACTTCCCGAGTTTGTGGTTATTATATGAGTGCAAATGTTATTTTTTTCCTATTATGCTAACACCCGTGATCCCTTAGGACTTTAGGTACCGGTGACGTCGATTGGTAAGTCAAGGTATAGATAGGTCAATAGTCCTAAATGTTTAAAATACACTGGTAGTAGAGCGAAGGTTACCCTTGTTTTATTTTTTTTGTTGATTATGGGCCCAGGTGAATATTGGTAAAAGACTAGTCGGGTGACCTGCGCGCTCTATCAATAGGATTTGCGATTCCTGAACACATACTCGTTCTGGGAGGGGGGTGATATTGCGATATGTGTCCCATCTATGCATCCAATGACGTGGGGAAATTGTGCAGTTTGACAGAAGTCCTGCTTCGTCTTGTCTAGTGCCTGTGGTCTGCTGGGGAAGTGGATGTGGTGATGCAGCTTCTGTACCATGGCATCAAGGAACGCGTGGAAAAAGAGCGACAATGCACTCTGGAAGACCCCTCCTGCTGAGGCTATCACTCCCTGGAAGCTACCTGATGCCAAGAGGTGCAGTGAGCACAGGACCTGGATGTGGGTGTGGTTGCGTCCTGTGTGTGGGGTGTTTAAGTATAGGTTTGAGCTCCTCAATTAAATCAAGGATGCTCTCTTCATCCAGCCTGTAGTTTGTATGGATCTCCTCCTCAGTCCGCTCGAACAGGGTTATGCGCGCACAAAAGATCCTTTCCTGCCGTCTCCTTCTCTGTGCAGCAGCGCTGAGTGACAGCCTCCCGGCTATCACATACAGCCCAGCCATTGTCGAAAAAATATGTTGCATTGTGGTCCTCCTTAAATAGTTTGCACCTGGTTACCACCTGCTCAGACTTGGTGGTAATTGCGATTCTCAAAATTGCGAAGTTCGTCAAATCGTAAATAGCGATTTTTTCATGCATTCCGTTTTGCAAATTCGCAAATTGCATGCTCAACAATTGCGATATTCGCTATTGTTGGACCATACTTTGCGAATTCGCAGAAAAATCGCTAAGTAGTATGAATCGCAAATTTGCTAATCGCGGATTTTGCCATTAGCAATTTTGCATACAGAATGTGTCTCTTACATAGCAAAGCTGTGTTTTGTGATCGCAAACACAGTTTTTTTGCGATTCACAGTGTATGCGATCACAAAACTGCCTCATATATATGGCCCAAAGTCCTCTAACAATACTGTTTGTATAAAACTTTACTCACTGTCCTAGCCAAAAACGAGTGCACAATCCCTGCAAAATACAGCTTAAACAGCTTACAACAGATTACTGCTGTCTTAGAGCACCTTCTGTTCACTCTCTGATGTAGAAAATCCTTGTTTCTAAGGGGGAAATAGGTGGAAGCGTCTGGTTTCACTCACTTGCTAACACAAAATGGGAGCTGGGGGTGGATTGCTTAACATACAGGTCTGAGCACAGAGCAAGGGAGAAATTAGGAGAGAAAAACAGATAGTCACGGGAAGCGTGAAAAAAAACCCAACATATTTTGGACTGCAAATCCCACAATTTAACCAGTTAAATCACACAGTAACAGGCAAAAGTTTCTACACAAAACAGTTCAAAATTATGCAATCACCGGTAGGAAAATCGCTTTTTTTTAATATATATTTTTATTAATTATAACACAAGAGGAGAAATTAACATATCGGGTGTCATTTAGAGGAACATATTATAGCGGTGAACGGGCGAATGATTAGAGGAAATACACAACAATTATAGGCATCTGAGAGGCTACAATACTAGCATAGAGCTCGAGCAAAACAATACGGTACAGATCACCTGAAGCAACATCATCAGAGCCCGCCAACCCATGATACAGGATATGAAAATCGAACACTCGACACCCGGATATGAGAAACAGAGCGACTCAGGATAATACGCCACATCTCTTGTGAGGAGGAGAAAAGGGAAAAGGAAAGGCAATAGAAAAAATAAAGGAAAAACAAAAAAAAAACTCAGCCCCCCACCCTGCACCCCTGCAGATGGCTACGGCCTAACCCCACTAGCAGCGTGCCTGTCGCCCACTAAACTAACCCCAAGGAAGGGAAAAGATGGAGGAGGAAATGTCATACAATACAATACGAGCTCCCGGACTCCCCCCCCCGTCAAAAGCAGACAACCCTTCCGTCGTACAAAACAATTAAAGCAGATTAATGAGCAAACCGATAGGGGAGTCACAGAAAGAAAGAAGATCCTCCCGCCCAACTCCCGGCGCAACAGAGGCAGCAAAGCCCTTATCAAACATAGCCATTATATCAAACCCAGACAATCAGACTACAATCTGGCCCCTCCGATCACGGACACCACTCAGCAAAGTCAAAAGGAAGTCATTGTACCGAACTCAGACAGTCAAATTCAGCCCTGGCCCTTACGATCCATCGCACGAACCCCATCCAATCGCACCATCATAGTTGCAGAAGAGTCAAAATGTTGTAGAAAATGGAGACCAATACAGCCAGAAAGAGTCAAAAATGTTAAGTCTCGAAGTCCACCAGATATACAAAAGTCAGTCCAAGAAGTATTGCGCGGGCGATGACTCTGTCGATCGTGCTAATTGTTCAGGGGCTCCAGTAACGTACCGCTGTGCTCGTGCATAGACAAATGGCACCAGGTTTTGATTCTGTTTGGGGTCCTCCTTTCAAGTTAGATCAAGCTTTGTGGAGGTCCCCGTATGTTGCAGATCAGACATAGGGCCGGAGCCCGGTCTCAAACACACAGTCTCGATCTTTACGGTCAATTTATGGAAAATGGCTTCCATTTGCGAGTGAAGGGACCCGATGGCGGCCATCACGGTCCCCAGCGACGGCCCACACTTCGTCCGATCCATCCCCGCTTGCAGATTTAAGAACAATGTTGAGGTTACCTCCCGTTCAGGGCCATCACAAATGTGGGTCATGCAACTGCTGCAGTACAACCGTGGAAGGGTCATTTTTCAGCCATAACAACATAGGATGGAAACATGATGCCTTCACGAATTGTAAATCAAGATATGTGGTCTACAGTATAAAATGCCCCTGTGGACTCATATATATTGGTAAGACAAATCAAGAAGTCCGAGCTCGGATTCAACAACACAAATCAAGAATCAAGAACAATGTGTTGACTGCCCCATTGGTGAACCATTGGAGCATAAATAACCATAAAGAATCAGATGTGATGTGGACTGTGATCTCCAAGATAGAGAAAGATATAAGAGGAGGGGACCAGGACCTGAAATTATCCAAACAGGAGGCTATGTTAATTGTGAAATTTAACACCGCCACGCATGGACTCAATGAGCTCTCTGAAATATACAAATTAGGTTGAAATACAACCCCCGTTATGAGGCACAGCGTATGGAAATTGGTTGATCTGTCCAATCTGCTATCTGGATGCAATAAACAAGGGACCATGTAATCCACTCCAATATGGCCGCCTCATTAGCTTTACTCGAACACACGATAAGAATGAGACAATTATATGGATTTCCAAACGTGTCAAACACATCACCACACATTGAGTTTTGACCCGCGATTGTAAATAATATACCGCCAACGCCATTTCAATAGAACGCCCGGAAAGACATCGAAAATGCAATGTCATAAGATGACTTCAAGTATAAGAGCGCTGTATTCGAGTGAAACCACAACTCCCAGGATTCCTTTCCGGAACCGGAAGTGCGGCCGAGAGTGATTCCATTTTGTGCGACTGTTTGACATCAAGACACTTCTACTCTACACGGGTAAGCCCTATCCTAGTGCAACGGAGGTGGAACTATAGAATTGGTTGCAAGAGTTTGAATAGTAATAGCTTATGCACTAATATTCTAGAAACCACGAACCCCATGTGACGTCCCCTAGTGGGCAACGGGGACAGCAAATCCGCCCCACGGAAGCGCGCGGGCATCCACCACAGCGCCGAGTCTTGCAGCATAACGGGGACATCCACCCATTCCCCCAATTAGGTAAGAACCGGGGATACGCGCATGCAATTGTCCAAACGAATGCTCCCTCTCAAATGGTCCGGTAGAAATAACGGGTCATCTCCCTCTTCTTTGTAGGAAGCACCGGCAGCCTGCGATTAACGACTATGGACAGCGCACGCAAGATTTGACAAGTAAGCACCTAGAATGAGACGCTTATCTAGCAAGTTGACCAAAAGAAATCACCCAAAAACTATGAAATTTCCTTTTTAGGATTGGCCACACTCCAGGCTCCACAAGCAACCTCCAATTTAAAGTAAGTGCATTCCCACTCTGTCAGGTGCGAAAGGAAGACTGGTATGGAAATGGTTGGATGACTAAGTGTTTTTTCGAATACAGATGGTGTCATTTGGATTACTGGTGTGTTTCGACGGGTGACCTACGCAACCGCAGATCGTTCTATTTGATTTTAGAGGTAAGATACGGCGGCTTGAGTAATAGGGGGCGCAAGCAAGGTTAACATCAATTTTTGATATGACCCTAAAGGAAGGCTTTTTTGTTCTCCTTTTTTCCACAGCTTATTTGTCCTGATGAGAACTCCGCGACTAGTGTGAGTTCGAAACGCGTAGACAATCTTTTTCGCCATCTAAAACAAAGGAGTGATAGAAAGAAAATCCCCCAAAAATGTGTTAATATTGAAAATTTATTGTATATGGCGCACTGTGAATATTTTGGATTCCAGGTTTTGTGATAACACTTTTGTTATGTATGGATGTGAATGTATGAGGGTATGATTGTTTCAACAATAATGCTATTGTGAATATTGTAAATGTTTTTCTTGTGAATATTGTGTAAATATATGTATATAGAGAAGAGGTTGCATAATGTATAATGGATTGGTGAAATAATAACCAATATCCTTGCTTTGAAAAATTCAAAAATAAAATAGTGGATTCATTCAAAACTTTTACGTGTTACTTGACCATATTGCACAATTCTTATGGTCTGACAAACTAAAAATAATTAGTGGTGACAGTATTGGCATTCCGTTTGTTCATTGATATTTTGTGGCTTAGCCTTGCTGTTGGGGGCCCAGACCCAGTGGTGGTTTTTTGATTGTATTTGCAGGCACTGGCCTGTGTGGTTTTTCCTTGTGGAAACTTTTGTGAATAAAACTCATTGCGGGATAAAGGACTAGTAGAAAATAGAATCCTACGTCCGGTGTGTGTATTTATGTGGTGTCAACCTCTGTTTGTCCATTTTAGAGCGATTGATTGTGAGTAGGTATGAAAATGAAACCCTATCTTACAGTGAGGAACATATAAAAAACCTTCTTGCAGCCCCACCGTTATTCGCTTCTGCGTCTTTAAGTACCTCTGCACAAAATCAAAATGAGACAGATAAATTGATCCGTTTGAAGAAAAAACAAATCCGAACGGACCTTCACGGCCATTTTTTATTGCAACACCTCAGAGCTGGAACCATTCCAGGTGGCTTACAGATCAAGAATGTCCCCGTAATTTTCACAGAGGACACAATCTATAAAAAGGGCTACAGCTATATTGAGACAAAGTGTAGCCGGGCTCTCATGGTCTTAACGATTGAAACAGCCCAACGACTCTCCAAGGATCAACTTGAGGAAATAGTTGTTTTGGAAAACGCTATTTCCACCAACCAATTAATCATTGACTCAAAAGCATTACTTGAAAAAGTTGACAAGGAGATTGGTGAATTCAGAGATCATACAATAAATCAAAAGACTACTCAATTTGAGAAAGATCAGAAAACCTTCAACCTAGAAAAAGTGTATCCCTTTTTACAACAAGACTTTTACCTCAGACCAGAATCTCGGAGATTTCTCCACGACCATCAAGGGAGATCGCAATCCAAATTTATTACATTTTCAGACACATCATCGTCTGGGAGTAATAGTGAAGGTGAAACCCCTGACCCAAGGAGGAATAACACCAGAAGAGGATCATTCCATCAGGCACAACAGGGACAGTCGTCCTCTTTTTTAGGACGAGGACAGACAAAACCACGAGGGAAAACCAGAAATCAACCATGGGAGATGTCCACAAGACGTCAGAATTACAAGAACTAGCATTATCGCCAATATTTAATCTGTCCTCAAAAATTCTGACTACTGAGGAAGAAAGCGTATTATGCAAGGGTCTGACTTTTGTCCCTACAAAACGCACGGATTTTGTTCAACTGAAAACTGAGGCGTTAGAATTTTGCCGCAAGGTGAGACTCAGAACTTACTTCTTGGACAACCCATATAATACATCAATGGAAACAACGGGACTGAGAAATAAATCAGTGTTTTGTCCTCCACCTAACAAAATTCCAAAAGAGGAATCACCTTTGAAAAAACAATTTTATCAGCAACTTCTGATATGGAAACCAAAAAGAACTGGGTCAAACATAACATCACTAAAAAGGAATCAGAAGCACTAAAGAATTTGAAAAAGGATACATCAGTGGTGATTAAACAAGCGGATAAAGGTGGATCGATAGTAGTGTGGGATAGGTCACTATATACCATTGAGGTAAAAAAACAACTTGAGGATATCTCCTGCTATCGCAAACTAACAAAAGATCCCACTGAAGAGTTTAAAAGTGAATTTCATGCTATGATTGATGAGGGATTTAGTCAAGGATTTTTAGGAAAAAAGGAAATGGAATACTTAAAAACAAAACATCCGAGAGTACCAATATTTTATGTATTACCAAAAATACATAAGAACGAGAAAACACCACCGGGCAGGCCAATTGTTTCTGGTTGTGGTTCCCTGATTGAACCAGTTGCAAAATTTGTGGATTTTTTTCTGAAACCTTTTATGACATCAGTAAAATCGTTCGTGCAAGACACAACGGATTTTATCAATAAAATATCAATGATAGAATTCGATAAAGATAAATCCTGGATGGTCACAATGGACATCACGTCCTTGTACACGAAGATCCCTCAAGAAGAAGGACTATATGTCCTGGAGTCAATTCTGGATGAGAGGGCTAGACCCCATAGGATCCCTACATCATTTATTCTAAAATTGGTGACGTTTGCGCTTAAAAAAAACTATTTCAGTTTTGACGGAGAATTTTATCTCCAAACAAGCGGAGTAGCGATGGGTTGTCCTTTCGCCCCGGAATTGGCGATTTTCTTTATGTCGAAGTATGAGGAAACATTCGTGTACACAAACAATCCATATGCACACTGGATTGAGAATTGGAGTCGATACATCGACGACATTTTCTTTGTGTGGACAGGCATTGAAGAGGATCTTTTAAAATTCTTCGATTGGATCAATAATAGAACTGCAACCATCAAATACAGTACTAGCTACTCAAAAAGTAAAATGCCTTTTCTGGATGTGGAAATCTATCCTCATGGAGGTGGGTTAGTGACGACCTTATTTAAAAAGCCAACTGACCGCAATAAGGCGTTACATTATAAGAGCAACCACCCACGCAGCCTCAAAGATAATTTGCCATTTGGGCAATATCTTAGGATCCGACGGAATTGTCACGACAAAGAGGAGTACCAAAGACATGCTGAAAACCTGACTGCCAATTTAAAACAACGTGGCTACCCCAAAAAATTGTTAAGAAGATCCATGAAGAGAGCATGGTGGACCCCTCGCGAATGTTTGCTTGAAAGGAAAACCAAAAAAGAATCTGAAAGGATGGTCTTTGTTTCGACTTGGGGCCCGAACTCAAACATGCTGAAGAAAGTGGTTAGGAACAATTGGCATCTATTAAAAAACTTAGACACGTCCTTCAGCAAAGAACCCCTTTTTGCATTCAAGAAAAATTCAAGTATTGCCAATCAACTGATTCGCGCAGCACTGCCACAAACAACAACACCAGATTTAAGAACAATGTTGAGGTTACCTCCCGTTCAGGGCCATCACAAATGTGGGTCATGCAACTGCTGCAGTACAACCGTGGAAGGGTCATTTTTCAGCCATAACAACATAGGATGGAAACATGATGCCTTCACGAATTGTAAATCAAGATATGTGGTCTACAGTATAAAATGCCCCTGTGGACTCATATATATTGGTAAGACAAATCAAGAAGTCCGAGCTCGGATTCAACAACACAAATCAAGAATCAAGAACAATGTGTTGACTGCCCCATTGGTGAACCATTGGCGCATAAATAACCATAAAGAATCAGATGTGATGTGGACTGTGATCTCCAAGATAGAGAAAGATATAAGAGGAGGGGACCAGGACCTGAAATTATCCAAACAGGAGGCTATGTTAATTGTGAAATTTAACATCGCCACGCATGGACTCAATGAGCTCTCTGAAATATACAAATTAGGTTGAAATACAACCCCCGTTATGAGGCACAGCGTATGGAAATTGGTTGATCTGTCCAATCTGCTATCTGGATGCAATAAACAAGGGACCATGAAATCCACTCCAATATGGCCGCCTCATTAGCTTTACTCGAACACACGATAAGAATGAGACAATTATATTGATTTCCAAACGTGTCAAACACATCACCACACATTGAGTTTTGACCCGCGATTGTAAATAATATACTGCCAACGCCATTTCAATAGAACGCCCGGAAAGACATCGAAAATGCAATGTCATAAGATGACTTCAAGTATAAGAGCGCTGTATTCGAGTGAAACCACAACTCCCAGGATTCCTTTCCGGAACCGGAAGTGCTGCCGAGAGTGATTCCAGTTTGTGCGACTGTTGACATCAAGACACTTCTACTCTACACGGGTAAGCCCTATCCTAGTGCAACGGAGGTGGAACTATAGAATTGGTTGCAAGAGTTTGAATAGTAATAGCTTATGCACTAATATTCTAGAAACCACGAACCCCATGTGACGTCCCCTAGTGGGCAACGGGGACAGCAAATCCGCCCCACGGAAGCGCGCGGGCATCCACCACAGCGCCGAGTCTTGCAGCATAACGGGGACATCCACCCATCCCCCCAATTAGGTAAGAACCTGGGGATACGCGCATGCAATTGTCCAAACGAATGCTCCCTCCCAAATGGTCCGGTAGAAATAACGGGTCATCTCCCTCTCCTTTGTAGGAAGCACCGGCAGCCTGCGATTAACGACTATGGACAGCGCACGCAAGATTTGACAAGTAAGCACCTAGAATGAGACGCTTATCTAGCAAGTTGACCAAAAGAAATCACCCAAAAACTATGAAATTTCCTTTTTAGGATTGGCCACACTCCAGGCTCCACAAGCAACCTCCAATTGAAAGTAAGTGCATTCCCACTCTGTCAGGTGCGAAAGGAAGACTGGTATGGAAATGGTTGGATGACTAAGTGTTTTTTCGAATACAGATGGTGTCATTTGGATTACTGGTGTGTTTCGACGGGTGACCTACGCAACCGCAGATCGTTCCATTTGATTTTAGAGGTAAGATACGGCGGCTTGAGTAATAGGGGGCGCAAGCAAGGTTAACATCAATTTTTGATATGACCCTAAAGGAAGGCTTTTTTGTTCTCCTTTTTTCCACAGCTTATTTGTCCTGATGAGAACTCCGCGACTAGTGTGAGTTCGAAACGCGTAGACAATCTTTTTCGCCATCTAAAACAAAGGAGTAATAGAAAGAAAATCCCCCAAAAATTTGTTAATATTGAAAATGTATTGTATATGGCGCACTGTGAATATTTTGGATTCCAGGTTTTGTGATAACACTTTTGTTATGTATGGATGTGAATGTATGAGGGTATGATTGTTTCAACAATAATGCTATTGTGAATATTGTAAATGTTTTTCTTGTGAATATTGTGTAAATATATGTATATAGAGAAGAGGTTGCATAATGTATAATGGATTGGTGAAATAATAACCAATATCCTTGCTTTGAAAAATTCAAAAATAAAATAGTGGATTCATTCAAAACTTTTACGTGTTACTTGACCATATTGCACAATTCTTATGGTCTGACAAACTAAAAATAATTAGTGGTGACAGTATTGGCATTCCGTTTGTTCATTGATATTTTGTGGCTTAGCCTTGCTGTTGGGGGCCCAGACCCAGTGGTGGTTTTTTGATTGCACGATAACAGAGCAGGTCCTTAACCCCGGAGGCCGGCTACTCCGGGGAAACAAACAGGAGCGGGATGGACGGAAGCGACGGGCGACTTGTAGGTTTGGCAATCTTTACACCGCCGCTGCGAGCGGGGGCCTCACCCGCAGACCCCGAGAGACGCAACAGGGTCCCCGGGACCTGGCCTCCCACCCACAGCCGCAAACACGTCTCGTCGCCGTCTTTCCAGTATTCGCCGGGACCGGAAACCACCACCAGGATCAAGAGAATAAGTTTCACTCCGATGAGACCGGACTCCGACAGGCATCCGCGGCCGATGCTGTTCAACTGAAACCCGGCTGGGTCAGTACTCGAGGCCCCGGCTCACACGTTGGGATAGGCTGAAAATGATAGACGGTGTAACTTCGTCAATCCAGGCGATAAAAACTCCGGGATTACCCCCCGGGGCTCAGCAACGAACCAGACACACGGGAGTCGAGCGGGAGGTCAGGATTAATTACAGGATAGGTCCGCAAGCGACGGAGGTCGACGGAGCCGGGAGCTTATGCGGCCATCTTGGTTGCTAGCATAGCTCCTCCCGGAAAATCGCTTTTTAAAAATATAGAAAAGAGACAGCACTAGTCTACTTCCTTACCACCTCCTGGTCTTTGGTTCAATGCAATCTGGGGCACAACGAAACTGCAGCTCACAAAATGGAGATTAATTATTCATTCATTGTCATCACTAAATGGAGAATGCATTGTTATACATATTTTAATTCATCAATACATTTATACAGTTTGTAACTGTATCTGTAGTGTTATGCGAGAGGGCTTGAAAATTGCAGTTGGTGTAGGAGTTATTGTTTGCATGGCTGCTGTGTGAGTGCATGCACCCAATATGTACTGGAACTGAAAATCCTCCAATAGGTTAGTAAAAGAGCAAAAGAGCAGAAGACGCAGTAGCCCACTTTGAAATCCCCAGCATTGGAAAAACTACACCCAGCAAACACACTCAAACCTTAAACCTATCAACCACACTCAGAGGGTTAATTGAAGGTCACAGGTCCGAATCCCGTTAGAAGCCTGATTATAAGAAAACTCAGCACCTGAACATACCGATCATCCTGCAAAGGACAGGGATTACTGTTGTGCACACTGCACGTAAAGTTTGCAAAATGCACCCCTCATTTGGAGGTCTCACATTTGGCAATACCAGTGGACATTGATCTTCAGAGTAGCCAGAGACAATTGTTAGGACATGGTTCCAAGTCTGTACTCCATCCTCTTTTGTGCCTCCATCATTGCAAAAACTCACAACCAGCAAAAAACATTTGAACATCAAATACAAAACGCATAGAGACACGAATCATAACCATGCCGCAAATCCTACTTCTCTTATTCACAAGAGTTAGTGGAAAGATAAAAGAAGCGAGTTAGCTTCAGTGTCATTTTCATTAAGAAAACTTTCAACAAGCAGACATGTCCTTGAACACCAAGACAAGTAATGAGGGAAGGCCATTTGTAATGGACATTCATACTAAACAAGCAGCATAAAGGTCAAATTCCACATGATGCCTTCAGAGAAAATATTCTCCACCTACATAAGGAGCAAATATTGCAACTTTTGGAGAATACACAGCAAAGTGAGAGCACAGGTTTGGTGTGATTTTTCCTGGGCTTAAAGTATAAATAAAACAAAGCTGTGTTGCATTTACAATGCCATATTTACTGGTCTTGTACATCAGCTGCAATGGAACATTAAACAATGAATCACAGGTGCTTACCATTTAAATCTGAAAAACAAAGTGTTTGCTAATTTCCACCCAAATGATAAGAAGTGTGCTTAGCATGGATGTTTAGTTAAAGTAACATTTGCCCTAAAACCCTTTTTTGACAATTTCTGGTAAGAATATAATACAAGATTTTCCGAGAATTTATGTAAAAAGATGGTCACATTGGATTTTCTTTCAATCTACAATGCTGAAATTACTTTCGTTAAGTTGTGATAGTACTGCTTAAATGTTTTACCATTTTGACCTAGTGGTTCAATCCTATCCCTCTAGTTGAGCACCATTTGCCTCAGAACTAATTGCTGTTTCAAATCTCATTATCTCTGTAGTGAGGCCTACTGAATAAGTTTAAGGCCTTCATAGCACAGTTCCAGAATGAGGAGTGAAAACATTGGAATCATGCTGCTGTGGGAATTAAAAAAAATACATATCAAATTTGGAGGCAAAGACATTAGTGTCATTATTACTCACAACTCTGATCAGTCTTTCCTCACACTTTGGTTCCCCAACAGTAATAGACCTGAGGCAAAAACAGATAATGATCTCTCTAATCCGCTATAACCTGTAACCTGATATAACCTGTAGAAAGTCATATTACAATAGGGTAAGTATAGGGCAAAAGTAGAAAAGGACATGGGGTGGACTCAAGACCAGGTAGACTTGGTGTTTAGTTACCTGTCATTTGCTAAAACTTGTGGGTACTCTTTTTTAATGTACAATGCAATGGGCAAGGTTGTACATTATATTTCAGGGACAAAGCATCTGGGTGCAAAGAAGCAGGTGTTGTTAAAAGACAAAACTCATGAACAGTGTTGGAAAGTGCCCATTTTGACATGGTCTGCTATTTGATGTGATTTTTTAAGTGAAGTGCACTGGGTTCCTGCTAACAAGGTCCCCAATGCCGGATCGTTTTCAAAAAACCTGTGCAATTGCTCCCTAATTGGCAATACCTTTAGAACTCTCCGCAAGTCCGCAGTGAGTGGTAACTAGGGCAGGGAGGATAAAGAGGGTCCTTAAGGATTGCAGCACGAATGGTGCCATCCTAAAGGACCCCTCGCCAAACACATACAGATTGCTACTGCAGGCTGCATATCTTGGTGTAGACGAAAGTTAGAACACGACATGGCACATATCCCTGTGTGACATGTCCACAAACACTGCATGCATAGGTATAGGTAAGTCACCCCTACAGCAGGCGTTATGGCACGAAGGCAGGGTGCACTTTACTACATGTGAGGACATATCTGCATGAGCCGATATGCCCCTGTGCTGCTCAGCTCTATTGCTGTCTGTACAGGTGACCAGGGAAGCCATGTATAAATGCATGTGCTGGACACTGGTGAAAAAGAGTTACCCAGCTACATGATGGTGTCACTAAAATTAGAGATGTTTATTAGCAAACATCTCTTATTAACAAACCCACACTGATGCCAGTGTTGGATTTATTAATACATGGATACAGATATCCCTTAGAGGTGCCCCTGGAAAATCTACTAACTACTAGTGTGCTGACCGACCTGTTTTCGCTAGCCTGCCACCAGAGACAGTTTCCAAAACCTCCAATGGTAATGGCCTTTGCTCTCAGGAGGCCAGAAATGTAGCCTGCTCAGACAGAGGGTGTTTACACCCCCTCCAACAGGATGACCTGCAGATTAGCATTCCAAAGCAGGGGAGCTTCAAAGAGCCCATCGCCTTTGGTATGAGACAGCTTCTCTCACAGGAGAGGAACCCGACCCCCTTTGTCCAGAACCCTTTGGCACATGGACAGGTTGGAAAATTAGCTAGGCATGTTCATCCTCAGGCCAGTACCACCCCTAAGGTGGGCTACCTGAAGAGGATGTGACTTTTCAGAGTTATCCAATTTGGTGGTGGCAAACATAGGAACTCTGGGGCAGAGTTATGGTCACTTCCCACAGGGAGGTGTCATATTAGGGGCTTAGTGACCCCAGGGGTAGTTAGCCCATTGGCTACTACCCCACACTCCCCGAATGCCCCTAAATTCAGTATTTAGGGGAGTCCCTGGCATCCAAAGAGCATATCCTGATGACCTACAAAAAAGAAGGACACCGAAGAACCTCAAAAGCAGAAGACTGACGGCATCAGCCCTGCCAGCCTGTCTGCTGTTCCTGATCAAACCGGGGCCAAAGATGTCTAGTGCAGCAGCTGTCATGCCTCCAAAGCCTGGGCAGATGGCATGCCTCCAACAAAGACTCATGAACTCCCATGGAGCAGCAGGACTGCTCCCCTGCATCCTGCAGGCACCCCAACAAGAACCCTCAGAAATCCTGAACTGCCAAAACCAGATGCTGCCAAGCACCACTGCACATGAGCACCGTGTCAAGGTAGGCCAATGATGCCTGTGTGCTATCCAAGCCCTCAAGAGACAGAGTTCACTTTGGTTTTGTCTCTGCTTGGTTCAGCCAGACTGGCCCCCAGTCCAAACCTCCAGCTTTTTTTCCTGCAAACAAATCCCCATTGACTAACATTGGTCTCGTAAATCACTGTACTATACCTCAATGCTGTATTTGTTTTGGTCCCATAGGATAACATTGCAGCTTCTGAAAAACGCACTTAGGGCTTGGTTATGGGTCTGGTGGTCCACGGGCTGACAGACTCGTGGGGGTGCGGTGGTGGCGACCGCCCTATTACAACATTAGCAGTCGGACCGCCATTGTCCCACCGCAGCCACCAGGTAACCACCATTCCTTGGTGGTGGTGCAGCGGTGTAGAGGCAGTATTATGCTAGGCCGCCATGGCCTTGCCAAGCTTATTAAAAGTTTCCACCCCACCATGGTTTTCATGGTGGTTTAACCGCTGTGAAAACCGTGGTGGAGAGGAAACAAAGGGGTCCCTACATGTCCCCCTTGTGCTTCTGCACCTTGGTGTGCATGCAGGGTTGCACAACATGTGCCCCCCTGTGTGAATGCACACCGGAACTGTTTTTGACATTCCCATTGCGGTGACCATTTTCATTGCACCACCGGGGGAACATCAAAAAAAGAAGCCCAATAGACATGAGAATAACTCGTAATCTGGCAGGTGGCCTGACCACGGGGTTGGCAGTGCGGTGGTGGCGCAGACCCGGTGCCACACTGCCAAACTCACACTGTCAAACGTGTGTCGACTTTTTAAACACAAAGTATTTCTCTTGAAAAATGTACTTACTTGATTGCATTGATTCTGTGCCTAAAACATACATAAAGATATGTGTTTTTTTACTAAATTGGTGTAGCTCTCCTTACGGAGTTGTGTTCATCATTTATTGACGATTGTGTATATTTGCAGATGTCTAAAACTCCTCTCTGATACGTCTATGGCTGCTTGACCACATTAACCCCTAGAAGAGCACTTTGAGACTGCTAGAGCAACCTCCAGTCCACTCATAAGGGAACCCATGGACTCTGCACAATATGCGTCATTTTGGAATATCATTTAAAGATCGAGCTTCATACAAACAGCAATTAGTGGTATTTTTACTTAATAGTCTTCCTTTATGGAGAGTTCATCAATTACTGTACAATTTATCTTACAAAATCTAGGGTATTTCGAACTAGATTAATGCATATCATGTGAAAGAAAACAGTACATCCGAGCCTTCTGGAAGGATAACATTTTTTTATATTATGCAAAGGTAAGCAAAATAGTGATATTGCAGCCCAAAGAGACAGAGCATAACTGTTGAGCATCTAATGCTAACATTTCCCCAAACTTCCCCAATGCTTATACCTTTTCTTTATATAGACAATTGAAGCAGTGTAGACGTGACAAAGCGTGAACCTTTAGATAATGGTATTAGCAGGGCCATGTTTTTTCATGAGACAAATGCAAAAAGACCTTGAATAAATATACAACATGTTATATCTAAGGTTTTTACCTTCCATCTTCCCTGTTTCTCAGCCTCTGTTGTTCAGCCAGTGTGAGTAGAATGTTAGTGTGAATGTGATGTCATTGAAATGTTTGGTATGCTGTGAGTGGGACTGTCAGTTGGATCCTGGGCTGAGCGTCAGAGAGGCTGCTCCTGGTGGGGTTTGATTACATCTTTACTGGAAAATCTATCTAACCATCTAAGAACAATAAACTTATCATTTGTAACCTACCAAGTCTACTGGAACGTCTTACCTATGACACAACAGTGACAATCTCAGATGCTGAGCTAGCTGAATTGAGAATTCTTGCATTGCTGCATCAAGCACAAAAATTAGGCTTGAGCACATCAGAGGTGAGTAAACTTAGTCATGGTAATATAGCATGGGCATGAATAATGGCTGAAGCTTGGTAAACATAATAGTTTAAGCAGTATAGAGTAATTAAACAACAGCAATGCCACTTCACAGGAAATTCGAGCGCGATCAAGTTTACTTAAACAATGATTATAGGTCTTATTAAGAGTTTGGCAGATGGATTACTTCATCACAAATGTGATGGATATCCTGTCCACCTTATTACATGCATTATATGCCCTGGAGCTTGTACTAAGGTCATGTTTAAAAACAAAGTAGCTGTCAGCCAAACACTACGTCAGGCCCTAAGTCTAAATTAGCCTCTTCAATGTGAGTGCAGTTCTGACAGAGTTGAGTGAGACTATTTCATACAGAAAGTTGGAGAGAGGGGAGTAAGCAGTGTCTTTGCGGTTGATCCAGTGGAGCTTGAAATCAGCAAGCTAAATATGATGTGAGATGGAAAGGATAAGTTGTGTGATAATGTAATACATGATGTGGCCCTCAGGAGAAAGGAGAAAGGTGATAGTCATTTGGAAGTATTCATGAAACCAAGTTACTACCCCTATTATCACGTCCAGGTTTAAGTCAACTAAGGTGACTATAATTTCAGTATAGTGTTTGACAATAGAAATACAATATGGAGTAAGCATTGTAAGATGGAAGAGGAAGTTACCTCATAAGGAGAAAAATTAAGTGGGTCCCCAATCAGACTTTTTGATTCACCCCTTATTTTCTGGAGGCGACTATGACGTGGTCCTACCAGGATAGGAATGTTATGAGAATTAGGGATTTGTTGTTGCTCATCAGTCTTACCAGTATTTTGTGACAAATTTCCAAAATTAGGGATCTCAGAGTTTGTCCATTGTAACTGCATCTCAGATCTGTATTCATCAGGCACCTTAAAGCTGTCATCCAGTGGAAGTGGAGAAACAGTTCTAAAAGGTAGAGTTAGCAGGTTGGATGTGAGACGATTGACAGTAATCACTGCTTGATCAATTCTCACATGTTCACTTAAAGGGCTTGTGGTCAAGATTCTTTGTTTATCTAACACATAAGTAGTGTTTTAAATAAGAAAGTATTTTTATAATGCTTATTTGTGGACAGACAAAGTTAGACAAGAGGAAACAGAATCTATTGTCTTTATTAACTTGTTTTTTAGTTTATTCAGTGTTGAAGACAGATACTCTATTCATATCACACCAATTTTGCTATCTTAACCTGGGCATTAAATTATATTTTATTGGGTTATTATTACAAAATGATTTTTACGATTCTGGAATGAATGTATTTAGTTTATATATTAAACTTTCTAAAAAAACACATTCAACCACTTTAATCAATGGAGGAAATCGAAAATTGTTTCAAAAGACAACACCAATTTTTCAAAAGAAATGACAAGCATAGCTTTGGTGTGTGCTACTAAAATAAATAGGCAGCACAGAAATATATAATAATAGGAGGGCCACAGTTAATCATATCTTTTGTTTTAGAAAATAGATTTTAATAAACAATGATTCATCAAGTAACTAACAGCCGATATGAAGAGATAGCATTGATTAACCACTGCTTTGACATCCTCACGCAAACAAAGAAGAATCTGATTGTCAGTTGCAAAGACACAGAGTACGAAGCCAAAGAATCTATTTATTCTAGAAAACTAGAATAGGTTTAGATAATGCTGTTTAAGACACCCAGACTGTCACCCTACAGTGAAAAAGATAGGAATATTTATTTATCTTGCACTTATTATTTAATTGTTAATTGCAGTTGTACTGCTGGTACCCAGGGCCTGTGAATTAAATGCTACTCGTGGGTCTGCAGCACTCATCATGCTACCCACAAAAGGAGCAATGTAAAAATAAGTCTCAGGCATGCCACTGCAGCCTATTGTGTGTATTATTATTAAAACTTTTATAGCTCGCTCTATTACCACGGGGTATCCTGGCGCGGTGAGTAATTTAACAGCAGGAGTGATAGATCAAGAGCAAGTCTGTTAGAGTGGAACGTTAAACAGATAAGTCTTAAGTTCTTTCTTAAAACAGTAATGGTCGTAGAGGCTCTGAGGAATAGGGGGAGGGCATTCCAAGCAGAAGCTGCCTTAACTGAAATTGATTGGCCGCCCAGTCGGGAGTATTTGTATTTGGGAATGGCCAATTGGCATTGGTTGGCCGATCGTAGGGCAAGATTGGGAATGTAGAATGAGAACCGTTTCTGCAAATACGTCGGTCCCTGGCCATGAGCTGCTCTAAATGCCAACACAAGAATTTTAAACAAAATTCGGTGTGGCACTGGGAGCCAATGCAGGCTTCGTAAATGGCTCCGTACGCTCGACCTCCTTGGAAGAGAGAAGAGCAGACGTACAGCAGCATTTTGTATCACCTGAAGGCGATGAATCATGTACCCAGGCAAGCCGCTAAATAAAGCATTAGCGTAGTCGAGCCGAGACAAAATCAGGGCTCGAAGGACAGTCTCCTTGGCTGCCCTGGGAAGGAGAGGGAAAAATCTTCTCAAGGCTCGCAGGGAACCGAAGCAGATGCCAGTCAATTTTTTAATATGGTCCGAAAACTTCAGGTCCTGACCGAACCATACCCCCAGGTTCTTAGCTGGGCCTCCCATCGCACTAGGGCAGGGCAGGTCTGGGGGCCAAATCTGGTCCTTGAAGTTGACAGGAAAGGAGCCAAAAAACAGAACCTCAGACTTGTCTTCCTTGCACTTAAGTTGGACTTGTGCAAGCCACCGAAAAACTTCCAACAGACAATGTTGGGCTGCTGATGGGTCAGACACACCCTTAGGCCAGGTGAAAAGCAGCTGTGTATCGTCAGCGTAGGCCATTATTTTGGCTCCCAGCTGTTCCGCCAGATACAGTAAGGGGGTCATATAAACGTTAAACAATAAAGGGCTTAACGTAGACCCCTGCGGAACTCCAGTTGTCAGTCGCTTCGGGGCCGAAGAGTAGGGGGGCATCCAAACCTGCTGAGTTCTATCGCTCAAAAACGATGATAACCAGTCAAGGGCCAGCCCTGAAATACCAACGGCTCCCAGTCTTGCAATAAGCAAGGCATGGGGCACAGTATCGAAGGCGGCAGAGAGGTCCAGTAGAATCAGGACCGCTCTGCCGCCCCCGTCCAAGCACTCCCGAACTGCCTCCGAGACCTCGACTAGTGCCGTCTCGGTTCTGTATACCGCTCTAAACCCTGACTGAGCAGGATGTAGGGCGTGAGAGGACTCGATGAAACTATCCAGCTGTTTGAAAGCCACCTTCTCACACACCTTCGCCAGAGCTGGCAGCAGTGAGATGGGCCGATAGCTCGATGGCGTTGATGGATCTAGACCAGCCTTTTTTAACAGAGGAAGCAGTTTTGCCTCCTTCCAGCTTCTCAGAAACGAGGCAGTAGAAAGGGAGAGGTTGATGATCTGAGTCACCTCTTGATTAATGATATCCACTATCCCTCCCAAAACCCTGGCCGGGCAGGGGTCCGAGGGAGATCCGGAATTTAAAGCCGCCAGGTTCCGAGGCCGGCCGGAAAGCAACAAACTGAGCCTCTAGACATCGTCTATCCGATAATGAAAGGGCAGATGAAGTCGCAAAGGTCTTTTGAGCCGCTTCTAGGTCCAGTTGGATTTTTACAATTTTGTCCGTAAAGTAACAAGACAATTCTTCACACCATTGAGCGGAAGAGGGGAGCAGGGGTTGGGCAGCACATGGGGATAAAAAATGTTGGACAATCGAGAAGATCTCTTTACTGTTGTTGTCCGCCTTCTCGATTCTGTCCGAATAGTATCTGCTTTTAGCTGCCTTAATCGCAGCGTAATATTCCTTTTGAGCTGCCCGTAAAGTCTTCTTTTCGGCTGGCAAATAGGCTTGTCTCCATACTCGCTCTAATTTCTTACAGACCAACTTCTGTTCGCGCAGAGCATGCGTGAACCATGGTTGTGAGGGTCTCGATCGTATCCGACGGATACCCCCCACATTAGTGGAGGCAGCGGAACCATTCGCAATCCAAAGATTGAATGCGTCGACCGCCGCTTCCGTTTCCGTCATTAGGTCCGGACGAGTGCCGGAGAGGGACTCAGATAGTGACACCAAATTAATTTGTGGCCGATGTACCAGAGAAGGAATTTTTCTCAGATCCTTATCTAACTGCCAAGCGAACTTAATCAAACAATGGTCGGACCACAGCATAGGCATCGGGGGGGACAGACTGATGTCAAAGTTGGTACAAACCAAATCAAGAACGTGACCTCCCGCATGCGTAGGAGCATCCACCCATTGAGTGAGGTGAGCCATACTAAAAGTCTCACTGAGACGAGTAACTACAGTGGTATTCCCGGAATCCACATGAATGTTAAAATCGCCCAGCAGTAGGTAGCGGGAGAACCGTAAAGCTCGTGGCACGATAACCTCCTCCAGGGTTCCAATAAAGTTTCCAACATAACCTGGGGGACGGTATACTAACGTGCCACCTAAGGTAAAATGCGGACTAAGCTCCAAACAAAAGTGGAGAAGTTCTGTATCTTAAAACTACCATTTTAAGCTTTAGAAATAGACCTTTTCCAGGCATAAACCAAACCTTTTTAATATTCCCCTGAGGTAGGCCGTAAAGGCTCATAGAGTAAGGTGCAGTTTAATTAAAAAGTAGAACATGTGTAATTAAGTTCTACATGTCCAAGAGGTAAAATAAGCCTGCAGTCATTTTTCACAGTTGTAAGGCCTATCCAGCCACTTGACTAACACTGGATGACCTTACTACATTTAATAAATGTTAACTTCAAATAGGGAGTAGATAGAGATATGCAATTCATACTCAAATAATTGTAATTTAACATCCTACTTATTGGTAATGTCAGAATTTAAGTCACAATCCTGAAAATGCTACTTTTAGAAAGCTAGCATTTTCTTCTCCCAACTGACTGTGCCTTATGCCAATGTCCTTGGTCACATGACTGTGAATGGCTATTAATTTGGGGGTTTGTGTATTACTTTCAGACAGTGACACATATTAGATTTAGGTGTGGACAGAATGAGCCATCCTGGCAGGATGACTGGGAAGGGGCTATACCCAGCCCCACTTGCACTTCAAAGGGCTTTTCCTATAGCACACACAAAGGAACCTGACACCAGGCCTGGACTGCCTTGTGTCACCCCAGGCAGTATGAAGCCTTGACCAGGGAAGAACTTTCCAGAATCATTGTTGGGGTTGGATAGGGAGTCTCCCCACCGAAAGGCTTGCACCAGGTATATATATTGGCCCTCCAGAGCTACTCATCAGAACACACCCGGACCCAAGAAAGGTTCAGAAGAAGGACTGCTCTGCTGCCAAGGGATGGCCGTCCTGCTTGAAGGACTGCCTTGCTGTCTGAAAAAAAGGAAAAGTGGACCTGTTTGTCTTGATCCCAGACTACCTATAGTGACTCCAATGGGTCAGTTGGCTGACCTCTAGTTTGAGCTACAGGGATACAACAATCTTCAGAGACTTCCCTGCAACTGGCCAGCTGACCAGCTGCAACTCAACCTGCATGAACCCTGCTGTTGGTCTCTGCTAGCGTAAGTCCTTATCTACAAGAGGTGCCCCAGATCCTGGAATCCTGGCTGACATCAATGGAAGCTCCCCTATAGAAAAAAAGTGATAATCCTGAAGCTTGGCTCCTTGCGACCATGAACGGGCTCATTCATGGAGAAACTCTGCCACCTGTGACAACTACCAACGCACATCTTCAGTGAGACCTGCTCTTTGGGTCATCAGCAGCCTATGGCAACTATTAGCAACTCGTGACCTATACTTTGGGGTACACCAATGACAGCCCATGATGACCACGAATGCGAAGCTCCAGTGACAACCAGATCTTCAATCTACAGCACGCCTGTCTATAATGCTCGACTAGCTCTATGCAGCAGAAGCCTTCGCACTGGATTTGAGAAGGTAGCTTTTCAGCTGGACTAACTGTGACCTCGTATCTAACCCATGCTCCATTACGGTCAACTTGAAGTTGTGACTTTCCCTTAGTCTAGAGTGACCAGATGACCACAACCGGCTCCTAGGGCTTTTAGGCACTATTTTTACTAAAACCATTAAAATGAAATATCTCAGATTCTGCTGGTTGTTTTTTGTTGTTCTGATATAATTTACATGATTTAAATACAGTCCATCTTTCTAGATCAGTTTGAGATTTTTCTTGTGTTGTGTTTTTACATTATTACTGTTAGCATGCTGCCTAAACACTTTACAAAAGCCCTGTAAGTTAAGCCTAACTTATTTTGTGTCATACTACCAGAGGGTTAAGCACAAGTTAATGTAGTGGCTCTCCACCTATGTCAGGAGCAAAAATGGCAACATGGGAGAAACACAGAAAAGTGATAGCACTGGTTTGGTATGGGTTTAATTGAAGCTGTCATGAGTGATGCCATCATTGATATCACTGACCATGTCATGAGTGATGTGATATGTGAGGTCATTAGCAGGGCATTGTTGGGGCATAAGTTATAGTTAGCTCAGGTAACTATGACGGCTGATTTTCACTGGTTTTGTATGAGTGAAATCCGAGCCTAATTATAACGTCCCTGTAACCTTTGTTTTTTGTCACTAAATTTGTAAGGTTTGTTGAATTGTATTTCCTAACTATAACCACTAAACTTTGACACTGAGTGTGTGAGTGAGTGCATGAGTGTCTCAGTGGGTGTGAGAGTAAAGTGGGGCTGTAAGTGAGTGTGTGCGTCTCTGATAAGGGTAGACTGTAAACTCTGCTCTGCTGGCTGAGTTTGCAGAGTTTTGCAACTCAATGCTCCACTTGGAAAACGGAGTTAAGCAAAAACTCGGCCAATGGCTGGAGGGGCCGAGCTTACCAGTGTGCCCACCCCTAGACTTCACCACCAAGATTGGTGCATTTTAAGGGGCATTTGAAGAGCGGTACAGAAAGGGGATGAGGCCTCTGATGAGGTCTGAGCAATCCCACAGTGCGGGACTTATTGTAGCATTAATAGGGGTACTTGGCCACAACGAGCCACACCAGCAAAGGGGACGTAATCCACCAACAAGTGGTGCACCAGGAGCAGTGTTTGCATAGTGGTTTAGAAAGGGGGAGGGGCCTCCAACAAGGTCTTTGAAATCCCGCAGTGGGCGACTTACTTGTGAAAACAATAGGGGTTCTTGGCCCCTATCGACCCTCAGCAGCAAAGGGGAGACTTCATCCCCCAACCAGTAGTGCACCAGGAGGTGGATATGTAGAGTGGTGGAGAAAGGGGGGCAGGCTTCTGATGTCCTATCAGCAATCTCACTGTGTGGGACTTACTGGAGGTAACAGGAGGGGTAGTTGGCCCCCAAGGATCATTGGGACAAAAGGAAACTTCAACCCCCGAGTAGTAGTGCACCAGGAGGCACGTTTGCAGAGTGGTGGTGAAAGGGGCCGAGGCCTCTTTTGGATGACGGAGGCCCTCTCCCTCAGGGGCTGGCTTGTTTTTCTTCTTTTTTATTTATAGTAGGGGGGCACGCCATTTAAAAAAAAAAGTATAATAGTACTTGGGAGGTTGCCCCATTCCCTGGGACACTGCTATTTAGAGATGGTGAGGGGGCTGTGTGGACCCCCTCCCTGGGCCAAATTTGGCTCCCGGAACACCATCCCCTGGGACCTGGCCATCTTTAAAATGGGTGTTCCGTGGTCCCTGTGGGCTCCCTGCCTACTGCAAGAGCCAGCATTGCTTTCACAGACAGGGAGCTGCCGGAAAGGTAGTTCCCTGTCTGCTAAAGCAATTCTGCTCCGCTTCTAGCAAACTAGAGCATTTTTAATGCACTCACTTGCTGGAAGCGGAGAGCTTGCTATGGCTTAGCAGGAGTGGTAAAGCTTCCGCCAAGCCACAGTAAACAGCTATGTACCGGAGGTGGGCCCCCTTAGGGCACAGCATGAACTGGCCCAGGGGGTGGCGGTCCCCAGGGCAATTATTGCCCCCCCTTTTTTTTGTATGAGGGCCTTCCTGCGGAGGTGGCAGTTCCTGGGGCCAAGAATGGTTTTGAGGGGTCCACACAGCACCCTTCCCATTTTTTAAAATTGATTTTGGCCCCAGGGAGGTGGTGGTCCGTGGGGTCCGTGAGGCCCACAATATGAAAAATGAAACTGCCCTAGGGAAGTGTTGGTCCATGGGGCATGATGGGTCTGTGAGGCCCCCTCAATTTTATTACTATTAGCTCCAGGGAGGTGGCAGTTTCCAGTGCTGCAGGGGAGGCTGTATGGGCTTCCCCGGGAAGATGGCAGCTGCCAGGGATTTTACAAAACCTTGGAGGGGAGCCCAATGGGCCCCGACTTGTTTTTTTATAATGTCCCCATATCCCTAAAATTTGGCTTACATGGTGGCTTCCTTTTTTTAAATGTTTCCACAAATCCGTGGATCCACCCCGAATTGCACAACAAAATTGATTTTAAAAATGTTTTAAACCTTCAGGGGGGGGTCTCTCTGGAAACCACCACCAGTTCTATGGGGTCTGGGTAGTACTAACCTGCCTCCGTTTGTTTATTTTTAAAGATTTTCATGGGGCTCAGCTCATGCTGAGTCCCAAGATGACTGGAAACACTTCCTGGTGGCCGTCATCGCTGGGTAGTTATATTTAGGTCTGCTTTTCCATAGGAAATGCCTTTTTTTGGTTTGCTAATAACTCTGACGTTGTTTAATGAATTTTTACACAACGTTCCAAAAAAGTGCTCTACATCGGTTAGCTCTTGCCTGGAAAGTTTTGGAGTGATCCATCATGTGAGGCCAAACAAAAGGGCCGTCCCAAAATCCAAAATCTCCAAGCACTTTCCATAGACTTTTTTGGAATGTGATAGCGTGAAAACTACTAAACGGAATTACACTAGATTGACAGAAAGGCCAGATATGGTCCGGAAATCATGCGCCTGTAGTTTGGTGTTAATCCATTCAATAGTTTAATAGAAATTAAGGTTAAAAAATATTTGTATATCTGGACAGCTAGGTTCAAGGGACTCTCGCAAGAGTACCACATGCTCAACTGGGCATTGTGATTGGGCTACAGTTTTTTCTTTTCCTTGGACCACCTCATTCCTGCAGGAGTGAGCACTCTGATTGACTACCCACAACATGGAAACAAGTGTTGCAGTGGCCGTTACAGGATTCGGGGACTTTATATTCCTATCCTGAAAATGATTACAAAAACAACATAAGGGGACAGGATAGGGTTACCCTGCCCCCCTAGCCCTTGAGGGACCTCCCCATTGCCAAAATTATAATTTTTTGCTGTGATCATGTGGTACTCCTACAGGAACATGGGGAAAACATGGGGCATTGTTTTTTTAATAATCTGACCACCGGTCTGTGCCAGATCCCATGGTCAATATTTAAAATTATTTGGAGAGGGGGGACTGTATATATAGTCCTTGACTACTAAACTTTTGAGACATCCCAACACCACAAGAAGAAGTATGCAATGTGAGAGAGCATATGCTGAAGGACAGGGGGCTGAACCATTGCACACTGTTCCTGGAGACGTGATGCACATACTACAGCAGGGGAATAATCTGCATGGTGCATGTATGGTGTAGTAGGCAAAATCGCCAAACAGGTGATGAGTAAATGGAAGCACATTTTTGCAAATGCCATCATTAAAAAAGTGTCAAAGTGGCCGTTTGCTCCAACTGCTATTTAGATATAAGTGATAAAAAGAACACTAGAACAAATAAGTCCCAATACATGGCTCTTTTGAGAACCACATACACAAATGTGTAAAACAACATGTCTTTATTATGCCAAGCTGAGTGTTCGGTGGGGTTTTGTGACCGACCCTAGTCAATCATAGTGCCAAGGTGGAGGCTAAGTTAATAGGCCAACCCATACTGTGGGTAGGACACTGTTGGGGTTGGCATTATATAGGGGGCTGGGCACCAACGCTGCCACACATGACTGAGGAATGTGTGCTGTGTGGTGGCCAGCAATGATGGCTTGGGTACATGGCAAGGCTATGCATCCAGTCTTTATAGAGCACAATAAAGATTTGCCATCCATGGAAAAGGAAAAATGTCTGTTTCTGCTACATGTTTACTTTCAGGGATTTGGCTTGAAACCATGTTTTCTTCCAAGTACAGCTGACAATGGTCAAAGTTTGGTATTAGAATATTTAGATTATGTCTACCTTTTATTTATAAGTCTTTGATAAAACAATGGCTTGAAAAACTGAATTTACAATTTGCGATGCCGACCACAAAACTACAACACTGCTTTCCATTTATCCCCTTCTGAGACTTCAGATGTGACTGCATGCTATCCAATTTATTGGCACGCCTTTCCTTACATAATACAACAATCCACTAGGCCAAGCAATCCATGGTTCAACATTTGTCTCTATTTGATAGTTTCCTATCAATTGAATTGAATCAATTGAAAGCACAGCTTCTTACATCGTGCTCAGTTATCCTCCATTTTGCCTAATGATTACCCGATAAATCAGTGATGATAGAAACCATCGACAATCATTCAGCAGAAAGGCATTATTGAAAAACATCCATGAGAGAAATATTTTCTGAACAATAATGAAATGTGCTTTTTCTCTTTTCTCTCTGTACTTTAATGAGAACTTGTTTTTGTGTTTTTTCGCTGCTGTCTTTGTTTGTGATCACCCTTGTGCCACCTTTTCATTTCTTAAGCACTGTGTGCTCACTATCACACTGAGCACTTATTGTAAATGCCCCAAAATGTGTTTTCCTCAGAAATCGCCCATATGAAAGTCAAAAAGCACTATAGCTAAAACGGCTGAATGGAAATACAACAAATTTGGCAAAAACCTAGAACTTTGCCCATAAAAGTGTGCTTTTTGTGATTTGGTGAAAATTCATCCCGCTGTTTCAAAAAGTGTATGCTTAAAAATGTGGCTACATCTTGCCAGGCAGTACACTGAGGGAGTACTTGGGTACAACCAGGGAAAAACCAACAAATGAAGGGGCATATTATCAAGAGCAGCGTTAAAAATATTGCCACTTTAGCAGCAGGAAACTGCCGCTAAGGCGGCGATAATGGACATGATAATATGCCCTTGAGAATTCCAATAGAAGCCCATGTTCATACCAGAACATGGGCTTCTGTGGGAATTCACAAGGGCATATTCTCAAGCCCATTATATAGCGGCGATAATGGACTTGATAAAATGCCCTTGAGAATTCCAATAGAAGCCCCTGTTCATACCACAACATGGGCTTCTATGGGAATTCACAAGGGCATATTATCAAGCCCATTATATAGCGGCGATAATGGGCATGATAATATGCCCTTGAGAATTCCAATAGAAGCCCATGTTCATACCAGAACATGGGCTTCTATGGGAATTCACAAGGGCATATTATCAAGCCCATTATATAGTGGCGATAATGGACTTGCTAATATGCCCTTGAGAATTCCAATAGAAGCCCATGTTCACACCAGAACATGGGCTTCTATGGAAATTCCCAAGGGCATATTATCAAGCCCATTATCGCTGCTTTAGCGGCAGTTTCTTGCCGCATTTTAGCGCTGTTTCTTGATAATATGCCCCAAAGCTGTCTATTTACCTGGTTCTGCGGGACTAGGAACAGTCCTATGAAACTGAGGGCTTTGATTGGCTGGCTTCCACATGAAGTGAAATGTTGTGGCCACCATTCTAGGACTCAGGGACTTGGTCGCTCTGTCCTGAATAATAAAATAAAGACACAAATAATGGGGCAGGGTAGGGGGTACCCTGTAGGCTGTTAATGGCAACAAGCAGTCAAACAAAGACTACCATTTTTTTATAGAAAAAAATACACCTCAGTGTGTTTTTCCTGGTCACATTTCCTAAGTAAAAAGCAGCCAGAACGTATCTAGGATAAGTGCTCAACCCGAGTGAAAAATATGTGGAATGTTGTTTTTCCCCTAAGACTGTCAGTAACCTAGACATAAAGAAATAAAATAAGTTTTAGTCTGATGGATATCATTAACAAAAAAAGTATAACAAATAACTCTCGAATAATTTTTTTATCATATAAATATAACATAACTGGGCCTCACTTATATTTTTTATATTGATATATTCTGACATTGTCTTACCCAGAGAGATCGAAGAAAGTTTCTGACTGACTGACCCAAGGTCCACTCTATCTATTTTGGAAAGAATAGGGCTGACTATCAAACAGCTAAAGATGTCAGTAGCGTGGACATAAAAAACAATTGATAAAATAATTTCCGATCGGATGGATACCAATAACAATAATAAACACTTTTCAATACATTTTTGTCATATTAACATAATTGTTCTCCAAGTCTCAAGGTTGTTCTGCTTTAAAAGTAGTCTGGTGAAAATATTTACAGTGGCTGCAGTGCCAGCCCCTTGTTATTATTCAATTACGACAGGTAGCAATTTTGTACATTTCTCTGTGGTCAGGTTCTTCTGCCAAGATTGCAGGTAGAACTTTTTGACATCAGCACTATTGTGGCTGCTTATTTATTGATTTGCATTATTTTTCCTATTCCAAATTCACTTTGCCCACACTACACATAGGGACTTGTGACTGTGTTTATTTCTGCAATGCTTGCATGCTTCAGATCTTTGGCTTGAATGTTCGCCCCAATGGGTATATTTTTATTAATATATGGCACAAACACAAATAAGGAAAATGGCTTTCTAGCGTACACAGTGTTCATCATTCTTCTACGCATTTTAATTTGTGCTGGCCCACAATCCGAGATGTCTCCCCAGACAGAGATTCTCAAGCTTTATTTGGCTGCACGTTCCTTCGAAACCTGTCTTTTTCTCGTCAACGCCATCTGGCTGAAGCACACCGGTGACACTGAATTCTAATCAATGACGACCATTTGTTCAAAACTGGAACAGATTTCAAGCCATGGTTTTGCATGCAAGTCACAGTTATGGCATCCAGTTGCACAGGAGTAAATACATGCATACCTGCTTGGCATTCCTGTCATTTTAGGCTGCAAACATACGCTTAAAGTCCAAATAGGATTTGTAAGTCAGACCCTATATGTTCCCCACCTTTTTCCCTTCAGTAAATATCTTTGTTTAATATTATTAAAAATGAGAGCTGTAATATTGAGACACGCTAAGAGGCTAAAACAAAAATTCAGCAAAGGTGAATAGCCAAAATAGATCAACTTTGATAATGTACGATGCTGTTCGCAAATCTTACCCAAAAATTACAATATGCAAAGAAAGAAAGAAAATACATTTTAAAACTTTTTCTCCCTGTATGCACACTTTATCTTTATTGTTTATTTTGTGCTTTGATTTTTAACAGTTGACTCCATCTTTCTTCAGTAGGAAGCCTATGATAAAGAGTACTAGAATCAGGAATGTAATGGCAAATAAATGTTTGTGCCTTGTCTCAGATGTGCTTTGAAAGAGAAGTCATCTGTTTTAGCAGCTGGTCACTGTGCAAGCTTAAAGCAAGTTTGTTGAAAACTTTGGGACTCATTTACGAGAAACTCGTGTAGGATAGCGCCGCAAGTCTTCGTGCTGCACTCTCCTGTGCCAATGTGAAAGGGAAGGAATGCACCGTATTAATGAAATATGGTGCATTTCTGTCTCTTCCTCCTGCACTAGCACACAATGTACTGCCTAGCGCCAACGTGGCACCCTTGCACCATGGTGAAAGGGTGCATCCATTGCAGGCAGGAGAGGTTTTACGAAGGAACGGACACCCTCCTGCACAAAAACAATCCACAGTTGCGATTTCTATGTTTGTTAATGCAGCACACATGGAAAGAGGAAAAAACTAGGAGAAATGAAAACATTAGCTATGTCTGCTCTGGTGAGGAGTAAGATTTTGGTGCTGCCACTGGTTTACGTGATTTTCTAAATGTGGGGCAGCATCAAAATCCATGGCTATTGCATGGAAACACCCACCATTGCGCCCATGGAACGCCTCCTTGAAGCAAAGTAAGGCAACGCAGCACTTTGCTCTTATCTTTCCTTACTCCATTTCTATGAGACCATGCAAAGCCATGCAGGGTGGCTTTGCATCACCCCATAGATATAATTGAGAGGCCTGGATCAGGCCTGCACCACCAGAGCTGTGGATCACAGGAGTATCAAAAAAGTGAAGCTCTGTTGGTGCAGGCCTCTTGTAAATGAGCCCCTTTGATTTGTAGGAGCATTGTGAGGTGACTGCTCAGCATGTAGTAACACTGCCGTTATCTACTCATTCGTACTTATGCTGGGTCAATGTTCCTTGAGAGCACACTGAACTCTGCAAATCAAGCCCTCTCTGGCCATCCATTAGGGAGAGCAAACTCTGCAGCTGAGTCATAAAACTTTCATTATTTGCACATATATCGATCATCTCACAAAGGAACAGATTTGGATGAAAGGAGAGCAGTAAATCCGCAAAAACTGTGGATTCACCATCCAAACCTCTAATGCCATAATCAGCTTATTTGCTGCTTCTTACAAGTTTGAAAACATGCAGGCGGATACTCCTAAGACTAGTCAATAAAGTTGTCCAAGATGGGGAGGGAACATTTCCAGAAAGGTTGGTGGATCCTCAAACATGCAAAAACAACGGTTGATGGACAGTATGCAGAACAATGTCTACATTCACCCCAGTTCAGAGATCTTGGCCTAAATCCATCGTTTTTTTGCTCACCATGTCATTCCAATTTGAAGCCAGGCATATGAAAATCAGTCTTGACCCTGTGTCTCATAGGAACAGTCCAGCCTGAACTGCTAAGCCAGGTCCTTCCTGGACCGGAAGCAAGCATCCTAGGACCGGTTTCGGGGTTTCATCCATCTTCAGCCAGGATAGCTTGATTCCAGTGGCATGGGAGAACACAGGAACCACGTCTGGTCATACCCGTCCCACTCTGGGTGACAAATGCAAAAACAACAGTTGATGGACAGAATGCAGAACAATGTCATACATTCACCCCAGTGCAGAGATCTGGGCCTAAATCCATCGTCTTTTTGCTCACCATGCCATTCCAGTTTGAACCCAGCCATATGCAAACCAGTCTTGACCCTCTGCCTCATGGGAACAGTCTAGCCCGAACTGCCAAGCCAGGTTCTCCCTGACCGTGATGGAACATGGGTTAGATACAGGATCCAGGTTAGTCCCACTGAAAAGTTAAATTCTCCAGTCCGGCGTGAAGACTTCCGGTGCATAGAGCTAGACAAGCATTGGAGACAGGCGCTGCCGTAGCTCGATGATCCAGTTGCCGCTGGACTTTGCGTTGGTGGTTGTCATGGGTTATCATTGGCGTAGCGCAAGGTGTAGGTCTCGAGTTGCCAATTGTCGCAGGAGGTCACTGATGACCAAAAGGGCAGGTTTCACCAAAGCTTTGTGTTGGTAGTTGTCACAGAAGACAGAGTTTCACCATACATGGGCATGTTCGCGGTTGCAAGGAGCCAAACTTCAGGATTTTCACCTTTTTTTATGGAGGAGCTTCCATTGATGTCAGCCAAGATTCCAGGACCTGGGGGCACTACTTGGATATCAGGACTCATTCCAGCAAAGGCCAGCAGCAGGGCTCAAGCAGGTTCAGTTGCAGCTGGCCAGCTGGGCAGTCGCAGAGACATCATAGAAGATTGCTGTATCCCTGTTACTCACTTCGGAGATCAGCCAACTAACCCCTTGAAGTCACTCTGGGTAATCTGAAATCAAGACAAACAGGTCAAGTCTTTCTACTTTATACAGCAAGGCAGTCCTTCAAGTAGGTCGCCAGCTCTGGCAGCAGGACAGTCCTTCTGAACATTCCTCAGTTCCAGGAATGGCTCTGGAAGTCCAATATGTATACCTGGTGGCAGCCTTTGTGTGGGGGGACTCCCTGTCCAACCCCAACATTGATTCTGGAAAGTTCTTTCCCTTTCCCTGGTCAACGTATCATGCTGCCTGGGGTGAAAAACATTCAGTTCAGGCCTGGTGTCAGTTTCCTTTGTGTGTGCTGGAGGCAAAGCTCTTTGAAGTGTAAGTGGGGCTGTGTACAGCCATTTCCCAGTCACCCTGCCAGGATGACTCATCCTGTCCACACCTAAGCCTATTTGGTGTCACCGTCTGAAAGTAATTCACAAACCCCAACCGCAGAGCCATTCACAGTCATGTGACCCAGGACACTGGCAGAAGGAAATGCTGACTCTCTAAAGGCAGCATTTTGAGGATTGTGACCTAAAATCTGACTACCAATAAGGAGAATGTTAAATTACAATTCATTTGAGTGTGAATCGGATATCTTTATCTGCACTTTGTTATTTATTAAATGTAATAAGGCTATCCAGTATTAGTCAACGGGAGAGGTAGGCCTTACAACTGTGAAAAATGACTAACAAGGTTTTCACTGCTTGGACATGTAGATCTTAATTGCACATTTCCTACTTTTTGAATACAATGCACCATGCCATATGAGCCTTTAGGGCCTCCTTCAGGGGTGACTTATAAGTATTAAAAAGGATGGTTTAGGCCTGGAAAAAGGCCTATTTTGTAGTGAAAAATAGTTTTAAGATTCATACTCCAGGCTGCCTGAAACATATTTTTACATTGCTACTTTTGGGGGGCATAATGAGTGATGCAGGCCCACTAGGAGAATTTAATTGACACCTGTATTACAACTTGCAAGGAACTTACAAGTAATTTAAATGTGCCGGTTGGGTGAAGGTCAATTTTAACATGTTTTAGGGAGAGTGCCCAAGCACTTTAGCACTGGTTAGAAGTTTAAAGTGGACAGAGTCCTAAAGCAAACAAAAATGAGGTCAGCAAAATGCCAGTGGTGAAGTCAAAACGTTTGGGGGAATACCATACCAAGGATGTCAGGTCTGATGTCAATACTAAATTTCAGCATGTGATACATGCGTTTGAGAAACATCCGCTAGAGATCTACATGTCAATGTCCATCTTTCTACGGCGGCTGCAATTGTTTTGATGGGAAAACCTCCATAGCCACGGCAGAAAGTTTTAGATATGGTGCATTTTCCACCTCTGCTCCATAGGAAGAGGGAAATGTGCTGCAATAGTTGTGTGTCTCTCAAATTGTAAATCATTCTCATAGTTTTCTAGACCTAGAGTGGATGAAAAGTGTAATGTAAAATTCAGAACTTGTGAAAATTATGAAGGTGCTCCTATAAAAACCGAGCAAATAGTGTACTATAGAGTGTGATATTCATTCAGTATCATACTCAAGCATTCCCTCAGTCAATGATACCTATTCTCCCTGATATCTTATAGATGTTTGCTGGGGAAGAACATGCCCTTCGACAAGATGATACATTGAGAATCCGGAGACTGAACCTTCATTAATGTCCACGCTTGGATTTCCTTCTGGATATACACACCAGTTAAGTGTTCCTTGTTTGTATGACTGAGACAATTCCCAAATAGTTTCATCATATTACATTCCTTTGCTGGTACAATTGAATATTAACGCTGTAATGTTAGTTTGCATATTACTGTATATTATCTCTCTCTACAAAAGTAATGGATCAATGCTGTGAAATGCACAACTATCTCTGTTTTACTGTGAATGGCAAATCACTTGGTAATGGAAATCATGCTCCTGAATTCAACAAAGATTCGAAATAGGGGGGTTTGTGTACAGTGTTCTGTGAAAATGGCGTGAAGAGGCATACAACTGTGGTCATAGATGTTAAGTTCCAAAAGTATGACACTTATTAATATAGTTCCGAATACTTTCGATTTTGTGAGATGAATAGTGTGTACATTAATTGATGAAATCGCCATAGAGGTAAAATACTACCTAAAACAGCCCTAGTTTTGTTCATCTGTTTTGCCTTTTAGCAACACCTGCCAATTTATACCCATATGCTTTGTCCCTAAAATATAATCTGGGTCACTGAAGTTATAAAATTGTGTGGCTGCACTGTTTATTGCAAAAATATGGATCTGCCGCATTTGCCACAGAGTTCATCTTCTGCTGCATAATCTTGCGATTTTGACAACAAATAAATCCTTTCTATCTCAAACTTATCAAAAGTAACTAAAAATTAAGGGGCACGTGTTGCCATGCAGTAGAAGGCCCTTTGCAAATGTTGTTTTTTGCTATGTATGTGTGTTAAACTAGCGCAGCTTATGCCTAGACACTGTTAACAAGTGTAAGAATGAAAAAATAACAATGTAATACTATCAGAAAATGTGCCTTATTAGGTTGTATAATTTAGCTTTTCTTCCTGCATAATTTAGTCAATTCTGCAGCATGATTTGGTCCTCACCTTCTGCATAATTCCAATGACCCATCATAAAATGTGTGACCTCACCCAGTGCTTAGTTCGTTAAAAAACATAAGGGTTAAAAGTATAGGAGCCTGTCTGGAAAGGTGGACAAATAGTGACATTCGATAGTTTGAGGGCAGGCTTCCAAATGGGGGATGGGGAATTTCTTGGGTACAGACAGTTGCGCTCAGCACCTTTTTGCCACTTAAAAGAAGGGATAGTGACCCCGGACTACACACCATTGGAGGATAGGCTTCTTTTGGATCCCATGATTCAGAAGGCGGTGTCACTGACGTACAAAAAATTGGTAAACAACACTCAGGATTGCCTGGGTCCCCTGCGGGAGGCCTGGGAGTCGGATATGGGATTGTTGGACAACAATGACTGGGCGGAAGCCCTCCAGTACCCCAAGGAAATAGCCATTAGAGCGCTCTTTCGACTTGTCCAGCTCCGTATCCTCCACAGGTCGTATGACTCAAGAATGGTACAAGCCTAAATTAAGGGCGGGGGCTCTGAGCTAAGTGGTGGGGGATGTGGTGAGAGGGGATCATTCTTTCATATTTTGTAGTACTGCCCCAGGATTCAGAATTACTCGAAGGGCATTTCCCGGGTGAAGGAAGCAGTGGTGGGGGCGCAGATCCCGCTGGAATCCAGATGGCGTATCCTCGGTGTCACGGGAGAGACCATGTGGCCAAAGTGGGCAAAGTTGTGGCTAGCCGTGGCAGTGTGAGTTGCTAAGAGGAACATAGGACGTGCATGGGGGGCTGCGGGACCACCGACAGTGGCTGCGTGGCTCTGTGATATGGAATGGTGCCATGGGGCAGAGCAGGTGGTGTATCAAAGCCGCGGATGTCCCCATAAATTAGAGAAAGTATGTGGGCTGTGGACTGTATACAGGGGTCTGTAGTGGGTCTTTTAGGGTGTCGAATGGGCTCCTGGGAGGGTGTCAGAGGTATACTTCAGAGAATAGCGGGCGACATTGCCTATGATGTTATTTTCTATTGTATCATATATGGTCTTGGGGTGTCATGTTTTGTATATGCTTGGTCTACATATCATGTGTGATTCTTGTATCTGATGCTTGTTTTGACTTAATAAAAATAATTTAAAAAAAAGAAAATAGTATAGGAGCCAGCCACCAGTTTCACTTAATAACCTGCAGTTACACCCTTATGTTATATCACTTTTTACGGGTTTTTTTTACCACTGCTTTCTGCCTTTGTCACTATTTTCCTATATTTAATTTCTGCCATTTTCTACATTTCTCTCTCTTGCTTTGGGTCGACGTATAATAATGAAAAGTAAGTATTAGGCCCTAAATAAAGAGTGATGGTACCTTCAGTAACCAGCATAAAATGAAGCACTAAATTCACAATTGTTTCTGGCAAGATTATCATTTCTTGCGGCCGGTTTATATTTTTTAAATCTTTTAACTGTGGAAGCCAAGGCACCAAAATGCCAGGATTATAGAAAGTGGCCTTACTCTCACTGTGAGCCCCAGATGCCATCACAGGAAATGACATCTCATTACATTTAATACTGATGGCATCACAGAAAGCACTGACTACTGTTATGGCTGTCTGACTGGCAATATTGTTGCAGTTTCAAGCCCTACCCCCTCAGCCCCATGCTGGCATGGCTTCTTCAGGACCTGCCTCAGCCAGTAGCTCTCAATCAGTTACATGACTACAGATTAGAATGACTTTAAAATATAATATTTGTATGTTTACTACTAACCTTTGTTGAATGGTTAGGGGGGCCAACATAATGAGTGGGGCAACACCCCAACGCCCTCATGAAGGAACCGCCCCATAATCTCTATATTTTAGACGTTATTACAAAGTAGCTATTTCAGCATAGCACACAATGCATCTCACTTCCAAAGTATTGTCATCTGCAGTTGTTATCATTAGACTTCGTCCTTACTATAGGATGGGTTCACTGATATCCACACTAATATAATGAAATATTTGTATGGAAAATAATTAGTTGTTTTGATACTTTGAATCATAAATACAATATAAAAATGGTGGTTTATGATAACAAAATCCTAAATCTAAATAGTTCTCTACGGAACAAAAGCTGTCCCAGCCTCTTTCATAAGCGCCATGAAACGTGTTTCAGTGAACGAGTGTATTACTAAACATAAACGTAAACATTAACTTAAACATATACAGATGATAAAGGACTGCATTTTTAACACACAAAATTGAACTGAAAATTGACACTAGGGTTGCACGCTCGAAAACCTTCTTCTCTTCAGATACACCACAAATATTTTAAAGACAGATTACATTCAACATAAATTAGCAAGTTTTTACTCCCACACACCTGTTAGTATTAATCAGGTCTTTTTGGACGGTGACCTTAAGGCTTTAGACACAGATGGCAAAGTGGACTTGATGCAAGCCTGAATTAGCTTATGCTTGGCAATGACAATGGCTTTATGTCTGAAACACGTTTTTGTTACCGTAAGGCAAGTTCTTTCGTTTTTATATTTCATCGTCAAAACACGAATGTTATTTCAACAGGTAAATAAATAATAAATAATAAATCTGCACTGTTCATTTTTTTTTAATTAACTTATAGATAGCATTTTAGTGAAAATCTGTGTATGAAAAGCAGTCTTGAAGCCATGTTTAAAAAAAAAAAAGATTTTCATTGAACAGTACATGTTAAAGCAGAGGCATGCTCGCCACACACAAACCCATCAACTAGGTACTATTTCTTGATCAATAACTGTTCAAATTAAAATTTGCACAAGAATCAATTCCAATTACATCAGCACATATATCATTTACACAGATTGAGAAATTTATTTTGTAAATTGTCTCCGTATTCAGTGAATCCTCCAGTATTTACAGATCCTGCTTTATGCCACAATTGCACAGTACAAATATAATGCTTGTATCAAGTTATTGAAAAGAACGTCGGCTTAATAACACTGTTACTGCTGTCTCTGAGCTTCAAACAGGCGAAGTTACAATCACATAGTTGAGCGCAATCAGTTTGTCCACTTTGGAAAATTGTCAGGCTGAACTGAACTTGCAGGATTCGAAATTGTGAGCTGCAAAGCCCGCACATGAGAAAAACAAAGGGCTGGATTAAACATTAAGCAAAATAAGCACGTGCTTAGGGCAACAATGGAAGGGGGGCACAACAGAAATTTTCCATTGCCGGATTTACCATGGACCATATGGTGCAAAACAGCAAATGGTGCAGCTGAACCTATAAATAAAGTGGAAGTATGCAAAAATAAACATTATTTTCCATCTTATCATAAGTTTTATTTCATTTAGAAAAAGAAAATGTTATTTTACGGTTTGTTTTTGTTTATATTTTGAATTATATATATATGGGGGCACCAAAACCTTTTAAGTGCTTAGGGTCTTTAAAGGTTTTAATCTAGACCTGTAAAAACAAGTGGTTGAGAGCCACCTTTATGCACCCAAAGCACACGCCCAGTGTGCATAGACCGCTCAGCTGCATAAAGTGTCAGTGTGCATTCACTGTTCTGATAACATGAGCTACAGATGTCCCATACTTCTCTAGACTGACTAGTCCACCTTCTGCACTTAAAGCAGTGATAAACACATCAAACTGGGTCAAAAATGCACCTGAGTGATAATTTACAGAACGCAAACACTTTCTTTTCCACCCCTAGTTAGATCAAATAATATCCATAATTTATCAAATTTGGACTTTTCAGTTTTATGTAGAGTCTTTAGATTTCATCGATCTTGCATGCTAAATAATAAAAATGTTTACAGGTTGTTTGATACATGCCTAAACCATTCATGCATGAACAACGGGGTTGGAACGATGACCACGGCTTTACCACGCATGCCTTTACCACGCAAGCCTTTCCATTGAATTTCATTGTAAAGGCATGACCGCTAAAGGATATGCATGGTAAATTACAAACAGAGCCCCCGTCCTGTACCCTAGCACCCAATACTCCAGCCCTGAAATCCATCCCTCTCCAGCCCTTAAAACTACCCCAACTCCGCACCCTGAGCCCTAACACTTTGCCCCTGCCTAAAAAATGAACGGTATCCTAGCCCCCTACCCTGAGCCCTAAAATTGACACCCAGCCCTGAAAACTACCCCTTCCCCTCCCCCGCCCTGATTCCTAAAACACTTCCCCTGCCAAAAAACTAAAACTGACCCCCACCCATGAAACCTGCCTCTTCCCCTAGCCATGAGCACTAAAATAGACCCCAGCCCATAAAACTACCACTGCCCCCTGCCCTTAACCCTAAAACTCTGACCCCAACCCAAAAGGTATTCCAACCCCCTAACCCTGACCCCTGAAACTGACTCCACATCTAAAAGCTTCCCACAGCCCCTGTCACAATTACCAGGCTGTGTCCCGGAGCTTCCTCTGCCCATCCTTCCTGTTCCTCTCCCCGCCCAGCCACACATCTAGACCGCTGAATTCCTTAACTATGCATATGCGTGGTTAAGGCATATGCGTAATTAAGACAAATGCGTGGTTTAGGCAAATGTTGTTGCGCTTGCGTGGAAATTGCACACGTTGCTCAGCACACGTTGTAAACGCTGTTCCCCTCCTTCCTCTGTGTCATAAAATAAGGAATTGCTGCAAAAAACAGAGAGAAAAGTACCCAATGATAGTGCAAATTAGCACAGTATCTTAGAGCTGCACCAGACATATCATGCTTATTCACTTGTGGCATTGTATTTGAAAGTAATTTGTGTGGTTGCAAGATTGTATGAGTTACGAAGGTGCTAGCATGCTATGTCTTCTGTGAGGCCATCAGTCAAAAGACAGATGAAGTGTAAAACTTAATTTAAAATGTGTAATAGGAGAAATGTTGCACCTTTAACCACACTATTGCTATTTAAAGTAATGTCGTTTTTTGCCATGCTACAAGTTCGGTAATAGCACTTTACTCCACAGGACAACACCCAAAATTGGTGCTAACTTCAAACCATTATATACAGAAAAAGACTTAAAACCATTGTTATTCCCCATTTAAGATTCAATTTACAGTAACACACAAACACATGTTTGAGGTATTAGTGCACATGTTCCTAAATGAGGGCCTGCAATTTCATTCCACATCACAAACAGAAGTAGTGCATTTTCATGAAGGGTTCTTCTCTCTGTGCCACTTCTTCTTTGGAAGCACGTAGTAGTATTTCATCAGAAGACAGGAGGCCACAAGCAAGCTCTACTCACTGCACCATATGATAGGAGCAGTAAAGTGTGAGCAACTGTCCAAGTCCTCTTTTCTGAATGTACTAAGGATGCAAAGAACCTAAACACCGTAAATATGTGTCAAACTTTAACTAACCTGGCAATCTGGATCCAACAGGAGCAATATCAATCCCTATAGCCCTATTTCCCTATAGTAACTGATTACAATGCTAGGAGTAATCTGATGGCACTCAGTGGACACTGGAAAATAGGATTCGGATAAGACAAAAACAGAGACTCTGGGGACCATATTATCAAGAACGGGCGATAACATTATCGCTGCTTTAGCGGCAGCAAGCTGCAGCTAAAGCGACGATAAGGGGCTTGATAATATGCCCTATAGAATTCCCATAGAAGCCCCGGTTTGATGTCCTTCACACCACAACCTAGGCTTCTATTGGAATTCTATAGGGCATATTATCAAGCCCCTAATCACCGCTTTAATAGCAGTTTCCTGCTCCTAAAGCAGCAATAATGTTATCGCCCTTTCTTGACAATATGGCCCTGGGTAACTTCTCTCATTTTGGGGCATATTATCAAGGGGCTTTATCTCTGCTTTTTTGGCTTTAAAAGCCAAGAAAGCGGAGATAAAATTATCTCCCTATTACCAAGCTGTCGCTAACACCAGTTAGCGACAGCTAATAGGAGATAGTGACCATCTTGGGCCCCGCTTTGCATGTCAGTGATATTTATCACTAATGACATGCAAAGTGGGCGTGCCAAGATGTTAGCGACTGAAAACAGTCGCTAACATCGCTATCTCCTATTACCAACTTTTGGAGATATTCGCGCTAAGCGCGAATATCTCCAAAAGCTAACACTTGCCCAGGAGCAGTTCTTAGCCATGTTATCCAATGGGAGGTGGATAACATGGCTAAGAGCATTTGCTCGATAATGCATGAATATCACTGACTTTTCAGCGATATTCATGCATTGCGGCCGTTTTTTATCGCATTTGCGATAAACCTTGCTAATATCAAGGTTTATCTGCGATAAAAATCGCCGATTTGCGGCGATAATTTTTGTCTCTAAACAAGTTAGAGACAAAAATTATCTCTATTGGTTGGTAATATGCCCCTTTGTTCTTAAAACTGGGCTTAACCTGCTGTGCAGAAGAGTTGGTATCTAAAATGAGAAATAACTACTTAAGCATTTCAGCTTTTATATTCCTGGTCACTAACGCTAATATGACATATGATATATAATATTACAGTCTCTCTATGTTTGGCTCCCTGTGAGAGGTGGAAGCTCTCGAACTTCTTAGAGCGGAACCATATATGGGATCATAATATAGGATCAAGTGAATACTTGAATTAAAACATTTGATTCTATGTTATTCGCTACCATTAGTGTTTTGCAAATTAAATGTGCTTTGATTGATTCTTATTATAGCAGGGTTGTCAGCTTAATACCATTTCATGACTAAAGGAAACAAGCAAGTACTAATGAGGATCCTTCTTTCTTTTTTTCATTGACATAGACATTGACAGAGTTAAATCCCTTTAAAAGGATGACTTCCATAAACAATGTTCACATACCAAGGTTTAAATCCTAGAACAGAATGTGATCCCGGAATACATTTCTGAATACCGAAGTCTTTGATATCACCAGGCATAGTATTAATGTTCCAACTCTCACAACAGGAAGCCAGCTGCTGCTAATAAAGGGCATATTTACTTGCATTTCACGCAAACCAGAGCCTCAATCAAAGTTGTGGCGCTGCGTTGAGTGAAAAGTAGACAACATGCACCATATCAACTGAGATATAGCACATTTCAGCCATCTCCTAGCACTGGAGCACTGGGTGCAGTGACAACGCAAGCACGCTTGCACCGTAGTGCAAGGGTGTCTGCGTTACTGGCACCTTCTTGCACAAAAACAATTCTTCAAGGCATATTTCTCTTTATATGTGTGTTGCAAAATGCAGCACGTATAGAAAGAGAAAGTAACGAGGAGAAAAAAGACATTTCCACTTGTTACGCCTGCTTCAGGGAGGCATAGGGGCATGTTACCAACACTAGCGATAATTTTTGTCTCTAACTTGTTTAGAGACAAAATTTATCGCCGCACATCGGCGATTTTTATCGCAGATAAACCTTGCTATTAGCAAGGTTTATCGCTAATGCGATAAAAAACGGCCGCAATGCATTAATATCGCTGAAAAGTCAGCGATATTCATGCATTATCGAGCAAATGCTCTTAGCCATGTTATCCACCTCCCATTGGATAACATGGTGAAGAACTGCTCAGGGCAGGTGTTAGCTTTTGGAGATATTCGCGCTTAGCGCGAATATCTCCAGAAGTTGGTAATAGGAGATAGCGATGTTAGCGACTGTTTCCAGTCGCTAACATCTTGGCACGCCCACTTTGCATGTCATTAGTGATAAATATCACTGACATGCAAAGAGGGGCCCAAGATGGTCGCTATCTCCTATTAGCTGTCACTAACTGGTGTTAGCGACAGCTTGGTAATAGGGAGATAATTTTATCTCCGCTTTCTTGGCTTTTAAAGCCAAAAAAGCGGAGATAAACCCCTTGATAATATACCCCATAGTTTTTTGACAGATTTCCAGGTTTACAAGTGTTTGTATCATTGGGAATGTGCCAAAATCCATGAGTGGAGGCATGGGTCCCACGTGCTGCAACCAAGGAACACCTTCCAAATGCAAGGCAATGCAAGGCAGTGTTATGCGCTGTCTTGCGTTACTTTGAATTTGCTAAACCACACAAAGCCATTCAAAGTGCCTTTGCATGGCTCAGTAAATGCCAAAAAGGATTTTGCTTTGGGAGTGCACCATAAAAGTGACGCATCCACGATGCAAAACTTTTGTAAATCTACCTAACCCTAAGTATCGTGATTTGCTAGCAAGGAATTCTCTGAAACATGAGAAACTTATACTTCACAAATCGAAAATGGGCAGCATTGCAAATTTCTTGAAAGACCTGACGCACCCTTGGACTTGTAGTCTGTTCATGCTCTATGCCTCTTTATCGATCAGTGAAGGTGTCTCAATTGTAGTGACGTGGTCACTGGCGGCAAGGAGTACCTAGGCCACAGGTTTAGGCCTTGACTATGAGGGAACAGATACACGTGGACTCAGTATTATACTCTGGGCCGAAAACCTGTGCGGGCTCGCGCCCCTTTATTTATACCCTTGAGCGAGCCCGCCCTCGGGGGTGCGTGTGTGGACGGGCAGGGTGGCTCCGTCATTACAACAATATGCAAAGCATAACACCAAGCGGTGTCACATTTGTCTGCCTCAGGAGAATCATGCAACCATGGAGTTCCTCGAAGTGCCTCTGCTCACCTGTCTTTTTATCACGGCTGAGGAGGATGACAGTATGGAAGGGGTTTGCTCTTCTGTGTCACAATTTTCAAATGGGTTGTATGATGTGAAGAGTAAGTGCTCAGTTGGAAGTATTTGGTACCTGTGGCATTGGAAAATGTTTGCCTTGAACTTATCATTCAGGCAATAACGAATTGACCTGCTGTGATTTCGAATAAATCATGGGGATCACTTGGCTTTCCGTAAAGAGACAATGTCCCATCTGAAATCATGCTATAGCCATTACCTAGTGATATATGGTAACAGCAGGAGAGCTTGATCCTGGGGTGACAGATGGATTTTGGCTAACTATTAGTTAACCATTGCTGCATATTTTTGTATGTATTAATTATGCTTTAGCAAAATGAAAATGCAAGCACTATGGCCATAATTGTTATGATAGTATTTATGTAGGCTACAGCATATAGGTAGAAAAAGGGAATGAAGCACATGTCGAATCCGCCCACCTAAACTTGTACTCTCTTGTTTGTGTCTGCCCACGGTTATAGTCAATAGGTTTCAGTGAGCATTGAAACCCTGAAAATACAAAATAAGATGGCATACAACACCCAACATCTATGTGCTGAGTCTCATAAGATAAGATATAGTCAGGAATACTTATTATGCATATACATGTCATAGGACAATAACAGTGTCTATCAATGAATGCAAAAATTAATAGATGATGCTTTAGAGAGAGTAGATGAACATCATGGGGCCCATTTTCCCATTCAAAACTGGAATTTATTATTGTTTGCCTATTATAAAATCCTAAAAACATCACCAAGGTGAGGCATGAATCAAGGAAAGATGATACAAAAAAGTAGGTCATAGGGGCAGATTTAGTAACACTAAAGTGTCAAAAACAGTGCAACATGTTTTTTTAAAGTTTACTTCAAGCACAAGCCCAGATTTGCATTGGAAAGTAGCGCTAAAGTAACACAAAACGGAGGTTTGTGCTACTCTACAAATCTTGATGGGGTATTCCTTGAGTGATACATGGGCATTGCGTACAACCACCCAGAAATGTTGATGCAAAGTACTATCTACTAAAATAGCAGATAGGATCATATAAAACAATAATGTTTTCTTGTGGAAAGCATAACGTTTCAGGAACGTTTCCTTTTAAATATACAGAGAGATTTGCAGCACTTTTATGTGGTGATGTATTATGATGAATAATGAAAATAGGGACACATGTTTGCATGCACACACTCATTCCTGCTGACACAGACAAGAATGCCAATACATGGGGGAAAGGATGAGGAAGTCACTTGCAACCTTAAAGCAAGTGCTTCTTCTGCAGGTTTTTCCAGTACATCAGCCCAAAAGTAAGGATGCTACACCTCAGCCTTCTAATCATTATTCCAAGCACAAACGTCACAATCCTGCAACAATTCAACCCCCTGGAAGGAAGGTTGAAGCTTCCACAGTCCAAGATCAATTCAAGTCATCAAGAAGTCAAAGCTGCTTGCCTGAAAGTCTAAAGCATACGAAAAGTGATGGATGGAATGCGAGAGAGAAAGAGAGAGAGAGACACACTAGTTTGAACTTTTTTGCCATGGCTTCTTTTAGTTTTAGTCTGGCCCTGTCCAATGGTAGAACTAAGCCAACAGGAGACTCAGAAGATACAGTACACATAACAAACCATTGGGTCAGACATAACAGGACTCACCACAATTATTCAAGCATCACACATGTTTTGTTACATCCCCTATAGTGTATGGGGCTGCGAATTTTCTACCAGACCGACTATGCTAAATGGGCCTGGCAATCATGAGAAATATATTGCTGCTTCATCTGTGCTCTGTCACACTCTAGTGTCAATCTTGTGACCAGCCCATATCCTCCTGTGTAGTCCTTCAAATACATACCGGTACTGCTATTACTCCGATTGCTTCCATTGCCTAGATTAATTGCTGATTGGAAGGCACTGATTCTCCAGAAATAACCTTCATGAGAAACATAGGTAGCATATAGGTTCATCCAACCCTCTAAACTTCCTGTTTTCATTGACTCAAGCTCATTATTTCAGTTGACCTGGCCACAACCAGGATGGGTGGGAGGATGTAAATATTCTGGGCAAAGGAAGCACTTGGTATGATGAAATTATCGCTAAGTAATTGAAGCATTACCTCCTTGTGCCCTTTGCCATGATTAATTATTGATGACATTGTAGCAAGCAATACGTGTGCCAGCCAGGGCAATAGGGATTCATGCAACAAAGCAAGTTTTAATAAGTAACAGTTCTACTCCTATAACAGCATAGATGTCAGAACTTTAGACCCAAATACATAATGCATTCCAGCTTATTGCAATACATAGTAATGGGTCACAAATGTAGAAAGGGATGCCCAGGTTGTCAAATAGAGAAGGCGACAATCCACTTGTTGAGCTGCCCTTTACTCCCGGAGGTAAAGGTCTTCCTGCCTCCCTAGATGCTAAGGTAATAGTTGATTTGACCCATCTACTCAACGACTGGGTTGAGGCTGTAATCCTATTCTAGCAGAACCCATATTAATGACTAAAGAATGTGTACCTTTTGCTCTAGTGGGAGTTACTTATTCTAACTAAGTGAGCAGTAATCTTTTAACAACTAGACCAAGTAGCTCCGGTTCTTCCTCTGTTTTAGGGTCTGTTGAATAACAGAACTGGCAAAAAATTTCTTGTTCAGTATGGAAGAGTGATTGAACCTTGGGAATTAAAGATGGTCCCAATTGTAGGATAAATCTATGCTCAAATAATATCAAAAATGCGTACAGAGAGAAACACCCTTTCTGATAAGCATTTACTTGCGATTGCTGATCTCCCAATCTCCAGTCTGAGTTTTCTCAGACTATAGACCTGAAGAAGACGGAATGCCAGGGGAGACAGCTGTAGTGGAAGGAGCCACTCATGACTGATTTTCATCCTCACTATTAGCGAATGCAGTGAGGAGCGAGGGCAGGTTGGAGCAATTAGAATCTGCTCTGAATTATTTCTTCTCAACCTGATCAAATATTGTTTGGAGCACAGGGAATAGGGAAAGTGCATTTAACAGTTCTTTTGGCCAAGGGTATGAAAGTTCATCAACATCCAAAGCCTCCTTCTCCTTTTGGCACAGAACAGCGAAAGTTTTAAATTCTATTGACTGGCAAATAAGTCTTTGACTGGTTATCCCGACTTTTGACGCAGCTGTTGAAAGATGTGATGGGTGAGACAGAACTCCATGGAAGATGTAAGGGGCATATTACCAAGGAATAGCGATATTTATCGCGAAATGCGCTTAGCGCATTTTTTTATCGTTGCCTATCGCTGGATATGTTAGCGGAGAAAACATGCTATTAGTAACGTTTTTCTCGATTGTGATAAAATATCCAGCGATAGCGGTGAAATGCGTGAATATCGCTGAGAATACAGCGATATTCAAACATTAGAGACGAAATGCTCATAGCCATGTTATCCACCTCCCATTGGATAACATGGCAAAGAACTGGTCTAGGCATGTGTTAGTATTTGGAGATATTCGCGCTTAGCGCGAATATTTCCATCGCTACGCCTGCCTTGCTAATAGGCGATAGCGACGTTAGCGACTGCTTTCAGTCACTAACTGGTTGGGTACGCCCACTTTGCATGTCATTAGCGATAAACATCGCTGACATGCAAAGCGGGCCCCAAACCGCTCGCTATCGCCTAAAAGCTATCGCTAACATCAGTTAGTGACAGCTTGCTAATAGGGCGATAGAATTATCGCCGCTTAGCGGCCGAAAACGGCCACTAAAGCGGCGATAATTGCCTATGGCCTGCTTGATAATATGCCCCTTAGTTTCCAATTGAGTTTTCCCTAACACATTCACACTTGCCCGTTGAATAAACTGTCAATAGAGAGGAGATGTTGGTCTAAGCCCATTTTAAGATTTCATCCGCTACCACACAAAGAGAAAAAGCTCTTGTTTCCCCGCTGGTTGTTCATATACACCTTTGTAGAATTGTTGTCCATCCTGACAACAAATGCTTTGTTCTTTACAATAAGGGAGAAGGCTTTTAGTGCCAGAAAAACTGAATATAATTTCTTCCAGTTGGACAGTCTGTAGTGATGTTTCTCTGACCACTGCCCCTTAATCTACGTGGAGCTATCCAGGCTCCTCAGCCTGATGAGCTTGCATCAGTTGTCTGGACTACATGTTGTTTCTTCAGTAGTTGAATTCCTTTCACAAATCTGTAATCTTCATCCACCATTTCAATTCGTTCTTGATCTTGGTTGACATAGGAACTGTGTCCGCTAGATCCTGCGATGCTGGAGACCAATGGCGTAAGATGTGTCTCACCATTTTGTTTAAATAGAACCTTGCCCATAGAACACAAAATATAGTTGCTGCTATGTCCCCTTGCACATGTTACCATGTTGCTACTGGAGGGTTCTTCTCCTCCATGCAGGTGCGAAGATGTGATTGTGCCTTTGTTGCTCTTTTCTCTGGAAGCATAACCAGATCCAGTTTGGACATGATCTTTTCCCCAATATTAAATTGATCCTGAACTGAGACTAGGTGAGACTTCCTGTGAGTTATGAGGAATCCATGCTCCTGCAGTAGCTGCGCCATAGTTTATGTGTGTTCTTTCGTTATTTGAAAGGAAGGGGAGATTTTCAGCCAATCGTCCTGATAAACAATCACCATATTCTGTCTATAATTGTCCAGATAAGGTAAGACAATTGCTCTCTGAACGTGTTGAAGTGCTATTAGAAGTGCCAACACCATTGTAAAAACATGAGGTGATGACTTGAGCCAAAAAGGCAGATGTAATAATAGTTTGATCCCAGAGCAAATTTCAGATATTTATGATGTATCAAGTGGATCGGAACATGCAGGTATTCATCTTGAAGGACTATGGTGGAGATAAAATCCCCTTCTGAGACCATAGGAATCACGTTCTGCAGTCACAGCAGAATAGCCCTGAACCATAGGTTCACTTCTCTGAGAGTGAGCAACGGCCTGTAGTACTCAGAGACTTTACTAACTAAGAATATTCTGGAGGTGTAAGAAATTGTGTTCTAGGTTGACTAGGCAATAAACCCTAGTCAAGCAGCAACCACAATCCTAGTCAGTGTAAGGGGCAGGAAAACCCAAAATTAACCTGTGCTCACCCTTGGGTAGCTTGGTACAGAGCAGTCAGGCTTAACTTTGAAGCTATGTGTAAAGTATGGGGAAACACTTCAAATGGTAAAAGAGTGAAACAAAACACAAAAAGATTCCATACCATGTTAGAAAAATATCTCTTAATTCAGTAAATAAAACAAGATCAAAGCCACACAAATCCTATAAGTAGAACTTGCGATATGAATGTTTAAAGAATAAACTGTAAAATAGTGTTTAGAAGCAATAAGTGCTTACATGAGATATCTGGTTGCGCCAGACCAGGAGAGAATCAAATGTTCAGGTCGACGACGATGAAGTGCGGGCAGAATACAGGGACCCAGTGAAGCCTGCTTAACAAAAGTACTCTTGATTATGGCTCTGTCGACGTCAAAGATGTGGGTTGAAGCCAAAGCCATGTGTTGTTGTGGTTCCACTGAAGGATGGAGATGTGCTGGTCCTGATCTGTGCAGCAGCAACAATGCATCTGCTCTGATGAGTGAAGAGCCAAGATTTTGAGATTCATTACAGTCGTTGAGGATGCCGTTGATGGATATACTGTGACCTTGTGCAATGGTGGTTCTGAAGGCGCAGCATCAGAGCCAATTATCGCAGTGAGGGCGATGTGCTGGTTCTGGTAATGCAACAGGAGAGATGCACTGGTTCTGAACCACGCAACAGGAGTGATGCACCAGTTCCGATCCATGCAACAGGGGCAATGAACAGGTTCTGGTCCACGCAATGGTGCTGGTGCACCAGTTCAACAGGGGATGTGTTGGTTTTGCTGAACCAAGCACCTTAGGCCTCACGTCCAAGGGCCCAGGACTAGGGTGGCACCACTTAGCTGGGCAAACTCATAGATGGCAGAGTCCAGGAGCAGATGTGCCTGAGACTTCAGGTCAGGAGGCCTGCCAGCTAGTCCTTGGAGTCACTCTGGGTTCAAGTGATGCAGATCCAGTCCTTCTCATCCAGGCAGGGAACAACAGGCAGCAAGGCAGCAGATGAGCACAATGGCAGTCTTTTAGCAGCATAACAGTCCTTTTTCCTGGCAGAATTTTCACCGGTCCAGAAGTCTACTGAGGTCATCCTGTCAGAGGTCCCTTACTGATACCCTGCTGGGCCTTTGAAGTGGGGTAGACTTCAAAGCCGGGTCTTTGTATTGCACAGGAGTCCTTTCTTTCTGCACTAGCTCCAGACTCACTTTAGAGGGGTATTCAGCCTGTCGTGTGGGGACGGGACACAGCCTGTTCAGGTGTAAGTGAGGCTGGGTCCAGCCCCACCCTTCCATCCTCCCATGATGGCCTATGACACTTAAGCTCCCTTTGTTTTTGGCTGGTTAGGGTGAAGGCACAAAGCGCAACTGGCATTCACCCCAGACTGATCAGAGACAAGCAGCCAGAGCCAACTTTCTAACAGTGGTATTTTGCAAATTGTAATTTAAAATCTAACTTTACTGTAAGTTAAGATTTTAAATTCGGATTCCAGTGGCATCAGACTTGGGGATCTTAACCCTTCCCAATTTGAAATGACACTAGTAAAATGTACTAAGATATTTTCAATGTTATCTTTTGGGAGATATAGCCCTTGGACCAGTGAAAAACGACTTTAGGAGTTTTTGATTACCAGGACATGTACAACTTTAAAGTACATGTCCTACCTTTAAAATACATTGCACCCTGCCCTCTGGAGTGTTCAAGGCCAACCTTTGGGGTGGTGCATACAAATAAGAAAGAAAGGTTTGGACCTGGCATAAGGTTTATTTTGCAAGGTTGACATGGCAGTGTAAATCTGCACACACAGGCTCTGCAGTGGCAGGTCTGAGACATGGTTAAAGGGCTACTTCATTGGAGGCACAATCAGTGCTGCAGGCCCCCGAGAAGAATGTAATGCATAGTCCCTGGGTACAGGGGTACCACTTTACTAGGGCCTGATAAGTACATTAAATAAGCCAATTGAGGAAGAACCAATGTTACCATGTTTATGGGCGAGAATACAAGCACTTTAGCAATGGTTAGCAGTAGTGAAGTGTTTAATGTCCTAAAGCCCGTAAACACAAGGTCAGAAAAGTGGAGGAGGTAGGCAAGAAGTTGGGGGGGAACACCACTCTAAGGCTATCAGGTCTAACAGGAGATAAATCAATTTTCCTGTTTCTAGAAGAGGCACTGATACAAAGGCTTTCTTGAGAGGTACATTTTGAATCTCTACCCAAAGGGAACTTCCGGATCCCTTGGAATATTGGTGATGTTCATGCCTGAACGGGAGGAGTCATATTGCATACTATTAGATATCCTCCCCTTAGGACATTTAGCACCCACTGATCTGAAATATTTTATTTCCAAATCTTGCAGAATCTATATAATCACCGCCTAAAGGTTCCTCTATCTGAGGCAGAGGGAAAGTTGTTTGGTAGAGCCCACCTAATTTAATACCTCCTGGCTCCTATACTATTTCCTTGTCTGTCTGGAATCTCCTTTTACGATATTGATAACTCTTAGATTTTCTTGTAGACCATTTTCTTTTGCCTCTATTCCACAGCTTGAACTTTCTCAATGCAGATGTGTTATACAGCAGCATATGTGATTAATCCTTGTTGGCCTTAGATATCCTGTACATGAGCTGCTCACCAAACACCGTTTTGCCTTCTAAAGGAATGACGAAGAAGAAAGACTTCTAGGACAAGTCTGGTATCCAGTTTCTCACCTAGAGACTAGGTCTGGCAGAAATGGAAGTCCAGATGATAAGGCCATTGTACTTATGATATCAAATGCAATATCTGTGAGCAGCTTGGCATGCTCCTCCATCTGTGTTAGTAGTTTGGAACAATCAGTTTATTCCTGAATTGCTTCTAAAAGAGATTTGAAGTCTGTGACCTACGACAGTGATGCATACGCAGCAAAAGATGCTGCCTTTAAGGCCAAATTACTTGCTGCAAATGATTTTTTAAGTGCATTATCAACCTTCCGATCAACACAATCTTTCAGCTAACAGTCATGAGGGCTGATTACTATTCTTACAATCAGTGGTCCCTAAATGGAATCTATTTTTATATTTGGTGGCAGCACTTCATCCCCTTCTAGGAAAGCATAGGTGTTTTGAAAAAACCTGGGTACAGCGCACTGGTCTAAATCTTTCCACTGCCAGAATATTAAGTCTTTAATTTGTTATGCAGAGGCAAAGCTAGGGTTGGTGGTTTGGAGTATTGGGAACAAATACCTTCCTCCTCGTCTTGAGGAGGGGCCATGTCCAATCCCAAATTGTTTTTGTGATCTTGAATTTAACCCAGATCCTCTCTGGCGATATATATTTCCCTGAGGAAGTCATACTGGGCCACTCTTTAGCTGACTCAGAATCCAAAATGTCAGGCATTCTTTTTTGTTCTTCGTAGGTCTAGAACTGCCTGCTCAATCATTGATTGTACCTAGGAAGATCTTAGCAGCCCCTCCTCAGGCGTTTTAGGTGTCTTACATCTTTGAGATTTACCCCCCTAATCCTCTTCAGATGAGAAATAAGGTGACTTGCTTTTCTTAGTTTGAGCCTCTCTGTCCTCCATGCTAGCCGTACATGAAACTCCAATTGAGTGGAAAATAAAAACCTCATTCAGTTTAATTGAAAAATTCAGCTTGAACTGTGTCTACCTCTTCCCATTAATAATCAGAGGAGGAATTGAAAAGCAGTCAGGGCCCCTACGTTATGTCTCCATCTCCCTTCCATCGCTGATTGGCATCTCCCAGCAAAAAACAGGAGCCGGAAGAGAAAAACAACGCATTTGCAGATTCCACTAACCGAGTCAGCACAACCTCCACAAACCTCTATGTGTTGCTTCAGGATATTGCAGAAAATTACATTGCTGCAGAAATCCAGCTCAATGCAGGGGTCTGTGGTGCTGGGTCAGTGAAATGTACTGAACGCTGTAGCCAAAACACAGTCATGTCCCTAAGGTAGGTCCAGAAGACACAACTAAAACAGGGTGTGGACAATCGGTTGGGCTATCAGTAGGTGCAGGTCAGTACTTACAGCTTGTAATAATACTACAATCACTAATAAGGTCCATCAGGTCTCAAAAAAAGAATTTTTGCTCAACCCTTTGTAGCTTTAGAAGATGAGCAGTCAGGCTTAATTCAGGAGACAGGTGTGTAAAACATTTAATAGCACCAAAACAGTAAATAAGTTAAAGAAAAATCACAATAAAAATCCAACACCAATTTATAAAAATAGAGAATACTTGCATCCTTCAAATGACAACAAAATGACAAAAATCCAACGTAGGAACTGAGGGGCATATTACCAACAAGTAGCGATATTTATCGCTAAATAGTGTTAGCGACGATTTTTTTATCGCTAAGCATCGCCGGAATTTATCGCTGAGATAACGTGCTATTAGCAACGTTTATCTCCAAATCGATACATTTTCCGATGATAGTGGCAAAATGCGTGAATATCGCTGAGAATCCAGCAATATTCACGCATTAGCGACAAAATGCTCTTAGCCATGTTATCCACCTCCCATTGGATAACATGGCTAAGAACTGGTCTGGGCCTGTGTTAGTATTTGGAGATATTCGCGCTTAGCGTGAATACTTTCATCGCTACGCCTGCCTTGCTAATAGGCAATAGCGATGTTAGCGACTGTTTTCAATCGCTAACAGTTTGGGGATGCCCACTTTGCATGTCATTAGCGATAAATATCGCTAACATGAAAAGCGAGCCCCAAACCACTCGCTATCACCTAAAAGCTGTCGCTAATTGCTGTTAGCGACAGATTGCTAATAGGGAGATAGAATTATCACCGCTTAGCGGCCAAAAATGGCCGCTAAAGCGGCAAAAATTCCCTATCGCCACCCTTGATAATATGCCCCTTTTTAAAGATTAAGACTAAAAAAATGTGCTTTCTACTGCCAAAAAGTGTAAAGTGTCAACCATGGCAATCTGGTCACGCTGGACCGAGATAAAATCAGAGTTTCAGGTCAAGAGCGATGGAGCGCAAGTCAGATATCAGTGCAAGTTCCTGGTCAAGATTTTACCTTCTCACTTAGTCACTTTTTTTTTACTTTTCTCTCGTCGACAGGCTCGTTGGTGGGTCCTCGGGTCTTTCGGATGGAAGCGTGATGCCTCTGTGGTTCACTGGAGTTCTTTGCCCTCAACTTCGAGGACAGTGAGCTCAGGAGCTTTCTGCATGGCAAACTAGCATGGTCAGGCCAGTACTGGAGTAGAAGACATCAGCTTGACTCTCAACGTCAACCTGGTTTTCTCCTGGAGCTTTTTTCACAAACTTTCAGATCTTCTTGTGAAAGGGTTCCTGAAGGTCAGAAAGAATCCAACAAAACCAACCCAGGCTTCAGAAGCTCCTGGTGTCTAGGACTCACACTCACATAATGCACTCGCTCAGTCCAGGGAAATCTAGGGGAACCTGGTCAGATTAAGTTGTCCTTTCAGATAGTGTACTAGGTGGCTTTTTTCAGCACCTTTCTACCTGCTGCTGCTCAGAGAGTCCACTCATTATCCTTTAAGATAGGCACAGTCCGTCTTGTGTGGAGTCTTTGGGGTGCAGCAGGTGCAGTCCTTCTGAGTGTTATCCTATACAGTGTAGTCCAAGGTTCCAGCAGGCAGTCCTCGTTCTCCAGAAGTTTCAGCCAGAGATCTGAGAGGCACCTTCAGAACTCCCCTTTTTATTCCCTATTCTGTGATATCAAGAGGGGGACATACCTTCAACCAAGAGGTTGCCACCCCCTGCCAAGAAAAGTTACTAGGAAGTGTGCCATATTTTTGGTCTAGAATGTACATTTCCCCAAAAGTCAAAGTTGAGAAATGTGCTCTTTGGAGTGCAGGTCTGCCTAACCCAACCCACATGTGTGGCTACCTTTTCCCTATGCTCAACTGCCAGCACCTCTTCTAAACTTATTTTGGGGGCATAAATCAGGCTGGTGATCAATGGCATGAGGGCTGGCCTAGGTTCTGTGACATTCTTGCTGCGTTCTACCTTTAAAGTTCAGTTTATCTCCCAAGCTTTCCCTCCTTCCTGTTTCTGGCTTCTCCAGGAAGCAAATTTCCTCCCATCAAATGGCTGTATTGTTTCAGCAACAAGTCTCTTCACACCTACTCAGTGAGCAGCTCGACTCAGCGTTTCAGGGGCTGGACAATCAGAAGAGGCTGTTACAGGGCTGTTTTCAGTAACTTCATAATAGTAAGTTCTAAAACTACTTTTCAGCCATAGTTACAATAAATCTGACATTGGCAACTTATTGTATCTATTTTAACTAATAGTTTGATGCTTTGAATTTTGTTGCTACTACTTCCAATCAAAGCTAGACTATGTTAAAGTTTAATTAAACCTCCCCATCTTAGCTCATGGAACTAGCAGCACTGCAATGGAGAAAATTGACTTTGGCTGTTTTTCCCCCACCAGGACATCTAAAACATATTTTATAATGCCCCTGCTTTTCATAACAAGGCACCTATGGCAGACCTTAGGGGTGACTTATTTGTAGGGCTCCCAGTTTACCGTTTCTACTGATTTTCAAAGATAGATACAGACATTGTTTATTTAGAAAAATACTGAAAATTGTTCTTCTTGTGAGTGACTTTCCATGCTGTCTTTCTTGAATCACATTCGAAGAGCTGAGCAGATAGTCAGTATGGGGAATTAAAAAACAGAATACGATTTCCTTAAATACAGGCATATGTCTGTGTGTGTGTGTGTGTGTGTGTGTGTGTGTATATATATATATATATATATTTAATTGCGGTCGCCAGGTGGTAGTTATAGTTTAGTTAAGACCTATTTCCCATAAAGAAATCAGCAGCATTCTATTTGGAATAACTTTGGCGCCGGAATACGAATCTTCGTGAAATTGTCAAAACTGGTGGGGCGCTCCACTCCGCTCCTATCCTGAAAGTCTCGGGGTGATTTGTAAAGTGGGGGCAGAGAAAAAAATTAAAAAGGGGGTCCCAAAACGTGTTTTCCCATGCAATTTTCCATAGGAACCTTTAGTCGCAGCTACAGCCCGAACTGCAGAACGGAATTATACCAAATTTGGCAGAAAGGTAGCCCTTGGTTCACACTCCTGCCTTTTGGTTACATGGTGTAAAACCGTTCAGTAGTTCCTGGGAGAATCAAAATCACATATATATCTATGACCGCGGTGGATCCGCGCATCCTGAGCGCACCCTGAGCGCACACTTACGATCATGAGCTGCATGCTAATTGGCTGTCATATGTCTGTCAATATTCCTCACCAGAAAGTGTTGGCAGCCATTTTGTGCCTCTATAGGAGCGAGGCTATAGAAATCAGTGGAACAAGTGTGCAAAACGTATAAAGGGGCAGGGTAGAAATACCCTGACCCTCTAGACCTGCTTAGGGGGTCTCACAAGGACCACCAGGGCCCCCCAAATGAATATTATTTTTTTAAAACAGCGAAATACGCGCAGGGTGCGCGGATCCTGCCGTAAAGAAAAAAAAATGAAGTGCCGACTCCCGCGCTTCTTTATTAAGGAACCCTCGGGGGGCCAAATCCCGGGGGCAAAAAATATTTAATTTAATGGGGGGCCCAGAGGGGGCCCCCAGCCCCGGGGACCACCACCGCCTGGGCTGTAAAATTAATTGTTGGGGGGCTCAATCACCACTCTCCCCAGGAAAAATAAATGGGTGGGGGGCTCAAAGGCCCCCCAAGCCCCGGGGACTGCCACTCCCGGGGCTTTGAATGTTGTGGAGGGTGCCGCTTAGCCCCCCTTCTGGAGCCATCGAGGGCCCTAGGGACCGCCAACCCCAAGGGCCAGCCATAGAAAACAGCAGTGTCTTGGGGTGCCCACCCCCAGGACACTGCTGTTTGCTATGGCAGGGCGGGAGCTATGGCCGAGGCTCCCGCCCTGTCATAGCAAACTTGGTTTGTATTTTGTGAGAGAGAGCAGGGAAACCTGCTCTCTCTTTCAAAATGCAAACCATATTGCTTATCATATTGCTTTTCCACACGGGGAGCTGCACGTTAGCAACTCCCCGTGTGGAAAAGCAATACTGGCTCCCGAAGGACGCAGGGAGCCGGCTGGGACCGTGGGGCATTGGGACTCCCCCCACGGTCCCCAACATTGCATATAAGCCCCGGGGGATGGGGCCCCAGTGAGAATAGAAATTAGTCATAGGTTTTTTTGTTTTTTTTTTTAACGGTAAAATTAGGAGTCGTGCACCCAGCGCGGTGCTCAGCACGGCCCCCTGGTGCGCACGCGTTGGACTCCTAATGTGTAGGGGGCGCGACTCCAGTGCGTGAGGTGCACGACTCTAACGCGTTGGGTGCGCGACTCCAAGCTTATGTGTTTAGATCTTGGATGGCTCTAAAAAGAGCTGTAGTGTTTATTGAGAGATTTTGGTACCTATAAGTAAGTACCTAGGCAGAGTCTAAAGTTGATGAGGAAGACTCACTCTGTTACCCTCATCTGTAAAAAGTACACCATCTCTCCTATAGATGCCATTCATATTGAAATGCAGATTGTTCTGGTAAATGGACCCCATCCTATAATCTCGGAGAAAAGCAGAAACAGTTTTATTGACATATTTCCTATCTTTCTCAATCTGTGGCCAAAATTGATTGGACCAGTTCCATTTCTGCCTTTGGCATATGTTAGACTAGACAAAGGCAGTATGAGGGAAAAGTGACATCAATTCTCCAAAGGTGTCCTTCATAAGCATTTCCAGACCTACCCCAGTCAAAGTGCCTAGATCATTGCACCACAGTGCACAATTATGAGGTCAGGGTGTTGGAGCTGCAAAAAGAATTTACCAATGGCATCAATTGGTGCCACTTTAACCCTCTCTGTCCAATCAATTTAATGTCTACATTTGGCAAAGCTAGGTCTTTGTCAATGCCTCTGTTTTCTGCATACCTTTGGCATCAGAAAATATAGCTGTTATGTTATGTTATGTTATGTTAATAGATGTTTTATATAGCGCTCAGCTACTCAAAAGAGTGTCCCGGCGCTTAAAGCAAACCTCAGAGGGAGCGATGCGGAGGAGGAGATAGTGCTTAGTGAACAAAAAGCCACGACTTGAGATCCTTCCTAACGGCCAAGAGATTGGCATTCAGCCTTAATGACAGGGGTAGAGCATTCCACAGTTGTGGCGCCAGGCGTCTGAAAGAGCGGCCTCCAATGCGGGCGCGTCTGATTGCCGGGACCGAGGCCAAGGCCATAGAAGGTGACCTGAGCATCCTGGATGGCTAATAAAAATCCAGACGCTTCCTGATATAAATGGCCCCTGAGCCATGGAGTGCCTTGAAGGCCAATGTAAGAGCCTTAAAGATAATGCGCTTCCTAATAGGAAGCCAGTGAAGGGCTTTCAAAAGGTCTTTAGCACTGGATCTCCGGTGCAGGCAAAACACGGCTCGGGCAGCAGAGTTCTGCATGATCTGCAATCGTGTTAACAGGAATTCGGGAAGGCCAATATATAATACATTGGTGTATTCCAGTCGCAGGCCTATCAGTGCCTGGACAGTAATTCTTCTGTGGGCAAAAGAAAGTAAAGGCAGGAACTTCCTGAGCGTTTTCAGAAGCCGAAGCATTTGCCCACAAGACCCAGGATCTGTGGCTTTAAGGTGAGACCGTTGTCTACCTTTACTCCCAGATTCCTGACATCGGATGAGGCCGCTGCGGGTGGAAACATGGCGGCTGGCCACCAGGACTCCCATCTCGGATCAGATGGACAGCCGAAAAACAACACCTCGGATTTATCCGAATTGCACTTAAGGCTATTGTGTTGGAACCAGTCAAAGACAGCCCCCAGACAGCCTCTAATTCTCTCACCATCGAAGTCTGAGTTCCTATCACAGTAAAAGAGGAGCTGGGTGTCATCTGCGTACGAGCCAATCCTGGCACCATGTGACTCCGTCAGTGCCGCCAGAGGGGCCAGATAGATATTAAAAAGAGAAGGGCTCAAAATTGAGCCCTGCGGGACTCCTACCTCCAATGGCGGCACCACTACAGAGTACGGAGGGGCCCAGACTGTCTGTTGGCGGTCGGCTAGAAAGGACTCAAACCAGCTATACACAGGCCCCCGCAGACGAATCTCTCAGAGTCTTAAAAGGAGACGGCTGTGGGGGACGGTGTCGAAAGCCGCCGACAGGTCTAACATCACCAGCATCACCTATCCCCCGGAGTCCAGAGCCTCCTTGATTACCTCCGTTACTTCCAGCAGTGCGGTTTCCGTGCTCATGTTTGCGCGGAAACCAGACTGAGGGGCACATTATGATGGAGGATTTTCCGCATCCTCCGGGCCGGCGAAAGCCATCGCCGGCCCGGAGGATGCGGAAAATCCTCTGCGGACTCACCAAAGACCCACCGCCACATTCGGAGTCTAGTTTCTGTCCGCCGCTTTTCCGCCGCGGTTGGCTTACAACCGCGGCGGAAAAGGCCTAATATGGTGGCGGTGTCTCTCAGACACCGCCAGACATATTAGGATGGCTGTGCAAACATGCTTTTCCCGCGGCGGATTCTCCGCCGAGGAAAAGCATATGGATCTTCACCTCGGGGGCCTGTATCGGGCCCCCTGGGTGAAGGGTGTGTGGGGGGGTGCACATGGGGGGTACCTATGGTACCCCCCTGCCTTTGCGTGCACGAAGCGGCAGGCACCGCGCGGTGCCTGCCGCTTTGTGCCTGCCGCTTTGTGCATGCAAATGCACTGCTTTCATTTTTTACATTGCGGTGGGTGCTGCTTCAAGCAGCATCCGCCGCAATGTAAAAAATACAGGATGTGACCACCAGGGTGGCGGTCACATCCTAATTGCCATGGAGGGACCGCCGCTGCCCATGCGGACGGTCCCTCTTACGCAGGGGTGGCGGACAGACGCAAGTCCGTCCGCCATCATAATAGGGCCCTGAGTATGGTGCAAGATGTTATTAGTCTCCAAGAAATTGGAGAGAGACGCGTGAACGTTCTTCTCCACAACCTTGGCGAAAGCTGGAAGGAGAGAGATGGGCCTATAGTTGGCATGGACTATGGGATCAAGATTAGGCTTCTTCAACAGTGGTAGAATAAGGGCCTTCTTCCAGGCCAAAGGGACCACTCCTTTGCTAAGTGACAGATTTAGCACAGAGTTGATGAGAGGGTTCATCACTTGCGCTGTTTGGCACGGAATTTAGCTGGACAGGGGTCCAAGGGAGAACCAGACCTTAGCTTGGAGAGAAGGTCCAAGGAGGCAGAAACAGAGAGAGAGGGAAAGCTCGAGAAAGTGGAGCCCAAGTTAGCCCCCGGAGAAAAGAGAAGAGTTGCGCAGGGAACTGTACAGACGCCTGAAGGCGGAAAGGAAACCTGGATATTTTTAATTTTGCTGGCAAAGAAGTTGGCCAAATGAGCAACCCATAGCCCCGAATGAGAGCCCTTGGGGGTACTCGCGGGAGGCAAAGTAAATTCCTTCACTATTGAAAAAATTTCTTTGCTCATGTTGGTAGCTGCCTCAATTCTTTTAGCAAAGTAGGACTTCTTTTACAGCCTTATGTCGCGGTGATATGTCTTAACGGAATTCCTATACACCTCCCTAGACAACAGATCGTAGTGGCGACGCCATACTCTTTCCTCTTTCTTGCATTGCTGTCGTTTCTCGGCCAGTGCAGATGTAAACCAAGGCGCAGATGCCAGGGAAGAGCTTTTGCGAGCGGCCAGGGGGGGAGTTAATTCATCAAGGCGCTGAACAAGCCATGTTTGCAGGAGATCGAGGTCGGCCTCAAGATTGCCTGACATCTTGCATGGATAGTTTAGCAGTGCCTGGGCCAGCATATCCGAGGATACGCAATGAAAGGCCCGTGATGACTGGGTCAGGCGTTCATGCACATTTGAAAAGGTTCTATCCAGGTGCGTGATTTGAAAGTTCACCAAGTAGTGATCAGACGATAGCACTGGCTCTGGAAAAATTATGTCCACAGGGATAGTTGAAAAGACTTGATCAAGAGTGTGGCCCTTGTTGTGAGTAGGGGAAAAGATATAAGGGATAAGCCACAGAGGAGTAGTAGCATCAAAAATCCTGGTAGTATCCCCTGCATCTGCTGTATCCATGTGGATATTAAAGTCGCCCAGAAGCAGAGAGTGCTTTGATCTTAGGCAAAGAGAAGAAACAGCGGAATGAATCTGCTCATGAAAGGAGCCTAACGGGCCAGGGGGTCTATAGATCAAGAGCCCAGTACAGGATTGACATGGTGATAGTGACAGCAAAAATCCCAAGGCCTCAGTTCCCTGAATATCCTCTGTGGGAATGATAGTACAAGCAAAGCGCTTATCCACCACCAATGCAACACCACCACCCCGGCCATTAGCCCTGTCCTTCCTAAAAATTACATAATTGGGTGGGAGCGCATTGGCAATGTCAGGGCCTGAGCTGTCGCCCAGCCAAGTTTCGGTTAAGAAGAGACAGGTGGGTTTGGCATCCCACAATCCACACTCTAAGCATCTTCAAAGGAGGTCTGGATGCACTCAGCTGGTCTCTGTAAATGATATGGCAGTTTGAAAACTAAGAGTTTTCTAAAATGGTGGATAGAATGCAGTTTTGAAAAAAGAAAAGAAATGGTTGACTGTTTGAGAACATTTTAGACTGAAAAGTAAGCTTCATGTTTCTGTTTTTTAAAAGCTTGTTTCTGGGGGGCGTGGCCAAGATGGCGGAGTGAGCTGTCGCACTCTCTGCGAGCTCTCTCGACCTCGAACCCCTAAGCTGCGATATAGCACAGATCTCCCCCCGATCTGCTGGTCAATTGCAGCGGGGAGGGAGAAGCACCCTCGGCTCGCCACAAATCCGAGCCCGGCATCGAGATCGCGACAGCAGAGCGCTGACGACCGGACGGGGACCGGACCGGAGCAGAGGAGGGGCCTGGAGCGGAGGCCTACTGGTGTACGGAGAGGCCTTGGGACCCTGGCCGCGGTAATCCAGAGTGCGGCAACCTTCTCTGCTGTGGGAGCGTGGCACTGGTGGAGCCTCAGGCAAGACCCCGATTCGGGGGGACGACCGGGGGGGGGGGGCGGTGGTGGCGCTGGAGTGACACAGCCGACGTGGGGCTGTGGGACGAGGCCTACGGATGAGACGGGTCGACCCCTCCACCGTGAACTGAGCGGATATAGACCCGGCCACCAGAAGAGGGCAGGTCAGGAGCCGGCAACGGTGGGGAGAGCGGCAGAGGACGAGCATCCTGGGACACAGATGCACGGCAGCCGGAAGGGGGAGTAGGCCCAAGATCAGACCCGCCCGGAGAACAAGGCCTGGCTGGGGTGCGGCCGGGTACACGGCCGGCCTGTGTACCGGTAGACGACGAGGCACAACGGGCCCCCACGGACTCAGCTGGGCTCCCGGTGGCCGTGGGGCGAAGCGGGCTGAGGGTCCTCGGCCCAGAGACGCGACCTGCAGAGCGGGAGGGGAGCGATCGGCCCCCCTACCCCACCAGCGAATCACGAGGAGGACGCCGACCGAGTCACCTGGGAGACCCGGACCTGGCTGAGGGCCCGGGCAATGTTGTAGTAGAGACCGACAGGACTCCAGATTAAAGGGCGGCGCGCTCAAGTGACCAGCTCTACGCGACAGGGCCCTCCCTGATTGCGCCGCGACGAGGAGAGGTGGTGCCGCCGGGAGCAGCCCCGGGCCCAGGAGGACGGACACGGTAACCCGGGGTGGTCGGCAGGGATGCAGGGGGCACACCCGGACGTCACCAGCAATCCATAGGAACAGCAGGGACACAAGGCTGATAACGACGAGGGCCTTTGGAAGGGCTCGATGCGCAGGGAACAATGGCAGCCTGCTGACGTGGCCTAAGGACTGAAGGGGACCCGATTGTGCATTGTTAGGAGGGCGCAGCTGGGACGCGAAGGGGAAGCAGAAGCTTGGATCAACCCCACACAGTGTCCTAAAACAGCGGATTTGACCAAACCGACTCACTTCGGCAGTGCCCTCAATGGCCAGCAACAGAGGGGGCAAGGAAGGGGAGCGAACATTGCTGGAAATGTTGAACAAGGGAACATCGAAACAAGACAAAGGGCAGCACTCGTCGGGCCCCTCGGGAAGCTCGCTGGGGCAGTGGAGAGGGAACCACCAATCACTAGGTCCTTCCTGGAGTCCCTTTTCAGCTCCCTGCGGGATGATTTCCAATCGCTGAAGCAGGAGATAGCCGGAGAGGTCCGAGAAGTCCGGAGAGAGGTCGATAACCTGGGTGAGAGAGTGGCTACCATGGAAGGAGCAGGCCACTCGAGGGACGAAGAGATAGAACACCTGCAGCAAGAGGTACTGCGCTTGAGAGACCAACAGCTGGACCTACAGGCGCACAACCAAGACCTCGAAAACCGGTCCCGCCGGAATAACATCCGGGTCCGGGGAGTGCCTTCCGGAGAAGAAGGGGAGGACATTACTGGATACCTGCAAAGCCTGTTCAGGGAGATACTGGGTGAGCCAGAGGACTTCCTCATCAGAATCGACAGGGCACATAGGGTGGGTATGGCGCGTCGGGCCTCGGCACCGCCGTCTGACATCCTGGCCTTCCTGTCGGACTTCCCGCTTAAAGAACGCATCCTCCGCGAAACAAGGAAACGGCCGATGTTGCAATTCCGAGGGCACCCAGTTGCTCTATTCCAGGACTTGTCTGCGATCATGCTCCAGAAACGCAGAACATTTAAAATAGCAACAGACTTTCTAAGAGAGCATGGAACACAATATTCCTGGGGACATCCTTTCCGTCTCATCTTTCGGTGGAACGGCACCCTGCACCAGCTTCGCTCCCTCCAGGACACCTGCGGAGTACTTGGAATCACCACGACAGACGAGGAAGCGCACACACCGCGTCGAAGGCGAACCACCAGAGACGGCTGGCATCGAATACCTGAGCGTCGGTCCCCTGCTTCTTCTACTCGGCCGGATTCGCCTACCGGCCGGGATGGACAATACAATACGAGAGGCTGCCAGGGCCACGGGCTTGAATAATATTGCGCTGACAGCCTAAGATGACTCCGGGGGGAGATCAACACTGCCACTTTTCACAATGCAGGTTTGGGGGTTCTGGGGGGATGGGGGTAGCGGGCGGGAGTGTAGTGGCTGGACGTCCACTTCAGTAACTTACCACAGACTTGTCCTCTGAGGACCGGCCTGGGACTATGAGGTCTTGGAACTCGTTGAAGGGGTTGGGGTTAGGGTTGGAGTTGTTCTGCACCTTGGGTAGGTGGGGAAGGGTTTGGGGGAGGGGTGGGGGAGTGTTGTTGGGAGACAGGGGGGATCTGCGGGGGGAGAGGGGGTCATCCAGTGCATCACGCAGATCCTGGCCGCCCTAGCGGCTTTCATACACTTTGTTCTACTCAAGGAGGAGTCATACACTCTAACTTTTATCACCCCACATGCCGCCTATGCCTCTTAAGATAGTGACTCTTAATGTTAGGGGATTAAACAAACCAGTTAAGAGACGGGCTGTATTGTCTTTGCTGGAGAGCACCCAAGCGGACATTTGTCTTCTCCAGGAGACCCACTTGCTGCTCCGTGATTCCCACAGATTACGTTCCCACAAGTTCCCGATACAGTTTTTTTCTTCTAGCAACACTAAGACTGCGGGGGTGGCGATCCTGGTGGCCCGACACTTCAGGGGGGAGGTCCTCCATAAACACACCGAACACAAGGGCAGGCTGTTAGCTTATAGGTTTAGGATTGGGGATGTTGCCTTCACGGTGGGGTCCCTGTACAGCCCCAATGAACAGCAGGAGCGCTTCTTGTGATCGGCACTAGTAGACGTCACTGCCTCGCAAGATAAGCACATCGTTCTCGGAGGCGACTTCAATATGGTTTTCGACTCTAGACAAATCCGCGCAAAGATGTCCGCAAGTTTGGGGAGTTCTCAGCCGGGTGTAAAGCGCAGTTGTCAGAAGTGGACCTCCATGATCTCTGGCGTAGCATGCTTCCCACTGACAGGGAATATTCATACTATTCCCACTCACATAAAACGCACGCGAGACTGGACCATCTTCTGGTTACAAGCCCGGTATGTGCGTTGGCATCAGAGGCGGAGATGGGGGTGATCTCCCTCTCAGACCACGCCCCAGTCTCTACCACGCTACACCTGCCGCCGGTGTCTTGCCCTCCCAGGGTCTGGCGCCTCAGGGACACGTTATTGCACAGGAAGGAGGTAGTCAAGCGCATAACGGAAACCATCCAGGATTATCTGTCCCACAATGACAACCCCGACACTTCCCTGGCGACGCGTTGGGCGGCCTTAAAAGCAGTACTTAGGGGGGAGTTTCTGGCCATCTCCTCGGCCGAAAATAAAGAACGGCAGAGTAAGAGGGATGAACTCACCTAGCGGGTCCGCAAGCTTGAACAAATGCACCGCCGGACTGGCGCCCCCCGGATCTGGAAACAGCTCAGGGGAGCGAGGAAACTCCTGGAGGCCCTGGATATGGACCACGCGGAGTATGCTGCGCTCCGTTTACGCCATACCTATTATACGGGGGGACGACCGAGGTGGCCGCCTATTAGCTAATAGGCTCCGGGTGACTCACCAGCGACAGATGGTGAAGGAGGTCTGCGACTCCACGGAGTTGATGGCCACAGAGGACGCCCATATTTCAGACTCCTTCCGTAGGTTCTACGCTGGTCTCTATGCCGGAGACTCCCCGGATGAGCCTGCGACGATGGCATACCTGCTCCGTTACCCTCCCTTCCTTGGCCCACTCGCAGGCAGAATACCTGGGCAGAGATATTCGAATCGAAGAGGTGATTTCTGCGATCGCCAAACTAAAGCACGGTAATGCTCCGGGGCCAGACGGGTATACGTCTCTCTTCTACAAGACATTCTGCACGTTATTGGCTCCGCTTCTCACCCTCCTGTTTAACTTGTTCGCTACTCCGGGGGCCATCCCGCCTGACCTCCTACGGGCCTCTCTCACGGTCATCCCCACACCTGGGAAGGACCGGACACAATGCGGCTCCTACAGGTCGATATCTCTCTTTTTTTTTTTAAAACCTTTATTTATCTTATACATAGTACACAGCGTCTGCCTACAACCACTACGGGCCGGCCGCTATGACAATCAACAACATTCCAGGTCGTCTTACTAGTCGGAAAAGCTAAAAATAAGAGTGCCACGGTGTATTAGCAGCAGACATAAGAAGAATAACGTAGGTTTCATTTTATAAATTTAAAGAGGTGTCATACATTCAGACCAGACAACCGAAAGGGCGAGCCATACGAAATAATATCAACTAAAGGAGTAGCAATAGTTAGGATTTGTGCGTTGAACATTGCAGGCAGGATACATAAGCACTACACTTCATTCCGCGCCAGTCAGTGCCTACCCAGTCAATATACCACTGCAGGATTTATTTGCGAACTTAACCACTATATAGCAGGACGTGAGAGGGCACATTCTTACAGCAGGAAGAAAGGATCCAGTGTCATACAATAAAGCGAGTTTTACGTGGAACAAGCCATGTAAAAGGATACAGGCCCTCTAAGAAATATAATCGGGAAGTGAAAACAGAATATGCGAGCATTCAATGGCTGTGTACTAATATCAACGCCGTACACACAAAATCCAATAAACAGTGCAAACAACATAATCACAGAGTGCTAAATCCTACCCAAAAGGAACACCACCCGACCCCCCGTCTGATCTAAAATATACGAAAATATTTAAAATTGAAAAAGGAAAAAGAAATAAAAGAAATAGAGAAGGAGAAACACAATCGTGCAAGATGGTCTCCACCCCGGGCCAGGCATCCCGCAGCTAATAATACAGAAGAAAGTAGAGAGCTGGCGAGAAGAAGGGTATGGCAGTCGCAACGGAGCATCGAAACAGATAAAAGTGGCATAGCGACAGACCCCAACCCACTCATGCCAGAGAAGGCGAGGACAGAAGGGGCACCGCTATAAAGGGATAGAAAAGGGCCATAGAACCAAAAAAAAAAAAAAAAAACCTCTGAAAGACCCCGCCCACCCGTCCCACCCCGCACCCCTGCAGAAGGCTACGGCCTACCCTCCCAACAGCGTGCCTGTCGCCCTAATCCGAAACCCGAAATATAGTAAAGAAAAAAAGTAGAATAAGGAGACAAAAAGAAGGAGGAAAGGGAATATAAAACAAAAATAAGATGTGAGGGAGGAGCCAGAGGATATGAACAAACACACTCGGCTACGATCCCCCCCCCGACCAGCAAATGACTAATTATCAAAGCAATGCTACACCATTCACATACAGCAAAAACCCGCAGGGGGGGGAGGGGGGAAATTTTAACGTTTCACAATGTCGAGAGTACAAGCATCAGTGCAACGAACAGGTAAACCAGCAGTCCATCAGTGTCTTGCAACTCACCCCCAGCCCTTCCTAATCACGAAACCAACCCAATAAAGGATAACAAGGAGCGGACCCCCCAGCACAGAATAATCGTAATGTTGACCAGGGTTACGGCAATGATGTAGAGTAGGGAGAGCCACCACACCAATGGAATACAAAAAGTCAAAGAAGCAAGTCAATTGTAGCAGCAACGACAGGGCAAGCAAAAGCAAGCCGGAGTCCAGTTTCGCAGTTCGACAATGCAAAGGTACCCCACCAGGACAAAAGCTCGAATCCATCGAAGCGGGAGCAAACAGCGGTCCACCATAGTTCCCAATTGTCCGGGAAGGAGCAGATCTCGGCGTCGTGTGCAAGTCCTCGAAGTCCGGGCGGTGAGAAAGCGGAGGTTCAAAAGCCACCGGCCCATCAAGCGGCCGAAGAACAGCGACAGCAACTCCTGGCGCAGCCGAAGGGGGTAAAGCAATGGAGGCATCAGGACGATAGGGATGCAAGAAAGAGCGACGACCCAAAATGGCGGCGGGCCGCATGGGGTCGGTAGAAGCACCGGGGGCCAAGACAGCGTACAAGGACATCAAGGCGTCCAGGACATCTCCGAGCGTGGGCGCTCGAGCACACGCCCAGGCCTCCGCGCAATCCGGCCAGCAAGGTTCGTCGGTGCAGAGCGGATCACTCCCCACGTTGTTGGCAGCCATTTTGTGAGTTTCGCCGCCCCGCACTCCACCGCGGGCCCCCAAACAGCTCCCAAATGTAGGACTTTACAGACCTCCGGAGGCTCCCAACCACGGCCCCACCAGCACAGAACGGGCCGGCGCTCAATGGGGGGGGGGCCCCTCCGAGCAGTGGCGGGCCCACAAGCGAGAGCCAGGCGCGGGGTCCAGGGCTGCCGGACAGAACAAAGGCAAAGGGACCCCTTCACACAGTCAGCACCCGACACATCTCGTCCCCCTCCAGCCGCACGGACCACAAATCGGGGCCGGTTCAGGATCGCCGGGGCATACACACAACGGCTCCCATCAGTGGCCCACCCTCGCGGCCGGGGCCGGCAATCTCAGCACCGCCGGTCGGGTCCCACAGGCGAGGTCCCGGTCTCGAGCGCCCGGAGGCCCCAATCCCACCGAGGGCACAGCTGCGGACCCACAGCACGCAGGAGCCTCCGGACCAGACGGTGAGTAAGAGTGGGTCGCTAAAATCCAAAATCTGTAGTGAAGTATCGTCGCAGTACAGGATATATTGCAGGATATTCGAGGTTGGCTAGAGGGCCGACGGAGCCGAGCTAAAAGGCGGCCATTACGCTCGCGAGCTAGGCTCCTCCGTCGATATCTCTCTTAAACGTATATCTTAAGCTATATACCAGGATCCTGGCGGCCCGACTGGCCCTCCACCTACCGGGACTTATAGAACCGGATCAGGCGGGGTTCGTTCCCCCAAGAGGATCGTTCACCTCATAGAGAAGGCCTCCCGAATCCCCGGAGAAAGATTGATGTTAGCGGTGGACGCCGAGAAGGCGTTCGACCGAGTACACTGGCCATTTCTAGAACAGGTCCTGGAGAGGGTAGGTATAGGAGAGAAATTTCGGTCCATGATCCTTAATTGTTATAAATTCCCAACGGCGGTGGTACGGGTAAATGGTTACAACTCGCGGAGCTTTGACATCGAGAGGGGTACTAGGCAGGGATGCCCGCTCTCACCCTTACTCTTCGCCCTTTATATGGATCCCCTCGCCCAACGAATACGCACCAATCCGGCGGCGACGGGGATACGGTTCAGGGGCTTCACACACACCATAAGCCTCTATGCCGACGATATTATACTGTCGCTGGATGATCCCCGGTCGGCCCTACCAGCGTGTATAAGGAAGCTGGACTCCTTTGCGGCCGTCGCGGGTTTTAGGATGAATATGGGGAAATCAGTGGCGCCAGACATGTCCCTTACGCCAGCCACTAGATCTTATTTACAGGGCCTGTTTCCAATGCTTTGGACGTCTTACCTGGGGATTCAATTGGCCCCCACCTTGCCGGCTATGGTATTGGCTAACTACACCACCTTAGGCAAGAAAGTTCGGGAGGAACTCGGACGATGGAATCGCGATAGCCGCGGTGAAAATGACGGTCCTGCCCCAGATACTGTACCTGTTCAGAGCCTTGCCTCTCCAACCGCCTGCTGGATGGATCCATCAGATGCAGGCAGACCTCTCGCATTTTATTTGGCAAGGCAGGAAGCCCAGGATGAAGAGATCACTCTCTATGCTAGCCCCTGAGGCTGGAGGACTGGGGGTACCAGATCTCCGCAAGTTCTTCCAAGCGGCACAGCTGCGCTATCTAGTGGAATGGAGTAGATGGGAATCGGACAATCACTGGCTCTTCCAGGATCAGGCAGTGGCGGGCCGACCCCTACAAGAGGTGCCATTTCTGCGCCGGGCTCACCACCCCGCGAACTTATATGCCTCATTTATTACCAGGGTGGCCCTGCGGGTGTGGGATGCCACCAACATCGCTCACAATCTCACCACATTCCCCTTGCCACTCACACCCTTGGTCGACAATCTGGACTTTACTCCGGGGATGGAAGGCCGGGCCTTCACCCATTGGCGTGCGGCCGGGTGTCGCGCCCTGTGCCATATGTACGACCCAGAGGGCGTCATCCCCTTCCCTTGCTTACGGCAGGAATATTCATTCCCAGAGAGAGAACGACTCCGTTACATGCAAGTGCGTCACTGGGCTTTACAACCGCAGGTATGGGAGGCGGCAGATAGGCGATTCCTCCCCTATGAGAAGTGGCTCACGTCCCGCACATCGGATACGAAACTGATAACCGACCTCTATCAGCTACTGCAACCTCCTTCTACACACTTCTACAACCCGGGGAAGGAACGTTGGGAACGGGAGTTGGGCAGGACATTGAGCCATAAGGAATGGGAGAAGATTTTATACAGGGCACGGCACTCAGCATACCATATGGGACTCACTGAAACATTGATGAAGTTCTCTACCTATTGGTACTATACCCCGGAGCGCGTACATGAAATGGACCGTCGTAAAGACAACACTTGTTGGAGGGGATGCGGGCAAGTGGGCACACTGACACACATTCTATGGGACTGCCCGCTCCTAGACTCATACTGGAAAGAAGTGATAGATGAAGTTGACTCCCACTTCAACACCGAATTGCCATGTTTTCCAGCCTACATATTGCTAGGACTCCCCAACAGGTTAATGTATCCCCTTAAATCCTGCAGAGGCAGACAGATAGCTATTGCATTGGGCTCAGCAATACAGAACGTCCTACTACGCTGGCGCACCACCACGCTTCCCTCCATCACAGGCTGGCTCCATAGATTATGGCATGTCTTAGGCATGGAGAAATTATCACTCACAGTGGCAGGGGATATAGAGCAGTTTAATGACCTCTAGCAACCGTTCCGGTCTCTACTGCTTGCTGAATTTAAGGAAATCACCTGCCCAAGGTATCTCTGCCTCTTGAGGCTCACGACACCTGAGGGGTCTACCTCCTGAATGATCGTTGGGCTGGGTTCCTTATTTAAAGAGTGACCAGGGTAGAAGACACAGGATATGACTGCGCACTGGACGACGGGGGGGTAGGGGTAAGGGGGTTGGGGAGTTGGGGTTCGGGGGGGAAGTTTTCTAGGGGGGATTGTTATTTAACTACAACGCTACCCATTTTCATGTGTCACTGCAGACCATTTTGCAACCGAGTGTTTTTTTGCAGATGCTAATGCCGGAGTGCGGCCCTAGCCGCAGCGACAAGACACCTTATACGCTCTGTGTGTATTGTTTATTTGTGATTACTCCAATAAAAATGCTTTAAACCTAAAAGCTTGTTTCTTAATGGTTAAAAAAACTGTTTGAATGGAACATTACATAGCATAAGATTACATTTTGAAAAGTCAAGCAAAGTTGCTATTTGGATTAGCAACATTGTGTGCTGAACTTTTCACCTGTGTGCTCAGTTGAGTGCTCCATGAACTGTTACTATGGATATAGGCAGTAAGCAGATTGGGGGTAGAGTTCAAACTTATGTCAATTGGAAAGGTTTGAAATGTGTAACCAATAGAAATGTGTGTTAGCTTTTAAATGAATGTGGGAAGCAATGTGATTTGATATTTACATGTATATGTGTGCAGAATGAGAAGGAAACATATAACTGCTTAAAAACCTATCCTGTTCTCAAGTTTTGGTAGAATTAGAAACCAGTCATTGCTTATGTATTTGCAAAACGGGTCAGTCTTCCACATTAGACTGTAGTTCTAAAATATGTGGAATATGTGCAGTCATCTTACCTCTTCCAGGTTAGTAAATGATTTTTGGTAAAATCCATGGGATACTGTTTGTTGTCTAGAATCACACTGTGAGTTTGTGTGCATTTGGGAACCATTCTGACAGAAGCATTTGGGTACTTCATATTTTTGAAGACATATAACTGCTTAAAAACCTATCCTGTTCTCAAGTTTTGGTAGAATTAGAAACCAGTCATTGCTATGTATTTGCAAAATGAGTCAGGCTTTCACTCTAGACTGCAGTTCTAAAATATGTGGAATGTGCGCAGTTATCTTACCTTCTCAAAACTAGTGAATATCGCTGCTTGTCTAGAATCACACTGTGAGTCTTTGTGTATATGGAAACAATTGTGAGAGAAGCATTTGGTTACTTCTTGTGTCTTTGTACTATTCTAATCATTCACTCAGGATCCAAGTACTCATGCAGCGATTCAGGGTCTTAGCACATGGACTTTTTCAAAGTCTTATGAAATATGCATTTACTTCTTTAACCACCTACACACTTGTGTTTGAGGCCTACAGTTCCCCAGTCAAAATCCATACACTTCACCAGACACCCTCTCACTTTTCTTGCAGTTCTTTCATGACTCTTTTAGCTTTATATACTAATCTATTCACTGAAGTAAAACTCAAGCAATTATGAATTCACCCAGTGTCTCTCCTTATAGTACTGAAATCATGCAGTCAGTATCCATGTACTCGTGCAAAGAGCAAGGCTTTAGGACATGGACTGTTTCAAAGTCCTATGCACTATGCATGTAGTGCTCTAACCACCTTGAGACTTGTGTTTCAGCCTACAATGCTCCAGTCAGTATCCATACATTTCAGCAAACACCCTGTCACTGCTGTTGCAATCCTACAGTGATCCCTTCAGCACCATCTACTAATCCATTCACTGAAGTAAAACTGAACCGATTATGAATTCACCCAGTGTCTCTCCTTATACTACTGTAATCATTCAGTCAGTATCCATGTACTCATGCAGTGACCAGGCTTTGGGATATGGACTGCTTCAAACTCCTATGCACTATGCATGTAGTGATCTAACCACCTTGAGGTTTGTGTTTCAGACCTACAATGCTCCAGGCAGTATCCCTACACTTCAGCAAACACACTGTCACTGCTGTTGCAATCCTATAGTGATCCTTGAAGCACCATGTACTAATCCATTCACTGAAGTAAAACTGAACCAATTATAAATTCACTTAGTGTCTCTCCTCATACCACTGTAATAATCATTCAATCGTTATCCATGTACTCATGCAGCGAGTAAGGCTTTAGGACATGGACTGCTTCAAACTCCTATGGACTATGCATGTAGTGCTCTAACCACCTTCACACTTGTGTTTCAGGCCTACAATTCCCTAGTCAGTATCCATTCAGTCCAGCAAACACCCTGTCACTGCTCTTTCACTTATATATTGACCCTTTCAGCTCCATGTACTAATCCATTCACTGAAGTAAATCTCAACCAATTATGAATTCACCCAGTGTCTCTCCTTATACTACTGTAATCATTCAGTCACTAGCCATGTACTCATGCAGTGAGCCAGGCTTTAGGACATGGAGTGCTTCAAACTCCTATGTAGTATGCATGTAGTGCTGTAACCACCTTTACACTTGTGTTTCATTCCTACAATTCCTCAGTATCCATATACTACTGCAAACACCCTGTTACTCCCCTTGCATTCCTATACAGTTATGTACACATTGAATTACAATTTCAATTAGTGGTGAGAAAAGAAAGTGGTTAAATTATTTTTATATACAATGTCTTTGTATAGTGATAGAAATGTATAATTTATTTATTTATTAAAATTCATTTATTTATGCTTATTTTTTACAGATATTGTTAATCATCATGAAAATAAAGTTATGCCTGAAAAATCAAGAAAGAGAAAAAGACAGCAAAAGAACATTTATTTTGAGAGAATTCAACAACAAGTATTGAATGACCAACATCATGTGGGAAAAAAGAAAACATATTCCGGTAAGACAACTAAGGATTTTATTAAAAAACTTTCTAAGCCCAGAAACAGTGTGCAGAATGTGGAAACGATTAAGAATGATTCAACCAGAAAAAATAATACAAATAACAGGAAAGGAAAAAAAGTAAATTTACAGTCAAAAGATACGACGTATGATAAAAGGCAAAATCAGTATAAAGAAATACATAAAAAAAAAATTTAATAGAGTGATACATAACTTGCTCTATTTTATAAAGAGAAGACGCATATTGAATCCATTGTTCAAAAGGCTTTTGAAGTAAAAAGAAAACTATTCATTTGAGTATTAAACAGAATTCGATCACTGGATAAACCAATCCATTTAATGAAGGCCAGAGTAATTAACAGAACCAATTTTTGTGATGTTTTTTGGGGTGAATGGCAACACAGTTCAAGTTTAGAGCTTCTCTTTAATGAAGAGAGTTATTTTCAGACCAATGATTTATTGCATGCAGTTGATACCAGTGGTCGAGCTTATGAGGTTAGAAATGGTTGTCCAATTGAGAAAGAGAAAATGGTTCCCAGAAATGCAGAAGAAGTGCTAGCTGATGAAGTTCTAGGCAGACGTCCTAACACCCCAGTGCAGTAGTATTTTCAGTGTACGACAAGAATCTATTGATATTTTATGCAATTTCTTAAGAGAATATGGTGAATAAAAGTGTTAAACAAAAGATTAAGATGTTGCAAGGACTAGACCCTTGCAAAATACTGGTTTGCAAGGTCATTCTCTGGCTTGTCTTTCTAGAAAAGTACATCAAAGTGTTTTTCATAATTTCAGGATGTTAGCAGTACATCATTCTCAAATGCGAAAGTTAGTCAGAAGATTGTATTATGCAAAAAGTCCAGCACTAAAAATAAATGAGTTTAACAGTGCTCTTTTGCGTGGGTCAGTATCAGATGTGAAGGTTTGTGATGAAATTGAGTTTTGTTACTTTGGTCCTGAACAAGAGAGTGTAGAAACTGAGACATTAATAGAAGAAAATGTTGAAGAGAATATGCAAAATACTAGTACAAAAAATTTTGAGGAAAAAATTACAAAGTTTAAGGTGATTTCAGGTGGAAGGCCAAATTATTCTTGTATTCGTTGTCAGCAAACTCACTATCAGACTAGGAGTGTTGATCTGTATTTAAAAAGTGAAAGAGAAAATAATGATAAGTGGAAGGAATTTGCAACTTATTTGTTGGTAGAGAATGGTTTGACGGGTTCTGATCAGCGTATTTGTAAATATTGTTATAATAAATTAGATGAGAATAAAATGCCCACTAGAGCTTTCCATAATAATCTAGAGTTGGTAACTATTCCTCCAGAACTGATAGATTTCAATACCTATGAGTCTATTCTCATTCAATGTGTACACCCATTTCAGGCTATTGTTCGTATGGAGCCTAAAACAGGGAAATTGCATCCTTCAGATTTATTGAGAGGATTAAAAGGAAGAGTTGTATATTTACCTCTAGATTTAAAGACAAATGTTGAAACTATTGGAGTAGAGTGTGTAGAAAATGAACCACTAGTCATTCAAGTTAATGGTGTGCCTACTAAGAGTAAGAAAATATGGCAGGAGTTAGTGTATGTTAGGAAAGTGCAAAAGGCAACTTTGTCTTTGATAAAAAACAATGAGTACTACAAATATGTGTATATGGGAGAAGAAGAAATACTTTTAGCAGAAGATACTGAAACGTTAAGTGGACAAATTGAAAAAGTAGACATGTCCAGAAGTGTAGAAATCTATGAACATTACAGTGTACATCCACTACATTCAAAAGAAGTGATGGGGAATACTATTGAGTTATTCCAAATGAAAAGAAGTGAAGGGAAGTCCCATGAGTGTATGGGAAGAAAGCTTGGAAGCTCGTTGTTTTTCGCAGTTGTTCCCAACAGGGAAAGGAGGACGATATGATGAAGGACCTCTGCAGATTCCTACATCTGAATATCGGACAACAAGATTGTATGCAGAAGATGCAAGATTTCGACAATGTATCCCATATATTTCATCTTTTTTTTGAAAGTGACATGTCTGGACTTTCATATGCAGTCAATCACATATTGAAAACAGGAATACATCTGCAAAATGTTTCTGCACTGGAATTTATGGATAAAGTGCACCAGAGAGATTACCATTTAGAATCTCAGCTGATTAATCTGATGGCATGTCAGAGTGGCACTAATGAATATTGGTACTGTTGTCATGGAGAACTTAAATGTATGCTAAGGAACTTAGGAACTCCTACATGGTTCCTTACCCTAAGCTGTGCTGAATACACTTGGGATGATTTACTTGAATTTCTTCGAGAGGCACATTCCAATATCAAAAATATTGAATACAAGACACCTGGAGAATTGTGCTCTTTGGATCCTGTTAATGTATGCAGGTATTTTAATCATAGATTTGAAGCTATGATGTCTTTTATCAGCAATAAAAAGAATCCTCCTCTTGGAGAAGTTGTGGATTTCTTTTGGAGAAAGGAGTATCAAGCAAGAGGTGCTCCTCATATACATATGCTGTTATGGATTAAGGATGCCCCCAAATTTGGAACAGATTCTGATGATACTGTTGTGTCTTATTTTTTAAGAATATGCCACATATGCTGTACCCAAAAGCACAGAAGAAAACAACTTAAGACAACAAGTCTTACGATTCCAAAGCCATCGATGTGGAAAATACTGTTGACGGAAGTACAAGTCTAAGGATAAGTTCTATACCAAATGTCATTTTGCATTTCCACATACTGTAATATACAAAGGAAGAGTGAACAGTTTTATGTCAGCTATGTGACATACCATTACAAGAAAGTCACCAAAAAATACCTACGAACTGAGAAAAAGCGAAGAATCAAAATACATAAATGAATACAATCTGGTTATTCTGTAAATGTGGAACGCGAACGCTAACATGCTTATTCTGTATGTTGCAGACAATTCCATTGCTGTTGCTCGCAACATAACATCCTACATTACAAAATCAGAAAAGATGGAATTGAAAGAAAAGTGGGAAGAGATTTCTCACAAAAAGAGTCTAAGTAAGACATTATTCAGTTTCAGTTTGAAGATATTATCCCATCAAGAAATCAGAGCGTATGAATGCTCAGATCGGTTACCATCTGCAAGTCTACACTCCAAATCTAGAAGTATTATTGGGGTGAGTCTAGGTCTTGCTACAATGCGAAATCGAGTGCTTAAATCTGTACAAGAAATCAAATATTTAGCAGAAAAAGATCCAGAAAGTACAGATATTTTGAAAACGAATATGTTGGACACATATTATCCAAACAGAAGTCATCATCTTAAGAACATGTGTCTCTATGAAGTGCTGCAAAACTACACTTTTAAATGGAATACTACAGAGAACATCAATGATGGGAAATATGGAGTGATTGGTTATGAAGGATGTTTGGTGAAACAAACAAAAGGAAATTCGATTAATCACAGGAAACTGAGTTGCAACACTGCTGATAAAAGGGAATTTTACTATTTAGCCATTTTGCAACTGTTCAGACCGTGGCGTTCAGAATTGGAATTACTTGGAGATTTTCAGAGCTATGAAGATTCCTTCAATGCTTGTAAAGATAGCATAGAATGCACTGTTTTTACGATGAAATTGTTCAAGAAGCTACTATTGCAGCGGAGATTGCTAGAGACAGTTCTTAAGACGGTCAAAGTTGTGCTCCACTGAGTCAAGATCGACTAGGACAACCTATAGCCATGAATGAGGTGGAAACAGCAATGCATCAAGCTCAAGAAGATATAATGGACTTAGCAAACTTGGAAGAAAACCAAAAGTTGAACAGAAAGAAATATATCAGCAAGTGAGACAACAGATTGGCCATGGATTTCTTCATGAAAAGAAAGAATGCACATGCACATCATTTCAACCTATCCGAATATATGTGAGTGGACAAGCTGGAACAGGAAAAAGTTTCTTAATTAAAGTAATCCACTTTGTCTTATGCTTACTGAGACGTGGTGGGGCGAATTTTCCAACCCTGATGTCGCCACGGCAATCCCGCCTGATTATAACATCTTCAGGAAGGATAGAGCTAAGGGAAGGGGTGGTGGAGTGGCACTGGTGGTGAAGAAGGGCACGCCCTGTGCCATCCTGTCAGTGGAGGATATCCGCGGCTCGGAGACCCTTGCCTTCTCCATCACTTTGTCTCCGCATCAATCAGTTAAGGGATTACTGGTATATAGACCGCCTGGTCCACCCGGAACGTTCTTTGAAGATCTTGACTCCGTGTTGTTGGGGCTGGCCCTCAAAGCGGAACACTGCATCGTGGCGGGGGATTTTAACTTTCGGATGGATGATCCGTCGGACCCTGCCGCTATTAAACTTTCTGAGGCTATGGCCCCGCTGGGACTGATTCCTTATCTGCAGGGGCCTACGCATGACAAGGGGCACACTCTTGACCAGGTATTCTCGTCATCCCCTCTTGAGGTGATTGAGATTATCCCGGTACTATGGTCAGACCATTTGCTTGCCAAATTTTCGATCAAAGGCACAGTTAAGCCGGCTGCTGCTTTGTCGCAGCAGCAGGGTCGAGTCCATAGAGCATACCACCGAGTGACCCCAGCAATGCTGGCCCAGGCTGCCGTGGATCACCCCTGCTTCCTCTCAGGTGATCTAGAGAGGGATCTGGAGGCCTTGCAAGCTTGGCTTTTAGACAGGCTAAATGATCTTGCCCCGGAAGTGACACCTCGCCTGACACCGAAACGGGTCTCTGCGCCTTGGTTCACCGCAGCACTGTTGGCTACGCGGCAGCAGTGCAAGGTGGCCGAAAGAGCTTGGCGGGCACAATACGATACTGCAGCCAAGCTGACCTATAAGACGGTGGTTAAGGCCTATCACCGGGACATTCGCCTGGGAAAAAAAGCCTACCTGGCAGGGAGAATAGATGCCGCTTCCAACTCCTGTAAGGAGATTTTCTCCATTGTGAGAGAATTTATTTCCCCACGGTCCAATACCTCGGATGAAAGGCCATCTGATTCCTGGGCCTCGGATCTTGCTGATTTTTTTACGAGCAAGATCCTACTTATACAGGATTCTTTTCCATCGGCTGTATCCACGGGCCTGATTAATTCTGAGGCCATCCTGTCTCCGCTGGTTTCGCCCGGTTTGACGCTGGGCGTGTTCCCTCCGATCTCTGCCCCTGCCTCTTTAGCTCTCATGGGCAATCTTAAATCGGGCTCGCCCCTGGACCCATGCCCCGCTAAATTCTTGGCGAAAGTCGCAGAGGTGATCAATCCGCTGGCGAACCCGCTATTGAATCTTTCGTTGAGCCAGGGAGTGGTCCCGCAGGCCTGGAAGCAGGCGATGGTGATTCCGCTGCTCAAGAAGCCAGGCCTAGACCCGAAGGCCCCGGTCAACTATAGGCCTATTTCTTTGCTGCCGGCTCTCACGAAGATTGTGGAGAAACACGTTCATGTGGTGCTCTCCAATTATCTTGAGACCAATGAGATCCTGCACGCCACCCAGTCGGGCTTTCGTCCCCATCTCAGTACAGAGACTGCGCTCCTTGAGGTCTCAGAAACCATTAAAGGGGTTCTGGACTCGGGGGGCAAAGCCATGCTGGTGATGTTGGACTTGTCGGCGGCTTTCGACACCGTCCCCCATGACGGCCTTCTCGTTAGACTTTATGAGATAGGTCTGCGGGGGACGGTGCTCGGCTGGTTTTCCTCCTTTCTAGCTGGCCGCCGGCAAACGGTCTGGGCCTCGCCAGATTCCGCCGTGATGCCGCCTTTGGGAGTCGGGGTCCCACAGGGCTCTATTTTGAGCCCGACCCTATTTAACATCTTCATGACTCCTTTGGCGGCGTTGGCGGAGTCGTATGGGGCCCAGATCGTATCCTACGCTGACGATACCCAGCTCCTCTTCTCGTGTAAGAGAGGAGGAGATTTTGACGGGGAGAGTATCCGGGATTGCCTTGGGGCTGTTTTCCAATGGTTCCAACTGAACAGCCTCAAGTGCAATTCCGATAAGTCCGAGGTACTCTTCTTTGGGTGTGAGGCAGAGCCAGACTGGCAGGCTTGGTGGCCCATTAATATGTTTCCTCCGTCTTGTTCTTCCAAAATTGCTAAGAATTTGGGGGTCAAGATGGATAATGGGCTAACTCTGAAATCCCAGATCCTCGGGGTGTCGGGCACCTGCTTTGGCCTCCTTAGGATGCTGCGGAGGTTCCTTCCCCTGTTGTCTGAGGAGCACAGGAAGCTGACGGTGCAGGCTCTTATCGGGTCCAGGTTAGATTACTCGAACATTCTTTACCTGGGCCTGCCAGAATATTTGCTGCAGCGGCTCCAAGTGGTGCAGAACTCTGCCGCGAGAGCTATTTTTGGTTTAAATAGACGGGCCAGTGCAGCGGGTCTGTTGAAGACCTTGCACTGGCTTCCAATCCGGAAACGGATTGCCTTTAAGGCTTTGACTCTGGCCTATAAGGCCCTCCATGCGGTGGGAGCAAAGTACCTCCAAAAGAGACTGGCCTTTTATCATCCGACTCGCTCTTTGAGGTCGGAATCCCTGTTTCTGGCGGTTGTCCCGCGAGTGAGGAGAGCTCGTTTGGGAGGCCGCTCCTTTGGACTACTAGCGCCACAGTTGTGGAACTCTCTGCCGCTCACTTTGCGGGGAGCTACCAGCCTACTTGCCTTTAGAAAAGGCCTTAAAACCTGGCTGTTCACTCAGTAGCCCGCTTTTTGTGTGCCCGCTTGGCCTCTGTCTTTTTTTCATTTTAACTGTGCTATGTTATTAGGATGCAGCCCTCTTTACTAAAAGCGCCGGGACACTCTTTTTGAGTAGCCGTGCGCTATACAAAAGATTAAATAACATAACAATAACATAACATAACATCACCAGTTATCTACAGAAAACAACTGAGTCACATTTGTCATGTGTTGTAACTGCTCCAACTGGGTTGGCAGCACACAATATTGAAGGAATTACATTACATCGTTTACTTATGCTACCTGTGGAGCATGAAAACAAATTGGAATATCACCAGCTATCTGGAGAAGCTTGTTGTGCATGCATGAATATTGCTGACTTTTCAGCGATATTCATGCATTACGGCTGATTTTTATCGCTTTTGAGATCAACCTTGATAATAGCAAGGTTTATCTGCGATAAAAATCGGCGGAGCTCGGCGATAATAATATTGCCGCTAACCATGTTAAGCGATAAATATCGCTTAATCTTGGTAATATGCCCCTTTGTTCTTTGTTGCATTGTATTTATGAAAAATTGAGAACTGATAAAAGTGAAATACAAAGTGTTCGTGATATTCGTAATCTTTTGGATGTTTGTTCTGGTTCTACACAATTTACGCAGAATATCAAAGATGCTCAGGAATTTCTAATGAATATACTTACAGAATATGCCTCTCTTCTCCGGGCCCAGTCCAAGTGGCTTCCAAGCTGCCACTCCCTTCTCACGGTGCTAGGACCCTGGGATCACTACTATTTCCCGCAGGAAAAGTATTTTTGACTTGCCTATATCTTTGGAGCTGTTTGACGAATCTTCATGAAATTCTCCCCAAAACATGCCTCAATGATTCTTATTGTGCATGGACAGTTTCGAGATGATCTGTTCCGTGGAGGCCAAGAAAAAAGCAGGGGCACAAAAAGTGTGTTTCCTATGTTAATTCTCATAGGGATTTTAGACATGATGACAGCCCGAACCGCTGGATGGAGATACACCAAATTTGGCAGAAAGGTAGCTATTGGTCCAGAAAGAGACTTTTTTGGGTATTGGTGCAAATCACTTCAGCATTTTTGTAGATATTAACGTAAATCCAACTTAGATATCTAGAGGCGGGGATCCTTCACACACCTACTCAGAGCTTGGGGAACCCTTGCACCAGGAAAAGTGCAGTGATTGGCTGGATGCAACCTATGTAGAAGGTTACGACTGCCATTTTATAAAGTGGGATATGGTACACAGGAATGGAAATAAAGGCAAAAAACTATAGAAGGGGTAAGGCTAGGGGTACCCTGATCCCCTGGGTGCCTTGTAGGGGTCTCTGAGGGACCTGTTATGAGTATCAAAATGCTCTAAACAGGTTATTGTCCACATGCTTGGATTTGTGAACTCACTGTGAATCACAGTGGGGCCCCTTGTGAAGGATGGAGGTAGAGTTAGGAACTTTGCTGAAAAAGCTTCATTCACACACTAACACATGCTTTTACAGACACTCACAGACTCCTGCAGCCACTCACAGACCCACTTAGTGATTCATGCACCCACTCTCAGACCCACTCAGAGACTAACGCACTCACTGATAGATCCAGCGACAGACCTGTGCACACCCTGACATATCCACTTAGACACTCATACACCCACCCACATTCCCACTCAGACACTCATACACCAACTAAGATACTCAGTCATAGACTCATGAGCCCACTCACATACCCACTCAGACACTCATGCACCCACTCTCAGACCTACTGAGATACTCATGCATGCATTCACAGACCCACACAGACCCTTACATATCCACTGACACACCCACTCATTCACACACCCACTCCCAGACTTACTCAGACACTCATGCTCATGCACTCACATAACCCTTTGACATTTAAGTGCCCACTCACGGACCTACTCAAAGACTCAGGTGCCCACTTTCAGACCCATTCAGAGATTCATGCATCCACTAACAGACCCTCTGAGAGACTCAGACACCCAGACCCAAACCCACTCAGAAACTGAAGCACCCATTCGCACAGTATATTTGGCTGCTTAATTTGCTAAAATGCAACAGGCATCAAAGTATGAACGCATGTTTATCAATCAAATATATGTGGAAATATACCATTTTGCGACTGCGTTTTTTCTCAAAACACAGAGGGGCCTATTTACAGGCCCCTGTGCACCGCCGTAGCGTCACATTTACTGACAGTCAGGCAGCACACACTGCATAGCCATATTCTACAAGGCCATGTAAAGCCACCCTTCGCATCTTTTCTTGGCCTTGTAGATATAGGTTGAGGCAAAGCAGTAAAAGTCTCTGCGTGTCCTCACTCTGCAATAGGGAGGTGTGCAATGGACGTTACAGTGGGTATTCCCATGTAGCACCCATGGCATTTGACACATTTCCAGATTCATGAAATTTCGTAAACTTGGGAAGGCGTCAAAAGCCTACAACGGAGGGGCAATGAGAAGAAATACCTTTATTTCTTGTTGTTTTTCCATTTTTTATGTGTGTTGCATTCTGCAGCACACATAGAAAGAGGAAACAGTTTCTCATGTTTTTGTGCAGAAAGGTGTCCATTCCTGAACAAAAACAATCATCTCTGGAACACAAGCACCCTTGCACCATAGCGTAAGGGGGCCTGCATTGGTGCTTGACAGCCCATTGTGCACCAGCACAGGAGAAAAGGATTGGAATGCACAGTATCTCATAGATACAGCACATTCCTGCCCTTTTCTTTTGAAGCAGGGCAGCGCAGAAAGATTTATTGCGGTGCTGCCCTGCGCCAAAACCTTGTAAATGAGGCCGATAGTAAATGTGGATAAATACCAATCAGACAACCAAAAACATAAATATGGATAAATACAGAAGACAGTAATGTTACAAAATAAATATGATAATACTGGGAGCCCCACTTATATGTAATTAAAAGGTAGTTTTGGACTTTGGATGTGCGTTCAATTCCAAAAGTTTATTTGGTCACAGTTTTATTTAAAAACCAGCCTGCAAAGCAGGGCTTGCTTTAAAATGACACCAGACACCATAGTAGTGCATACTCAAGTGCATTACATCAACTGGGGTCTCTACACCTACATGCCCTACCTTATACTAGGGACTTACAGATATGTTGTCTTAGCCAATTGTAGTTACATTAATAACCATATACTTTTTAAGGACACGACAGTAACCCTGCGTCTGGTTAGCAGAACCCAGTGCACTTTCAGAGTCAGCAGCCACAAGTATTAGTCGAAAAATGGGGGTGATCAGGGCAAAAAGGATGATTTGCTACATATTTTATGTATCGTTTTCATGCAGGGTGTGCCTATGAGGGTCAGTGCCTCCCACTCTGTAATTAATTAGGACAAAAGGCACGAGGAGGCAATGCCTGGCCAGGGAACAGCTGGGATATTATCCATAATATGGCCTGTAACAATTTTATTAAAAGTGGCCCAAGTTTTTAAAATGATAGAAAGGCTTTGCTATCCTATTGCTGTCTTGGGAAAAGTCCTTCAGCTTGGGAGAAGAGAAAACGTACATGCCTCGCAGATAGCCATTTTGTTGCACGGAATATGAAACAAATGAAATGACAAAGTGAAATGATAACCTGCAGACTACAAAAGAGCTCCCTTTTCAACAAATCAAGATATGGCCCGGAAATGTAAAACGTCCGTGAGAAATGAATAACAAGAAACAGTCTCGCACATTTCCAGTTCTTTTTGCTCTATCAGCACATCCTACGTTACTGTTCTGTAAGAAAGGAGTCTATTGAAGTACGAAACTAACAAAGATGTATTGTTTGTGAAAAGGTGACAACAATACAACTTAAAATGCTAAAATATTAAACTACTTGTGAAAAGGTAAACATTTGTATGGTTCCTACAGATTTCCCCACATCTGAGATCTCTTATTTTCACAATATCTATTTTCCAAATGATTTTTGGTCCAAAAAGGTTCACTCTGAGAGAGCAGTGATGCCATTTCTCATTCATTTTAGCGTGGCAAAAATTGCTCTCTCCCTGTCGACTCATAATAATTAACATTTCTTCCGATTAGTCCCTTTATATCGATGCTTGTTTTTATTTCCGAATGGTTGGACGAAAAGGATGTGAATCCCCCTTGAGATTCAGTGAAGCATTGGTGTGACACTTTCCCAAAAATCTTTAGATTCCTTCAACCTGATTACAACAAAACAAAAACATGGAGCAAACATATTACCCATTTCCCTGTGAATAATGTATAATCAAGTATGAGAATTATTCTCAACTAGGAATGGATATCATGTGGAAATTCATTAAATACAGTTCACAAGTCAGTGCTCCTCCGAACCCAATTAAGCTAAATCAATTAGTATATTCATAAGTATTGCAACTATCTTGCATTGAAAGCACAAACAACCTGAAGGAAGGGCTGGTAAGTCTATACTTGATTGGGCTTTAGCGAAGGAGTATTGTGTTTGCCAAAATATTATTCGGCCCCTATGTGTTCTGTACATTCCTCATTTGGAGATATCTAAAGACTAAGGGCCAGATGTAGGTAATCCCCAATTCGGTTTTTAAGAACTGGCAATCGGGATGTAGGTATATTTACCGAATCAATTACCGAATCGGTAAGAATCAGTACTTACCGAATCGGTATTTACCGATTCGGTAATTGCCATTGATTCCTATGGGCCTTGAGGCCCATAGGAATCAATGTCAAGTACCGAATCGGTAAATACCGATTCGGTAAAATTACCGAATTTACAAGGGGGACAGGGTGTCACTTTGACACCCTGTTGCACCCCTGATTCTGGCTTGTGTGCAATGTGACACACATACATGCCCTTAGGGCATGTATGTGTGCCACATGGCACAGGTGTACATGCACAGATGTGCATGTACACAGGAATTCGTTATTTACCATGAGATAGTATTTCATAGTAAATAACGAATTCTTAAGGGCCTGTGGCACTATTTTAAGTGCCACCTACATCTGGAATTACCGAATCTGTAAATATACCGGGGCGGTATTTTACCGAATCTGTAAATTTACCGAATCGGTAAATTTACAGATTCGGTAAAATTCGGGCCCCCTACATCTCAAAAACCAATTACCGGTCGGTAACAGCCGAAATCGGCTGTTACCGATCGGTAATTGGCGACCTACATCTGGCCCTAAGAGGTCATTTTAAATGCAATGCTTAACTTGAGCTGGTGGTTGCCGGTGGAGGCCACCGGAAATTTTCTTTGTGGACCGGCACATGTTTCTCCTCATCAAACATTTCCCCAGAGCAAGAGAGGGACACACAAACCAAACAGAAATAGGGAGGAAGAGAAATTCAGAAAGTCTGTCACCAAGGGAGAACGCAGACACTTCACTTACAAGAGTGAGGTAATGAGGCAGGGAGTGCCTGGCAGTGAGTTAAGGTGGCCTCAGGTGGATTCAGGACTACTCACCCTTGGCATTCAAAGGACTTTTAGTGCAGGTTTTGGGTGTCGGACCAGGGCGTTTGGCACTGGCACTTATAATGTTACAAATAAAGCACTAGTTAAATGTACAGTAAGAGGGTTACATTTGTGCTTTAAAGAAATGTAGTATTATTATCATGCTGCAAATGTTTTAATACTACTTTACCACAGAGGAAAATGGCCAAACTGGATGATAATTGCAGTCATTTAAATAGAGAAAGAGTTGTGTAAACAACATTATTCCCATTTAAGATTCAATTTATAGTAATACCAAATACTTAATTGAGGTATCAGTGCACATTTGTTCTAGGTGCTCTAAACAAGGATCTGTATTTTCTTCCCACATCACAATTAGAGATGGTGAATTACCATGAACCATGTCTCCTCTGGGTGCCTTATTGTTTTTGGGAACACAGTATTGTTTCTTGAGAACACAGAGGGCACTAGCAAGTTATACCCACTGTACCCTATGATGTGAGTGGTATAGTGGTGAAACAAAAGCCCTAGTCTTTATGGGACACATCTAATAAAGTGAGCACTGGAAGTGCTAAGTTAAGACTAGGGCCTGAGAACGAGTTTGGGAGCCGGCCGCCAGGCTACCTCACTGCTCCTATATCGCCAAAGTCGACTGCTGTCTGCCCACCAGATTTCAAGTTTATTGGTGGTCTGTCGGGTGGTTCTTTGGCAGTCCCGCAGTGGTGCGGGTCTAAGGCCCACATGGGAGCCTTAGAACTGCTGCGCTGAGGGAGCGCCAAAGCACATTTCTGCACGACATGGACTGTGAAGTCCATGCAGTGCAGGAACTGAGGGTGCATGCAGACAGGGGAGCACAACATGTGCGCCCCTGCATGCATCCCCTGGCCCTTAGTTTACACATCTCCACCTTTTTCATGGTGGGCTCATCGCCATGAAAAAAGTCACAGTGAGGAAACTTCATTATATGCTTGGCGGTGCTGCAGCACCACCTGCATATTTCAGCCTCACACCACTGCAACACAGCCAAGGGATCACAGATGCAGGGGTCCTTCAGCGGTCCGACCACCAAACTCGCTCTCAGACTGCCGGTGCGGTGGTGCCCACATGACCATCACTGGTCCAGCAGTCCATTGGACCCGCCAAACTTGTAATCAGGCTGTTAAGATGTTTATACCACACGTACTCCAGTACAGTTCTTAGGCATATTTATTTGCTCAAGCAAATGACCACCAACCCATACAGGCGGATGTATGACATTGCAACGCATGCTTTTACCACGCATGCCTTTACAACGCAGTTTTTACAACGCATGCCTTTACAACGCATAGCGCTTTGGGGTGCTGGATAGTGAATAGTTTAATTTACTATTCCAACTCCAGTCCTCGGGACACTAGGGAAGGTGTTGGATAGTAAATTAAATCTTTTCCCTATCCTAGAGCGCCCCCCAGCGCAATGCGTTGTAATGGTTTGCGTTGTAAAAGTTGCGTCGTAAAGGCACTGCATGGTAAAAGTTGCATTGTAAAGGATGTTTCCCCATACAGGCAGCTGAGCACAACTTATTTACAGTTCAAAACATTACCTCTAGCCCAAGTCTTTGCATTCTGTTGTCATTAGAGACCACTTAGTATGTTACTGTCTCCAGGACGATGACCTAGACCAGGTTCCAACCCTAAACACACAAGGCTGGTCAACTGATCATAACACAGGCATTCTATGCCACAGTTTTGGTGTCTCAAGAAGTTCAAGAGCTACAGCAGAGCTATTTTATGGCCATAGATAATAGTAAATTGTTAATTGTCACAGTGATGTTCAAGGCATGTGCGGATCTTGGTTAGGAATGTAAGAGCATTTGTTGACTTATCTAAGATGAACAACATACCATAACATGCTAACATTCACAAAGCAACATAAGAACACAAATAAAACATAAAAAGACACATCAAAACAAAACAGTCAAAATGGAATGCAACATAACCACTGCTTTATAACAAAAACATTGCTGTATTGTAGCTGCAAAATATATAGCAACACAAAAAACAGACCACACCACCATCACAACAAAAAGCCACGCAGCAAATCATCACAAACATTCTCTAGTCACATATTGCCATTTGCAGAATCCTGTATTTATAATACAATGATAAAAAAAATTGGAGCAGTCAGTGCATACCTTACTACAAAGGACATGAAATAGCTCTAGTCAAAAGTGTTTTGTTATCCAGCTCCTTGTCTCAAACTTATAAAGGATGTAAAAGACATAACGACAGTATGTATGTCTCAGATATACACAAACCTTCTAAGCCACATCAAACTCAAGCAATCTCCTTCCTTCCCTGAACTAATTGATACTCATGCAAGGAGATTTATAGTGGTCAGCAGTAGACCCGGGAAAACTGTGCTTTTTCTTTCAAAGGGACTCAACCTGCTCTACAGGAATATTGATTTTTAAATTGAAAGAAAGTTCTTAAAGTATTTCACCTATTGAGTTACAATTCATAAACCCATCTATGACATCTGTAGGCTTTCCTGTTCTTGCTTTACACCTATGATAACTGATAAAAAACGTACAGAAAGAGAAATAACCCGTATAAGTGTAAACATAAAAAACACTTGCACATCCTTCATCTAAAATGCTATTCAAACTAAACAAACCAACAGAGAATGTGTACGTTTTAGTTTGTTCCTAAAGGCACAGTAAAATATAACATTGTTTCACAAGACAGCAATAAGAAAGACTGGCATAAGATTAGTCTGCTTACATTTTGTTGTCACTAATATGTTATTTCCTTTTCCTTTTGTCTCTTCAGTTTCTTGTGCTTGGTTAAAGGTGCAGGGTATAGGAACATGTTTTCTGGTCTGATCTAATTATTGTATACACTGCAGTGAAAATGTGAGTATTAAGATCATAGTTCATCTTTTGGCAGTTTTTAATTTTCTCACTGATTGGTGGCATATCTTGCGCATAGGAATCTTGTTCAATATCTATTTTCACATTTTACTATAGAAACTACCCCCCACCCTACCCCTCCCCGGCCCCACATCACCCTCTGGCAGCACCCCACCACCGACCGCTACGAAGTGTGAGATGTAATGAGATGTGAGAGAGGTAATGTGAAAGAGTTTGTGAGTGTGGGTGAGAGTGCAATACACAGATGCCTATGCTTAGCACAGTCTATATACCCTGCATTGCATCTTCTTTACATTCAATATGTGTGTTATAAAAGTAAGTGCAAAAAAGAACAGTTGTCCATTTTAGAGGTTAGGCAGCTGAATAAACACTCATGAACGCTGATTTTAAGAAGTTTGAAAAACATTGAGAAAGTACGAATGAAAGCCACAACATACACTTAAAACAGAAAATTCTAGACATATAATACACTTTGTGTCAATCTCTATATTTCTGACTCACTGTAGGAGGTTAAACCTCTGGGAATTCATTTCCTAGAGCTGAAATGAAAACGGAATTTTTATTACAGGTGCAAGCGAATACTTGAACTAAGACACTTCTTTCTTTGTTAATAACTACCATAGGGGTATTAAAAATTAAATATGTGCTCACAATGATTCTTTTTGTAACAACTTCACGGTATCATGACTAAAGAAAACACAAAAAAGTATTGGACAAATGAGGTTCCTTCTTGTTCCTCTTGTTGAGAAAATAATGCAGCTTGGAGTTCATATCCTTTTGACAGGATTACTTATGTAAAAAATGTTCAAAAATCAAATGTAATCTAATTCTTTGAACACAATGTAATTCCAGAATACATTTCTCATTATGAAAGTATTTTTTTCGCTCTAGGCATAGTGTATGTTCCAACTTCCACAAAATTAAGATGTCAACCAGCATTTCAAGTCTCGTGACAGTCCTGAGGCATTAGGGCATGTAGTCTATTTGACCTCAATCCATGCTTCTTCCATAGTACACACATCACGTATGCAACGCCTCACACTATTTGCCTTTCACACTCTAACTGTCCTATCATCACAGGGGAAGATTATGCCAGTGTGCACAGGATTTACCCTGCTGTGTTATGCTTTTGGAGTGCTTTATATCTTTTAAGAAGTTGTGCTCAGTCGGTACTATCTGGCAAATGTAGCGGTGGAAAATATTTACCTTGTACACATTTCTCAGGCAATAACTTACTTAGCTGATGAGATTTCGAATAAATCAGGGGGATTTCTTGGTTCCCGGTAAGGAAGCATGCTTCACATGAAATAATGGAGTTTGATTCAGAAGCGGCCAATTACTATATAATCGTTGTTGTATATTTATATTTAGGTGTGTAAACAAGTGAGAGAGAGGGGGGACCAGGAGCTAATTAAAGGTCCAGTGCCTGTGCTCCAGACATGTAGCGTAAATGCACAAGGGTGAGGACACTGTTCCTAAGGAGGTATGCAGAGTATTGCTCACTCCTAAAGGGGAAGAGAGACAAAAAGAGGGAGGGGGAGGTGGGTAATGGGTGTACTAGGCCTTGGACTCAATCATGTGAGGGATGGAACAAGTCTTGTCCCTTGTTGCCCTCACACTCCCTGAGGATATCATGCTTCATCATCAGGCAGTTGCTCCTCATCGGGCCGGCGCTGCAATGCCCTACAGGTCTCCCAAAGGGTCACTTTGTCGGAGATCTTCTGCGAACTGCAATCTGGTGCATGCAGGTGTGCTGGGGGAGTCTTAAGTGGGAAGTGTGCCGTGTGCATGCAAAGGTTAAAAGTGACTACGACTTACCAAAGATTTAGGTTTTTGTTATGACGGTACCCGTGTCAAAATAAAAGACCCGTAGGTCAGGTGTTACCTCTAGAGTGTAAGGTGCCTGAGTAACTCAAAAGGTCAACATGTTTTGCGCCTCTGGGGTCCCATAGGATCGGTAGCGCTTCTTCAGGACCAGGTGTGTTAAGTGCGGTGTGGTGCACGTGATAATAAAGTGATGCATAAAGCAATGAATAATGCATAAGTTCACAGAGGGTATAGTCGCTCTCTCAGAAAGTCAGGGCAGGCCCAAACCTGTGACTACTGCCGTTGGGCTGCAACTAAATAGTTGAGACTGCTCCCTGATTGACGGCCTAAAAATGGGGGGAATATTACTCCCAAGGCTAGGGACGTGGGCTGCCCGTACCTTACTGGGGAATTAATTCGGGTGCCTGCTCGTCTGCACCTACCCGTGCCTCATGTCTGCCTGGTGGTCTATACCAGTCATATACCAGTCATCATCTCCATCCACAGCCTCAAAGGTAACCCAGGAGTAGAACATCTCAAATGGGAACTCTGTGGCAGCACCAACCACAAACATAAGCTAAACACCTGCGTCAGGCACTCCATATTGTGTCAAATGACGACGGAGTGGTGCGCGACTATGCGCCGCAATATCGATTGCCATAACGACAAAGAAAAGGAAACTACTTAGATTTGTAGTAGCACAAAACGGTTAGCAACTCAATACAATAATGTTAACCTTTTTTTTATCTCAAGCTTGAATGAACCTATAAATCATTTATATAGATAGGTTATGCCGTCACGATTGTTTTCCGGAAACAGGAGTGAGGGTATTGTGGACAAGCATAAGCACTACTAAAGTGTCTAGAAAATAAGACCAAGCGTTCGGTGCGCCATGTATTTACATTTAGACCTTAATTATTCTAAATAAAATTAACAGGCAAGTAATGTCGCCCAATTATAGATGGTTCTATACAAAAAAGAATTAAACACAGTACGATGACACTGCTAAGGATTTTGAATTAAGTGATGCACGTAAATGATGGTAGCACACTAATTGACGAAAATGGAGGAGAAATTAGATCAGAAACAGTTCTGAATAACATGAATGATTTTGTGTGTATGATCAATAGACAATGTTCACACCAGCGTGAATTAGTGAGAGGTATGGGTCATGGCCTTATTTGTGTAAGGTCCAGCAGATACTCAGAAAAAACAAATGATGCACCTGTAGACCCTGCTATCTTCTCTAAGAAAGATTTTCAATTTTCTTAGTACCTACCTAAGATTATAGTAAATAGGATTCTGTGAGCACTGAGACTCTCAAAATACGTAACTATATGGCATCTAACACCCAACATTTATGTGGCGAGTCTCATTACCCCCCAGGGCCCTCATAATCTTTCGAATACTGATGTACGCACCAGACGAAAAAACAACAAATTGTGTATCCACAAGCACTCGAATAAATACACAGAATTAAAACAGCATTCATCCGATCGCCAGGAAACTTTGGGAAGTTGTTGAGTACACTCCCGCAAAGGTTTCTGGCATAAAACTTTTTTAAATATCGTCCCCCCAGGGCCCTTATAATCTTTCGAATACTGATGTACGCACCAAACGGAAAAACAAAAAATCGTGTATCCACAAGCACTCGAATAAATAAATAGAATTAAAACAACACTTTGAAATGTTTTCCATATTAAAATGAATACGTTTCAATAAAAATGACACAATGTAAATTGAATGTTATCATAACGAGTTTCCTTGAATTTCCTTTCTTCGGGGATCGCAGCAACGCGCGACGGGTAAGCTAGTTCTGAATAAAAATAACAGTCAAGTAATGTGGCACAATTATAGATTAGTACCTACCTAAGATTGCAGTATAAAGGATTCTGTGAGCACTGAGAGGCATATGGACAACGCGTTAGCTGTACTTTTCTGCTACTGCTAATGCGGTGATATTTATATCGCCGTATTAACAAGCTGTCACTAACAGCCATTAGCACCAGCTTTCTGGCGATAGCGGCAGCATCCAGCATCGCCAATGATGTCAGCGATTACTTTCGCTAATGATATGCAATGTAGGCGTTCCCATGCAAAAACGCACTTTGACTCCACTTTGCAACATTTACAGCGATCCCCCGTACCCATGATACGTGAAAAAAACAGCTGCTAAAGCCCGTTAGCGGGTGGAACTTAAGACCAAAAAAAAGGTGGTCTTAAAATGGTGAAAAATAATAGTAGATAAGGGAGACTAACCCAGAACATAATCTGAAAACCCACTGATGCCATGGAGGGACTACTCATGCAGCTTGGAGCACCAAGAAAGCCACAGCAACCACAGCCACTGCCACCTCCCCCAGGACCACCATGGAGGCAGCGCTGAAGAAGACAGCGGGTCAATCACCCACGCCCCAGCCTCACAGACCTAACCCCAGAGGATGTCATTGCCCACTACAGGCTCAAAAGGACATCCATCCTCCGCATCCTGACCCAGATAGCCCACAGGCTGCAGGCACCAACACTGCGGATAACCAACATCCCTCCTCAGACAAAGCTGCTGGCTGTGCTGCACATGTTGGCTTCTGGTACCTTCCAACCAATAACTGCCAGAGTTGGTAGAGTCTCACAGTCAGCCCGATCAAGGTTCCTCCCAACTGTCTTGGATGGTATCATCAGGCTGATACCCCAGCACCTACGCTTCCCAACACTGCGCAGGAACAGCTTGAGACCAAGCAAGGCTTTTATTGCCATAGCTGGCTTCCCGCAAGTGTTGGGGGCAATTGACTGCACACATGTCCTACTTGTGCCCCCTGCAGACACTGCACACATATACCATAACAGAAAGCACACACATTCCATCAATGTGCAGGCAATAGTGGACCACCGGGGCCTGTTCACCAACGTCATATCCAAGTTCCCAGGGAGTGTGCATGATTCCTACATCTTCCGCAAGTCCATCATCAACCAGCTGTTTCAGGATGGCACATATGGAAATGCACTGCTTGTTGGTAAGTACTAACTGAACACACCACACACCTCAACTCCACAATCATGGAACTCACAAATGTGAGAATACACATCTACCAGCCTCACATACAACATGTCATTTACCATGCCCACCTCCCAGACACAACAACACAAGTAACTGTGTAACTGGGGCTAGCCTTGTAGACCAACCATCCCCAAAGGCATAGCCCCTCTGCCACACATTTGCTAATGCTGGGAGAGGTGGGAATCCAAGTATGTGCGATGGAGGGACTCGACCTATGAGGAAAGTATGTACACAAGGCTGAGTGTGGAGGTGGTGTGCTGTACAGTCTGGAGTTTTTGAGGAGCACTGACCTGTCTATGTGGGCATATAGTGCATTTCCGTAGTCCAGCATGATGGTAATGACTGCGTGGGTGACTGTCTTCCCTGACTGGGGGGGGGTCTATGTGAAGGTCTCATGGAGGATGCAGAGGGTGTTGAAGCAGCTGCAGGCCACTGCGTAGACCTGTTGGTTCATGGAGAGGGAGGAGTGGACTACGATGCCTAGGTATCTAGAGTTGTCGTGGGGGGGCTGCCGAAGGTGGTGGGCCACCAAGTGTTGTCCCCTGCTGATGGGTTTGTTATGAGGATGAGGACTTATGTCTCCTCCGCATACAGCACCAGCCACCCAGCTGTTAATCATCCATGTTGTTACTTGCTGCAATCCTTCCTGGAAGCCCAGTCTGGTGTGTGTGGGTGCCTTGGTGAGAGAGAGTATGAGCTGGGTGTCCTTGTAGGTAGTGATGTCTAATGGGTTCCTTCATTCTGCTCTAGACCCACTTCAATCCAATCGTCTGCAGATGCATCTGTCATCTTGGAAGTCTGTGGTGACCAAGGTGGCATTTTTCTGCACGCTGTATGTTGGAGTTGCATCGTGGGGCAAGTGTGTATGTGCATTTGGAGATACATGTGTGGAAATCCCAGGCAGCACCGTTGGTGTTGGCTGCAGCGGTGTGGGTGTTGCCATTGATGGTGGAGTGTAGCAGCTCCTCAGTAACTCAGCTCCAGTACCTTTTTGTGGTGTGGGCTGTGGTTTAATGTGGGTTGGGGTTATTTGATGAGAAAGTATAAGCATTGGTGGTGTTGAGTGTTGTGGATGAAGTGGATGCAGTTTCAACATGTGAAGATGGGGTCAAGGAAGTGCCCTCCCTTGTGGGTGAGAGTGGTGAAGAGTTGGGTCAGTCCAATGTTAGCGAGTTATTGCCAGAGTTGGTGAGAGTTGTTGTGGTTTGAGAGGTTGAGGGTCAGGCCTGAAATGACTTCATAGTCCATGGAGTAGATGGCTTGGTGTGTGATGATGTTGAATGTGTAGGCGAAGCATTTCCGGCCTCCTTGGGCTCTGCAGGTGAGGGTGCTGTAGAGTGTTGCTCTGTGGCAGGTCTGGATCTGAAAGTGAAGGTGTTGGACGGTGGTGAAGGTCTTGTGGCAGCGGCAGCAGCAGAACTGGACGTGATTCGTGCCTGGTGTGGCCTATTGGCAGTTGTACGTTCTTCTGGTGTTGACTGCGAGGAGGGCGTGTGAGTGGTAGTGCTAGACGGTAGGAGATCCAGGATCCCTGATGCTCTTTGTGTTTGGCTCGCGCACAGACGGGCTTGCCTTTGGTTCGCCGTAGGAGTGTCAGTGATGCAACCATGCAGCGCACACAATAAAATAGGCTAGGGGGGACGAGCAGATGTGAGGCAATGTTATTTGCATTGAAGCTGGTCAATTGTTTGAAGTTTGTCATGGCTCACCTAAAATCCAAAGTTGCACAAGTCACACAACACAAAATATAAACACTGCAAACACAACATGCACAACTACTAATGGACACATCTCTACATTACATGTTTCAGGTGATCAAGGATATGCACTCTCCCCAAGGCTGATGACACCCCTCCGAGCCACTAACAACCAGGCACAGAGGCAGTATAATTTGTCCCTTGGACACACCAGGGCCATTGTGGAGCGTACTTTTGGCGTTCTAAAGCCACGTTTCGGGTGCCTTGACATCACAGGTGGCAGACTGTTGTACAGCCCGGAAATAGTGTGCAAGATAATCATAGCATATTGTGTGTTGCACAATATATGTGAACGCACCAATGCCCCATCGATTCAAGTGCCAGATGCACCAGACGATGCTGAGGATGATGAAGAAGATGAGGATGATGCAGCACACCCCACAGTTTCTGCTGCAGGAACTGCCCGAAGGAAGCAAATCATAAACAATTTGTTCACCTGAGCATGTCACAATGTTACAGTCCTTTCCCATTAATCTGTCCAAAATGCACCGAAGCACAGTTTGTGCAATAAAACCACACAACACACATACCCGGTGTCGATGTTTATCCCCTGCATAAGTACATCCCTCTGACAAGTGAAAGCCAAACATTTTGTGCTAGGAAAAGTACAATTGTAATTTGATGGTGGGTATGTCTCTTGTGTTGAGAGATGAATTGTAGGATGACATTTGTGGTATATTTTGAATTTTTGGGTGTCATTTGGGGTAATTTATGAATTTAGGGTGTCATTTGGGGTAAAATAATCATTTTTGGGTGTCATTTGGGTCATTTAAGAATTGTTGGGTGTCATTTGGGTTCTGAACTGAAATTACATCTACGACTGTTCATCTGTGTAACAACTTGCACGTAGCGTGCAAAATCTGGCCGCAATGTCATTAATGCAATGTTTTTTTCATACTCACGAAGGAAAATCTATTGCTAGACACATTGAACCATACGAAATATTACCCCCTAAGCCAATTTGCGTGCAGAATTTCAGCACAAAGTCAAAAGATAGGCCCAAACACAGGAAGTGATGTCTGCATGCTTTCTGTTTACTGTAGGAATGCTGTGCACTTTCACTTTCTCTTTTGAGCACATTGCTGGTGATTGTGGAGAGTGTTGGAGGTGTTAGGTGGTATGTGTTGCAGATTTGCGATAGAGAAAGTGTTGCTGTGTCCTGTGTCCTGTGTTCTGTTGATAGTGTCTCTGTGAAGTGTTATCTACTTGTTATTACGTGTTTTAGTATCTTGTCCTCAATCTTGTCGGGTGTTTGTCTAAGGGGTAGGTTAAAATATGAATAGCTCTTGGGGCATATATTGGGCTTTTTTTTTTAGTAGTGGGTTTAGGTGTACTGGGAGATGGATGTCAGAGGGCAGGATGTCAGAGGGGGCATTGGGGGGCTTCCTCTGGCTGGGGAAATTTTACCTGCCCTTGATGGTGGAAAGTGTGGGTCGTATCCACTCTGGATATCCCGTCCACGTGCGGAAGGTCAGGTGGGAGCGTGTGAGGCCACAGATGCAGCGCGTCTTTGGTGTCGACAGGACTGTGCGCCAATGGAAGCACCGCTGGTAGGATTAAGTGGGCCATGAAGGTGACCTGTTGGACCACCTGGGAGTCATCATTGGCCTACGGTGTGGTAAGATCAACCTCTACATTTATATAAGAACACTCTTACGAATAGCCATAAATTCCGTGAGGGACACACTGGGATCCATGTGCAAAAATGTGGCAGAGTGAGGCGTGAGACATCATGCCTTCACACCTAACTTTGCCACATCAGAAATACAACACTGCATCATATTGACAAGCAAAGGGTGCAGGTTTGTGTTTCACATTGCGCAGGTGCAACACTTAGCACTGTAGTGCCAACGTTGGCACCCTTGCACAATACTGTGTGCAGGACAAAGGTTTTTCATGTACAGGAGGGTGACTGTACATAAACAATCTAAGGCACTGTTTCTGGCACCTGTGTGCTGCACAAAAGGAAGCGTACAAATGCTTTCCGCCTTGTTTTGCTAAGCTAGGTACGCTGCCCTTATACATAGGTTCCTTGTGACAATGGGTGAGATAGGAAGAATAGTTCAAAGGAAATAGGACATCTCCAGAGTATCAAACATCACCAACATTTGGGAAACAGCCTTGTGCGATCTGCATCGATGCAATTGTACACAGAGCATGTATAACATCATGTTGTGTGTAGTAATGGGACCTTGTGAAAGTGTCACACAAGCAGTCTGTGCAAGTTTGCTTGCATTATTGTCCGGTTTGGCACAACTCAGCATTCACATATCCTGTGTGAATGGCAGGCAAAGTAGACCCAATCATGTAGGCAACATGAACTGCAACAGTACTGTTACGGAACATTGTCAGTGATGGTAATGAATTGTATGATGCATAGGACACTTGTGATTTTATGTCTGATACCAATGCACTTTTCTTTTCATATTTCACATCTGGAAGATGTCTCATCACACAGGGGGATATTAACAACTTCATGGACCCACACGCCACTGTTGAGTTCTGCCACTATATATTGGCATAGTGCCATGTCATGAGTTTCTGGGTCAAATGATAGACGTTGTAGTGTGTATCACATGTACGTTGCCTACAGTGTGATGATGTTATGTGGAAGTCAGAAGTGTGTACAAATCAGTAAGTGAAGATGGAGCTCTGCATTTGTCTTCCAGATGTACCCAGACAGTAATACACATGCAAGTAAAATCTATGGGTTCTGTCACTGCAGCATATGCATGTGGATTACAAAGCATACAGATAGGAGAGGAGACATGTGAGTGGTGTTGCTGAGTATGAGCAGACATGGAATACATGTACATCCTTGACTGAGATGACTGTGAAAGTGGGCCCGATCATGTACAGGGAGGCAGTGGTTATCAGGCCATGCATGCTCAGACACAGGTCGGCACAGTAATATTGTAGGTATGTTGCATACCAGCTTCACAGAAGTTGCAGTGCGTAGCTTTGATCCAAGAATATCAATGGCATGTTTCCCAAACATATAGCAAAGATGGCCCTATGAATCTCATTGGCATGTTTGGCCACTGCAATGGTGTTGTCAAGCTGTCTCCTTGGGGTCATTCCCTTGTAGACTCCGGCTCAAGTTTACAAGACCCTCTTTCCGAATTTGTGACATTACCCTGCATGCATTTGCCCCGCATTGTTTTGCACCTCATTTATTGCTGTTCCATATATATAACAATGCAGAGCTCTGCAACGCTATTTGTTTAAACGCATTACCCATTACAACACAATAACCTTTATGACTCCAGGGAGCTGTTACTATGGGTAATGCATTGTAGCAGTTTGCGTTGTAAAGGCCAGCATGGTTAACTTGTCAACAGAGTACCCTCTCTCGGCAGCAATGCATCAGCTATTGTGAAGTTGTGGTGGAGAGAGGGCCAACACCTCTTTTTTTTTTTACAGAGTTTTATATAGCTGGAACTTGACCCGAATTGGGTATCAGAGTGCTTTACATATCACCAGTTGCATTACATGAGGACACATTAATTTTTGTTAGGCACGGGGAGATTAAGTGATTTGCCCAGAATCACAGGATGTTCAGCGTCATTGCTGAGACTCGAACCCAGTTCCCCAGATTCGAGGTCGACCGCCCTAGCTGTTAGGCCAATTCCTCTCCCCTAATGTACAAGTCAGTGTTCGGCCACCTAACGTGTTTCCATGTGTGCTGCACAGATGAAAGTGTGAGTAGGGCTGTTCCAGGATTGCTCATGTGCAGGTAGGGTGACCTTCCTACACATTAACAAACCTCCCCTGCACACAGACACCCTTGCACACTTGTGCAAGAGTGCCTGTGTTTGCACTGACTTGATGAACTTCATGCCGTCGCTGGGTGACATGCAGGGCTGCACATCATCATTGTACATATGATGCAGCACTGTCTTATAGGAGAGTATGAGGGATGCGCTACACCCGGAGGACTAATGCCTCCCTCCGACGAATCCTTGTACATGTCAACCTCAGTCAGGGTATGGAATAGCACCATCATTTGACACTGACAGTCTCATTTGGTTGTGTCAGTACACGTCCAATGATATGCACTGTCACGTCAGTCTCCCTAGCATGTATTCACTGATCCTGGATTCAATATTTCATTGTCCAGGTCACTCTCTAACTTCACAATCTTATGTTAGAGTGGAGGCTCCCATGTTTCACTGACCTTGTGTTTCCTGGTTAAATGGAGAACATCAACATAGTCTACAGGACTAACATTTTGTCATTGCTCTTATTTTGTGGACAACATGTCGCCAGAGGAGTCCCACGCCTTCCAGGTGAGGAAAGACCGGGACCTCCACATAAGGAAGGTTGCTAAGGGGTACCACAACATGGCGACAGGCTCGTGTCCCAGCTGTTACTTTTATTTACAACAAGGGGTGGTGAGGGACAGAGTCTCTGAATTAAGCAGAATACTCTCACCCAGTCCCTTGCTCATTGCACCATCAGGATTCAAGCAAGCCGGGCCGAAGACGGCTGAAATGCCAGAAACCGGTCCCCGGAAGCTTGTTTCCTTCCCAGTGTAAGAATTGGCTTTTGTAGTCTGGTCTGCCCTGTTCCCATGATGCACTGGGCCAGGGACAGACTAATTTGCATACAGCCAGGTTCTGAAACTGGGATGGTGCAATGAGCTAAAAAACGGTGTTGGATTTAGCCCTGATCTCTTGACTGGGTGAGAGTATTCTGCTTAATTCAGAGACTCTGTCCATCACCACCCCTTGTTGTAAATATTTTTGTCCACCCTAAGCGTGGAAGGGTATACTCAGATGTGAGTCCCTTGCTCATTGCACCATCAGGATTCAAGCAAGCCGGGCCGAAGACGGCTGAAATGCCAGAAACCGGTCCCCGGAAGCTTGTTTCCTTCCCAGTGTAAGAATTGGCTTTTGTAGTCTGGTCTGCCCTGTTCCCATGATGCACTGGGCCAGGGACAGACTAATTTGCATACAGCCAGGTTCTGAAACTGGGATGGTGCAATGAGCTAAAAAACGGTGTTGGATTTAGCCCTGATCTCTTGACTGGGTGAGAGTATTCTGCTTAATTCAGAGACTCTGTCCATCACCACCCCTTGTTGTAAATATTTTTGTCCACCCTAAGCGTGGAAGGGTATACTCAGATGTGAGTCCCTTGCTCATTGCACCATCAGGATTCAAGCAAGCCGGGCCGAAGACGGCTGAAATGCCAGAAACCGGTCCCCGGAAGCTTGTTTCCTTCCCAGTGTAAGAATTGGCTTTTGTAGTCTGGTCTGCCCTGTTCCCATGATGCACTGGGCGAGGGACAGACTAATTTGCATACAGCCAGGTTCTGAAACTGGGATGGTGCAATGAGCTAAAAAACGGTGTTGGATTTAGCCCTGATCTCTTGACTGGGTGAGAGTATTCTGCTTAATTCAGAGACTCTGTCCATCACCACCCCTTGTTGTAAATATTTTTGTCCACCCTAAGCGTGGAAGGGTATACTCAGATGTGAGTCCCTTGCTCATTGCACCATCAGGATTCAAGCAAGCCGGGCCGAAGATGGCTGAAATGCCAGAAACCGGTCCCCGGAAGCTTGTTTCCTTCCCAGTGTAAGAATTGGCTTTTGTAGTCTGGTCTGCCCTGTTCCCATGATGCACTGGGCCAGGGACAGACTAATTTGCATACAGCCAGGTTCTGAAACTGGGATGGTGCAATGAGCTAAAAAACGGTGTTGGATTTAGCCCTGATCTCTTGACTGGGTGAGAGTATTCTGCTTAATTTAGAGACTCTGTCCATCACCACCCCTTGTTGTAAATATTTTTGTCCACCCTAAGCGTGGAAGGGTATACTCAGATGTGAGTCCCTTGCTCATTGCACCATCAGGATTCAAGCAAGCCGGGCCGAAGACGGCTGAAATGCCAGAAACCGGTCCCCAGAAGCTTGTTTCCTTCCCAGTGTAAGAATTGGCTTTTGTAGTCTGGTCTGCCCTGTTCCCATGATGCACTGGGCCAGGGACAGACTAATTTGCATACAGCCAGGTTCTGAAACTGGGATGGTGCAATGAGCTAAAAAACGGTGTTGGATTTAGCCCTGATCTCTTGACTGGGTGAGAGTATTCTGCTTAATTCAGAGACTCTGTCCATCACCACCCCTTGTTGTAAATATTTTTGTCCACCCTAAGCGTGGAAGGGTATACTCAGATGTGAGTCCCTTGCTCATTGCACCATCAGGATTCAAGCAAGCCGGGCCGAAGACGGCTGAAATGCCAGAAACCGGTCCCCGGAAGCTTGTTTCCTTCCCAGTGTAAGAATTGGCTTTTGTAGTCTGGTCTGCCCTGTTCCCATGATGCACTGGGCCAGGGACAGACTAATTTGCATACAGCCAGGTTCTGAAACTGGGATGGTGCAATGAGCTAAAAAACGGTGTTGGATTTAGCCCTGATCTCTTGACTGGGTGAGAGTATTCTGCTTAATTCAGAGACTCTGTCCATTACCACCCCTTGTTGTAAATATTTTTGTCCACCCTAAGCGTGGAAGGGTATACTCAGATGTGAGTCCCTTGCTCATTGCACCATCAGGATTCAAGCAAGCCGGGCCGAAGACGGCTGAAATGCCAGAAACCGGTCCCCGGAAGCTTGTTTCCTTCCCAGTGTAAGAATTGGCTTTTGTAGTCTGGTCTGCCCTGTTCCCATGATGCACTGGGCCAGGGACAGACTAATTTGCATACAGCCAGGTTCTGAAACTGGGATGGTGCAATGAGCTAAAAAACGGTGTTGGATTTAGCCCTGATCTCTTGACTGGGTGAGAGTATTCTGCTTAATTCAGAGACTCTGTCCATCACCACCCCTTGTTGTAAATATTTTTGTCCACCCTAAGCGTGGAAGGGTATACTCAGATGTGAGTCCCTTGCTCATTGCACCATCAGGATTCAAGCAAGCCGGGCCAAAGACGGCTGAAATGCCAGAAACCGGTCCCCGGAAGCTTGTTTCCTTCCCAGTGTAAGAATTGGCTTTTGTAGTCTGGTCTGCCCTGTTCCCATGATGCACTGGGCCAGGGACAGACTAATTTGCATACAGCCAGGTTCTGAAACTGGGATGGTGCAATGAGCTAAAAAACGGTGTTGGATTTAGCCCTGATCTCTTGACTGGGTGAGAGTATTCTGCTTAATACAGAGACTCTGTCCATCACCACCCCTTGTTGTAAATATTTTTGTCCACCCTAAGCGTGGAAGGGTATACTCAGATGTGAGTCCCTTGCTCATTGCACCATCAGGATTCAAGCAAGCCGGGCCGAAGACGGCTGAAATGCCAGAAACCGGTCCCCGGAAGCTTGTTTCCTTCCCAGTGTAAGAATTGGCTTTTGTAGTCTGGTCTGCCCTGTTCCCATGATGCACTGGGCCAGGGACAGACTAATTTGCATACAGCCAGGTTCTGAAACTGGGATGGTGCAATGAGCTAAAAAACGGTGTTGGATTTAGCCCTGATCTCTTGACTGGGTGAGAGTATTCTGCTTAATTCAGAGACTCTGTCCATCACCAACCCTTGTTGTAAATATTTTTGTCCACCCTAAGCGTGGAAGGGTATACTCAGATGTGAGTCCCTTGCTCATTGCACCATCAGGATTCAAGCAAGCCGGGCCGAAGACGGCTGAAATGCCAGAAACCGGTCCCCGGAAGCTGTTTCCTTCCCAGTGTAAGAATTGGCTTTTGTAGTCTGGTCTGCCCTGTTCCCATGATGCACTGGGCCAGGGACAGACTAATTTGCATACAGCCAGGTTCTGAAACTGGGATGGTGCAATGAGCTAAAAAACGGTGTTGGATTTAGCCCTGATCTCTTGACTGGGTGAGAGTATTCTGCTTAATTCAGAGACTCTGTCCATCACCACCCCTTGTTGCCAGCTGTTACTTTTGGCATTCGCTCATATTGATGCCACTCTTTAAATGGAGGTAATGCATCTGACTAAATGCTGAGTGCAGTGCACCACACATCCCTAGACACATTGCCCTATCCGCTCACAGTGGTCACAGCATGAGAGGGTTCCTAATTTTGAATGCATTGTTCGTCCACAGGAAGCGGCTGACTGAGGACTTGCACTTTTGGTTGTGTCCCTATTGCCAACTCAACTTCACTGAGTCAGACACTGTGGTTCCAATAGCAGCAGGTAGACATGTGCCCTTACGAGTCTTCATCAATGTAAATATGGTGTGCACCATCTTGGGATGTGACATGCAATGTGCACCATCACAACAGGCTTTGTCGACCCCGTAGAGTGTGAGTAGAAATGCCAAGTGAGAATTTCTTGCAATGGTAAAGGGGGAAACTACTTGTGGCATGTAACTGACTTGAACATTTCTGCACATAGGGCTAAGTTGGGATATTGCTAGAATGTTATCTTTGTGCAATGAGGGCATGGCTAGTTCACACATACCCGGTCATCTCACTGCCAATATGGGTCAAAGTAAACATTTCTCTTATTTCCCTTGGTGTACTTTTTGGTGGATTAAGTGGCCCTACATATTTAGAGCCTTCTATACTTGATTGGTTGTAGACAACACACATGTGTGTGACTTAAATATTTTTATTTAAATGTCCATTAACATTGGTGAAGACTGGACCAGTACTTGGCCATACAATCCCCACATTCCATTGATGGCCAGTGGAGGGCCAGACAGAGTCCTTTTGGGGTAACATGTCCAAAGGAAGAGGAAGAGTTCAGTCAACAGGCTGATTGCAGTGTCATTGGGAACAAGATCAAATATGGCTGTCCATGTCGAGGTCCAAGGTGAGTGTCACAGAGTGTATTGGGGACAGTGGAAACTGATGTTCTGGGGCATGATGCAGAGTCCACATCAAAGGAGAAACAGGCCATTTGGCATAGATGAATGCTACTGCTTTCTTCTTTGCAATAATTTAGATTCATCCACATCTTCATCTTCGGATGTGTCAAGTGCCTCACATGTGTGTGGTGGTAGATTGGCTGCAGCAATGTGAGGCACTGACACATCAGGGGGTGGAGAATGTGGATGTAGAAGCAGCAGCAGCATTCATCTGTGCCAAACCTTGATGCAGCAATGCAGTGATGATCCGCTGCAGGGCATGGAAGATTCCTGCTACATATCATTTGTGTGCATCTGTGGCAGCCATTTGTTCCACTTGCACCCGCTCCATGTTCTCCATTATCATTCGCATGTGGGCCAACTCCCGGCTGACATCGATGGAGCCACTCTGACTGGACAGTTGTTCTTGTCTCTGAGTTATGACTCCAGCGATGTCAGCCATGTAATGTCGGAGGGCATGGAGGGGACTGTGGGTGTCTGTGATGTTCTGTGGGTGGTCCCAAATAGGACTCAGACACCCACGTACAGCATCGAGTTTGGCCACCAGGCTGGCAAAATCCACCCGCACCAGATCAGCCATCTCCTGCTGGACCTCTCCCGCACGGCGTTGAAATGCCAGAAGTGGGTCCTCAAGGTCCTGGGAGACAGCTGTGGTGGTAGGTGCTTGCTGTTGGGTGGTTTGAGCAGGGGGTGGACTTTCCACGACGCAGCTGGATGGTCCTGCTTCCGGAGGTGGAGTGCTAAATGAGTCTAGCAGCTGTTGGAGGGTGTCCTGGTTGATGGTGAAAAATTCCTCTGCTTCATCAGTAAGGAGTGGGACAGGCTGCTGTACAGGAGGTGATGTTTTGACCTCTGCAATGTAAAGGGGAGATGCCGTTAAATGTGTGTTTCCAGTATGGTCATGCATTGGATGAGTTTACTTGCATGACAATTTCCATCCTGACTGTTTAGGAGGAGATGCCTATTAGATGCTGGATAGTGATTATCTCTACAACATCATGGATGTGACGTTGTAGTTGTACATTATCATCTCACAGTTTACAGCTATGCTAAATGTGAATGGCCCATTTCTATACACCAATGGCACCAGTTGTGTCCTCGGCTCAGTAGTAGAAGTGATGCAGTTTGTACAACATTGTATTCAATGTTGACTAGCTCAGATGTATGTGTCTGTGCACTGCATTGTAGGAGAGTCACCCATGCAGCTTAGGTTTTACTGCCCCTTTAAGAATGAACTCCACACACAGCCACTTCAGTGACCCTGGCCTGCACCATGTTAAAATGTTTCTGCTGCAGGCATGCAGTTCATCACTTGCATTGTCAGTGTGTCTCACAGTCAGTAAGGTTTGCTGGGTAGTGCACAAGTGCATGTGTTTGGTGCGAGAAAGGTTATGTGTGATGAGGGAACCCATTAGGCAGATTGGCAATGATGGGCTAATATCTGTTTCTATGTGTGCTGCATAATGAAGTACACATGTACATCCAGGTAGCTTTGGCTCTTGCGATTTCTCTTGTGTGCATGTTGTCAGTCACGGTTTTCCTTGCATGCATTGCTAACTGCCCTCCTGTTGGCTTACCCATTGTGAGTATGGGGCAGCATGAGTTTCTATTGTTGTTGCAGGCTGAACAGAAAGTGACAACACCTATTACCCTCAACGTTGGCCCCACGTGTGGTACATAAGTGGGCCTGGATATGATGGATGTGGATTTTCTTTGGCGTATTAGTAGTGCTCAGGCCCTATCTCGACCACCCTCCCTACAGATGCTAATGTCAGGTTGATATATGTTTGTGTATTTGCCACGCAGATTGTCACATGGATGATACATGCTGTCCTGGTTCTGATTATTGAATGCCGGGCTTTGCGTGTGGATGATAACAACCATGACTGTATATTTATTTACTGACACAGTTGACTTACCAAACAGATACGATTACATGCACATAATGGTGTATTGGGCAAATCACACCAGGACTGATGTGGAATGCTGTTTTATGTATGGCAGATGTGTACACTTGAGAGTAGAGGAGTGCTATTTGACCTAAGGGGTGAAGGTGCCATTTAGCTACTTTTCATTATTTAGTGCTACTTTGCTATCCTTGCTTGTTGTCATACTTAGGTTGTCATACTTATTTACAGGGACATTGTAGGTCTGTGAGTATGGCATACAGACAAGTCATATAGTACATATTTGGGTGATACATTCCGGATATGCATTGCCCATGCACTTTGGTGTTGTGGGCATATCCCCCATGCTCATTGCATTACATCACATGTTTAGTCAAGTCTGCTGTTTGTGTGCATTGTGGGATATGCAGCTTTTAGCCAGTAGGCCACATGGTCACTTTGTTATGACAATACATATGTTTATGGTAAGCAGACTCACTAGATGCTTCTTACTTGGTGTAAACAGGACTGCATCTCATGTATAAGCAAGCGGGCACATTGACTGGAGATGCAGCAGGATGTCTACATGGCCCCCTTGCCTCAACACCATGCATACACAAATCGTCTGCACAGGGCACATTGACTGGAGATGCAGCAGGATGTCTACATGGCCCCCTTGCCTCAACACCATGCATACACAAATCGTCTGCACAGGGCCCATAGCTCAGACACCAAAATGAAGATGCACTGTGTATGTGACTGATCATGTGCATTAGTGGGCATGCCGCCACCAATGTCGGCACACATCCACCATTGTGCATGTGTGTCTGAGTTGTGTGCAAGTTTGTGTATGTAGTGTCCCCCTTGATGCACATGCACATTCATGCACACAACTCAGACATACGGGAACATGCATATGCATGGTGTTGAGGCAAGGGGGCCATTTTGAAACCCTGTCGCATCTGAAATCAATGTGGCCCTTTGCTCTTTCATGTAGCCCTTATTTTGTGGTCTGATATGATACTTGGACTATATTTGGATGACATGCCTGTGCACATTTCCAGGTCTGTGAGCCCATCAATATGTATCTTGCAATGTATTGGTTGAGTAGGGTGATATGTGTCTGTGCCTCCAGGGACAATGGTATCTGGGACATGATCCGCAGTCATTGTGGGTGTGCACTGTGATATATTAAATTGTGCTTGAGTGCATTGGGCCGATCCACCCCCATCCCACCAGTCCCTGGTTGTTACTCACCCTGTTGCTGTTGCGTCTGGTCATGTTGGGCAATATCCTGTCCCGTAACTCCAACCACCATCTCCTCGCGGATGACTGCAGACACCTGTTCCTCCAACGCATCCAGCTCCTCCTGTGGTGCTGGACTCCCACCTCCAGTCTGCATTGCTGCTTTCAGATTCAAGTTTCCACTTGGTCTTGCACTTTGAATCATGCCAGCGCTTCTTGCAGTCAGCCACTGTCCTCCTTGCCTCTCCGACAGCATTAACCTTGGCTACGATGGACTGCCATAATGCATTTTTTGTTCCCATTAAACTGTGGAGCTGACTAAAAGTTGATGGTGTTTTTCTGTCACCTCCACAATCAGGACCTGGTTTTCCTGCTGACTGAACTGGGTCTTCCTCTTCTCCTTGCCCTTCCCCTGGGTCTCTGGCTGGTCCTCCTGGGTTTTTGGGTGGTTGTTGTTGGCTTCAGTACTGGTCCAGCTTCCTCCTTGGTTCTTCACTATTTTTTCCTGTTCTTTTTTGTGTTTGGACTGCATAGCGGGCATTTTATAGTGGTTTTTCCCGCCTAACGAGAAAACGCTGGCTGGCGCTGATTAGCGTGCCATTTCTGGCAGCTAATAAGCCCATCGGCACTTTTTTCACATTAGTGTGAGGATTTGTATCACCGTGCCGCTAATTCCTAATGCCAGACAGTTCCGGTAGGGGAAACTATCCCCAGTTAACTGCGTGTTGTGAATACACCGCTAATATGCCAATAGTTTTCTACGGTACATCAGCAATAAAGAAAAGGCACACTAACTGAGGTTAGTGATAAATATCACCAATCCTTGTACATATGCCCCCGAGTCTCTGAAAATACATAACAATATGACATATAACACCCAACATTTAAGGGGCGCCTCTCATAGTATAAAATACTTTCATGAAAATTCATAACTCAGATACATGTCATAAGGTCGGAGCAGTTTCTGTACCGGGGAACAAAAATTAATATATTATGCCTTAGAGGATATCAACATCATGGAGCCTCGTTCCCCATCCAAAGTTTTAATGTATTATTGTTTGCAAAGCTAGAGAATCATGAAGACATCCCTATTGTGAGAATGTAGTAAGGTCAGAGGATGCAAAGTAGCAAAGCAATAAACTGATTATGAGCGGCTCGAGGTCCTATATTACAGTTAGGAGCGGACTCAGGGGCATATTATCAAGATAGGCGATAAAATTATCACCGTTTTAGCGGCAGAAAACTGCTGCTAAAACGGCAATAATGGGCTTGATAATATGCTCTATGGCATTCCAATTGAAGCCCCCCATGTTAGATGTGAAGAACATCTAACATGGGCTTCAATTGGAATTCCATAGAGCATATTATCAAGCCCATTATCGCCGTTTTAGCTGCAGTTTTCTTCTGCTAAAACGGCAATCATTTTATCGCCTGTCTTGATAATATGCCCCTCAGTGACCATGCATGCTACATTGCAGGGGAGGCAATCCAGTGTCTTTTTAAGAATATCTCTCCATTAGACCATAAGCACAACTTGTACATACATATATGCACTGGTATAATGCAAAATGTAGACAGAAATATGTTTTCTCTGCAGGACCACATTCTCACTAGGGGGCATATTAGGAAGGGCACTATCGCAGCTTTAGCAGGACATTTTCCCGCTAAAGCAGGGATAATTTTATCGCCCTATTAGCAAGCTGTCACTAACAGCAGTTAGCGACAGCTGTTATGCGACAGCGACCGGTTTGGCGCCCACTTTGCATGTCAGCGATATTTATCGTTAATGACATGCAAAGTGGGCGTACCCAACCTGTTAGCGACTGAAAGCAGTCGCTAACACAGCTCTCGCCTATTAGCAAGGCAGGCTGTGTGATTACAAAAGTCGCGCTAAGCGCGATTATCACCAGAACCAAACGCCTGCTCAGACCATGGGGTCCATTAGGATATCGGGTGGATTGCCTCCGCCATGGTGGCGGTGGCCACCGCCACCCTGGCGGAGGCAATCCGCCCGACAACCACTCTCGTTTTCCCCTCCGCCAGATTAGGATGGCGGAGGGACAGCGGCGGACGGAAAGACCGTCCGCCGCTTTACCGCTGGGGTTGCCTTGCGACCGCGGCGGTAATAGATTAATATGGTGGCGGTGTCCAATGGACACCGCCAGCCATATTACAATGGCAAAATGTGTGGGCCTTTCCGCGGCGGCAATGCCACCACGGAAAGGCAGGCGGAGATTGCTGCAGGGGCCCCCTGCAGGGCCCCCAGGTTGCCGCCACTGTCAGGGGGGCACATGGGGGTATGGTACCCCCCCACATTTACATATGCAAAGCGGCAGGCACCGCGCGGTGCCTGCCGCTTTGCATGTGTGAATGCGTCAACTTATGTTTTACATTGTGGCGGGCGGTGCAGAGAGCACCGCCTGGCACAATGTAAAACATATAGGATGTGCCCGCCACTGTGGCGGGCACATCCTAATACCCCCAGCGGGACCCCCGCCCTTATGGCGGGCGGTCCCGATCTCCGTTAGGGTGGCGGGCGGACAAAGTCTGCCCGCCATCCTAATGGACCCCCATTAACGGGTATATCCAATGGAAGGTGGATATTCAGGTTAAGTCCACATTAGCGTTAATGCCTGAATATCGCTGAATTTCCAGCGATATTAACGCATTGAGCTGCTATCGCTGGATATTTTATCGCATTAGAGATAAACGTTGCTAATAGCATGTTATCTCTGAGATAATATCCGGCGATAGACAGCGATAAAAAAAATGCGCTAAGCGCATTTAGCGATAAATATCGCTATTTGTTGCTAATATGCCCCTATGTTTTTCATTTAGCTCTGAGAGAAGGTACCTCTGATTATGACAAATAGTGTTGTTAACTTAACTTTGGGTTTCTAGAGATTATAATTTTACCTGTGGAAAATAAAAATGCTAATATAAATGGCCATAACGTGTCACTTTTGGATAAAGTTCACTGCTAACTAAAAGCTTTTTCTTATATTTTATACTATAGAGGCTATTTTTGTGTTTGTGCTATGACATCTAGAAACCAGAAAAGGGAACCAGATTGAGCAGATCACTTTTATAAATTGTGCATGTGTATTCTAAACCAAAAGAAATGTTAAGGTATTTTGTCAACACAATGATGTATTTATTTACAATGATTTATCCACAGTATTAAAAAACTGTAGCTTCTGGAAGGCAAGCAGGTAATTTCAAATAAATAATTTAATGCAATTTACTAATTGATAAGTGTGCAACCAAATATGTCTGAAAGTAAGAAACCAGTCCACAGCACAAGTAAACTGTCCATTGCTTCAGGTCAAAGCCTACTTAGGAGTAGATTTATCAATACTTTGTGCTGCCCTAAAGTCACTCAAAGTGATGTGAAGTGGCAAAAATTCTTGACATGGTATTTTCTTTGAAGCACAACATTTTTGGGCCATTGAAAGTTGCCATTTTTGTAGCTTTGATAGCGCTTTGTACTACAATGGTTCATTGGCACGTTCTTTGGGTGGTACATGGGTTTTCCAACTCTACCATACATGGGGTTTGAGAAGTGGCATAGCTCGGGGGTTAGGGGGAAGTCCGCACATGGCGGCACTGTTTTTGGGTGCAGCGGAGGTGAGCAAGTCTTGTTTGTTGACTACCACCATCCCCCCATGCCCAAGAACAAATCATACGTCAGACCCCCAACCCCGAGCAAGTCATCAATCAGACGCCAGACCCCACCCCGGACAAGTTGTCCGTCTTCTACCACCGCACCACATGCTCTTACCTCCACCAGGAAGCAAACTTAGGGTCAGCCCCGGGTGGCAGTAGGTCTAGCTCCGCCATTGGGTGTGAGCTAGCTTTGTGTGAAAACATAATACATCCTTCAGGTAGGAAAATGTTTTCATTTCTCCTAACATTTCAACCATTGGATGAGTGCTGCACTGCAAAACACACTAACCAATCTGTGAATTTTTTTTTTTTTAAAACAGTCTACGAATAGGGGGCCTCATTTATGAGGCTATTCGTCACTTGTACGCCGCTAGTGCATCACTTTTTGTGACGCACCAGTGGCGTAAAAAATGCGCTTTGTTGCACCATATTTACAAAGTGACGCATCTAGGTAGATGTGTCACTTTGTAAACCCCTGCGCCACATTATACCTGCGCCAGGTATAATGTATGCAAGGGGGGCGTATTGACGCAAGAAAGGGTCGTAGAAGTGACGCAGTGAAATCTATGTGATTTCACTGCGCCACTTCTAGGAGACAAATGCGTCAATTTCTTACGCCTGCCTCACAGCAGGCGTAAGACTGACGCAGGCCCTTTCACATGGGGCTTGCCCCATGTGAAAGGACACATTGCTAGAGTTGCGTCACTTTTGTGACACACTCCAGCAATGCGTCACTTTTGCGCCATACAGATACGTCAGAAATACTGACGTATCTGTAACTCCTTGTGCAATAATGCGTCATACTGTAAATATGACGCATCATTGGTGTCGCAAGGAGGGTGCAATGAAAAGTGACGCATCGCTGTTTTCACACAGCGATGCGTCACTTTTAATATATGAGGCCCAGGATGTTTTATTGGATGAGTATTCAGTACTAATCCTATGCCAGGCAGCAAGCACACATTCCATTGCCCTATGGTGAGTAGATCTGTTTTTGGCGCAAGCCAGTCATAAAATGTGCCACCAGAGGGGAAGAGAGCAACACCAGGCCACATTAGGTAAAAATAATTCTGCACTGTTCGTTCCCACTAGCACAACGTAACACAGCTACTTTTGTTCCTGTGCTGCATTGCTATATTTTTTGGGTAAATCTGATGCTTAATGGCTGAGACATTACGGGGCATATTATCAAGAGCTGGAGATAAAAATATTGCTGCTTTTGCGTTTGTTTTCTGGTGTAAAGCAGCTATAATGTTTTCGCTTTATCTACAAGTACATGCTAGCGTGTGTTTCCAAGCCTTAGCGCCCATTGTCAGCATTCCTCTCATTACATCATTAATGAGATGCAAAGTAGGCGTGTCAGTCAAAACTCCATGAAAAAATATTGCAAAGGCAGCTTCGCGATATTTACAAAGAGCCCAAATCCAGTGTAGTGATAAATATTATTGTGCTATTGCGCCTATAACGCTGGATTGTAACGTCTGCTAAAAAGCAGACTTGAGCATACCTACAATGGGAGCTGGATTCCTGGGTTACAAACACAGGGTCGTATCAACAAGGTTTTTGCCGCTTTTAGTTGGACATCGCTGGTTTTCCAGCGATGTTTGCCCATTTCTATGCTATCGCTGGAAATCTTCCCGCCAATGCGCTAAGCATTGTTGATACAGCGCTAGATCGGCGATAAGTTACAGTGATAGCCGGCAATATAAAAAAACGTGCTAAGTGCGTGCAGCGATAATTATCGCTGCTGCTTGAAGATTTGCCCCCAGGTAAGCTAATACAGTTAGAACATGTAAGATATTGAACTACTACTAAGCACTTCGTCACAATGATAGTGTGAGGAGTGCAAGTATGTTAATGAAATGGCAAATTTCACTCTCTTACTGCTGCTCTAGTCCCCATCTTAGTACACCTGTTTCGGGGGAACACCTCTGAAGCTCTGTTTAGAGCCTTTTCTTCTGTCTCTCGCCAAAACAACCTTTTGTGACATCATGTCTGCTTTCACTCCACATAATGCTTTTAGGACCAGGCCTGAGAGACACTGGAACTGGGAGGCTTAAAGACAGAGAGCAAGAGGCATATTAATCAATATATCGTGCAGCACAGCAAGTCACCTTGCTGCACTGTGCTGCCTGGTAGGGAATGGGAAGGAATGCGACATACTTAACATTGCACAGCATATTTGTGCATTCTCCCAGCGCTGGCCAAAATGTATTGCCTAGTGCCAACACAGGCACTGTGGCACCATGGTGCCAGGGTGCCTGCTTTGTTAGCAGGATTGCCCCCTGAGGCATTTTCCTCTTAATGCAGCACACACATAGAAAGAGGAAAAATGGGGAGAAATAAACATGTTTTTCTTCATTATGCCTCACCTGGGAGGTCTAGCAGTTTTTGCGCATTACCAGATCCACTTAAGGTAAATCTGGGAATGCGTCAACATTGATGGATTTTTCGTGGGAAACCCCATGTACCACCCATGGAACACCTCCCTGGGGCAGAGCAATGCAAAGCAAAGCAGTGATTTGCATTGCATTTCGTTACTCTGCATGTATCAAGCCACTCAGGGCCGTGCAAAGGGGCCTTGTGTGAGTTGATAAACCGCATCCTAAGGGTTGCATCACTTTTGCACCCCGTTGCATGGTGTAAACACAACACAACCCTTTGATAAGTATGGCCCCTAGAGACCGAGATCTGGGACGGAGAGACACGGATATGTGAACTGGGAGATACAGGGGTCCCACTTTCAAAAAGACAGAGCTAAGCATCCTACTCCTTACCAATTCCACCTGTGGAAAGAAAAAAATACAGTTATAAGAAAGTACTTTGTCAACATTTTAATAGAACAGGCAAATATAATCTAAACTCTGTTGCACATTCTTCTTTTCCTACCAGGCATAGGGTGGTCTTATTGGACTTTAAGGAAAATGAGAGGATTTGGTTGACGACCAGGTGGAATTTCTAAGGTAGAATGAGGGAAGGATCATCTGCTATCCAGCCTAAAATGAACACACACCAAATTATTTATTGTCAACCCAGCTATTTACATTTTGAAGAAAAATGTTTGAATATCCTTTAGCCACAATACCTTACTAGTCCATAATTGCCAGGAAGATTTGCAGCTCTTTTTTAAATATAGGTTTCCCTATCGAATCCTTTCAGCTTGTGGGAAATGCCCTGTTTCAAACACCCAACAAAAGAACAATAGTATTTTTTAAGGCCTCCCATTTCACCTTTGATTTTACTGTCAGTGCCCGAGATTACCGGCACCTGCGGCTCAATGTAAATTAATTGAGTTAATTACTATAATTTATTAATGCAATATGAATACTTATATTACCATTGAAGCCATAAAGCGCTTGCTTCCCCTCTCTTATTTGAGCTCTGTATCCTAAGGCTTCTTATTTTACTGTTCGCAGTAGCAGTCATATGGTGCTCATGTCCTGCCTTCACTTGTAATTCCCTTACTTTACTTTGTATTTCTTGCCAACTGCTATTAAACTATTTCGATGTTTGATAAGGGTCATGGCCTGTTTACGTTTGGCATCCTTATGTGACTTTAAGGGAACTGAGACATATGAAATTACATTATTTATTATATTGTCATAGCAGAGACTTTTAGTTTCAGAATCTTCAAATTCATCTGTATTTAGAAGAAATATCCTGCATCTGGGGCAGCCACACAGCGCAATTTGTATTCAAGCATATGGTTATTCTGTTACGTTACTCAACCGGAACAGAAAGAACCCGGTGGCATATCAGCAAGGCCAGGCAATAATTATCGCTAAGTGCACTTAGCGCTAGGATAATTATCGCCAGCTAACGCTGGTTCCTATCGCGAAGATAGCATGCCATCAGAAATGCATATCTCCAATGCGATAGGAATATAAGCGTTAGCTGGAAAACAGTGTGATTATCGCTGGAAATCCAGCGATAATCGCACTGTGACCGGCGATACCTTGCTGATATGGCAGGGTGTTCTTAGCCATGTAATCCACCTTCCATTGGATTACATGGCTAAGTCAGATTACAAGCAGGCGTAAGGATAGTAGCGATAACCGTGGTTAGCGCTACTTTTCCTATCGCTCTGCCTGTTTGCGTGCAGCTTGATAATTGGAGGAAATGTGGGTTAGCGACATTTCTCCAGTTATTTCGGAGAGGAACGCCCCCTTTGCATCTCATTAGAGATGCAAAGCTGGGTGTTGTTGTAACTGGCGCTAAATCTGCAAAACCCGCGAAAGCGTGTCTTTGCTGATCAGGCGATGAAATTATCACCACTTTTCGCCTGAAAACGGACGTAAAAGCAGCGATAATTTCATAGCGCCGCCTTGATGATATGCCCCCTGGTCTTTCGATGGGGACATCTCAGATGCAGACTGACAAAGGAGGTCGACTGTCCTCACTACGTTCATTGGCCAGGATTTGAAAACCATTACATAATGAATAACTCAGAGCCGGAACAAAAATATAATGGAGAGCCAAACTGAAATGTAGACCCAGATGGATAAGAAAAGGATGCTGCCACCATTTAAACTAATCGAGCAGAATTGGGCCAATAACTGACTCATTTTAAAGAGAGTGTTGAATAAGAGCATGGGGAGGGAAATTAGGCTAAAGAAATGTTAATCGCTCCAAATAAATCTCCCGTAGTGTAACACACTAAAGATCGATTTAGTTTTAAATTGAAATCTGCTGCCACAATTTGAAAGGACTATGGGCATGCTTAAAGATTTCATTGAAATCAGTTTTCACTAGTTACAATCATTTTTCTGCAAACAGTAATTCCACTTAGTTAATATAGACATTTACTAAGGTTATCTATGGATTGAATTTTTTGAGGGCAATGGAAATAAACTGACAAAAATCTCAAAACATCTTGACTGAATTATTTTACAGTTATTTACCAGTTTTCTTGAGACAAGACTTAGGGCCAAATGTAGGTAATTCTAATTTACCTACTCTTAAATACCGAATCATACCGATTCGGTACTTAAGAGTATGTAAATTGGAAGTAGGCAGATGTAGGTAATTTTTATTTTTCAATTACCGAATCTGTAAGATTCGGTATTTACCGATTCTGTAAATACCGAATCGGTATTTCCCATTGATTCCTATGGGCCTTGAAGCCCGCGATGACTGGCGTCTTGCAGTGAGTGGTCCGAGACCCCTAATATGCTGCTTGGGTCACTGTGGCACCGCCAAGCATATTAGGAGGTTCCTCACTGCCACAGCTTTCATGGTGGTGAGGTGTGGTGCTGAGGTGTTGCCTGCACCCGTAGTTCCTGCAGGGCATTTACTTGATAGTCCATGGCCTGCGGGAGCGTTCAATGACGTTCCCATTGTGGTCCCTTGCTAAGGCTCAAGTATGAGTGTGGCAGCGGGGTGCTGGTGTGCCGGCTTGCTGCCACACCGCCAAAGTAATAATAAGGCCCTTAGCATGCCTCCTGAAGGCCACCCCTCTGTTTCAATTAAGTAATCTTTACTTATGGAAACTAAGCCTTTGGCAACAGGAGTCAAGTCTTCTGAAGTAATGAGACACCATCAGGCACCAGATTCTTCAGCAAATGTTCACTTTTCATTGTTTAGCAGAAGCCACTGACATTCCATATTCCGACGCTTAGCTGATGAGAGATCCCTGCATGTTATGCCACCTGACTTAAATAGCAATGATCATAATAATTGTGTGTTGCTTTGTGTTAGAACCGCACACTAGCTATTGTGACAGCACATTCTCTCAAGGACTCAAAATGCTTACTCCTGTTTGAAATGACTATACGTTTTTTTATTTCGGAACCATGTCAATCTTTTCTATACCTCCTTTTAGAAAAATCTGTAAAAAAAATTAAGCTCGCCAGCTTTTCATTTGTGCACCAGTAATTTTGTCCCTCACAAATCCATCTATGCCATCTATAACATTCATTTTCACCCATTTTGACATCCAACCAGGACAGATTTTCGTTGAAGGTTTCCTCCCTCTTAAAAGTTCGAAAGGAGACACTCCAGTTGACGAATGTGCAGTAGTACGATAAAACCATAACATGGAACGCACAGCATTTTCAACAACGCACTTACTAGCAATAGCCCACTGCACACAATTGTTGAGCACTCGATTCATTCTTTCAACAAGGCCATTTGCCTGAGGATGATAGAAAGAACTCTTCTTGTGAGCAACACCACCTTGCCTTAAGAAACACTCAAACTCTGAACTAACGAACTGTACACCATTGTCCGTCATAACAACCGAAGGGAACCCCTCCCTCAGGAAAATATCTTTTAAAAAGAGAACAACATTAGCAGAAGAGGGTTCGCTAATAAAACGAATCTCCGGCCACTTGGAGTAATAATTAATGGCAACAATGGCAAAGCGTGAAGAAGAAGGTAAGAGATTGAATGGACCAACTAAATCAACACCAATCCGCTCCCATGCTCTCTCCGCGAATTGAATAGGCACCATCAATTAGACGTTTCCTCAAACTCTCAGGAGGAATAAGTCTTCCACAACGCAGAAGAGTACCATCTTCAACAGTGAGCTCATCTGCAATCTTAACATAGGTCTGAAATTGCCCAGATACATTCTTTTCCTTGGGCCAACCAGATTTCAAATAATTGACAACTTGAACAAGAACATCATCCTTCAACAACTCTTTTTTCCATTCAACTTCATTAACAGCACACATTCCCTCAAGGTCTAAGGCAGCAACAAAACAATCCTCCTGATCATCTTCCTTCTCAAGGTCAAAATCATTCCCAGTAATAGGAAAACGTGAAAAGTAATCTGCCCTGACATTCTTCATACCAGGTAAATAGACAATATCAAAATTGTACTGAAGTAACTTTGTCGACAACCTAGCAATTCTTGGAGTATGTTCCTTAATCTTCTCTCCAGTAAAAATAGAGACTAAAGGACTGTGGTCCGTTCGTATCACAAAATGACTACCCCAGAGAAAAGGGTTGAACTTCCTGACCGCCCACCAGCAAGCCAAAAGCTCTTTCTCAATGACAGAGAAATTCATCTCTGCCCCACGCAACACTCTAGAAGCATATGCAATGGTGTTATCAAACTGGCCATTCTTTTGAGTAAGTACAGCTCCAAGACCAAAACCACTAGCATCCACAGTCACAACACATTCCTTATTCGGATCAAAAGGTTTAAGAATGCTATCACTCACCAACTGTGACTTAATCCATTGAAAAATTTCTTGACAGTTCTTGTCCCATACAAATGGCACATTTTTCTTTAACATGTTTGTTAGAGGTTGAACTCTTGACGCATAATCCTTGAAAAACCTAGAGTAAAATTCACTGAGACCAATGAATGACTTCAAACCAGATTTATCGACTGGGGGAGAGGCATCTACAATGGCTTTTACCAACCCAGGACGTGGTTCCACCCCATCATACGAGACTAAATGTCCAAGAAATTCCATTTTCTCCTTCAAGAAAACACACTTTTCACTCTTAAGAACAATGCCTTTGTCCTGCATAATTTCTAAAACTTGATTTAATGAACTTTCATGATCCTCTTTGTTCTCGCCAAAGATCAAAACATCGTCCTGGAAAACAATCACACCAGGAGTATCTTTAAACATTTGGCTCATTAGCCTTTGGAAAACTGCAGCCGCTGACGCAAGGCCAAACGGCATCCTGCAGTATTGAAAACTTCCGAAAGGAGAAACAAACGCCGTCAAATGTCTAGAAGATTGACTCAACACCACTTGATGGTATGCGGAAGCCAAATCCAACTTTGAAAACCATCTTGCGCCTCTAGTAAGAGACAACAAATCTGTAATTTTTGGTAAAGGGTGTGAATCGATCCAGATGTTTTTATTAAGACTGCGCAAATCAACACAAACGCGCAAATCTCCATTCCTTTTTCTGGCAACAACAAGAGGAGACAACCACAAGGATGACTCAATAGGTTCTATGATCCCTTTCTTGCATAACTCAATCAACTCCGTTTCTAAACTATCCCTTACACTAAAAGGGACACTCCTGACCTTATGCTTAATTGGGATGGCTCCATCCTTCACTCTTATTTCGTGGTTAAAACCTTTAATCATCCCAAGACCCTTCCCAAAGACAGTAGGAAACTTGGAAGCTAAATTTTCAGTATAGTCATTTGATTCTACGACAGCCAAATTTACAATGCAGTCGTTTGATTCTGCAAAACTAACCTGTTCTTTTGTCCCTGGTCTTAGAATCAATTGAAACAGTCCCTGGTGAAACCACCCCAAAATGTTTAACCCCTTAATTGAAACATATATTTTTCCATATATTTTCCTACCCCTGAATTGCAGGATATCTTCAAAATACCCAAGCAAAGCTATTCTGTGTCCTTCATAGGAAACAGGCTCTCTATCAGGTGGTTCGAGCTTCCTTTCAGGCCATGTTTCATCAAACAATTCTTGGGTGATCATTGTTACTCTTGCGCCTGAGTCAACTAATAAAGAAATTACTTTGTCACCTACACCAAAATCTTCATAAGGGTCAACACACTCTGAAGGGTCCCCTGTTATGACTCCATCATCTCGTACCACCACAACCATCTCCCTAAGGTCGTCTTGGATACTGTTAATAGGATCTGAATCCTTTCCTGAATTTTCATATAATTCAGAAACATTCCCTACTCCACTTACATTACTCTGTCCCTGAGACTTATTCATTAAGGTTGAATTTCCCTGTCTAGATTTTGACATATTTTTGCAAAGTGACCATACTTCCCACAAATACGACAAGTGGAATTCCTAGCAGGACAGAATTTGTTATTCTTATTATGTGACAGATTTCCACATCTATAACAAATGTCATTCCTAGAAAAAGAATTTCTTTCATAACGTTGTGGACCTGGATAACTGTTCTTCTCAAAACGCTGTTAACTAGATGTGGCCCTATTGTTTTTGTTCTTTTTAGTTCTAACTATGGAAACTGCATCTTCACTTTTCTTCTAAAGTTCTTTCACTTCTTTCTTAGATAATTCAATACTTTTCGCTGTGCGGATAGTCTCTTCAAGTGTTGGATTACCTAAAGTAAGTAATTTTTGTTGAATAGACTTGTCAGTACATTTACAAATATACTGATCTCTGAATAATTGTTCCCTGAAGCCTTCAAATTCACATTCCTCACTCAACTGTATTAGACTTGAAACGTATGTCTCAACATCTTCTCCTGGTAGTTGTTCTCTCTTGAAGAATTTATGTCTAATTACAACAAGACTAGGTTTGACATCAAATCTCAACTCTAGTTTCATTCTTGTCTCAGTGTATTCATCAATGTCCTCATCTGGGTTGTTTCTTATTAAAGGAGGTAAATGTTTGTAGATTTCTCTTCCTTCAAAACCTAATGAGTGCAACAATAGACATTTTTTTCTTTCTGCGCGATATCTTGACGCGCCTATAGCACCCAAATAAGTCTCAAACGCATCAAACCACTTTCTCCAGCATAGAGGTGGATTGCCAGGTGTTTCCAAAAAAGGAGGTGGAGGTGAGACTGATTGCATATTGCATAAAATAAATGTTTGACTATTGTGACTTAATCCCAAATTTCCATAAATCTGTCTTGTCGCTGTTTACAAAAGATAATAAAATTTGGGATTGTACTTAAATCAAAAACGTGGAAAGACTTCGCTAAAATACACAAAATGTTTTGAAGAGTTAATAAACCCCAACCGTGGAGTAACACAATAGTAACAAAATGCTCTCATTTGATTATTATGATAAGTTTCTAACTCGTCATGTTATGACTCGAACAAAAAAATTTGATTGTGTATGCAATTTCATCCAGACTGCGTAGGATTACGAAGAACAAGTGATGTTGTCTTTGTATTAATGCTTACCGCGTTGCAAAAGTTTTGTTTGTTGACAACGAAGAATGAATAGTGTCGCCTTCGTGGTTAAGACTACCTTGTTGCTAAGGTTACGTGTGTGTTGAAGAAAGTCTTTAAAATGGCAGACAACGGCGTCTTTAACGTGGATTCACGTTGCCAACCACAGACGCGTTCAATCTCCACAACTCGCTCTGACTGTCAGACTTACTTTGCGTGTATGAGTAGAACAACGCTGCCAACCACTCGCGTCTTTTCTGTGGCCAATCACAACTCGCATTGACTGTTAATTTCACTTTGTGTGTATACGTAGAACAGTGTTGCCAATCACACGTGTCTTTTCCGTTGCCAATCACGACTCGCTGACGATGTTACAATTTTCTAAAACGCTTGCGCTTCCTGGCGAATAATTATTTCTTTTGCGCGTTATAATAGAAATGAAAGGACTTATCTCAATTTCCTTTTGTCAGCTGAATTAATTCTGCGTGGGCAACAGCATATCGTCGTTTTCTTTTGAAGCTTAATGTGGAATACAGAAACTCGAGGTTGATCGAGGTAAGGCTGGTTCCTTAATTTCTCTTGAGCATCGTCGCCAATATTTTTGTAGTATTTGTTGAAGAGAGTAGGCAAGATTATTGAAGGAATAAGAGTTTATTATGCTTAAGAGAATAACAGCGACATCAGCTAGGAGCAGCAGTCAACTGCCAGCCAGCTTACATTCCAAAACAGAGCATAGAATCTACATAGAAGAAGATTCTTTCTACAAGTGCCAGAGAGGTACAATACACAGAATACTACACATTGTTAGACAGCAAGAGAGACTGGTAATCTGGTGCCAGACCACTTGAGTTAAGTTTGTGTTTAATTTCCTCTTTGGAAAAGATTAAGGGCCAGATGTATGACAATTTTATTTTGTGCCTCGCAATTTGCAACTAATTGCGAGTCGCAAATTGCGAGGCACAAAATAAAATGTAAAACAGTGTGTTGCGATTCCCGAAGGCGTCGCAAATTGTGAGGCTCAATAATATTAATGAGCCTCTCTCCCATGTGCGCACCCATTGGGGATGACAGTGGGGTACAAAAGGGGGTGGTGATGGACAGAGCATCCGAACCAATCAAACACTCACACCCAAACAACAAATCTGGGTTTAATCCATCACTGTTCTTTAGCCCACTCTGCCACCCCAGTTCAGACATGGCCATATGCAAATCAGTCTGACCCTGTGCCTCATGGAAACAATCCAGCCCGAACTGCCAAGCCATGCCTTCCCCGGACCGGAAACAAGCTTCCAAGGACCGGTTTCTGGCATTTCAGCCGTCTTCAGCCCGGCTTGCTTGAATCCAGTGGCAAAGTGAGCAAGGGACTCAAGTCTGAGCATACCCTGCCAACTTATGGCGAACAAAGTGGTACAAAATGGGCTGGTGATGGACAGAGCATCCGAACCAATCAAACACTCACATCCAGTCAACAGATCTGGTTTTAATCCATCATCGTTCTTTAGCCCACTCTGCCACCCCAGTTCAGACATGCCCATATGCAAATCAGTCTGACCCTGTGCCTCATGAGAACAGTCCAGCCCGAACTGCCAAGCCAGGCCTTCCCTGGACCGGAAACAAGCTTCTGAGGACCGGTTTCTGGCATTTCAGCCATCGTCAGCCTTGCTTGCTTGAATCCAGTGGCAAAGTGAGCAAGAGACTCACGTCTGAGCATACCCTGCCAACTTATGGCGAACAAAGTGGTACAAAAGGGGGTGGTGATGGACAGAGCATCCGAACCAATCAAACACTCACACCCAGTGGTCAGATCTGGGTTTAATCCATCACCGTTCTTTAGCCCACTCTGCCACCCCAGTTCAGACATGGCTTGTTTCCGGTCCAGGGAAGGCATGGCTTGGCAGTTCAGGCTGGACTGTTCCCATGAGGCACAGGGTCAGACTGATTTGCGTATGGCCATGTCTGAACTGGGGTGGCAGAGTGGGCTAAAGAACGGTGATGGATTAAACCCAGATCTGTTGACTGGGTGTGAGTGTCTAATTGGTTCAGATGCTCCGTCCATCACCACCCCCTTTTGTACCACATTGGGGATGACAGGCCCTCCCAGGAATGGCGGCCTGCTGGGCTCAGCAGACCACCATGTCTGGGACTGCTTTTAAATGAAGCAGTTTATTTTTTAAAGCAGATGTATTTGAAAAAATTACAATGAAATGTTTTCATTTCATTTTTTAAGGGCAGGCAGTGGTCCCTGGGGCCCCTGCCTGCCCTTAAAAAATATTTTTGCATGCATTTGCCAAGGGGAAGAGGTCCCCTGGGGACCCCTTTCCATTTGCGGAGCATTTCCACCTACTTGAAGTAGGTGGTAATTGCCAGTGTTTTGCAACTGCAATTGTGGTTGCAAAACATTAGTATATGGTTTTGAGACTTGCTATTTGGAAGGGGACGCCCCTTCCAAATAATGAGTCGCAAAACCTATTTAGCGAGTCGTCAATAAATTGCGACTCTCTAAATAGGCTTTGTAAATGGCCCATGGTGTTATTCATGCGCAAAAGGGTTCACAAATCCGTTTGCGCATGCAAAAATGGTTCGTACATCTGGCCCAAAAAGTACAGGAAACTACAAGAGATGCAACCTACTTTTTACTAAACTCTTGGACAGATATTACATTTTTTTTCGGAAACTTCTCTTCCTTCAAGAATACTAAGAAACCTAACCAGATATACATTGGTGGACGATATTTCCTTCATTGGAGGAAGATATTATTTTAAAAGATGTAGCTTCTGAGAGCTCATCTCATTCTGCGGGGGGTGAAATATAAATTACAATCTTCCTTATGTGGGACATGCACAACATTGTGTGATCCTATTCCTAAAACTGACATCGAGGCAAAGTATACTAAGCTTGGGAAGATTGATCCTCTTACTGCAATGGTCAGTTCAAGATGCCACCATGGACGAGGATGTGTTGTGATCCTACATTATTAATTTACACTTCTCTTGTTAGTTCATTTTGATTGCATTTTAATTTTTCTGCCTTACATTGAATAATCACACTAGAAACATACAAATCTGTTGCCAAAAACCAGCTGAACACTTCCTTAATGGTCTCTCTTGGATAATGGAATCCTTTATCTGAGTAAAGAAGAGAGAAGACGGCCCTTTCATAACCCTACCGGGGATTGGCCTTCTTCACAATTTAATCCTACATCTAACAATCCATATGACCTTTCTTACAGTGGCAGGTTAATTGGTAACTAGCCTTAACTGGGGAGATTTAAAATGCTTGCACACAAGATTTTATTTTATATTTAAAATACTTTATTCAGACAATCGTGGCAGCAGAAAGCAACAATAATCTAAAAAGAAAAAACAGTACATAAAAAGCAATATCATAAAAAACACCATCAATTCATAGAAGATTCTGTGATGTGCAACTTCGTATTGTAAAATAAGAAATTGTCAACCATCCAGACATCTAACAGTGGAATTATTACGCATGCTAAGAAACAAAACTAAGGCGCATATTATCAAGGACGGGCGATACATTATCGCCGCTTTTATCGGCAGGAAACTGCCGATAAAGCGGCGATAATGGGCTTGATAATATGCTCTATGAATTCCTATCGAAGCCCATGTTAGATGTGAAGACATAATCTACTCGCAATTATTCTAGTGTGGCTGTAATTTGTTTGATGCTAATGCATAATGATATCTCATCACTGTAAATACACTTTGATAAAGGAGAATTGGTCTGTACTAACAGTGATTCTAGCATTGGCTCCTGTTCGTTGAAAGCTTCTGGAGTTGAGCATAATGACATTTAATCACTATAAAAGCACTAAGATAAGGGTCGATTGGTCACAGACCGAACAATTAAGCGAAAATGCCACTTCATAAAGTGTGTTATGTACTTACCGACAATACATAGGATACACAAGACTACAGAGCTAATAGGTTCATTTCCAACCTCAAGATAAAAAAGCAGATGTCCTTATGTGACAGAGAAAGTAACAATCATAGACGATGGGTGGAAGTGGTGAACAGCTTGAATTCAAAGAGAAGTTATTGTGCAACAGTTATTGATTTAAGGCTGTTAAAACCAGACATAATATCACTTTATTGCTAATAATGTAATCTGGGAAGAGGGGATGGACTGAGGTCAGGAAGTGTGCTTAAAGTGTTAAGTCATAAAGTGCCATGTGCTGTAAAGTGCTACCAAAATCACAGCAGCAATACCAGAGCTACTTTTACTAACAGCAGATACCAGGAAGTGAGAAACTAAAAGAATAGGATAGGCGAAATTCAGCAGTGGAGCAGTGAGCAATGTTAGAAGACAAGGGTTACCCCTGATTGATATTAACAGATTTTGCCTAGCATCTTGGACAATAAAGTGTCATATTTACTCTACTAGTGAAAGAAGTTTGACACATAAGTCAGAATGTGACATCTCATAGGAGCCTTTAATGGGCATCTCCAGCTCATCCTGGTCATTGATTAAGCACCTTTTCCTAAGTATTAGGATTGACATGTGCTGCAAATGTATTTTAGACTTAGAATTTACAGTGGGCAACATAGGCCCTAGGAAGCTTCAAAATAATCAACATGGTTAACTGGATCTGTCCATCCTCTTGCCCAGGTAGCTTTAAAATAACCAACACCAAAGTGACAAATTGATCCATATCTGCAAGCTGCACCAGTCACTGCCTTATACCTTGAGTTGAATTGCTAACATGAATCGGAACAGCGCACAATGCAGAATGCTGAATGATGATCACCAGTAGGACTAGCTTCTGGGGGAACAAGCAGGTGCATAACGTTTTCCCCAATGCTGACTTCTCTCAACTTCTGCAGGTTTCTCTCAGCTTCTCTCAGTGGTTTCAACAAATCCATTCCAAATCAAAATCAAAATGCTGTCCTCAGCCTGCACTCCTGAATCTCACACCAAGAAAGCACGTAGAACACAGATGCATGCACACTATGACATTGGCTTCTAGAAAGGCATTACTGACTACTTCCACAGCTAACAAGAGGGGCTCATTACGAAGGCAAGTGGACAGCAGCTTGCCCGCCATCGTTGCGGTGCTGGGTCCACCCGCCAGACATGCGGCGGTCCCACCACTCCACCACTGCGATTAGGATGGGCCCGCCATATTGCAGGCGGTGCTGCTGGCTGCAGCAGCGCACGCAATGTCAAAAGTGCTTGCACAGCATTTCCCTGCACTACGTGGCAGGTGCCTACCACTTGGTGCATGGAAATGAGGGATGGTACCATGGGTACCCCCCAGTGCAGCGACCCCCACAGGTGGGCCCGCAACGGGCCCCCACTTCAAGCTTGCCTTTATTTACCCACATCCTGATTTGGTGGGCAGTGCCTGCTAGGCACAACCACCATTACAGGCACCCTGCACCCTCTGCCAGGCAATCGGGACAATTGCCTTTGTCGGTGAAGCAACAGTCGGACTTTTCATCCGCCGCAGTACCCACCACCATCCTAATTTGGCGGTGGGTAATGCGCTTCGTGATGGCGGAAGGACCGCCACTGCCGCTCCGGCGGTGGCGGTCCTTCCGCCATCATAATGACCCCCTAAGCAACAGTAGAGGATTTTAGACTTTAGAATTTTAGTTGAATTTTACAGATATTACATATCAGAATATAATCCCTAATCCTTTATTATAAATAGTTCAATATATAAAACCAAAATGCTTTGTACTACATAGAGCAAATACATTCTAACTTATTTTCCAAAACAATAACATTTTAAATTATAAAATAAAATATATGATATTACTTATAACATTTGCTTCCTTACCTATCAGTCCGCAGCACAAGCCACTATTCAAAAATACATAATGAAGCAGGTGGAGACGCCAACTATATGTCGGCCGGACCCCATCTCGATATAATATCGGTCAGACACTCGTCTGACTGGCATTGCCATGAGGACCCTAGTATTAAATTATTTAAGAATTGAAAGACAATAACATAAAAAATACCTATTACACTACAATTATACATAACTAATTATCAACGAATCCGGTATTTCTAAATACAAATTATAATACAAGTGTTATAACTTTAATATCTTCACACCCCATTCCCCTGCAAAAATACAAATTACATTACTAACAAACATATAAATTAACCTATGCTTTAAAAAAGTAAAGCACTGAATAAAAATGATAAAATACAGCAACTTACATATTTAACCATTAAATAAATGTTCAAATAACATTAAAAAATAAGTTAACATTGAAAATAGATATATTTTAATGAAATTAACATCTGACCCTAATCCCCTATAAACACAATAACCTGCTAATAAAATATGGCTATGAAAAAAGTAACATTGTAATATATATTAAAATTAACAAATTAAATCAAAACATATAAAATATCAATTAAACAATTTAGATATTTATTAACCAATTAAAAACAAATGCACAATAAAATAACGAATTAACTATAAATTTAATTTATTATAAGTTAATTAATTCCCACCTTTCATTCTCCTAAAGGCCAACCAACCCACTAATATATTATAAATTAAAAATTACATTTAGAAATATTTACTAGAACATATTAAGGTATTTGAAAACACTTTTTGCAACTATACTAAAGAAAACAATATTAAAAAAAAGACATTCTTGAAAACAATATTATATATCAAAAAAGGATGCTCTCACCAACAATATTCTGCCCTTTAATATGTTGGTAGTCATAATATTTTTTAAACAGTATTAATGTCCCACTATATTTAAAAGGCAATGCTCTATCCAAACTCCCCAGTGACCAGATTATCCCATGTCTCTTTCTTCCACAATCCTAAACTTCCTATAATTTATATCACTCTTGTGTGTCCTTTTTCGGCACTGCTTTCCCCCTTATTCACTGTTTTTCTATTTTCCTGTTCCTCCTTCTTCCTCAATTTTCAGCATTTCACCCAAATTCCAATCACCAGCGCAATTTAGCACTGTGATTACGGATAACTTGTTTTAATCCACAAAAATAGTTGTAAATTCACCTCATGTATTAGTGGGTTGATAGAGGAATGTCAACCACCAATACTTTTTAACATGTAAGGCCTCTGTTTTGTAGGTCCAGGAACAATTGTCTTCCCAACAAGTTCTGATCATCCGTTTCATATATTGTTGCACAATTCTGTGGGACTTTGAAACCAATTTCATTGTATGATCTTAGGCCCTCTTTACAAATAACCCAGATGCGCTTGAGGTAAATATAACATGAAGGGCCTTATTGTAAGTGACTTGTTAAATAGTGATCCCTGTGCAAACACATTTCCAAAGGATTGTGATTACAAGTGTTAAAATGTTCATCACACCCAGTAATTACAATGTGTATAAAGATCACACCCTTCATTAAATTTCAGCAGAATGAGATTTTCCAGAATTTAATAAGGAAAAAAGGCCAGGAATTTGCTATAACATGTGGATTGTGTAATGTGTAAATTGCGACAAATATCACATCTAACAGGGCTGACTCCAGATCAGGTCCTCTGTAAAGTCTGATACTAATGTTTCGGTGTATTATATGTATTCTAATTTTCAGCACTGGAAATGTGAATGATATACATAATCTGTGTTTTTTCACCTCACTCACATGTCTCTGTTGTTTTTTTTCACAAACTTTATTGGCATTTCACAATAGCATACAGTGTAAGGTATTGTTAAAATTGTAATTCACAATTCGGGCATCCAGGCTCCGTAGACTTATTTTCCCATGTAGACAGACATTTGTCGTAACAAGAAGAACACATTGGCTATCACGTTTACAATACCGTTTTTTTAAAACATTCATGTTGCTTATTGTTAATTTGCCAAATACTTGTACTTTACAGTGGAAACTAGAAACTGTTGTAACTCCCTCACGTTCCCTCCCCCTACCCCCTTTCCAACTGGTGGCCCTCATGCTACTACGGAGTGCGAGGACTGACATTAACTTTGCTCATGATGTTTGAATAGTGTTTGGTTTGCCATTTTCACTGATTTGATGCATCCTATATGGATGTCCAGGGGTGGGATCCCTGGTGACAGGGAGAAGATGTTTCAGATATGGGGCATGTATGTGCATCCTGTTGCTTAGTTTTACATCTTTGTGTTTTCATGCCTATCTTCAAGTTAGAGCTGTTATGTGATATTAGGGATGAAAAGTAGCTAAACTCATTTGGTCAGTAGATCCACTGTTATGAAAGCTTCAATTATGGTATCCAATCCCATCGCTAGTGGTTTCTTCCAAAGACCTCTATATTCCTCTCTGCTGAGTGCTCTGCTCTGTGCCCTTCCCGATGTTTATATATCTTCTTGCCAAGTTGAGATATTTGAGGGAGATGCGGATTTCCATCGCTTCGTTATTTGACATTTCATGAGCAGACGAGCCAGGTCTACAAATCTCCACTGTGCCTTGCAATTTTTGGGGCGGGGATATAATCACAAGGTACATCTCTCCACTGAGTACTGGGTATGGCCCCCTTTTGTCTCCTGTAGCACTACCGTTATTTATGATCAGTAAGTTGACAGGATGGGGCAGGACCATAACATGTGTATTAGTTTTGCATCTTGTTCATGTCATGACATGATGAGGATGCCGCTGGGTACATGGTGTGTAGCCTGTGTGGGGTAAGGTAGGCTCTGTGCAAGATCATAAATTGTATTTGTTTAAATCTGGAGTTGCAAGAGACCTTCTTTGGGAAGGCCATGATTGTTTCCCACTCCTTGTCTTGCTGGTCCCTCCCAATATCTTGTCCCCACTTATCAGACTGGTGAGTCAGGGGTACCACTAGGTTGGCTCTCACACATGTCTCTGAATTTCCCTGATTCAGACTGTTTAGCCTGTCAAGATTCACCTGGAAAAAAAGCAAAGGCATGCTGAAATTCCAGCAAAAGATATAATTATAATCCCTGCACTAACAAACATTTGTTCAGGGACCAGAATTCACTGTGTGTTATGAAATGCAGCTTTTGAATATTATTTTTAGTTAGTCCAATGAATGGTATGAAATCCTAGTGTTTTTTGTAAAATAGTTAACTGGTCTATCAGAATTCTGGAATATTTACACCATCACTTCAACTCTTTAAGGTCTTTTTTATAAGGCATTCTATTTAGCTTCCTCGCACAGAGGAACATGCAATAAATGTGCCAGAAGTCCGTATGTAAAAATATGGATCATGCAGTCAATAGTGATAGCAAATTCCAAGTATAATCTGGATTGTGAAAAAGGAGGCCTGTGTGTCTCATGATCAGGTTTATATTCACAGGCTAATTGATCCAGACGCAACTAGTTTGTAGGTTTATCCGGTATCGTGTCCAGGAATCTAATATTTTAATAATGAGGTTACCAGCAATTAATTATCCAATTCATTTCTGACACAACATTAAAACATTCAAAGCTCACAATGAAATTATTCAATTCTAATGTCTCAAGTGGGAGGAGTATTCTGACAAAGGCTTTTAAGCTTTACAGACTGATTTAGTGTTGGGTGGTAATGGGAAATTCTCTAATTTGTGGAAGTAGTATATTGTTTGATGGAGAACTCTCCCCTTGTCCAAAGAGTATTGACTCCCTCCTCAATGCTATAAAGGAGGGTCTTACCTGATACATCTTTAAAAAATCTGGACCATACATTTTGTTATGAAATTCCTTGGGTGGAAAACCAAGTAATACTGACTCAATAGAGTGTGAAATTGAGGCCAACCCGGTAGATACTTCTAGCTGTTGCTCCTCTTAGGAATACCAATCTCATGAAACAATTTTTTTAGATTTTCTATATGACATTTTGCTTTGCGACATATGAATCTCTGGAAGAATTTGGGTTATTAATTGAGAAAGAGATGAGTCAATCACAAGTAATGGCAGCATCATCATCTTTATTGGGAATCAAGTACCTCACTTGAATCTCTCAGGGTAGCGAAGTCGAGTAGTCCAAGGCCTACTTGTGGGAGCTGGTTTGGGCAAGTAACCCACCTTGCCAGTATGCAACAACACTCAATAAATCATTGCCCAGTCGGCGCTTGTTCCTAGAAAAATGGAAAAACACTTTAATATGCACACACTACTAAATACTGTGGCCTTGATTCACAAAAGTAAGCTTAGACCTGAAGTCTTAAAGTTCAAGTTCAGACCTGGAACCCAAAGTCTTAGTTAAGACCTGAAATCTAAGTTTAGATCTAAAGCCTAACTTCCTTACCTACAGTCTAAGTTTAGACCTAAATACTAATTTTGGACATGAAGCCTAACTTTAGACCTGAAGTTTAAACTTAGACTTCAGGTCTAACCTTAGACTTCATGTCTAAAATGAGACTTTAGGATCCTGATTCTCGAAGGGCCTATGCGCTCCTGGCAGTGACCATGCAGTCGTAGGAGATTCTCCACACTCGGGATGGAATCTCTGCAAAGAGATTTCTCATTGTGGAGATTCCGCCCAAGGTGGAGAGACTTCCCCACAACTGCAGGACCTCCGTCATGAGTATGAGGATCTTTGTGAATCAGGCCCTAGGTCTAAACTAAGGGCATGGTTATGGGTTTGGCAATATGGGAGCGGGACGGCACACCACCACCCCTCTCCTACACTACCAAACTTCACTGCCAACTGCCTGCTGGACTGCAAGTTGTTATCTGGGCAGGCGGTCCTGCGGCAGCGGGCCCACAACGCTGCCGTTTATAGGCTCATAGGAGAGCTTTAGCAAGGCAGCACCTTGGGACCGCCATAGTGAGTTCCAGCAAGGTACGACCTGTGAAGTCCATGCCATGCAGCAACTGGGGGTGCAGAAAGACAGGGAGGCACACCATGTGTCCTCCTACACACACCGTGATGCGTAATCAAGAGAGAGAGGTAGGACCAGAAAGCTAGTCCAAGTCCCCGGTTAATATATGATTAAATCAAAAAGAGACTAGCTCAAGTTATTTTAGGGGAGGGGGAAGACTCTGATATGTTTTGTCACGGAGTGTGAACACCCAGCAGGTGTGTTCAAAAAGCCCTCACCCACCAACCTAGTTGGTGGCATGCTTCATCATCGGGCCCACCCAGTGGCACCTAGCGTGCCCCGGGTGTGCTTCAACGCCTGACTACAGCGGAGCTGGTATTTTACTGAGTGTGCGGTGAAGATAGTTAAGGAAGTGATGTTAAAACGGCTGAACGGGGGTCCCAGTACCCGAAGGTAAAATTAGACTTTAATACCTGGGCCTCCGTCAGCGGTTAAAAATAAGGCAAGGGGATGTAAGAGGCGAGTTACGACCTCTCACATCCAATGGGTCAACATGTTTCAGCCAGTGCCTTATGACTAGACTGGCTTTCTTCAGGACCTAAAATAAGTGAGTGCAAATTACCTAGTGGGGGTGTAGGGGAGACTATGTGTCTACACGCCCTAAAGTGTATCTACGTGTGAGAGGGGGATTCCCTTCTCAAGACCACCTGTACACATAACATGGAAGGACAAAACAAAACACACAGGGAGAAGGTAGAGTCATTAGGATGTACAGTTTGACGCACATCTGATGCCGTCACTATAGCGAGTGCTGGTGGGCTATAGGCGGCTATGGTGTGATGGTATTGGTGGTACCATCACAGTGGGAATCGCACTGATAACTCGAGAGTGAGGTGTTTTAAGAGACGGAGTAAAACAAGGTGCATTAGTGAAAATGCGGCGCAAGGAGGGATTCTTACGCAAGTTATTTGCTCAGTCTGACCTCAAGGTTGGGAGGTGGCAAAGGCTTGACCCTGGGGGGACAAACATTTACCATACTGATTAGGGAGACCTGTTAGGAAAGAAAATAGCGCTTACCAGGAGTCGTGATGGTGGTTTCTCATACTCACAGTACTTCTGGGTTGAGCCTGCTCTGGACCTGTAGTGCCTCCTTCGCATACCGGTGGGGAATGAGTGTTTTCCCAGGTCTTAAGTAGTCTTGTTAATTGGTCTAATTAAGTGCACCTGTGATGGAGGGCAATGGTGGAAAGACTCACAGGCCTGAGTCATGCTGCCTGGAGTAAGTATGGGCGCCTTAGGTGCGCGCGCGCTCTAGCGCCCTGTCGCGCTGGGAGGCATCGTTATGGGCCACTGGGGAACCACCCAGGCGCTCGCGTCTATAGTTAGCGCATGCGCGATAGGTCCAAGTGCAAGCTCCTCAGGGGAACGCCCTGGAGGGTAGTGTTAGTTGTACGCGCATGCGTATTATGACCGGGCTGGTCTGCGCATGTGCGGCGTATGCCGGGTGGTCGCCCGCGCATGCGCGGTGTTTTGTTCACCGGGCACATTTTATTTCGTCCATTGAGTGGACCTGGGGCATGTAAATAATTTCATTTCGTCCATTTCATGGACGTCGGGCATGTAAAAACATGTAAACAAGTGTATTGTGAATAAATGGGGGACAATCTTTAGCAATTTTCAGGAGAAAGACTGCTTAGAGGACGTAGTCGTTTCAGTGATACTGCGCCCAAACATATGTAGTTTGATGATGGGGGTAGTGTGATCACTGGCGGGTCAAGGAATTCCACGGGATGGCATCATTCAATCCCTGGGTGGATGTGGAAAGGCGATAGATCCACCGTTGCTCAGCCTGCAGTAGTTTTTGGTCATTGTCCATAGCGCTTGAGGTGATCTGCTCTATCACCGTCCATGATAGGTCATTTGGTGTGTGACCTTCGGTGATGAAATGGTTGGTCATCTTGCTTATGTTCTTTTTGCATCTGATGGTACTGCGGTGTTCGGTTATGCGGGTTTTTATTTTCCGTGTGGTCATCCCAATGTATCGGAGTCCACATCTACATGTAATTAAGTAGATGACATTGCGAGAGTTGCAGTTAGTGTGGCTACGTTGGGTCCACATCTTGTTTGGTTCCAGATCCAAGGTTTTGGTGTGGGAGGTGAGGTGGCACACACTGCAGTCATTGCACGGATAGTGCTCCTACACACACCCCCATTCAATGAGGTACCAGGAGGACCTTTAGGGCTCCCTTAGTTTACTCACCGCCACCCTTTTCATGGCGGGCTCACTGCCATGAAAGGGAGGGCATAGTGGAAACTCATAAGATGCTTGTGGGTACAGCCGCTGCATCACTAGCACATTGTGTCCTTAGACCGCTAAAAGACCACCAGGGATCGGACCACCAAACTCACAATCAGGCCCTTAGACTTTAGATCTAAAGTTAGACTTCAGGCCGAAAGTTAGATTGCAGGTCTAAAGTTAGACTTCAGGTCTAAACCTAGACTTCAGGTCTAAAGTTAGATTTTAGGTCTAAGTTTACCTTTGTTAATTGATCCTGATGCATTGATCTTCAAATATCTATAAGTAGTTGGGAATACCATTGTTGACACCTTCAAAAAATTGGCACCCCAGCAAGTTAGACCCATACACCGCAGTACCAATACACCTCTGGAAAAACACAATAAAATAGGATGCAATTATAAAAATTTCTGGGCTACTGGCTTTGTCAGGGTGACACATCATCATCGCAAACATATGGCATATAAAACCAAGAACAGCAATGAATTCAACAGAGATAGTACCATCTTTTATAAGTCTCAATTCAAATGTATCTTATTGCATTTTTCATTATTATCATTGCCAATACATTATTCAAAGAATTCAAGATGAACAAGTCTTTATTTTACTTTAAATCTGCCAGCATCCACAACACTCTACAACATTTTGGTGGTCCCCTTGTCCATCCTGGGGCACCACAAAACACAGTATGCTATTTTTAAAGTGCACGCTGGGGCTTACAGGGTGACCCCCTGCACTACAGTGTTCATATTCGATTAGAGGATTAATTGCTATCTCTTAACCCTTTTCGTTCTTCATATACTGTGTTTGAAGCTGTATCATACTGTGTTTATTTTTTCCTGCTGGATGCCCCTATCCCTTCGTTGGGGCACCCAACATGTTCTACTCTGGGCAACTATTGGAGAACACTCCTGCATTACCTGGCTGGCTCCCTGGCCAACACTATGTGTGCTGGGGTGGAAGCTGGCATGATTCTTTTGTCCAGACATGGGCACAGGGGAAGGGGGTGCACTGACTTGCTCCTCAGTCCCATGATGGTCAGATCCCCTAATACAATTCTTGATGCATGGGGTCACAGGGGAGGGGAGTCTCTGGGGCCAAAAGTGGATCTGGAGAGGTGGCCCACACACACCCCTTCCACATTAAACATTAATTGTGGTGTTCCACAGTGCCTCCACAGCTAACAGACAGAACTCCCTCCCTGCCAGACTCACCAGGCCCCACAGCCTACTGGATACTTGGAGGGCACCTGTGTGCCAGAAAAGTTAGGAGCTAGTCCACAGAAGTCACAAAAAGTCCAACCTTGAATACTTTCAGGGGTCTTACTGTTGCAGCTCCAGATCGAGTATCTTCTTAAATGTCTCTCTGTCGTGCAGGGATTTTTATCTGGAGGTGAAATGTTCTGCAAGGGAGGCCTTCCCTAGGTTACACATCATCACTCCAACACTGCCCCTACTGTCCCACACTGCATTCTGGGACATTTCAACTTTGCAGCTTCAAGTGGTTCAATGGAAAGATCTTCCCTGAGAGCTTCAGCAAAGTGCCCACTGGCACATAAGCCTGACTACTTACCACCAAAACTTCAAAGGTGAGCCCCTACTATGTTACGCGGTAAGGGTCTGACCTTCCTCCTGCTTCTTAAGTGCCATAAAGAGTACAGTTATCACAAAACTAATAGTGGCTCTGTACTTGGTGTACTTGCTTACCTTAAAATTGATACCTGACCAATACATCTAGGCCAAAGTATGGGTAAACTGTGCAGTGGCACAGGCTTTGCCCAGAAGCTATAATACAATGAGCACACAGTATTTTCAGTAAAGTATTACAGACCTACATTATGAATCCACTCATATTATAAGACTAGGGGCCCGATGTAGGTAATTAGTATTTACCGATTCGTAAATACTGAATTTTACCGATTCAGTATTTACAAATCGGTAAATGCTATGTAGGTATTTTTACTGAATTATTTAACGAATCGGTAACACTCGGTAATTACCGAATCGGACTACTATTTGATGGTAAATAACGAATCCCTGTGTACATACAGGCCCATAGGAACCAATGGCAATTACCGAATCGGTAAATACCGATTCGGTAAAATTACAGAATTGACAAGGGGGACAGGGTGTCACTTTGACACCCTGTTGCACCCCTGATTCAGGCTTGTGTGCCATGTGGCACACATACATGCCCTTAGGGGTGTACATGCACAGATGTGCATGTACACAGGAATTCGTTATTTACCATCAAATAGTATTTTATGGCAAATAACGAATTCTTAAGGGCCTTTGACACTGTTTTCAGTGCCACCTAAATCCCATATTACCGAATCTGTAAATTTACCGATTCGGTAATTTACAGAATTGGTAAATTTACAGAATCGGTAATTTTTAGGCCCCCTACATCTGAAACTACAAATACCGGTTGGTAGTGGCCGAAATCGTCCGTTACCGACCGGTATTTGGTGTCCTACGTCTAGCCCCTAGTCATCACCAATCACAGGCTACCTGTGCACAGACAACGGGCTGAGTAAGTTGATAGTCTCATGCACTCAGCCTGTACAGGTGCTCAAATGTTTGTGTGTAACCAGCCTAGAGCATCTTAACCTAGCTGCACAAGAGCTGCCTTATTGTGATTGTACTTGCATTTATATAGCACACACTACCCCTGACAAGGCGTTGTAGTGCTTATCGGCGAGTAGCACGTTACTCCAGAACTCAAAGAGGATTAGTGATGAATTAGTATATTGAGATATGAAATTAATTTGAGCAGTGGACATGTGAGTTTGTTATTTGGATTTCAAAAGGATAGTGGAGGGATAGAAGAGGGAAGGGTTTGCATTTATATAGTGCTTGCTACCCTGAGGAGGTGCCAAAGCACTTTCGGCGGGTAGGACAAACCAACAGCCGCGGCCGGTAGTGGGAGTACTGGCCGGGCGGTGACGTGGGGAGGGGGAGGGGCAGGGGGGGCGAGTAATGTATGGAATCTGGACCTTAACAGATAAGCAAACATTAAAATAAATAAAACAAATTTCGTTGCGCGCACTTCATCACCAAATGTGATGCAGTGCGCGCAACTAAATTAGTTTTATTTAGTTTTTATGTTTACTTACCTGTTAAGGTCCGGATTCCATACATCACTACCCCCCACCCTGCCCCTCCCCCTCCCCACGTCACCGCCCGGCCGGTACTCCCACTACCGGCCGCGGCTGCAAACCAAACAGGATTAGTGGGTATTTAGTATAGGGAAATATTAAATTAATGTCAGCGGTGGACACGTTAGTCTGTTAGCTGGATTGAAAAATGATAGTGGAGGTATAGAAGAGGGAAGGGTCTAGATAGTAATTTTGGGGGATCATAGCAGTTTGAGGAGGTATGGGGTTAGTAAAGGGGAGGTAGAGGGGAAGAGACAGAGGGAAGGATTTAGACAGACTTGTCTGGGAGATCTGAATTGTAAAGGAGGTTTGAGATGATGCAAGGCGGGCGAGAGGAGAGAAGAGTCGAGAAAGGGTTATTGTGGGGATCATAGTAGTAGAATGGGGTTTGGGATGAGTCAGAGAGTGGAGGTAGAGGATATATTGAAAGAGGTATAGGTTCAGAAATAGGCTAGTGCATTGGGGAGAGTAGTAGAAGGAGGTTTGGATGAGACAGAGAGTTCAGGTGGAGGATATATTGGGAGACGCCTATGGTGAGATTTAGGGTAGTGTATTGGGGATGCTGAATTAGAAGTAAAGTCATAAATATAAAGATACATAACTACATGGAAGGTATGTATGTACAAGGAAGGTATTATATGTAGATTTGAGCTGTATTTAATAAACTCAGACTTTCAAGTGATGCTGTACTTCAAGCCAATGTATTTGTTTTTATAATTTTACTTTTTTTTATAATTCAATAGTGAAACCATTGTAGACAAATGGTTATGTAGTGGCCTATATGCATGCTAAACATAGAATAATATAACCATCATTTATATGTTCAACTTGTCAAGCAGAACCAAGGAATATCTATATATTTACAAACAAAACTATTATACATGTTTATAGAAAGGAATACACATATGTAGGTTCACACATATAAATACCAACAAAAGAGAGAGCAAGAAAACATCGAGGGAGCGTCCCTTTCTCTGAGTTTAATCAGTAAACAACAATGTGGGTGTTCCCGTTCAGGGATCCAAAAGTGAAGATGACAGATTGTCATACACAGGAATGATAAAAAAAAACATTAGGTTTGTTAAAAGAACGCCCACTCACCAACCTAGTTGGTGGCATGCTTCATCATTGGGTTCCCAGCTGGTCTGCTGAATGCAACTCAGCTGTGATGCGACGCCTGAATTACAGCGAAGCAGGTTTTTTGTATGTAAGGAGATGGTGCTGGAAGTGAAATTAAAAAGTGTCTCTAGAATGTTCAATAACTGCCTTTAGTCTCGAGTTTCCACTTTAGGGATAAAAGGAAGATATATATGGTCTACCTTATCCTCTCTCAAGCGCTCATCATGTTTCAGCCTCAACAGGGGTACTGAGGCTTTCTTCAGGACCAGAATTAGTGATAAATGTGAATAACAGCACACACGCTAAGGTGTGCTGATGTGCAGTGAAATTACCATACTTATGGTCATTTCACTGCACGTCTCTGAGTAAATCAATAACTATTTAGCGCAAGTAGGCATGTCTGAACAATACATTAACACAAAATGGCAAAGAAAAGGCTGCTTACAAGAGCTACAGCGAATAGGTAGCTTTTAACAATCCCGGAGAAGGCGGACTTCTGGTCAGACCCTGGCTGGGATACACACATATAGTCCACATCAATGCTCACATACACAGGGACATGCTGCTCATCTATGTTTGAGCATGGTGGTTATGTGAGGAAGAGCCAATTCTTGAGTAGTCTTCTGAAGACAAGGTAGTTATCTGTGTATCTTATGTTTGGAGGTAAAGAGTCCAAAATGTGGCTGCTTGAACAGAGAAGGATGTGCCACCTATGTTTGGTGTATGTATGGTGAGATTATGAGGCAAGGTGTCAATCTAGAGTGGAGGTTCCTTTGTTGAAAGAATTTGGTTACTTGATTCCTGATGAAAAGTGGTCCTGTTCCATGTATCGCTTTGTGGATGATACAAAGCAGCTTGAATGTGGATCTTCTGGTGACCGGTAACCAATGTAGGGCCTTCAAGGCAGAGAAGATGGATTCTTGTGGCTTTACATATAATTGTAGTCTAGCAGCAGAGTTCTCAATCCGTTGTAGTCTGTTTATAGTTGTTAACGATGATCCACGATAGAGGCTATTGGCATAATCAAGTTTAGAAAGAACAAGAGAGATAGTAGTCTGGACCTTGTGTGGAAATCCCAGGTGGGGGAAGATGCGTTGCAGAGTTCTAATAGTTATGAAGCTTGATCTTGCTAGTTTGTACACTTTGGCATTCACTGATAGCTTTAAGTCCATTTTCTGAGGTTTCTCACTTCCTTAGATACGTTAGGTGGCGTTTCCAGATCGTCAGGCCAAGCAGAGAGTGGGTCATCATTTTTCGAATTGCCACATTTGAAAATATCTGTTTTGGAAGCATTCAAATTGAGACTGCTCATGTCATCCACTGATCAATGGCTCTGAGGTAACTGAAAATGTGTCATTTTCTAATGTCTTGTGGCTTTCCAGTTTAAGGAGTACTTGTGTGTCGTCTGCATAGTTATAGCATGTGAGGTGAAATTCATTGATCAGTGACGTTAATGACATCATGTAGATGTTGAAAAGCACGAGTGAGATGTTAGAGCCTTTAGGGACCCTTGCTTTTGTGAAGTACGGTTTGGATGAGAAAGGGTAGGTATGGATGTCTTTAGTTCTGCTTTAAGGTAGAATGTGATCCAGTGGAGAGCAGTCTCCTCTGTTCCGGCTTCGTAGAGACTTGCTATTAGAGTGTCATGGCAGTTGCCATTCTCAGTCTATTTCCACTGAATCTATACTGAGTGAGACTCAGTTGGTGAGACTCACAACAAAAGGCAAAAAACAAATGGGCAGAAAGTGAAAAATCTTGGAGGAATAAATGGGTGGAACGCATTTCCTGCAATCACTGTTTTTTTCTTGGCAAGTGCATAAGCATAAGAGTTCAGCTGCCTTTGGGCTTACATTTTAAAAATAAATGATTGCAGGGGCCCAAAATCTTTCTTAGGATCTCTCCAATGGTGCTGGTTAAATATCAGTGTCACCAAGGCTTGACGCCATCTCATGCCTCTTTCTTTCACCATCCTATGCTTCCTGTCTTTAAATCTCATTCTCGCAGGTTATTTTTCATTCCTGCTTTCTCACGTCATAGCAGTTTTCATTCTTTCTCTATGTTCTGCTTGTTCTCTCTCACTCTGAATCAAAATCTGGTGAAAAATAATTCTGAATCTCGAAAATGAGTCTCTCTACTTACCGCCTGTAACCACCTGCTCATTAAGCAATTCACGTTTCCCTGAAACAATTCTGCTGGGATTCCTCCGTTTTTTTTGCAGAGAATGCCTTCTGTTCCCAGATTTTTACCGTACTATGTAGTAAAAGAGCAGACGAATTTAAGTATACACTTGTTTTTTGGTGTTGTCCCCTCTTAGATATATGAGTCTGTGAATTGGTTACTGGAGCAAACGTGCCACATGTACTTTCAATCGTGAGCAATATATTTCTGCTTCATCTCTGCTCTGTCATTGCCTAGTGTAACATCCGTGACCCGCACATCCTCAAGGGTAGTGCGGTAGCCCGGGAACAGCTGGGATTCAGGGCCGGACTGGCCGGAGCAGGCACAGGGGTTTTACCGGTGGCCCAGAAGGGTAGGGGGGGGCGTTTTTTGAGTAGTGGGGTTGCTTTGGTTACTGGGGGGCGGTTTTGCAGAAGTGCTGCAATATAGGCCCCCAGTAACAAAAGTGGCATCACTGCTAAGGCGGCAGCAGTGCTGCTTCTCAACAGAACCCCAGGCCCTGCAAGCCAAAATGCCAGGGCTGGTTAGTGTTCCTAGTGCAGCCCTGCTGGGATTTCATCCATAATATGACCTGTGACTATTTTTTTAAAAGGTGTTTAAGAAGTGTTCGAATATTTTTCCCATCGTAACTATGTCGTAGCAAACACCCTACAGCTTAGGAGAATAGAAAAAATATATATATCTGCTGGGCCCAGCAGGCCACCATTCCAGGGAAGGCCAGCCACTCCCAATGGGGACGCAAATTGCAAGTGGCTCAATAATATTCATGAGCCTCTCATTTTGCTCCTCTTTGGAAATCGCTAACAGTTTCTCTGACACTGTTGTACATTTGTTTTTGCAACTCGCAATTTTTCGCAATTTGCGAGTCGCAAAAGCAAATGGTGGTACATCTGGCCCTAAGTCTCTTGTTTGTTCCCTGGCACATCCCTTCACTTTAGACTCCTTAAAGACTCTATCACTGAACATCATATTCAATCATCTATGATTCCCTCTGCTTGAAAGAAACATCTCCTTTTTAGGGTGGTGACTTTCATATTTTAATATCAGAATGTAATTGGTAATTGTCTCTAATTTTCAAAGATCAAACAATGTAAGCTCCAAATTAAGTCCATAATGAAACATCTATGAGTGTCTACCAGAAACATGATGTAGGAATAATGAGGAAATATTGTCTTGGATGATAATTTCTTAACATGCATGACTACAAATAGGTTCTTGATAATTAATAAAAGGCCCAAAACAACCCTAAATGTAGTCTCTTTAGGACACAATACTTCCAACCAGTTATAACAGGAAGGAGAATGGAATATATCATCACTTTATGTAATCAAAAAGTATTTCAGTGTAGCAAGAGTATTTCTCTTCAGCTTTAAAAATTAGTAGGAAAGTGGTTTTGAAGTATTTAAAACTGCAAGAAAAGGGGGAATTTCACAAACGGGTACCCTGCAGGGGAATGTGAACCAAAAAATGAGCTAGTTTGAGGGTATTCATAAATAGGACCTGTTTTGGGGTTTGACAATAGGAGTTGTGTTCATCAGGATGGCGGAGGACATTACCACTGCCATCACAACAGAACTCTGACGGCCAAATTTAGGGAGGTCTAGTGGTCATCCCTGTATATTGAAAGAAAATTGTACATTGGTGGATGGCCGCAGTCAATTTTGATGACCGTCCATCAAACAACTCCCAGAGCGGGTGTTTGTTTATGAAAAATCTAAATCTACTGACTCCCAACACCCTGGGTGTTTCCTACCCGGGTGTGAGGTCATTTATGATTTTTTCATGTCCCTGATTTCCAGGTGATAAAAATGAAATACCCCATCCACCCTAAATAGGGCCGGTGGAATAATGTTCTTTCTCCAATTTGGAGGGAATATTCCATGAAAGAGCCAATGGGGGATCCATTTAAAGAATACTTGAGGTGCCTTCATATCTAAATGATGCAGCCAGGTCAGGGATTCGTAGGCAGGGTATTCCTTTGTTTTTTGTGATGGAGTACTCTGTCTGACAACCTCTAATTCGTGCCCATGGTTGCACATAGTGAACTACAATACAAGCACATAACTGCTCTTTTCAAAATACATATGTGAGTCTTTTTAGGGTGGGGAAGGGGAGGGGGACATTAACATTCTATTCATGGTAGTCAAGTGGAAGTTCTTGATTGGGAAAATATTTTTCTAGTGGTGTAAAAAACTAAAATGTAAGAAGGTATTATTTCACATTATTATTGTGATTCTGGATTATTACCTGAGGCAAATTAAGGTGTGACTCCCACATAGTTAATAAACCAGTTCCTTGCTAGGTAAGAAACTGAGAAATCCTGGGCTCTCCCCTGGTAGTTATGGCACAAAGCAACTTGCTTTTCATCTGTGAAATCCAAGTAATGTAATCAGGAGGCGCAAAAACAACATTAAAGTCAAGAAACCAATGAATACATTTACAAAACCGATTTAGAAAAAAATATGGTAAGAAAACTGATACAAGGGCCCTTATGATACTTTTCCATTGGCTATTGTCTCAAGACCCGAAATGACCTGGTCCACAGACTCTAGATCTGGTAATTGCGGGCTCGGAAACTCTGGACCCATGTGCAGCTCTAATGGGGCTGCGGGCAGCTGCTATATGTGGCTTTAATCCAACCAACCTCTTCACAATTTGGGAGTGGATCTACAAATTCTCCACCTAGTTCTCCCCTCAACCGCTCAGCCCATCCCTGCTCTCCTCCACCTACGTCATGTGAAAAATAAAGCTTTCACATACATTTGCCACATACTTCAATAAGGTGCTAAATGAATGAGCATTTGGGCTTAATTTTTTCCCAAATGGGGTAAAAGCATATTTTATTGGAGCTGGTATTCCCAGGTCTGCTGATATCCCCCATTCTTGGGATCTCACTCATAATAATTTGGTGCAGGGATACTGGCTGGTATCTAAACTTCTGCCCCCAGTATTCTTGCTTCAAAATATGGGGACATCATAATGAGGCTATAATGGTCAGAATTGTATTATAGGATCATTGATATGGATTTCTAAAGTTTACCAAATGTGAAAATGCAACAAGAAACTATCAAATATTAATGTAAGCTAAGGTGCACAATTTACATGGTTTGAGGTGGTTTTTGCAGACTAATGGCACATGAATCACAGGAATAAAAGTTGGATACAGCTAAACAGCTCACCCAATTTAACAGTAAGTGCTCAGGAGACCAAAAGTGCAGGATAAGTCAGAAAAAGGAACAATCTCCGTGATTGGGACAAAGAATCAACAAAGATGGATTTCACTAAATAACATGATAATTGAGTAGTTGATTATGAATAATTTGAAGGTGGTGTCCTAAAAAAGATTTCTTTATAAGAAGCACAGTCACCTTGTTTCACATGTTGCCAAAGTTTATTGAAACAATCCAAGGATTTCAATGCCATTGATCAAACTTGTGCTAATCCAAAGCAGAATTGTACTTGACAAACTCATGAAAGTTTACCCCTGCATTCACCATGGATTTTATAATGGTCATCACAAACGTGACAGATATCCAACCACCATATTTCAAGTTCCATGGATATAATGGAATTGTAACACAGCAGACGGGATAACCGTCACATTTGTAATGAAGTAACCCTGTCCTCCAAGATCGTAATAAGGCCCTTAGAGAGTATATTGCTTATTTTAGGGAACAATGTTCTATTGATTGTAATTGGTAATATTGATGAGTCTTGATATTGCCTAAGTGACGTCACTATGAACGCTATAGAGGAGATCATTTCTCAGAAAGATTTATAATTCTATATGTTATTCTCTAAAGTATTTTTAATAGAATGTTGGTAGCTAATACCAAAGAATCTTATTTTATTATTACTCTAGGCCAAACCTGCTTCTCAAAAGGGTTGTTCAAATTTTGATTTATCAAGCGGTAAGGCCTCAGAAATGTGAATATACAATTGTAGAGAGAGGCTGATGACAACATATGTTATTCCTTGGAAAATGCTGAGAAAAGGCTGACATAAAAGATACTAGCTTTGAAATATATAGCAAAACATTGTCTGTGTATGCAGTTAAATTAAGCACTTGTCATTTTAAAGGGTATCCTGGAACCTCTTCTGTTTCCTTATATATTCAAGAAAGGGTTCAAATAGGAAAACAAAAGGTAACAGACACAGAGGACACCTTCATCTAGTATCATGTTAAGAAAAGAATGAGGATTGAATACCATTAGCATAAACTGAGATTTTGTAGGAAGAATATAGTAAAGAAATATTTAAGAAATGTGGGGTTAAAACCATGTTATTTAAGAGATTTCTACTTAAAATACCACATAATCATGCTCTAATACCCTTTCAACATCAATTTTTATCACTGCAAATGAATCAAGCCTTTAACAAATACCAATGTTTCTGCACAAATCATGTATTTATTAATATACGCAGCTAATAATTTAGCGAATAGTGTACAATATATAATAATTCATGAAATTAATCTATACTTTTTACAAAATAAATTATTTAGATCTTTCTTGGAAGCTGATATAATTCCTTAATTTTCCAAATTATTAATGTTAATACAAGGTTGAGTTTTTTTACTTAATTCATGAAAGTATTATCCAATATTTCACCAGACGGTGAATGTTAAGGAGTGTAAAACTCAGTAAATATTCAGCAAAGCGGCCGGATATGTTTGCATCTGTAAATAATCTATATCCCTTCTATCATTAATTAAAGTCTTAACTAAACAAAAATCAGTTTTGAACTTTACATATTTGGCAGATGTTTTCTTGACATTTTGCCCAACATAAAATCTGTCATGATGTTTCAACAGATAACCACAAACACTTTTGGTGGTTTAATTGTTGAATTCAACCTCAGCAGCCACTAGTTTATCCAGGCACTCCTTATTATTATTTGAGAAATAAAAGCTATGCTCTCATTTCTTGATGTTTTTCAGAATAATTTAAACTCTTTGTGAGCAGCCCTCTTTTCACCTTGCTCCTGTCTTATTATGAAGCCTGAGACTGCTACCTTGAAGGTATTTCAATTAATGCTAAGTATTCAACTTTAAAAAAACTTCTTCATGAATACCTTAAATCTGGATACGAAAATATTATCATTCAGTCAAGAAATATTGACTTGCCATCTGTTCAATTTACACTTAAGACTGTGGCAGGATTGGTTATCAAAATAGCTTCAATCTCTGCCTTTAAACAGAGACATTGCGGCTAATTATGACGTGGCGCGGATTTACGTCTACCTGACACCATATCTGTCTGGAACTGCTAAACCATATTTTGGCAGTTCGACCTCACACTTTGGATGCAACTTCCCATAGGGCAGTCAGAAACATCCATTTCATTACGGTAGCTTGTGTGGCAGTCGGAAAAAACCCATAGCACCAGCAGCCATACTGAAATAGATGTTTATAAATATCCCTGCACCGTGTGGCAGGCACTGTGCAGTGATGTTAAGCAGGACACCATAGGTGCCCCATAGTTCCCAGAGCGGACGGCCAAGGGGTAAAGGGGCCCTGCTAGGGGTCCACTGAATAATTTTCTGACAGCCTATCCATGTCTGAAAGGCCAACATCGAAGGTCTGTCAGAAAATTGCATCATAATCCAGATGGCGGAACCACCATCATTAAGGGATTATGGTGTCTTCCCAATGCAGAGACAGGCTCCTTGAGCCCATCTAAAGCACTGTGGACAGTCCCTCCTCACGATGCCTCACCCACTGCATCGTAATGTGGCAGTCGGACTGCAGGGGCAGATGTCAGTGGGTCCAACACCAACATGCTGTTGGTGTCAAATGCAGCAACATCATAATGAGACCCTGTTAGACCTGTCTGCCTTTGGGAAGTCCCTCCAATTCATTATTTATTTTGTCCCCTTTTTGCCCCTCATACCTCTTAATTTTTATGTCCACTGGATACTTTTCTTTGGTGTTGGACCGGGGGTTAGATGTTCTTTTTGCCCTCATAGTTTTTTCCTAAGGCCTAGGAGCCTTCCCTGACTAGAAAATGAGGGTTATACAAAATGTAATGTAATGTAATGGTGGTTTTCAACTGCCATATCTGTCACACCTGAGACCTGACCCATAGGATAGAATAGGGCATTCCAGAACCTTCTGGTCCATTCTGGACCTCTGAAGGGCAGCCTATAAAAGACAGAATACTGGGCAGCCATTTTGGAGGTACCCGGTGATTTCACGGGGTGGGACTGGTGAGGAGAGAGGCAATTCTGAGGAGGAGGATAGTGCTTAGTGGGAGTAGGATTGACCTGCGGGCCATCCGGTCTCCTGTATTGACCCATCCCCACTTAGTGCTGACCAAACCCTGCCGTAAAAGTCCCCATCTGGAAACTCTTGAACAACCCCTGAGAAATCCTAAGGAAATGGGCCCAGGTGTTTGTGTCTGAGGAGTCGCTATTGTGGACAAGAAACCCCCAATTCGGCCGGACTATTCTTAGAGGCGGCGGAGCTCAAATCATCCTCACCGTTCTGTGAGAAGCTGACTGGTCACTCGTTGAAGTCTCCCTGTGCGGGGATCCAGTGAGCTCGTGAGCGCCTTGCTTGGCGCTGAGTTCCCCTGTGGGTAACAAAGGAAGGCGGAGCAACGTCAGAGGAAGCTGATCGGAGGAGGCGGGATCGTCGGCGAGTGTGGACAGCGAAGAGGGAGCCGCCTGGAGAAGAGCGCCCGGAGCTGTATCTCCTCAACGTGCAGAACGCAGGCCCAGTAGCTGTGTGTGAGCGCCAGGAGCAGTGTCTCCCCAACGTGCAGTGCGCAGGCCCAGCCGCCGTGTGAGAGGGTGCCGGAAGCAGTGCCTCATCGACGGGGCGTGCGCAGTTTGTTGGTGCTGATCTGAGAGGAGTGCATCGGACGGCGCTGAGTGGCCTTTGACCCCGTGGGAGCGCTGCGGAGAGAAGTGCGGGGTGTTCCCCGCATCGACAGCTGCTCCGTGGGCCCACCCCAGGTTAGAAAGCCCGTCAGAAGCGGAGTGCTGCGGTGAGTGTCTAGCGGAGCTTGGTGAGGGAGAGCCTGGCTCCATTCCAGCTTACAGCGCTGACCCCAGAAAGTATAGAGTGCTGAAGTGATCTGGAAAGGCGCCGGGGGGGAGTAAACGGTTGGCAGTATTTTGGAGCTGGAAAGAGGAAGAGAAGTAGGGAACGAGATATTGCCAAAATCCCTATCAAAACAAGGGCACGTCTGCCAGACACTAACTGGGCACTTGACTGAATCTAACAGGGTGAGCCTTGGGCAGAATTGAGCAGGCGTCCTGAAGGGGGAAATGTACAGGTGAAAACTGAACCTTCTCATGCCGAGTTTCTACTAAGAGAAGTGAATATATGGTTCAATCTGGATGACAGAGAGTATGATATTTGTTAGTTTCTAGAAATGTCAAGGTCTGTTTCATTTGTTTAAGGAATAGGTAGTAGAGAACCTTTTCGTCAAGGTGAAAGTCTTTTGGAAAATTCCAGTAGCATATTATCTGCCATGAAGCCTGTCTAGTTGTACCTTCTTTTAGGCTTTGTAAAAGTATATGCTGAACTTTTATGTAAGTGATGAAGAAAGTATAGAATGACCTTGCAATGTGATCTCAAACCTTAAAAGCGGAAAGAAGTATAAGGAGAAATAATGGTGTGAAAAGATAAAGTGAAACAATTCTATTTTTATAAACCAGTCCATATTTTTCCACAAAAAGATTGGTGTAGTGTCGTTTTTGAGTGGAATTGCATTGAGTTACTGCTGGGTGGTGTGCAAACTTTACACTTGTGTTTCTGGAATCTGACTGTCTTACCCTAGGCCAGGCTACCCTATGTGACTTGGCAAAACTAGGTCCAACATATTGGTGTCTAGCGGTGGGATCCGAACCGTGGTTGCAACTACTCTGCAGTAAGTGTATCCCACTGACCTACCCCAGGAGTTTTCTCCTGGCGGCCTTCCTAATTTTTACTTTTGCTTTTTCCAAATTTATTCCTGGTGGTGGGGTGGAGGTAGCTTCAGAGTGGCCCTTGTAACTCTATTCTTCTTGTGTGCTTGTCTTTAAATTGCCTTTAGCAAAATGGAATTTGCGTTGGAAGAACTGGACACTTATTCTGTGGCCCAGCTTAGGGACTTTTGTCAACAGATGGGAGTGTTCTTTAAGCGGGGTGCCAAGAAGGGGGAGCTCCAGACCAGTTTAAGGGCTTGGGTGGCAGCACATGGAGAAGGGAAGGAGGAGGAAGAGGGGACAGACCGGGACACGGTCATAGAGGTAGAGGGATTATTCCACCCTGAGGTGGGAAACCTACTCCCAGGACCAATGACCTACTCTAGGGGGGGCAGTAGTGACTCCGGAGGAAGCTTGACCGAAGCGGAACTCACAGACAGGAGGGAAAAGAGGCAACTGAAATGGGAGTTGGCCAAGTTAGAACAGGAGAGGGAAGAGCGGAGGATGGCTCATGAATTCAAACTAAAAGAGTTAGAACTCCAGGCCCTGCAATGGGGACCCTCTCCTACTCCAAATGGTGGCAGCGAAACCAGAGAACCAACCAGGGAGTCCAGACCCTACTTGCCTAAGGACATAGTTGCCAGCTATAGTCAGGGGGATGATATAGCCAAATGGCTGGCTGCCTATGAGGTCTCCCTAAGAGCCCATGGGATCCAGGAGAAGCACTGGGGGGGTGGGTTGTACAAATATATGCCTCCTACTGGTCGGGACACCTTTTTAGCCTTAGAACCGGAGGAGCAGACCAACTACCCCACCATGAAGTTAGCATTGATCAGGAAGTTTGGGCTAACCCCGGAAAAGTATCGCCAAAAGTTCAGGGGGAGCCACAAGTTAAGCACCCAGAACTGGGTGGATTTCCTAGATTATGCGAGGAAGGCATTGGAGGGCTGGGTGCAGGGCAGTGAGGTGAAGGACTATGAGGGTTTGTATGACCTTTTTCTTAAAGAGCATCTACTCGAGAAATGTTTTCCCGAGCTGCGCCAGCACCTGGTGGACAGCAAGCTGACCAACCCCCGGAAGCTTGCAGAGGAGGCGGACATCTGTGCAAGTACCCGGGTGTCCTCAAAGGGGATTGGAGGGGATTCCCAAAAGGCCGGACAGGGCGCCCCTCAGAAGAAGGAGGGGGGAGATAAAAAGCGGGAGTTCTCTAAAGGTCCCCAAAACAGTTTCCAGGGAAAGGGAACAGGTTTCACCCCTAAGACTAACCCGCCCAGAAACCCTCATCCTGGCCAAAGCCAGCAGCCAAGGGTTGTCCACTGCTTCGAGTGTGGTGGTATTGGACATTATAAGGGAGATGTCAGATGCCCAAAGAGACCACCCCCTCCCACCGGAGGCAAAGCCCCGGGAGTAGCTAGTGGAGCGCTCGGGGAGGAGTTGCCCTTAGATAAGGGGGGTGAGTGGGCGGGTGTCACCTTAGTGTCCCTGGGAGAACGGGAGATGGTTCCTAAGATTCAGGTGCCCCCAAATACTACCAAGTATGGGCAGTGGATCACCATCAATGGCCAGAGAGGGGAGGCTCTGAGAGATACAGGAGCCAGTATGACTATGGTGAGAAGTCAACTGGTGTCTCCAGAGCAGGTGATTCCCAATGTACTCCACCCCGCCGCGATGGCTGACGGCAGAATGGGCCACTATCCTGTGGTCGAGGTTCCCTTTGAGTGGGAAGGGGTTGCAGGTTCACTTCGAGTTGCTGTAAGCCCTGCCGTGCCAGTTGATTGTCTGCTGGGGAATGACATGGAGCACAATGCTTGGGGAGAGGTGGAATACCGGACGCATTCAGAGATGCTGGGTACACCTGACTGGGCCTGTGTAAGCACAAAGTCTGCGACTGCCCAGAGAGGGAGTTCGCCTGGGTTGGAGCCTGGAACAATGGCCCAACCCGCTGCCAAAAAGGGACAGACCCGAAGAAAGGAGAAGCCTGCTTCGGCTTCCACACCCCATGTGACAGATCGGCCACCTGCGGTGGTGGACCAAGAGTCCGTGGAGGGGGAAGTAGTTTCTATGGAGGACCTGCCCATCCCTGCTGAGTGGCATGTGGAGGGAGGGCCTACCAGAGAAGAGTTTGTAAGGGCCAGAAGGAGTGCCCTACCCTTGAGGGACTGAGGCGACAGGCTGAAGCCCAGGCAGCAGGGGACGTTGCGGGACACTACCATATTTACTGGGAGGATGGACTCCTCTACAGTGAACACAAGGTACCTTTACCTGGTTCATCAAGGGCCTTGGTAGTCCCGCAATGGTACCGAGCCTTTCTGCTGGAATTGGCTCATGAAATTCCCTTGGCAGGACACTTAGGTCAGGACAAGACCTTTGCTCGGCTTGTCCCCCACTTTTACTGGCCTCAGATGAAAGTGGCGTCTAACACCTACTGTCGGATGTGTGTAACCTGCCAAGCCAGTGGGAAAACAGGGGTGAAGCTGAAAGCTCCCCTGGAACCACTTCCTGTCGTTAGCACCCCCTTTGAAAGGGTGGGCATCGACATTGTGGGGCCATTGGATCCACCGACAACAGCTGGTCACAGGTTTATCCTGGTTCTGGTGGATCATGCCACCCGGTTCCCAGAGGCAATTCCTCTGAGGACTGTCACTGCACCTGTGGTGGCTAGGGCCCTGATGGGGATCTTTACCCGAGTGGGTTTCCCCAAAGAAGTTGTGTCCGACAGGGGGACCAACTTTATGTCAGCGTACATGCGGGCAATGTGGAAGGAGTGTGGAGTGACCTACCGATTCACCACTCCCTATCACCCCCAGTCCAATGGACTGGTAGAAAGGTTCAACAAGACCTTGAAGGGCATGATCAGAAGTCTGCCTGAAAGCCTGCGGAGGAAGTGGGACGTCCTCCTACCCTGTTTGCTATTTTCCTACAGGGAAGTGCCACAGAAGGGAGTGGGCTTCAGCCCCTTTGAGCTTCTGTATGGGCACCCTGTACGCGGACCTCTCAGCCTGGTGAAGGATGGATGGGAAAAGTCTCCCAGGAAACCCCCCCAGGATGTGGTGAGCTACATGCTGGCCTTCAGGAGCCAAATGGCGAAGTTGTGGAAGCAAGCTTCTGACAACTTAGAGGCCAGCCAGGCAGTAATGAAGGAGTGGTATGACCACAACGCTCACCCGGTGGAGTTGGAGCCTGGCCAGAAAGTGTGGGTGATGGAGCCTGGAGAGCTAAGTGCCCTCCAGGATAGCTGGACAGGCCGCTTTGAGGTGTTAGAAAAGAAGGGTAAGGCCACATACTTGGTGGACCATAAGACCCCTCGACAGTCCCTATGGGTGCTACATGCTAACCGACTCAAACCCCACCATGAGAGGCCCGAGGTCATCTTAATGATGGTGACTGATGGAGGAGAGGAAGCGGAAAGCGAACCTCTCCCAGACTTGTTCTCATCTCAGGAAAAGGATGGGTCGGTGGAGGGAGTGATTCTCTCCCCAACCCTAACTCCTGAACAGCGGAAGGACTGCCGCCAGATACTGGAGCAGTACTCTACGTTGTTCTCCCTTGTCCCGGGAAGGACTCACCTGTGCACCCATGATGTGGACACAGGGGACAGCCCACCAGTGAAGTCAAAGACCTACCGGCTGTCCGACAAGGTGAAGGCTAGCATCCATGGTGAGGTTACCAAGATGCTGGAGCTAGGAGTTATAGAACCTTCCAGCAGCCCGTGGTCCAGTCCGGTGGTTCTAGTGCCAAAAGCCGCTCCACCAGGCACCACTCCAGAACTGAGGTTCTGTGTGGATTACCGGGGACTGAACTCAGTTACCAAAACTGATGCTCATCCGATCCCTAGGGCGGATGAATTAATTGACCGGCTAGGAGCTGCCCAATACCTAAGTACCTTTGACCTCACTTCGAGGTACTGGCAGATCTCCTTGACAGATGGAGCGAAGGAAAGGTCAGCCTTCTCCACGCCTGAGGGACACTTCCAATTTTGTGTGATGCCCTTTGGGATCAAGAATGCCCCTGCTACATTTCAGCGGCTGGTGAACCAGGTCCTCTCCGGAATGGAGGGTTTCTCCGCTGCCTACCTGGATGACATTGCTGTCTTCAGCAGCAGTTGGGAGGACCATTTGCAACATTTGCAAGCAGTTCTCCAGGCCCTGAAACAAGCTGGTTTGACAATCAAGGCCAGCAAATGTCAGATTGGGCAGGGGTCGGTTGTGTACCTAGGCCACTTGGTGGGTAGGGGAACAGTGCAGCCCCTCCAGGCAAAGATTGAGGCAATCATGGCCTGGGAACCCCCCAAGACCCAGACTGAGGTCCGAGCTTTCCTGGGCCTCACAGGTTACTACCGTCGCTTTGTGAAGGGGTATGGCACTATTGTAGCGCCCCTCACAGAGCTTACCTCAAAGAAACAACCTCGACGGGTAGTTTGGACAGAGGCTTGTCAGCAAGCCTTTGAAAAGTTGAAGCAGGCAATGTGTGCAGCACCGGTCCTGAGGGCCCCAGACTTCTCCAAGGAGTTCATTGTCCAGGCCGATGCATCAGAACATGGCATTGGGGCAGTGTTATTGCAACTAAATGAAGAGGGTCTGGATCAGCCTGTAGTCTTCCTGTCCAGGAGACTGCTTCCACGGGAACAGAAGTGGAGTGCAATTGAGAGGGAAGCTTTTGCGGTGGTGTGGGCTCTGAAGAAGTTGTGGCCATACCTGTTTGGCTCGCACTTCCTGGTTCAGACTGACCACCGACCCCTTCGTTGGCTGATGCAAATGAAGGGGGAAAACCCCAAGTTGTTGAGATGGTCCATCTCCCTACAGGGAATGGACTTCCGGGTGGAACATCGACCTGGAGTGGACCACGCCAATGCAGACAGTCTCTCTAGGTATTTCCGCCTTAGTGATGAGGACTCCCAAGGGGTTGGGTAGCTCTCCCCACTTTCAGCTGGGGGGGACGCGTGTTAGACCTGTCTGCCTTTGGGAAGTCCCTCCAATTTATTATTTATTTTGTCCCCTTTTTGCCCCTCATACCTCTTAATTTTTATGTCCACTGGATACTTTTTTTTGGTGTTGGACCGGGGGCTAGATGCTCTTTTTGCCCTCGTAGTTTTTTCCTATGGCCTAGGAGCCTTCCCTGACTAGAAAATGAGGGTTATACAAAATGGTGGTTTTCAACTGCCATAACTGTCACACCTGAGACCTGACCCATAGGATAGAATAGGGCATTCCAGAACCTTCTGGTCTCTTCTGGACCTCTGAAGGGCAGCCTATAAAAGACAGAATACTGGGCAACCATTTTGGAGGTACCCGGTGATTTCACGGGGTGGGACTGGTGAGGAGAGAGGCAATTCTGAGGAGGAGGATAGTGCTTACTGGGAGTAGGATTGACCTGCGGGCCAGCCGGTCTACTGTATTGACCCATCCCCACTTAGTGCTGACCAAACCCTGCCGTAAAAGTCCCCATCTGGAAACTCTTGAACAACCCCTGAGAAATCCTAAGGAAATGGGCCCAGGTGTTTGTGTCTGAGGAGTCGCTATTGTGGACAAGAAACCCGCAATTCGGCCGGACTATTCTTGGAGGCGGCGGAGCTCAAATCATCCTCACCGTTCTGTGAGAAGCTGACTGGTCACTCGTTGAAGTCTCCCTGTGCGGGGATCCAGTGAGCTCGTGAGCTCCTTGCTTGGCGCTGAGTTGCCCTGTGGGTAACAAAGGAAGGCGGAGCGACGTCAGAGGAAGCTGATCGGAGGAGGCGGGATCGTCGGCGAGTGTGGACAGCGAGGAGGGAGCCGCCTGGAGAAGAGCGCCCGGAGCAGTGTCTCCTCAACGTGCTGAACGCAGGCCCAGTAGCTGTGTGTGAGCGCCAGGAGCAGTGTCTCCCCAACGTGCAGTGCGCAGTCCCAGCCGCCGTGTGAGAGGGTGCCGGAAGCAGTGCCTCATCGACGGGGCGTGCGCAGGTTCATTGGTGCTGATCTGTGAGGAGTGCATCGGACGGCGCCGAGTGGCCTTTGACCCCGTGGGAGCGCTGCGGAGAGAAGTGCGGGGTGTTCCCCGCATCGGCAGCTGCTCCGTGGGCCCACCCCAGGTTAGAAAGCCCGTCAGAAGCGGAGTGCTGCGGTGAGTGTCTAGCGGAGCTTGGTGAGGGAGACCCTGGCTCCATTCCAGCTTACAGCGCTGACCCCAGAAAGTATAGAGTGCTGAAGTGATCTGGAAAGGCGCCGGGGGGGAGTAAACGGTTGGCAGTATTTTGGAGCTGGAAAGAGGAAGAGAAGTAGGGAACGAGATATTGCCAAAATCCCTATCAAAACAAGGGCACATCTGCCAGACACTAACTGGGCACTTGACTGAAACTAACAGGGTGAGCCTTGGGCAGAATTGAGCAGGCGTCCTGAAGGGGGAAATGTACAGGTGAAAACTGAACCTTCTCATGCCGAGTTATGTTATGTTAAATGATTCTTATTAAGCGCACTAACACCCGGAGGTTTCATGGCGCTGGCTGAAGGGACATGTAAATGAGCAAAAAAAAAGTTTATTCAGAAAGGGTCAATAAAAAAGTCTTGAGAAGTTTCCTGAACTGAAAAAGGGATTTACTGGATTTGATAATCAGAGGGAGGGAGTTCCAAAATTTGGGGGCAAGGAGAGCAAAACGACGGCCGCCAAATTTATGAAGTTTAAACTTGGGAGTGACAACCAAGTGATGGGAAGCTGAACGAAGAGAGCGAGCGGGTTGATACAGGGTAATCAGAGATTTCAGAAAAGCAGGACAAGAGCATTGAAGGGATTTGAATACCAAGCAGCCCATCTTAAAGGTGGCTCTCTCCTTCACTGGTAACCAATGAAGCCTGCGGAGCAGAGGCCTCGCCAATTGCCACTTAGGGATCTTGAATATGAGGCGGGCTGCCTGGTTTTGTACAACCTGGAGGCGGTGTGAAAGAAACACAAGGAGTGCATGATAGAGGGAATTAGAAAAATCAAGGCGCGATATGACAAGGGACATGACGACCTGACACAAGGCCGCATGTGGAAGTAGGTGCCTGATCTTCCGGATTTTTCGGAGTTGGAGCATACACGAAGAAATCGTGGCACCCACTTGGGCCTTGAGTGACAATTCAGCATCGATCGTCACCCCCAGACTCCTAACGGCCTTGAGCGGTGTCGGAGGGGAACCCAAGTCGGGAGGCCAAAACTGCGGACCCCAAAAAACGACACTGGAACCAGGAAGAAGTAGCTCAGTCTTTCCAGGATTAAGTTTTAATTGATTCTGATTCATCCATTGATGGATATGGGTCATAACGGCGTGAAAGTTGTTAGTCGCCTGAGGAGAATCAAGTGGAAAGACGAGCTGCAAATCGTCAGCATAATTGAAGACGCTGACGTCCCAGTTGTGAAGGGAAAGAATTAGAGGGCGCAGGTAAAGATTAAATAATAACGGGGAAAGTGAAGAGCCCTGGGGAACACCACAAGTGATAGGGGATTTAGGTGCGGTGAAGGGACCAAGGCGCACGGCTTGTGATCTTCCCGTCAGGAATGACTCCACCCACTTGAGGGCAGTGCCCCGGATGCCGGCTTGTTCGACACGGTGGAGAAGGATGTCATGATCCACCGTGTCGAACGCGGCAGACAGATCCAAAAGAACCAGAGCCTGTGGTCTCTTGGCATCTGCGTTCTTTCTCAGGGTATCCATGACTGCCAAGATGACTGCTTCCGTGGAGTGGGCCGGCCTAAAGCCGGCCTGGTTGGACTCAAGGAAGCACGAGCTCTCGATGAAATTAGAGAGGCACCAGGTGACATGGGCTTCAAGGAGTTTTGACAAGTAAGGCAGCAAAGATATTGGGCGATAGTTGGCAGGTTCAGCCGCATCAGCCCCTGGCTTCTTCAGGAGAGGCAAAAGAATGGCCTCCTTGAAGGTTCCAGGGACTGTGCCAGAAATGAGGGAAGCATTCAGAAAGGGAAGTATACACTCCGGTAGTTTAAGACAGACCTCCCGCAATACCGCGGGAGGGCAATGGTCCTCCGGCGAGCCCGATTTTACATGATTGGCTAACTTCGCCAGGGAGGGAGGATCCAGAATGGGAAATGAAGTAAAAGAAGATAGATTGCCCGGAAGAGTGTCCAGAGATGGTGACGGCTGAGGAGTAGGGGTGATAGAATTTTTTATTTTAATGATTTTTTCAATAAAAAAGAGATTAAGAGCCTCACAGGTCTCTTTGGACGGAGTTTGAACTGGGAGAGTCCTGTCGTTCGTGGTAAGTTAATTCATAATCCTGAACACCTCACGAGATTTGTTAGTGGCAGAGAAGATTCTATCAGAGATGTGCTCCGATTTGGCTGATAGAATAGCCAATTTGTATTCCCTCCGAGTGGTAACAAATTTCTGTCTGGATGACAGGGAGTAGTCCTGCCTCCAGATGCGTTCCAATTGACGTACCTCAAGTTTTATTTGCTTGAGGTTGTCAGAGAACCACCGGTTGGCATTGGGGTGTCTGGTACAAGGGAACTTAACTACTGGGGCAAATTGGTCACTAGCCCCTTTCAACCAGCTACAGATGTTAGTGTCGATCCTATTAACATCCTCGTAAGGAAGGGTGTTCGGACAGGTAGAAGCCAGGGTGGCTATGAAACCCTTGGAATCATAGTTCTTCCATTTGCGTGCAGAGCCACCTGCCATTAGTGGGACCTTAATTCGCCCACTAAGTGTGATGGTCGTGTCGACTATAAAATGGTCTGACCATACGCATGGAAGCGTAGAAGGGGTTGAAAGGGTTATATTCGAGGTCCAAACCTGATCTAATATGTGGCCTTTTGCATGCGTCGGTGAGGTGACTTGCTGACTCAGATTCAGACTTGTCAGCATCTCAGATAATACTGAGGCATGCGCCCCCACGTTAGCGTCATCAAACCAATAATTAAAATCCCCAAATAGGGCGAAACTGGGTAGTGAAGGCAAGAGGGCAGTCAGATGTTCGCAGAGTTTCTCCGCAAAGTCTGGCATGGGACGGGGCGGACGATATAAAAGGGCAAAAGAGAAAGCCCCCGCAGGCGTCCCCAAGTTAACAACTAGATTCTCTATTTGTGGAAGTGCCAGGGAAGAAGAGGAAATGAGGTGAAAACGTTTCGAGATAATGGCAGCCACCCCACCACCGGGGTGATCGGCAATGCGATCGGCATGGAGAATGAAATAGTCTGGGGGAAGGGCTGCCAAGATGTCAGGGAGAGAATTCTCCGTGAGCCAGGACTCAGTGAGCAAAAGGAGGTCAGGGCTTTCCTGTAGCAGCAGGGTGAAAATATCGGCCTGGTGTCTGACCATTGAACGGGTGTTTAAGAGTAGAACCCGAATGGCGAATTGAGTCAGTGCAGGGACAGACCGGGGGGCCGGGGGGCCAGGCAAAAGGGGGGGGTTACAGGAAATACCGAGTGCAGTGAGTCTCCCCATGGTGACTGGAGGGGGAGCCAAACCAGGTAGGTTGTAATGTCTCAATTGCATAGCGGTAAATGAGATATTATGACTAACAGCTCCTGTCCCTAGCCCCTGCCGGCCGCGGACGGGCGCAGACGGGCTTGACTCTGGTGCGACTCCGGCGCGCCTATGGCGCGCCCGCTGCGCTCGTCCGCTGCGCTGACACATAGTGGCCGTTTAAATAGGGAGGAGACAAGGGGGTGTGGCGAGGATCGCCGTCTAACCCTGCCCAAGATGGCGCCCACGAGCGCTGAGGAGCACCGGCAAGCGGTCTCACAACAGCGGATGGACTGGGTGCAGAAGACAAGGTAGGGGTTAAAAAATGCTGCTAGTACTCAGCAGGGCAAATAATGGCACACAATTTAAAATTAAGGTCCGCCCCTCGTAGTCAGCGGGACCGATCAGGGAAGCGGTTAACCCCGCTAGTGATCAGCGGTAATGCGAGAGAAGGAATAATTTTACACTAAAATAGACAGTCGCACTCCAGCAGTCGCTTGCAAGCCCACTGCCACTGGGCTGCCGGCGATCACAGAAGGCAAGGGGAGGAGAGTTTCTACTAAGAGAAATGAATATATGGTTCAATCTGGATGACAGAGAGTATGATATTTGTTAGTTTCTAGAAATTTCAAGGTCTGTTTCATTTGTTTAAGGAAAAGGTAGTAGAGAATCTTTTCGTCAAGGTGAAAATCTTTTGGAAAATTCCAGTAGCATATTATCTGCCATGAAGCCTGTCTAGTTGTACCTTCTTTTAGGCTTTGTAAAAGTATATGCTGAACTTTTATGTAAGTGATGAAGAAAGTATAGAATGACCTTGCAATGTGATCTCAAACCTTAAAAGTGGAAAGAAGTATGAGGAGAAAAAATGGTGTGAAAAGATAAAGTGAAACAATTCGATTTTTATAAACCAGTCCATATTTTTCCACAAAAAGATTGGTGTAGTGTCGTTTTTGAGTGGAATTGCATTGAGTTACTGCTGGGTGGTGTGCAAACTTTACACTTGTGTTTCTGGAATCTGACTGTCTTACCCTAGGCCAGGCTACCCTATGTGACTTGGTAAAACTAGGTCCAACAGCCCCTAAATAAGGTGCTTATAAAAATACATAATAAACCTTAAACTGTGTAAAATGCAATGACAATAACAGACATATTCTCTAACTTCAACACTGAAAATGTTCTACACATCAATTTATGCCCTTTATGATTCTACTCTCCTGAAGGATTTTGGCATAGTATTTGGAATGAACCACACCTTGAAATTTCTGTTTATGAACAGTTTCATTATTCATTACAGACCTCGCCCTACTATAATCCTCTAATTAGTGTACATCATCAACTCAGAAAAAATGTAATTGCAAAAAGAAGTGTTGCAATTATTTAGACTGTATATATTCATGATACCTAGAGGATATCATTAATTTTAAGATCCACCAAAAACCATCTACATTCAGAGTCGGGTACATGAGAAACAATGTCTAAATTTAAATATTGACACCATTTTTTGGAGAAGACGAAAAAAATTGCCAAGCCACTATCTCTTGAGTTTTATTATGTCTAAACCTGATAAGTAAGTCTCCTCTAGAAACACAATTTGTCCTGTGTGTCTTACTAGACAGGTAAAATTATGTTAGAACCAGTCATTTAATACGATTAATAAATCCCTTGACATTTCAGGTTGTGATATATAATGAGACAAAACCTTTATAGCTACACCCTACATCAAGAATTGGACAGAAGATGCAAAACTATATGAATAAAATAAAATTATTTTAAATTAAAGCTCAATAGGAATAGAAATACAGTACAAACTGACAACTGACCACAGAAAAACAATGCATCAAACATCCTATAAGAAGCAGACAAAATAGAGGTGTACCAAGATACAGAGCCACAAATAGATATCTTGAGCAGTTCCCAGGTAACTGAAAAAAGGAAAATGGGATTATTGGCTTTCAAACTTCATAGTTAATGGGGCATTGAACAAACTAATTCAATCAAATGGCTGGTTCATAAAGATAACTTTCACTTTTGAGTAATTTACACTTTAGAATCAGTTTACTTCTTTTTGGCTTTTCACTAAATCCAATTGTAAAGTTACTCTAAAACATTACTTGCATGTATCCAGCCACTGGAAAAAAAGTGTTGGAGCTACATTTATGAGTGTAACTTATTACTGCCAAACCACACAGGGCCAATTACTGGTACTGCAACTCTTTCCCATAGGAAATAATAGAGCTAGGGACTTTAAATAGAACACGTTAGGAAATAAAGATGAATATTATCATTTGAAATAGTTAAAAATGAGAATTCATTTAATATAATGTTAAATACTATATAACAATAGTACACATGAATACATTAAATATAATGCGAAAAGAATTGAAGAGAAAAGTACAGATTTATTACAAAGTGACAACAGTCAGGAACCTAGGAACATTACACAGAGAACATGTCCTAAAGAAGAAAAAAGATCAAAAACAGTTAACCAAAATAACAGATCTTGAACCATTGCCAATACTCCAATGGACACAATCCACAGCAAAACTATGCGCACGACTGAGAAATGCATTCTGAAGTGTTCTTAAGAAGCAATTTTCTTACCATTTCCATTTTATCAACCTTATGTCTATTAATAAAATCTTTTAACTCATCATGTTCATCAAAGTGGTGTTTCTGCACTTTCAAGTGACTTTGAAGTAGAAAGAATGAATCCTTTATTATTTATTCGGCAAATTCTGCCATTAAGGTTCACACAAATAAAAATTGAAATAGAATCTTTAAAAACAGTCAAACCAATACATTAAAGAAAGAAAATGCTATCATAAGACCATTTTGAACAGAGCATAAAAAATAGACATTGCATATCTTAGGATTTGATGAAAGTCACAATAACCATATGACTTATACTTCCGAATTCTAGTGGAGAATTAGCACCTCGTTACTGAAGGCCATTGGCTTTAAAGATATAGTTAGAGCATTTGTCTAGGTCGCATTGGTAACGGCAGCTGTGGGCAGTGCAATACAGTATTCAGGACCCTACACTGCTCTGTCTGATTCTCCATACTCCCATTAAGAAGCGGGACAGAGCAAACACAATCAAGGGTGATGTATTTAATCTGATGATTCTGGAGACAACCCTAAAATCCTCAATCCCCATGCTCCGACAGAGGGGTAATATTCACTTCTTCCTGTGATTATGATAGCAATGGTAAAGGAATAATACGCGATTTATACATTCCTTGATCTGAGGGCAGAAAGGGCAGGACAGTTCTAGGTTAGTGGCATGTTGCCCCCATTTAACAGGAAAGAGGCACAAAGGTAGGGCCGCAAATCTAAATTTAATGTACACGTTTTTTTACCTAAGGAGTTTCGATAGAATCCATATATTCTTCCATGATGTAAGACCTTTGAATTCCAGAAAAGCTAGTGTCAAGGTACCCAAACTCCTGTGTTAGAGAAGAATGAGTGTTGCCAGTGGGGGAAGTAGACAGAGGCACTGGGGAAGTGAGTGGTTGCCTCCTGTGAAATGTCTTGGTCACCTGCACTTATGTTTTTTTATGTATAAATTAAGAATCGCCCATGGGTGATTTTTGACTCAAAAAGGATTTTTCTCTACACACATTTCTTGTGACAAGATTTTTCAGAAGAAAATCTTTTAGCAAAGATATTTTCCCAAAACGTTGAGAAGCCTATAAAAAACTCCACAAATAACCCTGCACACCAGAAGCTAAAACACCACAATTGTGCTCTCAGTATCCCAGCCTACAATTATAGTAAGACATGGGGGATCTGAATGAATGAATAACTGAAATTTATAAAAGGAAAACATCTACCCTGTAAGTGGGCCCAGCACTATCCATAAATCTATGCGACATTGCTGATCTAACACTTACATGTTAAGTGAAAAGGGTATAAAAGAGTGCTGTGACATTTACGGATGAAAGGTGTTTTTGGAGTTGAACACATCTAAACTAATAAAAAATGTTAATTAAATTTTCATGATGGACGGTCCTAATAATCCAAACTATGGGGTCCATTAGGATGGTGGACGGATGGCCCCCGCCTTACAGGCGGTGGCCATCCGTCCGCCATCCTTGCCAGTCAGCCACCTTTTTTCCCCCCACCATATTACAATGGTGGGGGGGGACCGTGGCAGACGGAAAGACCGTCCGCTGTTTTTCCGACGCGGTCGGCTTGCGACCGTGGCGGAAAAGCTCTAATATGGTGGCGGTGTCTATCAGACACCGCCAGCCATATTAGGATGGCCTGAGGGGAATGCCTTTCCGTGGTGGCAATGCAGCCACAAAAAGGCATATGGTTCCTGCTTTGGGGGCCCGTTGCGGGCCCCCAGGGTGAAGGGGGGTGGGGAGTGCACATGGGGGGGTACCTATGGTAGCCCCTGCATTTCACAGCACAACATGGCAGGCACCGCGCGGTGCCTGTCATGTTGTGCTGTGAAACGCACAACTTGCATTTTTCACATTGCGGCAGCCGGTGCTTTATGCACCGTCCGCCGCAATGTTAAAAATGTGGGATGCACCCGCCACTGTGACAGGTGCATCCTAATTGGGGGCACGGTTCCTCCGCCCTTGTGGCGGACGGTACCTGCCCCAGACAGGATGGCGGACGGACTTTGTCCGTCCGTCATCCTAATCGACCCCTAAATTAGTGAAGTTTATTAATGGGTGCAAGGACAATTTCGTGCCTCAATTGAAAAATTTTGGGTCTTTTTCAATTTTAAAATAATTTTCTAGCAATTGTTATTCCTTGCTATTGTCGTATGAAAAGCATACTTTTAATTGGGGAAACATTTGTTAATTTTCAAGGAAATGGATGTGAAGAAAAGTACTATAACATGTTTAATAGCTGTTGTGTCACAGCCAAATCAACACTTTTGGTTTAGTCAATTTTGTGAAAAAGGCCCTCGAATATTTTTGAAATTGAAGATAACTTTTAGGTTGAAGTGCACCTTAAAAGAGGTGGACATTGTAAAGGCTAAAACGAATACGTGGCTGCTCTAAAAAGGTAATCGCTATTTATTGACTGGATATCGGTTACAATTGACAGGAAACATAATAAAATCACTGGAAGATAGTTGACCTGAAGAGAGAAAGGATTATGATAATAGCTATTGGTAGTATATTTAGCATATCAATCTTGGTCCGTAATTCACGTATCTTGAATCCGCCTCGATAGCGTGCACGCTAGATAACTATTGAGGCGGATTCAATATACGTGAATTACGGACCAAGATTGATATTTACAGCAGAGTTTACGATATGAACTAAATACAGAATAACGAATCAAGGGAACGGAAACTTAACCATTACGGCTACAAAATGAGATCATGCTACAAGATCACACTTTACTGAGTACAAGCTACACGCTGAATTGGAACTTAGTGGATAGGACCTATCGTATATAAATTCAATTGAACCGCATAAGGCCCTGAAGAAGTCTGTATGTCATAGACTGGCTAAGACGAAACACGTGTTGGCTGTTTTGAAAATTTACGTTGGAAGAAGAAAAGTTAAAGAATAAAGAAAAGAAAACTTGAAGAAAAGGAAAATACAATTGTGGAATTTATTTAACTTTTGTGTGCTTGGTGGATCAATTGTCTATTTGGTCGAACCTCCTTGGTGGCTTTGTTTGGAGTCGTGGCAACGGACCCGTATCTACTTTAAGAACCAACTATACTTTGCGAATTACTTTTCCTAAATGTGCTGTGCGCTCCTTGTAACTGTTGCCATTGTTGTAAATAATTATTATACAGCCGTGACTAAATGTATGGTCCAGCTGGGCCTCCACAAGTACAGCACAGGTTGTGGAGAATGATTGGACACCGACATTCAAGAGTCATCCATCTAGCCTTTTACTTATGTGAAATGGCAGCCACCATATTATACAGAGAGGTCTACATTACATATAGAGGTTTGCAAAATATGCTTAACTTGCTTTTGTGTAATTAAGTGACATTTCAGAAAAATTCTGCATAAATATATATAATGCAAAACCAGAAATTGGTGCTATATTTTAACTCGAAATGGGTCCTCGCATCCATTTTGGATGTAAGGGCATATGTCACACTAAAAGAATCTGTATATATACCAAAGTGTGGCGAATTGGTGTTGCTCTCGTTCTGGTCACTCACGTTGTAATTGTGCACTTGTATTACATTTTTGCTATGGTGCATAGTTATGCAATGCAGCATAATAACATCATTGTAGGAATTGTGCTTAACAAGCATACTACAGAATAACCTAAATACCATGAGATTACACGCCATGTAATGGAAATGTCACCTGGGCGTAATATTAACATATTCTGGGCTTATTTAACCGATTGCTCTGCTGTACAATTCATAAAAGAAATTATTCCTATAAGAAATTGGGTTAGTGGTTGAGGGGTGTAAAACCCTACACAAACAGAAACCATAGTCCTTGTTAGGGTGAAGTCACAAGCAAACCCCAAATTGACGTGTGCTCAACCTACTGGTAGCTTGGCACAGGGAGGTTAGGGTTAACTTAGAGGTAATGTGTAAAGTATTTATGCAGCACTTCAAACACTAATAAAGTAAAAACACAACAATTTCGATAAAAGGGTACATTTTGATAATAAATCAAGACAAAAACAACAAAAATCTAATCAGTAGAACAGAGAAATGCAAGTTTAAAGATTTCAGTGGAAATAGCACCAAAATGCACATAGTGCTGAAGGTGGTTATTTGATCTGCAGGACCGGGACAAAGTCACAAGTTTAGGCTGACTGCTATGAAGTGTGGGCAGCTACAGGGACCCACTTAGGCCTGCTGAACACAGTGCTTTAGTTCTGGTTGTAAAGAGATGCAGAGTCCCGCATTGAGTATACAATGTGAAGCAGACGTAATGCGGGGTCTGGGTGAGGAAATTTGCATGAAGCAGTGGTTCTGGGGAGGTGAGAAGTTTTATGCAATGTCCTTGAGTGGAGATGCGTTGTACTGTGGTGCTTCCAATGGGCTAAGTTTGGTGAGGCAATGTTCTTGCATGGGGATGTGTAATGCAGTGGTAGTTCCGATAGGCTGAGATGGGCGATACGAAGTCCTCGTGTCTGGGATGTCTGCGCAGCAGAGGCAATGTGATTGGTTCCAAGGGTGATGGGTCAAACAGCAAAGATGATGCACCGGTTCTGTGGGATATGGGCCACAGAGGAGATGTATTTGATCTGTTGAAACCACAGATGCAAAAACAATAGTTGATGGACAGAATGCATAACAATGTCATTCATTCACCCCAGTACAGAGATCTGGGTCTAAATCGATCGTTTTGTTGCTCACCAAGCCACCCCAGTTCAGACATGGCCATATGTAAATCAGCCTTGACCCTGTGCCTCATGGGAACAGTCCAGCCGAACTGCCAAGCCATGTCTTCCCTGGGACCGGAATCAAGCATCCTAGGACCGGTTTCTGGCGATCAGCTGTCATCAGCCAGGATAGTTTGATTCCAGTGGCGTGGAGAGCATGGGACTCACGTCTGAGCATACCCGTCCCACTTGGGGTGACAAATGCAAAAACAACAGTTGATGGACAGAATGCAGAACAATGTCATACATTCACCCCAGTACTGAGATCTGGGCCTAAATCCATCGTTTTTTTGCTCACAAAGCCACCCCAGTTTGAAACCACGGATTGGCAGGCAGAGCAACTTCAGACCCACTTCCAAGGGTTCAGGATTGAGGTCGCACCAGTTGGGAGTGCAGGCCTGATGCTGGCTTCAAGGTTGTTGGACGACTGTTCTATCCATGAAGGCTTCTGACCTCTGACCCTGCTCGCAGGCAGGTCGCTTCCCATGCCACCACACGGCCGCCAGCTGCCTCGGGCCTGCTCCCTGCCACCCGCCTGTTTTGCTGGCGTTTTCCTCTCCTTCCCGTTGTTGTACCCCTGCGGCCCCGCCCCCCTGCTCTCCATTGGCCACCCCACTCCCGCTTCCCAGCTGCTCCTCCCTCCTCACCCCCCTCTTATGGAGACCGTGCAGCAGCCGCGCCGCTGGCACGCCAAAGGCAAGCCCGTCTGCGTCCGTCCGTGCCTGGACCGCGCCCAGCTCCAGAACCCCTCGACCCCGCGAACACCACAACACCAGACTCCGCTATGACGCCAGCACCCTCCATGCACTCAACACCAGCCTAAACACCACCTGCTTTCAAGCCGCCCGGAATCGGACTCATGGACCTTTCTCCTGCCACACCTGCAGCTTCACCTGCGACAAAACCACCAAACCTCCAAGGACTTGACCCAACCACCTCCGCTGCATACTCCTCAAGGTATCTGCTCGACACCTCCACCCCAGACGTGCCCTTCCTGACCGAGACCTGGTGGAACGACTCCTCGGCGCCCGACATCGACATAGCCATCCCGGACGGCTACAAGATCACCCGCAGGGATCGCGCCAACGGAACCGGAGGAGGAATAGTCATCATCCACAAGTCCACCCTCAAGGTCGCCACCCACGCAGACGACACCCTCAACACCGCCAAACACCTGCACTACCGGATCCACACCGACCCCAACACCACCCTCAGAGGAACACTCATCTACAGACCCCCAGACCCCGAGCTTAATTCATCGACTCCATCGCCGACCTCGTCTGCACCACGCACTCGCCTCCACGGACTACATTCTCCTCGGGGACCTGAATTTCCACCTCGAGAACCACAACGACGCCAACTCGCCCACCCTGATCGCCAACCTCGCCAACCTTGGCCTCAGACAACTCGTCACTGCACCCACCCACGCCGCTGGCCACATGCTGGACCCCGTCTTCTCCACAGGCACCCACGTCGCCTTAGATCACACCACCGAACTCCACTGGACCGACTATCACTGCATCCATTTCACCTTCAATAAACCAACCACGCACCACCGCACCCAACAGCTACCTAGCCGCTGCTGGAGCAAAGTCACTGAAGACCAGCTGATCACCAACCTCGCTCAAAACCCACCCACCAACCCAAACACCGCAGCTCGCAACCTCAGACAGTGGATCAACGACTGCGCCAACACCCTCGCCCCACTCAAGAAACCCTTCAACAACCACGTCAGCAAGAGAGCCACCTGGTTCACTGGTGAGCTACAGACCTCCAAACACGCATGCCGGAAACTGGAGAAGATATGGCTCCACGAACGCACACCGGATAACCACGCAGCCCACAAGGACTCCACCCGCAGACATCACCACCTCAACAGATTAGCCAAGAGATCCTGCTTCAAAGACCGCTTGGATAACAACGCACATGACAGAAAAGAGCTCTTCAGCATCGTGAAGGAACTCTCCAACCCCAGCGCCAACACCAACGACATACTGCCCTCACAAGAACTGTGCAACTCACGAGCCATCTTCTTCCACCGCAAGGTCGCTGACATCCATGACAGCTTCAACACCATGACTACCACAACTACGCCAGAACCCACCTACCCTGTGAACACCACCAGAGCCAACCGCCTGACCTCTAGGTCCAACGTCAATGACTACGAGACACTCAAGGTCATGAACTCCATCCACTCAGGCTCTCCGTCACACCCATGCCCACACCACATATTCAACAAAGCAGACGCTGCCATCGCACCCCAACTACGGAAGGTCATCAACATCTCCTTGGAAACAGCGACATTCCCGGAAATCTGGAAACACGCCGAAATCAACGCCCTCCTCAAGAAGCCCAAGGCGGACCCCAAAGACCTCAAGAACTTCTGGCCCATCTCCCTGCTCCTGTTCCCGGCGAAGGTCATTGATAAAATCATCAACATGCAACTGGCCCGCCACCGGGAAGACAACAACATCTTGGACCCGTCCCAGTCCGGGTTCAGATGAAACCACAGCACCGAGACAGCCCTCATCGCCACCACAGATGACATCAGGCGCCAACTAGACAACGGCGAAACATCAGCCCTCATCCTCCTGGACCTGTCAGCCGCCTTCGACACGGTCTGCCATCGCACTCTAAAGACACGCCTCATAGAAGCCAGAATACAAGAGAAGGCCCTTGACTGGACCACGTCCTTCATCTCCGACAGAACCCAGAGCGTCCGCCTCCCGCACTTCCGATTCGAGGCCACCGACATCATCTGCAGAGTCCCCCAGGACTCATCCCTCACCCCGACGTTGTTCATCGTCTACCTGGCACCCCTCGCACAAGTGGCCCGCCAACACGACCTCAACATCATCTCCTACGCAGACGACACCCAGCTCATCCTCTCCCTCACCAAGCACCCGCACACCGCCAAAACCAACCTCAACGAGGGAATGAAGGCCGCCGCCGACTGGATGAGGAACAGCCGTCTGAAGCTGAACTCGGACAAAATGGAGGTACTCATCCTCGGACCCACCCCCTCAGCCTGAGACGACTCCTGGTGGCCGACCACACTGGGAACAACACCGACAACCACCGACAATGCACGCAACCTAGGATTCATCCTCGACTCCTCCCTCTACATGTCTAAACAGATCAATGCCGTCTCCTCCTCCTGCTACAACACCCTCAGTATGTTCCGCAGGATCTACAAGTGGATCCCGACCGAACCAAGAAGAACAGTGACACAGGCCCTCGTCATCAGCAGACTGGACTACAGCAACGTACGCTACGCAGGAATCCCGACCAAACACCTACGATGACTACAACGCATCCAAAACGCCTCCGCCCGACTGATCATCAACGTCCCCCGCCGCAGTCACATCACCCCCTTCCTGAGAGACCCACTCTGGTTTCCTGTCGACAAGAGAATCACCCTCAAGCTCCTCACCTGTCGCAGGGTTTCTGTTCTCACACAGAACTGTGCACAGAGGAGTGGAACCTCGGCGAATTAGGGTGTCCCAAAACTCACCTTAGCAACCACCTCACCCCTTACCGAGCTAGCTACAGTGTCTCATTGGACGTATCAAACTCCCAATGTTTAGACAAACCAGAACATGAACTTATAGTACCTCAGGGTACGTGGAACTCATGAACACTCTTTCGTTATATTATCATTACAAACCAGAACATGGAGTAAAGAAGACACATGTGCATTTGAAATGTTTATTTACTAATGCCGTCTTCTCAGGCGCAGTATCTTAGATAATACAAGTATACTTATTATCAGTAGCAAAATTATCAGCATAGTTACTAAGACATAAAAAGCGAATGGTGACAGCATGTTAACATGCTGTAATGAATAAGAGTTAACAACACTTATATCTCACCCTCCCTAACACATATATTATATTATTAGCTAAGAAGGTCTCTTTGGGTTGTTTTAGGGCGGGCCCATACCTTAGTGTCCTAGCATGAAGGAATCACATCAGCATACACCAGCTCTCTCTGCATGTGCACCGCATCAAGTGTGTTCTATGTGCCTCGTGCAAAGCAATATCAATCCCGCCTGAAGCCAGAGTTGGCAAAGGCTGCACTAGTGTTATGGCTATGAAGGCGTGGAGATCAGACCTCATAACAATTCCGTATCGTGTTGTTCCTGAAACTTCAGCACTCTTCGTGCAGACATAATTTATTATGCAAAGCTGAACATCAGAGCAATAACATATTATTCTCACATACACCACGGCAAACTACTAGGTTGAAAGCTAAGTCAACAATTAAGTGTCGTGTGCAGAAGTTGCAAGAAAGAAAAATGGCGTTTAAACCTCAAATGTACCTATGCTAACTTAACACGATATAAGGATATACAGGAGCTATATGACACCCCCCCATGATCCGAGAACGGACTAAATATGATAACAGAAGTGCCATCTCATGAGAGCAGAACTCAACAGTAAACGAGCATGAATTGAAACTAAAGATCAAACAGGTAATGTTAAAAAATAGCCCAAAAATATAACGTGGCTCAAGCCAATAGGCAAGAAAAAATAAAAATTCATGACAAATAAGTCAACGACATGCTATAAATCAGCAAGTCAAGATGAAGCAGTGTCTATGACAAAACTGTATATGAAAAGTAAGTAGCAACAGCCTCCAATAGGAAGTCACTGTCCTCATCCGAAAACAGTTCAGCCATCCAATTTAAAAGATGACAGCACCGGATCCTCTATAACCATCAGAGGACAGCTCGGTGGGTTTTCAAGAAAACTCAGTTCCAAGAAATTCCGTGCTGCCGACAACACAACCCAGGGACCAATTAGTCCATGCGCCACTGCTAAGGCCATAATCCTCTCGTCAGAACAAACCAACTCGTGAGCAATGATAGGACTCATCAGTTGATTAAAATCGACGTCAGGAGAAACCGGTCCGCAGAGACACAAATCAATGGCCCACTGGAAATCACAGGTCAGGCAGTGAAAAACAGGCTGGACACAGGTGAAATAGGAGAATCGAAAAGATAATCCAAATGCCGTGCTCAAAGTCGCCAACGGCAGTGTGCCATAATATTCAAGCATGCGATTGCGGAACCGCGTCAGCAGCAGTTGCGCGTGGTCTTGCACAGGATGGGCATCCATATTTAAAATGACAGAAAACCACCAGAGCGCCAGCCGCTATTGCAAGTAAAAACGGGAACCCTCCAAACAAGGATGAAAAGATTGAATGGAAGAAAGCAGGGATGACTCCAAAAATTTTCTCAAAGGAAGTCACGAGACCACTGCTAACAACTTTAAAAAAATGTGATAGGCCCTTTGTGGAGGATGCGTTAAAGATAGTACGAACCATTGCTCCGAAATGCAAAGGCAAATCAGTATTCAATAGAGCCTGAACTTCCGTACGTGTGTTAGCAACGTGAAGCACGAAAGTTTCACGGGCCGAGCTCAAGGCCACCTCTTTCTGGGACAAAAGAGCTCTTATTCTTGCCATGCCGCTGAATTCTGCTCCCAAGGTTGGTATTCTTGGCCAGATGGAAGAATCTCTATGTTCATGTGTGGGAGGGTAAAGCACATTTCTGCAGCAAATAACCCGCTCACTTACTGTAACTATGAAAGGGATACCTTTAATTAAACCACAACAGTCTTCATTATTGAGCATTAAATAACTTCCATTCTCTAATTATTTAAACGTGGGGATGATAGCAGGAACAGGCGTGCCTTGTAAAACGCAAGCCATGTTCGGCCTGTCCTTGTTGCATGAACCGTGTAACTGTATGTGTCGACACATTAAAGAATGATCTGGCGTCTCAGTACACTCCTCCCCATTCAGATAAACCTCCTGGTCATCCTTAAAACATCTGTACGTGTATGGGAGTGACCAGACTTCATGAAGGAAACCGCTACCCAAAGGTTCATAACGACCTATTGGCACATATTTCATACAATTTGAAAATTTATATAAAGCAAAAGGCAGTGTTATTAAACCGTGGATAAGCCACGTTGCAGCAGAGGCTTCTGCCACTGAAAAAGGTAAAGATTCTAACCTCTCAATATGTAACATAGAAAAGGAAGCATCACGCATTGAAAGCAAGCGTTGTTTCTCAGTCAAATTAAAAGGGGCAAATAAAGAAGAAACGTTCATGTAACCCCAGGGGACTTTACCCATTTTCAGAGTTTGAAGGGTTCACGCAAACTGCATGATTGATCGTAATTGGTTCTGACCATGGTATAACACAGATATTTCATCATGCACAATATCGACAACTGACGACACAATATTATCCAATGTGTAAATTCTAGAGGAAAGCACATTAATGCTATTGTCAACAACTGCAAGCACTTTCTCAAGATTAGCCTGATCAATAGCCCTAAGGCGTGTAGCAGCCTCAATCTGTGATAGCTTCCAAATTTCATTGCAAACCCCATATAACCACCTTTTCGACCTGCCACTAGCCGGGCCTTTAATGAAATCATTCAAATCCACTTCTGCATTCAATTTGGAAAGGTGATTCTTAACCGCAGGTAAAGTTGAATGCTTCAGCCAATTTTGACACAACTTGCCTACAGAATACGAGGTGACAGTATGACCTAAGTCAAACCGGGGATCAGATCTCACAGTCTTAAAACCGTCAGTTAAATTCAAAAATCTACTTTGACAAGAATCTGCACTACGGTGCCAAAGCAGCCAACCCTTAGGATTCATACTGGAAATGTTAAAGGAGGAATTGAGAAGCAGAGTCTGTAATTCTCTAATTGATAATTGAGTAAAATTACTCCACCCATCATATTCCTCCAACTCCGGGAAAGACGGAGTGTTCAACCTTTTAGATGTAGCCAATCCAAAGCATGTGGTCTGGGAAATTGTTTCATTTAAAAACAACATATGATTCGGGATGAGACATGCACGGTGCAAAGCCTCAGTGCCTTGTACCTGCCAGGCCATTGAACCCCAAACCGATTTAAGGTCTATTGTTTCTTTCCATAGCTCATAGCCTCCAGTAACTAATTGATCTAGGAAGGCCTTCGAATACAACAATTTTGTATCGGTAAGTCTAACCTTGGACAGTGGCCGTTTGTGAAATTTAAAATAAAAGGACTCGGGATTGGACTGGTTAAAGTCAGTGAAATAAGTATACTTTTTAAGAAACGTTTCTGAACTCCCTTGTGTAGGTGCTGGGCAATGTTCCCACTGAGTATAATTAACAGCATCCCTTCGGGATGATGTTTTGTGTAAAAAGTGATTGCCATAATGTTGGTAACAGAACAATTCACCATAATCAGCAGATACTAAATATAAATCCTCAGCATCAAAGGCAGCATAGTATTTTAAATCAGAAAACAAACTTTCCACAGCATTAACATCCCAGTCATCAGAACGAATGTTTTGTTTCACCACATCCCCCATATTCACTCTAAGTACATTAGGAACATTAACGACTTCCGTGGGGCCATGAATCTGAAACCGAACTGCATCCCACACGATTCCATCAAGGACAGGCCATGCTGTGATGTTAACCAAAGTCAAGTCTCTTTTTAATCTGTGTGTAGAATGTGAAGAGGAAAGAGGGGCCAAAGTTCCATTTAAATGAGTAATGCATGTTCTTTCCTCGACATAATGTCCATTGATGATTCGAAAAAAATAAAACACAAAACCAATTGACATAAAAAGGTAAATCGAAACAAGGAATAGCCAAATGTCAGTCCAAGGCGGTATCAAAAAATGTTTTTTAAACAGGCTTGCATAAACTGCAACACGAGAGGGTTCCTTTGAGGCAAGAGAAACAGAGTCAAAAGAAAATCTGGAGTCTGCGGCTAAACGTGCTTGCAGGTCAGGTATGGACAAATCAGTGGGATAGGCATAGTCTGTCTCATCAATGTTAGTTCCAGGTAAATTATTTAATAAGGGACTGGAAAGAGCAGGTAATTCGATGGCTACTTCATTATTAGAAGCAGTAGGCATAACAGAATTTCTCACAATGGAAGGACAGGAAACAGCCGGTGTCATGCTAAGAAGAATCGGCCACTCTGTGTATCTTGACATTGTCAATTGAAATAAACCTGTTTTCCTTACGACCAGGAAGAGGTGGTAAAATGACTGTTCTTGTGCCCTTCACTCCAACGACGGGAACCGGAGCTCGATAGGAAGGTCCAAATTCTTTCTTGTTATCGATCTTCTCCCGAACCAGTTCTCCAACTTGGGGTAGCCAGCCAACTACCGGGATCTGCAACGCATCATCCGACGTGGAGGGCAAATGTTCCTTTGCAAGACTGTCTCTGGTCTTGTGTAGATTCTGTAAAACATTGCAATGTTCATCTGCGTCAAAGGAAGTGGCGCGAACCACATAGTCTAGACCGTCAAGGTCAGGGACGTACATCTTGATACCAAAGAGCATTTCGTATGGGGTCCGCCCACCCAGAGACCTTCTAGGGAGATTATTAAGAGCACGCTGCACGCCATAGAGGTGAGCCAGCCAGTTTCTGCCAGTGCCTATAACTCGGGCTGTCAAAGATTGCTTTAAATCACGGTTCATTCGTTCAACTACACTATTACCCTCAGGTCTGTAGGGTGACGAAAACTTGACTTGGACCCCCATCGAAGTCATGGCATCCTTATACGCCTTAGAGGCGAAAGCCGGACCCTGATCCGAATGGAAGGTACCAAAGGCAAAAATCCCTATAAAGACACGCAAATCTCTAATGACAGTCCGTGAATCAGCGCTGCGATGTGGCCAAACCCACACAAAGCGTGTGCATGAGTCAACTGCTACTAAGATGTATTTATACGCAGAATCAGATGAAAAAGGACCGCAGTGATCTAAATAAACACAACCTAGCGGTTTATCAGAAATGTACAACTGAGTCTGTGGCGGACGCGTAGCAGTCGAAGGTTTAATCTGCTGGCATATGTCACAAAGCAGGACATAATCACGCGTCTGTTTGTACAGTCCCCGCCACCAGAAACGTTGTTGTAATTGAGTTACAGTGGCTGAGACGCCCGCATGCGCAGACGCCACACCTTCATGTGCCGCTGTAATCAATTTTGCTCTGCGATCCGAGTTGGGAATCAGCCGTTCCCCAACATCAGGAATTGTCACAAAAGGAACCTTTTCGGGACTTAAGTGGTATTTGTACTTCGAAGGGAATCCCGCAGGATGTTTACTTCCCTTCTCAGAGGCAGCAATCGCTGCCAAGATGTCGCTATCAATCTTGGTTTTTGACCTAGCAACCGCTGCAACTAAGTATGTAGATACTGCTGATTTCGCTGCTTCATCAGCAAGCGAGTTGCCAACAGCGTGAACTCCCACACGTTGATGACCGAGAGTATGAATCACATAAACGAGAGGCAACAGAGCCTTAAGCTCTGCCACTCGAACCCAGATCATTTTGTGTTTTATTGTGCTACCCTTGGAATCATGAAAATCATTTTGAATCCAAAAGAACAAGTTTTCATTGTAAGACTGGACACAGTAGTAAGAATCACTTACAATCAGAGTAGTAACACTTGGATCCGCGTACTCTAACGCTAGTAAGAGTGCACGAAGCTCTGCTAATTGCGCGGTGCAGTCACCCAGGGGCAACGTGTGCACTTCCCTGGAAATGAACTCATCATTCAACATAGCACCGACCACAATGGCACATGCGGAAACGTAGGCATGTTTAGAGCCATGCGCAACCTGCGCCGACCCATCAGTGTAAATGATGCAATGGAAGTCCTCCAAAGGTCGCATAGCCAGAGGAGCAGGATGAACGAATTCATACTGCAAGTACTCTTGCGACCGTAAGGAGGCGTCAAAAATAAACGTGACATCCGTGGATGTCAATGACGCAGCCCATTGAATCCACCGAGGGTGCAAAGCTTTTGAATTTGGTACACTGGCTTTCGTGACTGCCTCCAAATGAGGACAGGGTGTTACCACTAACATGCGTTTCCCCTGCGACAGTGCTCGTTCTTTAAGAATCGCCATCTGTACAGCAGTTAAAACTTTCTCCACAGTGGGAAACCGCAACTCAGCCGAAGTGTACAAGTGTGACTTGTAAGCAATAGGTACTGTGTCACCTTCATTGAAAGTCAGGTACGTGAAACCCACCGCCCCTGGAATTATTCTTATCACCAGGTTGGTGTGGTTATCACGAGTCAGTAAGTATTTAGAAGCGAGCAGATCGGCCTGCAAAGATTGCAAAATGGCCGAATGCTCAGGCAGCCAGCATGATTTTGAAAAAGTGGGTTGTATCAAAGCATACAAAGGCTTGATACGCTGGGCATATTCCGGGACATAAGTTCTGCCGAAATTCAAGAAGCCCAGTAAAGACTGTAATTTTTTCAGTGTTGTAGGAGCGCGCAACTGTGCGCATTTCTCTAGGAAGTGAGGAGCCAATCCTCGACCTTCATTGTTCAGCTCATAGCCGAGGAACAACACTGTGTGTTCTGCAATGTGCGATTTTGCAAAATTAAACTTGTAACCCATATCTGCGTTGTTACAAATTATTGAATTCACTCGACACAGATACATCCAAATTTCGTCGTCTGTGAGATAAATGTCATCCACATAAGAACATGCATCTGGATCGATATTCTCCAATAGAGTGACTATTCTTGAGGTGAAGACACCAGGACTATTTTTGTAGCCCATTGGGAGTCGCCGGAAGCATTTCTGCACACCAGCGGACGTAAAACTTGTCCATTGGGAGCTAAAGCCATCCAGTCTGTGGGCATAAAAACCGTTGGATATGTCCAGCGTTGTCTTGAAACGCTTACGCACTAGACTATCCACTAGCGCAGAGCCGTGAGTATTCTGTACTGCACAGTTACGGCAATGCGAGTTCAAATGCCGGTAATCCAATACCAAACGATATGATCCGTCAGGTTTGGTCACAGTAAAAAGGGGATTATTCATTGGTGACACACACGTTTCAATAACTCCCTGATATTCCAATTGTTCAAGGATTTCTGCGACGGCAGCTATAGCTTCACGCCGTATGGGATATTGAGGCTGAGGCTGCGGCTCAGACCGCAAAGGAATTTCGTGGCAAGGGGACAATTTGTCCCAACCACATTGGTTGCGGTAGAGAGCCGGTGCAAGAGCCCGAGCCCACTCTTCTGCAAAATGCTGCGCATGCTCAGTCGAGACAGTGTGCGCGAAACTGGGAAGGATTACCTCCTCCCCTCGCGGCGCTGCGAGCACAAAAGGTGGGGGCCAGTCAGCCTCGGAAAGCAAAATGTCGTACGTAGATGAAAGGTTCTCCCAAAATACCCCTCTGACAGTACGCTGTATGTCACCTTAAATTAACAGGACAATTTCAAAAAGTCTTTCAGGGGGAGCTAATCTCGTATCGGCTGTTTCTATTACAACAAACACTTCAGTCGCTGTCACCCTCAGTAGTGGACGGAGCGCCTCTCTGACTATGGTAATCTCCGCCGCGCTGTCCAGCAAGGTCAGAGCCCACGTCAGATTCCGAAGCCGCGTTCTCACTATCTGTGGCATATCTATGCGCTGTTAAGGCTGCGACTTTCTTTTTCGCAAACTGCGGACGCTTAGGCGTAGAATCTTCCTGCTTCACTGCGCCGTCCGTCTGGCGGGACTGACCACGTCCTTGTTGGCCACCACGTCCACGTCCACCCCCTCCTCCAGTGGTCTTCGGGACCGATGTTTCCTGAAAGGAACGAGGAGAGCGTTGATCAGAACCCTGAAATCGATCAGGTGATTTAATCATCGCGCGATCGCGCAAATCATAAACTTTTTCTGTTGGCGCAGGTGCTTGTACCGCAGGAAAAGAATCATGAGTCTGTGTATTCTGCTTCCCCTGTGTCTGTTTCTTAGGCCAATTTTGTTTTTTGGACTTGGGCTGGACATCTGTCACTGCAGATTGTCCCTGAGGTTGTTTTTTCTCCTTTACTGGAAAATATTTCAGACCTCTACTTGTGCGGCCAATTGTCTTATAAGCGGCCACCACAATCTTTGCTAACTGTCGGGGTTTGTCGGCATCGGGCAGAGCAGCCAAAGCATTCGACACCTGAAAGTTAACTGCATCTCCTTTAACATTGGAGAGAATGAGATCACATACAATCTCAAAAGAACCACACAGGCGCATACCCAATTCAACCGCTGCCTCTGGACCGTGATCATTCTGAACACGTCTAATGATATCAGGCAGGGCAGTCATAGACGGGGTGCCGAAGCACCGTGTATAAACTGCCGCAAATGTTTTTCCCCAGCTTTCACAGTCAACAAGTTCAGGAGTTAAATCCTTCGGTAGAGTAATCGTTAACATTCTATGCTTATCAGCAGGAGTAGAATTCGGAAAAACCGCCTCCAGTTGATCAAACTTCTCTGCTAGCCAGAATGGGAAGTCATCGTTGTCAACTGGACGAGCACCAAAAACCGAATTAACCATCACTGGATTGAGACGCATTCCGCCTCGATCCATGGGAACGGCCGCACCCCCCTGGGGACCACCAGGCAGGTGGCGACCGATGTATTGCACTAATGCACGAATCACGGAAATGTAAACCACATGCAGCCTACGAATTTCCTGCAGGGTACAAGCGCCGTGATTCGGGTGCGGGGTAAAGCCACCCAACGCAGGCCAATTTGTACCCGGAATTGAGAGTGGACCTAACCTCGCAGCTGACAAAGAGTGGGGGAGGGCGCCATCAAACCAAACTCGATGCTGCCAATGATCAATAGGTATTTCCAATGCCCTGTACGGTGTATACACAGCCGGGACATCCGAGGCGGTGTAGGAGTGGAACAAACCAGTATTAGCGTCCACAGCCGGAAACGTAACCCAAGAGTAAAACAACTCGTAAGGGAACGCCGGATCTGCACATACCACAAAAATCACAGCCATCCCGTCTACCGGGACTTGGTACGTCTGAAGATGGTTGCGTATCGCTACGCGACTATGCTGCGCAATAGCCACCGCCGCCATGACAACACTGGAAACAAGAAAACACAAAGAATACTTTGTAGCACAACTGGGTAGTAATTCAAAGAAACCGTTTAAGAAAGAATCAAGCTTGAATGAGACCTATTTTAAAAAATAGGTAGGTTTCACCGACACCCCGCTTTCCGGAAACGGAGGTGAAGGGGTTAAGGCATGAACGATAAACTACTCGAGTGTCATGATATAAGACCACCGAAACCGTTGGGCGCCATGTCGCAGGGTTTCTGTTCTCACACAGAACTGTGCACAGAGGAGTGGAACCTCGGCGAATTAGGGTGTCCCAAAACTCACCTTAGCAACCACCTCACCCCTTACCGAGCTAGCTACAGTGTCTCATTGGACGTATCAAACTCCCAATGTTTAGACAAACCAGAACATGAACTTATAGTACCTCAGGGTACGTGGAACTCATGAACACTCTTTCGTTATATTATCATTACAAACCAGAACATGGAGTAAAGAAGACACATGTGCATTTGAAATGTTTATTTACTAATGCCGTCTTCTCAGGCGCAGTATCTTAGATAATACAAGTATACTTATTATCAGTAGCAAAATTATCAGCATAGTTACTAAGACATAAAAAGCGAATGGTGACAGCATGTTAACATGCTGTAATGAATAAGAGTTAACAACACTTATATCTCACCCTCCCTAACACATATATTATATTATTAGCTAAGAAGGTCTCTTTGGGTTGTTTTAGGGCGGGCCCATACCTTAGTGTCCTAGCATGAAGGAATCACATCAGCATACACCAGCTCTCTCTGCATGTGCACCGCATCAAGTGTGTTCTATGTGCCTCGTGCAAAGCAATATCAATCCCGCCTGAAGCCAGAGTTGGCAAAGGCTGCACTAGTGTTATGGCTATGAAGGCGTGGAGATCAGACCTCATAACAATTCCGTATCGTGTTGTTCCTGAAACTTCAGCACTCTTCGTGCAGACATAATTTATTATGCAAAGCTGAACATCAGAGCAATAACATATTATTCTCACATACACCACGGCAAACTACTAGGTTGAAAGCTAAGTCAACAATTAAGTGTCGTGTGCAGAAGTTGCAAGAAAGAAAAATGGCGTTTAAACCTCAAATGTACCTATGCTAACTTAACACGATATAAGGATATACAGGAGCTATATGACACACCCACGCACACAAAGCACTCCACAACACCTGACCAGTCTACCTGAACAGCAGACTCAGCCTCTAGACCCCCACCCGTCAGCTCCGCTCCACCAGCTTTGCCCTCGCTGCTGCCCCCCGCATCCAACAAACAACCTACGGTGGCAGATCCTTCTCCGACCTGGCCGCCAAGAACTGGAACACCCTCCCTACCCACCTACCGCAGACCCAAGACATACTCGCCTTTAGAAGACTCCTCAAGACCTGGCTCTTTGAGCAGTAGCGGCACCCCTCCCCTCAGCACCTTGAGACCCTCACGGGTAAGTAGCGCACTTTACATGTACTCTGATTGATTGATTGATTGATTGATCAGATGGCCATCCAACTAGCCGTTGCAATTACTGTGCGGGCCTGAGTTTGAAGATGCAGGTTGAGTTCTTATCACCCAGGAAAGAGGGCAGCAAGGCATCAGGTCAGAACAACAGAGCGCAGTCCTTCTGGGTTGCAGTCCGGATGAGTGAAAGTCATTTCAGCAGCACAGCCTTCTCTCTTCATGGAAGGGTCCACAAGTCCAGACGTGCACCAAAGAATTAGGAATTAGTCCAATATTTATACCTGGTACCCACTTCGAAGTAGAGAAAAGTTATTGAGCCTTCCAACCCCCTGAGGTGTCAGGCAGCCCCTCCCTCCCTGTCTAGGCCCCAGCTTGTTGGGGTTCACAAAAGACCAGTTTCACCCCTTTGTGAGAAAGTGCTCATACAGGGTCTTTGTGATATGCAAGTGAGTAGGTGACAGTTCCTCCGCTTTGTTAGCTCAGAGTGCCCCATCCTGCCAACAACTATCTTCCCTTTGTCTCACTGTCTGAGAGAAATACATAAAGACCAACTGTCATCTACACCTAATCATGTGACCCAGGAACAGGATGCAGAAATCAAATAGTTAGTACAGGAAAATACAAACTTTTTAAAAGTGGCCTCTTCAGAATTGTAAAAAACACAGTTGATGGACAGAATGTAGAACAATGTCATACATTCACCCCAGTTCAAGGATCTGGGCCTAAATCCATCGTTTGTTTGCACTCCACACCACCCTGGGTTAGACACTGGCTATATGCAAATCAGCTCTGACCCTGTGCCTCATGGGAACAGTCCAGTCCACACCACTGGAGTCAAGCTATCCAGGCTGAATGAAGGCTGATAGCCAGAAACTGGTCCTTGGATGCTTGATTCCGGTCTGGGAAAGACATGGCTTGGTAGTTCGGACTGGACTGTTCCCATGAGGCACAGGGTCAGAGCTGATTTGCATATAGCCAGTGTCTAACCCAGGGTGGTGTGGAGTGCAAAAAAACGATGGATTTAGGCCCAGATCTTTGTACTGGGGTGAATGTACGACATTGTTCTACATTCTGTCCATCAACTGTGTTTTTTGCAATTTTCACCCCGAGTGGGCTGGGTATGCTCAGACTGAGTCCCAGGCTCTCCACACCACTGGAGTCAAGCTATCCAGGCTGAATGAAGGCTGATAGCCAGAAACCGGTCCTTGGATGCTTGATTCCGGTCTGGGAAAGACATGGCTTGGTAGTTCGGACTGGACTGTTTCCATGAGGCACAGGGTCAGAGCTGATTTGCATATAGCCAGTGTCTAACCCAGGGTGGTGTGGAGTGCAAAAAAATGATGGATTTAGGCCCAGATCTTTGTACTGGGGTGAATGTACGACATTGTTCTACATTCTGTCCATCAACTGTGTTTTTTGCAATTTTCACCCCGAGTGGGCTGGGTATGCTCAGACGTGAGTCCCAGGCTCTCCACACCACTGGAGTCAAGCTATCCAGGCTGAATGAAGGCTGATAGCCAGAAACCGGTCCTTGGATGCTTGATTCCGGTCTGGGAAAGACATGGCTTGGTAGTTCGGACTGGACTGTTCCCATGAGGCACAGGGTCAGAGCTGATTTCCATATAGCCAGTGTCTAACCCAGGGTGGTGTGGAGTGCAAACAAATGATGGATTTAGGCCCAGATCTTTGTACTGGGGTGAATGTACGACATTGTTCTACATTCTGTCCATCAACTGTGTTTTTTGCAATTTTCACCCTGAGTGGGCTGGGTATGCTCAGACTGAGTCCCAGGCTCTCCACACCACTGGAGTCAAGCTATCCAGGCTGAATGAAGGCTGATAGCCAGAAACCGGTCCTTGGATGCTTGATTCCGGTCTGGGAAAGACATGGCTTGGTAGTTCGGACTGGACTGTTTCCATGAGGCACAGGGTCAGAGCTGATTTGCATATAGCCAGTGTCTAACCCAGGGTGGTGTGGAGTGCAAAAAAATGATGGATTTAGGCCCAGATCTTTGTACTGGGGTGAATGTACGACATTGTTCTACATTCTGTCCATCAACTGTGTTTTTTGCAATTTTCACCCCGAGTGGGCTGGGTATGCTCAGACGTGAGTCCCAGGCTCTCCACACCACTGGAGTCAAGCTATCCAGGCTGAATGAAGGCTGATAGCCAGAAACCGGTCCTTGGATGCTTGATTCCGGTCTGGGAAAGACATGGCTTGGTAGTTCGGACTGGACTGTTCCCATGAGGCACAGGGTCAGAGCTGATTTCCATATAGCCAGTGTCTAACCCAGGGTGGTGTGGAGTGCAAACAAATGATGGATTTAGGCCCAGATCTTTGTACTGGGGTGAATGTACGACATTGTTCTACATTCTGTCCATCAACTGTGTTTTTTGCAATTTTCACCCCGAGTGGGCTGGGTATGCTCAGACGTGAGTCCCAGGCTCTCCACACCACTGGAGTCAAGCTATCCAGGCTGAATGAAGGCTGATAGCCAGAAACCGGTCCTTGGATGCTTGATTCCGGTCTGGGAAAGACATGGCTTGGTAGTTCGGACTGGACTGTTCCCATGAGGCACAGGGTCAGAGCTGATTTGCATATAGCCAGTGTCTAACCCAGGGTGGTGTGGAGTGCAAAAAAACGATGGATTTAAGCGCAGATCTTTGTACTGGGGTGAATGTACGACATTGTTCTACATTCTGTCCATCAACTGTGTTTTTTGCTCTTCAGAATTGTGACATTGCCATTAAAGAGGGCTTAATGTTACAATTCTTAAGACACCAAACACAACCTGTTTTCATGCTCCCAATTAAATTGAAAGTTTTAAAAAAGGGGGTGGTGATGGACGGAGCATCTGAGCCAATCAAACACTCACACCCAGTCAAAAGATCTGGGTTTGATCCATCACCGTTCTTTAGCCCACTCTGCCACCCCAGTTCAGACATGGCTATATACAAATCAGTCTGACCCTGTGCCTCATGGGAACAGTCCAGCCCGAACTGCCAAGCCATGTCTTCCCTGGACCGGAAACAAGCTTCCGAGGACCGGTTTCTGGCATTCCAGCCGTCTTCAGCCCGGCTTGTTTGAATCCAGTGGCAAAGTGAGCAAGGGACTCATGTCTGAGCATACCCTGCCACACTTATGACGGCCAAAGCGGTACAAAAGAGGGTGGTGATTGACGGAGCATCTGAGCCAATCAAACACTCACACCCAGTCAAAAGATCTGGGTTTGATTCATCACCGTTCTTTAGCCCACTCTGCCACCCCAGTTCAGACATGGCTATATACAAATCAGTCTGACCCTGTGCCTCATGGTAACAGTCCAGCCCGAACTGCCAAGCCATGTCTTCCCTGGACCGGAAACAAGCTTCCGAGGACCGGTTTCTGGCATTCCAGCCGTCTTCAGCCCGGCTTGTTTGAATCCAGTGGCAAAGTGAGCAAGGGACTCATGTCTGAGCATACCCTGCCACACTTATGGCGGCCAAAGCGGTACAAAAGGGGGTGGTGATTGACGGAGCATCTGAGCCAATCAAACACTCACACCCAGTCAAAAGATCTGGGTTTGATCCATCACCGTTCTTTAGACCACTCTGCCATCCCAGTTCAGACATGGCTATATACAAATCAGTCTGACCCTGTGTCTCATGGGAACAGTCCAGCCCGAACTGCCAAGCCATGTCTTCCCTGGACCGGAAACAAGCTTCCGAGGACCGGTTTCTGGCAATCCAGCCGTCTTCAGCCCGGCTTGCTTGAATCCAGTGGCAAAGTGAGCAAGGGACTCACGTCTGAGCATACCCTGCCACACTTATGGCGGCCAAAGCGGTACAAAAGGGGGTGGTGATGGACGGAGCATCTGAGCCAATCAAACACTCACACCCAGTCAAAAGATCTGGGTTTGATCCATCACCGTTCTTTAGCCCACTCTGCCACCCCAGTTCAGACATGGCTATATACAAATCAGTCTGACCCTGTGTCTCATGGGAACAGTCCAGCCCGAACTGCCAAGCCATGTCTTCCCTGGACCGGAAACAAGCTTCCGAGAACCGGTTTCTGGCAATCCAGCCCTCTTCAGCCCGGCTTGCTTGAATCCAGTGGCAAAGTGAGCAAGGGACTCACGTCTGAGCATACCCTGCCACACTTATGGCGGCCAAAGCGGTTCAAAAGGGGGTGGTGATGGACGGAGCATCTGAGCCAATCAAACACTCACACCCAGTCAAAAGATCTGGGTTTGATCCATCACCGTTCTTTAGCCCACTCTGCCACCCCAGTTCAGACATGGCTATATACAAATCAGTCTGACCTTGTGCCTCATGGGAACAGTCCAGCCCGAACTGCCAAGCCATGTCTTCCCTGGACCGGAAACAAGCTTCCGAGGACTGGTTTCTGGCATTCCAGCCGTCTTCAGCCCGGCTTGCTTCAATCCAGTGGCAAAGTGAGCAAGGGACTCACGTCTGAGCATACCCTGCCACACTTATGGCGCCCAAAGCGGTACAAAAGGGGGTTGTGATGGACGGAGCACCTGAGCCAATCAAACACTCACACTCAGTCAAAAGATCTGGGTTTGATCCATCACCGTTCTTTAGCCCACTCTGCCACCCCAGTTCAGACATGGCTATATACAAATCAGTCTGACCCTGTGCCTCATGGGAACAGTCCAGCCCGAACTGCCAAGCCATGTCTTCCCTGGACCGGAAAAAAGCTTCCGAGGACCGGTTTCTGGTATTCCAGACGTCTTCAGCCCGGCTGGCTTGAATCCAGTGGCAAAGTGAGCAAGGGACTCACGTCTGAGCATACCCTGCCACACTTATGGCGGCCAAAGCGGTACAAAAGGGGGTGGTGATGGACGGAGCATCTGAGCCAATCAAACACTCACACCCAGTCAAAATATCTGGGTTTGATCCATCACCGTTCTTTAGCCCACTCTGCCACCCCAGTTCAGACATGGCTATATACAAATCAGTCTGACCCTGTGCCTCATGGGAACAGTCCAGCCCGAAGTGCCAAGCCATGTCTTCCCTGGACCGGAAACAAGCTTTCGAGGACCGGTTTCTGACATTCCAGCCGTTTTCAGCCCGGCTTGCTTGAATCCAGTGGCAAAGTGAGCAAGGGACTCACGTCTGAGCATACCCTGCCACACTTATGGCGGCCAAAGCGGTACAAAAGGGGGTGGTGATGGACGGAGCATCTGAGCCAATCAAACACTCACACCCAGTCAAAAGATCTGGGTTTGATCCATCACCGTTCTTTAGCCCACTCTGCCACCCCAGTTCAGACATGGCTATATACAAATCAGTCTGACCCTGTGCCTCATGGGAACAGTCCAGCCTGAACTGCCAAGCCATGTCTTCCCTGGACCGGAAACAAGCTTCCAAGGACCGGTTTCTGGCATTCCAGCCGTCTTCAGCCCGGCTTGCTTCAATCCAGTGGCAAAGTGAGCAAGGGACTCACGTCTGAGCATACCCTGCCACACTTATGGCGGCCAAAGCAGTACAAAAGGGGGTGGTGATGGACGGAGCATCTGAGCCAATCAAACACTCACACCCAGTCAAAAGATCTGGGTTTGATCCATCACCGTTCTTTAGCCCACTCTGCCACCCCAGTTCAGACATGGCTATATACAAATCAGTCTGACCCTGTGTCTCATGGGAACAGTCCAGCCTGAACTGCCAAGCCATGTCTACCCTGGACCGGAAACAAGCTTCCGAGGACCGGTTTCTGGCATTCCAGCTGTCTTCAGCCCGGCTTGCTTGAATCCAGTGGCAAAGTGAGCAAGGGACTCACGTCTGAGCATACCCTGCCACACTTATGGCGGCCAAAGCGGTACAAAAGGGGGTGGTGATGGACGGAGCATCTGAGCCAATCAACTACTCACACCCAGTCAAAAGATCTGGCCAAAAGCCAAAGCCAAAGCAAAAGCTGTCCATCACCACCCCTTTTTGTACCGCTTTTGGCCGCCATAAGTGTGGCAGGGTATGCTCAGACGTGAGTCCCTTGCTCACTTTGCCACTGGATTCAAGCAAGCCGGGCTGAAGACGGCTGTAATGCCAGAAACCGGTCCTCCGAAGCTTGTTTCTGGTCCAGGGAAGGCATGGCGTGGCAGTTCGGGCTGGACTGTTCCCATGAGGCACAGGGTCAGACTGATTTGCATATGGCCATATCTGAACTGGGTTGGCAGAGTGGGCTAAAGAACGGTGATGGATTAAACCCAGATCTTTTGACTGGGTGTGAGTGTTTGATTGGTTCAGATGCTCTGTCCATCACCACCCCTTTTTGTACCCAATTGAAAGTTAGCACTTATATGTAATAAGGCAACCAATTTTATCCTATCTATAGTAGTGAAAACAAATTTAGGAGTTTTTCACTACCAGTTTACGCAAAACTTAAAAGTACATGTCCAACTTTTTAATACACTGCACCTTGACCTCTGGATTGTTCAAGGCCTGCCCTAGGGATGACATATCTGTATTAAAAAGGAATATCTGAGCCTGACAAAAGTTTGTTTTTGTCAGGTTGAAATGGCAGTTTAAAACTGGGCATGTTAAAATGGCTCCTTAAGTGGGTGGCACAATCAGTGCTGCAGGCCCACTGGTGACATTTAATTTGCATGCCCTAGGCCCATGTAGTAGCACTTTATTGGGGACTTACAAGTAAATTGAATAGACCAATTGGGTACAAGCCAATTCTACCATGTTTTTGGGAGAGAGCAAAAGCATGTTAGTAGGAGTAAGGTGTGGAGTGTCTTAAAAGTAAACAAAAACAGGTTCAGAAAACAGGAGGGTGAAAGCAAAAAAAGTTGGGGGAAGACCCTGCAGAGAGGGCCAAGTCCAACAATTCTTATCCAAGTAATGCTGTGTAATGCACGTATTTTTTTGCATACAACAAACATCTAACAAAACACAGTAGAACTCTCAGCAGTACTCACCACAAATAAATACCACCTTCGGTCAGTGATGTAATCAATGATGCCATTTGAGCATGGCGGGGACGCAAGTTATAGTAATGCTGCTAACTATAACTGGTGAACTTGTATGTTTTTTTAGTTAAATGTTAATGTTATCACTGAGAAATTCAGCTAACTATAACATTACATTTGACTTGTTTTTTTGTGTGAATTTCTAATTTTTATTTTAAAAAAAGATCTTTTTATCACACCTAACTATAACGTTTAAACATTTGTTTTTTCAGTGAACTTCTAGCAGTTTTTTTCAGTGATTTTTTTTAAGTGTATGTTTGGTAGAATAACGGAATAATATATCCTATGTGCGGACATTATTGTGAAAGGGAATTGCTTTTACATTCTTTATTTTTAAACATGTTTTTATTTATTTTATTGATTATACAACCACAGGATATGAATGTTGCAGAACTTCCATCTTTCCAAACATGTGTTATAGAACTTTACAATGATCAGATTCCTAATGAGGTAGTAGATATCCTGACGGGAGCGGATCATAGTAAAAAGGATGATGAATAGCGAAAGGGGTTTAGGCGGCGCAGCATAAGTGTCATTTTAGAAAACAGGCAGGGGGGATGTCTCAATAGTCTGTCATGCTTGGCCATGCGTTTGGAGATAGTCGCCCAGGGGCTGCCAAATATCAATGAGGAGCGATGTCTGGGGCTGAAGGGAGGCATAATCAGTGCCTATGCTTTCGCAATTTGACAGTTGCTTTAGGCAGATGATGGGCACACTGCATCCCCCCAGTGGATCGCAACTTCGCATTTGGCTACAAAAAGTCCATAGCGGCAGGTCTACATGATGCTTTAGGTAGGTCAGCAGCATACCCAAGAAGTGCCATCAATGGGTCGGGCTGAAAGGCAATCTCCTACATCACCATGGTGTTTGAGTAGGTAGTGGCCCAGTAGGAAGAAATGATACGTCATGTCCATGTGAGATGAGCAAAGTCAGTGGCAGGTGCCTGGCTTTTGGGGCAATGACGATCTAGTTGTGTCGTTTCTGGCAATATCTAATGGCATAAGATATGTCCTAAGTAGAAATTTGAAATGCAATAGTTTCTGCTTATGGTTGAGTGATGTTTTCTGGATGTGTATGCAACAATAGGACCACATTTTGTCCGTTATTGATATTTCAAGTTTTGTTCCCAAGCCTGTCGCACCCTGGTCGTTGGTATCTGGTTTCAATGCCAGACACAAGCAGCATAGCTTAGGTGTCATATGGGCACCATCCTGATTTCATATTACCAGCGACAGGGGGGTAATTCTTATGGGGCCAGTGGATAGCTGCATATGCTGGAGCGCAATATTGCGTAAAGGTGCTGGAATATGAAAAGATGCATGTATGTCATATTTTGAAATCTGGGATCTTCTGTAAACTTTAAGACATGGCCACTAGGGAACAGGTCTCCTTTGGTGTGTATATTGTAATGATGTAAAGTGCACTGCACAAGTGTTTCGCACATCAGGGGTAGCCAATAGTTATTCCAAAGGGGTAGCGCCAGGTAATAGAGTGGACCCCCCCAATTTATGGTGCAGCGCATGCCATGCCCAGCATGTGGTAGCTATTGTCAGGATGCCAGCCACATCAAGAGGGGATGCCTCTGTGCAGAATGCCTGTATTGTAGTTCCTATATCCTTGTTAGGCTCTGTGAATTGAAATAATACACACTATAGTTATGACATAGGACTGAGGTCAGTATGTCTCTATCGAGTACATTAAACTTAATTACTTGTGTGTGCCAGCTAACTCAGCAGTCACTGGAAACTTCTCGAATGACCAAGAAGGGATTTGTTTCTGACAACTGCATAAACATGACAAATTCGTTTCCCTTAGAATCGGAACACGTCTCAGAATTGTGGAAACAATAGATAACAGTTTCACTCAGTCAATCGTGCATGCTTTGTTTCTACAGAGTTGCACAGAAATAGAGAGATGGGCTTTTCAATAAAAAGGGTTTATTAAACAGTCTTATTTCTCATGCAAGAGATATGAACTGCTACAATTGTAAGACAGAATGCGAAGTATAATACGTACAGCGTTAGCAGTAAGATAAAATAATACTGCAATAGCATGGTGTGTAGCTATGACATATATTCATAAAAAACACATACATAAATAACAGGCTAAAATATAAATACTCATCTGGTGCTTCTAAATAGTTCTAACCCAGTGTACCTAACCTAAGTGTAGTACAAGGTATGAAATAGGTGCTGTTTTCTAAAGTATAGCTAGCTGTAGTTTAGTTTTGCCAAGAGTTGCCAAAAGTTTCTCTAGGTTCTAGTCTGCCCCATACCTTAGAATGAGAGAGGTTGGAATCTCTTTCTGCCACTCGATATCTAACACCCCGCAAGAGGAGTTAGAAATACAGGATTCTCCGCGAGGAGGATGACAATGTCTGGTCGGTGCATCAGGCGGGTACTCGATCTCCTTTCGAACTTGCCATGGCGGGCAGCGTCGTGCAAGTATGCAGCTGAGCTGTGTTGTACCGGGGTTTGCCATGGTAAGTGAAGGTATATTTATACCTTGAAGGTGTTTAGGAATGCCAGTATTGACGTAAAAGTCAGGCAGAGGAACATCATGAATGAACCCCTAAGGAATAGATGTTCATGCCTAATAAATGTGTTCTTGGAGAAATCAACGAGCCGTAAAATAGGAAAATGAGGTGGGGCACCAACAGGAAGATGAGGACCAATGGTGCGATGTGCTCGCTCCACTGAGATGGTCGGGGAGAAAGTGGCATGGTCAAACAGGTCAACAAGCCACTGTTTAATGAAAGAGTCCAGCCGACGCCATGTTTGTGGATTCTGCAATACCAGAAATGTGGCTATTGTTGCCCCTCGATCTGGCCTCCAAGTCCTTGTTCTTTATAGCAACTTATTTCAGTACGCGCTCTGCCCTATAGTAGATGATTTTGAATTGTGGAGGATGTGCCTTCTAGGGTTGATATTCTCCCCCTCAGTTATGCCCCATGATGGTCCAAGCGTTCCGCCGATCTGTACATGCGGTTCGCTAGCTTGTCGCATCTGGCATCCATGGCACAGAAGCCAGTTCTAAGCTCCAGCATAATGAGGCCATTTCCAAAGGTGATATCATCAGGGTCTGAGCTCGCCCCGCCACTTTTAGTTGGACCTGCTTGGTCGAACTGGAGTTTGCCCTGTTTTGGGTTGGTTCTGTTCATCGTTGTTGTGAAGGCTGCGTAAGTAATACTGGTGCATATTGCAGTGTAGTGCTCAGCCGGGCAATACCTGGACCCGAGCCGGAGGGGGAGGAACAAGCAGGATCACAATATGCGCCAGGGATTTTAGGTGGTACAATTCGCCTGGGGTTCAGTGCATGTTAATAATAAGGGGAGAGGGCCACCTTTTGCGTTAGATATTCTGCAGTACCTACAGGTGGCGCCCACTCCCATCCAGCACAGTAGACAGCCGGTAATACGGGAACTCCTGAGGAGACGTGTCATTGCCTCGGCCAGCTCAGTGTCCCCAGAGCCCGCACCTTTGCATCTGCGTGCTGTTAGGGTGGCGTCCTGACAAAGTCATCGGTCTGACATGCAGTGGCCACAACTGTCACCGTAGCTCGCAGACCACATGCTCGCTGGTGCGACACCGCTGCCCACGGGTCTCACACACACCAACTCTGTCCCGATTTCATGGTGTGCACCCCCTGGGACCCCGCCAGCACCATTGGTGGTTGCCCACACTGAGATAGCACCAGCGGCACCGGATGTCCAGGCCTCAGGCTAACCCACCGCCTCTGAGGCAAGATAGACCACAACCTGGCACCGTGTAAGATCAGTAGGTCTCGGTGGCTCACCTGTAAGTAGTCAGGGAGTCGTCCACCGGTCAGGCCCCACCAGGATATCAAGCAACTCCTGCCAGCATGATGTTAATGACGATGCTGCCATTTATGGGCCAGCTGCTAGCGAAGCTTCACAGGGTTGCAGCCATCTTGGAAGCTGCTGCTGCCACGCCCGGTTTGCAGTCTAACTTAACAGGAAAGGGTGCACACTTGCAAAATGTTTCTTAAAATAGTTGTTGAGTGTAAAACAGATTAATATAACAATATTTGTGTTGAGATTGCCTATCTCTTCAGTTCTCCAAGCAAGTCCACAAATACTGTAATAGCATGCTTCTCATTGCCTTTGATTGCATTTTTACATTAAAGTCGTAATCATAATTCAGAAAGAGAGCAATCAGTTTTCATGAATATTGTATAGTATTAGGATTCATTATATAAATCTATATTTTAAGTGTGTCATTATTCACAAGAGTTCTATATTTTGTTTAATCCACTGTTTGGACTTCTTTTTCGTGCGTTCAGTTATTATTTAATACAATCTGAAATATTTGCTGATATCTCTATACATTCTATTGTTTACCTCTCAATAACTATATTGAGAAATCTACACCTCTACAAGCAGCTTTACACTCAGTAAACCTTGTGTAGAATTGCTTTACCAACATTAGTGCACTTTCTAAAACGTCTGAACAAACTTTAGAAAGTATACTATTAAATACATGAACTTGGAATTCTTTCTTAAATTCATCTGAAATTATCAGTCTCACTCTCTTTCAGTTCTAAATTAAGTCGCATCCGCTCAGTACAACTCAAAGACATTTCCTTCTCCGCCAAAGTGCCAAGAACAATCTGGGCTCTTTCTGGCTCTGCAATCAATCACATCACAGTATTTCTTCAACCATGTAATAAGAATGTTAACTGTTGGTTCACCTTGGTCCTTTTTTTCTACTTATCTCCTTACGATCTTGGGAGCCTCTTGTGGGCTCGTAAAACACCTTGTGGCAGGCATAGGAATTTTCCATGCGGGTCTCGTAAGAGTCTCGCAGGATTGAATGTGCCTCCCTGAAGCATGCATTCTACATTTGTGACACTCTTGCGAGATAGCAACAGTACTGTAGGGAAATAGTAGTATATGGAAGGACCTAGCCTTTCAATTACAACTCTTTCTTGCATAATTAGTGAGCATACTAGGGTGTAAGAAGGGGCTGCCTCGTCTTTCTAATCTCTTTCTTGGAAGACGGGTATGCATAGTAGTGTGTGTGTGTAGGGATTGACCTATATGCTGAGATGCCTCAGTTGGAGGACAGGTGTGCATAGTATATTATGGGGAGGAACTAGCCTCTCCGCTCAGACCTCTCTGGTGATTAGTGTGTGCAGTAGTAAGTGGGGAGGCACGGGTCTCTCCTTTAGGATATCTGTCTCACATGACAAGTGGGCATAGTAAGGTGTATGGATGCACTGGCCTCTCCTTTGACACCTCTCTCTCAGAATGACAATGTGGAAAGTATGGTGTGTGGAGGGACTGGCCTCTTCTTTCAGACCTCTCTGTCAGATAACGGGTGTGTGTATTTGTGTGTTTGGCTGGACAGGCCTCTCCTTTCAGACCTCTCTCTGAGATTATAGGTATGCATAGTAGGCTGTGGGAAGTGAGACTGGTCACTCACTCAGATGATGAGTGTGTGTAGTACTGAATGGAGAGGGGCTGTCTTCCCTGCCAACACTCCTCTCTCTGATAATAGGGATGCATGGTAGGGTGTGGGAAGAGACTGTACTTTAATTACAACTCTTTACCAAGCCAATGGGCATAAATAGTAAACCCTGATAAATACCATCTCCAGTAAGACTCCTTCCTACAGTAACAAGCCTACATACTAGAGTGTATATAGACATAACTCACTCCTATTTTTCACAATCTGATCACAATCAATTACTTCTCCTGATCATCCAGAGTCTCCTTGTATGAAAGGCATTTCAGGTATGTTATTTGCTATGACTGTACCCTCACAAAGGACCTGAACCTTAAAACATTTGTGAAAGGAAGCATGCAAAACACTGCGCAAACCAGCTAATTGCAATTCATTTAAATTATTGTATTTAATCTAGTCTCCTTGTGATCTAATAAATATCGGAGAGGCAATCTAAAAAATCATAGCGCATGTTTAAAGCATGTATGGCATAGGGTCAGTGCATAATGTGTGAAAAAAAGATGCAGAAGCTCAGCTGAGAAACCCATGGCCAGAGTAATCTCACATCGGCATGCCAAATACCAAAGGCTGGTCTGGTAGTCAGAAACCATTACCCCCTCATAAGTTGTCCTTGTCCCAGTGCTTAAATGAATTGAAGCAATCATGCCTCCCAACAGGCTAGACTAAAAACTAGAATTTCTTTCATGTTTTGTTATATAAACCCCTCCAACCCACTGCAATGCCTGTTTTATTTCCTGTCCGACAGACGTGTAGTCAGAGTGCTGGGATTTCTTCCTCCATGTTGGAAATGCGATGCAGTGAGTGTTTTGTGTTTTTACTTTGTTTTTTGATGTATTTTTTTAATTCTGACACTGACCATACCGGTATTCTGGTCGATCGCATCCCTGCTCTGTCTCTGATGTGTTCCCTGTGCATGTGCTTGGCTGGGGTGAGAAGCTTTCTCTACGTTTGGTGGTCAGGCCGTTCCGGTGCTGAGGGCTTCCAGCAGTGCCCAGTTCCTACGACCATGTCTAGTGTTTATTTGGCTGTGAGGGAGGCAGCAGGGCTGTCCTTTTGGCAATTCAAGTTTCGTAGTGTTTGAGACTTGATTGCTGGTAGGCGGTATGTATTGGGAGCTGCTGGGCACTTCCTCTTTATCTCTTGGTTCTTATTTGGTGCTTGCATTTATCGTTGGCCATGGGAGATGAGGAGTTGGTCCCGGTGCCTGCCAAATCTCTTTCCAAATGGAAAAAAGTGCAGGACCTACAGGAGGATGACCCGTTGCAGATTTCCAGGCCAAATTTGTAGGATTTATTTAATTCTGCTGTTCAGGCTGTTCAGGCTGCACTGCTTGAGCCTTCTGCCAAGAAATCTAAAGGTCCTGGGATTTGATCCAAAGTGTTTGGTTGGTGATGGTTTTTAATCCCAGTATAGTGCCTCGGTGGTGGATGACTTGCCTTCGCTTGATGTCATTAAGGATATTCTGGATAAGGAATGGCTTGAGGTCGACAAGCAAATGGATTCCTCACTTTTTGGGCAAGAGGTATTGCTTGGCAGAGTTTTATGTCCAGTTTCCTCAGGTTCCTAAGGTCAATTCTATTTTGACCTCGATGGCTTCTTCCTGTTTTTTGTCTTCTGAGGAGGCTTGCCTTTCTGGTCCGGTTGAATAAAAGGTGGAGACCGCTTTAATTTGTTGCTATGCTGCATGTCATTTTGGGATTCGGGTTAGCTTTCGCTCCACCTTTGCCTCCCAGGCCAATATCTAGGATTCTGAGAAGTATTTTGACTGTATTCAGGATCCGGGGGATCTTACATCTTGGCTCATATGGAAGATTTGGCATGTTTCTGTCCAATGTCACTTTTGATATGCTGAGGGCCTTTACCTTGGCTGCCGGGGCGGCTGTGGCTGGTAGTCGGTCTCTGTTGACTAAACTTTGGCATCTTGAGGCTGCTCAGAAGGCCTTGATTCATAAACTGCTGCTTGAATATGGTGGTACAGCGGTCTGTGGAAGAGAAGAAGTCTTTTCAGTGTGTCCAGAAGTAGAAGTCTTTTTTCCATAAGCAGAGCTTTCAGGGTGTTCTTTCTTCTTCTGAGCCCTTTCGTGGAATGGCCCGTGGTCGGGGGGGGCTGCGTTCTATAACAAGTCCTAGCCTCAGGAGCAGCATTAGGGTGCTGGGCAGAAGAGACTATGCCAATGTGGGGGCCTGGCTCCATTTATTCCTGTATCAATGGTCAACTCTGAATTCTGACCAGTGGGCCCTGTCGGTCATCGGTCAGGGGTACCAGATTTCATTCCACGGCCCTCCCTCTCAGTCCTGCTATTGAGTTACCCCATTGTCAAAAGACCCCGTTGAAGAGAACTGCTATGTTGTCCAGGGTGGTCATGTTTTTGGCAAAGGCCGTTGTTCTCCTGGTTCCAAAGACGGAATGGAGCCTGGGTTTCTATTCCACGCTCATCTTTAGTCCCAAAACGAGATGGTTTGTTCCTCCTAATTTTGAATCTCAATGCTCTGTACAAGTTGGTGTGGCTGGCTGGATCACTTTCGGATGAGCACCTTGCAGTCCATCATTTCCCTCATCCAAAAGGGCAATTTACTGGCTTACCTGGACCTGGAAGATGCCTATTTTTGTGTCCCTGCCCATCCTGGAAGCCAGCGGTTCCAGAGGTTTGCAGTGGATTGGGTCCATTACCAGTTTTAGGTGTTGTCTTTTTGCCTCTCTACTGCTCCCCAGACTTTACCAAGGTATTGACTCCTGCTGTGGGGTTTTCACAGCTTTGGTGTTTCACTGTGTTTCCCTATATTAATGATTGTTTGACCCCTGCTTCCTCCCTATGGACTATGGACATGTTCTAGGGTCTGGGGATCAAGCCTCATCTGGTTCCTGGTCAGAGACTGCAGTTTATCAGGGGACTTTTCAATACCTTGTTGGGGACGGTGTTTCTCCCTCTGGCTTGCATCGCTTCCCTGCAGCTTCTTCTGAGTAAGCAGTGTGCTCCGGCTCGGACTCGGTTGGGGGTCCAGGGTTGTTGGCTGCAACACAGCTGTATCTCGCATGTACCTAAAGCCCTTGGTGAATCATCTTTTGTCTCTTTTGGGCCCCTCCCGTGCAGGTTACGACTCTCTGGTTCCTCTAAAATGTGTTCTGGTTTGGGACTAGGCCTGGTGCTATGTACTCTCAACGTGGAAAAGGGGGTCCGTTTTCAGCTTCCTCCTCCCCTGTTACTGACAATCGATGCCAGTCTTTGGGGATGGTGGGCCACGTTGGGGTCATTTGATGCCAAGTGTCAGTGGTATTGGGAGGACAGTGCCCGTTCCTTGAGTTAGAGGGAACTGGCAGCCGTTTGGCAGGCGATACTGTTATTTCAGATTCCCCTCCAGGGTTCGTACTGATAAATCAGGTGGCTTGCTGTTACTTGAACCGCCAAGGGGGGACCCTGTGTGAGTTTCTGAATCTGCTGACTTCCATGATTTGAGCCTGGGCAGAGTCTCACCTATTCGTCTTAAGGGCTGTTCACATTCAGGGTTGCCTGAATTTTCATGCAGAAAGCTTGAACCGCAACCTTCCTTCCTCTGTTTTGTTCCATCTGTCTGTTCCCTTGTTCCGGAACCTTTGTCTTCGGTTCGGGACACCTTGGATCAACCTTTTTGCTTCTCCACACAATGTCCTCTTCCCTCTGTTCTTTTCCGAGCTGGTTTGTCCTCAGGTGTGGGCAGGGGCTGCTGTCTTGAGTCCTTGGCCTCCAGGCCTTCTGTATGCCCTCCTCCAGATTCCCCTCCTCCCGAGGGTGCTGCAGAAGATCCCGGTTGAGAAAGTGTCTGTTCTCCAGATTACTCCCTATTGGCCTCGCCGCCTTTAGTTCCCACTGTTGATGCTGCTGTCCGGGGGCAGGTTTGTCCTGCTTCCTGTGATCCCATATCCGCTTCAGTTCCCACTTCTGTCCTTGCCTCGTGTCCGTCGATTAAATTTGATGGCCTAGCCCTTGGTCGCTTGATGTTGGAGTCTCTGGGTTGTTATTTCTTGGTGGCATGTGATATCCAGCATTCCCGTAGGCCTTTTACCCTTATGAGTTGCAGTAAACATTGGGGTTCTTTTATCTCTTGGAGTGCCGTTCATGGGTGGGTTCTATGGTTGGTGATCCAGCCTCTATTCTTGAGTTTGTCAGGGATGGTTTCTTTAATGATCTTTCCCCTTCTAGTTTGTATGCTCAGTGGGCCGCTGTCCAGGCATGTAGAGGTTCGGGAGCCTCCTTGGAAGGTATTGCTCCTTTGGTGGGTTGGCTCCTGCTGAATTTTCAGCTTCATTGTCTGGTCACTCCTGTGATTGCGCCCTCTTAGGATTTGCCAACTGTTCTGCAGGGTCTCCAGTTGTCCCCTTTTGAACCTTTGTTGGATGCGCATTTTCTGTTGTTGTCTGCTAAATTGGCCATCCTGTTGGCCATCACCTCTGCTCGAAGGTTGAGTGAATTGGTAGCCTTGCTTGTTTCCTTTCCTTCTTTTCAGTTCTTGACCCAACATTTCTCCCAAAAGTGTCTTTCAAGGTCCATTTGCCGCCAGAGGGGGTTCTACCTGATTTTCCTGGGGATGGGAATGCTCTTGTTCCTTCTTCCTTGGATGTTCGCTGAGCCCTTCAGGTTTACCTCCAATGTACCTGGAGTTTTCGTCTTTTTCCTACACTGTTTGTAACCTGTGGTGGTGTGGGTAAGGGGAAGAAGGTGTCTACTTCCACCATCAGTCTGTGGGTGCATTTGGCAGTTTGCCAGTCCAAAAAGTTTGTGGGTCTGCCTCCTCTGGCGCAGGTTCAGGGGCGTTCGAAACAGTCGATGCCTGCTTTCTGGCTGAGGCGGCTGGTGTTTCTATCCAGGAGATTTGTAGGGCGGCTACCTGGCAGGCCCATCATAATTTTGTCCATCATTAACCCCTCGATGTCTTGCATACTTCTGTGGACAATTTTGTTGTTAGTGGTTTGAACGCTGCTGTGTCTTAATCATGTTTTTGTTAAACGTTTGAATATCTGCATTAATCCCTGGTGTCATACATTTTCTTGGTGTTTGTGCTTGTGAGGTCCTCACTTCTGTATGGACTGGGACGTGGAGGACTTATGAGGGTGTAATGTTTTGTTACTTACTGGTAAACTTCATTACCCCGATTAGGGTCCTGCTCGTCCCAGTCCTGTTCCCTCCTTCCCTTCTGCTGTGGTTGTGTCTGGTCTTGTTGATAACAGGCATTGTGGTGGGTGGGAGGGATTTATCTAATAAACATGAAAGAAATTCTAGCTTTTAGACTAGCCTGTCGGGAGGCAGGATTGCCTCAGTTCTGTAAGGACGTGGACGAGGAGGACCCTAATCGGGGTAATGAAGATTATCGGTAAGTAACAAAACATTTTATGTCTCTTAAATCCACTACCAGATACTGTGCATTCCTTTCCCAGACTTGATTAGGTAAAATATTTCCCCTGTGTTCAAGATATGTAAATATTTTCTCAGCCTTCGATTTTTTCCTTAGGCTTTTTCATAAGCCAGCATAATATTTTGTATATTCCAAGAAGATCATTCATGTTCTGCCTCCTCCTGCTTCTCCATTGACATTTAAAGCGGGAAGGTCTTTACAATGAGTAGGTGAACACTCACGTTGTTCCTGCTATTTGGTCTTTAGTTTATGAAGCAATTCATTGGTGTATTTTGTCCCCACGTGTACATGAGCATAATTCATGTTTCTTTGATTCTTCTCACTAAGCAAATTCTGTTGTTGCTTCTTAGAACTAGTGTTTTTCTTATTCATCAGTGTTCTGATTCGCCTGGATCATTTCAGGGATTCAGTGTATTGAAGATATTTTGTAAATGAGCTTGAGTGTTCTCAACATTTTTACACCTATGCACAATATTTCTACCTTTGATACTGATTTCTTCTTCTGCCTTTGGTAAAGTTCCTATACCTATTAAAGTGGCCATGCCTTGACTTTGCAGATGGCTTCCCTAACAATCCCCTTTTTCCTTTTTTATCAGTGGGGGAACTAAAGAGATGTGTCTCCAGACCACGTCCTGGGCAAAATCCTAGTTAAATCAGCCACTGGGGTAAAAGCACCATCAATGATTGTTGCAATTGGACTATAACAATATTAGCACTATAAACCTGTATATTCTTTAATCCACATGACCATTGCTTTATGTTTTTAAGATACATGCACTCACTATTCAGCTTCAGCCCACTTTTCATCACTTAAGCACTGCAACATTATTATTCACATTATAGATAAAACATGTTGCTCTTGCTATAGGTCGTTGTGAAACAATAGCAGATGGTAAAAGCTAAGCTAATGGTGTCATTGTTTTACACTAATATCCTATAGTAAAGTCACTCTATTCACACATGCACTCAATGTAATAAAGATAGTATGCTGAAAACGACTCAGACAACATCAGGTTTCATCGGAAAAAAATGATGTAGTATGTTTCGTAGCAGACATGGTAATGAGTTAACTTATGGACGATGCAAGGGTAGCCAGCTATGGTGTGACCTAAGCTGCCTACCAACCAGATTTGCCAATAATCTCCAGGAACATGCCTTGATTGGTGCTGAAATATTTTTATGCTCACCCTACTTTGGAGCCCCATACCTAGAGAAAACATAGCTCCCATTCAGGGCGGAGTGCCACTAGGCACTGTTGCTTTCATCCTAGACCCTACTGTAAGGACATCCGGGGTATTGTCTTGGTTCTTTTTTGTGGTTGCTTTTTTGAACAATGACTGCCCCCAGGGGAAGTGAAGGTCGCAGACCAGATTTCCACTGGGGCTATTCGCCCAATGGCTGGAAGTACAAGGTGAAGGAGGGATTAGAGGACTAGGGGAAGGGGCGGGAGTGGGGAGGGTACAAAGGTGTCAGGAGAGGAGGGTCCGGGCTCTTACTGACAACCTTAGCACCACCGGGAAGGGAGAAGTGAAGGTTTGTGAGAAATTAGCTGCAGGCCGGTTAGTGGGGATAATGGGTGGGCTCAGCGGGATGCTAGGGCGGCACAGGCGCCCACGGGTAATTAGGTAAGTGTATCTTACCTGCCATCTGGGTGCCTAGGTGTGGGCAGCGAAGCGTCGTGCGATCTGTACTGGGTGTCCAGGAGGGAGGGGTAGATGCCTGTTTTGCAGGGTGGGGGTGGTGTAGTGTGGTTCGCAGGTTGCGAGCGTATGGCGGTATCATGTTGCTGTTGTTCGCCTCTCAGCATTGTGCTCTGGTGCTTAGCAGGTGCTTTTGTTTGAGACGTATGTTCTGCTGTGGTTTCTCTCCCTTGCAGCGGGGGTGGGTTGCGGTGCCGGACTTGCACACGCGAGGCTGTTTCCGGCCCCCGGGGGTACGAGTCTGTGTGTTTGCCAGTTATACTTTTACCCCCAGGGCTGCTGGGGGAGGGGCCTTGTGGGCATGGTCATCCTTCCTGCAGGGGTAACAGAGCAAAGCAGCTGGTATATCCCCTAATTTTGCTTTGCAAGGATTACGCTGATATCCCCCACAGCTTACCAGCCCTGCACGGCCTGGGAGGGGGGCGATATTTTCTTTATTTATATTGAAGGAGAGTGTGCCGGGCCTTTATGTCCCCCTTGCTTCCTTGGCATAGGCTTTATAGCTCTGCAATTTAGTTCACGTGGTAATTGCATTCTGAACCTGTGGCTCCCTTAGCTATGGGCACTGAACCGAGTGCATACGTGTGGACTGAGGGGTGGGAGCTGTTTATGAAGCTGGGATATTGCTGACGTCATCATCATGTGAATTTTGGTGCGTTCCCCCAATATGGGGAGGACGCGCCAGGGAGGGCAAGACAGGGCCATGAGCAAGAGTTTCTTCGAGAGGAAGGGGAAGGGGGGATGTTTGGGGGCACAGGGTAAGAAGCATAGCTGATCCCTAGAGCAGGGGTAAGGGACTGCCAGCATAGCATGAGGCCCAGTGGTGCTTGGGACCCACAAGGTCGGAGCGGCTTGGTGGGGGGGTGGAGGGAAACCAGGACTGGTGACTGCGACCAGCAGGAAAGGCACGATGTCAGCGTGGCGCACGCTGGCCCGGGACGCTGTCTGTAAGTATTAGGGGGGTCCGCGGTGGCCTACCCTCCAACGACAGATATTGCAGCGAATCTTATCATGTTATGTATGCTTTTGAACTGATGGCATGGTTTGCAAGTGGTGGAAAGGGTGTGTGTGATGGTGTGTAATGGGGAGGGGAGTGTTGAATGAATGGTGAAGTGCGAGGAGTCATGCGGGTCTTGTGGGAAGGGTCTGACTCCTACTACCCTGGTTACGGGTTTCGAGTTATGGTGGTGCGTCAAGCAGTCGTGGTGTTGGCTAAGTGGGGGTTTTCAGGGGGGGAAAGAGTAAAGGCAACCAAAAGATTGGTGTTTTGCAGGAGGCAAGTGTGGCCGAAGATGGAAAGGAAGGCGTGATCCAGAAGGGATCAACAGCCAGGGGAAAGGACAATGAGGTCCCGGACAGACACTCGGGTAATGGGATAAAGCAGATTACATGGGCAAAGTGAAAGTGGGGGGCAAACGCTTGGTGGGGATGTTCCAGACGGACAACGGGGGAACGCCAGAAGGGAGAAGGACAAACAAGGGGGGTCAGCATCACGAGTTATATCGAATTATCGACCTATATCGCTTCTGCCGGCTTTTGCGAAGGTCACTGAAAAGCATGTCCATAAGGTGCTTGCCGATTACCTGGAGTCCCACGACCTACTGCACCCCACCCAGTCGGGTTTCCGCACCAATCTTAGCACCGAGACGGCTCTCCTGGAAGTCTCGGAGGCGATAAAGGAGGTGCTGGATTCGGGCGGGAGAGCGATGCTGGTGATGTTAGATCTGTCGGCGGCCTTCGACACCGTCCCTCATGAGGGTCTTCTTGCAAGACTCTCTGAGATTGGTCTCCAAGGGACGGTGCTCCAGTGGTTTCGATCTTTCCTGGCAGGCCGTCGACAAACGGTCTGGGCTTCGGCTTGCTCCGCCGAGATGTTGCCATTGGGTGTCGGAGTTCCTCAGGGCTCTGTCCTGAGCCCAACTTTATTTAACATCTTCATGACCCCTCTGGCGGCACTGGCGGAGTCTTTTGGGGCCCAGATCGTTTCTTACGCCGATGACACCCAGCTCCTCTTCACCTGCGAAAGGGGTGCGGACTTCGATGGAGGTAGGATCCAGGGTTGCCTTGAGGCTGTATTTCTATGGTTCCATCACAACAGCCTCAAGTGCAACTCGGATAAATCCGAGGTCCTCTTTTTCGGGTGCAGTACGGATCCGGACTGGAAAGTGTGGTGGCCTGAGAACATGTTTCCACCAGCATGTTCGTCCCTGGTAGCTAAAAACCTTGGGATCAAGATCGATAATGGCCTCACACTACGCTCACAGGTAATCGGTCTCACTGGGACCTGCTTCGGGTTACTCCGGATGCTACGCAAGTTCCTTCCCCTGCTATCGGAGGAACATAGGAAGATCACGGTGCAGGCGATTATAGGTTCGAGAATTGACTATTCCAACGTCCTGTATCTCGGCCTGCCAGAATACCTGCTTCAACGGCTACAGGTTGTCCAGAATTCGGCAGCACGTGCTATCTTTGGACTATCTCGCCGTGCTAGAGCCTCAGGCCTCTTGGAGGCCCTGCACTGGCTCCCTGTCCGGAAGCGGATAATCTTTAAGACTCTCACTCTGGCACACAAAGCCTTGCACGCCTCCGGAGCAATATATCTTCAGAAAAGGCTGACCTTTTACCGTCCTGCCAGGTCGCTTAGGTCTGAAGCCCTGTCCCTTGCGGTGGTTCCTCGTGTGAAGAGAGCCCGCATCGGTGGCCGCTCTTTCAAACTATTAGCGCCTCAGCTTTGGAATAAACTGCCTTTGTCCCTGCGCAGCATTCCCAATCTATTGGCCTTTAGGAAAGGACTCAAAACCTGGCTTTTTATCTCTTAGTTCTGGCCCCTAGTTAGGTTTTTTTCTTCCTCTCTGGTTTCTTCTTATGTTATCTCCCTGTTGTGTTAGTGTGCAATTTAAAGCGTCGGGACACTCTTCTGAGTAGCCGTACGCTATACAAAACTTTTATAACATAACATAACATAACAGTTGCCATGTTGAAGGGAGTGACAAGGGGGCCAAGGATGCCCGTTAACACGAACAGGACATTGGCATTGCGAAGTGTGCTAGCATCTGATGGTGTGGGGCTCAGGGGCAGGGCAAGTCCCCTGCTGGAAATTCTGGGGCTACTAACTAGCTGCCTTGCAGCAAGGATGGGGGATGGTGTATGCCTGGCTGAGAGAAGGGGTTTGTGGGCCAGGGTCAGTCCTAATGTGGCTAAATCACAGGGGAAGTGGAACAGGACCAACGTATGCACTGGAGGGCATCGGAGAATACACCGCCTCCACGCAAAGGGCTGGGGCGGGCTAGTAACTTATTGGCCCTTACAAAGGGGCACCTAACAAGGATTGGGAAAGTCTGAATTGGGGGGAAAGGTGATTGGTTTTCCGGGACATCGGGAAACAGATCAGGCAGGGGCAACCTGTGATGGTCCCAGCGCTAGATAACCAGGTAAGTTAAGAATGAAGAATACAAAGAGCAGGAGTGTCATCTACTCACACAAGGTCATGTTCACCACCTGGTAAGAAAAGGGGCATGCCACTAAAATGGGGGTGGTCCGGGCCTGGAGGCCCTCACTCGGTGGTTGAGGCCATGGGCCCATGGTGCTCAATATATTCATGAAAGGAAGCTGGGGCTGCCGTATGAAAAGGGGGTCTTATGGGACGGGGGTCCGGTATGATGAAATTTCCACTGGGCTTGGAAAGGCATATAATCTGTAGCTGGCTGATTACTGCAATGGTTGGCAGATTGGCAATGGAAGGCATCAATGAGAGAAGGGTTGTCGGTGTGGCCGCCCCCCCCCCTTTTTCAGGAGGACTTGGTCAAATTTTATCGGCAAGGACGACACCAAGAACGTAGTTGGGGGACCCAAGGGGATGCACAATCCATCTGGGAGGAAACAGGCAGCCAATGATGGAGAGGTGCAGATCAAGGGATATAGGGGTATGTATAGCACTGAGATGGCTCTTTGACAATGCTGAGACAAGCAAAGGTTTCTCACTTGGGATGCAATTGTGGAGCGTTATAGTGATGGGCAAGGACTTGTCCGGGGGTTTGGGCAGGTATGGGGCAACTTGGACATTTTTGGGGAACACTTGGTGGGGGCAGTTGTGTCACATGGAGCAGTGGGTCTCCGGCGGTGTCCCAAGTAATTAGGCGCAAAAGTTGTGCAACGTGATGGGGGATACATATATATTGAGGTGGAACTAAAGGTGTTTTTTTTTTACAGAGCGGGGTCGGCTTAGTTGAGGCAAAGGTACGGATGGGGAGATGTGCTTGGGGCAAGGGTGTTAGGGGGATGGTGGATTTTTTATTCAGATTGCAAAAGCTGGGGAAAGTGGAACATGTGTTATAGTTATAAGAGAAGGGGAAGAATGCAGAGGGCCTGAAACGAATGGCATGGCTAGTAAAGGGGAGGCGTCTGGCTGCGGGTATTTGATTTTTTCAAAAGTTGAAAGGGGGAGAGTGACAGCTTTTCCGGCCGTTATAGGTCTTTACGCAAGGGCCACATTGCATGGTGGAGGGACAGCATATGAAGAGATACAATTCCTATGTGAAAGGGGCTGTGCAACGTGTTGTAGGACGGACCATGGGGAGGGAAGGAACGAAAAGGGATATGTAAAGAGAGGGGTACTAAAAGTTATTTTTTTCTAGGTTGGGTTTGGCTCAAATGGGCAATGGGTTTTTGGACACGGGAGAATTTATTGCTGGACTAATCAAGTCTTTTTCTGCTACAGGTTTGGGGTTAGACCAGGAACCAAGACAGTTACCTGGATAGGTGGCCATTCTCTCGTGCATTTAGGCAGCAAAGGAGGCGGTCTAGCAGGTGTGCGGATGGCACCAGGCTGGGGACACAGCCATCAGGATGTGATATGGTGTGGTAAAAGTGGAATGCAAGGGAGAAGTTGTTGCCTGTACGGGTGAAACTGGGTCCAAAAAGGAACTACCAAAATATGTGGACATGTGGGTGCAAAAGTATTCCGGAGTATGTCAAGCAGGGCATTATGCAAAGATACATGTAAGGGGAAATTGTCAATAAAGGGAACTTGGGGGTATTTGGTTACGTATATGAATTGTGCCTCGGAGAGGATGGAATGGGCTGTCGAACATACTTCAAGGGATATGTTCCGTGGGAAGCCGAAAAGAGTTAAGGAGGACGCAATTTTAAGGGTGGATGGTCATCCAAAGGGGACAGCAAGGTCGGTGGACGGGAGGCGAAAGGTGCACAGGAACTGGAGGGGGAGGTAACCGCCCTTCAGGGTTCCCTGGTTGGCGGAACTTTGGAGGGGTGGTGAGTAACATACGGATGGATCCACCCCTTGGGCGGGGGCTGAAACGGTACACAGATGACTGATAGCGGGCGCGGCAGGCAATGAGCAATGAAGGAAAGTCAACAGAGGATGCTTGGAGGGCAAGTGAAAGTGAGAATGGGAGAGAAAGGAGTTCACTGAGTGAATGGGAAGAGTCAAACAGGTGAGATGGTTTTGAGAAGGCTAAAGGGAGAATGAGTCGGTATGGGGTGGAAAAAGTATATTTCTTGCATTTATGTACTGTGAATAAAGTCTAAATGATTGCAACCTTGTCCTAATAAAATTGCCTTTTACGCTTCAAGTAACAGCGTGGAGTGTAGTTATTGTGCGAAAGTCGTTTGGTTTGCACTATAACTTTTAGAAAACGATACACTGACACATGTGTTTCTTAAAGGTTACAAATGAGGTGGGTTTCGCAAAGAATCCACAAATGATGGGGAACCTTATTGCATCAATGTATATGTAAACCTCTCACCTTGCCGCAGAAGAGGCATAGGGGATGGGTGGGTAAGTCAGCCCATGCAGATTCCTGAATTGCCACAGCCCAAAGGGAGAAGTGTACTTTTTGCAGGGGAACACTACTAACCGATCCCACAACCAATCGCCCTGCATACAAACAACATGGTGTTCAATATTTCTACGCAAAGTAGTAAACTAGACATTCAGCTATTGTATGACTGAACAATTTGCTGTAGCTAAGCCTTAAAGAAAACTATTGCTTCAAAAAAACTCTTTTGGAATTCAGTTTTTTGGTATTTTTAGCCAAACACACCGTGGAGACATTAATGCATGCATGGGCACTTTTTAGGAAATTTGCAAATAACCAGAGTGTCAAAGTCTGCTCTCTGCTAAGTCGGGATTTCACACAAATGCATGCTGTAGCGTTTAGCTGAAAGGAGAAAAATCAATATATAGATGTGTCATCCACAGTGCCAACAAGTAAATTACCTGAAATATGCTGGATGCACTCAAATTGCATTCATAAAACATCACATCATCTTCCAGCTGCTTTTTCTTGAAAAAACACTTTAAACCTTTCAATTTAATTAAGCATGAGTGTGCGAAACCTATGTCCTATAAAGTGGATTTTTATTATTTGATTTAAAAATACTCAAGGCGCTCACATTGTGACCTCATAGCTGCAGGATGTGGGTATAGCTATGTTTGTAAATTGAAAATAATGCCTACTTATGAAAGTAGATTAACCCTGGGCGTAGTGTGCGGAGTGGGGCTCCGCGGAGCTACGCGAAGTGGGCGCACAACTACGCCCACCCGCGCACTCCGCGTAGCCCCACTCCGGGCCGCCCGCCTCCCTCCCGCCCTCCCTAAATACATAAATAAATGTATAAAAAGCTTTTTAAAACACTTACCTTGTCTGCCGCGTCCCCGGGGCTCCCTCTCGCCGTCCCGCCGTTCGCGCCGCCACCGAATCGGATCCTAATGCGCATGCGCGGGCGGCCGCGCATGCGCATTCCTCACGAGAAATGCGCATGCGCGGCCGCCCGCGCATGCGCATTAGGATCCGAAATGGCGGCGCGCATCGCGGGACGGCGAGAGGGAGCCCCGGGGACGCGGCAGACAAGGTAAGTGTTTTAAAAAGCTTTTTATACATTTATTTATGTATTTAGGGAGGGCGGGAGGGAGGCGGGTGGCGGCCGGCTACGCTCCGTCTGCGGAGCGCGCGTAGTGCCGCCTGGCTACGCCGGCTACGCAAAATGCGTAGGAGGCGGCACTCCGTGCACTCCGTGCACGGAGCGTAGCTGGCCGCCCAGGCTTAAAGTAGATTAAACTACTAATTGAGACAGAGCTGAAATGAGTGCTTTCTATGACCGGTTAATGCAACATATTTTGTGGGCTAAGGGCTCTCCGAGGAAGAATAGGATGCTCTTTAGGGAATCGATTCACTAAAGAGCAATAGCAGCAGGACTTTGATTTAACAAAGGTAGCTCCCAGGCCTTGTCTTGTTGGCTATGAGGTGTTGAAATGTGTCTAGCTGTTCTATACTTTGTCACTCCTCCCTTAGTTTGGTATAGTAATTAAACAACCGTAATTAGTAAATAAGCATGGTGCACTAAGTAATCTGTGAACAATTACCACGTCATTTGATTTTATGACCTTGTTAGTGGGCATAGCACACTATATGTATATATATATATATATATATTACCTACTGGCGGTCGCCAGTAGGTATATATAGTTAGGATTTTTTCCCTATGGGATTTTTGAAAATTCTATGTCTAATAACTTTGGCGTTTGTGGACGGAATTGGCTGAAATTTTCAGGAAAATGGCACATTTTGTTTCTGAGCAGCCCTTGTAAATTTGGGGGGGGTTCGTCAAGGGGGGGCCGAGAAAAAAGGGGGGTCCCAAAACGTGTTTTTAACATTGAGTTTTCCATAGGGCGGTTGGCCTCACTTTTAGCCCGAACGGCTGAATGGATTTGCACGAAACTTGGCAAAATTGTAGGGACTGGTAGCCCGATGTGCCTTTTGTAGGTCTCAATATATGTGCTTCAGTGGATTTTGAGAAATTAACGTTCAAAAAAAGATATATATCTGTAACAGCGGACCGGGCAGCGCTCCAGTTCACGTACTTTTCGCGCAACGGAGCTTTGTGAAGCGAAGCTGATTGGTTCTCCGGCGTCTGTAAACATTCCAAACAGTCCGTAGCGGCCGCCATCTTGTCTCTCGGTAGGATCGAGAGACAAGAGGAGGCCAAAGCGAAGGGGCAAATGACCGTAAGGGGGCATAGTAGATCCTCGCTGACCCCCTAGGTTTGATGTGGAGGTTTTAAAAGGGCTCCGCGGGGCAAAAAAAAGAAATAATAATAATAATCGAACGGCTGAATGGATTTGCACGAAACTTGGCAAAATATTAGGGACTGGTAGCCCGATGTGCCTTTGCTAGGTCTCAATATATGTGCTCCAGTGGATTTTGAGAAATTAACGTTCAAAAAAAGATATATATCTGTAACAGCGCTCCGCGTACTTTTCGCGTTACGGAGCTTTGCGAAGCTGATTGGTTCTCCGGCGTCTGTCAACATTCCAAACAGTCCGTAGCGGCCGCCATCTTGTCTCTCGGTAGGATTGAGAGACAAGAGGAGGCCAAAGCGAAGGGGGAAATGACCATAAGGGGGCATAGTAGATCCTTCCTGACCTCTTAGGTTTGATGTACCATTTTGCCAAGTTTGGTGTAATTCCGTTCAGCCATTCAGGCTGTAGACGTATGTAAATGTCCTATGGAAAATTGCATGGGGAAAACACATTTGAAAGTGTTGAAATTTAGAACCAATTAAAATGTTACTTTGGTTTTGTATTTGTGTGTGATGAAAGTTAATTGGTTATGTATATATGTCAAATGAGAGGAAACCACAGCCATTTTGTGATACTACTGTCTGAGGTACATTTGTGAGGAATTTTTGGTGGTGAATTTCTGGTGTTTGATTTACACAGTACTAACACTTCTCCTACTTTTAAAAAGGTGAGTTGTTAATTTGTAAGGGGAACTATGTTGTACACTTGAAGATAATTTGAAAAATGTTTTCTGTTATTTATTTGCAGTCCTTCTGTTATACTAAATACTTGATAAAGTTAGTTTTATATTATGTATTACTAAAAACGATAAATGAAAGTGATTATTTTTTTCTGCAATTTACAGCAAGCAATTTCAAAATAAAATGGCTCACAATGAAGAGACCGTGGCAATTTCTTTTGAATTGTCCACTACATTGATTGAAATTGAGAGCACCAATAATGAAATATTGTCACAAGGAGGAGATGACTTGTATGATTCCATTAGATTGATTGAAATGGACAGCACCAATAATGAAATATTGTCACAAGGAGATGACTTGAATGATTCCACTACATTGATTGAAATTGAGAGCACCAATAATGAAATATTGTCACAAGGAGGAGATGACTTGTATGATTCCATTAGATTGATTGAAATGGACAGCACCAATAATGAAATATTGTCACAAGGAGGAGATGACTTGAATGATTCCACTACATTGATTGAAATTGAGAGCACCAATAATGAAATATTGTCACGAGGAGATGACTTGAATGATTCCACTACATTGATTGAAATTGACAGCACCAATAATGAAATATTGTCACAAGGAGGAGATGACTTGAATGATTTTTTTGATCAATCTGTTGATGGCGAATTTATCGAATGTTTGGAGACCATAGAGTTACAAGAATCATCATTGCAGACTTTTCATGAGGAAATTGCTGATGAGGACATGTTACTAGTTCTTTCAAATTTAGAAAATTCTGAAGAATAAATTTATATTTAGAAATCAAAAATTGTTTGAGACATTATTCATTTTTATTTTTAATTTATGAGGTTGTAGCGAAGTGATTGTAGTATAAAATGAGACTTATAGTATAGAGTGCAACATTTTTATGTTACATGGTAAGTTTACTCATATTTACTTCCCTTCTGCCACTATATTATCTCCAATGTGTATTTGACATCTCTTCTTCATCTCCGGCCTCCTTTCTCACTGTGTGTCTCCGATGCATCTTATCGCTGCTATTTTGTGTAATTACAGAAGAGAGTAAAATAAAATAGTTCGGAACGTGAAAAGGGGGCAAAGTAGAGTACCCCTCACCCCCTAGGCCTTTTTAGGCGGTCCCAAAAGGATCAGTTTCTGCTTTCCTGAGAGATTATGGTATGAGTTCCATATACCACAATAATTTGCATTACAACATGCAAGATATCTATCTCCTATTACCAACTTTTGGAGATATTCGCGCTAAGCGCGATTATCTCCAAAAGCTAACACCTGCCCTGAGCAGTTCTTAGCCATGTTATCCAATGGGAGGTGGATAACATGGCTAAGAGCATTAGCTCGGTAATGCATGAATATCGCTGACTTTTTAGCGATATTCATGCATTGCGGCCGTTTATTATCGCATTTGCGATAAACCTTGATAATAGCAAGGTTTATCTTCGATAATTTCTGACGATGCTTAGCGGTAAAAAATTCGTTGGTAAGCATCGTTAGCGATAAATATCGCTTAACTTTGGTAATATGCACCAACGTCTGTTAACGTTCGATTCGAAGGAAATGAGGAAGTGTTGAAAAACATTGTCTGCGCCATCTTGCCTTTTTTGAAATGCCACACTTTTGTCGTGCACGGCAGCCATTTTAGATGCCTTGACCAGACCCACTCTCTGCACGCTGTCGATTCGTAGCATGGCTCCCCACCCTCGCAAGCATCTTCCCCAGGCACTGGTCACCCCCGCTCTCGGTCTTATGCATCGGCAATAAACCTCCCCCCATCTGCGCTGCTCTTCCCTGAAAATCACACTCTGTGCCCGCCCGACACCTCCCTTTCGCCCTATTCACTACCGCACCCTCTGACACTCCTCTTCCTCTGTGTCCGATTGTCCAGGCTATCACCTAGCCCTGCAGATGTAGTTTATGGCCCCAGCTGTAAAGAATCACCCCTCTTCAAAGGAGTTATAGTAGATCAAGGCCCACACCCGATGAGATCCGTCACACCACACATGTTCCTACTATCTGAAAAACCATCCTGTATTGTGATTGGGGAGGGGAACCGAGCCTGAAGCGGAAGATTCCAGGAATGACTCTTTGTACATCAAAGTTTTTACAATTATGTGTCACATTAAAAATATATAGCACTCCAACAAAGTAGTAGGAATATAAAACTTTAATAACATATAAATATATACAACAAAACAAAAACAGTAAAAACATTTAAACAACGAAGAGACCGTGGCAATTTCTTTTGAATTCCTGATGAGGACATGTTACTAGTTCTTTCAAATTATGAAAATTCAGAAGATGTTGCCTGGGGGTGGGTCGTCAGTAGCAGTCTGTTGTGCGAATAGTTCCAAGGCAGCAGAACGCGCTGAAATCTAGATGGCACGAAAGTGATGTCTAGTAAGTTGCCGCCCAGCAAATAACGGCGTGGGGCGCCGCGGGGGTGAGTGAGTCCAGTAGGCACCACAGCTATTCTTACCGGCATTGCAGAATTACTGCTGGGGACAATGCCTGTGCTGTAGCAGGGTCACAGCAGAAACAAAAAGGATTCTGTTGAAGATGTTGTTGGTTTTCAATTTGAAAACAGTTCTGGTGTCAACTGCTATGCTAATGTAGTGGTTAATGTTTTGTTTTCTCTAGAAAATGTAAAAGAGGGGGAGGCAGTCCAAAGTTCCGTTAAAAGGGCAAAGGAAAGGATCGGTGGTTTGAACTATCAGTCAAAAAGGGGAGGGGGTGCAACAATTTTTCCTACCGGGTCACACTGTGCTTTCACCGGAACTGAGGTCTGCAGGATTCTAGTAATTCAAAGTGAGGCTGGCGCCAGCATGGGAGCGCCGACGTCCCGCGGATACAGTTTCGTCACTCCACGGGCGATCATGGCAGTCATTCCCCATCGGGGGTCGGAGACTCCCGCGGCTCCTCTAGAATCTTCAAGGTCGTGGAGGACTACGGTGGTGGAGTCAACCAGTGACCGGGCCATTTCTTTATGCTGGGCCCGCTCTTGCCTGGTCGACCGCCATTTTGAGAGTTCGGTAGCTACTGGCGATCGCGGGGTCAAATGAGCGGACGGGCTCCACCCTGCCGGGCGAGACGTTGCAGCATGGCCACAGTGGAAGAACCCTTTTCCGGGCTCCTGGAGCGCTGAGGGTGCAGCTGGGAAGCCTCCACCTGGGGAGGCGGGAGAGGCCTGTTCGCACCGTCTCTCCCTCCCAGTGCACCCCACGGCGTCTCGCTTGAGATTTGTTATGGCCGGACCAGGCGATGAGGACGAGGGGGGGGGGTCGGAGGCATGTGCAAGACATCCCCCCCCAGTGTTGTCGCAGCCATTATTCAAGAAAGAAGAAGTGTCCCGTCCGTCTTCGGGCCGTGCTTCCGGTAGATGTCGGCCGGACGCCCCTGGCTCTGGCCCCATGAACGGGTTTCTTGGTTTATCGGCTGCAGCCGGATCCCGTCGGCCTCGGCCCCCCGACCGTTGGTGGCCGGACCGGAAGAGCATGTGGCGGGACTACCTGAAACTGTCAAGGGCCACCGCGGCCGGACTGGGAGAGAGAGGGGAGGGTCGAGAAGATATTCCCCCCCTGCAACTCTTCAGCGTTGTAAAGGCAATCCCCTGGCCGGGTCCCGCTGGCCTCGGCCTCTCCTCCGGCTACACCCTACGTTAGGATCTCCTGGCCGAGGCGTGGCAGCAGGACCCGCCTTATATGGGCTGCTCCCGGCTGGGCGTAGCCGCAACCCTGCCCCACCTTGGAAGTTTCCAGAGTGGGGGCGGATGTTCTACTGACTTGCATTTTCCCTAGTCTATCGATTTTTTTGGCGTGGCAGGCGGTGGGACAGCGAGGGGTGATTTGGTTTCTCTTACTGTTTTTCTGGTCTCTCACCACTGGCATATTTTAACGTTTTCTTGTTTCTAGGACATTAATAGGTTTTATCATTACGTTATGTTATCGTTTCTTTGTTCGTTGTTTAATAAAAGTTCATGTTCATCAGTGGCCTACTGATTTTCGTTTTCCTATTCTTTTCTTTCCAGGTTGTTTCATGCTAAAGTTTCTGTTAACAGGATACAGTGATCACTTCGTTATTATTGCATATGTCCTTTTCACTAGGGGTGCTCTCTGGTCGGGCCAGATGACGTATCTCTAGTAAATGGTCCGGGTGAAACAGGTGCATCAATCAGTGGGGAGTAGATAGGCATGACAGATTACAACGGGGGAGAAAGGTCCGCATTACGTACCCTTTCACTATTTGCAAAGATTTTCCTATGTATATTTGCAAACAGGGAATACCTCCAAAAAGAACCAATTCCCAAACAGTCAATGTTTGGGGAAACAATCAATCAATGAGGAACGAAATAGGCACGACGTGTTAAAGGTTTGCGTTACCTACCCTTCACTATCTGCAAAGGGAGAGAGAATATTCCTATTCTTCCTCGTTTGCAGGCAGAGAAGATTCTTAAGAGAATCAACTTCGAACAATTCAATGCTCGATTCAAACAATCAACAAGGGGTACTGTGAACACAAATGAACGCCGCTTATGTACATACACATTGGTATTATCAACAGGTTGTTCCTAATGTTTCTATTTTAGGGAGGTCAAAAAGAGATCCCATTAGTGGCCTACTGATTTTGCTCGATTCCTTTTGTTTTTTTACACGATTTTTCGCTATCTGCAAAGACTAAACAGAGTATTGCGACTCTGTGCTTGTTTGTAAATAGAGAATGAACCAAAGAGAACAATCAATCAAATGGAGAGAGAAGCAGGCACGACGGATTACAACGGGGGCAACGGGGGCAAAGGCCTGCGTTAACTACCCTTCACTATCTGCAAAGAGAGAGTACTCCTAATAGAAATGAGGGGTGGGGGGCAGCATTCAAAGCAGATCAGTGTGCATAAACACGAAAATGTTTTTACTTACCACGTACTTGACATTCGACAGCTTATGATATTTGCTATTAAAAAACCATTGAAATTCACTGAAAAAACCATAGGTTATAGACCATATATAGTTAGGAATTAGCATTTAAAAAACCTTATTTTACTCACACAAAACCATTAAAATTCCATATATAGTTAGTTGCACTAACTATATATCGCGCACCCGCAATCCACTGCTGATCATGTCACATATTACATCATTCATGACATGGTCAGTGACATCACTGATGACATCACTGATGACATCTCAAATGACATCACTGATGACATCACTGATGACATCTCATTTGACATCATTCTTGTGCTAATACGATAAACCTCTTCAGACTCTAATATAACCTTAGATACACTCAGTGTATACAGACACTCACACACTGCCACTCATCCATGGAGTTACTCACACACCCAGTCAGTCATGCAAAGAAACAATCTCACCTCCATTTCTTCAACTATACAGTTAAACACACCTTACTTATTGAAACATATACTAACACATATTTACTCTCTTATACAATCCCTGATACAAGTTCACAATGATCGATACAACCACTCACTCATTCAGTGGCTCTCATGCACAGTTACTTATATATGCCAACTCTCACATGTACTGTGTTTAACATATGTACTTACTATGACATGTAGCATTGAGATATCCATTCACTCATCAATACACTCATGCACACAGTCAACTGCCCATGTAGCTGTTTCCACATGCAGTCTTGAACTCATACACCTAGTGAATAAACTGCTCACACATCTATGCATAGAGTCACACACCTTCCAGCCACCCCCACACAAACTCAATCTCCCATAGAAATACTTGGGCAACCAATTAATAACACATATAGCCTCTCGTATAGCTAATGATCAACACATGCAGCAGTTTACATCACAACAGACATAATGATGCACAAATTAAGACAGTTTAGTCACTAACCCATGCATTCAGTGAGACACATTTAATCACTCACTCATACAGTCAGTCACGCACCTACTAAATCCTTCATCCAGACACTTATACATCCACTCATTCTTCAATATGTAAGACATATTTTAACTTTACAGAAACATACAGTCACTGGATGTTGTCATCAGTGATGTCATCAGTGATGTCATTTGAGATGTCATCAGTGATGTCATCAGTGATGTCACTGACCATGTCATGAATGATGTAATATGTGACATGATCAGCAGTGGATTGCGGGTGCGCGATATATAGTTAGTGCAACTAACTATATATGGAATTTCAATGGTTTTGTGTGAGTAAAATAAGGTTTTTTAAATGCTAATTCCTAACTATATATGGTCTATAACCTATGGTTTTTTCAGTGAATATATATATATATATATATATATATATATATATATATATATATATATATATATATATATGTATATATATATTACCTACTGGCGGTCGCCAGTAGGTATATATAGTTAGGATTTTTTCTCTATGGGATTTTTGAAAATTCTATGTCTAATAACTTTGGCGTTTGTGGACGGAATTGGCTGAAATTTTCAGGAAAATGGAACACTTTGTTTCTGAGCAGCCCCTGAAAATTTGGGGGGGGTTCGTCAAGGGGGGGCCGAGAAAAAAGGGGGGTCCCAAAACGCGTTTTTCCCATGTTAATTTCCATAGGGCGGTTGGACTCACTTTTAGCTCGAACGGCTGAATGGATTTGCACGAAACTTGGCAAAATTGTAGGGACTGGTAGCCTGATGTGCCTTTGCTAGGTCTCAATATATGTGCTCCAGTGGATTTTGAGAAATTAACGTTCAAAAAAAGATATATATATCTGTGACAGCGCTCCGCTTCGCGTACTTTTCGCGTTACGGAGCTTTGCGAAGCGGAGCTGATTGGTTCTCCGGCGTCTGTAAACATTCCAAACAGTCCGTAGCGGCCGCCATCTTGTCTCTCGGTAGGATCGAGAGACAAGAGCAGGCCAAAGCGAAGGGGCAAATGACCATAAGGGGGCATAGTAGATCCTCCCTGACCCCCTAGGTTTGATGTGGAGGCTTTAAAAGGGCCCCGCGGGGCAAAAAAAAATCAAAACAAAAAAAAATCGAACGGGTGAATGGATTTGCATGAAACTTGGCAAAATTGTAGGGACCGGTAGCCCGATGTGCCTTTGCTGGGTCTCAATATATGTGCTGCAGTGGATTTTGAGAAATTAACGTTCCAAAAAAGATATATATCTGTGACAGCGTGCGCTCCGTTTCGCGTACTTTTCGCGTTACGGAGCTTTGCGAAGCGAAGCTGATTGGCTTTCCGGTGTCTGTAAACATTCCAAACAGTACGGAGCGGCCGCCATCTTGTCTCTCGGTAGGATCGAGAGACAAGAGGAGGCCAAAGCGAAGGGGCAAATGACCATAAGGGGGCATAGTAGATCCTCCCTGACCCCATAGGTTTGATGTGGAGGCTTTAAAAGGGCTCCGCGGGGCAAAAAAAAAAAAAAAAAATCGTTTTTTTTGGTGGGGTGCGCCCGGTTAGCGTAACGGGAAGCGTACTGGGGAGCGTACTACAAGGAAACAAGAATGATTGACTTTTAACTTATTGTATGTTTATAGACTTTTTTTTACTTTTTTTTCTGCTGAGTGACGTCTCGGCCTATCTCCACGGGATGCAGTCCCTACCATCTCGGCGTTTAAGCCCAGGGGGACCGGTAGTGTGGGAGAGATAACGTCTGTTAACGTTCGATTCGAAGGAAATCAGGAAGTGTTGAAAAACATTGTCTGCGCCATCTTGCCTTTTTTCAAATGCCACACTTTTGTCGTGCACGGCAGCCATTTTAGATGCCTTGACCAGACCCACTCTCTGCACGCTGTCGATCCTTAGCATGGCTCCCCACCCTCGCAAGCATCTCCCCCAGGCACTGGTCACCCCCGCTCTCTGTCTTATGCATGGGCAATAAACCTCCCCCCATCTGCGCTGCTCTTCCCTGAGAATCACACTCTGTGCCCGCCCGACACCTCCCTTTCGCCCTATTCACTACCGCACCCTCTGACACTCCTCTTCCTCTGTGTCCGATTGTCCAGGCCGGTCCCAGGCTATCAGGTAGCCCTGCAGATGTACTTTATGGCCCCAGCTGTAAAGAATCACCCCTCTTCAAAGGAGTTACAGTAGATCAAGGCCCCCACCCGATGAGATCCGTCACACCACACGCGTTCCTACTATCTGAAAACCATCCTGTATTGTGATTGGGGAGGGGACCAAGCCTGAAGCGGAAGATTCCAGGGATGCCTCTTTGTACATTAAAGTTTTTACAATTATGTGTCACATTAAAAATATATAGCACTCCAACAAAGTAGTAGGATTATAAAACTTTAATAACTTATAAATATAAACAACGCAACAAAAACAGTAAAAACATTTAAACATTTTTAGGAAAAAAGAAGGAACAATGGTCAGTAGCGGTCGGTTGTGCGAATAGTCCCAAGGCAGCACAACGTCCTGAGTTCTGGACGGCACCCAGGTGATGTTGCCTGGGTGCCGCACTGGTTTTGGGTATCCTACAATGCTGCTCCGAATAACGGCGTGGGGCGTCCCGGGGGGTGGCTCGTCAGTAGCGGTCTGTTGTGCGAATAGTCCCAAGGCAGCAGAACGCGCTGAGATGTGGATGGCATCCAGGTGATGTCAAGTAAGTTGCCGCACTGGTTTTGGTATCCCACAATGCTGCTCCGAATAACGGCGTGGGGCACCCCGGGGGGGGGTGGGGGGTGAGGCGGCGTGAACGGGCCTCCCCAGGTGGAGGCTCGTCTGCTGTAGTGGGGCGCCCCTTTACCGTTTCAGTTGCCATTCCGCCCGCTTTTGGTACACTGTGTCAAAATCCGCCATTCAGCTGAGTTGCGCCCACTCTTGCGGTGCAGCGATAGGCGGCTGCCACAGGACTCTCAAAATGGCAGCAGGCTCTTTCCTTTTTGGGCCTGGTCCACTGAAATGGCCCTGGGACACCTTGGAAATCGGACGCTTGTCTGCTAGGTCTTGGACCCCATTCTCGAAAGCGTCCCCTCAGCCTTGAGGATTCTACAAAAGTCTTGGGGGCCCCCGACTCCTGCAGGCTTCCGGTGGGGAGCGGCTACCATGATTGCTCGCGGAATGACCACGACGGAGCCACGAGATGGTGGTGCTCTCATGCTGACGCCAGCTTCAGTCTGAAACATCCAGAAACAAGGTGGGGCTTTCATCGTTTGGGAAAAAAAAAAAGTTTTCATCCAATGAAAAGTGTTATTTTTAGGTCATATGATCAAGCCTTCCATCATTAGGAAACCAAAAGTAAAATGAACCAATGAAAAGTTTTATAAACAAGTCACATGACCTGTTATGCGGCATAGGGTATAAAAAGCGTAGAAAATCCGTTGGCATGTGAGGCGGCGTCAGTAGCGGACCGATGTGCGAATAGGCCGAAGGCAGCACAACGCGCCAAGATCCGGATGGCACCGAGGTGGTGTCTAGCAAGTTGCCGCACTGGTGTGGCCATCCTACAATGCTGAAAGTCGGCGTGGGGCGCCCCGTTGGCCTGTGAGTTCGCGTCAGTAGCGGACCGATGTGCGAATAGGCCGAAGGCAGCACAACGCGCCAAGACAATCTGCGGGCGCGAGTCGACAGTGGTCAGGCAGCATTTTTGGTGCTGCTCGACATGTCGGCCGCGTTCGACACGGTCAGCCATCCTACCCTGATTTCTAGGCTGAAGGAGTGCGGGGTCAGGGATAAGGCCAGGGATTGGTTAATCTCCTATTTGGACTGCCGTCAGCAACGGGTTTCGTTACCCCCCTTCAGTTCAGAGGAGCGGAGAGTGGGACAAGGAGTACCTCAGGGCTCGGCCATCAGCCCAATACTCTTTAATGTCTACCTCCGCCCCCTAGTCCAGCTCATTAACACCTTCGGTATCTCTGCATGTAACTATGCAGATGATACCCAGCTGGTCTTTTCTCTGGAGGGACAGGACGCAGTCACACTGGAGACTTTCCATCGGTGCATGCAGGCGACAGCAGACTGGCTCCGGTTGAACTCGTTACAGTTCAACGGAACCAAGACGGAGGTTTTACATTGTTCCACTGATCGAGTACCTCGTGACCTCCCAGTGAACTTCTGGCCTCCGTCCTTCTCAGAGACGGTGTCTGCGGCACATTCAGCGCGCAATTTAGGCGTCATTTTTGGGCCTAACCTGCAGCTGGATCTACATGTGAATAAGATCTCTTCAACATGTATGATGCTGATTCGTATGCTGCGTAAGGTCCTTCCTCTCCTCCCTGTGCAAGCCAGACCAGAAGTAGTGCGTTGTACCATCCTAAGTCGACTTGACTATTGTAACGCACTACTTCTGGAGGCCCCGGTAACACTCTTGGGCAAGCTGCAAAGGGTGCAAAATATCGCTGCTAAACTCGCCCTTTCTCGCCCCTACCATAGCTCCTCTACGGCAGCACTGCGAGAACTTCATTGGCTGCCAGTCCATCTACGGGTACGCTACAAAGCGGCGTGTATTGTGTTTAGGGCTATTCATGACCTGGGCCCCATTCCTCTGCGGCGAATGTTTGCCTGGTATTGTCCTTCTAGAGTGTTACGCTCCTCGTCATCCAGACTACTGGTAGTCCCAAGATTCCAGAGAGTGAGGATGGGGGGCCGCTCCTTTAGAGTAGCGGCAGCCAAACTCTGGAACTCTCTACCCATATCCTTGAGAAGCCTTGGAGATCTCTTTTCTTTTAGAAAGGCTTTGAAAACTCATCTTTTCCCAGGATAGGCTGAGCTATTGTTCCACTGAGTACGGTTCAAAGCGCCAGGATGCCCTTGGTGGTGACAGGTTGCGCTATATAAGTATGCCACAATACAATACAATACAAGATCCGGATGGCACCGAGGTGGTGTCTAGCAAGTTGCCGCACTGGTGTGGCCATCCTACAATGCTGAAAGTCGGCGTGGGGCGCCCCGTTGGCCTGTGAGTTCGCGTCAGTAGCGGACCGATGTGCGAATAGGCCGAAGGCAGCACAACGCGCCAAGATCCGGATGGCACCGAGGTGGTGTCTAGCAAGTTGCCGCACTGGTGTGGCCATCCTACAATGCTGAAAGTCGGCGTGGGGCGCCCCGTTGGCCTGTGAGATGGCGTCAGTAGCGGACCGATGTGCGAATAGGCCGAAGGCAGCACAACGCGCCAAGATCCGGATGGCACCGAGGTGGTGTCTAGCAAGTTGCCGCACTGGTGTGGCCATCCTACAATGCTGAAAGTCGGCGTGGGGTGCCCCGTTGGTCTGTGAGATGGCGTCAGTAGCGGACCGATGTGCGAATAGGGCCAAAGGCAGCGCAACGCGCCAAGATCCGGATGGCAACGAGGTGGTGTCTAGCAAGTTGCCGCACTGGTGTGGCCATCCTACAATGCTGCGCCGAAAGTCGGCGTGGGGCGCTCCGTTGGCCTGTGAGTTCGCGTCAGTCAGTGGGGGTTGTTTGAGGATCTGACTGCATTGGAAAGCAATGTGATGCTGTGCATCGCCCCCAAGATGAAGGTTCCTCGGCTGCAGTGGGGTGCCCCTTGGTGTTTCACTCGCTATGCAGCTGAGTTGCGTGCGCACTTGCGGCGAATAGGCCGAAGGCAGCACAACAATATTTTCTGAATAGAAGACACCACAAGGCGCTGAGATTCGGTTGGCACCGAGGTGGTGTCAAGCAAGTTGCCGCACTGGTGTGGCCATCCTACAATCCTGCTCCGAATAACGGCGTGGGGTGCCCGAAGGGGGGGGGGGAGGCGGCGTGAACGGGCCTTCCCAGGTGGAGGCTCGTCTGCTGTAGTGGGGCGCCCCTTTACCGTTTCAGTTGCCATTCAGCTGAGTTTCGGCCGCTCTTGTTGCTACAGCGACAGGCGGCTGCAACAGGACTCTCAAAATGGCGGCCTGTTCTTTGGATTTGGGCCTGGTCCACTAAAATGGCCCTGGGACACCTTAGAACTCGGACGCTCCAATTTTTTTTCCTTTCCTCTACATGCAAAAAAGGTAAATGCCCGGTACGTTACCTGCCTCATCTGCCACGATGTACTCTCCAGAGGTACGGAAAAAAAATATAGTTATGGTAACTATACCATGCATCGTCATATGGAGAGGTGGCACCGATTAATTATAGTGCTGCACAAAAGAGAGATTTGGAGGAGAACCCCCGACCTGCCAGTACATTCACCAAAGAAGTGGCACTGACAGCATCAGAGGCAAGGGAAACGGTCCCAAATATTTAGAAGAACTTTGGAAAGATTAAAATGACATGTTTAGATTGTGGCAAATTAATTTCATGTGGACAGATGAGTGTTACTCTAATAAATACAGCATATGAACATCATCATAGTCGATGGTTGGTAGAGACATTTTGACTATATCCTGGACCTGCCCGTCCTCGCCCAAAATGGCGCCGGAATAAATGGGACTCGTAACTCCTTGTTGTGTACTGGTTGCTGAACCTTGAAATCACGAGATACGTATGCAGTTTTGAAGCACATGGCGGGCGGGGACGAGAATTGATTGAATATTTCGACATCCCTATTGATATTAAGTTCTGATGTGTTATTGATTACTGTACTATTGAAAGTTCGAATTAACGTCACCCATGGTACTTGCCCGCAAATGTATATCTAGATAATTTTATTGTAACTGGCTCTGTCGTATTTTAATTATAAAATGTACGTCCACCGATTCCGCAACTGTTAGACACCTTAGTTCTTGCAACCTAATGGCCCGCCCGTTACGTTCCTCTACAGTGTAAATGTCTACTCATCATATATGATTACAGTTTGCTCCGTGGCCGGCCCACGTGGTTATAGGCCCGTATTTGTATACTGACATTTTCACAATAAAGGTTTTTAAAAGAAAACATGGTAGTAGTATTTACATTGGTAAAGTTTTTAATAATAGTCACTGTTTTAGAATCAGTAAAAGGCAAGTGAAATAAAGCAGTCCAATTACATGAAGGGTAAAAGGTATAATACGCAGGAACGCAGTAAAGATAAATGGTCAAGGGCTGTTGTGTTTCTACTTCTGCAACATAAAGTGATCGATAAGAATCTGATATTCAGGCGTATCGGCGACTAAGACAGCAGGCCGAGCCTCTTTTGCTCAACGGCTCCGTCATGGGACGAAGAAACGCCCTTTTTCTCGAAAAAGGAATATATTTTACTTGCAGGATAGTTGTAAATTTTCCGGGAAAGTACATTAGCCTGGAACATTATAACATATGTTTAAGAAAAAATAATGTTCGAAAGTAATAAAAAGCGTAATTTTTAGGTCATATGACCAAGCCTTTCATCATTAGAATAAGAAAAGTAAAATGAACCAATGAAAAGTTTTATTAACAAGTCACATGACCTGTTATGCTTACGTTACGCGCTGCGCGCCGCGCCCCAGATCGCTTCAGGGAAGCTGCGCTTCGCGCACCGGAGCACTTCCGGATGCGCTAACGCGGCGCGTCATATGACGCATTACGCGACAACGCAGGTCCAGAATATAGTCAAAATGTCTCCACCAACCAGCGGTTGGAACACAACCCCTTTCAGCAGGCTAAATAGTTCTGTTAAATGACAACAGAAGGGACGGGCAACAAGAACCATCAGTCAAAGAGGGGAGGGCAAGTTCTTCTCTACCGGGTCACGTTGGGGCGCTACCGGAACTGATCGAATTGGTAGTCTACAGTGTTTCTGGATGTTTCAGACTGAAGCTGGCGTTAGCATGAGAGCACCACCATTTCGTAGCTCCGTCGTGGCCATTCCACGGGCAATCATGCTAGCGGCTCCCCACCAGAAGCCTGCGGGAGTCGGGGGCCCCCAAGACTTTTGTAGAATCTTCAAGGCTGAGGGGACGCTTTCGAGAATGGAGCCCAAGCTCTAGCAGACAAGCGTCCGAGTTCCAAGGTGTTGCAGGCCCATTTTAGTGGACCACGCCCAAATCTGAAGAGCCGGCCGCCATTTTGAGAGTCCTGTGGCAGCCGCCTATCGCTGCACCGCAAGAGCGGGAGCAACTCAAGTACATGGTGAGCGAGACGCTGTAGTCAAAAGAGCAGGCGGTAAACAGCTGAATAGCGGAAGAGGCACAGTGTAGCAAAAGCGGGCGGAATGGCAACTGAAACGGTAAAGGGGCGCCCCACTACATCGTGTCTTTAGGTGAAACGGATGGTGGGACAAGGTCAAGAATGGAAGAGTCACCAAAAGGCAAAAAGTTCCGCTTGACCCCGGGAGCGGGCCACCTATGTCGGGGGCGATCTCAGGCCACACCAGGGCAACACGACTTGCGGAGGGGGCCGGAGCCAAGCGCCCCCTCCGAGTCCGCGCCATGACACCGTCCCTCGGGGGCCTCCGTCAAGCGGTTCAGGGTGGCACCGCATCACATTGTTTTCAAATGCAGTCACGTCCTCAAACAGCCCCCACTTACATTGAGAATAGTGAAGCTGTAGCAAGTGCAAATAGGCTTCAGACAGTGTTACAAGCACTCCTCAAAACTTTGAATTATCAGAGTGCATGAGTTTCATTCTCGATCGATTGAGCTAGCCGGATCGGGCAACAAAAAGTATAAAATAGTTATGTAAATAGTTATTTAATAAAATGTTTTACCCTGTTACTTTGCTGGTGTGTTGTATATATTTGTAATATTTGCATAGAGTTTATTGTTATTTTGGGCGGGGTGGGTGGCGGAGCCGAGCTGTCTTGCAGCCATCATGGTGTGGAGCTCAGTTCATCTCACTAGTTTCGTATTTCTCATGAGGGGTTGTTCCTAATGTTTCTATTTTAGCGAGGTCAAAAAGAGATCCCATTAGTGGCCTACTGATTTTGCTCGATTCCTTTTGTTTTTTAACACGATTTTTCACTATCTGCAAAGACTAAACAGAGTATTGCGACTCTGTGCTTGTTTGTAAATAGAGAATGAACCAAAGAGAAACAATTCTAAAACAGTAAATGCTTGGATAACAATCAATCAAATGGAGAGAGAAGCAGGCACGACGGATTACAACGGGGGCAAAGGCCTGCGTTAACTACCCTTCACTATCTGCAAAGAGAGAGTACTCCTAATAGAAATGAGGGGCAGGGGGGGCAGCATTCAAAGCAGATCAGTGTGCATAAACACGAAAATGTTTTTACTTACCACGTACTTGACATTCGACAGCTTATGATATTTGCTATTAAAAAACCATTGAAATTCACTGAAAAAACCATAGGTTATAGACCATATATAGTTAGGAATTAGCATTTGCAAAACCTTGAAAATTCACTGAAAAAACCATAGGTTATAGACCATATATAGTTAGGGATTAGCATTTAAAAAACCTTATTTTACTCACACAAAACCATTGAAATTCCATATATAGTTAGTTGCACTAACTATATATCGCGCACCCGCAATCCACTGCTGATGATGTCACATATTACATCATTCATGACATGGTCAGTGACATCACTGATGACATCACTGATGACATCTCAAATGACATCACTGATGACATCACTGATGACATCTCAAATGACATCACTGATAACATCTCAAATGACATCACTGATGACATCTCAAATGACATCACTGATGACATCTCAAATGACATCACTGATGACATCACTGACCACATCACTGATGATATCATTCATGTGACAATACAATGCATCTCCTCACACTTTAATATAACCTCTGTTACACCCAGTGTTAAATACAGAGTATAATTTTTGAAACCATTGACACACCAATACTAGTTACTACATACGCACTCAGTGATTCCTATGTTTACACACACATTCACTCATTTACCCATACAATCATTCATACATACAATCACTCATCTTTACAACACTATCATATGCACTCATACACCTATACAGACTCTCACACTCTGTCACTCATCCATGGAGTTACTCACACACCTAGTCAGTCCTGTAAAGAATCAATCACACTTCTATTTTCTAATCTATACAGTTAAACATAGAGCACCTTACATCTTGAAACATATACTAACACATACTTACTCTCTTATACAATCATTGATACAAGTACACATTGATCTGCACAGAGTCACACACCTCCCAGCCAGCCACACACACACTCAGTCTCCCATACAAATACTTGGGCAATCAATCAATAACCCATATAGTTACTCATATAGCTACTGATCAACACATGCAGCAGTTTACAGAACAACAGACATAATGAGGCACAAATTAAGACAGTTTAGTCCCTAACCCATGCACTCAGTGAGGCACATTTAATCACTCACTCATACAGTCAGTCACGCACCTACTAAATCCTTCATCCAGACACTTCTACATCTACTCATTCTTCAATATGTAAAACATATTTAAACTTTACAGAAACACACAGTCACTGGATGATGTCATCAGTGATGTCATTTGAGATGTCATCAGTGATGTCATCAGTGATGTCACTGACCATGTCATGAATGATGTAATATGTGACATCATCAGCAGTGGATTGCGGGTGCGCGATATATAGTTAGTGCAACTAACTATATATGGAATTTCAATGGTTTTGTGTGAGTAAAATAAGGTTTTTTAAATGCTAATCCCTAACTATATATGGTCTATAACCTATGGTTTTTTCAGTGAATATATATATATGTAGATATCTCGTGCTGCAGATGCGCAAGGAAAGTCGCACACAGGATCTCTGTTTCACAGGAAAGTATTTATTGACTTGACGCGTTTCGACAGCACGGTCTTTGTCAAAAAGTCATAAATATATGTGTGTGTGTTTCATTGTTCTGAGGTCAGCAAATTAAAAACTTACATAACCAAAGACAATAGGTTTCGCCTGTGCAAAATCTATTGAGTGATTTTTTTTATTTTACAGGTTGCACATTTGTTGACTTGCTGTGCAATATGGCTTACATTTTTTTTAGTAAGCGCTATGACACAACCAGCATTGACCAAGTCATAGCACAATTTTTTTTAACTTTAATCCATGATGCAAAGCAGTTCAACAACTGGGTGATATGTAATAAAACATTGACAAAGCCAAAAGTGTTTGCATAGGCAAAACCTATTGGCTTTGCCAATGCTTGTGCAACATGGCTTAAAACAAGCATTTCAATAGCTTATATGTCTGGACTTAATGTGACAATGCATGTTAAACAAACATTCTCAAATGCTGTTGAGCACATTAAACGCGCAACGAGAGAGAATGAAAAAAAGCAGAAGGAAGGCACGCCAAAATGTATGACAGATGCATGTGCATACTGGAGCTTGCTTGCCCAAGGATCAAGATCACGTGCCATAAGAAGGTGAAAGCTGACATAAGAGGGATAGCATAGGTAGGTGGTGGCCAAAAGGTTCAGGGGACCAGAATGAAGGGACAACAGAGGGTGAGGAAGGCAAAATGGATGCCGAAAATGGGTAGGATGGGGGTATACATGAAGATTTAGATTAGAAAGTGATTGGTGAAAAAGGGTGGTAGAAGTGGGAGGTGGTACAGGGAAGGTGGGTGGAAGACGACAAACAATGCAGATATAGGTTAGTAGCAAGGTTGGGTTCACAAAAACATGTAGCAACAATGGAACCTGGATACAAGCGCCACCAACTGTGCTGCAATACAACTAAGGGCCTTGTAGTACTACCTTTGTCACGCTGTAGTCCGTGTTACTTCATCAAGCTGATGGAGGTCTGCCTGCCATATTTAGATGTTGCGCCAATAAACAGGAGATTGCCATGGCGGTGGTCTTCTGTGTTGGCTAATAGTACTCTAATGCCACCAGGCTGGCAGATTTTTGCCGAGTGCAGTTAGATGTTCCCGTTGTACTGGTGGTGTCCTGGCGGCGTTGTTCTGATGGAGTGAGGCCATGGGGGTGTGGATACAGGTAAGGGCTACTCATAATTATCTCACTACACATATATGTTGTGAATGTGTCATAATGTAGGTGTAGGTAATGTGTTATGCCCCTTTTTGGTACATATTGCATGTCACACAAACAACATACACACACTATTGAATGAACAACCACCTGCAACACAAGCACAACACCCACAAGCACCACAACAACAATTTTCTTTTTGTAAAGTGTCAATACAGGTGTGTTCTATTTTACCTTAATGATTAGGAAAATAACACTACTGTATTGCATCTAGGAAAAATGTTGCATGTAAGAGCAATGCAGAAGTACACAAGGCTACAGCAATTGTCAATCCACAATACATAGGACAATTGTACAAGCAGCTTACAGAAGATCTCAGCAACAACAGGGTCATTTGGCATTGTGGTGGAGTTGGTGCAGCAAAGGAGGGACTTGGATGGTGGTGTACAAGACAGAAACAGTAGCGGAAAGCAGAACAAAATTCACGTTTTTGCCTTATTTCAGTGAAAAAGCAACAGCGGGACCTGATCCTGCATGATCTAAATCAGGTCCTAACTCTTCTAGAAACAGGTTCGGACCTGTCTCTATGCTCAAATGCAAAGCAAGGAAATCCAAACCCTGTTTAGGAGATGCAGGTAATGGCAGAAAGACCCCTATGCAATCAACCTCGGGAAGCAGCAAACTACATGCATTCAGCACAGAACAAACAACTGCAGGGTTAAAGAGAATATTCATTACAACTAGATCCATGCACAGAATGACAGTTAGAGGAAAAACACATTTTTTGCTTTGTTTTGGAATCACTACTCGAGCTCCCCATGTGGACAGAAAATCTCCATTCTGTAAACACAGCTCTTGTCTTTGTGCTAAACAAATGTTGCCTGGGATGATGAATTCATTAAATAAGTGTCAAAAAATACTCCTGTCGCAACTTTCCTAGGAACATTAGGGAAAATTAATAATGTGCACACTAATGCCCCCCTCCCCCGTGGCTTAAAGTAAACAATTGTAAAAAGCGCTGTGACCCAGTAAATGCTAGCCACATCAGCCACAACAAGTTTATTTTAGGCAGTGGTGAAGGAGAGGAATGGTAGTGACAAATAATAAAAAAACAAAAGAGTACCTGCACTGCAGTAGCCTGCAGTAGAAGGGCACTGAACACCGGAAGCAGTACTTGCTTCAGTCTCGGAAAAAGGCACAAAGAATTGAAGAATAGAAGATGGAGGCAAGGAGGAGGCACTGATCAATAGGAAGCAAGGAAACAAGAGAAACATAGGAGCCATATGGGGCCCGCCAATGGGAAGTGAAGGTAAGTAATGGGCTGGCTTCAAGCCCCTTTTAAGTTTAAAAAAAAAATAATGGATTTAGCAAGCACAGTGCAAGCTTTGTGCAGGTGAAGCCTAAAAAATGTATACCCTCTGGAGTTTGCGCCCAAAGTTTTTGCCAGGTATACCACAGTATAAAACACAAAAAGAGGGCCTAGAGGGAAAGTGTATTTAAAGAATTGCGGACTCAATCCCCTATTTCAATTAATCAATATGCAAAGAAGTCCTAAAGTCTGTCCACAAAGGAATGTTCATTGATATATGAGCAAACCAGATCCTAGGTACTCAGGACTGTAGAACTAAAGATCAACAAAGAAAAGGTCTTGTGATTGGTTAGAGATGCAAACCAGGGGGTAGCCTCAGAGAGGGAAGAAGAAAAAAGAAAAGAAAAACCACAGGAGTAAACTCTGTCACGGATCATTAGTGCCCCATCATTACACTTACCGTGTCCAGTGTCATCATCTGGGCTACCAAAAACTATATTTCAGCATACCCCCAACCAAGAGGAGGATGGACAGAGAATATAGTGTTACCCTCTTTGTAGAGTTTTTTACAGGAGAGTAGGAAGAAAGGGTAGGATTCCCTTGAAAGATTAGTGCAGTATAGAAGAAAAAAGAAGTGATTTAAAAAGGATACGCATCGGGTGTCTCCGATGCGTATCCTTTTTAAATCACTTCTTTTGGTACTGAGTCAAAATAGGTTGCCTCAAGGATGTCTTCCTGTCTAAAAACAGTGCAAACAATTATAAATCAAGAGCAGTTGAAATATGCCACTGCTCTTATGGTCAACATGTTTCAGCTTGTGGGGTATGGACTCCCTAGCATTCTTCAGGACCGTAGTGCTTCAAAAAGAAGCGTAAATACTGTCACCAATTCAGTACATAAATACATACATTTTTTTTTAATTCACAAAATGAATAATCTTTTATCAATTCCTCCAAATGGGCGTGATGTGTGTTACATCTGTGAAAGAGTTTAAGGAGGAAAAAGACAAAGAAAAATAATAATAATAAACTGCATCTCTTCAAATATGCCATAAATAGAATTATTTATAACAGCAGTGGTAAACTTACCAATGCACCATGAGGACAGTACCTCACCTCACTGGGCACCAGCGTGTGTCTAAGAGGCACCGTTCTGTAGGAAAATCGATACAAAAAGCAGGAAAAAATACATATGAGTGTTACCATCAGAAAACAACTGTTTCTGACATACATGCCTGAAAACCGAATGTATCCGAATGCCGGCATTTATCAACAGCTATTTAAACACAATGTGTAAACTTCTCAACCATTTAGCAAAACTGAGCTGTGGCCTGGCGTCAATCACGTGACAACCAGGATTTTTAAGATTTGTCCTAATATGACTGTACTCTTGTCAATTTTTCCTGTGTTGGTATTATTATGAAAAAGTGGTTAATACGATTCTGTACACATTGTAGAATTGAATATACAGAATTCGAAAAAACCTTGACTAGTATCTGTATCTGTGGTTTGTTTATTTGAAGGGCTGTTTTAGCTGCCTTGGGTAGCCAAGGAATGTAAGACCTTGCTCGAATAAGTCCCATTATCCATAGACTACCGACGGCCTCTTAAAAATGAGAGAAAGACTCTCTAACCACTAACTGCAACGAAAATAACATGAGTGTCACTTTTCGCTAAGAGTAAACATACTAGATGGAATGGAGCAAAAATCTTGTCCCTATACCACGTGTTGGTGTTGTTATGAGAAAAAGGTAACTGAGCAAATAATTCCATTCTGTGCGTGTTGCTTAATTGGTGAATTAAATATACAGATTTCGAAATCCTAGAGTAATATCCGTATCAGGGATTTGTTTATTAAACGGCTAGTAAGCTGACTAGGGTAGTCAAGGAATAAAAGGCCTTACTCGGATAAATCCTGTTATCCATAGACTACCGACAGCCTCTAAAAAATAAGGGAGAGACTCTCTACCTACTAACTACAGCAAAATAACATGACTTTCTCTATGCGCTAAGCATAGTGGATTGCATTTAAGCAAAAAATCGCTCCCGGAATGAAGATTGCAGCGGCGGTAAAAAGGAGCACAACATGGCCTCTCCGTCGTTGCCTCCAGCAGGAGCACCGCTAGGATGGAGGTGCGGGTTCCGTGTTTCCTCTCTCATTATATGCCTGAAACCTAATTAGTTGAATGAGACGGGTGTCATTCGCATCACGGTAAACTGCTCATAGGTCCCAATGCTGATGGGATATGTAGTTTTTCTCGGATTGCGTCACGATGAACTACTCATAAACCCCAGTGCCAATAGGATATGTAGTTTTTTGATGTTGTCATTATGTAGGTGTCTAGCGAGGCACGAAAGGGAAACGGCCTTTACAACGAAGCCGTTTCCACGAAATCTTTAACCACGCATGCAGTACAACGCATGCATGGTTACCACTAATGCCTTTACCACGCATGCCTTTACTACGATGTTTGTAGTAAAGGCATATGTGGTAAAGGTAAAAAAAAAGGGGGGGCTTGGGGGGGTCTCCCCCCCAAATAAAACAACTCACCAGAAGTCACGTCGGCATCAGAGTCGTTTAAGAGAAATCGGGAAAAAATGCCGTTTTCTCTTAACGACGTATGACGTCACCACGCATATAGTCGAGGAAAAGTTTATGCGTGGTAAACGAATTCCGTTGTAACGCATGCGTGGTAAAGGCATGCGTTGCAACGGAATTCGTTGTATCGACATATATTCGGCACGAAACAGTCATGTTACGGTGTACTAGTCAATAGTTTCAATAGTCTTAATACTGCTGGAAAATGTGATTCATTCTACCGCTCAGTAGGAATAAATGCCAATAAAGTTTTTAGTTTATTATTTTCTGGGTTCGTTCAACAAGCACGTAATTCGATTTGTGACTACAACGTGACGTCATAAATCATGGCAAATGTAGTCCCACGATACCGTTCACTTCTAAATAGTCATACTGGAATTAATCTAATCTCACCCAAGAAACTGGATAGACAGGTGCTCGTGGCAATGTATATTTAATTTGAGACGTGTAATTTCTAAACGTTTGTATATCTGAACTAATACAATGGTCTCTCTGATAAAAAACAGTCTTCAAAGGTCAAGCCAAGGAAGTTCTAAAAACGGCATAGACTAATTTTTCTGGTGTTGAGACTTGGAAACACCTGTCTTATCATAATGAGAACTACAGTGTTTCAGACAACGATAGATAGTATAGGGTATAATTTGCATAGTATTATCTGAAACGTATGTTTCTTTTACATAGTCTTATTTAAAGCATATGTTTGACCTATGTAAACGTGCCTCTGGATTAGACTCTGTTTTCTCAAATACCAGCAAGAAATGTGTTCCTCATCTTTTTGAAAGCTATACCCAAGGTATCATGTCATTTAGACCCAGAGTGTTGCTTGATAGTTTGAAAATCCATCTTTGTTCTTTAAGGAACAGAACATTAGAGACATCAGTTATATGTGAAGGGATACATGGTTTCTCTAACATGGTCCAATGGAAATCCTCTGCTTGATGGTTCTTTTCAATAAAATGTCTGGTCAATCTAGTCATGCTTTTTTGCACCTGAAGGTGTTTTGTGTTCAAGCATATGAAGTTTTACTTTTCTTGTAGTCATCTCTACATATTTATAATGGCAAGGACATGTAATCAAATACATTAGATGGTCACTGTTGCAGTTCGTGAAACTGCATTGGATCCAAGGTTTTGAGGTGCCAATGTCTATTGTTTTTGATGGTTTAGTCTGGGGGCGTAGAGCACATGAGCCACAAGGGTAATGTCCTTGGACTTTTGGAAGATCCCATAGTGTGTTCTCTTGTTGCTGTTCCTGTAGACGGGGCCTGGTATGGACAATTTGTCTCTTGTATTTATACTTTGTTTCAGCGAAAATAATCGTAAAGGTATTTTATCATTGTCACAATTCAGGATACGCCAATGTTTTCTGATAATCTTCTGTTTTCCATTTGTTAATGAGCTGTAAGTAATAATACAGGTAAGGCATCTGAGAGGAGGTTTCTGTACTGGAGGTTCTAAGAGGGCTTCACGGTTATTGTTGGTAGCTCTCTTGTGCACTCGTTTGATTATTTTCTTGGGATATTTTCTCTCTTCTAGATGATTCATGAGTTTTTTTGCATGTTCCTCATATTTTTCTTTTGTTGAGCAGTTCCTCCAAATACGGAGGAACTGTCCGTAGGGAAGATTCTCCCGGAGGGATTTGGGGTGTTGGCTGTCAAATGGCAACAGCGAATTTCGTGCCATGGGCTTACGGTAGAGCTCACTCTGTAACCCATCAAATGTACTGTAGATTGAAAGGTCAAGGAATGCTATCCTTTCGTTATCAGCCTCCACTGTGAACCTCAGGAAATTGTTTCTTGTATTCAGCCAATTCCGAAATTCAGTGATGAAGTCACGAGTACCCCGCCAGACAACTAACACGTCGTCGATATAGCGTTTCCAAATGCGTATCGACTCGAAAAACGGGTTCGAAGATATTAAGACGTGTTGTTGCTCATAGGTATGGACATACAGATTCACCAAAGTTGGCGCGAAAACTCTGTCCATGCTGGTCCCCGATATTTGGAGATAGATGTTATCTCATATTTAAAGAAATTTTCTTTCATTGCCATCCGAGCTATGGACATTATGAATGGCATCGGTGTTATTGAATCCAGCATGGTGTTGGAAAGAATCTGGGTAATCGTCTCCAAGGTTTCGTCTTGGGGTATCAACGTTTATAAAGACTCCACGTCAAATGACACCAGGTAGTCTTGTTCTGGATCAAAGTCAACATCAGGTAGAAGACAAAGTACGTCCTTCGTATCCTGAAGGTATGTAGGCATAGTTCTTACAAATGGCTTTAAGAAATGGTCCACAAAGGTGGAGAGTGGCTCTAATAAAGAGCCAATATCCGAGATTATTGGCTTTTCCGGGGGAGGGCGTTGATGTTTATGTACCTTCGGCAGACAGTAAAAGTATGGTATCGTAGGATGACTAGGTTGCAAATAGGCCGCCTCTTGATCTGTAATCCATTTTTCTGAGATCTGATTTTTTAGTCGTGTAGTAGGATCCTCTTTAAGTAAACAATAGAATTTCATGTCAAACAACTGACGGAGGCATTCTTCTCTATAAATAGAGGTATCTTGAATCACTATTGACCCGTCCTTGTCAGCGGGCTTTATGATGTTCATTGGATCCTCAGAGAGAGTTTTTATTGCCAACTGCTCCCGTTTTGGTAAGTTGCAAAAGGATTTCCTCTTCTCTTGACATAAAACTGTTATCTCTTCCTGGACGGAGATTTCAAAGGTGATTACCTTAGAGGGAACAGTAGTAGAAAGTGGATTAAAAGTAGAACGCTTTCGGAGACCTGTATTTTTGTCAGCAGGTAGTGTCACAGTATATTCATGCCTCAAGATTGCTGATACCCATTGTGTAGGAATACAATGTTGATATGGTCATACCATGTGGAATGAGGGCCAACGTCTGTAGCCATGTGAGTTAGGAAATGTGCAGGAGCATTTATAAATTTTGTTGTAGGTTGGATCCATAATGTATTTCTTCCATTGAGTATCACATCTTCACCACATTCTCAAGTGTACATGAGTGCCACATCCATCTGCCTCCATAATTGACTTGGCATTTCTAGAGGGATGATGTCTTCCATCCACCTAATTTTTTCCTATGAGCAATCAGTAGCCACCTCTGTCCTCTTGGCAACCTCAATTAGAGAAGAATATTTTGCCCCAGCTGGAGTATAGGTATTGAATCCAGCATGGTGTTGGAAAGAATCTGGGTAATCGTCTCCAAGGTTTCGTCTTGGGGTATCAACGTTTATAAAGACTCCACATCAAATGACACCAGGTAGTCTTGTTCTGGATCAAAGTCAACATCAGGTAGAAGACAAAGTACGTCCTTCGTATCCTGAAGGTATGTAGGCATAGTTCTTACAAATGGCTTTAAGAAATGGTCCACAAAGGTGGAGAGTGGCTCTAATAAAGAGCCAATATCCGAGATTATTGGCTTTTCCGGGGGAGGGCGTTGATGTTTATGTACCTTCGGCAGACAGTAAAAGTATGGTATCGTAGGATGACTAGGTTGCAAATAGGCCGCCTCTTGATCTGTAATCCATTTTTCTGAGATCTGATTTTTTAGTCGTGTAGTAGGATCCTCTTTAAGTAAACAATATAATTTCGTGTCAAACAACTGACGGAGGCATTCTTCTCTATAAATAGAGGTATCTTGAATCACTATTGACCCGTCCTTGTCAGCGGGCTTTATGATGTTCATTGGATCCTCAGAGAGAGTTTTTATTGCCAACTGCTCCCGTTTTGGTAAGTTGCAAAAGGATTTCCTCTTCTCTTGACATAAAACTGTTATCTCTTCCTGGACGGAGATTTCAAAGGTGATTACCTTAGAGGGAACAGTAGTAGAAAGTGGATTAAAAGTAGAACGCTTTCGGAGACCTGTATTTTTGTCAGCAGGTAGTGTCACAGTATATTCATGCCTCAAGATTGCTGATACCCATTGTGTAGGAATACAATGTTGATATGGTCATACCATGTGGAATGAGGGCCAACGTCTGTAGCCATGTGAGTTAGGAAATGTGCAGGAGCATTTATAAATTTTGTTGTAGGTTGGATCCATAATGTATTTCTTCCATTGAGTATCACATCTTCACCACATTCACAAGTGTACATGAGTGCCACATCCATCTGCCTCCATAATTGACTTGGCATTTCTAGAGGGATGATGTCTTCCATCCACCTAATTTTTTCCTATGAGCAATCAGTAGCCACCTCTGTCCTCTTGGCAACCTCAATTAGAGAAGAATATTTTGCCCCAGCTGGAGTATAGGTATTATTGCTTGATCTCCTATGTTGAGAAACATCTACCTTGTTTCCTTCAAAAGGACTTAATTTATCTTGACATGGAGACCTGGTCACAAAAGCCATTTTGTAGTATTTAGAGTAGAACACCTTTACATACTCGAAAATGAATTTCACAAACCTTTGGCTGGATACTGTGCCTTCTCGTCTCCTATAGTTTATCAATAGAGCTCCCCACCCCAAAGGTATTAGATTTAGTAGCAATGTGTGAGAAGCACATGGAAGCAGTTGGAAAATAGGGAACACTTACCAATAACAGGGTGGGATCAAGGTGCATTGACGGAGGTGCTTAGTTTATGGACATGCTAATATAAAACACACACCAACATATGAGTAAGGCTATTGCCGTTCACAAAATCTACTATAGTTCTGTAGCTAAAATTGCACCAGCCCAGTCTTGGAGAAGCTTATGCATAATATATGACCAAACACTGCTGCATAATAACATTTTAATACCATATATTTTAAATAACCATTTATTTAAAAAAATCATGAATAAAATAATGCAGAACTTGCATCCAAGATTGTGACACTTTGAACACTAATGATACTATAAGGGGTGGGGGAGGGAAGGTTAACATGTAGTTTGATATATTACGTTTTAATGCAAACATGTTGTCCGTTGTGACTGTTGCTATTCTAGGTGAATAGGAATTAGGAAAATATGTTTTCATATTTTTATTTACATATATTAATATTTATTTAGCATTAATTAAAGACTATTTTTCTTAAGAGTCCCTTTTTCGTTTTATTGGGAGCTTTCTTCCATGATGGTGATCACCAAAAGCAGGTGAAAAGTGATTACTAATAACTTTTCTGGTATAAATTCAGACATAGGAGTTTTCTCCTTCTCATTGGGGAGAATCATAGCTCAAAAGATGGGCAGAGATCTCCACTTGGAAGAGGGGTGAATACTATAAATGAGGAAGTCTATACCTAGGTATAGATGTACATTTACACAATATGATATCTCCATATTTAAAATTACTTTTGTGAATTGCTCCTCATTTCTTCAACAGTGCTACTTGCTATTTTCTCAAGCCCTGTAAAGTAAACACAATGACAGCCAGGAATGAAGCTCAAATGTTTATTTTACATAAATGATCCCCAGCAACCAGGACATACATCCACAACAGGTGAGTGGCATCAACTGAAACAACGCACATTCAAATATAAAACCTGAACTGTTTAGAACAATGCATGAGTAGTGCGAGGTAGAAGAATGGAAGAAACACCTCGTGCTACTACTCGAGAAGCATCTAAAACATAAGACTAAAACACCACACCCAGCAAAGGTATACATTCTGCTTTCTTATCACTCTCATGTCATCTTCGTTACTGCATACTAGTATCTTCAATTATGTGGGCCTTTTAAGTTTGCCTGGTTCAATATGCCTTAGTATTTCCCAGCTGTTCCATATTGCCCTTACATTTTATTCCTCCAAGTTTACTCAATGTTGTCCTAGAGGAAGGCAGTTGAAATTACTTTTGCCTTCTTAAATAGTATATTTTTTAGCAATATGTTTCCACTGTGCAGCATATATCGCATCCAAGCCCTGTGCCCATGTTTCAGAGCCTCCAGATGTGCCTCGCCACTGCAATTGGGATTTCACCCACAATTGCGTGCAGGAATACTTCCATCTTAGTCAATGTGGTCCCCTCCTTCCTACCTGTGCATCTAAGTAATGCTTCTTTTGATATAGGATCACCTTACTGGAAGTGATTTAATTTGACATTTGACCCAAAAACATCACAGGATATGGCCAAATGACCTTACACAAATGTGTGAATGGGAATATGTCTGTAGTCCTGTCCCTTAAATATGTACATTGAATTTTAATTAAATGTAAACGTAGTGTATAATAAGTGACAGACTTGATCAGCAGAACGCTGTGGTAATATTTTGCTCTCAAGGTACTTTGTTTATTACACGTGTAACTGCACTGAGAAGTGCTTGCGTCGGCTGTTCATGTCTGTACACAGCATTGTCACTAGCTGTACAAAAAGCTGGGCATCCAAAACACATATTTACCCTTCCATTGAGTAATTATAATTTGGAAAAACCTCACAACGTATCAAAATGTTCAATTTATTGACTATCACTGTAAGTATGTCTAAAATGTGAAGACTAGTGAAGTGAAATATGGTTTAAAATGTCAGTAAATAATTGATTTGTTAAAATCAATTACTCTTCCTATGTGTATACAAACAGTGCTTGTGAGCACCTGACCTGATCAGATCTATAACGTATGCATTCATTTTGACACAATGAAAGCTACACAGTTAAACATTATTTCACTTACTGTAAAAATAATGTATGCATTTAAGGCCCATTAAGATGACATATACTTTTGGGGGCTCCCATTTTCCATTTCATTTAGAAATGAGATCATCACTGACAAGAATCATTTTCATCTGCATATTCAGCCTCCTGCTTTGAAAAGTGACAAATCTCTGTGCCATATTTATTTATCTATAAAAATAAAATGTAAATGTTCGTTTGTTCAAAATCGCAAATCTCCGAAAGTTCTTCACCGATTCCTTTGACATTTTGACATGACGTTGGATTCGAATACGCGCGTGTTTTTATATACACAAAGTTGGATTCCAAAACGCGTGTGTCAAATACGCGCGTGTTTTTACTCGAAAGCCCGAACAGACACATAAAAATGTCAATGTTAATTTGTTCAAAAACTTAAATATCCGAAAGTTCTTCACCGAGTAATTTGAAATTTTGACACAACGTTGGATTCGATTAAGCGCATGTTTATATATACACAATGTTGGATTCGAATACACGCGTGTTCAATACACACGTGTTTTTAATCGAAAGGCCGAACAGACCCTATTGATTTGGTTGCTGCGCAACAACTACAAGGGACGCATAGAGACAATATTCTACATATATTAGGGTGGACAGTTGGTGTCAGGATGGCAGACCGGGAAGTGGGTGGAGGGAGGGGGAGGAGTTGGTTCACTTTGCAACATTAAGAAAGGACACATAGAGACAATAGTCTACATATATTAGGATGGACTGTTAGGGGCCCATTAGGCCTGGTGGGGGCAATCCGCCCGACATCCACATTCGTTTCCCCCCGCCATATTAGTATGGCGGGGGGGGGACCTCGGCGGACGGAAGGACCGTCCGCTGCTTTTCCGCCCGGTCGCCTTGCGGCCGGGGCGGAAATGGAATAATATGGTGGCGGTGTCTATCAGACACCGCCAGCCATATTATGATGGTTGTTTTAAGGTGCCTTTCCGCGGCGGCGATGCCGCCACGGAAAGGCATGCGGTTTTCACTCTTGGCACCCCCTGTGGGCCCCCACAGTGGAGGAGAGGTGGGGGGTGCACACGGAGGGGTACCTGTGGTACGCCCCTTCATTTGCATTTACAAAGCAGCAGGCACCGCGCGGTGCCTGCCGCTTTGTAAATGCAAATGCTTAAATGCATTTTTAGCATTGTGGCGGGCGGTGCAGAGAGCACCGCCCACCACAATGCTAAAAATACAGGATGTGCCCACCACTGTGGCGGGCATTTCCTAGTACCCCCCATGGGACCCCCGCCCTTATGGCGGGCGGTCCCGAATACCGACAGGATGGCGGGTGGACAAAGTCCGCCCGTCATCCTAATGACCCCCTTGGTGTCAAGATGGCAGACCGGGAAGTGGGTGGAGGGAGGGGGGAGGAGTTGGTTCACTTTGCAACATTAGCGCGTGTTTATATATATACACAATGTTGGATTCGTATACGCGTGTGTCCAATACGCGCGTGTTTTTAATCGAAAGGCCGAACAGACCCTAAAAATTTGGTTGCTGCGCAACAACTACAAGGGACGCATAGAGACAATAGTCTACATATATTAGGATGGAAAGTTGGTGTCAGGATGGCAGACAGGGAAGTGGGTAGAGAGAGCGGGATAAGTTGGTTCACTTTGCAACATTAGCGCATGTTTATATATACACAACGTTGGATTTGAATACGCACGTGTACAATGCTCGCGTGTTTTTAATCATAAAGCCGAACAGACCCTATCGATTTAATTTCTGCGCTACAACTACAAGGGATGCATAGAGACAATAGTCACAAAAACATATTGTGTACCCACAAGCATTATCAAATTAAACATATTAGAAAAATGAGCTTACGCTTTTCTTTCTCTTCCATTTAACCAGACTGAGCCACAGCAACGCGTGGCAGGGTAAAGCTAGTCAGTAATATAAATGTTATTCTGTGACTGTAAGAAATTGGTTTTTCAGGTTGATGGGGGGTGAAACCATACTCAAGCAGGACCCACAATACTTTTCAGGGTGACAGGCAGCAGGTTAGTAGTCCTTCAGAACAGCAGTCCAGCAGAGTGGCAGTCCTTTCAGTAGCACAACAGTCCTTCTTCCTGGTAGAGTACGGAGCTTCAGAAGTGTAGTAAAGAGTTGGGGTTCTGAGGTCCAACATGTATACCTGGTGCCCACTTTGATGTGGAGGAAGCTTCTAGAGGTTCCCCCCTGATGGGTCAGGCATTGTCTCCCTACCAGTCCCAGCCCCAGATAGCTAGGGTTACAATGACAATACCTTTGTGAGAGGGCTTAGGTAGTGCCTTTGCGATGTTCAAGTGTTGTAGGTGACAGCTCCTCACCTTTGTTAACTCTGAGTGATCCCTCCTGCCAACACCTATCTTCCCTTTGTCTCACTGTATGGGAGCAGACCTGCTGAGGATTTTTTATTAAATGATTTCATGATCACTAAGTCACTGTTATTATGCATATTCACATTTTATAGGAAATTGCAACCAGTCTTTTATGTATTCTTAGCATTTTGTAATGAGAATCAGGTCCTCAATTTGTATATTGTTTAAACTTGTCTGCACATTAACAGGCTTGATTGACCAAATAAAGTAAAGTAAATTGTAAAATAATTTTGAACAAGGTTAAGTACACATATTTGAAAATATATAAACCCCCATACCAATGTGTTTATATTCTACTGACGGCTCACACACAATCACCATTTACCCCCAGACTGACCAATTATTTCAGGGAGGGACGGCCTGACTGAACATTTTTCGCAATATGCAGACATTTTTTCAGGCCACATGTAACTAGTCTCCCATCCTATATTAAAGATACTAAACAGTTCCTCAATATTTTGAGTGATATAAATTGGGAACCAGGGATTTTATTTAGGTACTGTAGATGTGGTATCACTGTATGCAAACATTGAACATAGGTGGGGTCTGAATGCCCTGAAATTGTATCTCAAAAAAAGGTCATCAAATATTTATGAGCATAAGGGTATTCTATTAGAGATGGCTGAATTGAACCTGATTGTGTTCCTTTTTAAAAAAAATATTGGTGTAGGCAATGAAGCAAGACTGCTAGAGGCACTAGATTTGTGCCCTCATATTCCTGCCTCTTCATGGGATGGTATGAAGTTAGACATGTCTGGTGCTTTGGTGGTTTGATTGGGTTGATTATATCTTTTACTGGAGTCATTTTATCGATGGCATACTTATGATTTGTACAGGATTAGTGATGCAATTGATACAAATTTCTGCATACCTTAATGAGAATCCTTATGATATAAAATGTACATTAAACTATAGTTTTCAGAGTATACTTTTTGGACATTTGAATATAGTGATCTACATAAAAGCAATTAGTATTGAGAGCAGACATCATAGGAAGGGGATGTCATGTGATGCATTGCATCATGCTGGCAGAGCTCATCCCAGAACATGATTAAAAAACATCCCATACAGTGAGATGTTTAGGGTCAGAAGAACTGTAGGGAAGGGCATGTTTTTTCTATGCACCCTTAGAGACACAGAAGATGGATTCATGATAAGGTGTTATTATGAACATGTGATTAAAAAGACCTCCCAGAGAGTCATACGTCTTAAAAGAGAGCATGCACTGAAAATCGCAAGAGGTCCAGTGGAAGCAAAAAGCAAAGTGTTGGGCTTATCATATTATATGGCTTTGAGACTGGGTTATCCAGTAGAATTCTTACGTGACACTGGAATATATTGACATTGGATTGTAATACAGGTAAATAGGTTACTGAAAAGCCAAGTATATCATTCAGACAGGGACGCACATTACGTAATATAGAGATTCCAAGTTTCATGCCATGTAAAGAACCAGTGGACTGGTTGACACAGAAAAACGAAGTCTCTGTTTTCAAACATGGGTATTTTAGTACATGCAGATATGCTGACAACAAGAAACAGAAATTTCAGTACAATTCTGACATCATATATTAGATTTTCGACTTCCATAAAAGAGACCAATTCCGAATGTAGATCTCTTCAGCGCAACTTCGTCCAGCGCCCCTGACAATGACACCTCCACCTCGGACACAGCCAGTTACCTTCTCCCTCTGAACTTAACCTGTTCCGATATTTTTCTTCAAAAATTTTAAGTGCGAAGGTAATGAAGACTGGGCCCAATCCACCTTGTGTAGCAGAACCACATGCCATTGTGATCAACCATACCTTTCAATCTTGTTCCGGTCTCGCATGACTAGATGTCCATGGTTGGCGCTTCGATGTTTTAGGCTCGAGTTTTTACAAAAAAATATATAACTCCTGTTCTACTGATTGGATTTTTGCTGGTTTGATGTCAAATAATGTAATACATATTAGTCTATTTTTCCAAATTAGTTTGAGATTTTTCTTCTGTTGTGTGTCCACTTTATTACTGTTTAAGTGTTGCATAAGTACTTTATGCATGGCTTCCAAGCTAAGACTGAATGCTTTTGTGGCAAGCTACCAGTGGGTTAAGCGCAAGTTAATTTAGTGACTTTAGGGGTTTTACCTGACAAGGATTGTGGTAGTTGCTTGAGGTGGGTTTTACCTCCCTCAATCAAAAACCCTATTTCCATTAGACCTGAAATAATATCACTAATAAACCTAACTCAGGATTTTCAGTAATATTCATTCATCAACTACAGATACTTTCCAAGCACCTGCTTTTCCATAAACAGTGCACAAATATTCATACCCACCTCATGCCAAAGTTTCCTAGGATGCTCACTGGGAGCTATAGGTCTTTCCTAAATGTTGTAGTATTAATCATTCAAAGCCCATGGACAACAATCCTTGACACATCCTATAGTTTGGCAATTCATATCTCAGCATCAGAAACTGAACCTCGCTTTACCTTCGTTGTTGACATTCAACCATGACACATATGTAACAGGTTTATTTGCCTTTTCCTAAAACCACATGGTAGCATCAGATTATGTGGCCCACAAAAGATTCCATTCACCAGTGTCAATTTCAGCTGGAACATCTTATGACAATTTTCATTTCTACAGCCCTTTGCCAACAATCGGTCAGACAATTACTTGCTTTCCTTTTCCTATCTGCACTGACCTTCCATTTCTTCTCACTTATGGCAACATTACAACTTGCTTCCACACAAGCTCGCTACCCTCCTAGAAATAATCCAATGGGTGTTGCGATAAACAAGTTACATTGACATTATGGCTACCTGGCACATAATAAAAAGTAAACATACTCTGGCAGATAAACCCACTTTGATAGGCAAAAAGGGGCCTTGCCACCCCTTCTAGTCGAAATTATATTGATAAAGGATTCCCAGGTCAAACTCTGCGCTCCAAGCACAGGTTTTGCAATGTGTCAACCAACAGACAAGAACACCTTTCTCTACCCCGTGTGTGAAGCGTCCTTCAACTTGAACATGCATAAAGAAAATGACACCACTCTTTGTAACCCATATCTTTCTTTATAGCCTCCAAACGGTACACACTAGCATCAGTTATCATTATGGCTCTCTCCTTTTTATCATATGAATTGAGGCCTAATGCTTAAGCTTTACATCTCTTCAATTCCTGAAATTAATGTTGAGAACATTTTGTTAATTCTAATTTTCTAATTTGTTAAATAAAGCTTTCATCTCTTAGGTCTTATCATCAAACTGATCCACAAATATGGCATAATAATTCACTCTTCCCAAAAAAGAGTACAAGCGCTCATTATTCTTCAGACTCAGAGCTTCCTCAATCACTTTTACAAATGCAATCTCCCTCCAAACTGTGTGGCCCAAATGTTTCCCTCCTTCACTGAAACCCTGCATTTATCAATGACTACAGTCATTGCTCAGAATGCCCAAAACCTTACTTGAGCCATATAATGTGCCATTTGACGATTCAATGCTTCCACATACCAATATACCAATATGTCATCCTGGTAATGCATGACCTGTGCAACACCTTTATATATTTCTGTGTCATATGATGTAACATTGCCAAACCAGTATCCAAATAAAAGGTGCCCTAAGAAACCTATACACACCCTGCAATTGAAGGGTGACAAGCATCAGATAAATTAAATGTGGTAAATAGTCTAGTCTTCCGAGCTTTAGTCATCATCCCAGTGATTATCACAAAGCGATTTCTATAAAACTGGATACACCTCTTTAAATCTCTCATGTTTCTGCACATCCGGAGCATAGCAGTTGGCTTCCTGGCTAAAATAACTGCACTCAACCATTCTGTTCACTCAGCTGGCTCAATGATATCACTCTCTTGTTCACTAAAGAGCCGGTCTCCAAGATGACAGCACATAGATAAGGCTTCTCAGACCCTGCAATAAAACCATCATATATAATTCTGTTTCAAGTAAAGATCACACTAATGTGGGTCGAAAAATGGTGTGATGTGTACCTCGGTAAGAACCAGTGGATTTGGAGAGTACGAGTGGAGACACTTGAGGCCTATTGGTTGTGGATTTCCTATTGGGCTTGTTGGGTCTACCCACTGTGCAGTGGGAGGGGTGAATGCAGACACTGGCTGCATTACAATAACTCTAATCAGAATAACTGGGATCAAGGTGGTTAATAAAAGTATATTGGTGGCAGCAGTCTACCTGTAGCCTTGTGGTAGGTGGTTTGCAGGTGGTAGTGGGACAGCTGTGAAGGGGCCTTGCCCCTCTTATCTCTTGGTATGGAAATCAATATCCGAGAAGCAGAGAAAGAAGAGGAGTGGCATGCACAAAGACTTGCTGGAGGGAGCCCCTGTTCAAGTGATCCAGACTGCAAAGCAAGTGGAGAGAGAACTGGTAGTGTTACAATGATGACTGGAACAAGGTAGGTAAAACAACGTATTTATTACGGCCTCCACTCTGCCACCACAAGTACATCAAGCACAGGGCACAGTGCACTTCGTACTCTTCCAGTCAGGCTGCTCTTGTCAACATTCCAAGTCAGCCTCTGGCTAAGCAGAAGGAATGTACCAAATGGTGAATAGAGGGAGGTGTGCGGTGGGCAAGGGAAAAACCAATAACAATGTTCCCAATGAGCCCAACTATGACAAACTTTAGTGAGGAAAATAGAATATAACAGGTATTACAAGTGAAAATACCACTTGGGCACAATGGGTGAGAAAATCAAGACAATCAGGCAATATTGTGGGATGCCATATGGCATGAGAAGGCAGAGGAGACTCAATCATATATGAACTGTGTTTCTGAGCAGTTTGGGCCAAGAGAGATGCAGGAAGGCACTCAATTGGAAGAGGCAAAAGCAGTAGATATGATTGGATAGTAAAAGGCCATAAACATGAATTCCCTATTTGACAAACGCCATGATGACAGAAGGGGCAACGGCATTCTCTGTCAGAGCACAGTGAGTCAATCACTTGACAGAGTGCCTGGGTACTCAGTTCAATCGGAGGAACAAGGCTAAATGTAGAGTGTCAGTTCTTGAAGATGATCATGCATCAAAGAGGTGCTAATCTGAACATCAATTGAAAAAGTCCTCAAAGTGGCTAAAACCAAAATGATGATGTGAAAGACATATCACGATGCAACAATCTGCGCATTTTACCTCAGTCTACAAACACAAGAAAAATAGAAACATTTCTGAAAAAAGATTCCTGACATCTATGACAAAGTAAAATTATCAGCATTATTTGTGAAAAGTGTACATTGGAATATGAGGGGGTTAAAATCACTATCTTACCCTGCATCATAGTGGTGGTACCAGCAGCTCAATGAGAATAGAGCAATATAAAAAAACTACAAGAACAACATAATGAATGCCCGAAAACTGAAGATAGTACTTCAAGGAAAACCACACATTGTTGCAGATCCTCTAAATGCATCACATTTTTTAAGCAATGGCAAAACAGCAAACATCAAGGCAGTGAAGGGAGTCAGAAGATGGCCCCATACATTCATATATAAGTGATAATGACTAATGTTAATCCAGAGTTGACTATATGTGCATGCTGCAAAGAATCTGTTGAAGTCATGTAATGTAGGCATGGAAGACCGTACAATGTCATAAAATGAACAACTAGATATATTTTGGCTTATATATCTGAGGTAGAATATGCCAATATAAATACTTGTCTGGACACCAACACAATGTGGTGGGATGTGAGTTCTGTGACTGGATCCCCAAACATTTAACTAACTGGTCAACGTGGGGATATGTTTGTTTGTTAACTGGCTAGGTTGCACAATTTAGAGGTCTATCACTTGGAGGTTGGTAGCACAAATAAATATGGAGGTGCTTCCTAAATTGTTGCATTTTTTCTTTAATTTCCCCCTCCATAAAGCTGGCAGTTTTTAGGTCATTGATTATTCCACTGGTGTGGGCAGGTAAAACACCCATTATTAAATGGGAAATACTAACACTTTATCATCAGGGCAGTGGTTTTGCTGTTCTGGACTCTGAATTCTACAACTATTTTGCACAGGTATCACACAAGCATGAACAACACTAAACACAGCCGGACGCACCCAGTTGAGGATGGTTTAGCAGATCCGGCCTCTCTTGATGTGTATTATATACAGCTCCTTGTAGGAATGGACAGTACCTAGACCAAGTGCCATGTACGATCTGGAAATGGAGTACACTGACTAAAAGAGCAGGAGTTGATGAACTATATGGCATCATCAACCCAAGCTCACAGAGTAGCCGCTATGTTTGGTAGAGCTGATATGGGTGAAATGGAACTTAAGGATGCGCATATAAGCTTGACAAAGTTTCTAAAGAAGACCATTACCACCACCTGAAGCACATAGGTGCAGCATGTACAGAATCTAAGATAAGCTGTCGGTTCTCGTTGCCACTAATAAGTCCAACAGAATTATGAATAAAAAATGAAACTATTAAGCTGCAGCATACCACGCTGTCAGCTTCCCCATTGATGGTGCATCTTCCGGTTCTAGAAATTGACCATTCTATTCAATACAATTTACAATACATTTCTATGCAAGCATAGACTTAAGCTGTAGCTGTTACAATTCTGCAATTCGATTATCAATGTCTGTTGGAAATTTCCAACTTTTGCATGGTATTCCCTAGATTTTTGCCTTTCTTAGTCAAACCTGTTTTTGCTGGCCATAGGACGCTGCTCACTTTACTCCTGCTAACCAGTGGAAAACTGCTTTTGCTATCCCGTTTAAACATGGTAAAATTAGTATACTCCGAATTGGAACAATTCATTTACTAATACGTACCTAGTATATGGTACTATATGTACCATGGGCTTGTAAATTAAATGCTACAAGTGCAGAACTCATTGTACCACCCAATAAAGTTGCCCTGTAAAACATGTCTCCAGGTCTCCAGGACCTTGCAGCCTGTGTGCAGTATTGAACTTACATTTCGACCTGGCAAAATAAATCTTTTGCCATGCCTAAACCTTTCTTTCTAAGGACTATATGAAGGTAGGCCCTAAATAACAATAGAGCATTTGCTATGACAGTTCAAGTGATTTTGAATAACAGACAATAAAGATACCGTAGCCTACATGTAAAAATTATATATGTGAGAACAACGTCTTCGTACATACAAGTTTACTTGAGTTCAACAAAAACCCTTGACCTCAAGTAATCTTACCTGGGTGAAGACCTTGTTCTTACATATAACATTTTTATATGTATAATATATGTACCAATGTAATGTATGTCAGTTTGCAATTGTCATCAATGCAGTACATGTTAATTTGCAAATGTCACAACACTATGTTCCACTGTCTGTATGTTCGCTTTCTATGTTAGTTTTGTCATCTAATGTATGACAGCCCTACTTTTCAAATGAAACACATGTCTTTATGGTGTGTCTAGACCTAAATGTAGGCTACGTAATCGTTATTGTCTGTTATTCATAAACAATTGATCTATCAAAGCAATTGCTCGACCCAACAGAATGCATAGTAGACTTTATCACAGATACCGAGAGTCTGAGGGACACAGGGTTACCCCATTAACTTTAATGGGGTAAATGCCAATTGGGCAGGGTCCTTGGTATTTAAAAATTAGGACCTGTACAGTTTACAATTTACATGTTCTGGTTGTGAAAGACCTTCAAAGTCGTTTTTCACGGTGGCAAAGCTTATCCTCCCATACAAAAGCCCTGGGGGACTTTATAACACCTTATAATACTTAATGCCAGCTTAGAAATAGCTAGACATATTATTCAGGGGGTCATTTTAATAATAATTCAAAATCCAACTGAATTGTAAAGTCAGATTTTATATTACTAATTTGAAGAATATACTTTGGAAAGTTGTCACTTGCCTGCCTAAGCCAAATGTGCCTTCCTGTCAGTGTCCAGTGTCACCTGACGGGTGAATGGCTCCCTCTTGTGATTTGTGAATTACTCTGTGACAATGAACAACATGCTTGGATGTGGAGAGGTGTTTTTCCTCCTTGTCCAGGATTACCTGGGGGGCTGTGCCATGACCCTTCCTGAGCTTCAAATTGTGTATACCTTGTTACTGGCAAATGTAGCTCACACCTAGGCCTATATACCTTTGTCTTCCTAGTCAGTTTGGCATCAAGCCCAGTGGGAGGTAGGAGCTACCCCAACACAAATTGTGAGTAATGCACACCTCTGTGTGGGCAGAGAAAGCTCTAACCAAGGCGGAAGGGTTCTGCCATGGTGGATTTGGGTGGAAAGGAATACTGTGATGATAGCTTACAGTAAAACACAAAGGACTTGCTGCACAAGTGGATAGGGTCACTCCCGGGGAACCTTTACCACATTAGAGAGGGAGTGGAAAGGAGTTGCCCCCGCCCACAGGTTGGCATTGAGCATAAGCGTAGCATCACCAGTGCCCTCCACAGAACACTCCTTGATCTGTGTGGATGGGAAAAAGGACTGCCTTGCTGTCTGAAGAACCTGAAGAAAGACTGAGCCTGCTCGCCTTGAACCCAGACCCCAGAATTGACTCCAAGGGTCAGTTGGTTGACCTTCTGTTTGACAACAAGCGTCTAGAGGCTTTTCTCTCTGCAACTGCTGAGCCGACCAGTTCCAACTGGGCTTGCCTTAGACCCTGTGGCTGGCTTCTTCTGCAATGAGTTCTAACTCCCAAGAGGTGGCTCTCAGGTTATGGAGCCTTGGCTGGTCTTAGAGAGCACTCATCCTGCCCAACCTGCAAAAGCTAGGGCTTAGAAATGTGTGCCAACTTTTCCTCCAGGGAACCAGTGGGAGACCAATTCTGCCATCGAGCCAAAGCTATCAACCTTGAATTGCTGGTCTGATTTAACTTTCGGGCTTACCCTGCTGGAGGAAATCTGACTTCCAGAAACGGTTCTATGTTCAAACATAGTGAGCTTCATCTGGACCGGCGATGGCCAGCAACCCAACAACACTGAGGCCTCAAAGGGCACAGACTTCAGACTTTGCCCACTCTGAGCTTTCCCACATTTGTTGAAGACTACAATGGGACCCCGCTCTTCAGGAACCCGCCCTCAACAACTACTTGTTGACGACCCCTTTGATCTAGAAAATATTATAAATCCAAAGGTAAACTTTCCACCGAGATTAACCTTGTGATCATTTGAACCCAGAAGCTGTACATTTGGAGCAGGGAGACTGCATTGAAACCAATAGATTGTTAATTGAAAAACCACTCCCGGAGGACAACCCCATAAAATCTGCGTACCATTGATAAATATACCTATCCAATCACGTATGCAGCATTTGCTCCTTGCTTAATTAAATTTGTCCACCACAATAATACGTTGCTTACGGTGGCTCCAGTGTACACTAATACACTGTGAAATCTTGACAATCTAAGGTTGATTTTAGAGAGGAGAATATTGGTTCTCCAAAATCCTGTTTTTTATTCGATGACCCCAGAATCAGAAGTGAGAGTCTTAATGCATTGTAGTGTCTCTCCAATTTTAAATTGAGAAAAACTGTCCTGAAGAAGGTGTTTAACCCAAAACCGAAACGCTGTGTCGCAACTGTTTTCTGACAACTGTATTTTCCAATGATATGTTTGTTAGTATGTTTTTATGATTTTTTGCACACAATCATGTACTGTGTTGAGTAAATGATGTATCTTTAAAAATAATATTGTTTTCATAAATTACTGTGATTATTGACATTAATGTTTTTGAGATCGTGGCACTAGTGGTTTTCTTGAGCTTTAGCAGATGTGACTAACAATTATTGTTTGTGTAATAGTTAGATCTTTTTGACTATGTGTTAGGGACCGCTTTGTTTCAAGTACTTTCCCCTGTCCCGTATTGGATCCAAAGGGGACCTCCCTCCTTTTTCTTTTCTCTGTATCCAACCCACTCTCCACCATGTAATCCCAATCCCCAGCACACTTTAGCCATTAACAACACACATGAACAAAAGTATGTGAAAGTACACGCGATTCCATAATGTACTCGAGGCACCTACACTGAATTGGATACACAGACAATTTATTTAATCACCACTAGAGACCTAAATAGTTGGTGCTGGAATTTTACGAATTTTGAAGCAAGTGTCTTATTTGACAGATACCTTCATTTATGAAGCTTGTTGGTTGGAATAATCACCACTATATAAACAGATCAGGACAAGTGACAATTGAGCCTTGAAAAAGTAGCTGGATTACTTTCTAAGTGTGGCGACAAAACATGTGTTGGCTGGCTAAGAACTTGTATGAACAAAAGAAAAACAGAAAAGAATAAAAAGAAAGGAAGAACCTTACTACTGAGTTTTGCAATTGCGTGTACTTTGACATACTACTGTTCATGTGTGCTGTTAATAGATAACGTGTGCTGGGGATTGTGATTACGTGTATTGGCGGCCAAGGCCACAAGTTTGGGGGAGGCCGTTGGTTCTCTTCACAATGCAGCACCGTTGCATAAATACAGTCCGATCTGTAGATAGTTTGTGACATCACCCTTGTGACGCCAGCAGACCTATTAATATACCACCGTACAGTTGTGTCCCACTCTCCATCATGATCTTCCTTAACTTTTGCCCTGGGCTAGCATAATCAGATAACGTTGGTTAGCTCTTCCTGCTTTTTGGCTCTATTTTTATTTCATATTTAAAAAATGTATATCTCCAGTTCCATGATTGGATTTTCGTAAAGATGTGCTGATTGGTGACACACATTTAGAAAGCTACCTGTGAGATCTCTCAGGCTATCCTGAGAAGCCTCAGATTTCTGAGAACCTTAGATTTTTCCACAATAAAAATATTAAAGTGCATGTGTAAATCGGGTGGTAGCCATAGTGACACAACCTATTAACGTAATCAAATAATAAAAAAATCAGTGTTTCATAATAGACATTTAAAAACGAGTCGGGGAGGAATAAGCCCTAGCAAAAAGGAGAAAGATCTCCATCTAGAAGCAAACTGTTAATAGCTGGTCAGCCAGGACAGGGCTGGGCATTCATTGCTATTCACATTTGAGACCAATTTTAAAAGTACAATCATACAACAGGTAAGTTCTTTCAAATTGCTTTTGGAAGATAAGAAATACGAACAGGATATTATGAGGGACTCCTGCAGGTCACTAATCCATAGATTTATCCTAGTCAGAAGGGAAATGTAAGAGTGATGTCCACATAAATAGGTTGCAACCACTAAAATCTGTCGATTGAAGCCCAATTAGCAATGTACTTGCATATGGTGACACGTTACAAAAAACAAATTAAGCAATTGGGGAGAATTTAATGCAAATTAAAGTGTAACATATCATGGATCGTCTATTCAATAGACTGAATACAGTAATAAGCGCTATATAAATACAATTTACAATACAATTACAGTAGCTAACTATTGAGCCCGGCAGACTCAGAGACCTGTCTGGTTTCTGATGCCTTGAAATAAAGACAGGAATGTTTTACGCCCAAGGAAATGGCGCGGACAGTGATTTCTTTCCCAGCACAGTGCACCTAATGTTTCACTCTGGATATCTTTGCCCATCGGTCTATAACCATCACTTTCACCATGACAACATGGCATCATGCTTTGGAGTGAATGCCTACAAAATTAACACAAGAGGTACCTGCTACACTGAATCCCAAAGATCTTGGGACACATGCATCAACATAAGGAATTGCAATTCCTTAAGAGCAATTTTAAAGGAATCACTATTTAGTAATCGCAATTCCTTATACATGTAGGAATCGCTGAATAAATTGCGATTCCTACACACTCTCTCTATTAGTGATTCGCAAATTACGATTCACTAATAGGGAAGTCTTCCCATTCATTCCTATGGGCCTAGAGGCCCATAGGAATGAATGGGAAACCATTTGCAATTTGCAGTTACCAAAAATGTAATCGCAAATTGTGCATGCAATTTCAAGGGTGCTAGAGAGCCAAAATGCCACCCTGATGCACCCCCAAAATTGGCATGTGTGCACGTGACGAACACACGCATGCCCGTGTGTGCCTCATGACACTTAGAAAAATGCTATTTTTAGCATTTTTCTAAGGAATTGCAAATTAATATTAATTCAAAGTGATGCTAATTTTCGGTTCCTTAACCCCTACCGCGCTACCGCGTTTTCCCGCTGTGCGCTGAAAAAAAAAATGGCTTGTTTATGACAAAGCCAGCTCGTCATCCGCGCAGCGTAGGTAACGTTGATGACGAGCTGGCTTTGTCATCAGCACCGAAGGGGTTAATGCAAAGTCGGATTCTGTGAATGCTTCTTGCATTGCATTTAGGGAATTGCAATTTGCTATTTCCCTAACTGCACTCACAAAATAGGTGAACGCAAATTTTGCGAATAATTATTTGGCTTTGGGCTTGATGCAACCCAAAACGCTAATTACCTTTGCGACCGGTAATTAGCTTGATGCATATGCCCCCTTGTGTTTTTTCTCATTTAGAGAATCTAGTGACCTAATAGCCCACTCTGGAAAACCCAGACAGCTAAATCCCCAAGTGTCAGTCCCACAATCTACCAGGAACAATGCATCTCTAATCTGTGACACTGCATGTGCTTTCATTAACCTTCCTGTTCCTATATGCTTATATTCATACTGGAGGTCATTGGCTATGTGCCATTTGTAGCGTTCACTAGTGCAGAGTAAATTATTTAGTGTGCGCTTCATCTGTCACCCAACTAGTCTGGACACTGCAGCTCAGGAGCAATGATCAGGGTTGCCAACTTGACATTTTCACGTGTGGCACCAAAATGTAACTATCAGACCGGACAGCCTTAGGGTGGTCTACCCCCAACTGTTTGCCTGTCTGCCTCCCTCAATCTTCTGACCTTGTTTTTGCTGGTTTCAGGACTCTGTGCACTTTACCACTGCTGACCAGTGCTAAAGTGCTCATGATCTCTTCCGTAAACACGGTAAGATTGGCTTAACCCCAATTGGAATAATTAATTTGCTTATAAATCCCTAGTAAAGTGCTAAGGGCCTGCAAATTAAATGCTTCTAGAGGACCTGCCGCACTCATGGTGCCACCCAATTGAGGAACCCTCTACCCATGGCCTAGGCCTGCCATTGCAGAACCTGTATGTGCAGTTTAACAATGCCACTTTCACCTGTCAAAATAGACCTCTTGCCAGGCCTAAACTTTGACTTTGTTAACATATACATCACCCCAAAGGTAGGCCCTGTATGACCCACAGGACAGAGTGCAATGTATTTAAAAGGCAGTACACGTACTTTTAAGTTTCACATGTCTTGCTAGCGAAAAACTCACAATTTAGTTTCATACTGCAAGGCCGATCCTATTGTCTAACTTTGGGATTACCATAATACGTATTTTTTAAGTGTAATTTCCAATTATGAAAAAATTGACTTTTTAAGTTTGGTGCTCCTGAACTCACAATTTAAAATCACAATTTATGGTGAAATGTGATTTTAAATTTCAGTTTAGTAAATGCTACTTTTAGGAAATTCCAATGAAAACAACAAAATTCCTCAGAAATACACAATTTGACACAGGTGTATACTAAACCCAATTCCAATTTATATAAAACTGTATAATAAAAAAGGGTACAGATTACAAATCACATAAGAAAAAAAGTGACTGAAATAGACATTCATTCACATATATATCGTTTAACATGACATACTTTTGCCCTGACCCATTTCATAAATTCTTTCACAGGGGAACCATCTTTGATATTACAACACATGATTTCTGACAGATTGCTAACGTCGAAAATGGGTTAAAATGTTGACGTTTTGGTCTTTGCTGTGAAGACATCTATAAGACCATCCTCAGGACATAGGTTCATGTGTGTTTTGATGACCCTGGATAATACGGAACTCAGTTATGGGTTCTAAAACTGTAAGCAACAATGCACTAGATACAATGGTTTTCTGAAAATAAAGATGAAAATGGCAATCACCATGAGAGGGCAAGCGCTCATAAAATAATGCTGATTCTCTTCAATTTGAATGATAAATTGCTGTGAGTTCGACAACTCTCGCATTAATCAGGAGTTTACAGCATCTTCGCTCTCATTCTAACTTCTCTGATCGTTTGATTTGCTGTACAATTCATGAATTGATTTAGACATTGGTTGTAAATACGCCACTATTCAGGGCTTAACTCAATGTATTTTCTGAAATTATAGACAGTTTAGAACTTGAAAAGAATCCCTCGAGGACATCTTTACCTGAACATACATATTACCCAAGCCTCCAAGGGTCTATTGGAGTGCCACTTTTTTGTGTATGACTGTTAGAAAATTGGCATTTACTTACTTCAGCCAAGCTGTCCTGTTGCCTGTCTCTGAATACACGTCTGTGGTGGGTGAAAGCTGGGCTTTGTGCATTCCCTATAGACAGCCACACAAAGGGAGCTTCAGTGTGACTGATGGGCCATCTACCTCCTGATGGGCCATCCTGGACAGGATGGGAGGGAGGAGCTGATACTTACACCTGAATAGGCAGTGTCCTGTCTTCACACAAAGGGCAGCATACCCCTCTATAGTGAGCCTGGAGCCAGGGCAGAAAAGGAGGACCTATGTGCACTTCAAGCTTTCTTTGAAGTCTCCCCCACATCAAAGGCACAATTGGGTATAAGTACTGGACCTCTGACACCATGACTTCAGTACACTTCTGGACCTGTGACTACTTTGCCAGGAAGAAGAGCTGCTGTGCCACTGGAAGGACTGCCATGTTGCTGGATTGCTGCTTCTGGACTTCTGCCTTGCTGTGCTCTTTCCTTTGCTGAGCTTCCCTGTTGCCTGCTGCTTTCCTACCCGGGTGAGAAGGCTGGACCTGCATCACTTGAACCTAGAATAAATCCAAGAACAAATCCAAGGGCTTGCCGTTTTGTCTCCTGTTCTAATTCTGAGGGACATCAAAGACTTCAAATACTTGCATCTGTATCTGGACTCTATAATCTGTGAGTCTGCCCTACTAAGTGGTGCCACCCTGGACCCTTGGAAGTGAGGCCTAAGGTGCTTCTACATACACAACCCATGCATCCTCATCAGAACAGGCGCATCCTCACCTTTGCATGAGTCAGAACCAGTGCATCGTCATTGTTGCGTGGAACGGACCTGACGTATCACCTTCGGAACCAGCACATTGCTTTTTGAATCAACGCATCATCTACTGTGGGAGCAGCAGCCACACATAACATTTGGAAGCAGCCCCTCTCACTCGGAACCAACGCATCGCTGTAGTTGCGTGGAGAAAATCTACGCATCTCATCCCCTGCATGGCTCATCACTGATGCATCCCTTTGGCTGCACTTCGCATCTTCATTGACAATGAAACATCCTGGCTCAAGGTATTTTAGTTTAGTGGATCCAAATGGGTCCCTGTATCCGGCCCTTACTCTAGGAGTGTAAGTACTTCTTGTGAGAAGTTGTCTCTGACAACACCTGGTGCAGCATAATGAACCAGCTTTTTCTAACAGTGCAGACGACGAGGGGCTGTTTGCTTTGGAAGCCTTTGTGAGATCAAGGGGCCTGCTAGACTGGAAGATATGGACTAATACGAGGCGCAGGAAGCCTTGAAGCACAGGGGACCCAGGAAGAGAAGCCTCAGCAGGAGCACCGGAGTGAGGAGGTCAACAACTGCAGCAACGGCAGAGGAGAATGACAATTCTAATGGCATTCAAGCATACAGCCTACATATTTGAGTTTGAAAGAACACTATTGCCACTTTGTTCCCCTTCCCTCTATAACATTTACTTCTCCATTGCATAGAAATGAGTAGTGTGGATGATTTCAGAGGGAATATGGGCATTGGCATGAGTGGAGGCATGACAAATATCATGGGAGGAATGGGAACTGGCATGGGAGGCATGGCAAGCAGCATGGGAGGTAAGCTGGTCTGTTAAATTACCGACATCAGCATTTTTGGGCTTATGTATTGTGCATATTAACTCAAGATTGTGCCTAAAATATCGGCCTTGCTATATATTCTAGTTTTTTTGTATTTTTGTTATATTTTATTGTTATGTATCGTCCTAGAATGGGGAATACTATGGACCGCGATTTTGCTCATGGAGACATGACAATGAACCATAACTTCATCTATTCATTTGAGTAAATGGGTATGGGTACCAAATCTTTCATTTCGAATGGCATGTGCAGTGTTTCGGCGAATGGATGTTAATGATGCAGTTAATTGACATAATTTATCTGCTTAATATAAGTCTGCCGATGGCCTTGGCCCTAATGAAGACAGAGACGATGGTCCTGATCCTGGGTGCCTAGATGGAAAGGCCATGCTGCCTTTCTTTTTCTTTTTACACTCAGTCTGCAGTCTGACGGGGTCCTGACTACAGGCTTGTCATGATCCACCAGAAGTGGTGTGTTGGAGGATACCAGGGTGCTGGTTGTGATAGTTTTATAAATGCAGCTGTGTTTGAAGATTACGAGGGTCAGAAAGGGGAGTCAATTGAGTTTCTTTAAAGAGTACCAAAGAGCTGAATGCTCTGGCTTGCACTTAGATATTGTAATTGTGGCTTGGATATTCACAACGCGTTCCAATAAATTGTTATTTGTGTTTGAGTTAGACTTTTCGTGGGCAGTATTATTTGTGCAGTTTAAAATGTCTGTGTACCCAGAGCATGTTCTACTGCCAGGGGCTGAACAGTGCAAGGTGCTAAACATAGCAGGATGACACTTTTAAACAAGCATTTGCAATGTAATAGGTCTTACATTTGTGAGAGTTTGAGCTATTGGCATTGTAAATGACAATGTATTTTATTTAGGTTTTGAAAACCTACAAGCAGTGCGTAAACACACACTTTGTACTTATAGTCCTTGTTTTCGAGAAGCAAGGCTGGAAGTAAAAGTACGCAACAACATTATGTACAAAGTGTGTGTTTATGCACTGCTTGCAGGGTTTCATGACACATAAATAAAAGGCATTATCATTTACAATGCCAATAGCTCAAACTCTTGTGAATGTAAGACCTATTACATTGCAAATGCTTGTTCCTATTGCATCCTGACATTGGGGCCAGCACCCCCACTTGGAAAAATGTTCCTGGACCTCTGCTGGTAATGAATTGACTGGCAGTCTTGGGGCGGAGGCAACCTTGCAGGGACATCCAACAAACTAAAAGCAGTAATGACTATCATTCTGTGCTCTGTTACTGTAGTAACATTCTTTATTATGAGGATGTTCCAACATCAGGAGATGTAATCCTCTCCTTCTTAAAGCAGGCACATCATAGGCCCCATAGTTTTGTTTTGCAGTACTGCATGAACAGGGCCAGCAAAGTTTTGTCTTTCTTTGATCGGAAGGTACATGTTTTTTAACGTTCTGGTTTTCTTAACTGGCTAAAGAAGTTATGGAACGAACCAATGCTGTCCTTTTTACCACCGTGTTGCTGGGTGGTCTAGTAAGCATGCTATCTAGTTCTCATTCCAGCTAGTAAGCTCACATAACAATACAACTCACGGGGCATGGCTTCAATGCCGACTCAGGATGGCGACTTCCCCATGAGCTCCGACACGGAGCTTAATCATCTTTGTGGCATCTGCTGTACCGCTTCCACTGACATGAATGCAGCCTGCAACTTAAAAACAACGGCGGTAAGTCCGCATGCTGTTTTTGCACCATGAGGGTGCGTTTTGAGACCCGTGTGCTGTGGCGATGATTCTCTCCTCATAGACACGAGCAGCCGCCATTTTAGACTGCGTCGCTCTGCTCACAGATTTTTTTTCTCTTGTTGATATTATCTAGTGCTCCTTTCTTATGAGTGCTCCCTAACTTATCTGGGACCTCCTTATGTCTACAATTTTCAGATCTGGTTGCTGAAACTGGTAATTTTTTGTTCTGTTGATCCGCTATTGGTCTGCTGCTACCTGTGAAGATATATCTCCTCAAATTCTCTCAGTTTAATGACTTTTTTTACCCATTACCTGGGTCTGCCTTTTTGACAGCCTGATTGTGGATAACTACAACAGCACTTTGGGAGAACAAGTTTTTGCGACCTCCTATTCGCTTCACTGGGCCAGTTTTGTTCCTTTCCTATTTTCACCAAAATGTTCCTTTCATTTTAACAAGATGGCCAGTGTATTGCATGCATCTTCCAAGCCATCTTTTTCAGCCACTATACCAAAGGGAGCAAAAAATGACCCTCCTTCTCCTATTTTATCATCCCACAATCCTGTATTGGATTCCATCCTAGATGAGGTACGTGGTCTACAACCATTTATGGTTACCACAAACGAAAAATTGCAACAAATTGAGGATCTATGGATTGTTATGGAGGGGAAGATGACAGAGTTGGAACAACATCTGGGAGACCTTCAACATTCAACTACCAAAATTCCTATGTTGTAACAAGAAATTCAGAAACTTAAGCTCTACACCGAAGACCTTGAAAATCGAAATAGACGGAACAATCTTTGCCTTTATGGTCTTCTGGAGAACATTGAGGATACTGATCTTTATGTATTCCTGAAGAAATTTGTTTCAGACCTTCTGGATCTTCCTCCTACACCACCGCTTAACATTCACTGTGCACATCGTTTGGGACGTCTTCAACCCCATTCATTCAAACCACGTGGCATTATAGTGCTCTTTCTGGATTTTACTGATTTGATACGTGTCCTGAAGGCTGCTAAGTTAAAACGCTGTCTTATTTGATCTGGCCATAATCTGTTTATATCAAAAGATGTATCCAACACAACCAATGTCCATCGTTTAGAATTCTTAGCTCTTCATCCTCAGATGAGACATTAGAACATTCAATATGACATTCTTCATCCTTGGCATTGTAAGATCACCTATGAAGGCACCTCGCTGTCTTTTAAAGACCTGGTGAAACTGAAAACGTTTCTGCAAACCACAATATGGAGAGTTATCCTTGATATTTTCAAAGATGAATAGTTTTTTTCACTGACATTTAAAAAAAAATCTTTTCTATCTTTTTTTTGTTGTTTGACTTTTACTTTTAATATGCACTTCTCTATTACTAATCACTCTTTTGGTTTGTCTTCCTATATCTTACTATAGTATTACTAATATTCTTAATTTTCTAACACAGTTATCTCTTACTTTACCTTTTTTATCTCCATAATTCACTTTAAATCTATGGCTACTTACTTTATAACTTTTAGAGTCTTTTTCTCTGTTGCCGTTCTTGTTTTTGACATAAGCAGTCCTCAGCTCACCCTTTAACCTTTTCAATTCAGATCTAGGTTTTTAACCTTGATCTTTCCTTCTTTTCTCTCTTTCTTTCTTCCTTCTTCTCATCCCTCCTTCCCCTTTATTTGACTTTTTCTTCCTGGTTTCCTCCTATTACTATTCTCACCTGTAGATGAGTGTATTTTCTTTTCTTGGCTCTCTTTCTATCATGATTACCTTTCTCCTATATTATTGATGTTCGATAAATGGTGTCTCTTTGTCTTATTTTTTTGTTTTTCTGCTCGTTGTTCCTGTTCTCATATGTTTTCCTTCACCCCACAACATGTTTAATGTTGTCTCGTGGAATGTTTATCGTCTGGGTCATCCCATCAAGCGTCAAAAGGTATTTTCTCATTTATCCGACCTTAACACACATGTTGACTTTTACAATAAATGCACTATAATGATGTTGAATCACTTAAACTTAAACATCAATGGGTTAATCAGGTTATTTTCTCTCCTGCTATTAATCATCATTGTGGCGTTGCTATTCTATTCCACAAGTCACCTATTTGCAAATCTTATCAACTGATTGTGACTTGAATGGATGATGGGTATTGGTTGATGCTATTATATCTCAAAAAGAAAACACTGTCTTCAATATTTATTTCTCTGTTAAATCTGATCCTGAATTTTAGCAAAACATTAAATTGAAACTCTCTTCTATCCCTAATCCAAATATAATTGTTGGTGGTGATTTTAATGATTGGTTAGAACCATTTTCTGACAGAAAATCTAAGTGTAAGTTTAAACCTGATAAGTCTCACAACGCTTTTCATTCCACCCTCGCCTCTCGCCCACTCTTTGATGTATGGAAAACATGTAATCCTGATATAGATGAAATCACATTTTTTTCAAATGTACCTCATACTATGACTCGTATTGATTATATTTTGGTTTCCAAATCATTACTCCCCTCTATTCAATCGTCTAAAATGTGTTCTATTCTTATTTCTGATCATGCTCCCGTGTTATCTTCTTTTGATATGTCTCTCAATACCTGCAAGCAAGGTTGTTGGCGTTTTAATAATTCCTTATTATCATAGCAAACCCTTATTTTGGAAGCAACCTCTTTTATAAATGAATTTTTTCAACTTAACCACTCTACAGATACCTCTGTTCACAATAATTGGGATGCTTTTAAGGCTTCCTTTAGGGCTTCTGTCAGAAAGAAAAAGGTATTAAACAGTGCGCATCTCTCAGCTGTTCAAAAGTTAAAGATTTTAGAACATACTTACTTTTCCTCTAAATCCTCCTCAAGCTCAAGCTCTGAATAAAATTGCTACAGTCGACGCTTGTAATATCCTACTTAAAATTAAATCCAAATGCCATGGAGGCCAAAATAACGCGGGTAGAAAGTTGGCCAATTATTTAAAAATCAAATCGGTACGGAAAACTATTGGTCCTAGCTGTTCTGCACAGAATACCAAAATGTTGTCCTCCGACTCTGCAATTGTAAATACATTATGAACTACTATATACAAAAAATACAACTCCTTAGGAGATGATATTAAAACTTTTTGGGGGGAAATCCCTGAACATCCTTCCATTCATGACACTCCCCTATCTAGAAATGATTGATGCTCTTAATTCTTTAAAAAAGGCTAAAGCCAGGGGGGCGTGGCTAGCAGCCGACGATGGCGGCCGCAGCGTAGAGAGGCTCCCGAGTAACGGCGGCTTCCTACGACTATCCGTCACATTAATCCTGAATTTTATAGTGCTGGCGGGAGAGGATCGGACCCGGAGTCTGTGCGGCACCCAACGCTGCAAAATTGGAATCGGTGGCAGCCTGGACGAGCTTCAGCACACGGAGCGGAGACCGGAGGTGCAGAGGGCCTACTGCCAGCCTGGAAGCAGCGGGGTTGCGGAGAGAGGGTGGCCGGACGGAAGTTACCCTGAAGCGGCGGGGGAGCGGCAGGAAGTGTCGGTTACCGGACGCGTAGTCCGAGAGACCCGCAATCGTGCCTCCAATAGTCCCGAAGTAGGTGCAGCCCCCCGCGACGCCTGGAACAGCCATACAACTCCATTTGCTCTGATCGGGGGCGCATTCTGGACTTCTGGCAACGGCAGTGACGCCGCCATTCATTCGCGCCTTGCACAAGCGGCACCCCGGCACCTGACAGAGGCTCTCCCCACAGGACTATACTTGCCTCAGTTCACCGGAGTACTACGTGGGGGGCCGGCGGATCCCTGAAGGTCCCATTCATTACCGTGTTCGGCCCTCTGCGCGCGATCCGCGGGGGAGGCACCGGAAGGAGTAGTGGAACTCCCGGCGGCTAGCGCACAGAGTGGGGTGCTTTGCTCGGGCGCCAGTTATACCCACGGCACGCCACCAGACTTTTTGGAAGCCTCAACAAGGATTTGGGGATCGAGCGACCGCCTTGCTCCTAGTGCCACAGAGGGTAGCACTGCACAGATTGGCTTACCCCTTGCCGACACTCTGCAAAACTTAACCGAGGTGCCCCCTAACTGCTATACGCCTGAGGGGAGGACTCTTCACCCCCTCACTGTGAACTTAACGCTGCGCCCACGACGGGAGTGTTTTGCTGGTGCGGCCGTGGACGGCGCGAACGCTGACATATCGTGGATCTCGGCGCCGCCAACGCCACACATCACCATGTCAAACAGGGGCCCTAAAAATACCTCCACCCAAGCCAAACTGGATAAATTCGCGTATGAGAGGCAAACGCCGCCCCAAGAACAACGCAAGAACGCAGGGAAAGCGGCGGACACGGATGGGGCTAAGAAGGCCACGCTTGAAGATGTCCTGGCGGCATTGGCCCAGGTGCAGACGACGGTCGGGGCAACCGCCACTGAAGTCACCCTGATACGGGCGGACCTCCAAAAAATGAACGAGAGGGTCAAGCAAGTAGAGGTCGTCACCAAATCTTTGGTAGAGGACGTGTCTGAACTGCAAACGGCGATGGAGCGACTTCAAGCCGACAACAAAATACTAAGGGACAAACTGGATGACCAGGAAGGTCGCTCCAGACGCAACAACGTCCGAATTTTAGGCGTGCCGGAATCCGAAGATACGGGGGCGATGGACCTCTACGTGGAGGGCTTGATAAAAACCCGACTTCAACCTAAGGGACTCTCAAACTTCTTTTCGGTGGAAAGGGCCCACCGCATTCCGGGGGGAAAACCGAAGACAGGAGGCCCACCACGGCCGATACTAGCACGACTATTTAACTTCAGGGACCGAGATGCCATTCTACAGGCCGCAAGGGTGGCACCTGCCATTCAAATCCAAAACTCGAGACTTGCATTTTTCCCTGACTACACGGCTGAGGTATCTAGGAAAAGAAAAACGTTCCTGGAAGTTAAAAGAACGTTGAGGGAGAAAGAATTACCGTACTCGATGATCTTCCCAGCACGTTTAAGAGTTGTTGCGTACAAAAAGGTGTGGTTTTTTGACTCCCCCGAGGCTGCCCGGGACTGGCTGGAAGGTTGGCACACGGTGGGCCGGCAACGCAAGAACCACAGACCGGATCACGAACGCAGAGAGGACAGCAGACATGGTTCGCAAACATCTGGTCGAGGTGGGGGGGCAGAGGACTCTCCCTCCCGCGGAACAAGAAGGGCAGACGGAGAGGGGTGACCCTCCCCCCGGGATCTACGCTGACCACAACTGCTGACCATCGACTTCACGTTTCAGTTGCTGCACGAAGACACTGGCATGACCTCCCCTGAGGCACGCAGGGATGCCGCCTGCTCGGGGAGACACTCTCCCCCCTACACGCAAGTACTCTGGTTGTGGGATGGGTTAAGCACTCTGCTCAGTTGGGGAGGCGGGCAGTTGAAAGTCCGTTAGGCAGGGATGCAGGGAGGGGGGGAAGGGAGACGGGTTGTTTTTTTACGGTTACGAAATTGTTTGTTAGGAACACATATGTACGGCCGAGTACTACACCATAGCACTCAAGGGACGTATCGGACCGCTTGACCCAGTTAGGCACGAGAATGGGGGGGAGGAATTGCTTTGTACTATTCCTGCTGGGCCTGTACTCATATAGGCATGAACGATGTTTCCACTGTTATGGGACTCAATACACGCAGACAGGGGCCCCCGTGACATCTTTAGGCTCTTCACTGTGCGGTGGCGCAACTACCGGACCACTGGTACCTCCTGTGTGCTCCATCTCATACCTCATAATCCCCAATGGCTAACAACATAGCACCATTAGGGGGAACGGAATCCACCGATACACAATGCCCAACTCTGTCCTTGATGTCATGGAATGTACGGGGTTTGGGGGACAAGGTTAAACGGGGGTTGGTATTGGCTGCTATTAAGCGACTACGACCTACCGTGGCCCTGCTGCAGGAAACTCACCTGGTAGGGAGGGCTAGAAAAGCTCTGGATAGACGGGGTTACAAAATGTGGGCTCATTCTGACTTCACGTCCGGTTCCAGAGGGTCCGGCATTCTAATAAAAAAGAACTCACGATTCATGCCTCTATCGTCTCAAACAGATGACCAAGGCTGCTTCGCGGCCGTACATGGGCAATGGGAGGGGTCACTTTTCAATCTTGTGTCAGTATATATTCCGCCGGCATTGCATTCGGTACACCTCCCGAGACTAGGGGACTTCCTTCTGACTCTCCCGGAGGGTGAGATTATCCTGGGGGGAGACTTCAACGCAGTCATGGACACGCAACTAGATAAGCACCCCACACCGGCCCTGGCAGGGGGGGACACGTACCTGCGGCGGTTTGCAACGGCCATGGGAATGACTGACGTCTGAAGACACTTGCACCCGGGCGCAAAACAATACACCTTTCTCTCCGCAGTGCATGGAAGCCTATCCCGCATCTACTACTTTTTGTCGATGGGTGATGGCCTTCACCACGTATACAACCTAGTGATACACCCTCGGGGTGTTTCAGACCATTCACCCCTCACACTGAACCTCACCATGCAAACGAGAACACGCAAACGCATCTACCCCATTCATGCATCCTACTTTAAAGTTCCGCAGGTTCGCAAGGCCCTTAAACGTGCCACGAAACATTACTTTCTTGAAAATGTACACTCAGTACGCTCCTCAGCGACACTCTGGGAAGCCTATAAGGCGGTCCTGAGAGGGCAAGCAATTAACACTATAACCGGGTACAAGAGGCAGCAATCCCAGGCATTGGCCGCTTTAGAGGTGGCATTGAGGGAACGGACCACGGCTCATGAGCTACACCCCTCTCCCTCCACCCTACACGCACTCACTCTCCAACAGCAGTTGTATAACGATCACCTACGCGTGGTTGTTAAAGGATACATAACAGATACTCAAAATAGAATTTATGATGTGGGGGACAAAGCAGGGAAAATGCTAGCATGGCTGGATAAGCGTGAGACCAATTCCAGGGGGATACAGCGGCTCAAAGACATGCATGGGGTGCCACATTCAGATCCTAGGCGCATCACAGAGATACTGGCGGCCCATTTCCAACAAGTGTACGCCCCGGAACAGATAGTCACATCTGAAACCGCGAGAGCTCTCTTAGCTCCGATTGAGGTCCAAACACTGTCACCAGAGGCATCGAGTGACTTAGAGGCAGATATCACTGTGGAGGAAATCCAACTGGCCATTCGGGTACTGAACCCAGGCAAGGCGATGGGGCCGAATGGAATACCCATAGAATGGTACCAGGCGATGCCGGAGACCCTCAGTGTACATTTGTTGGGGATGTTCAGAGACAGTCTCGAGAAGGGCTCCCTTCCGCTGGACCAGCGAGTGGCGACTATTGTAACAATCCCCAAGCCGGGTAAGCCGCCGGAGGAATGTTCCTCCTATCGACCCATTTCCCTACTAAACGCGGAAGTGAAAATCCTGGCTAAACTCCTAGCACAAAGGATTCTGCCCCATCTGTCATCGATCATACATCCGGATCAGTCCGGATTTATGCCGCACAGAAACACGGCGTTGAACCTGCGGCGACTACATGGGGTACTGGCTAGAACGGACACCATTAAATCGCCAGCAGTGATTCTAACGCTTGACGCCAAAATGGCATTTGACCTGGTGGAGTGGGAATACTTGTTCGAGACGCTGACACATATGGGATTTGGCCCTCGCTTTCTTGCATGGGTCAAGCTGCTATACACGGACCCAATGGCTCACGTGGTAGCTAATGGCCATATTTCGCATGCATTCCCGTTGGGAAGGGGCACGCGGCAGGGGTGCCCTCTGTCGCCCTTGTTGTTTGCCATCTCTCTGGAACCCCTTGCAACCCTCATACGAGCTTCACCCCTCGTTAAAGGCATAACATGGCCTGGGGGTTGGGAAGATCGGCTGTCCTTATACGCCGATGATATGTTAGTATACCTAACCGACCCCGATGAAGGCATACCAGCGTTGTTGCGCATCTGCGACACACACGGCAGTGTCTCAGGCTATACACTAAACTGGGCCAAGTCTGAAGTGTACGTTCTGCAAGGTCCAGCCCCGAATCTCGACAATGCGTGCCCACTGAAGTTGGCGGGAACGTCCTTTAAATACCTAGGAATACATGTCACTAGGGACCCGGCAGAATTCATGGATAAGAACCTGAATTCACACCTGGGCCGGCTTAAACGAGATGTAGAATTTTGGTCGGGCCTGCCGTTAACGCTCTTGGGCAGGGCGGCACTTTACAAGATGATGGCATTACCGCGGTTTTTATATGTCCTTGAGAACTCACCATATCCTGTGCCACCTAAGTTCTTCCAGAAAGTGGCGGCTCTGGTCTCCAACCTTCTATGGGGTAACCTCCCGGCACGGGTGGCACAGTCCAAGCTACACAGAGACTGGTATAGCGGGGGTCTCGCACTACCAAATCTGAAATTGTACTACTGGGCTGCACACCTCAAGCCAATTAATCAGTGGATCCATGCGCCGCATACTGACCCGGCATTCCATTCGGACAGGACACAACTGGGCATAAATAGTTTGTTAGGTCCATTGTACGATCGCCGCAAGATGCGGGCACTACTAGGCCCCACGAAACTAACAGTTCAAATATGGCACACGGCAACGGAGGCCCTGGGTTGGAAGGGGAAGATAACCAAGATGACTCCACTGTGGGACTCTCAGGCATTGGGCAATCTCAGAAACACCAAGGGGTTCGCACAATGGGACACGATTGGCATCACCACAGTAGGGGATCTGTGGGAGAGGGAGGAGGTAATTCCCTTTGCCCGACTAAAAGAGCTATATGATTTCGGTGACAGGGAACTTTACAGATACATTCAAATCCGCCATGCACTGCTCACAGTCCTACCACCCGGCACACCACTACCGGAGTCTTCTCCTCTGGAAGACCGCCTCCTCACTGAGTACATGCTAGAGAAAGCGACGTCCCTCACATATCGTAAATTGCTTAATAATACCCCAGATCCGACACTCCACCTGAAGGAGAACTGGGAGGGGGACATTCACGATATGGATGAACACGACTGGAATGCGGCACTTGGATCACCTAGGGAAGTGGGCATCTCTGCACGCATGAGACTAATACAATTTAAGATCCTCCACAGGGTTTACTACACAAGGACGGTGCTGCACCGCATACAGCGTGCGCCCCATCCTTACTGTTTGTGCGGAATGCGGAGAGGAGGGCACATTCTTCCACACCATATGGGACTGTCCCAAAATCCAGGAGTACTGGAGACAAATACTCCGCACACTCTCACAAACACTAGACCAATCCCTACTGCCTGACCCGAGGAGGTGCTTACTGAATATATGGGAACCTACTGACCTGTCCAGGTATGAACAACTTTGGGTCACAGCGGGGGTCATGGTGGCGAAACGCGACATAGCACAGCGATGGGGGGCAGCAGACCTGCCGACTAGGTCCCAGTGGTGCAGGACCATGGACAGAGTAATGTTGACCGAGAGAGCAATATATTCCAGCCGAGCCTGCCCGGGGAAATGGAACAAGATTTGGTTAAAGTGGAATGTATTTAGAGGGGATATTTGTGAGCCCTTGCCCGAGGATGACCAGGAAGATTCCGACGACGGAAGTGATGAGGGTTGAGAATAGTGGGGGTGGAGGGCTAGAGACACGTGAAGGTTTCCTGCAGGGTATACCATGATGGGTCAGGCAATGAGGGAGAATGTATTGAATACTGGACACATTTAGGCACTGGGAAATGTGGTTCGACTTACTGTCCTCCAAAACGACGCTTCTAGCTTGAACTGTATTGTTTTGTAGCAGACCGTACTGTCATTCCTAACAGGTTAATGTTACTAGTTTGTTGTTTTACAAACAGAAAAAGCGAAAAATACCATCAAAACCGCATTTTCCGAATGTTTTATTTGCTAGTACTGCACTTTTCTTACACAGCATGTTTCGGTAAACACTATTATGATTTTTGCTTAAATACTCGTTCTGCTGTTGTATGCTGTGAGTAACGATCTTACAATGGCGGCCGGCCCGCAGGGTTGTAGGCATTCCGCTGTGTAATATGCAAAGTGCAATAAAGGTTTTGGGAAAAATAAAAAAAAAATAAAAAAAAAGGCTAAAGCCCCTGGCCCAGATGGATTTTCTGCTGAACTCCTTTCGTCCTTCTCCTCTTTTTTTGCTCCTAAATTATTAGAGCATTTTAACTCATTTTTGTCTAGCTCTAAAGTTAGTGGAAGCCCTCATTGTCATTATTCCCAAACCAGACAAAGACCCTACCCTTTGTAAAAACTACCGATCCATCTCGCTAATCAACTTTGATTGTATAATTTTTGTAAAAATCTTAGCATCTCGTCTGGAGAATATCATTCCACTCCTTATTACTCCAGACCAAGCTGGTTTTATTAAGGGCAGACTTGCATCTGACAATGCCAGAATGTTTTTCAACATCCTTGCCCTTGGGAAAACACTCCTCTCCTCTAGCAGCCTAGTCACTTGATGCTGAAAAAGCTTTTGACCGTATAAATTGCCAATTTATGTTTTCTACTCTTCGCTGGTTTGGTTTTGGTCATAAGTTTATCCCTTATATCAAATTGCTATATATTGAACCACATGCTTGTGTGTTTCTTAGTGGTCATTTTCCCCTTATTTTACACTACACAGGGGCACTAAACAGGGCTTTCCCCTTTCTCTGTTACTGTTTCCCCTCTGTTTAGAACCTTTTCTTGAACGTATCAGGCATAACCCCGATATTACTGGTTTTAAACTCAATTCTCATGAAATTAAACTCTCTGCATAACAGATGATATCCTAATTTATATGTCCAACCCTTATGCTTCTCTAGATCCTTTTATATGAGAGATTGTTTTGTATTCCAATGTTTCTGGGTATAAGTAAAATTTCTCTAAAACTGAGATTTTACCGCTAAATTCCTCTTGTTAGTGTTACATGTTTCATAAGACTAATTTTACTTGGTATCCCCAAAACATGAAATACCTTGGAGTATGGTTCTCCTCCAAAATACCTGATACACTAGTTCATAATTTCACTACTTTAAAACTTCATAAGGTATTATCTTCCTAGTCTCCATTATTTTTATCCTGGTGGTATAGGTTGGACACCATTAAAATGATGATTGCCCCTCATGTTCTTTTTATGCTTTCGATGTTACCCTTTAAAATACCTAACTATTATTTTTCCCAGATTACTTCTATTTGTACTAAATTCCTTTGGAACAATAAACGTGTTCGTATTGCTTTATCTAACTCAATTGGACCACAGACGGAAGGCGGTGTTTGTTTTCCTGACTTTAAGTTATATCAAACTGCCTTCTTAATTTGACAATTCTATGCTATGTCTAAGGAATATCATGATTCTCCTATACCAACATGGGTTGTTTTTAAACGTTCTTTATTACATAACTTTTCTTTTCAGGATGTTGTTTTTATGTCTAATTGTACCTTCATTTCTAACACAATTTTAAAGTACTCCCATCAGTTATTACTCCCTCATTTCGTCATAAAATTGACCCCTCTATTTCTCCCTTATGTTGGTCATGTCTCTCCCCTGATGGTACTTTGATGCACCTACTTTATTATTGTCCTAAAGTGAATGAATTTTAGAAAGCTATATGATCTACATGTTTATAGATTTTCTCATGCAATATTCCATTCTCTATTTAAAATATTTTTTGGGGGGCTCTATCTGCTGATTTTGATCATCTTTCTTCAAAAACGTTTTTGTTTTATTGCGCTTGCATTTAAAGTTATACTAACTTGTTGGAAAGATAATTCTAAACTATCTTTCTTGGTTTGGTGGAACTTAATTTATGATGAACATAGAATATCTTCTGTCTTTTTCATTATCTTAAAAGATAAAATAAGATTACCTTTTACCACTTTTCTATCCTCACACTCATCATTCTCCTAAAAGTCATGGATATCTTCATGTCTCCTCTCCTTTCTTTCCCTCTCTCTCCTTTCTCCACTTTTATATAAAATTCAGGTAATATGTAATTATTATTAATGTATTTCATTTTTTGTTTTCTCTTCTTAGTACTAGATTTGCTTTGCACTTTTCCTATGTTATTAAGAGAGTTCTTGTTTAAATGAATTTATTAACTCTGCAATCTGTTTAACTTGTTACATCTCTTTTAACCATTGTATTGTTTAATATCTCCTCATTCTTAATAAAAAGTATATTTTTTAAAACAATACAGCTCGATATATTTGCAGTTTAAGTAATGGTCTCGTCTTACTTTTATCTTTAGGGTTTCCACAAGATCTATGTGGCAGGGAATATATTTGAAATTAAGAGTACGTCAGTTTAGAAAAATGCTTCACAAATGATTAATAAATTGTATTATTTACATAATCGTGTAGAGCTCTCAGTTGCAAGAATCTCATCATCAATCAATACTTTTCAAATGCAAATGCAGCAGAGCATGGATCTCTTTAATTGAAGGTGACAAAATGGGAGTAGGTCTACAGCCCTTGCCCACACAATTACAGATCCTTTCTTACAATGCAGAGAAATGGTAGTTTTCTCAAATTCAATAATTAGCTGGAGTGAATTTGTACTGGTATCTGCATTCCTAAAAGCTCCTGGCAAAGTATGCTAAAAGAAAATATAACTTAGAAATTGTTGGTGGACTTGGTGCGTGATGTTCCATTGAGCAACAACATTTTGTACTACAACATGACATATGAGAGCATGCCTACCTTTCTTGAATAGGCTCCATTAGCAGAATTAATCTGTACCATCAAGTAAACATATTATGAAAAGGATTTAGAAGATGAAGTCTGTATGTATGTGGCAAACTTGAAAGTAATGCACATCAAAATATTGCATAGTTGATACTTTAGAGATAGGCCAGTTTTTTCTCTTTGGGATAATGTTACAATCCGCAAAACAGCCTGGCCTTTATGCAATGTCATACCACAAAACACATATTAAAGTTCATAGCTGAAGTGGGCTAACCCAAAGCCACCTCTGTATCTCTTCCTATTACATTTTTGGGAAATATTGTGAAATGAGATGATGCAGCCAGATCAATAAAGTTGCTTAAACATTTGAGCACCTTGGGCAGATTTTCCAAAATTACACAAACCAAACGACAGCACCCAAAGTTGCTGTACTGCATTGTGCGACAGGGAAGGAGCAGGGAATTGCCATATCTTCAGAGATATGGCTCTCTCCCCCCCTCTTCCTGAGCGGGGGCACATTTCAGCTTCTGAGTGCCACGCACACACCTTGGCGCCACAGCACTAGGGTGTGTGTGTGTGAGTCTAGCATAGGTTTGTACAGGAAGGGAACCCTTTATGAATAAAATACCATACCTAGACAAGTTTAAAAGCTTTTCCCACTTTGTACAAAGTCAGGAAAAAAGGAGAAAAATAATTCACTTTTTAGCGCCTCCTTTGAAGTGGCCTTAACTTTTGGCACAAAATCCTGTCTACAATTCCTTGCAGATAGGGTTTTGCGTCAAAAGACATAGATGGTTGATTGGGAACTCTGGTGCACCACCCATGTAATGCCGCTTTGGTGCTAAATAACACAAAGCAGTGCTTTGCACTACTTTGACCTACTTTAGGGTATTTTCCAGCTCAAAACAAGTTTTGTGCTGGAAAGTAAATTACCCAAAAACATTTTGGGAGGGTTAGTGTCACTTTTGTGATGCTAACCCAGTGGAATATGTTTAAACATCTACCCCCTTGATTGCAAATCGACTCACAACAGAAAAACTGCGGGGCATATTATCAACAACTAGCGATATTTATCGGTAAGTGAGCTTAGAGACATTTTTTTTATCGCTGCGCACCTCCGGATTTTATCGCAGAGATAACGTGCTATTTGCAACGTTTATCTCCAATGCAATAAAATATCCGGCGATAGCGGCAAAATGCGTGAAAATTGCTGGAAATTTAGCGATATTCACGCATTATCGCTAATAGGGACTTAACCTGAATATCCACCTCCCATTGGATAGACAGGCTAAGAAGTGGTCTGAGCAGGTGATAGGTTTTGGTGATATCGCACTTTACGCGAATTTTTTCCTCGCTACGCCTGCGTTGATAATAGGCGATAGCGATGTTAGCGACTGCTTTCAGTCGCTAACAGGTTGGGTACGCCCACTTTGCATATCATTAGCGATAAATATCGCTATCATGCAAAGCGGGCCCCAAACCGCTCGCTATCGCCTAATAGCTGTCGCTAACTGCTGTTAGCGACAGCTTGCTAATAGGGCGATAAAATTATCGCCGCTTTGCGGCTGACAACGGTCACTAAAGTGGCAATAATCTCATTTCACCTGCCTTCATAATATGCCCCTGCATTCTCCTAAGAAGTAGAACTGAAAGAGCAAGCTCACAGCAGACCACGATATAGGATCTTACTATACACACCTTATTAAACAAAGGTCTCACACAAAATGCAAAATGACAATGGAAATAAGAAAAACATTGGTGGAATTTATATACTTTTTAATGATTAACATATCCATTGGGTTTGTTCGATAACCATTAGTATAAACCTGGATAAGCGGAATAACTGGTACCTTTGCAAAGTAGCAAAACAATGCAGATTGGCACAACACAGTGCATGCTATTCACAGATCAAAAGGTGTTACGCAATGGAAAGGAGAATTTTTCACCTTACTTTAGTTAGGCAGGACGTCAAAAATACCTATATGTTGGAATCAAACCCTGATCAATTAGTATAGACAAATTGCGCTTTGTGTCAAAATGTATGCCTGTTTGAAGAAAGCGCAAACAAGGTGAAATGTATTCATTTCTCATAAAAACTGGCATTTTCCACAGAAATTGACACATTGCACGTGCGATGAAATGAACACCACACATACAATGTATGGGAATTCTCTTCACTTATCTACGTTGTTTGGAATTTGTACTGGAAAAGTGTTAAACCAGTACAAATTCTATGCTAGACAACACACCTGCAATCTATGCACTAAATTGCGAGACTCTGTGTCACTTAAGGATGCACTGTCTGAGCGCAGGACAGGGGACGATGCTAGGAGGATACCACTCACAGTAGGCATAGCTCAGCTCAGTGGTATCCCCCTTGTGCAATTCAGCATAGTAAATGTGTGTGATGCATTGTGTTGCATGAAAAAAATCGTAAATCCGGGCCTAAGGGTCATCAATGTTGTTAAATTAGGGCTTCTGATATTTCATTGAGGATCGAAGAACTTGCTAAAAGCAAATTCAGGGCAATACTAAATAAATGAGAAACAGTTCAAAAAGCAGTCCATAATATTCGTCAGGAACATATATCAAAGGGACATATTTACAAGGAATTGGCGTTGGTGAGGTCACAAATAATGTTGCTGTGCTGCTCTACGCAAAATCAAAAGGACAGGAATGCACCATATTTACAAGATATGGTGCATTCCTGTCCTTTCAGTCGATGCACATTTTGCAGCGATGCACCAATGCAGGCAGATTTGCCCCATGCTGCAAGGGTATGTGTGTTGTTGGCCCGATTGTTTTTATTCAGGAAGAGGCACCTTCCTACACAAAAAGAGTCACAAGAGACGTTTTCCTCTTTCTATGTGTGCTGCAGAATGCAGTATATGTGGAAAGAGGAAAATCGAGGAGAAATGAGAATGTTTCTCCTAGTTATTCTTGCTCTAAGGCGGCACAAGGTTTTGCCATTGTCCCAGGTTTACCAGATGTTGTAAGTCTAGGGCAGCGTCACATTCCATGTATGTTGAGTGGGAACACCCACAGCAACACCCTTGGAACGCCTCTTTCATGCAGAGTAAGGCAAGGCAGTGACTTGCCCTGCCTCGCCTTATTCCATATAGGCAAGGCTATGAAAAGCCATGCAGTGAGCCTTGCCTTGTAGATATGGCTAACCCCTGTGTGCCGCCGGAACGTCACAAACAGTGACGTTCCGGTGGTGAACAGGGCTTGTAAATATACCCCAAACTTTTTATAATAAAGCTTATAAGCATCTGGTACTATATAATCTGCAGGATGATAACTCTACCCCTACATTAAAATAGTTTGTATCAAAAGCATGCACCGTTTTGACAAATTTCATCAGTATAGCGGTTATCTATTCTGACTGAAAAGATACATACTGCACATGAAACATGTTCAAATAAATGTGACAAAGCCAATTGAAAAGATTCAGTAAAATATTCTGTTGATGTAGTGGATTAATACCTGATTACAACGGGGGAGATAATCAGGCTTCCGTTGCAAGCTCCATTTTTGGAGCAGAAGGCAACAATATCCGCATGTTAAGCCCATTTTGAATGGCATAAATTGTAATGTTAGATAATTATTGCACATGGTAAATACTGAACCACGGATTTTGTATTTCACCAGGTGTGATAAATATCGCAACCCACAAAGGTGCACTTGTAATAATGACCTTGGTGGAAATTCACAGGCTGTGAGAGCTCTGCACCACATCGGCACCATGATAAGTGGTACCTGCATAACGCATGGCTGTCATACGGATTTTTGAGGCCACACAAAATCACCCTGTTTGGCTTTGAGTGATCTCATAAATCATGAGTAAGGTGACACAGTGCAAATCGCTGCATCACCTTACTCTGTGCCCGGGAGACGTTCTGTGGACGTAGCAGTGGATTTTCCCACACAACGCTCACGGAATTTGACGACGCCCGGATTTGCAAAGTGATGTAAACCTGAAGAAGCACCAAATCAATATGCCTCTTGAGGTGAGGTGTAACAAGGAGAAATATGTTTATTCGTCCTCGTGTTTGTTCTCTTTCTATATGTGCTGCATTCTCCAGAACACATAGAAAGAAAAAAAAAAACAGAAGATTGTTTTTGTGCAGGAAGGTGCCCCTTCCTGCACAAAAACAATCCTGCACGCAATGGATGCACCCTTGCACCATGGTGCAACGTGCCTACATTGGAGCTAGGCTGCCAAAATGGCACCAGCGCAGACAGGAAGGACAGGAATACACCATATTGCTCAAGTGCAGTGTATTGCTGCCCTTTCACTTTGGCTTAGGGCAGCACAACAAGATGACTTGCTCTGCTACCCTACACCAAAATGCCATAAATTAGACCCTCAGGCCCAAAATAAGTTAGGTATGTAATAATGATTTGTGTGTTACATATCTTATTATTTCATGAATGCTGTCAGACCATATCCAGTACTTTCCTTTTCCTCGAGAAGCTGAAATCTGCTCCGCGATTGGCTGTCTCAGATGAATATTTAATTGGAGGTTGCTACATTTCCTTTCAATTCCTGACATATTGAGCTGTAATTTAGATACTCAGGTCTTGCAATGAGAAGGACAGGTTAAAAATGGGTCTTCAATTTTGTCTTTGCCTTGGCAACTCATTCCTTGTGATTGATGTCTTCTGTCTTCGGTCTTCTTCAGGATAGTGTAATAGGAAACCATTTATATCCGAGAATTGTGATCAGCTACAGCAGCAACGGCCAATTAGTGCTGCCATGCCTAAGATCTCATAGGCTGCACTGAAGGGAATATTCACTCTGAATATAAAAGAGCTGCAGCCCTTAGCGCTGCACAGCATGCGCGGCAATTTCACTGTCAATTCTTAAGAGCCAAGGAAAATTATCTTCTGAAAATAAGGTGACATCTTGTTAGCCTCCCCTTATTAAAAATGAAATATATGTACGTGCAAACACTATCATTTTTGTCCGCACTGCAAATATATATATATTTTTATTTTAAGTGAATTTTATTCTTTAACAAATATGTTTACAATAATCACATACTACATGGTGATCCGCTGAGGCATTATATTGTACCTTAAGTGGCTCATCTTTGAACAAGTATCTGGCATGAACATCTGAATAATTTCTTAATGGGTTTCTGCAGTGTTTTATTTTGTAAAATTATAAGTGCCAGGGATCATGATATTTATCCGGATGCCACCTGCAGCCAAATACCAGTACCAACAACGTCGGCTTCCCAGTCCTACAAATGTGGCAGGTTGGACTATACTAGGTGACCCAAAGCTGTAAGAATGGCCTGAGCACCCTGGTATGGATTTTTTACATCATGTCCTAAATTACCAAACACTTTGCCAATATGTTTTTTTAAATATGGACTGACAGCACCATCATGGAGATGTGCCGATGCAACGAAGTAAGATCTGGTGCAAACACCAACACCAATTAAGCACTGGGGGGCATATTATCAAGGACGGGCGATACATTATCGACGCTTTTATCAGCAGGAAACTGCCGATAAAATGGCGATAATGGGCTTGATAATATGCTCTATGAATTCCAATGGAAGCCCATGTTAGATGTGAAGACATCTAACATGGGCTTCTATTGGAATTCTATAGGGCATATTATCAAGCCCATTATCGCCGCTTTATCGGCAGTTTCCTGCCGATAAAAGCGGCGATAATGTATCGCCCGGTCTTGGTAATATGCCCCCGGATTCTTGCAAACTTATGATCTAGTGTTGGTCCAGGATCACAAGATGCCCTGATTTCCGTATAGTGTATATGCTGACCGAGAGACATTGGGCTCTAACGCATCAGCATATCCGCAAGCATTAAATGTTACACACAGAAAAGTATGTGATAAAAGTCAAAATTAGTATGTGTATATAATGGATGTGACATTTTGTGCCTAGGGTTTCCTCTATAATGTGTTAAGAAGCAAGGAATTTTGCATGAAATCCTATGCATGTGGAACACAGAGAGCACAAAATATGAAGCTGAGTGAAATATTCTGCCAGAAATATGTTTACATACTATTCTGCTATGCTAATGCATGTGATGTTACAAAACAAATGGACATCAGCCACATGGTACACTAGCCACGTTCTCCAGAAAGCATTCACACAACCTAACACATAAATAACTGCAAATGCTCAAACCTCGCCATCGTCTTCTTCAGCAGCATTGCATCACAGATGAAGTCCATACCAATGAGAAACAGAAAGACAATTTGGGCATACATGTTGTTGACTACCATTGGGCACTCTTCGTCTGCCTCTACTCAGACGAGCAAGCCATCTGGTTATAGCATGCTGGCAAGTGGTGGAAGTCCTTGTAAACTTGGGTTTAGTGGCTGCTAAGGACTAACGAGTTGTCTGGGACTGGGGTGACTTTACCATTTTCGTGTGGCAAATTCATCACAGAAGAAGTGTAATAACCCTGTGGGATGGGGAATTAACATGTGGGGCTGATTTTCCGACCGTGTAACTACATGGAATTCATCATTCCATAAGTTGGTTTCTACATACATTTATTGTCTGCTCCGTACAGGGGTAAAGTACATAATGAGAGGGGTCCCGGTACATAGTATTTAGTTCAAAAAGGAAAAATGTATATATACATATATATAATTACACAAGAATATGTATTTGGTGAGCACACTGTTATTTAATCACAATGCGTTTGGAGAGGCAGTGCATCATATCAGTATCACATTTCATATGAAATAACATTAGTGCCCCAGGGTGTGAGAGAGTGGGAAAAAGTGCATGTGAGGCGGGATATGTGCAGGATAAATACGATTAAAAAAAAGGCTGGTGGTCAGCTTCACAACAAAAGTTCCTTAGTGGCTGCAATGTAGAGCCGGTTGCGAGAGGAACAACCAATGTTCTAAATACACTTAGGCAAAACCATGCTCAATGCGCTTCTATAAATGTCCTCAGTGTGGATGGCGCAGGCTGGTGGGGGAAAATGTTGTCGACGTTTCGACGCCAAACGTGGTGTTAGGTGTCGGTGGAACCTTAAGACGGGGTCTTCATCAGGACAGTGGTGGTGTGTGGGGGGGCAGGGTAACCGTGGAGAAAGCATCAATGGGTTGGGCTATCCGGCTCCAAAACAGGGAGAGTCAAGGTGGATAATTCGTGCAGAGTCGAGATCATGGAGGTACAATGAATGTTACCAAAAGACCAGGGCTGCCACATAGGTCAGTCGTTTATTCTGTTCAAAATGTAGCCCTGTAATCAGAGACGGAGTGGGGACATCAAGAAAAGCCGCTGCTGCGGTCGGCGATGTCTGTTAAGTCGGCCGCCAACAGACAATGGAAGGGTCCTGTGGTTTTGCTGAAGGAATCTGCGAGGGGTAAAAGCATTCAGGGGCCAGGTAGTGGAATAGGAGTGAAGAAGAGGGGGTCGGAGTAGGGAAGGGAAGGGGAAGATTTGTTCTAATGTAAGAAGCAATGTATGCTTCTCAAGTTAGGAATAAAGCATAATGAGCTAATTGAGACCTTGCAGCTGCTGCAGTCAAAGTCTCATGCAACGCGAAAAATTGTGCTTGGTTCTCCTGAGAAAAAGCCAAACAATTTATAATCAGATGTAGCGAAATTAACACATAAACTCTTGTGTTCATTTTGCTTTGCCTAGGTTATAATCAGTAATCAATGCCAAACACTTCAATCACGTTATTAGCCAGACCTACATCAAACAAACTTTATGTACAACAATAATCAATGTTCCCTATTGATATAGTTCCCAGAGAACTAAATCAGTACAGTGTGTCCCAGTGAGCTATCAAGAGGAGGTGACCGTGAAGTGATGGGACTCTAGACTTTATTTCAATGTTGGGTGGACTTGCGTCCGCCCAACGCCGTATCGGTATGAGAAAAGCCCGATCATCGGTCCATGGTTTCCCGTACCTTATTACGATGGTGTGGTTGCATACTCCCATGTCCCTATGGGGGCTTGTTTTGTGGCCATAAATGGGCTGTAGCACAAGCTCCTATAGAGAAATGGGAGAATCTGTTCTTCCCTGCATCGCGTGGCAGGCATCTCAGGATGCCTGCCACACGGTGCAGGGATTAACAGGCGGGCACCATCGGTGCCCTCTCTGCCCCCAAACGGAAGCCCCAGGATGAAGGGGTCCCCAATGTTGCTTTCCAAAAGGCTTTCCATGTCAGAAAATCTGACATCGAAAACCTTTTGGAAACCGAAATCATAATCGCTGTGGCGGAAACGCCATCCATGGTGATCAGCCCATTGGCCGATGGGCTCATCCGGCAGGTTCCAATTTCGACCGCCTTGATTGTAATGCGGCAGTCGAAACTGAAACCACGATGAGACTTAGAAAGCCTTTGATCCTCATCGTAATCTGGCCAAATGTCTGCAAGGAAAATTACAAAACATCTTGCTTCTACTTCACAAAGATAATAGGGCTAAAGTAAGGTTCGGATCAAAAGGGGATTGTACAGCAGAATTCTCTTTAAATACAGGAGTTAGTCAAGGCTGCATACTCGCACCAGTATTCCTCAGTGTTTTTATAAACGATGTGGGCAATGTGTCTGCTTTAAATCTGGTACACCGTCATTCAGTGTACACCCAATTCCTGTACTATTATTTGCGGATGATGCTGTTTTGTTGGCTCCTATGCAATTGACTATGCACAAACTATTAGCTTGCTTCGAACAATTTGTACTCAAAGGAAGCTGATGATAAACACCATTAAAACAGAATGTATTATTTTAAGGCTGTGTGCTCCCCTGAAGTCAACATTCCAAATCTATTGCACTGGAATAGAAAGAGTCAACTGCTACTATCTTTTGGGTGTTCAACTTGATCCCAAATTTTTATGAATTGACCAAATAAAAAAAGCTATTTGCCCTACGTCAATTGGGTAGTGCTGTACTATGCTCTCTAGAAAATGCAGCAATAAGCGAATGGGATTGACTCTTACTGTATATAAAATGAAAGCTATGGCCCCTTTCTCTATGGTGCTCAGTTTGGGGGCGAAATCCCTGGGTCTAGAAGCAACAAAGAACTTAGAGCGTATACTTCACATTAGGCCGAGATCCCCAATGTACATACACGGAGCAGAAAAAGGCATGCAAAAATTAAAGAGATCATAGCTCCTAAACCTGTGGTAAAACTCACATCTAATAATTAGGAAATAGGGGGGAACATCAAGCACTTATTGCTACCTTGGTTCGAGCATGTAAGTAAAATAGTTCTGGTAATAGGTTGCCAGGAGGCATGATATGAACCGGAGTCCATGAAGTCTTCGATTCATCAAGGAACAGTACTGGCGTTTGGTACAAAAGAGAAACGCTGCACATCAAGGCAGGTTATGAACACAATTTTTTAGGATATATTTGGACCATATCTTTCTGAAGGTTAAAAGATCCCTATATGTGAAATTCCATCTAGAAACTCTCCCCGTCCGATTGCACACTAAACATTGATCGAAAACCTCGAACACTTCCAGATTGTGCAATAGTGAGGAGGGAAAAGAGGAATCTGTTATACACTTTGGGGCAGATGTATGACTCACCAATTTGCGACTAGCAATTTGCGTTGCATTTGCAACTCACAATTTGCGACTCGCAAATTGGGATGTACAACATTGTTTGCGTTTCCTAATGGGGTCGCAAATTGCATCCCTCATTAATATTAATGAGGCAGGCGCAATTTGCGACCCCATTAGGAATGGCTAGCACTCACAGGGGTGTTGGCCTACTGGGGTCAGCAGACCACCATGTCTGTGACTACTTTTAAATAAAGCAGTTTCTTTTTTTTAATGCAGCCCGTTTCCCTTAAAGGAAAATGGGATGCATTTGACCCATTCACAAAAGGTCCTTCCCGTTTGCAAATGGTTTACCCCCTACTTGAAGTAGGTGGTAAAATGTGAGTGTTTTGCGACCGCAATTGCGGTCGCAAAACATACAAACATACAAATGCGAGTAGCTATTTGGAAGGGACGCCCCTGAACGGCCCTTCCTCATAGCGAGTCATAAACCTAATTTTGCGAATCGATAAAATGTACTTATTTGCAAAATGAGGTTTGTACATGGCCGTGCCATAAATTGCAGTCGCAAATGGGCCGATTACCCATTTGCAACGGCAATTTAGGGTCGTACGTCTGACCCTTTGTGTTGCTTTGTGCAAAAGCAATCTCTGTGGATCTTTTTTACCCACAACCCTTCTTTATTGAGCATAATATGAGACGTTGCAGGCAGGTATTGCTCTTTTGCTATTGTTGATTCAAAGGCAATTTACTTGCCTGTTGCATCTTATATATTCGCTGCATGGAAAATTACGAGAGCCATGAATCTGTAGTTTTAAGAATAGTAGTTTCTGTTGAGTAAATAAAATTGCATTTCCCTTTGAATGCATTTTAGCTTACTTTTGTAATGTTTTCTATTGCGTGGCTTTTAAACAGACTTAATAAAAAAAATACTCTTTAAAAATAGACAATACCCTGTGTGTGTTTGTAACGTACAAAAAACATATTAATATTTTCAACTTGTTAGAGCAATGTTACAATGCAGTTTGTTTGTTGTACATGTCGATGACATTGTGACCCTCAGCAGGACACAGGGCTCTCATCAGGAGCAACAGAATATTGGGGTGTCTAGGAATAAGGAATGGGATTGGTCCAGAGAAAAGGGTGACTCACTTGATAGGCCTCTCCTGTGTTGAGTAAGCAGTTACGTAATCAGAGTAACCAGTCACTGTCAGTTCCAGATCTAGTGGGACATTCTTCCTGCATTGTAGCTACTGTTTCCTGGCCTCCTGTAGAAGAGGCTAAGGTTCCTTCTCATCCAGTCATATCACTACTTGAGGGTCATTGCATGCGCTGAGTAAGTATCTGTTTTCTCCACCCGGGAGATCATTAGCACATTGTGGCCCTTTTTTTCTGGAGCAACACCATTCCTCACTTATTGGCCAGAATAGATGTACCATTATACCCTTTGTACTGATGAGATCCTGTATCTTGCTGATAGTTGAAACGTCATCGACATGTATAAAAAATAAACTGCATTGCAACATTGGTCTATCAAGTTGAAAATATATTTGTTGTTTGTTATAAACACACACAGAGTCATATGACGTCACGGTCACCTCTTCTTGATACTCATGGTCCTGTATTTCTAGCTCACTGAGACACACTGCACTAATGTATTTGTCTGGAAATTGCATCAATATGGAAAATTGAAAATTGTTGTACATACATACATTTTGTTTGGATACGGTCTAGCCAGTAACTTGAAGGAATATAATGGCATTTATTACAGGCAGGCATCTTGGCTAATAATTGTAATATGATTTGAATTAAACCAATGAGAGCTATTGTATATGTAGAGTTGTTGATATCCCAGGTTCCCATGAGTATAAGGGTAGCTCTTGTTCTAAAGTTGCTAGGTTATAAGCAGAGCCAATGAATAACGTGGCATGATAACTCTATAACTTGCAGAGAATGAGCCTTGTAGGTCCCAGTGTGGGAAAATGCATTTAAGACTCACTCAATAACTTACCCTCTTCTTTCACTTGTGGTATAGGGCGATACTTAGTAGAAGCCAAGAAGTCTCGCAACATTACAAATGGATAATGAAATCCCTTTCCAGCAATCATGCCCTTGATAATGTAAGAGATGAGCGATGATTCAGAATAAACTGTATGTGCAAAGACGTTGCACTCCTAGACTTGGTGAGATTAGCGCTGTCAAAGTTTGAGGTTAAGCAGAGTTGCGTATACCACATGGAGTATTTATCTATCAAGCTGCTCCACTCCTCCTGCCCTAATGCATTCATAGGAAGGATCCAGGTCTCACCTGCAGCACAGCTTTAATGGTTGTATGTAAGTGCTGATGAATTTTGATAATAACATCTGCGCTTAGTGCTTGGGAACTAATATTAATAATAATAATAATAATAATAATAATAATAAAGCAATTTATAAAGCGAATGGCTGATCCAGCAGAAGCGTCCCAGCAATCACCAGGTCAAAACTACCAGAGTGAACATGGCTAATAGAGGGAGACAGAACTACCTATAAAACACAAGTTTTAAGATTTTTTGCAAAATGAGAGCTCTGTCTTAGACTGTTGAAGATCCAAGGGGAGGGGGTTCCATAGCTTGGAGGCAAGAACCCTAAAGGAACTGCTCCCAGTGCGGAACGTCTTGAAAACGGGGACCTTTGCCATGAAGGATCCTGCAGATCTTAGACACCTAAATGGAAGATAAGGTTTGCTCAAGGGTTGAAGATAGTTTGTTCCAGTTTTGTTGAAGGCCCTGTAGAAATAACACAGGACCTTGAATGATACACAATTTCCCACCAGAAGCGAATGGAATTTGTGCAGGGCCACGCCCATCGAGGCTGATCTAGGGAGATTCAGCAACAGGCAAGTAATAGAGCTTTGAACATGTTGGCTTCTCCTCAGCCTTGTCTGGGAGACTCCTAGATACAAATCATTACAGGAATCAATTCTAAGGAACATTTGCAGTCTGGATAACTGTTTTCCTCGCGGCCTCCGGTAGAAGCCAGATGATCTTTTTTAGTGATTTTAGCATCCCAAAGCACATGTCAGCTAAGGCAGTGAACTGCTCCCAAATGTCAGTTACGCATCAAACAGAATGGTCTTCACTACGGGCTTTCGCTCAGCAATGGAACCAAGTGATAGCGACCACCAGTCGGGAGTCTAGATGGATATCTGACGCCCATTGATCATGACCTCTCTTTTGCCAGCATTTAATTTCAGGCAATTGAGGTCCATCTAGAGGGCCACCTCAGACAGAAAAGTGTCAACAGCCGAAGCCACATTCTGGAACAGGGCAATGATGATCTGAGTATCAGCGGCGTAGGACAGGATGCCAAAGCAATGCGGCTCGATGATATCAATTAGGGGGCGCATGTGAAGATTAGATAAGGTAGGAATCAAAGAAAACCCCTGTGGCACTCCCTGTTGCAGTGGTACGACTTTGGATTTATTTGGTTTCTGCAGGACCTGAAATTAATTAATATTATTTGTTGTTAACTTCAATCACTGAACAAGAGAAATGAGAAAAATGTGATTGAAAAAAGCACAATTGTCGCTTTATTGCTGCTATTCATGAAAAGTGTTACAGGACAACAGTTTTTTTTGCTGTTGGTATTTTCGACTCCCAGGGAACCCCACGCCTCCTGGGGGAGAGTGGTTGCATGCACTGTAGTAAAAAAGCTGCCATTTGATTCTAGAGGTGTGCACTCACGAACAATCCAGAAAAAAACTTAAGTAGTTGAGAATTTGTTCAAGACACAAGTAATGATCTTCGGAAAGATGCTGATTGGGGGTAGTGAATATTGGGGACTTGGTAAGTTAAAAGAAATCATAGAGTACTGTTATTTGAGTCTATTTAGTGACAACTTCCTTTCACGGTGCCAGTTTGTACAAACAAGAGGAGAGCTTCTATGAAAGCTGTGCAAGGTCTGTACCTATGTAGGTGCTAATATGGGGACTAAGGATAGTTCCAGTAATGCATGCATTCCCAACAGAAATAGTACCACCTTTGACCTAAGGCTGACATGCTAGTGTCTATGAAATGGTTCATGAGTACATTTGAAGCCACACAGGAGTAAGTGTTTAGAAAGCAAACTCAGAAGCTATTAGATGTGAATAGTGGGATTTATGCCATTGATTGCTGTTGAATAAATCTATAGTTTATTTGAAATGAGAAATATTAAAATAAAATGTGCATATGTAAGATGTAAATCTAGTAAGGACAATTCCTGGGCACTCTAATATGCACGGAAGTGCGTGATTCAAGTTAACTCTCCTTCGAAAAAAATGTCTGTAGTCATAGGAGTTCAAAGGTTTACTTCGAAGAAATTATTATCCATAGTAGCGATACAGTTCAATTTTTCAAACAAAATCCATATTCCTTCATATGGTAATGTTGTGATTCAAAACATAGGTCAAAGGGTCATGCTGGTAATTTTAACTCCGTGGGTTAAATGATCCCCGATGCATTTCGTGCATAGGTTGCACTTCTTCAGGGGGAATCAGCGATAGGTGTAAAGAATCATAACGAGATTTAAACGGAAAAGCTCCGGTTCGAGGTACACGAAACCCGGAAGGAATATGGATTTTGTTTGAAAAATTGAACTGTATCGCTACTATGGATAATAATTTCTTCGAAGTAAACCTTTGAACTCCTATGACTACAGACATTTTTTTCGAAGGAGAGTTAACTTGAATCACGCACTTCCGTGCATATTAGAGTGCCCAGGAATTGTCCTTACTAGATGTAAGGCGTACTTTGCTCTTAGATTTGCAACACCTTTTGGACCCAGAAGGTGTTTTCCTGCGCACCTATTACCATTGAAAAATATCTACCTCTGGATAACACTTTCTACCTTGGAGTGCAGCGGTCCAATCATATTCATATGCAGGATGTACAATCATTCATTATGCATAATCATTGCAATTTAATGTATCTCATGTTCAGTAAACATGCCCTCATTACAACTTTTTCCATGTGTAAATTTGCTTCTAAAAAGGTTTGTATATTGGTTTCATTCTATTTCGAACAGGACTCTCTGCATGCCAGATTTGTCCCTTCTCTCTGGGTGCCAAAAGGCTGGAACATTCAATTCAGTCAAGTGTAGAGAATTAGCCATTGCATTCCTGATTGGACCTGCAATCTCAACATTCCAAAACAAGCTTTCATTGCGTTCTGATCTAACACTGGTGTCACAGCTCTATGGAGTCCGGTAGGAACCAAAAGAGTTCAGCAGTTAAGCCATTAGACTCACAAGTTTTCTTAAAAGAACAGCATATATATATATATATATATATATATATATATATATATATATATATATATATATATATATATATATATATATATATGGATATATATATATATATTCACTGAAAAAACCATAGGTTATACACCATATATAGTTAGGAATTAGCATTTAAAAAACCTTATTTTACTCACACAAAACCAATGAAATTCCATATATAGTTAGTTGTACTAACTATATATCGCGCACCCACAATCCACTGCTGATCATGTCACATATTACATCATTCATGACATGGTCAGTGACATCACTGATGACATCACTGATGACATCTCAAATGACATCACTGATGACATCACTGATGACATCTCAAATGACATCACTGATGACATCACTGATGACATCTCATTTGACATTACTGATCACATCACTGATGACATCATTCATGTGATAATACGATGAACCTCTTCAGACTCTAATATAACCTTAGATACACTCAGTGTAAACAGGCACTCACAGACTGTCACTCATCCATGGAGTTACTTACACACCTAGTCAGTCATGCAAAGAATCAATCACACCTCCATTTTCACAACTATACAGTTATACACACCTTACTTATTCAAACATATACTAAAACATATTTACTCACTTATACAATCCTGGATACAAGTGCACAATGATCCATACAGCCACTCACACATTCACTGGCTCTTATGCACAGTTATTTATATATGTCAACTCTCACATGTACTGTATTTTACATATGTACTTACTTTGACATGTAGCACTGAGATATCTATTCACTCACCAATACAGTCATGCACACAGTCAACCGCCCATACAGCTGTTTCCACATGCACTTTTGAACCCATACATCTATGCACAGAGTCATACACCTCCCAGCCACCCACACACACACTCAGTCTCCCATACAAATGCTTGGGCAACCAATCAATAACCCATATAGTTACTCATATAGCTACTGATCAACACATGCAGCAGTTTACAGAACAACAGACATAATGATGCACAAATTAAGACAGTTTAGTCACTAACCCATGCACTCAGTGAGACACATTTAACCACTCACTCATACAGTCAGTCATGCACCTACTAAATCCTTCATCCAGACACTTATACATCCACTCATTCTTAAATATGTAAGACATATTTTAACTTTACAGAAAAATACAGTCACTGGATGTTGTCATCAGTGATGTCATCAGTGATGTCATTTGAGATGTCATCAGTGATGTCATCAGTGATGTCATTTGAGATGTCATCAGTGATGTCATCAGTGATGTCACTGACCATGTCATGAATGATGTAATATGTGACATGATCAGCAGTGGATTGCGGGTGCGCGATATATAGTTAGTACAACTAACTATATATGGAATTTCATTGGTTTTGTGTGAGTAAAATAAGGTTTTTTAAATGCTGATTCCTAACTATATATGGTGTATAACCTATGGTTTTTTCAGTGAATTTTCAAGGTTTTGTAAATGCTAATTCCTAACTATATATGGTCTATAACCTATGGTTTTTTCAGTGAATTTCATTGGTTTTTTAAAAGATAATATCTATAGCTGTAAAATGTATTCTTCTTTAAATCCAAAAATATATTTTATATGTTTATTAATAATTTTTTTTAAATATTTTTTTTGTTTCGCTCCCGGTCCGCGAACCGGGAAGCTTTCCGTTAGCTCAAATTGATGCCGCGACCCGGTCCGCGAACCGGTAAGAAATCAACATAGTGATAACCTCCTTGAAAATGAGGACATTTTACACCCTCAGAGACTACAATGTATATTCAATGATAATTATGAAATTTCTGACAATGAAATGTTAGAAAGTTTAATAAATTATGAAACACAATCACAATAAAAAAAAATGCTTAAAAAATAAAGAAAATAAAAAATAATCAACAAAACCAACAATCAATTAACATACAGCATTTGAAAAGTCTATCATTCATTTTTCATTGCAGTACGCTGCCCAGAACGCTTCCCGGTTCGCGGACCGGGCGCTCCCCACGCAAAAAAAAACAAATTTTTTTTTTTGTTTTTTTTGCCCCGCGGGGCCCTTTTAAAACCTCCACATTAAACTTAGGGGGTCAGGGAGGATCTAGTATGCCCCCTTATGGGTTTTTCCCCCTTTGTTTTGGCCTCCTCTTGTCTCTCAATCCTACCGAGAGACAAGATGGCGGCCGCTCCGGACTGTTTAGAATGTTGACAGACACCGGAGAGCCAATCAGCTTAGCTACGCGAAGTTCCGGTACGCTTAAGGTCCGCGGACCGGAGCGCTGCCCAGAGCGCGCTTACAGATATATATCTTTTTTTAAACGTTAATTTCTCAAAATCCACTGGAGCACATATATTGAGACCTACAAAAGGCACATCGGGCTACCAGTCCCTACAATTTTGCCAAGTTTCATGCAAATCCATTCAGCCGTTCGGGCTAAAAGTGAGGCCACCCGCCCTATGGAAAACTCAATGTTAAAAACACGTTTTGGGACCCCCCTTTTTTCTCGACCCCCCCTGGACGAACCCCCCCCCAAATTTCCAGGGGCTGCTCAGAAACAAAATGTTCCATTTTCCAGAAAATTTCAGCCAATTCCGTCCACAAACGCCAAAGTTATTAGACATAGAATTTTCAAAAATCCCATAGGGAAAGAATCCTAACTATATCTACCTACTGGCGACCGCCAGTAGGTAATATATATATATATATATATATATATTACCTACTGGCGGTCGCCAGTAGGTAGATATAGTTAGGACCTATTTTCCATAGGAAATCCGCAACAGTCTATTTGGAATAACTTTGGCGCCGGTTGGCAAATCTTCTCGACATTTTCAAAACTAAATCCTGAAAGTCTCGGGTTGATTCGTCAAGCAGGGGCCGAGAAAAAAGGGGGGGCCCAAAACATGTTTTCCCCATGCAATTTTCCACAGGGACATTTTGACTCAGCTACAGCCCGAACGGCTGAACGGAATTACACCAAATTTGGCAGATAGGTAGTCCTCAGTTCAGACTCGTGCCTTTTGCTTAAATGGTGTAAATCCGTTCAGTAGTTCCTGAGAAAATGACATTTAAAAGTAATTATATATCTATGTCCGCGCAGGATACGCGTATACTAAGCGCACCCTGCCGTGCATTAGCTGTATTCTAATTGGCTGTCAGCACTCCAAATCAGGAAGTGTTGGAACCCATCTTGTGCCTCAGTAGATCCGAGGCAGAAGAAACCTAAGAAACAAAAGCGTAAAATGCAAAAAGGGGGCAGGGTAGTAACACCCTGACCCCCTAGGCCTGCTCAGGTGGTCCCACATGGATGTCAAAGGGCCACAAATCGGCAAAATCCACGCAAGGATGCGCAGATCCTGCTGATGAAAAAAAATGAACCACGGGCTCCCCCACTTTAATGCTAATTAGCCCCCGGGGGGAAAATCCCAGGGTCATTTTGAAAAACGAGTGTGGGGGTGGTCCAATCCCCCCCACACTGCCCCGGGGACCGCCCCCCTCGGGCAAAGTTTGAATAATTGCAGGGGGGGCGGCACAAGGGCCCTTACGTAGCCCCAGGGATTACCACCCCCAGGGGCTTATACTTTAATGTAGGGGGGCCTCTTGGGCCCCCCCAAGCCCCAGGGACCGCAAGCCCCGGGGCTCGACTTCATTTTTAACTTTTATTTGCAGGGGGAAACTGGCCCCCGCAGCCCTGGTGACCACCACACCCTGGGGCTTTAAAAATACATATATTTGTACCCTGTGTGGGGGGGCTGAAGGTGGCAGTCCCCGGGGCACTAAATATTTAAATTGGGGGGGGTCCGTGATGGACCCCCCAGCCTCGGGGACCACCACCCCCGGGGCTTATAGATGATGGGAGGGGGGCCGCGTGGCCCCCCTCCTGGAGTCTTGTGATGGCCCTGGGGACCACCACCCCCTGGGACGGCTCCTGCTATGTCCCCGGGGCCCACCCCCAGGACACTGTAGTTTGCTATGGCAGGGCGGCAGCCTCGCTTCTCTCACCCTGCCATAGCAAACTGCTTTGCTATTTGGAAGAGAGAGCAGGTAAGAGAGCAGGAAACCTGCTCTCTCTTCTAAATACCAATGCAAATTGCTTTTCCACATGGGGAGCAGCATGTTAGCTGCTCCCAGTGTGGAAAAGCAATGCTGGCTCCCGCAGGATGCTGGGACGTGTGGGGGTTGGCCTGGGGGATGGGGTCCCCGGGGCTAGAAATGTCCCAGGAGGGGGGCCACACACCCCCCTCCCCAAAATATAATTTAAAAAAAAAATAAGTACATTTTAAAAAGGCCGGCACCGGGGATGGGGTCCCCGGGGCCATAAATGGTCTAAGGATGGGGGCATGGCAGCCCCCCTCCTAGAAGTAAAACATTTTTTTTTAAAAAGGGCCATGCCCTGGGGGGTGGGGTCCCCGGAGCCGATTATGGCCTCTGTAGGGCCCCCTTTCAGAATTTTCAATAAAAACAAAATAGGAGGCAGACCCTGGGGGATGGGGTCCCCAGGGCCAAAATATTCGGAAAAGAAGGGGGGGGCACACAGCCACCCTTCTTTAAAAAAAAAAAAAAAAAGACTGGCATCATGCCAGAGACCACGCCCCCTACCAGCATCACTCTGCAAATGCGCCCCCTGGGGCGTTTGCAGTGGGGGAACAAATTCCCCTTGAATACTGGGGTCCAACTAGCCAACCAGGAAAATCCAGTATGGGCCAGGGGGCTGCATTGCAGAGAGGTGGTCTGAGTCCACACCCCTTTGGGTGCAGGGTGGGGGTGGTCCTCATCTGAACCCAGCGGGCACAGGTTGCCAGCTCCTCAGTTATAGAGACTCCTATATTTTTGGCAGCAGAAAAACTGCTCTCAAAGTCCTCGTCTTTCTGCGAGATCTCATGCGCAGCCCAGCCTGTGGAACCCCAGTCCAGACCCTGCACCCTCCCCCTGTGCAGCTCACCCCCATCCCTCAGAACCACTCCCTCCTTTCCTCAGATGCTAGCGCAAAGGGGGAGAGAGAGGGGTGACCACCCCTCTGGGATTTGGCACATTCCTGCGGCCAGTTTCATTTTGGGGGAAAAAATTTAACAAAGTTTGTGTTTCTTGAAAATCCCGAGGTTTCGCGTGTCCTTGTTTTGGGAGTTTCTGCTCGCGGTGGCTTTGAATTTGAGGGGCTGCCTCTTATGCTGTGCTCGAGGCGCTGAATAGTTGGGGCAGGGGCACCACCTCACAAAGAAGCCCTCCTGGACAGATGCCGGGGCACCAGTCTGCATTTTTGTCACATTTCCCCCAAGGCACAGCCTTTGTCTTCTATTTTGACTTTTCTTTCTCCTATAAACCATTGTTGATCGCGTATGTTTCTGAACTTTGAAAGTACTGAGACAGGATCGAGAAAAATCAACTGTTGCCTTTTATGCCAAGGGGGAAAGCCTGGAGATGGCCCCACACCCTCCTAAGAAGCTTTTCAGTCCTAAGAAGCTATAACATCTCAGCTGATAAATCTGAAGGGGATTTAATAACCTGTATCCAGGCCCGGCCTTCCCGGGGGAATTTGGCGCTGCCCGCTCGGGCGCAGCGCTATCTCAGGGAGCTTTCGGCACGGGGCAGAGTGGTTACAGATAGAGGCCTCCTGTGCCCCGTGGAGTCTGTGTGTCTGCTTTACAGCTTGCTTTCAGCAATTTCTGTGTTTTTATCATAAAAAACCAAGTTCTTGTAACAATAGGTATGAAATGTCACTGTGTGTAGTGTTTATTTTTCAAAATGGTGCTCTCTTTAAGTGATAAGACACATGTTTGAAAGTGTTCCCTAACAGCAGTACGTGCTTCCAGGGTCAGTGGAGAAATGAACATGTTCAGATTGGACTGTAGAAAAAGGGATTTATAGTGGCTAATAAAATGGCACTGAATCGTGAGGGTCTTACTCGCCTCCTGTTGGCACACCCCCTAGAGTCGGTACAGTGGCTGGCACAGGCGAGTAGTGGGATCCCTGGTGCAGGCTCAAGAGTTCATTTGTGGCCTGTACCAGGGCCTCCAATATAGATGAGGTGAGTGAAAAGCTGCAGCGGGCTCCCAAGTGTTGGGCATGTTTGTTAATGACCAGGAACTCCCCTGATTGACCATTTAGCAGTTTTTGGCACACTGACAAATTTCACGCAAAAATAAATTGTAAAAAATATAAATACACAAACAGCTGCTTGTATGCAGTGATTTGAATGTGAAAGGCAGTATAATTACATTTCGTGGCATAATGGCATAAATTAATGTAACAAGAATTTCCTAACTGGTGCACTTTAAATGTTGTCCTTGCCTGATTATAGTGTTTACATAATGTCAAAGCTGCAGACTTGTCTATGACAAATGTCCACTGTGTGGTGGATACAGGACAGGCCCCATCTCATTCACTTCAGTTGTCTCACATTCTGGTGGACCCCCCACACACACTTTCCTCTCATTTCTTCAAATTTATCTCCAACTTTCTATGTGCAGCCCGCTGAAGTAGCAGTAAAGTGACTTGCGGTGCTCTGTAAAAAGTCCAATTTAATAAGTAGGTGTGTTCTGCTTCATAGTTCATTCCAAAAGCCAATTCACCTTTCCCCCACCTACCTAAACAGCAAACTGGTAAAAGTGGTAGGAGACAGAAATCTGAGAGGTGCAACCTGAGGGGTGCACCCTGTTGCACTCCTGAAAGGTGCATGTGTGCACATGTGGCGCACATACATGCCCTAAGGGCATGAATGTGTGCCACATGGCATTTTAAAAAAGCTCCAACTCACTTCTTCTCATCCTCCAAAATTGAAAAAGAAAACCACTCAGGCCTGATCCTTCCCTAGTAACATACCCAGGATGTGGAACACACTCCCTATAGACCTCAGATGCAACCCCTCCTTCTCCTGCTTCAAAAGAGACCTGAAACTCCTTCTCCTCAAGTGATTTTGCTGAGCACGGCTGAGGAGCATTAGAGTGAACATTGTGGGACTCAATCTCTCCTTCCCCGCACCCCTCCTGTCTCCTTGCTGTGCTGATATTTTTCACTCTCTTGAATGTTTGCCCTGGGTAAGTGGTGTACTAAAAAATCGAATTTATGTATTTTTGTGTATTAATTATTTAGCACACCAGCCAAGTTAATCTGAAAACCATGTACAGTGAAAAAGTATAAGAGGAGTTGACCTGCTGGCCCCAAGGAAATGGTTCCAGTTCTAGGAACAGGATTAATCAATTTTTCTCACTAAACTTTCGGCTGGGGAAATTGAATATTGTGCGCCAGGTCTGCAGTCTTCATTTTTCGTATTATGCCCTTTTACAACTTGTTTGAGTTAATGTCATTCACAGCCTGAGTCATCTGTCACACTCACTGAACAGTAAGGTTCGTGCATTAGCCAGCGGCCAGGCCCATCAGAACTCACAACATGGACAGTCAGCCTGGACCAAGGCTAGTGTAATTTTTGTAAGGAAATGCTTACCACCGGGGGCCAGTGTTGGAATCATCACAGCCTGAGCCTAGTGCTGCACTGTGTCCGATGTCAGGCTGCCTCCCTGCCCTTACCTTTTTTCTCTCTCTCTCTTGTACACACCGCGTCTTGCCCCACACACCTCTTCTTGTGTCTTGAGAAGACATAGGGCCTCAGAGTCTGAGGACTCACTCATCTCCGGCCCTGTGTGCCGGCAATCATTGTTCACTGTGAGCACAGAATATGGTGGTACCTCAGGTAAAACGGTAAGGCCCCCACTCGGGCTCTTCTCCTGCGTTAAGGCCCCCACTCGGGTTACTTACATCTTTTGAGGCGTCCCGAAGTGGAGCGATCCCTCAATTGGTGACATAAGTAAGTTGAAGTTTTAATTGGGCCACATCGGTTCAGGCAAATACTGAGTTCACAAAACTGAATTGAAATCCATGGACCACTACAGTCAAATGTGCATATTCAATTCAGTTAGTTGCAGTACAGTTGATACTAAACTAAGGGCCAGATGTAGATAAAAGTAGTTTTGCAAGTCCATAATAGCGATTTTCAAGGAATCACTATTTAGGACTATTTTTCGCAATCAAGGAATAACTTCCCATTCATTCCTATAGGCCTAGAGGCTCTTAAGAATCAATGTGAATTGTGCGCGCAATTTCAAGGGTGCAAGGTTTCCAAAGGGTCACCCTGTTGCACCCCTGAAAGGTGCATGTGTGCACATGTGGCGCACATACATGCCCTGAGGGCATGAATGTGTGCCACATGGCACTTTCAAAAAAGCAAAAAAGTGCTTTGTAAAGGAAATCACAAATTACCCCCAACTTGAAGTTGGTGGTAATTTGCGATTCCTTAAATGCAATCGCATATTAGGGAATCGCAAATTTTGCGATTCCTTATTTTGCAAGGGGGGTTTTGTGTGCTACATTGCACACTGCTAATTTCAGCATTTGCGATCGCAAATTAGCTTCCTACATAGGGAGCTGTGTGAGCATGTTTCAATAAAATGGAGGTAGTGCATCAGTGTAAAGGTTGAAGTGATTTGCAGTGCTTCCGGTCAGTGGTGACGTACCCGACCGGTCAACAATCAGTCTCACATAACACATTACTTTCAGCAGTGTCATCAGCACAGCATTGTGTAGATCTCTGTGAAAGCCCTGCTGTGGTGTTATCTGTGCAGGGGGGAAGTTGTAATTATTTTTGGTGCCACTGAGTCGAGGGGTCGTTTTTTTAAATAATGCTGACTGCTGTGAGTGACATGTGCACCTCAGCTGCTTAGTGCTACTTGTTGCCCAATCAATGTCCGTGCCTGTCTGCAGCGGCGTTCACGAGTTAGCTGTGTTGACTCTTAATTTTAAACTTAGGCAGCTCATCTATCACTCCCTCTCTATGCCTGCAGCCTGGGTGTCCCCCTTATGAGCTTGGGAGGCATGGTAGGGCGGAGGGAGTGCCTCAGAACTCAAGGAGAGCTAGAGGGGGCCATGAATCATTGGTGTTAGGTGCTTAGAAGCAGACGCCTCACACATTTACACCTGTAGTACGAGGTTGCACCTGCTCTCTGAGTCTGCAACCCAGGTGTTCACATATAGTATACGCACAACGGGACATTCCCTCCTCCCCAAATTCCTTCCATTTACTGCCCGCTACGCCCAAGAACTCTCAGACTCAGGATATGTTGTCTACGGCGTAGCCTTTTTATTCACATCAATCCAAGTGAATCATTATTGTCCATTACCAAATAAAAGTATCCTTTTTGGATATATAAGAACTAATCACAGCATCACAGTTTATCTGCATCAACATGTCAACGGCAGTAAAGAAATCAGGTACGACATTACACTTTAACATTTATCTTGGCCGTACACGAGCACAACTTGGACGTACATTTCGAACTTACACATTAACTTTTAATTCGGCCGTACACAAGAACTTGGCCGTACATTTGAACTTGGCCGTCTAGGCCGGCAATCTCCCATTCGGCTGTGCACATTGCGCCGGCAGGCCCCAACGCGCTACAGACAACAGTTATATTACTTGACATCCAGGGCACCGCATACCGCACCGGCCCACCGGGGTACCTGAACATAGGCATTCTCCCCACAATCCCTAACTCGACTGCGCACATTGCGCCGGCAGGCCCCAACGCGCTACAGCCAACAGTTACATTACTTGACATCCAGGGCACCGCATACCGCACTGGCCCCACCTGAACACGGGCATCCTCCTTAAGATTCTACTCAGTCCATACATGGTGGGTTAGGGCAGTAGAGTTCAGGACTACCGGCAGGCCAGTCCCTCCTAACGCCTACCCACTGCACTCGTGGAATCTACCCCTTCCAGGGGTCCATCGAATGGCTGCACCTCCATTGTTGTGCATCCCCCTTTGTTGTAAACTGTCAGCGCTCTGCCTTCATTACGCCTTATCCTTCTGCAGGGTGGGTGGGTGGTCGACGTTGCTCCTGTAACCAGGCTGTGGTCCGAGGGGACAAAGAGAACGAAACCTCTGGACCGCAGCCTTAAATACCTCTGCTAAGTTTCGTTTCCTGCTAAGTATCGTTTTCCACACCGCCAGCCCTTCATTAACTATCCAGCCCAACCTCCTCTGATCCACGGCGGAGGCTTAGCCCCGTGGCGCAACTAAGGGCGCCCCTCCCCTAGTCGCGGGGGGCGCCTGTTCATAGTATACGCACAACGGGACATTCCCTCCTCCCCAAATTCCTTCCATTTACTGCCCGCTACGCCCAAGAACTCTCAGACTCAGGATATGTTGTCTACGGCGTAGCCTTTTTATTCACATCAATCCAAGTGAATCATTATTGTCCATTACCAAATAAAAGTATCCTTTTTGGATATATAAGAACTAATCACAGCATCACAGTTTATCTGCATCAACATGTCAACGGCAGTAAAGAAATCAGGTACGACATTACACTTTAACATTTATCTTGGCCGTACACGAGCACAACTTGGACGTACATTTCGAACTTACACATTAACTTTTAATTCGGCCGTACACAAGAACTTGGCCGTACATTTGAACTTGGCCGTCTAGGCCGGCAATCTCCCATTCGGCTGTGCACATTGCGCCGGCAGGCCCCAACGCGCTACAGACAACAGTTATATTACTTGACATCCAGGGCACCGCATACCGCACCGGCCCACCGGGGTACCTGAACATAGGCATTCTCCCCACAATCCCTAACTCGACTGCGCACATTGCGCCGGCAGGCCCCAACGCGCTACAGCCAACAGTTACATTACTTGACATCCAGGGCACCGCATACCGCACTGGCCCCACCTGAACACGGGCATCCTCCTTAAGATTCTACTCAGTCCATACATGGTGGGTTAGGGCAGTAGAGTTCAGGACTACCGGCAGGCCAGTCCCTCCTAACGCCTACCCACTGCACTCGTGGAATCTACCCCTTCCAGGGGTCCATCGAATGGCTGCACCTCCATTGTTGTGCATCCCCCTTTGTTGTAAACTGTCAGCGCTCTGCCACAGGGTGAGAAGCTCCCCGGCGCACTCGCCCTCCCCCTCCCTGACGCTGACACCGCTCCAGGACACCTTCCCTTGATTAGTTTGTTATTTGTGCATCCTGGATTGGGAGCCCCCCAGCCTATAACGCTGAAGTAATTGATGCACATGCTATGAGCTGAATACCCAAATGAACCATGACTTTTCCTATTTCCAGAACCTCTAACACATATTAATGTGACCTCTGTAGTGTCACCCAAGTGAACCATCACTTTTCCATTTCCAGAACCTCTCGCACATATTCCATGTCTGCCTACATCCAAGGAAAATACACTTCGTGAGATGCCTGCTATGCGCAGCGTGCCGACATGCCCCGCCTTGCCACAGCCTTTCCCAAGACCATTATTGGCAAACATAGTTGCAAGACCCGCGATTAATCCGCCCTGCCTTAAAGGGAGTTTGGCGAGAAATAGATCTGCACCACCTATCTAACTCCTCCACCATAAGATAGGAGGGGAGCACTGCAATACCACATACACGGGATAACTCCACTGCATGTCCATGTCCTCCTACATCCAAGGAGGACACTCTTTGTAAGATGTCCGCTGCCCCGCCCCCAAGGGACTTTGCCGAGAAATAAGTCTGCACCACCTATCCAACTCCTCCACCATCAGGAAGGAGGGGGTTTACATGGACCGGCATTTATGTTTGACTAATGGGCTTCAGATCAGAGGAAATTTGCGCATCTACCCTCACTGTTTACAAGGAACGCACCGCCGTCAGTATCCCCCATCAGGAAGGAGGGAGCACTGAACACCACCTTGTCCCACTGAGTAGTGCTTACACACCACCAGATCAAGCCAGTACTGTGCACTAAGTTATTACCTAGACCGGTTCTTATGTTTGATGAAAAGGGGCTTTGGAGCAGACAAAATTTGTGTACCTGCACTCACTGTTTACAAGGGAAACCACTCCATCAGCATACCCATGTGAAATCCAGGGCTCTGCGTAGCGCACCGGCCTCTACTACGCCATGGCCCCCTCTGACTCAGCCCGCTACACCACGTCAGTCGCTACCAGGACTCCGCATCGACGTTGCTCCTGTAACCAGGCTGTGGTCCGAGGGGACAAAGAGAACGAAACCTCTGGACCGCAGCCTTAAATACCTCTGCTAAGTTTCGTTTCCTGCTAAGTATCGTTTTCCACACCGCCAGCCCTTCATTAACTATCCAGCCCAACCTCCTCTGATCCACGGCGGAGGCTTAGCCCCGTGGCGCAACTAAGGGCGCCCCTCCCCTAGTCGCGGGGGGCGCCTGTTCAGGATTGTGAGAGGCATGGTATGGTGGATGGAGCGCCCCAGAACTCAGGGAGGCAAAGGGCTGGAGGCCCTGTGGGGTCAGTGACGGGAGGTGCTTAGAAGCAGAGCACCTTGCACATTCACACCTAAGTGCTGTTCCATTTCTTTTGCTTTACAGCAATTTTAGGATCTTCTTAGAGTTTCTCATTCCTCAAATGAGTGCAATTTCTGATATTTGTATGTATGTTTCCCTTGTCTTCATTGCTTGATTTTGCTTGCGAGAAGGTGTCACTCATAGTCGTTGAAATGTCACTCATTATTGCACTGAGATTATACAAATGTCACACATAGCATTCTGAAACCTTGGCAGCTATGTGTTATGCCACTCAGGGCACCTGAACCAGGGCACTTAAAGGATTCTGTTTGGTCTTGCTGGCCTCACCTCCCTCATCCCACCCCTTTGTGTGCCACCGCCCGGACTGCTGCAGGTTCAGTAGACAGGCACACAGGATTCTTACGTTGCCACGGACCGGAGTGGGCTGAAGTTGAAGCCTAACAGTCAGCCCCATTCAGAGTGTTTTCTGAAACCATTTAAGGATTGAAGTGGCTTTGTTTTTCTTTCACATTCTAGGCCCCTGCAATTCCCACTCACCCCCTCCTTATCAGCCCAGTTGCACTGTCATAAAGATCAGCAAGCAAACAGGTTACCAGGGATAGCGAAGCTAGCTAAGGGTCTGGCTTTGCCCTAAAACCTCTTGCGCGAGCCGAGCTCTGAAAATATCTGGCAAGTAAATCAAACAACAGATATGTACAACTATGCAATAAGGAATGGATATTCTGTTCATGCAGGCTAGAGCCTTAGCCCCAACGGACGGCTCCATCTTATACACTTTAAGTTTCTGTACCGGGTGTACCACTTAAACTGCTTGCTTGGGGGCTGTGGACGGATTCCATGTAGTGGTAGTGAATGGCTATGCCCGCCCATAGCAAACTAGTAGATGAAGATATTCCAGACTGAAATGATTGGCCTGGAAGTGAAATCACCCCCAAACTAGCTCTAATGCAATGCACAATAAATATACAATATACGGCACGCAGGGATGCATCTTTTGAACCATTGATGGCAAAGAGGAAGGTTGCCTTCAACTAGGGGAAAAAAACAGCGTCACACTGTATGGAACAACCAGACACTTATTACGTCCTTCTCCCACTTGCAAGCAGGCAATGAAACATATGGAATATCCTGCGTGAATACCTACTGGCACTACACTTGTACGCTGCGATCATTAGTAGAAGCAGGGTCCAGACTGAACTTCAATGCTGCAGCTGAGGTCAATAGGTGCCCGGACAGTATTTAGGCACCGGACTTACATTAATGTGCTATTGTGTCTGCCAGGGTACGGGGGCATTGGTCTGCTTGGCTGTGACTTTTTCAGACTGGTATTGTCTGCTTTGCCAAACTGATCAGCTGCTTATATTCTCTACTGCATTCTTTCTCTACTATAGTGCAAAGTATTGTCCTGGGATATGTTTAATGTTTTGTTGCATTAAATGTTGGAATCACTAAATCAAACATTAAACAAAAATGTTCAGATATGAATGCTAAAGTGTCTCCAAAATTCAAAAACAGTGTATTTCTTTAACGTGCAAAAGCTTTTCACCTTAGTGCATCATATTTATCAAAAGTGATGAACTAAGAAACATTCATGCCACCCTCCTCTTGATGATAATGCTACAAGTAAACTATGAGGCAAGTCAGTTGTCACGTGTACCCTATATTCCTTTATTTATAATATTTTGTACAGAGCATATGCTAAACTCAGACACTTGAAGGTGCTCTCATATCTAATAATGAGGAAAAAGAAGGCTCTGTAAATTAAAATATTTTCCTAGGATCACACAATGTGGTGTAGCAGGGAAGTCAAGATTGATCCCAGGGTTCTAGTTTCATTCGGCTACCAGATGTGTATTGCCTATTTTTTACATTAAACGTCATTACTGTGTCTTTAGTTCTTTGTCAAACATAAAAGAATAGAAAGTATGTGGTATGTAGTGTATAGGAATTATGTAGAATGGGATTATGTGTTATGGAGAGTAATTATGTGGCATGCTAGTCTTTGTTGTGAAGTGGTAACCTCAGGTTTAGTCTTCCTCTTTTCCATACAAAGCTCAACTATGAACTCAGTGAGACAAAAAAAGAAGGAATCACTGAGGAGCACTTGTGGACCTAGTCAGAGGTATGAGCACTGCCACTGGAATCATGTGACTGTTTGGCTGCACCGACTTTTGCACAATTATACATTTTCTGCATTGGCCGCAGAATTCATCACTGCACCCTAATCTGCAGATTTGAATAGAAAAAGCCTTGTTTCTAGCTGAAAGGGGTCAATCGTTACAACAAATGCAGCGACAAGTGTTACAGCATGGTGGAAGACCCTTTGCAAACCTAGAATGGTCAAATGTTACTTATTGCTAAATGTGGGTGTTAAATTGGTACTAATGGTGTGCAAGCCACTCTTGCTTCCCTCTGTGCTTCTCTTGCCTATTTCTGCATTTCTCTTGCTTCTTTCTGCACATTTCATTCTTTTTCTGCACTTCTCTTTACCTCATTCTGCAAATATCATGTACTTTCTGCACCTCTCTTCCCTCTTTCTGTACCTCTCTTCCCTCTTTCTGCACAGCTGTTATCTCTTTCTGCACCTTATTTGCTTCCTTCTGCACCCCTGTTGTCTCTTTCTGCACTTTTCTTCCCTCTTTATGTACCTTTCCTGCCTGTTTTTGCATCTCACATGTCTCTTACTGCACTTTTCTTGCTTCTTTCTACACCTCTGTTGCTTCTTTTGGCAATTCTCTTGCCTCTGTGTGCACTTCTCTTGCCTGTTTCTGCCTTCTCTTGCCTCGTTCTGCACCCCTGTTGCGTCATTCTGCATCTTCCATGCTTCTTTCTGCACCTGGCTTGCTTCTTTCTGGAACCCTGTTGTCTCTTTTTGTACCTTTTTTGCCTTTTTCTGCGCCTCTCTTCTGTCTTTCTGCATGTCTGTTGCCTCTTTCTGCACCTCATTTGCTTCTTTCTGCACTGCTGTTGTCGCTTTCTGCACTCGCCTTCCCTCTTTCTGTACCCTTCCTATCTGTTTTTGCATCTCACTTGCCTCTTTCTACACCTCTGTTGCTTCTTTCAGCAATTCTCTTGCCTCTTTGTGCACTTCTCTTTGCCTGTTCCTGCACCTCTCTTGCCTCTTTTTGCACCTCTGTTTGCTCTTTCTGCACCTCACTTGCTCCTTTCTAACTTCTCTTGCCTCTTTCTGCACCCCAGTTGCTTCATTCTGCACTTTCCATGCTTCTTTCTGCACCTGTCTTGCTTTTTTCGGCCCCCCTGTTGTCTCTTTATGTACCTCTTTCTGCACATTTCTTGCCTTTTTCTGTACCTCTCTTCCCTCTTTCTGCATGTCTGTTGCCTTTTTCTGCACCTCATTTGCTTCTTTCTGCACCCCTGCTTTCTCTTTCTGCACTAGTTTTCCATCTTTCAGTACCTTTCCTGCCTGTTTTTGCATCTCACTTGCCTTTTTCTGCACTTTTCTTACTTCTTTCCACATCTCTGTTGCTTCCTTCAGCAATTCTCTTGCCTCTTTGTGCACTTCTCTTGCCTCTTTTTGCACCTCTGTTGGTTCTTTCTGCACCTCATTTGCTTTTTTCTGCACTGTCTTGCTTCTTTCTGCACACCTGTTGTCTCTTTATGGACCTCTTTTGCCTCTTTCTGCACTTTTCTTGGCTTTTTCTACACTTCTCTTCCTTCTTTCTGTACCCCTCCTGCCTTTTACTCTACTTCTTGCCTCTCTCTCCTCCCTCTTCCCTCTTTCTGCACCTCTGTTGCTTCTTTTTGCACTGCTCTTGGCTGTATCTGCACCTTACTTGCCTCTTTCTGACCTTCTCTTGCTTCTTTCTACACCCCTGTTGCTTCTTTCAGCAATTCTCTTGCCTCTTTCTGCACTTCTATTCCTTTTTTCTGCACCCTTCTGCTTCTTTCTGTATCCCTCTTGCCTCTTTGTGCACCTCTCCAACCCCTTTCTGCACCCTTTTTGCCTCTTTTTACACCTCTGTTGGTTCTTTCTGCACTGCTCTTGCTTTGTTCTGCACCGCACTGGCTTCTTTCTGTATTTCACTTGCTTTTTCTGTACCTCTCTTGCCTCTTTCGGTACCTGTATTGCTTCTATCTGTACTTCTCTTGCCTCCTGCACCAACCCATAGTGTACCCTAGTATATGTAGGTGTTTTCACTGTATTCTAAGTGTCTTTCAGCATAGCACTGGCTCCGGGCCTGGTTAGTCAGGGTCAGTTACCACCAGTACCCATCAGCAAATAGTTGGAGGCACAGGATGACTTTGCAACAAGGCCTCATTCTGCTCCCCTGTTGGTTCATTGTGCACATTTCTTGCATCTTGCTGCACCTTTCTTCGACTTTCTGGACTTCTGTTGCCTCTTTCTGCATTTCTCTTGCTTCTTTCTGCGCCTTTCTTTCTCTTTCTGTACATGTCCTACCTTTGTAGGCATAGTTCAAAATTAGCATTTAAAAAACTTTGAAATTCACTGAAAAAAATATAGGTTTCAGGGACATTTTAGTTAGAAATTAGCTTTTAAAAACCTTAGAAATTCACTGAAAAAACCACAGGTTTCAGGGACGTTATAGTTAGTTGGACATTTCACTCGTACAAAAGTTATAGTTAGTTCAGCTAACTATAACTCGCGCCCCCGGAATGCACTGTTGATGCCGTCCCATGTTACATCATTCATGACATGGTCAGTGACATCACTGATGACATCACTGAAGACATCATCCATGTGATAATCTATTGCACCTCCTCATACCCTAATATAACCTTTGATACACCCACTCTAAAATACAGACTACCATTTTCGAAACCATAGACACACCAATACCAGTTATTACATACCCACTCACTAATTCCTAGGTCTACACACACATCCACTCATTCACCCATACAGTCACTCATACATGCAGTCAACCATCAATACAGCACTAACATATGCACTCACATATCTATACAGACACTCACACACTGCCACTCATCCATAGAGTTACTCACACACCTAGTCAGCCATGCAAAGAATCAATCACACTCCCATTTACTCACCTATACAGTTATACACACACCACCTCACTTATTCAGACATTTACTAACACATACTTAAAGTCTTATACATTAACTAATACAAGTACACACTCATCCATACAGCCACTCTCACAATCACTCACTCTCAGATATAGTCATTTATAAGCTCCAATACTGACATACACTGCCTTTCACATATGTAGTTACTCACACATGTACAACTGAGATATCCATTCACTCACCTACATACCCATACACACACTCACCCACCCATACAACCCTTCACAGATGCACTGTTGAACCCATACACCCAGTGATTCACCCACTCACACATCTATGCACAGAGTCACACCCCCCCTCCTAGACACTCAGGCACCCATACAGATACTCAGACAACAAACCAATAACCCATATAGACCCTCATTTAGCTACTCACCAACCAATGCAACCGCTTACACACCAACTGACAAACTAAACTGTGTGAACGTCTGTATCAGTCACTAACCCATGCATTTAGTAAGACAAATGTAATCACCTACCAAATCATACATTCAGACACTTATACACCCACTCATTCTTAAATACTCCTTGGCCTATATATATGGCCACATGGGGAGCAGCATGTTAGCTGCTCCCCATGTGGAAAAGCAATGTCGGCTCCAGAAGGACGCGGGGAGCCAGCTGGGACCGTGGGGGCATTGGGGCTCCCCCCACAGTCGCCAACATATTATTTAAGCCCCGGGGGTTGGGGTCCCCGGGGATAATAAAAATTACTGATAGGGGCTCATTTTTTTTTACAGTAAAATTAGGAGTCTGGCCCCCAGCGCGGCGCTCAGTGCGGCACCTGTTGTGCATGCGTTGGATGCACAGCGTCTAGCCCATAGGGTCCATGACTCCAGTGTGTGTGGTGTATGACTTGTACGTGTTGGCTGCACGACTCCAAGCCAAAAATAAATAAATAATATTTTTCAGATATACAGGGAGCTTATGTATTTAGTTGTTAGGTGGCTAAAAAGAGCCCTTGTGTTTATGGTGAGATTTTAGTACCTACAAGTACTGATGCAGAGTCTAAAGTTCAAGAGGAAGGCTCTGTTCCCTTCATCTGTAAAACGTACACCATCTCTCCTATAGTTGCCTTGCATATTTAATTGCAGATTGTTGTGGTATATGGACCCCATTTGTCTAGTCTCAGAGAAAAGCAGAAACAGATGTATTCACATGTTTCCTAGCTTTCTCAATCTGTGGACAAAATTGATTGGACCAGTTCCATTTATGCCTTTGGTATATGTTAGAATAGACAGAGGCAGTTTGGGGGAAAGTGACATCAATTATCCAAAGGTGTCCTTCATAAGCATTTTTGTTTTAATTTGACCAAGGTGGGGGGGGAGGCAAATCCCAGGGGCATTATTAATAGTGTTGGACAACAGTGTTACCCCAGCATTGTTGTCATCACGTATGACATCTTTTTGAACTTTTCTTTATTTGAACTCTGCTTTTTTTACAGTATCTTTATCTCATTCCAGTGTTCTTAGTCTTGTTCACTTGTTGTTCTTTTGCTAACTTACCTGTTTGTGTACAAGATCCGCCTTCCTTCTTGTGCAGCCTTCCTTTGTGGAACTTCTTCGTTTATATGTGACCTTTGTTCTTCAGTGCTTGATCTAGTGTTCTGAACATACCAGTACACTTGTAGACATGTAGTTTAATCCGTTCCATTCCCTCCCTCCACCCTAATTGACAAAATATTGTGGGGACACAAAGTAAGGGGCTCTGGTTGTTACTGTGTCTTAAGCTTGCAACACAGTAGGTAGGACACAGATTTACAAACCCAGCCTCCACCACCCTTGGACCTTCCTCCCCGTTGTTGCCAACTCCTTTGCTATGCCTTATCAATCAAATCTCTTCACTTGATCTTGTCCTCCTCAAGTGTATTCTCCTCATAGTCCAAGCCCATACAATCCATCAATTCATGTGCCCTTGCCCACTGGGTGTGTGGTGGTACCGCCACTAGATATTGCACATTATACACCACCTTGGGCGTACCCGCTCTCAAAATGCTTCCACTGGCTATTGTACATGCAGACTTTGGTCCACCCTTTTTATCCATTTTTGCACTTTGAGATATAACCTCCTACCTCTGTTCTTCATCTCCTACTTTCTACTTTCAAAGTCTCTTGGAAAGACATTAATAACCCTTCAAGAGAAAAGGTAAGAAGGCTGGGAAATCAATTTATATGTGAGCTCTGTATGCCATCCTAATACCCAATCATCAAATTACATGTTTGCTACTTTTCTGTAATGCACTTCAGTTGCACTGTCCATTCTTGTCTGGCTGTGTGCATCATGACAATTAAAGGGACCATTTTTCTGCATATTTCTAATAAAGCATTTGACACAATGCATAGTGACACCCTATTTATTTATTGAAAATATTTATTGAATGTTTTCAAATTAATTTCCCAAAAACTTTGTTCCGTCATTTCCAAAATAAATATTAAATACATTTTATAGTAAGCACCACAAACGCCGATATTACAGTAAATAGTTGTAAAAATATTTTCAATGTATCTTATTTTTTTTTCTGATCATGTCAAACACTGATATTACAGTAAAGAAGTTTTTAAAATACTTTCAATGTATCACAAAATAGTGAATGTTTTCAATATAATTTCCACAAGTACAAACTTTGTTCCTTCATTTCCAAAATAAATGTTAAATACATTTTATTGTAAGCACCACAAACGCTGATATTATAGTAAAGAGGTTGTAAAAATATTTTCAATGTATCTTAATTTTTTTTCCCTAAGCATCTCAAATACTGGTATTACAGTAAAGAAGTTTTTAAAATAGTTTCTATGTATCACAAAAAATGTTATGTCAGTACCACAAATGTCGATACTACAGTAAAGAAGTTGTAAAATTAGTTTCAGTGTAGCTCAAAATATTAAATGTGAGGACCACAAACACTGATAGAACAGTAAACAAGTTGTGAAAATAGTTTCAATGTATCAGAATATCTCATTTTACTTCACTGAGAACATGTTTCTTTACTTCTGACAGATCTTACATCTTACAGATGGAAAATGTCAGTTACTCAGTAATCATTTGTTCTTGGCATGTAGTGCTGTATATTGAAATCGTTTCCATAGTCCTGTCATCTTGTGTTGTGTTGGGGTGTTTGCAAGTTGTTTTTCTTTGAAGAAGTCTATCTAGTCATGTGGTTAGGCTGTCTTCTCCTTTTGATGATATTGTGCATGGGAATCAACTCTATTGTTAGTATATTTGGACGCAGATGGTGAGAATGGAGTTATTAGGAGTATAATATAGTTGTACCTATGTGTGTATATATATATATATATGTTAGTAAATTCTTCAGGGGAACTTGCTTACTAAACAGTGCAGACCTTGCGCATGGGTGAGTTGGGCCGAGAAAGGGCCACAATATTGCGAGGTGCGCAGCAGGGAGCTGCCTGACTGAATGTCATACAAACAGCATCTCAGCCATCCCACTTGTTATCAATGGGGTTCCGTTATAGACTTTGTATTCATCCCTTAATGTACCTTAGCTTAATTGTTACCACCCCATCAACTTCCTGCCCTCCTCCCATCTTCCTCACAACTCTTTCTGTCACACCATAATGACCCTTCCGCCCCCTGAACAGATGCAATGAGACCGCCATGAGAGCAATTCCTCAAGTACTTACAAACTTTTAAAGAAGAATTAGCACTACCTTTAAGTGGTAGCATTAGTTCGCTCATCTAGACCATGTCTGTGGATGATAAGCTGCACTTACATAACGTTCTATTTCTAAGAGCTTTGATAAGTCTGAATTAAACTGAAAAAAAAAAAAAAAATATATATATATATATATATATATATATATATATATATATATATATATATATATATATATATATATATATATATATATATATATATATATATATATATATATATATAGATATATTCACTGAAAAAACCATAGGTTTCACCCATGTTATAGTTAGCTGGACATTTCTCTCATACAAAACCATTGAAATTCCCCCGTTATAGTTAGTTCAGCTAACTATAACTCGCGCGCCCGCAATGCACTGCTGATGACGTCACATATTACATCACTCATCACATGGTCAGTGACATCACTGATGATATCACTTATCACTGATGACATCTCAAATGACATCACTGATGACATCACTGATGACATCATCCACTGAATGTGTGTCTTTCTGAAAAATAAATATTTTTATATATGTATATCTAAAGGTCGATGGAAGAATAAATGGGTAAATAAGTGTCTAAATGGATGTTTTTTAGTTGTAAATGTCATTGTATAACTGACTTATTAAGTGTATCTTAGTGAATACATGTATTTGCGAGTAATGTTTAAATATGTAAATATCTGTATCAGTGTCTCACTTTGTGTATAAGTGGCAGCATGGGTTGGTGAGTAGCTACACAAGTGTCTATATGTGTTATTAGTTGTTTTTTTGAGTATCAGAATGAGTGTCTGTATGGTTTGATGGTGGATATTACTTAGGGCACAGATGCATGGATGACTGACTCACTGTTTGTATGTGTTTTGAAGACAGCATGTGTGCAGGGCTGTACGGGTGGATGAATGTGTGTATGGGTGTGCTAGTGAGTGAATGACTGCCTCAATAGTGTCTTTATGAGTAAGTACATATGTTTTAAACTAGTATATGTGAGTATTGATGTATATAAGTAAGGATATATGACAGTGACAGATTGAAAACGTTCCTGTATAAATAAGTATGTGTTTCTCTAACTGATTGTTTCAGAGAGTAAGTATGTGTATGTTTCTGTAAAAGTAAGTGTAGTGGTGTGTGTATAGCTGTATATGCAAACAAAAGGATGTTTGATAGTTTTTTTGCATGTGTGAGTATGTGTGTGAGTAACTGTATGGATAAGTATCGGTGTGTAACAGGATGTATAGGTGTATGAGTACATATGATGAGTGAGTACATGTTTAAGTAACCATATAGAACTGTTGGTGGAGGAGTGGATGTGTATGTAGATGTTGGAATTACTGAATAGGTTGTTGTAACTGGTATTGGTATCTCCATTTTTTTGAAAATGTTAGTATCTATTTTTGAATGTGTGTATCAAAGGTTATATTAGGGTGAGAGGAGCTCTGCCACTCTTTCACAAGGATGATGTCATCAGTGATGTCATCAGTGATGTAATTTGAGATGTCATCAGTGATGTCACTGACCATGTGATGAGTGATGTAATATAGGACGTCATCAGCAGTGCATTGCGGGCGCGCGAGTTACAGTTAGCTGAACTAACTATAACGGGGGAATTTCAATGGTTTTGTATGAGAGAAATGTCCAGCTAACTATAACATGGCTGAAACTTATGGTTTTTTCAGTGAATTTCTAAGGTTTTTTAAATGCTAATTCCTAATTACAACGTGCCTGAAACCTATGGTTTTTTCAGTGAATATATATATGTACTGGAAAACTAAACACCCACTTCCTTTACGAAGAAATGGAAAGTTTGCATCTCTGCAACCTCTCTAATTTTTCACCTTAGTCATCTTCCACTCAATCAACACAACAACCACAAATACACACACCTACTTGCTACCATTCTTGCCTGAGCTTATCAATTATTCTTCTTTAATTCAAATTCAAAATGCAGGCCCTTTATTCAGCCTTCTTGGTAACTACTTCCCGTGAATAGCAGTGGATAATTTGCACAGTTCCGTCCTTTCTTGCGTCTTTTCTACCACACACTGCGGCAGGTTTACAAGCCCCTTGCGCCACTTTTGCATCATTTTTCCCATGACCTTGTAAATTTGCCCAACTGTGTGTACTTTATGCACTAGCTTTCTTCCTTAGATGTGGTACTAGTTTCTCTTGCTCCCACTGCAGAATCCAACACCCTATCTAAGTAATGACCTGGAAATCCAAATATCCACTTCAATGACAATGCAGTGGGTAGTGTGCGTCTCTCCGACCTTTCTTATTTTGTACGTTTTTCATTTTCCACTCAATCTACACATCATCCACACATACACACATTTAATTGCTGCATTCCTTAGCTGTGATTATCAACTATTCTTCTATTTTATATTCATATTCAAAGTGCAAGCCTTTTATCGAGCCTTTTTGTTGTAACTACTGTTCCAGGAATTCTGCTCATACACAGAACTGTGCATAAAGACGTAGGACCTCAGTGAATTACGGTGTACCAAAACCCACCTTACTACACAAACCCCCTACCAGACTAGCAATCAGTGACTCATTGGTTCTTCGCCCTAGAGCAAAACACCAATGACTAGTCAACCCAGAACATGCAACTTAGATTATATGAAGTAAAGTGGATAACAAGAACACTCTTTCAATATAGTCTTACACAGTCCAAAACAAGATGTAAATAAAGACACGTGCAACTTTGAAATGTTTATGTCTAACGCCATAATCTCATGCACAGCACCTTAGAAAATACAACCAAGCGTATTATCAGAAACAAGGTTGTCAGCATTGTTACTATTCTATGAAATACAAACGGAAAAAGCATCCTATAATGCTAAAGGTAAACACATTTAAAATATACCTACATTTCACCCTCCCTAAAAGGCAGCAAACATCCATTTATTTTCAATGTAACCTTTGGACAATGTTTGAATGGCATTTAGGAGTAGCAAAGGATTTTGTCTTAAGTTTGCCTCTGGTTACAGATTTCCCAGAACACTGGGCAGTCACCTTATCCCTTGGTGGATACCACATGGAAGGGTACAACGTCATAAGGAGCATCAGACTTCCTTCAGTACATCTGCCGGGTGATCACAATATCTCCCTCTTGGAACAGGAGGTTCTTTGTCAGTCAGCTCTCGTTGTGGAACATTTGCTGCTTTCTCGTTAGTTGGTCAATTGAGGTAACCTGGTTGTCATTCTTCTCATGAACATCAAAGTTGCAGGACTATCGACGGTGGTCCTATGCAACGTTGAACGATAGGCTCGTAGGGTAGATTCCAGTACTGTTTTCAACTTGAGCTCTTCTACAGTCACATGCTGTGCTGCTTTCTTTGGTATACTAATAAAATGCTCAAGGAATTCCATTGACCTGGGGCCATAGAGGTGTACTTTTCTGATGCTTTATGTTCAGATGCAGTAGGAAGTTCTTAAACTTCTGACTATTAAAGGGGGGACGATTGTAAGATTTCACAATGGCCGGAATACACAAAGATGTTATCCAGTTTCTCAATGATTATTTCATGAGTAGTGGATGAAAGATCTTCTATGAGTGGGACATGAAAATATTCATACACAATGACTAGCAAATGATGTCCATTTATCAACTGGATCAAAGAAATGGATGGCTATTCTCTCCTAAGCATGTTCAGACATATTCAACATATGTTGATTCGCATTTGTAGATAGGCCGTTACATAGATGACAAGCCTTTAGTTCCTTTTCAACTTGATCATCTAGGTATAGGAAACAAACTCAAACACCTCTTTTTGTTGCAATTATACCTCGATGCCTTTCATGGACCACGTCAATCATTCTCTGTTACCAGACTCTCTGGATTCTTGGCCCTCTTAGTATGACTCCTTGCTGAGTTATGAACAGTTCATCTTGAACGTTCTTGTACTTTTGATATTCATGCTCATTGGTGAGAGGTCGAATGTGTTGGTTGCATGACTGATGTATAATTATTTCTTCAAATTTCAGCACGTCATTATAATTACTTGTGGCAGTGTTAATTAGGCCTAATGATATGGCAGCTGGTGATTTTGTTTTGACAATGAATTTGATGTGTGCCTCAGCCGTCTTGGCTGGAGAATCCTGTCCTTGTATGCGCACTCTGAAAAACTAGTCAGCAGGATTCTGATCCTTTCCTGGATGATGCACAATGGTGTAGTTGTATTTTTTAAACTGTTATCCCCATGTTTCAATGCAAGGAAGCATCTTGGCTTTTTGATTGCCAAATATACTCAGTAATCTTGATGATCGGTAATCAATGTGAAAGGTTCTCCAAACAGGAACACTTTGAATTATTCACAAGTCCATACCATAGCCAAACTCTCTTTCTCCAATTGTGAGTAAGCACATTCTGTCTGGGACAAACTTCTGCTGGCATATGCCACAATATGCCTTCGTGCATTTGGATATTCACTGTGCTAGCGCCTACCCAACAGGGCTAGCATCAACAACAACCTCTTTATGAAGCTTTGGGTGGAAGTAAGCCATTTCAGTTGCACTTTCAATGGCTTGCTTGATTTTCTTTAAAGTTTTTGCACATTGTTGCAACCATTCAAATGAAAATATTTTTTTCTTCAGCACTCATAATAGAGCACGTACAGTAGCAAAGTCTCCTATGTATCGGGAACAGTAATAGGCCATACCAAGAAATGAACATAGTATAGAAACATGTTCTGGGGGATCAACTTTGACAGTGATTGTATATTTGCAGGATCAGGTTTCATGCCTCCATCTGAAAAGATAAGGCCAAAGAAATTCAACTTTATTTAGTGGAACTAACATTTGTCTGCATGTAATATCTCACTTGTATCTGTAAGTAAACAACACAATTGTGTGAGAGCTTTATCATGCTCCTTCTGTGTAGCATCAAAAATCAATACATTATCGCTATAATTGAATGCATTCACAACCCGCTGTATTATACGTTGAATAATGTCTTGGAAAAGTTCTGCAGCTGATGACATACCAAAACTAAGTCTCTTGTAATGAAACAAACCCATACGTGTCTAAAATGTGGTAATGTACTAGCAATTCTTTTCAAATTCCAACTGATGATAACCTTTGTTCATATCAAAGCAAGAGAACACTTTTGCACTGTTTAACGGAGTCACGATGTTAGCAATATGTGAAAGTGGATGTTATTCTCTTTCAATGGCCTTGTTTGCCAGGCGTCTGTCAACAAATATGCATACAGATCCTTCACTGTCCTTTTTAAGCACAACCACAATAGTAGAAATCCATGGCGCCGGACCAATATAATGATCAATGGTGTCATGCTTTAGTAATGATTCAAGCTCTTTTTCAACAGCTTCTTGTAAATTGAACACAATTGTCTATGTTTCTGAGCAACAAGACGGACATCTTCATTAATATGCAATTTCACTTTATTAGTCTAAAGCTTTCCTCATCCAAGAAACAATTAACGGATTTGAGTTACTATTTTGTGATAATCTTTCATATTGTAATTCAATGAGATCAGTCCCATATCAGCAGCCGTGCTGAAGCCAAGTAGACAGGCACTTGACACTGTACCGTGAAGTACATGGATGGGTGCCTCGTTTTCTTATGATTCACCTTTGCGACAAACGAACCTTGACTTTATATGGGTGTCGATGCGGCCCATGTATATACTGTTGTTTTTGATGTCGTAAGTTGCGTTAATGGAGACAGTTCATTATATTTCTCTCAGGCATTTGCTTATTGAGGCACCACTGTCTATGATAAAAGGCAGCAAACATCCATTTATTTTCAATGTAACCTTTGGACAATGTTTGTATGGCATTTAGGAGTAGCAAAGGATTTTGTCTTAAGTTTGCCTCAAGTTTTAGTCTTAAAACAAAATCCTAACTTAAGTTAAACTTAAGCTAATCTTAAGATAGGATTGTGTCTCTAGACCAAAACTTAAGACAAACTTAAGACAAAATCCTAACTTTACTACTCCAAAATGCCTTTTGTGAATACCGAAAGACGTAAATTTAGGATTTTGTCTCATATTACTTTTGTGAATCGGGCCCCAGGTTCTTAACTAATGACATGTAGATTCTTTACCCTGTTTTCGTACTCTTCATCTGCTTCACATCGGCTGGAGCTGCGCTTTGACTCCACATGCATGAAGTGTCCCTGCTGTACTTTGACAACAATGCATGTGACAAGCATGAGCAGTCTGTCTGGACCTCCGCAAACTGTCTCAGAGAGCACAGTCATTCTTCAGGATTACCTATCTCCTATCTCATCACCAGTTGTAGTGTCTAACACAGCCTGGGTACCCACCAATGACTATGAAACACACAAAGCTTAATATTACATGACTTTATTGTGCTGCGTGTGACTGAGAACTCAACATTCCAAAACAGGCTTTCATTGTATTCCACTCTACCACTGTCACAGTTCTACTGAGTCTTATAGGAACCAAAAGATTTCTGTCATACAATTCACAAGATACCACAGTCTACGGACAGGACATATAGTCCACCACTGTGGCAGATACTCTTGGTTGTCTCATCATATCATCACACATATTGTCTCACTTCCTACACATTATTAATATTAATACCATGGCTCTCATTTTGCATGCCTGGGTCAACTCATTCCTTTTGCAATGCAGTTCTGCACTCTCTTTATCACTGTAACTGGACAGACAATAATGTATACCAATATCTGTACTCTTTCATCTCCAGTTGTGCAACATTATATGCTTTCCACCACCAGTTTTTGTGTTTCAACAGCATCACAGGACTGGGCCATACAGTCAACATTTGTACCATCATGTTTGAATCTAAACATTCTCTCCCTAAATTGCCCACCTCTCAACAGTCCTTGTCCTTCCTATCACCCCCATGTTACTGTCACAGTTTATCATAACCATGTCAGCATCAGTGATATTTCATCTCCTGTTGCATCTCTAGGCTGCCCATATTAGCTGAGTAGCATGCAACCATGCTCTTCAGCCACCAATTTCTCTTGTAGATAGTAGGAAGGTAGCGCATTATGTGGTGTGGGGTTTAGACCTCACCATGTAATACTATCACAATACCCCAGAGATGGTCCTTGGATTCACACTAATACATCCTTAGATCAGTCCTGGTGAAGTAGCAAGAGCAGTCAGGCTTTACTAGAGAAACATGTGTTAAGCATGTCAGAGTACCAACATGGACGATAACATGAGTCAAGAGAAATCCAACACCAATTTCATTTAAAAATAAAGTGCATTTTTCTATCTTAATTTAGACACCATAATAAATGGAATATCATACATATAACCAGAGCTTTAGATTTTTGAAGTAATAGCAAATCAATGCAAATTAAACATTGCGATCAAAGGGAAAAAACACTAGTGGCAGTTGGTCACTTTCAGGTCGAGTTGCATTGTATTCTTGCAGGGTGAGGGTGATGCAGGTCCCAGGTTCAAGCCACGTAAGTCAGTTAAATTTATCTGGCATGTGCAGCCCAGGTGCAGAGTTGTTAGGCTGTCCTTGGTGCTGAACAGGAGCCACAGGGGAGCTGCTTTTACCGCTGAGACCATGCTGTGCAAGAAAAAAAGACAAGAAGACAACAATGGCGTGGTTGTTGACAACAGTTGAAAGTCAGATAGAACTCCCTCCTAATGTAGCATCGAGTGAAGGTATTGGTTGCCAGACTTCTGACCAATAAGCCTTGGCAGCGATAAGCAGTGCAGAAAGTAACATCGACGTGTGATGTCACAGGGCAATGGGGTAACTGCCTGTAACTTCGCAGAAGGCAGTACTACAGTTTCCACAATGCACTAGACCGTCTGCATCTGGTCAATCACTAGGAGGGCCTGATGTCCAGCGATTCTTTGGATCTTGGGTATTGTTTTACCTACAGTTTTCAGTGTTCTCGTGCCACTAGTCCAGGGAAGTCTGAGGGGGTTTCAGGATTCCATAGGGGTCCCACTGTCTGGGGGAACCATGAGATAGCCTAGGACAAGTCTCGATAAGGCAGTTCCAAAAGCATTGCCATAGGTACATGGTATCCTTCTTTTGTTTTGTGTAAGTCTTGTTGTCGCTGGTGTTTCTTCTTCTGTCCTCTTTGACACAGGTTGTTCAGAACGGAGGTTCTGGTGTCAGGTAGGTCCCTCAAATTCTAGGTTTTGGAGAGTTAGGGGTGTGGGAGCTAGTATTCAATGGGCAGCTAGTCCCTTCAGCTAGTCTGTCCCTGAGGTGACCACATCTGAGGGTGTGTGTCATCTTTTTTTAATAGAACCATTTATTCTGCCACGCCTAAAGATGGAAGAAATCATAATTTAGTGTATAGACAAGGCTGCTCATCCTGAAGGTGTGGTTAGACTTCTGGGGGGTGAACACCTCCTTGTATAACTAATTTCCTGCCTTATTGGTCTAAAATGTGCCTGGGGCAGGGTTAGGGCTGTATCCTCCACTTGGAGTCAAATGGATGCATATGAGAGGTGGTGCAGCCTTTCATGCTCACCGCCATGATGTGCCACTTCACTAACGTGCTTGGAAGGAGAGATGTGCGACCAAGTCTTTGTTCCTGTCTCCTGGGAGTGATCATACTGGATGACAATATGTCAGAATCCTGTCATGGTGGCAGGAAGTTCAGGAAGTAAAGACTGGCCCTCTAGAGCACAGAGAAACTGGGGCAACCAGGTGGGCAATCAATGAGGTAAAGACCAAATGATGACTTGCAATGATGCGAATAATAATCGGTTGCACAGCCTTATGCACATGAGTATTCATTTAATACACTTTAACCACAGTAATCCAATTTTGTCCTTTTTATTTCACAAATGTTTTTCCAAGTTCATCCATCACGCCGAAGGAATAAAACTTCTGTAAACGTATGCATTTGATATATTCCAGAATGGCCCATCCAGGCCTATTCGTGAACATGAGAAGTTTCAGATCCATCCAAATAATTACGGACATATAGCACCCAATGCATTTCGGTTCTTATTAAACCTTCCTCAGTGGTATCTGCCATTTTATGTAAAAAATACATATATCAGTCCTGTATTTTTATGGTTAATCCACCAAATCTGCAACACAAATACTAAATATTATGCACTCTTCCCGTGCCATAAACATGTTTCTTCTTCTTCAAATCTTTATTTCGATCACGAGATCATAAAAGATATACAAAATTATCACATAAATTAAAAAATCGAGGTATCATTATATCATTAATATAAAATACATTGAAAGTTAAAAGGAGTAATAATCACAAGTGTAAACCGATGCATCAAGTAGAAAAAGTCTATTTAGAATCTGCAGCCCTCTTTATCAATCGAGTTCTGGCATACCTCATTGCAGATAGGAATTTTGCCAGAGCAAACACAATTGGCGGGGATAAATCAGTTTTTAGAACTCTGTATGCAGGTAAAAATTTTCTGAATCCCATGTTTTTAAGGAGAGGGACAAGCCAATATTTCCTGCTTTTCTGATAGGCTTGACAGAAAAAAACCACGTGCACATCATTCTCCTTTATATGTGCGCATGCAGGACACATCTCTGTAGTAGCCTGACAGGGCCAGCCTGCGGTAAAGGACCCCAACGGAAGGGTCCCGTACCTCCATTGCAGGAATAATTTTCTAGTTAGCACCGGAGCCATGCCATCTAAGACACTTTCAAGATTGTACGAATCTTTGGTTTTTATAAAATGATGAGTCAGAGATCCTTCACGAGTGCTGTCCAGGGCTCGGAGGAGCATTTTGTCATAATATGCTCTGGACAGCGCTTTCCTCGGTATCTTGTTACTTGCTCTTTCCGGATCTGACCATAGTTCTGGTAATCCAAGAGTCTCGCAGGTTTTCTTGATATAGTTTAACCAGAGCGCCTTAGTGGCATTGGGCAAAGAGAAAAATTCCTGTAACTCGTTTCTATAGGTAACGAGGTCATGGCTGCTCCAGAGGCGGCGCCAAAACGTTAGTGGTTTGAGCCCTAATTCCTCCGTGATGGGCCTCAAACCCAGATCCAATCTTAGGGGCAGGAGTGGGGTGCTTAAGGGAAGAGCTGTCAGCTGCCTGAGTAATTTATTTTCTGTAATAAGCAATTTGGGTGATGGAATATGACCCCACAGCTCTCCCCCATAGGTGACTCCCCCCCACGCCTGGGCTTTGTAGATTTGGATTGCCGGGCTGAGTGGGCGATATGTTGACTTACTTGCGATTCTCATAATACCACCCACCATCTGTGTCAGTTTCATGTTTGCTTTAGTTTGATGTGCCGACCACATTAGGTTTTGGTTTAGAGTCATCCCCAAGTACTCTATTGTGTCTACCCTTTCCAGACGCTCTGTGCCATGCAGGGGGTTGGGGCGGTTAAGGGGCGTGGGGTTCAGAATCATAAATTTGGTTTTCTGTGGATTAATTTCAAGTCCCCTTTCTGTACAGAACTCCAAAAAACCATCTAGCACCCGCTGTATGCCCATCGGGGACTTGGACCGCAGCAGGGTGTCGTCCGCAAACATAATTGCGCGCACCCTGCTGCCGGTCAATTTTGGGGCGTCAATGTTAGCTATCCTTGTCAGATGCGCTATAACCCTGTTCACAAAGAGGCAGAACAGGGTCGGTGCAAGCACACAACCCTGTCTCACCCCCCTGCGAATGGGGAATCTTTCAGTTAGATTACCACTTCTCCCGCACCTGACACGTGCAAAGTTGTTATGATGTAATCTTATCAGGATTGCTAAGATGTCTTTCGGCACGCCTAAATCCTCCATTACCTTCCACAGTTTTGGTCTGGGCACTAGATCGAAGGCGGCACATAAGTCCACAAAAACCGTGTACAGAGTGCCACCCTCGATCAATGCCGTCCTCCAATATATGAGATTTAACCTAAAGATTTGATCTATTGTGGAGACCCCCCTCCTAAATCCTGCCTGGTATGGGGTCAAGGTATCTGTCTCCTCCAGCCAATTCTGCAGCCGGTCTAGAAGGAGCCTACCAAAAAGTTTTTGTGATACATCGATAAGGCTTATCGGGCGATAGTTGGCTGGGAGCAGAGGGGATCCCTTTTTGAATATTGGAACCACCTCTGCCCCCAGCCAAATATCCGGGACCTCCATCCCCCTAAGGACCGCATTGAATATCAGCAGGAGATAGGGGGCCCAAACCCCTGGTTCCTGCTTAAATAAGTAACCCGAGACCCCATCCAGCCCCGGGGCTTTCTCTGTTGACAACCCTGCAATAGCTCCCCCACTGCTTCCTCTGCTTCCCAATGTAACTGATTGTTGCCCTTTCTTCGCCCGCGGCCTCTCTGGCCCCTCTCTAAAAAAGGCGGTCGGTACATATTTTGCTGGAACATTGGTGGTGGGAAGGGGGGGGGTTCCATCCCATCATTGGTGGATAATGGGGGTGGTGGTACATGCCTTGGTAACCAGCTACATCAGGCTGTGGGAACGACATCCAGTTCTGCTGGTAGTTAGGTTGTCGTCTGTTCCTTCCTCTTCCTCTTTGGCGGGATTTTGAGCTATCACCACTAGACCCACTTGCTGTTGAGTCATTATCAGAGGTATCTCTATCCCCTGTATTCCTGGTCGGTGGGCAATAAGTTGAACTGGCATACGGGTAGATCTTGTTGAATTACCATTTTGCTAAGTCTTTTTGAAACTTCTGCGCTTTGGACTGGGCCAGTGAGTCCTTATATTCGTTGATCTCTTTGTTCAGTTCGTCTAGCCTTTTCTTATACCCTGTCAGAGTGGCTCTGAAATGTGTCTCAGTAAGCTGTATTTCTACCATTATGGCCTCAGATAGTCTTAGGGCTGTTTTTATAATTAAGACTAACCAGTCGCGGTACAGTGCCATGCGATCTGGGAGGTGGGGAAAAATGGCCACAAGTGATGGTAAGTTAGGTAAGCTCTATGCCAGAATCACCCCAGTCCTGGAAAAGGCATTCGCTATTGGTGAGGAACTTGGCAAAAGGAAAAATAGAGACCTGCTAGGGCGGATACATGAATATTTAATAAACACCATGGAATCAGATCTTTTTGTGAAGGGGCACGGTAGAAATAGTGGATCACATAGGAAGACCTGGTATAACGCTACATCGAGAGCCTCTATACCTGTATTCCTCAAGATGAGACCATCAGAGTTATAGAGCCTACCCTCGATTAAACATCATGGGATTATGTCACCCCTAAGGAATTCGTCACTGCCTGTGCTACCCTGGCCCTCAAAGAAAACTTCTTTGAGTAGAAAGACGAACTCTATTTACAATCAAAGGGGACGTCTATGGGCAGTGTTTTTGCCCCTAGCGTGGCTGGGCTGTACGTTTTCAATTTCGAGAAACGGCACATCCTCTCGGAACAGAACCCATATCTCCCCTTTTTGAATTTCTGGAGGAGATATATAGACGATGTGATAGTCATCTGGCAGGGACCGGAGTGTGAATTATTGGACTTCTTCACCTGGATCAACACCTGCGACCCACATCTAAAATTCACGTATGCCTATGACAAGACAGAAATGGTCTTCCTGGACGTGGTGATCACGAAAGAAGGGAACACTTTCCAGACCCGGACTCATCACAAGCCGACTGCTAAAAACAATCTGTTGCATTTTTCGAGCTACCACCCACGACCTTTACGGGAAAATCTCCCTTTTGGACAGTTTCTGCGGTTGCGAAGAAACTGCAGCGACGTCGGGGTTTTCAAAAAACAGGCCAATGAGTTAACTGGAAAACTCAAACAGCGTGGTTACCCTGAGAGAATCCTCAAAAAAAGCTACAAGAGGGCACAGAACCAGAACAGAGAAGCCCTCCTAGAAGAAACAACTAAGGCCACAGGAGATGTTCCTCTCACATGTGTAACTACCTACAGCAATGCCTCCTATGCCGTCAGTAAATCGATTAAAAAACATTGGAAGATACTGGTAAGCAATAACCATCAGTGGGAACTGCCTCTTTTTTCATACAAGAGAGCGAGGAGTCTGAAGGACACCCTGGTACACACCCGTCCCAGGGCACAGAACACAGTTACCACTCAAACGCTCACCAATGCATGGGGTTTGCCACCAGTGACGGGTCATTTCCCATGCGGCACATGCAGCGTATGTCACCTGACGACTGCTACGAAACAACTGGATTTGGAACCGGATAAGGTCTGGCGTCAGACCTCCCACACCAACTGCAATTCCACTAACGTGGTCTATCTGATTACCTGCCCCTGTAATCTGAGATATGTGGGCATGACAACCAGGAAGGTGAAGCAGCGTGTATGTGAGCATCGGAGCAACATTAGATGCCGCAAGATAAGTACGAAACTCACTGACCATTTCCTGGCTATGAATCACACTCCTAACGATCTCACTTGGACTGTTATTGAGCAGATCAAGCCAGGTCCTAATACCCAACGAACATTATTTGAAAAGGAGCAGCGATGAATATATCGACTTTCCACCCACATTGAAGGAATGAATGATAGTATTCCATGGGGGTCAGTTCTTAAATAGACAGTTCCTGATTGAGTGGCTCTGTATTGGTATCTCCTTTACCCCTCCCTATCTGTTACTGCAATGGGCACAAAAACATCTTACATCCAAGGCAACTATAGGGTTAGGTGGATAGGGTCCTTTACTCACTACCCTTATCCGAAGTGCCTTTCATAGAAGCCTGTTTGCTCATTTAATGGGGTCTTACCAACTGAGTTGAAACATAACAGATGATTGGGACTTGTGAGTATGGGTAGCTATCTAGAATTACGTAAGGATAGATTGCTCTCGTAATATTGGGGCATATAACCATGTAAGTCCTTCTTTGAATGCCCCTCACGAACATAGGGACGTTTTCGGTAACGCTCTAGCCTTTTCGTGCCTACGCGATGACGACATACGCTATCTGGCGTTTGATCATCACGTGACCCGGAAGTCTGTTCTTTAGTACATGTGATATTCTCGAACCCTTAACATTCGGGTCAAGGTGTATCGCGCTAGATGGACGGCGGGACCCTGCTGAATAGGAAGTAAGTTGGATAGCGGTAATTGGTAGTTAGTCAAAAGCGCATTACATCCCGGCCGCTCCTTGAGCTGTTCAATACTTTCTCTCCTGTGTTTTTTTGTTTAGAAATTCCAAGCATCTTCCCCGCCTTGAACCCATGATGCAAGATGCATCAATTTTAAAAGTAAGCCTTTCTCCTACATGCCTCTGGGTTTTCTCGTATCTGGCATGATTGTTGAATGCTTTTCCATGTGCTGCCTGACTATCTTAGCCATGGTTAACAGGGTTTTAGTTTACGCTCTGCCTGTCACAGTATGGGACTCGTTCGTATTATCGGACAAGGCTGGAATTGTTTTACCCTTACTTGTAGGGTGTTTGCAGGGGACAACATTAATACGTTGTGTGCCCTCGATATGTAGGAAAGTCGTACTATGTACTTTCTCTTACACTAATTGGGTGTTTGTTGAGGGCAACTTTAATATGATGTGTATCCTCGACATTTATGAAGGTCGGATTATGTACTTTTACCCACACTAAATAGCATGGTGTAACTGTTGTAAAGTACCGACTCACAATTGCATGTCAGGTGTTGTTTGTTCGTTTAATAGAGTCATAAGGGAACACACTACGTTATCCTATAAAAAGTCACAAATTTGGGAAGATACAACCATAAGAACTAGTTGAAATGTATATACATATGACTTGTTTTCTATTTTGCAGACTATCACGATCTAAGAAATTCTTGATGATCGCAGTGGTAAACCGTGAGTTTTGCCATCACTGAAGTGACCAGAGGTTAGGATACGCCTTAGCGTGCATATACCGCCATGGTCTTCTTTTTATTGGTCCTGATGAAAGCTTTGCAGACAATGCACCTATAAGCAGAAACATGTTGACCGTCTTTTCATGTTCTTATTGAATAGGATCCTCCTGGCTACATTTACTAGCGAGTAAAGATCCGCCACCAGTTTTTAGTAGTAACCAAATCGCCTGGAATAAATTATTTTATAGGAAGTATTTGGTCACTTTTTAAATTCACACACCTCCACCTCCACACAACTAACCAGCTCCGCTGCAGTCGCAGGCGTTGTAGCACACCAGGGAAGCATTCGACTTCTGTGGTGGGGACCCCGTGATGACGCATGTCACCACCAGATTGGTGAGTGAGGGTCCTTAAAACAACATTTGTGTGTGTCCCTTGTACTTTAGCTGCTACATGTAGCCACTCTTTCGTTGTTTTGCGTAGATTTACCTTGGGGGGTTAAGAGTGCTACTTTTCCCTCGTTCTCTTGTTGTTTTGACTAATTTCAGCAGCGCACAGCTGCGAGAGCTCTACCTTTTTTACTTCCAGTCCCTATTTTAAATAAACCCCTACGTTTTTGCCCAGCGGCATGGAGAATTTCGGCTTGTCTTTTTCAAATGAGGAGGTCGATGCCCTTCTGGCAGACCCCATACTATTTTCGGATCCCACTATTGCCCAGACCATTTCACAAACCACGGAATGGGACAAACTCACAGAGCAGAAACGAAGTAGAATTAGGACCATTTTACATGGTACAATTCTGACTTCCTATTTGAGAAACAACGTTGCCCCTAAGGGATTATTAGTTACAAATGCACCACGCATTTTTTTGGATGATGCACAGTTCCGAGAAGAATGGACCCAGATCGCGTGGCACTGTACCCGCGACTGGTTAGTCTTAATTATAAAAACAGCCCTAAGACTCTCTGAGGCCATAATGGTAGAAATACAGCTTACTGAGACACATTTCAGAGCCACTCTGACAGGGTATAAGAAAAGGCTAGACAAACTGAACAAAGAGATCAACGAATATAAGGACTCACTGGCCCAATCCAAAGCGCAGAAGTTTCAAAAAAGACTTAGCACAATGGTCATTCGACAAGATCTACCCGTATGCCAGTTCAACCTATTGCCCACCGACCAGGAATACAGGGGATAGAGATACCTCTGATAATGATTCAACAGCAAGCGGGTCTAGTGGTGATAGCTCAAAATCCCGCCAAAGAGGAAGAGGAAGGAACAGACGACAACCTAACTACCAGCAGAACTGGATGCCGTTCCCACAGCCTGATGTAGCTGGTTACCAAGGCATGTACCACCACCCCCATTATCCACCAATGATGGGATGGAACCCCCACCCTTCCCACCACCAATGTTCCAGCAAAATATGTACCAACCGCCTTTTTTAGAGAGGGGCCAGATAGGCCGCGGGCGAAGAAAGGGCAACAATCAGGTACATTGGGAAGCAGAGGAAGCAGGGGGGGACAACACTCGGAGCAAGACACAAGAGCCGAGATCGGGTCCGAGCAACCAGTAAGCCTTGTTACCAACTTGTCTTCCATCACCTTGACCAAAGCCAAAAAGGTAGTCTTGGAAAAAGGTCTTGGATTTATACCAACAGCCAGACTCGATCGTTTTAAACTCCAGTGTGAGTTATCAGGATTCTTTCGCAAACTTAAATTGAAACGTTTTTTTGAAAAGCAGGGCCCTGAGGGAACACAGACGATGCAAGGTGACACTGGATTCAGATTGAAATCCACTTTTACTCCTCCCCCACACTGCATACCACCTGAGATCACAGCTTTTGAGCAAGCAGTATTTAACGATATTGAATCCTTTGAGAATGAGCCCCCCTACAAAAACTTGAAGGCATGCGAGTTCCAAGCCCTTCGCTCCCTACAGAATAATCCTTACATCGTGATAAAATCAGCAGATAAGGGTGGAGGCGTGGTTATACAAGATACAGAAGCCTATGACAAGGAGTGCAGACGCCTCCTATCTGATGACAAAAGCTACATACGCCTTACCCAGGATCCTACACCGGCCCTACGAGCGTCGATTGCGTTACTGGTGGGAGGAGCGGAGCAGCAGGATACATTACTCAACATGAGGCAGATTTCCTCACTACTACCAAGGGCACTGTTCCCTATTTTTATACACTACCAAAAACTCACAAAAACCGCATGCCCCCACCCGGTAGGCCGATTGTGTCCGGGATTGGCTCACTTCTGGAGCCTCTCTCTCGCTATGTGGATTTCTTCCTAAAACCCCTTGTCCAATCGACCAGTACATACCTAAAGGACACCAAGAGTCTTCTTGCTCTGTTAAATGACATGGAACTAGAGGATGAACCAACTTACCTCGTTACACTGGACATCAAGAGCCTCTATACGTGTATTCCTCAAGATGAGACCATCAGAGTTATAGAGGCTACCCTCGATGAAACATCATGGGATTATGTCACCCCTAAGGAATTCGTCACTGCCTGTGCTACCCTGGCCCTCAAAGAAAACTTCTTTGAGTATAAAGGCGAACTCTATTTACAATCAAAGGGGACGTCTATGGGCAGTGTTTTTGCCCCTAGCGTGGCTGGGCTGTACGTTTTCAATTTCGAGGAACAGCACATCCTCTCGGAACAGAACCCATATCTCCCCTTTTTGAATTTCTGGAGAAGATATATAGTTGATGTGATAGTCATCTGGCAGGGACCGGAGTGTGAATTATTGGACTTCTTCACCTGGATCAACACCTGCGACCCACATCTAAAATTCACGTATGCCTATGACAAGACAGAAATGGTCTTCCTGGACGTGGTGATCACGAAAGAAGGGAACACTTTCCAGACCCGGACTCATCACAAGCCGACTGCTAAAAACAATCTGTTGCATTTTTCGAGCTACCACCCACGACCTTTACGGGAAAATCGCCCTTTTGGACAGTTTCTGTGGTTGCGAAGAAACTGCAGCGACGTCGGGGTTTTCAAAAAACAGGCCAATGAGTTAACTGGAAAACTCAAACAGCGTGGTTACCCTGAGAGAATCCTCAAAAAAAGCTACAAGAGGGCACGGAACCAGAACAGAGAAGCCCTCCTAGAAGAAACAACTAAGGCCACAGGAGATGTTCCTCTCACATGTGTAACTACCTACAGCAATGCCTCCTATGCCGTCAGTAAATCGATTAAAAAACATTGGAAGATACTGGTAAGCAATAACCATCAGTGGGAACTGCCTCTTTTTTCGTACAAGAGAGCGAGGAGTCTGAAGGACACCCTGGTACACACCCGTCCCAGGGCACAGAACACAGTTACCACTCAAACGCTCACCAATGCATGGGGTTTGCCACCAGTGATGGGTCATTTCCCATGCGGCACATGCAGCGTATGTCACCTGACGACTGCTACGAAACAACTGGATTTGGAACCGGATAAGGTCTGGCGTCAGACCTCCCACACCAACTGCAATTCCACTAACGTGGTCTATCTGATTACCTGCCCCTGTAATCTGAGATATGTGGGCATGACAACCAGGAAGGTGAAGCAGCGTGTATGTGAGCATCGGAGCAACATTAGATGCCGCAAGATAAGTACGAAACTCACTGACCATTTCCTGGCTATGAATCACACTCCTAACGATCTCACTTGGACTGTTATTGAGCAGATCAAGCCAGGTTCCAATACCCAACAAACATTATTTGAAAAGGAGCAGCGATGGATATATCGACTTTCCACCCACATTGAAGGAATGAATGATAGTATTCCATGGGGGTCAGTTCTTAAATAGACAGTTCCTGATTGAGTGGCTCTGTATTGGTATCTCCTTTACCCCTCCCTATCTGTTACTGCAATGGGCACAAAAACATCTTACATCCAAGCAACTATAGGGTTAGGTGGATAGGGTCCTTTACTCACTACCCTTATCCGAAGTGCCTTTCATAGAAACCTGTTTGCTCATTTAATGTGGTCTTACCAACTCAGTTGAAACATAACAGATGATTGGGACTTGTGAGTATGGGTAGCTATCTAGAATTACGTAAGGATAGATTGCTCTCGTAATATTGGGGCATACAACCATTTAAGTCCTTCTTTGAATGCCCCTCACGAACATAGGGATGTATTCGGTAGCGCTCTAGCCTTTTCGTGCCTACGCGATGACGATATACGCTATCCGGCGTTTGATCATCACGTGACCCGGAAGTCTGTTCTTTAGTACATGCGATATCCTCGAACCCTTAACATTCGGGTCAAGGTGTATCGCGCTAGATGGACGGCGGGACCCTGCTGAATAGGAAGTAAGTTGGATAGCGGTAATTGATAGTTAGTCAAAAGCGCATTACATCCCAGCCGCTCCTTGAGCTGTTCAATACTTTCTCTCATGTGTTTTTTTGTTTAGAAATTCCGAGCATCTCCCCCGCCTTGAACCCATGATGCAAGATGCATCAATTTTAAAAGTAAGCCTTTCTCCTACATGCCTCTGGGTTTTCTTGTATCTGGCATGATTGTTGCATGCTTTTCCATGTGCTGCCTGACTATCTTAGCCATGGTTAACAGGGTTTTAGTTTATGCTGTGCCTGTCACAGTATGGGACTCGTTCGTATTATCGAACAAGGCTGAAATTGTTTTACCCTTACCTGTAGGGTGTTTGCAGGGGACAACATTAATACGTTGTGTGCCCTCGATATGTAGGAAAGTCGGACTATGTACTTTCTCCTACACTAATAGGGTGTTTGTTGAGGACAACTTTAATATGATGTGTATCCTCGACATTTATGAAGGTCGGATTATGTACTTTCACCCACACTAAATAGCATGGTGTAACTGTTGTAATGTACTGACTCACAATTGCATGTCAGGTGTTGTTTGTTCATTTAATAGAGTCATAAGGGAACACACTACGTTATCCTTTAAAAAGTCACAAATATTGGGAAGATACAACCATAAGAAATAGTTGAAATGTATATACATATGGCTTGTTTTCTATTTTGCAGACTATCACGATCTAAGAAATTCTCGATGATCGCAGTGGTAAACCGTGAGTTTTGCCATCACTGAAGTGACCAGAGGTTAGGATACGCCTTAGCGTGCGTATACCGCCATGGTCTTCTTTTTATTGGTCCTGATGAAAGCTTTGCAGACAATGCACCTATAAGCAGAAACATGTTGACCGTCTTTTCACGTTCTTATTGAATAGGATCCTCCTGGCTACATTTACTAGCGAGTAAAGATCCGCCACCAGTTTTTAGTAGTAACCAAATCACCTGGAATAAATTATTTTATAGGAAGTATTTGGTCACTTTTTAAATTCACACACCTCCACCTCCACACAACTAACCAGCTCCGCTGCAGTCGCAGGCGTTGTAGCACACCAGGGAAGCATTCGGCTTCCGTGGTGGGGACCCCGTGATGAAGCATGTCACCACCAGGTTGGTGAGTGAGGGTCCTTAAAACAACATTTGTGTGTGTCCCTTGTACTTTAGCTGCTACATGTAGCCACTCTTTCATTGTTTTGCGTAGATGCTACCCAGATTGCCAGCCCTCCAGACGGGCGTCCCCGGCCCCCCCATTTGGCTGGTTTTGAGAATGCTGCAAACCCCTGGCATGTATGCTCCTCTCGCGCCCAGGTTTCCTGAAAGAGACAAATGCTTTTTGAATTAATGAAGGAAACCCACTCCTGGGAGTCCATTTTGTTACCCAGTCCTGCTACGTTCCATGACATCAAAGTCAGTGTTTGAGATCTTGTAGGCGGGGGCCCTGTGTCAGGGTAGCTATTCTCGCTTATGCCAGAGCTTACCATTGGATGTTGTGGCAATTCCCCCTGGCCTACCCAGAAATTGCTGTCAGTACCAGGTGGATCTGCTCTGGAGTGACCGGAATCTCGCCGGTGTGCTGGTTCAGTGGGAGGAACTATTTTTTCCCTGGGACCCAGGGCTAGTTCGGGGGAGGTGGTTCTATCCTTACTATCGGCTGTTAAATGTGTCATGTTTCAAATACCCATACCAATCGCCATAAATCTCCCTTGCATGCCCCAGATTGATCTATTCCAACTACATCTAACCTAAAATACTGTGTTAATCACCCTGCACATCGATATGTGATTTAACAAAACATGTGAACTACCCAGCCTCTCTGTGTTCTAAAGAATATTTGAACGTGCCCCCACCAACCCTCTGTTAACAAAAATAGTCCCGTAATTCCCCAGCTGCCCCTAAGTTTCTACTGACTCTCCCATTTATACGTAACACCCCGAATGCATACCTGCTCTGTTCGTTTGCATCCAACATCCCCCTCTCAAGGTGTATGCTTGAGTGTCAATACTACCCACCTTCGCTAAACCCATTGAGTTTTAAATACGTGCAACTCACCCCACCTGTGAATCAGTGTTTATACAACATGTGACACGTGATGTATAAACAATGATTCACAATTGGATTACTGTGGTTAAAGTGTATTAAATGAATACTCACGTGCATAAGGCTGTGCAACCCGTTTATGATTCGCATCATTGCAAGTCATCATTTGGTCTTTGTTGAACGTTTCAGTGCTAAAGGAATGGAGCACTGTCGGGTGCATGCACGCCAAATCTGATAAAACTTTGATGGATTTCAAGAATAAAAATGAAGGGTGTGCGCCAGGCCTTCGACTATTTGTAATCAATGAGGTAGCCATTTGGGTGTATGCCACATTGACCAGGGCATGAAATTTGTGTCAGGGATGGGAAGGCATGTTTTTTTAATGTCAAACATGACATATTGTGGCGGGGCCATAATGGAACCGCCAACCTCGAGATTGCCCCTGTGGTAGCCTATTTATCCTATGTATTGCTAACACTTATACTAGTTTCCAATGGTGAACACCACGATAAGGGCATATAGGCTTGCACTCACCTTTAATATACTGCACCCTGCTTCTTGGGCTCAGGAAGCCTTCCTTATGGGTGTTAGGCATATTCTAAAATAGGGTTTTGACTGTGCCTCACATTGTAAGAGCACAGTCAAGTTCGAGCAGTTTGTACTGCTCCTGCAGATGGCAATTGCAGGCGTGCTGTCCGTAGTTTACTTGGGTCACTCAGGGTGGCACAAAACTGTGCAGTTGCCCTGGGGACCCTTTACCACCTATGCCCTGAGTACCCCAGGTACCTTATACTAAAGACTTATAAGGGGGTAAAGTGTTTGGCAATTTAGGATTACCAAGTAGGGAATAACGGATTTGGGAGACAGCACAGGTGCCGGGGCCTGGGCAGCAGACTCCAGTGCACTATCAGAGTCATAACCATCAGTATTTGGAGCAAAAGGGTGGGGGGGCTGACCACACTTCTGCTCACTAAACCAAATGTGATATTACATTTACACTCCTGTCATTACCCAACTGACAATTTGCCTACCCCAGCAGATAGTTCACATGATTCCATGAGACAACCCTCAAAGTCTTCACTACATGGCCAGGTCTATTATGCACGCTTACGCAGATTCAAAGGAAATTGTTCAGGCCATATCCACTATGATCCATTGCTGAAATGTCCAACTTGGTCATATTTAATCGTTACTTACCTCTTTGAACAACATGTATGTCAACATTCACAGTATACACAACCTTTTCACAGTATCAATGGATGAACAGTTGATTCCTTCATACGCTTCACAAGTCGTGGTTGATAACCATTTTGATAGAGAACCTATACTTCATGCAGATACCAGAGAAAGTGCATATATGCACTTAAAGTCATATTTGGTGCATATGTCAATGCATCTTATTGCGAAGCATGACATTTAAGGTTACATGCAGTTTTTATTTAAGATGAAAACCATGTTTCATGCACGATTTGATGATTTAACCTTTTAAATGAACGTCATGTGACTCGCCAAAGATGGTTGTAAAAAGTTTAATTTCGTCATCCACATACATCTTTCCACGTAACGGGTGGAGATGCAAGCAATACACCAGGGGGCAGATGTATCAAACGATTTTTTGGTCGCAAATGCTGCAATTCGGTAAAAAGCAGCGTTTGCGACCAAAAAAATCGGAAAATGCTATGTATAATCTAAAACGCATCGCAATATTAAGGAATCGCAATTTGCTAATCGCAATTAAGGAATTTTAAGAAATCGCTAAAAAATAGCGAATTTTTATATACATACCATTTTGCAATTCTCAAATAGCGATTCTCAAAAAATCGCTATTTGAGAATCGCAAATAGGTATTTTGATACATCTGCCCCCAGGTCTTCACTTACAGGAGGAGGTGTTCTAGTGTTTACACTCATTCATATTTTTCTGATGTACATAACTTACAGGCTTGTGGTAGATGGGATGTTTCACGCAATTAATTCGCAGAACCAGAGATATGCCTGTGACTTCAGGGTCACAGGTTCAACGCCCATTGAATTGTCTTAGCCCTCCCATTGACGAGGCTCACAAAATGAGCGCAGAGCCATTTGGACAAGAATATGTCTAATGCAAACCTTTAAGTCACCTGCACGCTCTGAAGAATATTTTGGCACTCACATATGTACAGCTATAACATGTATTAGAATGCTTTTAAATTACACCAGAGAGTTCTAACGCAAAATGTGTAACCTTAAGATTTCTGCAGTAGTTTAAAGCATGTTTCTAATTAGTCTGGAAGCTTTGATATGACTTAAATAAACATTTACCCAAAGAGGCCCCTGGGCCCATTTTCTTTCCCTTTAGTTGGTGTTATAAACAGCACCACTGCTCCCCAGCGAGCACTAGATTAAGCCTTGAGTTGTATTAATCACTGAGCCCTTAGACAGGGGGCAGCTGGGGTGCCTATTTGTGAGGGGCCTGTAGCTCTGTAATGAATGCCAGACTCGCAGTTTTAATCGAATGGGAAAAATAATGCTTTATTTTGCCTGGGTCCCTCTGCAGAAAAATATCATAGTTTGCTGTTAACTTCACCTTGCCCTGAGCTGTGGAAAATGAGGCCTCCTGCCGGGACTAAGACGCAGAGGACAAAAATAGTTGTCAAGGAGGACATGTCCAAACAGCTCTTGGAGCATGCTGCAGAGGGCAGAGCAGTACACCATGAACAGCACCCCGGCCAGATGCTCAAAAGAGAAGTGTGCCTTAGTGGCTGGAGGTGTTCACTGTGAAATCTGAGGGCTCAGGTTCCAGTCCCGGCTTAGGCTCATGGCTCAATACCATGTGATTGTGGGTGAATCATTAACCTATTGTATAACAAAAATGTAGTGTGTGATGTGTATTTGTGTAATCCCTACTTGATGTATATGGCCTTGTAGTTTGTCTCCCAATTTTCATGTATCTCACAGTACTACGATTATAGGGGCATATTATCAAGGAATGGCGTTATAATTGTCGATGCTTTAGAAGCAGAAAACTGCCACTAAAGCAGCGATAATGGGCTTGATAATATGCCCTTGTGAATTCCCATAGAAGCCCATGTCCTGGTATGAACATGGGCTTCTATGGGAATTCTCTACGGCATATTATCAAGCTCATTATCGCTGCTTTAGCAGCAGTTTTCTGGCGCTAAATCGGCGATAATTATAACGCCATGCTTGATAATATGCCCCAAAGTTTGTCAAATCAGAGAAAGGCAGACAGGGTCAGCAAAAGATGCATCCCTCCAAAAATAGGGTCGTTCCTGCAGCCATTCTATTGGCATCTTAAAAAGCCCGGTAGGTGTGAGTAAATGAATATTGACATTAACTCAAACAATGCACCAATCCTGTCATTTTCATTGTTAATTATGCTGCTAGCAGTCTGCTCTGACTTCTGTTGAAACAAGAATAGTACATCAGGCAGATTGTCTTAGGTCTCCTTTGCGAGAGCTTCCTATTTGCAAACATACACTTCAAACTGTCAGTGTTTTTAAGAAAATTGTACAGCCACCAACCGTAGTTGTCTACAGGCATGTTGTTTTTTTAATGCGATCACAATAGCATTGCTATAACATTGCGTTGCTTTGAAAGTTAGTATTCATCTGATGGGGACTTCTCTGGGTTGTTTGAAAACTTTTGTTCAATGAAGAGAAAAACATAGCTCTCTTTACCCAGGTTTCATCACTAACAATGCCGAACAATAAATAATTCAATTTTTTCCTTTGTTTAATGATATCTGCTTGGGTTTTGAGACCTTTTGCGACATCGTTCACTGGATGGCTTCTTTAACCCTGTTGCTGCTAGTCCTCCTACTACCTATGATAACCCTTTTTTTTGGGCTGTTTGGGGTAGTTCACGCTTAGGCTCCTGTAACATTTTGTCCACATAAACTATCCATGCCAAATTTAAGTCCTTTTCTTCCAGCATCATGGGGAGTCTAAAGGTACCGAGGTTTTGTGGATTTCTCTGAAGGAGACCCAGAAATTAGCCAAAATACAGCAACATTTTGTTTTTTTCAGGTAAAAATGGGGGAAAAGTAATCTAGAAGAAAGCGTCTTCTTTTTCCTGCAAATGGTATGAACAAAGGGTTTGTGGTGCTGAAATTATCATCTTCCCAGCTTTCAGGAACAGGCAGACCTTTGTCAGAAAACCACAATTTTCTACACAGTTTTGGCCTTTTACTGGTGCATAGCCTATGTTTCCTACTTTTTGTGCTTTCAACCTCCTTCCAGTTAGTGGCAGAAATGGGTGTAAAACCATTAATGGATCCCGGAAAGCTATATATTTCTGAAAAGGATCATTTGTGTAGATCCTTTAAGGTTTTTTTATAGAAACTAACAGTTGAAAATAAGAAATATTGAAAATGAGTTGAAAAAATAAGACTTTTGTGCCAACGTTTTCACCTGTAACTTCTTCTATGTATAACATATTTTTGAAAATCATATACCGTTCCATCCTCTGGACCCTTCTAGTTTTGGGGATATATCGGACTTGTAGGATCGCTAAGAACCTGAGGAACCCAGAGCAAAGAACTGAGCTGCGTCTTGCAGTGGTTTTTCATTGTGCACCTGGTATATGGCAATTTGTTGGTAAAATATAAAGAGTGAAAAATAGGTATCAAGGGGAAGCAGAAAGACTGTGGAATTTTGCTGGGGTGGGGGCAATGGCATGCCCTTCTCAGACAGCCCCCACCCCTAAATACAATAAAAAAGCATTGTTGGCATCTGGTGAGCTTTCTGCCCTCCCGGAAGAGGGGGGGGGCAGATAGGGGGCTATGGTCCCCATCTGCCTCCCGGAGGGGCAGAAAGACCCCCCTAGGGGTGGGGGCTGCCCATCTTGGGCAGCCCCCACCCCTAAATCCAATTAAATGAAAATCCTGGCATCTAGTGTGCTTTCTGCCCCCCAGGGGGCGCAGAAAGACTGAAAAGTTGCTGGGAGAGTGGGGCATTTGGGAGGCCCATCTTGGGCAGCCCCACCCCTACATCAAATTAAAAAACAAATCCCTGGCTTCTAATGGGCTTTCTGACCCCCTGGGGGGGCAGATTGGGGGATACTGCTCCCTTCTGCCCCACAGGGGTCAGGTAGACTGGGATTTTCCTGGGGGGGGTGGTGGAATTGACTTGTCCATCATGGGCAGCCCCCACCCCTAAATCAAATGTAAATAAATCCCTGGCTTTTAGTGGACTTTCTGCCCCGCCCAGGGGAGCAGATTGGGGGCTACTGCCCAAATCTGTCCCCCAGGGGGGACAAAGACTAGAATGTTTCTGGGGGGGATGGGCATTGGCACCCCACCCCTAAAGCAAAACAAAAATAATCCCTGGTATCTAGAGTGCTTTCTGCCCCCCACATCCCCCTAGGGGGTAGAAAGACTGACTATGCCAGAAGTTATTGGGGGGAGGAAAGACCCTTGCCTAAGGGGCTGCCCCCCCATCCCCGGTGCCTAGTGGGTAGATCCCTGTTTGGGGATGGCATCCTGGGGCGATCCCCTAGCTGGGATCTACTAGGGAATGGTACCATTGGAAAGGGGAGATTCTCCCCCTTCCAACAATACCTCTCCTGAGGCTCATTTCAGTTTTGGTTTATCTGAAATGAGGTCAGCACAATGTGCCCGCTGATCTTCATTTCAGAGAAACTAAACACACAGCCTCTGGAGCTGGGGAAGCCCTTCCCCAGCTCCAGAGGCTGTTGGGGAAAAAGGAAATCCCTCTGGTGCCCGCACCAGAGGGATTTCCAGGGCCATGTGATCAGACGGCTGGGGGCAGTCTGATGCACATGAGCAATGGTACATCAGACGGCTCTCGGCCATCCAACGCACGAATGGGTTAAGGAACAGACACTGAGAGATCCTTACATATCACACTTTGGAGATGTACAAGCATAAAAAGCAACACTTTTATGGTACAAGTTGCCGAAGGAAAGTCGACAAAGGTTTTGTAAATTTAAATTTAGGGGCATATTTATGGGCCCTTTGCTGTGCTCTTGCATCAAGCAACGTTGTGCAAGAGCAGCGTAAATGTAAAAGGAAAATTAGGAAGCCACGCAAGGCCACCTTGCACGGCCCTGAGTAACTCTCCATAAATCTTGAGTACTGTAACGCAGAGCCTAATGCATTAACAGATGAACAAAAACCAGTAAACTGGAGAGGCACAACGACGATATATATCTTTATTTCTACTCAGTGTTTGCTCTTTCTGCATTCTGCAGCACACATAGAAAGAGGAAAACGCCTCTCAGAATTGTTTGTGTGCAGGAAGGTGACCTTCCCGCACAAAAGCTATCCTACCTAAAACACAGGCACCCTTGCACAATGGTTCAAGGGTGCCTGCATTGGCGCTAGTCTACCAAAATGGAGCAAGAACAAGGGGAAAGGACAGGAATGGGCTGTATTAGATAAATACAGCACATTCCTGTCCTTTCCTTGAGATGCAGGGCAGTGCAGCAAAGTGACTTGATGCACTGACCTGCGCCACAAAACTCATAAATATGCCCTCTAGGGTTTTACTGAATGGCTGGTCCAGAAACAGCACTGTTTTTCCTTTGCAGTCTGGCATTTGTGGCTCTGATGTTTTTCACTATAAAAGCAAACCTGCAACACGAAAAGAAATGATTGAAGAGCGCTCGAGCTGCCCCATATCAATTGCGAGCTGATTGTTAGATGATTGCATGTTTTTTTTCTTTACTTCACTTAGATATAATCTTAAATTTGTAGCATCAGCAAATAATTACAAATGCGATAATGCACATAAACATAACTGATTGATTGGTATGTGTAAAACCTCTAACACCCTGCTCAGCTGAACTGTCCTGCTTTCAATTAGTGCTTGGTTCTGTAATGTCCTGCTAGACACGTTCTAGTGTTCAGCCTTGGGCTGTACCCACACTTAACACCCACACGTCACAAGCGTCACCAGTCAGGTGACCTTGGTAATTAAAGGGGCCAGGGGCACATGCCCTGGGCCCATTAACTAAGTATATCCACTGCCTCTGTGTCATCTATTTTAGTAGCATGTGGGCCCAAGGCCCACATCAAGTGGGTCTGACCTCGCGCATACCATGGCTGCTACTCAAATGTTCCTCGAGGGGGGTGAAGATTTGCTGGAATAGGAGTCACCCCCACACCTGCTGTGAGTGCTTTGGTGAGTTCATGCCCCCGGCAGCAGCCACCTACACTGACTGGCCCTGAAGTTCGGCAGCAGAGACTGGTCATCCCCCACAATCTAGTGCGGCCCTTGCCTGCGGCCTGGTGAGTCATGGCACAAACAGGAGCGATCCATGGCAACAAGTGGACGTGCCCCCGAATGCCCCTGAGGTATGGCAAGGCCCAGGAGTGGTTATCTCCTTTTTGTACTCAGGCTGCTTGTGGAGCTGCCCCTGCCTGCCACTGTTCGCCGATGCAAATCAGAAGTGCAGTGAAACTACAGCACGGCAGCACGGGCGGGCAAGTGCAGGAAGGTTGCACCAGCCCTGATTCACTGCCCCTGCACTGCCCCTGCAGGCTTGTTTCCCCAGCACCTGCCTAGAAAGGACCAGCCTGCAGCACTAAGATGGCTGCTGTGGCCTCATAAGTAATGAGCCATGCACCTTTGCATTGGCACCACATTGGCACATAGAGACACTACACAGCTTCCTTAAAGCACCCACTAACCGCACAGTGGCTCCCTTGGACTAGGCAATCTCTGCCATGAGGGAAAGATGCCCCACACAAACTACATTATGTAGTGAGAGGGGCAGTGACATACTGTCACCAACAGGAAAGGGAAGGTGACCCCCACACCTCTTCCCCTGTCTTCAAAATGCAGTTGCAGCTCACAGGACGGACAGCAGGAGCTGCAGCATTCCTGCTCCCCACTGACAGCCTCTCAGACGGCAAAGCACAGCTGAAAAAACCAAGATTGAGCAGCGCCGCAACAAACACTGACCTTGCACCAGATTCTCCCGCTCTGCGTAGTCCGCACCTTCAGGGCAGCTGCTGTGCCGAGAATGAGTTGCTGATGCCAGCTAGTGTCAGGGTGCTTCACCGCACCCCATACATGAAGCAGCCACCCCTACACGGCTCAAGCTTTCAAAGAGGCACGCCGCTCTGCATGTGTAAAGAACATGCAGTGTCCACTGCATACCTTCATCCATGTTTAGCAGGTGGCCCCAAGCAATGTCAGCTCACCAGCAGTCACTGCCTCCGTCACCTCTGCGAGCCCGCACCAGAGTGAATGGTGAACACAGCAAAATCATCATGTCAGCACAGCAAGTAGGCACACACATAGGCCTTCTGAGCCTGCCTGCACTCACTGACGGTCTCACCCCGGCGAGCCCGCACCTACTTTGCGCCTCATTTACGCCGCCGTTGCGTCACTTTTGTGACGCAGCGGCAGCGCAAATCCTGCTCCATGGTGCAGGGGTACTTACAACGTGATGCATCTGGGAGATGCGTCACGTTGGAATGCCCTGCGCCACATGTAGGCGTTCCTGTGCGGGGGGGGGCCTTCCGGCGCAGGAACGCCTCCTAAAAGTGGCTGAGTGAAATCTACAAGATTTCCCTCAGTCACTTTTAGGCCCATGCTGCGTCGAAACCCTGCGCCTGCCTGATGCAGGCATAATGATTGACGCAGCATTAACTAGATAGGGCCCCCAGAGCATTGCTGGAGCTGTGTTGCGCTTGCGACGCAACTCCAGCAATGCGTCACTTTTACGGCACAGATGCGTCACGCATCTGTGATGTTTTTGCACCATGGTGCACCGCATTGTAAATGCAGCGCATCCATGATGACGGAGCTGTGGCGCACAATAACTTGCGCAGCCCTGCTGATTTGCAGGGTGCGCCAGTTATTGTAAATATGCCCCTTAGTGTCTCTTCCCACACTGGCACCTCCAGTGCCCACAAGGCCCGCATTTTCAAAAAAGACCCGCTGAGGCCTCTCTGTTACCGCCCAGTGTCACCTCATGGCTATTGAGAGGTACCGCACAGAAAAGACTGAACAATTTTGCAAGGAAACGACCAGCAGCACTATGTAGGCTGAAGCAGCCTAGAGTGGAAGTAAATGCACTACTACTAGCAGTGGTGGAATCAGAGAGAACACGGCTGAGACGGAGCCGAGAGCACCACGCATCCCTGGTGGCTGTCTGTCACCACTACAATGAGAAACAGACACTGTTAGTGTCCTTATGCAGAGGAGACTGTCTTATCTCCCCAAAGGACCTGCTAATAAGACAGCAAAAGTGAGAATCACTGCCCTGTCACGTTGAGCCCCACTGACTAGCCAAGTAAGCACCACATGCCTCATGTTTGCTGCCCATCGATTGCTTCCAGAGAGGGAGGGACTGATAACCCCCTCGAGGGGAGACAAACTCCCAGCAAAAGCTGCCAGGAGTCTACCTAAACCCATCATATATGATGTTAACACTTACAGTGACAGTTAGGGATGTTTATTTTGATAGATCCCTGCTTCTTTCCTTGGTGGATGCCGGTACTGAGATGGGATTGGTATTGGATACCAGCGGACATACTAAGATGGCGCTCTGATGCTCTTGTAAAGGGCTCACATTTCTGGGTGAGTCCGCTTTTGATTTTGGCTTTAAATTCATCTCCAAATGGCTACAGTGCTGATTGACGGTTGTGCTGCGCACTGACAGCCATATCCGATACCGACTAGATTAGGTAAATTGCACTAGGCAAGTTCATTTCTTTGTTTAATTTAGGTTCTCTTGCCTAAAGTGGTTGCTTGGGCTGTCTATTCTGACGAACCCCCCGTATTTCTTTACGTATCCCACACTCTCTGCAAAGCACTCTTTGGATCCATTATGGAAATAACAGTCAGTCAAAAGCTTTTATTTCGGTTAAAAACCTTAAAAAGACAGGTTACAATTCATAAACTACTTTTTTTTAAAAGAGGTACAATTTAAAACTGTTTAAAAAACTTCACATAAAAATCTGTATCATACACATTTACAAAAAGGCAAGTGAGGGCAATATGGGGGGTGCATTCCCGTATCTTAATAACAGACATAGAAAGAGTGGCTAAGGCCCCACACAATTCACCAAGAGAAGAAAGCCCTCCCCATGGTCAGCACGAAGACCCTTATCTAATGGGCGGTGTTTTTAAGTTTCCTTTTAAAGTTGCACACCTAATATACCACATGGATAAAAGGAACCTTGATGTTGCGAACACAGCCAAGGCCGTAGTATCTTCTCTTAAAATTCTCAGCACGTCCCTGAAATCTCTGAGACCCCTGGACCTACAGTACTGGACTATCCACTTGGCCCTCGCCCCTTGATACGAGGGGCAGAAGAGCAGAACGTGCTGATCTGTCTCCTCTGTACCCCCGCACCCGGGGCAAGTGCTCACTAACTGTGGCATCCCATTCCACTTATGCGTGAGGCCCCTAAGGGGCAATGAGCCATGTCTAAATTGGATGTACAGTTTCTTAGCCAATGGAGGATGGATAATGTCCAGGAATTTCTCAAATATGGGGAGTGCCTTGAAATCAAGAAAGTGCTCAGCCAACCTACCCATGGAAGGATTTGTAAGAACACCGATGAGATGATATTGGTTTAAAGCCTGGCTCAAGGACTTTTTAGATATCTGGGGGCAGGCCACCTCAGGGGACGACCATAGACCCCCCATACCGAGTGCTAGAGTAAGATGCTTAATATGGTTCAGCCATGCCATCTTTCCCACACCACTTCTGGGCAAAAGATCGCGCAAGTCCTCTCTGTAACTCTCTAATTCTGGGGTGTACCAAAGTCGTCTCCAATATAACAGTGGACGGTTCGAAATGATTTCCTTTATAGGAGCTAAGCCAAGATCGAACCTTAGGGGGATTAGTGGGGTGCTCCTCGGAAGTCGCAGAATCCGTCTAATGAAGCTGCTCTCCGTAAGGGAAAGCGAAGGAGAACTGGCGTGCCCCCAGAGATCGGCTCCATAGGTCGCACCCCCGCACGCCTGCACTTTGTATATTTCAACCGGCGGACCCACCAATTTCTGGGACGTTCCATTGAAAACTTTTAGAATGCCACCCGAGGATTGAGACAATTTCAAATTGGCCATGGCTATATGTGATGTCCAATCCATTTTGTCATTAAGGGTGACCCCCAAATAAACGAATGTGGATACTCGGTCCAAGGGCAATCCATCCATGTGCGGGTGGGGACAATTAATTTTTTTAGAATTAAACACCATATATTTGGTCTTGGAGACGTTAACCTTCAAATCCCTCATCCTACAGAAGCCACAAAAAGCCTCCAATGTTCGCTGGACACCCCCAAAAGATTTAGACAATAGGAGGGTGTCATCAGCGAACATTAGGGCCGGTATGGGGAAACTAGGTGGTGTACAACCTTTACAACGCAACTTTTACCACGCAGTGCCTTTACGACGCAACTTTTACAACACAAACCATTACAACGCATTGCGCTGGGGGACTATGCGTTGTAATGGTATTCGTTGTAAATACCGCGTTGTAAAGGCATGCGATGTAAAAGTATGCATTGTAACGTCATACATCCATCCAGGTCCCTGGCCCCCGCTAAGTGTGCGATCAACCCGTTAAGGTATAGAGAGAAGAGCCTAGGGGCCAGGACACAGCCCTGTCTCACGCCCTTATCAACAGGGAACGGGGCCGACAACTCCCCACCTTTTCCATGCCTGACCCTGGCATAATTGCCCTCATGCAAGCGCCTTAAAAGGTCGCACACATAGGCCGGGGCGCCCAACTCCTAGAGCAGGGCCCAAAGCTTATCTCTCCGCAAAGATCAGGTACAAACTACCCGCCCCTAAAACAGCGGTCTTCCAATATATGAGCTGGAGCCTAAACAGTTGATCGATCGTGAATACCCCTGCCCGAAATCCTGCCTGCAGGGAGGTTAGGATGTGGTGGTCATCCACCCAGTTCTACAACCTGGACAGCAGGACTCGGGCAAAGAGCTTCTGTAATACGTCGATCAAACTGATGGGCCGGTAGTTTGCGGGGTCAAGGGGGGAGGCCTTTTTATAGTTGGGAATAATTTCCGCACCCAGCCATGTCCTAGGAATATCCAGGCCCTGCATAATGGCATTAAACAGAACACAGATGTACAGCGCCCAAACCCTTTGTTCAGACCGGTAAAGGTCGCCGGGTATTCTGTCCAGGCCTGGAGCTTTCCCTGCAGCCAGGCTTTTAAGCGTTGCGTTAACTTCCAGCAGTGTGCAAGAATAATTGGCTTGGACCGTACCCGACAGGGGCACAATAGCCACTGGTCTTGGTGATTCCTGTACAGCGACTGGAAGGTCTAAGGGGCCGAGTGAGTATAGGGGCTTGAAATGAGCAAGCCACGTGTCCTCACTAAGATTGGGAAGTATGGCTGTCCTCTCTGCCACCGAACCCCCGGACCAAATTCCAGAAGGACCTATAGTCCCTGGCGGCGAGCGCCCTGCTGACCTTGACCCATCTGTCCGCCTCCCATTCAGACTTGGCATTTGTGACTAGATTTTTATAGGTTTGTCTTGCCTTCCTAATCCGGCTAGGTGACCCGATTTTTACTTCTTTTACCAGGTTGGTTTTCGCCGCCCTACAGATTTTGTTAAACCTGTGATCTTCGCTCTTCCAGGTCCCAGACCTTCCAGGCTTAGTGGTGTAGAAGTAGTCTGCCAGTGCGGTGTAGAGCTCGTTGTGAGTACAGTGGAGGGCCAAACGACTTGATGGATCTAGATTGGACCCTGACAAGTCGCTGGCCACCAGTAGAGCCCCAACTACGTGGTTGTAGATTTCCGCTAGTGTGTCCGGGGCTAATGCCACCTTCGCCCAGCGAATTCGTCTACCTCCCGCCTTTAGCAGGTAATTCTCGTTACATGAGGAATCCGTTGCAGTCTGTGTTTCATGTGTCCCTAGGTCGGTGACTAGTTCCAGCGTTAAAAGATTAAGGTCACTCTCAACCCTCGGGATTACTTTAAACTTTTTACTTTTGCCCAGAGTTCCACATTAACCAAGATGTAGTCTATTGTAGTACTTCTATCTGGTCTATTGAAAGTATGGGCACCCGGTATATCTGGTAACAATCTGCCATTACATGCCCTGAGGGAATTAGATACAGCCAAGTTGTTAATTGCGAGATCCAGAGGCGATAACCGTTTTACCGGGTACATATGGCATTCGGAAATTGACCAAATCTCAACCTCCTCGGCAGTTACCGACGGGATCCCCCAGAGTGGCTAAAAGTGACAGTTGAAATCTGCACCTATCACCTTGTTTTAAGAAGGGGGAAAGGTTGAGAGAAGTACCTCCAGGGCCTCTAAGGTTAGTAGTCCTAGCTTGAGTGGGATCGGACGTAGGTAGATATTAATCACGGCCACAACCGAGGCATCCTTAAAGGATGTCTGGGCTGTGTGTCTCAACTACCTTAACTGAGCACCCCAAATGCACAGCCACCCAAATGCACAATCATCCTGATGGTCTTCCCCAGGGTCACTGCACTGCCGGTATGTGGTAGGACGCAAATCCTACCCTAAGTGGGGCAGACAGGAGCCAGGTTTCCTGGAATAGGCATAGGTCATAGCCATCCATTAGGTCTCCCCACTCCGGGATCATCAATTTTGCCTCCAGCCCTGCAACATTCCAGGACCCAATCAGAGAATGGGGAACCCTGTCCACTGGGCGATTCCGAATTGATATCATAAGGTGGCAAGGAGCCACCCTGACGTATGCCCGACTCCCGACCCCCCCCAGGAGCAGTCAAGATCAAGGAGACAGTGGGGATAAGGCACCAACTGCTATGGGGCACTGATTTAGATCCTCAGGGCCTGTCTCACCACTAAAGCCTCCCACATTCGGCCTCTCTGGAGAATTGCTGTCCACAGTGTTGTCATCCCCATACGATGTTAGTCAGTCGACATGACTCAGGGCTCTATATCTATTGCCCACTGGGAGATTATACACCGGATCATACCCACCAAGAGGTGAGAAAGGCTGTGCCATAATCTGTGGGTAGAAGTACCCCTAGTGGTGGGTGCGAATTTTACTCGTGTTTTCCAACCCGGCATTTCCTATGACGTGTTTGACCACCTCTGTGTCCCTAAAGTTGATGATCACACAGTCACCACCTATATCCTTGTGTCTGGTACCCAGCCAGCTGACTCTACGTGCAAATAGGATCTCCCCCTGCCCTGGTCCCACTAGAGGTCTATGCCGATATAACCAGAATATAATTTTGTTTCCTAGCTCTGGATAAGTTTCGGTGGAACTTGTTTCCAGGGGTGGAACTCCCGTGAGCACCACCACATATGGCATTGCCTCCGGCGGTAGCTGGGGTCGGGGAATAAAATTAGTTGAGCCCTCTACCTGCCACTTCTGAGAAACAGTGGGCGTGGGTTTGCTATTGTCTCGTGGCCGGTTCACAGATGCTACCGGGGGTGGGGCGGGGTACATGTTGATGGATCAGTTACTTTGGGTACCTCAGGACGGCATGGGGCACCTACAGGCTTGTTCAGAATCGTGGTGGGTTTCTGCACAACTACTTTGGCCATAACATGAGGTGGTTTAATTGTTTGTGTACTGCCCTCCAGACCCATTCTGACAGAAGCACCCAAGGTGGAGACTCTGCCCTCTCCCCTATCGTGGATCCCCTGTGAGCTAGCTCGCTGGAGTTTCCCTAGACTTTTATTAGTGATAAGGGAAAGGATTCTATCTAGTCTTGATGATAAAGATTTTACTTGGGAACTAATAACTTGTTCTATGTGGGCCTGCAAATCGATCATCAAGTGTGTAACCCAGAGAGGAGGAGCAGGAGAGGGGCGGGGGGGAACTGGCTCAGTCTGCACACCAGTGGGAGAGTGTAATCTCCTTTTCGCATATCTTCTCGTCGGTTTTGGCTTTTTCCTTTTGGGACTAGGCATGGGGTCATTTATTTCTGTTAGATGTGATGCCGATGGAGAGGATGGGGCAGAGGCAATCACCTCCGGTATAATCTTGGCACATGGTAACTCAAAAAAGGACGGCATTTAAAATGCGGTCGACTCAACTGGACTGGCGATTGTCATAGAGGCATCCCCTTCTAGCAAGGGGAGGGTTAGAGCAGGGGTTGAAGATAGACGCCTTTCCGTGTTTTCAATGGCCGTTGCTACTGCTCCTATGGTTTTCTTAAGCATTAGATCAATTGCTGTAAGAGTCGGAAGTGGTTGAGTCGGAGCGGCTTGTTGCCTGTTCTGGAGCGTGTAAAAGGGGGCTTATTACTTTTCCCCATACTGGTCATACCCAAGAGTGGGATATCTTAAACACCTCCAAAACCCAGATATAGTGTGGAATGGAAGGAACTGTTGCCTTAGTAGGACCCCCTTCTACACAAAGCTATCACAGAAACTAAAACTAAAGCTTGACTGTTTGAAACAAAGCCCAGAGCGTACTCAGGGCCAATGATAAAACTAATTTTCTAAATTACAGGTAACAACAATTAATTAAAATGGTAACCAACTGGTCAAAGTCTTGGGTCTTACAGTTTTAGGATGAAGGGTCAGGGAGGTGGCCCAGCCCAGCCTCGTCCTGCCCCGGACTGCCACAGACTGTCCCGCCCTTGTCCCGGGCTTCGTCCGGCGCCCGCTCGCGTCCCGCGTAGCGGGAACGTTGGTTGTTTAAATAGAGGAGGGGGTGTGTCCGCTAGGTCCGTCTCAGGTGACTCTCACCGCAAGGCTCCTGGTCCCTGGAGTCCTCACGTTTGCCCCGAATGTTCTTGAGGCTGTACTGCAGGCTCCACTGTCCCCCCAATAGCAGGCACACCCAAAACGGCACGGGGAAGCTGCAAAGTTTGCTTTACGAGATGCCCCCACGGAGCGGGGGCCGCAAGGCATTTTAAGGTGGAGGGGGCGTGTCCGCTAGGTCCAGCTCAGGTGACTCTCACCGCGAGGCTCCTGGTCCCTGGAGTCCTCGCGTTTGCCCAGAATATTCTTGTGGCTGTACTCCAGGCTCCACTGTCCCCCCAATAGCAGGCACACCCAAAATGGCACGGGGAAGCGGCAAAGTTCGCTTCACGAGTGGCTCCCGCGAAGCGGGGGCCGCGAGGCGTTTTAAGGTAGAGGGGGCGTGTCCGCTAGGTCCGGCTCAGGTGACTCTCACCGCGAGCCTCCTGGTCCCTGGAGTCCTCGCGTTTGCCCCGAATGTTCTTGTGGCTGTACTGCAGGCTCCACTGTCCCCCCAATAGCAGGCACACCCAAAACGGCACGGGGAAGCTGCAAAGTCCGCTTCACGAGAAATGGAAATAACAATACCACAGCCATTGGATATCTACCAACGGTTGATCAGCTTCTTGTTTCTCATTATAGGTGAATTTTATTCCAAAGACCACTTTGAGTGATTTAACTAATTATAGTAATTCGGACACTTCCCACTTTAGAATAACGCTTGGTTGCTCTTACAGGTTATCGGACCTTGCTTACAATCATTATTACCGACTTGGCGAGTTGGTTGCTTTCTTAAAATAAGGGGGTATGTTTATTGAATCAAAATACCACGGCACAGTCCAAATGGTTTATGAGAATTCCAGTATTAGCATTAATATTATGACCTTATGTACAGAGACACAGGTCTGTGGGGGTTTTTGCTGCCTGGATACACTTAGGCTATGCACGGTGTTAACAATGTAATTAGAAGTTACTGCCATTATTGGTTAAATTCACGGATTATCGGCACTACTTCCAATAAGTGAACTGCCCTTACTTATATGCCTTATTTTCACAGGTTCCTTTATATATACGAAATATAATTATATGTTTTGATGTGGATTGGGAGATAATGGTTGAGTGACAATAACCCTCTATACATAGGTTGATCTTTGATGGGTCTTCTGATTTACGGCTTGACTATGCTGCAGATCATCTTCATTTTAAATTACCAGGTGAGGGGCTATGGGCTCCTGCACGGTTTTCTTTTGCATGTGGGTTCAATATGTGATAATCCTTACCCTGTGATCTTTATCTAATATGAATTTTATATTCAAGTAAGTTACATTTTTATTGCTGCATTTCTCTATATAAGCACGATGTACTTGTAAATCCTAGGCTATTACAAATGTAGGACAATAACATAAGGCATCATTTTCCTCTCCCTCATGAACACGCCCACAAATGAGTCAATATAAAAATGATAAAAAGTCAAAAAAGTCAAAAAAGCCAACATTTTGTACAATAAGTCACTGGTAGTGGCATTGATTTGTGTTTGTGATACCTCTGTAAACTGAACTGTATGAATGCAGGTGAAATGTCTCTTTTGCTCATGTGCTTGCCTACAATGAGCTAATAATAACTCCTTTTTGCTAAATTTTTGGCACAATAAATCATTGGTGGTGGCCATTACGTGTGCCTTGACATTGTCATATGAACTGTATATATGTGAAAAATCCTATTGTCTTGTTATTTGTAACCCTAATGAAGTCAATATTCTCTATGAATGTGTTAGCTACCCTGACTACTTTGAAGACCTAAACTTGAATAAATGACCTATGGAGTCCAAGAATTGAAGGAATATATGAACTGTGGAGTACATCATTACTCTAAATCAAATACTTACTACAAACTGTGTGTGTCATTGGGAATGTGTAAACCTTGAGCGAAGAAGATGGAAGAAGGTGACCTCCTTCCAGGTAGCAGAGCACTGAGAAGACCCCTGAGGAAGGGATCGGACCGGCAAGAGGTCAGCGCAAAGAAGAGCCATGTCCTACCAACAGGACAGAGCTGCAACAGGCCCGTAGCAACGAAAAGACGTAGTCATACGAACTGGACGCAACTAGCAAGATGTCCATGTGGAGTGAACATGAGACAAGTGGCGTGACCCCATATCACTGTGAGGAACCTGTTCGGGAAGTAAGGGAGAGTGTGGCATGATGCCACATCGTGAAGGAGGAGAAGAGCGTGGCACAATGCCGCAGGGCAAACAACCATCACAGGTGCACAAGAAAAAAGGAAGAAGAGCAACAAGACTAAGGACTTGTGCCACTACCAGAGAGGGCATCTGTCAACACAAGCCAGCCACTGGGGTACAGACACATCACTGGAGACAGTTACATGGGAGGGTCAACTGTAAGTCACCAGCAAACGCAATTTGCCACCAAGCCTCGTGCTTCACAGTGCGACCCTTCAGTCAATTTTTACCAGCTTCTTTGCATTCATGGCATCCCGGCTAGCAAGAACACCTGCCAAAAGATAACCGCAAGTGGCCACAAATTCCTTCCAATCCTCCTCACTCCAAGATATTGCCTCAAGCATGATAGAGCCACCTGTCACCTAAACGTAAGAAGATACTTGTCCTCACTACCTAGGTGCATCACCAGAACCACCTATGAGGCATCGCACCACCAGAGTGGATCCAAACATCTGAAATGTCAGGAAGACCAACAAGACATTCCTGGTTCCGTAGGAGGCTAGTCACCCAGAAACCTTATGGGAGCTCCCGTGAACCTGAGGCCTGCTGAAGAGAGCAAACTCGACCATTGGACCATCTACCCTTGGAGTTGCACGAGGCTAGGCCATGGCCCTGTCAGGAGTCCTGCAGCGACCCTTCAGTGCAGCCTACGCAAGACCCCACACAGCCAACGCAGTCACCTGGCAATTCAGGGACAAGGACCTCAAGGGAACTCCGGTGAGAGGGGAATCCTGACACACTAGATGCATCTGCAGCAGCTCCACGACAAGCACCTGGAAACATAGAGGTCTCGGATGGGGACTGGTCACTAAAAGACTATCTGATGAAGGCATGTGAACCTGAGTCCTGACGGCAAGAGCACACAGACCCTGAGACACAACCCTTTGCTGCTGCAAGAGCAACTTAGCTGAGGGCCTGTTGGTCGTTCCTCAGCAATGCCTTCGCGTGGCCTTCGAGAGGCTCCGCAAAGTCCACACGGTCCCTTGGCAGCCCGGCAGAAAGGGCTTCCAGAGGCTCCTGTGACAGGGAATTCTGCCAGTGGGCACTGGGATGCATCAATGCCTTCAAGGAAGGCCCTCATACACCAAGGTCATCCTCAGTCTTTGCCGGGTTGCTGTCCACTGGAGCCAGAGTGCTTTCAAGAAGATCTTCGAAGTGGCCAACACCACTGTCCAGATGCACCCAGAAAAAACTATGTAAATAGTCTCCAACACCGTGAGACCAGGCCGGTCAAAACGACATTGCCGGGGTGGACTAAAACCTCCTTGGTATGCGGTCCAGAGATCCAGCACTTCCTGGCAGATCGCCTGAAGAGACTCAATGGAGCTGTGTAATTGTTTTTGTTTTTCCATAGGTTGGACTTTTGTTTGTTTCTATTCCAGTAAAGTTTGGGAGGGTGTAGATTCCTGCTGGACATACTCTAGTGTTCAGCCTTGGACCACAACAAGACTTAACACCCACTGATCACAGGCATCACCGGTCAAGGGACCCTGGTAATAACCAAGTATCTCTGTTGCCTCCATGTCACCTATTTTAGTAGCATGTGGGCCCAGGGCTCACATCAACAAAGGTCCCTGAAGCCGCCCCATCAGTAACCAATAGAAAAGGGGCCCCCTGCAACGAATAAGGGCAGACGTCAGGGGAAAATAACACTACTGCACGGGTGGACTTTTTCCCGTGCCGCCCCATCAGTATCCTATGTGGCAAATATTCTGTGTGCCGCCTAAGCCCTATGGCTGCATAGTGGTATTCTTTAGGGTCGTCCTAATGCTGGACGGAGAAAGCTTGACCTCATTGGTCTCCCTATTGGTAGCCCCTTTCACTCCTCAGCTTTATTTGGTGGTGCCTAATGTCACCCAGGGGAGCTGTATAATAGCAACCTCATAATTACCTTCAGGATGGCTGGAACAGTAAAGAGATTGGAACTGGTTATGCAGTATGCCCTAGGCAATCTGAAAAGTATGCAATGTTTTCTGTTTTTGTATTTAGTAGACATCTTGTGTTTTTTGATACTATTGACCACTACCTCTTTATTTAGTTTAAAGATGCTTAATTGAGAAGCAAAACCATATACAGAGAACTTATCATGAGAACTGGCTTATATAAATGCAAATACAAGTACACAAAATGGATATTAATATAAATGAGTTATTCAATAAAGCATGAGTAAGAGAGAAGAAACTGTAGGGACAGAGGAAACAGAGAGGGGGAAGGGTGAGAATGGTATTTGGATTGAAGTAGGAATTCAAAAAACTTGAAAAACATAAGGTAATACTTATCAATGTAAATAATAACAATAATCTTTCAGAAAATTGTAAGCATGGACAAATTGTTACAATAAAGAATAACAATAAAAATACATTATAAATACAATAAGATTTGAAAAGTCATGTATATGGATCCTTAGTAACTTCTTGAGCAATAATATTAATTGCTTTGCTTAGTGAGCTAGATTTATTAAGAAAAGTTGTTATAGGTGATCATAGTTGCTCTTGTTTAATTGCTAATAAAATAGGATAAAAATAGGCTCTGTCCAATCTCTGATGGAATATACAGCATACCACCACTCTTTATAAGGGACATTCAAAGCTTCCTTCCAATGAGCAGTAACATGATGAAATGTGACAACAAGCAAAAGATCTAATAACTTAGGTGTTTTATACAAAGAGTTCCGCTCAGGAGAAAGGCTACCTAAAAATATATTAGTTATCGAGTCAGGAATAGTTTAATTAGAAATAGTAGTAATTTGATTCCATACTTTTAACCAGAAATGAATCTGTGGACAATTAAATTAAATATGCATGAAATCGGAATGAGGTGGAACAAGTATCTTGTGTTGTAAGCTTCCACTCTAGCAGGGATTTAGAAGTGATTAGTAATCTATTATAGATTAAATATAATGTTTGTATTGTGCTTGCCCCTCAAGAAGTTTTGCGTAATTTCATTAAAATGTTATCCCAAAAATGAACAGGCCAACTTAGGGCCTCATTACAATGTTGGTTGTAAAGGCTCCGAATGGCATTCGGATTTCGTAACCTGTTTCGGAAACCATGTTTCCGACCGACTCGGAAACATGTCCAACAGACCAGTTATGATGGAAGGTAACCATTCGGTCATTCGAAATCAGTTCCTATCGGCATTCGGAGAATTCGAGTCGGTCGGAGCTGAATCATACAGCTCTATGGACCGAGTTTCCAACCAACGTATTGCAATGTCGGAATTGGACATCCTTTCTGAATTGTCCTGTCCGACACAGAACGGCTGTCGGAAACTAACTTTGGGGGCCCGTACTAGGCCCCCCTTCAACCGGATACCTCCGGTTGGGGCCCGTGGGGGTATCCCCTCTTTACAACCATGCACAGTGTGACAGACTCTACGCCTGCTACAGGGTGCAGGGTTTTCCATAGGAGCCTGTGTTGTCAGTCGGAACACAGGCTTCCATTGAAGTAACATCGTAATCGGTCGGTCGGGCTCTCTAAACCTGTGTCGGTCGGAACCTCACCAACATCGTAATGAGGCCCTAATTTGTAAGGGCCCGATTCACAGAACTAACTTAAGACAAAATCCTAAACTTACTACCATTTTCGTATTCACAGAAAGCACTTACTCATTTTGGTATTCACAGAAGACACTTACTCATTTCGGTATTCACAGAAGTTAGGAGTCCTAACTTTAGGACTCCTAAATGCCTTCTGTGAATACCGAAAGTCCTAAAGTTAGGATTTTTCTCAGTTTAGGAGTAGTAAAGTTAGGACTCCTAACTTTAGGACTCCTAAATGCCTTCTGTGAACACCGAAAGTCTTAAAATTAGGATTTTTCTCAATTTAGTAGTAGTAAAGTTAGGACTCCTAACTTTAGGACTCCTAAATGCCTTCTGTGAATACCGAAAGTCTTAAAATTAGGATTTTTCTCAGTTTAGTAGTAGTAAAGTTGATAAAATCCAAATTGTAAGACTTTCGGTATTCGCAGAAGGCATTTAGGAGTCTGAAAGTTAGGAGTCCTAACTTTACTACTACTAAATTGAGAAAAATCCTAATTTTAAGACTTTCGGTATTCACAGAAGGCATTTAGGAGTCCTAAAGTTAGGAGTCCTAACTTTACTACTACTAAACTGAGAAAAATCCTAATTTTAAGACTTTCGGTATTCACAGAAGGCATTTAGGAGTCCGAAATTTAGGAGTCCTAGCTTTACTACTACTAAATTGAGAAAAATCCTAATTTTAAGACTTTCGGGATTCACAGAAGGCATTTAGGAGTCCTAAAGTTAGGAGTCCTCACTTTACTACTACTAAACTGAGAAAAATCCTAATTTTAAGACTTTCGGTATTCACAGAAGGCATTTAGGAGTCCGAAAGTTAGGACTCCTAACTTCTGTGAATACCGAAATGAGTAAGTGCCTTCTGTGAATACCAAAATGAGTAAGTGCCTTCTGTGAATACAAAAATGGTAGTAAGTTTAGAATTTTGTCTTAAGTTAGTTCTGTGAATCGGGCCCATAGTCTTGATAGTTGAAGTTCAATAGAAGATTTAAGTCTAACATCAGAGAAACCCTATAGAGTTTTACATATGGAAGAGACTTTGGATTGAGGACATAATAGAATAAGTATATTAGAAACATGAGTACACCATGTGTTTTCCTTATGTAAGGTTTGAAAAGAGTTAAGAAACGTGTGAGATAATTTTGCATAATTGTGAGCCCAAGATTTGGGTTGCTGGAAGGAGGTCTATGTAGTAGTAAATAGAAGGATGTCATTGTTAAATAATAATTGTTGTGTCCACTTGAGTCCTTTAGCATGCCAGGATTTCCAGAATAGAACTCTGTTATACATTTTGAGATCTTTATTGTGCCATAACTATGACTTTAAAAAATGAGTTTTGTGTAAAGTTTTGAGAAAAAGAAGGGATCGTAAAAGTGTTTATGTACGTGCTATCGATAGGAAGTTGACAGATCAGATTATATTATAGTTGACAAGGATAAAATATTTTTGAAATGAAAAAGGTAGTGTAATTGATTCTTCAATATAAAACCATAATGGTTTGGATGAAGATGGTTCAGGCTGGATCCAGTGAGCTGATTGTTTAAGGCAAAATGCTTCATGGAATTTCTGAAAGTTGGGAACATGAACATCTGCCTGTAATTGTCATATTTTTAAACGAAAGAGGGTTATTCTAGTGATTTTATTGCTCCATAAAAAAAGTGAAAAAAAAGGAGTCTACTTTTTTTTAAAAGAGATGGATGGGATTCGAATAGGAATCATGGAAACTAAATACATCGCAGAGGAGAAAGCATAATTTTTAATCAACTCAATCTGAGCCACTAAGATAGAAATGGAGGATTCCATGACGAACATAAAGTTTCAATTTTTTTTAGGAAATCTTCAAAATTCATTTTACTTGGGTCTTTATTAGAGTTGGTGAACCAGTTCCAGGAATGTTATCTTAGTGTGTTGACATTCAAATTCTAAATCTCCAAAATCTTCTTTGGTGCAGAATTTGTTGAGTGGCAGCATCTCAGATTGATCAGATTATAGTTTATTGGCCTATTAATTTAGTTAGAAAGGTTTCTATATGGAAGACTAGGATTTGGCAAAGATTTTACAGTCAACATTAACCAATGATATAGGTCTATAATGACTTAATTGTTTTAAGTCACGTTTTTTTTAGGAATGAGACAAATTATTTCCTCTTTAAATTTTCCACCAGCACTTCGGGAAGTGGTAAAGTGATGAAAAAGTTTAAGATGCAATAGAAATAAAAGGGTTGAAAATAGGATTAAAATTCCAAACTTAGGGGTCTATTATGATGCGGGCAATGGGACCGCCTGCTAGGGGGGCGGCGGTCAAGCACGGGCAATAAGGATGCACCCGCCACACTGGCGGGCGCATCCCGCATTTTTTGCATTGTGGCTGGTGGTGCTGTCAGCAGCACCCACCGCAATACAAAGAGGGCATGTGTACATTTGCATGCACAACGTGGCAGGCAGCACGTGGTGCCTGCCATGAAGTCCGTGCAAATGCAGGGGGTACCATAGGTGCCCCCCATGTCCCCCCCACCCACCATGGGGGTCCGCAACGGGCCCCCAACTGAGGAAACCACATGCCTTTCCATGGCGGCGTTGCCGCCACGGAAAGGCTTCTTCCCTCTGTCATCATAATATGGAGACACCGCCACCATATTCAACCCTTTTCTGCCTGGTCGACTCGTTGACTGGGCGGAAAAGCAGCGGACGGTCTTTCCGTCCGCCACAGTACCCCCAGCCACCATAATATGACGGAGGAAATGGGAGGCGGGCGGGGGATGATGGCGGTGACGATCTGCCCAACATCATAACAGACCTCTTAGTCCATCAGGGTCCGATCCCTTGTCAGGTTTTAATTTAGATGCTACAGTCACAATCTCTTTTAATAAAATATCTGCTTCTAAATGTGAAAAGTCAGCGTCTTATATTTTTAAATTATGAATAGTGCTTAGTAAATCACTTATCTAAGGAACAGAAGGGGATTGTTCGGGTAAATAGAGAGATTCCTGGAATCTAACAAATTCTTTCAAAATGTCTTCATATTTAGAAAAGAATTGGTTATGCAAGGACATTGGAGAAACTAACTTTTCCCTTTCTTTCATATGTTTGAGTTAGGATAGTAAATGCTTACCAGTATTATTTTAGCCAGCATAATATCTAGCATTATGGTGGCGTAAGTTAGAAGAAACATGTTCTGAGGAGATTTTTGATTGCAATATTTGTATTCCAATTGTTTTGTGTCTTGCAGTAAGGACGAATCTTTGTTATGAGATTGTTTCTCTTTCTCTTTTATATACTCTAGAATAAAACCTCGAGGCCTTAAAGGCATCCCAAATAGTTGGAAAAGTAGTGTCTTGGGTAGTATTGATAGTAAAAACTATATTTTTTTAATTGTTCTACAAACACCAAGTCTAAAAGAAGAGAATTGTTGTAGTGCCATCTATGTGCATGAGGTTGAAAAGGTACAAGATCAAAATCTGAAATAACAGGTGCATGATAAGAAATAAAAATGGAAGGAATCTCCGCATTGAGCAGGTGTTGTGTCAGTGATGTACTTGTGAAGATATTATCAATTTGTTATTGAGTAGGATGTGCCAGAGAATGAAATATATATTCTTGTGATGAGGGATTAACAGTTCACCATGTATTGATAAGAGATTTTGGAGAGCTAGTGGAACAAAAAGAGTTATGAATTCTGTTTGTTATGAATTTACCTTCAGATTCACTAAAATAGGTCTGCACACTTGAGTCCCATCTTTTCCCAAAATAAAGTATTCTCCAGTGTAAAATAATACTTGTTTAGTAATTGCAGGCCAAAAAAAGAGAGATTGACAGCAGTGGGAACGTATATGTCAAAATGTGTGAGAGGAATTTTATCTATCAATAAATCAAGTTATCTGACTTCTGTATCATTAGAATGTGAAATGAGTTTAGCATTCAAATGCTTATGAACCATGATGACGGTTCCATTTTTTTTTCTTCTGTGCCAGAGATTACAAATACATGTCCAACCCAACATCTATTTCTTTTCAAGGCTTCTGGTTCATATAAATGTGTCTCTTGCAAAATAGCAATGCCCGTTTGTGAAGTATTAAGATGTGAAAGAACACATTATCTCTTAACTGGGTTACCTAAGCCTTTAGCATTCCATGAGTCTTCCCTGAATGTAGAAAACAATCTAATAAATAAAAACTATCACTGCTTACAGCAATGAACAATGTATGGTATTGTATAAGATTGGCAATATGAGATGAAAGACAAGGTGTTTGAACAATATGAGAAGGAGACAGAAGAGAAAGTAGCGAATGAAGACAAAGAGAAGAGGGAAAGATGGATATAGAGAGAGCAAAAAACATGAATAAATAGACAATACAAGTGTAAAAGCATGACAACTGCAAGACATACCAAAATTGGGGTAATCGTTGAAAAAACAGGGGTATGGAATGTAGAAACAAAGACGAAACAATGGGAAAACTCTGGACAGTCAAGACATCAGAAGTATATGTTGAGGATGCAAAGGAAGCTGTAGGTAAAGAGAAAAAGCTGTTACAATGAGGTAAAACTTGGTAGTAATATATTTAAAAAACATTGCAATATATGTCAGGTAAAAAACATATTATGACACAGACAATTCCATGGATTCTTCTTTGCATAGATGAAGAAAGTGTTTGAGCATCACAGGATTATCATATGTGGCAGTTTTCTCTTTATAAGTCACTTTGAATCTGCATGGATGGAGGAGACCAAGGGGCCCATTACGATGTCGGGTGGATTGCCTCCGCCAGGCTGGCGGTAGCCACTGCCGGCCTGGTGGAGGAAATCCGCCCGACATCGTTTCCCGAATTCCCCCCGCCATATTAGTATGGCGGGGGGACCGCGGTGGACGGAAAGACCGTCCGCCGCTTTTCCGCCCCGGTCGCCTTGCGGCCGGGGCGGAAAAGGAATAATATGGTGGCGTTGTCTATCAGACACCGCCAGCCATATTAGGATGGGGTGAAACAGATGCCACGGAAGGCATGCGGCCTTCACTTTGGGGGCCCCCTGCGGGCCCCCAAAGTGAAGGAGGGGTGGGGGGTGCACACGGGGGGTAATGTGGTACCCCTCTGCATTTGCATATACAATGTGGTAGGCACTGCGCGGTGCTTGCCGCATTGTGTATGCAAATGCATACAAGCATTCATAGCATTGTGGCGGGCTGTGCAGAGAGTTAAACGTCTCTTCAATCTCTCATGAATGTGATGTTGATGGTCGTTGGGTTATTGTTACATTACTCATAGATAATATTCCTCTCACCCTTTTTAATGTGTATGCCCCTACTGGGATCGACAGGTCCTTTTGGCCCTCTATCTCTACTAAGCTGTCCTCCCTCTCTGGGGATTACATACTCCTCGGAGGAGATTGTAATCAGGTTGTTGACCCCTTCCTTGATCGACATTCAAAAGTCAAATTTGTCTCCTCTAGGATGCACACTCAATTTGTAAATACTTTTCAAAACAATGCTTTGGTAGATATTTGGAGATTGTGTAACCCAGACATTAGAGAGTACAGTTTTTTCTCCCCTTCCCATCAATCCCAATCCCGCATTGACCATATCTTCCTTAGTAAATCCCTGTCCCAACACGCTCTTCGCTCTGAAATTGGCTCCATTCTGCTCTCCGACCATGCTCCAGTTTTTGTGGATCTGATTGGGTGGGATTTTATGTTTCAGGCTTTACGTTGGATCGGCATCCCTTCCAAATTCATCTCTATTGTTTCTTTACTTTACTCCGATCCTCAAGCTTCCATTTTTGTCAACGGGATGTCCTCGGACTATTTCTCTTTACATAGGGGAGTTCGACAGGGTTGCCCTTTATCCCCCTTGCTTTTTGTTTTGGCCTTGGAGCCTTTCCTTACTAAAATCCGTCTGGATGACAGTATTTCCGGTTTCCAATTTGGTTCTCGTCAGGTTAAACTCTTGGTTTATGCTGACGATATTCTTCTTTATTGCTCTGATTCTACTTCCTCTATTCCCTCCTTTCTTCAGCAGGTCTCTTCCTTCTCTGCGGTTTCTGGTTATCGCTTAAACGCCGATAAGTGTGAAATTTTGCCTATAAATCCTCTCTGCCAGAAACATCTTTTTTCTCAAACGGGTTTCTCATGGCAACCATCTAAAATCAAATACCTGGGTGTTTGGTTTGCTCCTCTCTTATCTGATACTCTTAAACTAAACTTTGATTATATTTCCAAGAAAATGGACACGGCTATTGCACGTTGGCACCCACTCTTTCTGTCCTGGTGGGGTCGTCTCAATTCTATAAAGATGATGTTATCCCCCCTTCTTCTTTACACTATTTCCATGCTTCCTTTGCACATTCCAATTTCTTTCTTCAAAAGGATTGATTCTTTATTACTGAAATTTTTGGTGGAACGGTAAGCGCCCTCGGATAGCTCTTGCCTCCTTACGAAAGGACAAGGCTCATTCTGGTGTACGCTTTCCTGACTTTAGAGAGTATCATCGAGCCTTCTCTTTGAAACAATCAATCCGCTGGTTTTCTTCTGACCTTCCTCACTATCCTCCTGTCTGGTTAAGTGTGGAATCTTCCTTTATTTCCCCTTTTACCTTTTTGCGAATTCTTGTCCTTCACATCTTCCTCAGCTCGCCTTCGTACGCCTGTTATTTCTCACTCTCGCAATCTCCTTCTACCCTACCTATCTTCATTTTACCCCTCCCTCCTTTCCACCCACGAACAATCGATCTGGAATAATTCACTTCTCAAAATTCGTAATCGCATCATCTTTTGGAAAACATGGCATTCTCGAGGACTATGTTGGATTTCTCAATTAATTTCTCATGGTACTCCTTTCTCCTTCCAGGAACTTCAATCCTCTTTCTCACTACCCGCTTCTGCTCGGTCACAATACGCTGCCCTTTACCCAGTCCTGATCTTATATCTTCTCTCCTTATCATCTTCCAATGATGTTCCTTTGGAACGTAAATCCACTTCTTTATTATTAGAGGCTTCTCCTTCTGCCTCTACTCTGTATAACTCGTTCCGTTATACCAACGATAGACTAAAGTCTAGAAGTGAGACTGCTTGGGAATCGGATTTTTCTCAGAATTGGCCGGTACTTTTTTGGGATAAAATATGGACTAAACTTCATAAGACCTCTAGAGCTGCTGATACTACCCAAACTTTATATTTCATTTATAACAGAACTTTATTTACCCCACTTGCTCTATCCCGTTTTTCATCAGATACTCCCTCTACTTGTTGGTCATGCTCCTGTCCCTCTGCAGATCTCACACACATGCTGTTTGATTGCCCTCCTATTTCCCAATTCTGGCAGCTAGTTTGGAAGCAAATACAAAAAAAATTCCAGTTCAACGTTTCCTTTTCCCCTTCACAAGTTTTTCTAGGCTCCCTTTCACCGGAACTTCCTCAATCCCCCCGTCACTACCTTTTACTCGACCTTTTACTATCTGTAGCTTTCCATACCATCACTTCTAACTGGAAGCAAGCTGCAAGTATCTCCTCCCAATCATGGTGGAACGCGGTCTGCTTTCATCATCGTCTAGATACCAATTATGTGTCCCCATCTCCCTGGCCATTAAACGTGACCTGCTTTGGCTTCCTTTGGTAACATATCTTTCTTCCTCTGCTCCTGTACATGCCTCTTCAGATTCTAGCACAGTTGAAGTACGCAAACCTCCATGATTTTCCTATTGCCTTATTGCTGTACTTTTAAGTTTCAATATACTGTATTGTACCTTTCATTCGTATTCATATGATATGTTCATGAATCCTCATGCTTGTTATGTTTGCCTTTCATGAGATTCTTTACTGTATTGCTTATTTCATTTATGTACTTATTGTAGCTACTATTTCCCCCCTTTCCCTCCCTCCCCTCCCCTTCTTTAATTTCTTCAATAAAATCAAACTTAAAAAGTCAGGCTTCATTGTTATGACGTTGAATAATAATTCAAAAAATCATGAACTTGCCTATCACACAAAATGGTGGCTGTGAGTGCTGACAAAATTGTGTCAGCAAGTTTTCCCAGCAATTATAGTTCAATCAGATATGAAAATCAGTTGTCATTGTAGTATTCGGAGGTGAGAATGATCTAACACATCTTCGTGTTAAAACATAACTGCTTCCGCGCAATGAAGAGACAGATATACAGACCACATTACTGAGCTCCTCCACTGCGCATTCCTCTTCACCAGTGCTCTCGCCATGCCCCGAGCACTGCCTCTTGATAAGTGGCTTTGGTTATGGAGACCTGGTGCTGAATTGATTACCATGTTTACTGACAGAATGTAAATCAATTTTTTCAACTCTTCTCCTCCTCTTCTGCACCTTTGAGTGGGGCATGCCCCATGGCTCCATTTGTGCCACTGACTTTTAATATAGCATCAATGTGTTTGAGTCTCCACTTCTATTTTCAAAGATGTGTGTGATGTAGAGTGCAGAACAAAGATCTGCCCACTGAGGCCATTGTCTGCCCATCTCTCCAGTCACCTGATGGCAGTGAGATGGATGTCCACACACTTTATAAAAGTGAATTTCTATAAAAGTAAAATGATGCTGGCATTCAACAACAGCTCTTTTATCATCACCAACTAAAATGAGATCAAACTCAAAAGAGTCACTCCACATCACCGGTCTCCATAACCTACATCTAGCAATCCAGCCCACTTCCTTTGCAAGCACGTTTTTTGTTCACTTAACATTTTTCTCCAGAATCTTTTTTTCTTCACTCCCCATCTGCACCTCTCTGCAGTCAATGCACTGATTCAGTTACTCTCTGGTGTCTTCTTATTCACTTACGATTGCGCTACTATCTTTCCTTCCTTTACAAATTCCATGGACACTATATTTCAAACTGCCTTAGCGTTTGTTTTCCTACTTTTCTATTTTACATATTTTCCTATCTTTGAAGTCACCTGACCATATCACATAAAGTGAGCACTACAATTGTAAATTAAGACATGGTTTCTGACACAGTTTGGGGCTTGCTAGTGTCTAAAATAATTGAAGAGCTGCAGCAACACTACTTCACCTCCTTAGACAGTGGTATACGTGTACTTGTTAGGGAAACATTACAGACATGGTCTGTTTTTTGCTGTAAATATACCTTAATAACATATGTCAAGCAGTATAACAAAGTAGCTAAAAAAATAACAGGGTACAACACAACAAAACAGACAATAAAAAAGCAGCACAACAATTACTCTACGATACACACCACATTGAAATAATGTAGTACAAAAACACAGCAACACAAAAACAACAAAACATATCATCACCAAAAGCCACAGAACATTTATGCACAAACTTTCTTGTCACACATTGCCACGTCTAGTAACCTTCTCTCATAATACAGTGGTAAAATATGTTTGCAGCAAGAATTCTCTAAATATACCATCAAAAACATGAAATAACACCAGTGGAATACGATGTCCCTCCCTGCCAGCCGTTTCATAGTGCTTGCCTCGCAATCGAAAAGCTGACGTAAAGGGACATTGGAGGCCCATAGCAGGCCACTCCTTCCCCCTGGCCCTTGATTTTGGGTTTAGGGGGCATCTATGGTGCCACCCTACATATTCCTGCACCATGTGGCAGGCACTGTTCCCTGTCTATTTCTTGTACTGCCGTGTGTGCTGCAGCACTCAGCACCTGCCACAATACAAGAGATAGGCACTGTGACTACCTTGGAGGTGGTTCGTTGTCCAATAGGGTGGCAGGCGGGCGTAAGTCTGCCCGCTATCCTAATCACCCCCTTAGTGTCTTTTCTGCATAGCGGCCTGCATCTACATTAACTTCTAGGTAGTAAAAAATAATGCCTTTGTGACTTCTCCTCAATGAGGCATGTTTGGACAGAATATTGGGAAAAAAATATCAATAATATCATGATACAAAAATAGAATAATAGAACATCAAAAATATCATCAGCATGAATTATCAAAGGTAATCATATAGTTTTGTGTGTTGTTTTTAATATCGTTGTAAAAATATTGATGTAGAAAATACTTCGTGTTAGTTAGAATGTAATTTATAGTACTGTGTTTTATTGAATCTGTTTATTGTATTATTTGTTTTTTATGAAGAATATTTTTCAATAATGAAATTGTTAACATTTGCATATTTAGTTGTATTAATGTATATATATGTAATTTTTTAATATGTTTTATTAGTAGTGGGATATTGGGTTTTTATGAGATAAGGGTGAGGAGATTTTTTGAAAATGTTATTTTAGATTAGATGACCAATTGTTATTATTTCAATTAATTTTGTTATAATAATTTTAATACATTTAATTTTCATTTTAATTAGAATATATCTTAACGGTATAAAATGTTTAAAAGTTTGCAAAAAGAAATATATAACACAATGTTGAAAAAAAAATATTTAGAAATATTTTTCTGGAACATTTTATAATTTTATAATATTTGTAGCAATGTATTTTAAATTGTATATATTTTAAGATTATTTTGTAATTTTATTAAAAAATAATATTTTACTTTTATAAAAATAAAAATATAAAATGTACTTAAGCATTTTAATACTTTATGCTTGTTAACAGTGGAGGATGCTGCTTTTCCTGTCTCACGGCAAAATCCTGGACTGAGATTCCACTTCACCTCATCCTCTCTAGTGGAAATCAGAAAAGACCTCAGGATCTGACTGTTCAACTGAGCCTTCCTGAGCCAGCATTCTCAGCGCCAGCATACCCTCACAGCTGATTAGCCCACCTTTACAAATCTGTATTGATTGATTTTATAGCAATACAAATGAAAATAAATATATTTTAATATTTACATTTTTAGATATAGGTTTGTAATTTAGGGTAGTTGGATTTTTTATCAAATTTATAGTAAAAAGTGTGTATGAATGTGCAGTGTTGATTGTGTATTGAAATTGTTTTATGTGTGTTACCTTGTTCAAAATGATTTATTTTGAAGTGTCATCTCTTTAGTGGCCAACACCTTTTTCAAATTGCCCTATATTGGAGGAGAATTATTAACTGTCACCCCTTTACTGTCCAACACCTTCCCCCATTGTGTTTGGGGTAGAGTGAGAATAGTAAACGTGTTCCCCAAAAGTTTAGATTGGAGTGGGAAGGCCGTCTGATATTAGATGCGACACGCTGTGGCTCAATGGTCACCAGAACGGCCATGTGGTGCCCTTTGATCAGCAGTAGGATTATGCAAGGATGGAGAGTTCACCCCTTTGTGGCGTGTTAGAGGCATGCTGTAGCTCCTCTGTGGACTGAGCCGGCAGCAATCCCTTCACGCTCTGTGGCCTACCACGATCCCAGCTGCAAGCTTGTGACACCACGTCCCCAGACCACACAGGCTGGACACGTCCGTCGGGTGACTGGCTCCCAGGCCCGCCCACAGCCCCTATCGCTGCGGGGCATCCGTGAGCACAGCAGCCGGCTTACCTGAGGGCCCCAGGCCGGTGATTACATTGCAGGGGTAGCACCCTGGGAGTGGGATCTTCTTTTGGCAATCCTCACAACACCGCAGCAGGGCCACAAGCCGCATATTCTTCCCGGGAGCCAGAGAGCGCCTCCCCACTGGTTGCTTGCGGATTCGACGTGCAGGCCTTCGTGCTCGCTCCTCCAGGTGCAACGCACCAGTTCTGAGCCACTTGTACAGCTACGCTGGTCGAGGCGGTCGCAATCGCTGCACACTGGAGGATGCTGGTGGGCTAGTTGGCCCCCAGGGACACCCAGTATGCAAGGGGAATTTGTTCCCCAACTGAAAACAGCGTCAGGGGGCTGCGTTGCAGAGAGGTGTAATGAGGCAGCGCCCCTTTTTACACCACTCTGCAACGCAGCTCCCTGTCGCACACTGGAGTATGCAAGGGGACTTAATCCCCCAACTTAGAACACTTTACGGGGCATGTTTGCTCAGTGGTGAAGGTAGGGGACGGAGCTTGAGGTGACATGTGTGCAAACACGCCCTGTGGCGCGTTTTAGCTTGGGGGATATATTCCTCTTCAATCCAGAGGTCCCCAATGGCCCAACTAGTCCAACGGGTACCTTTAGTAAGTGCCGCGGAGCTGCGTTGCAGAGAGTTGTAAAAAGGGGGCGTGTCCTCTGAACACCTCTCCGCAACGCAGCACCCTGGCGCAAACTGGAGGTACCTGATGGGCTAGTTGGATCACAGATGACCTCAGGATTGAAGAGGAATATATTCCCCAACCTAAAACGCCCCACAGGGCGTGTTTGCACACATGTCTCCTCAGGCCCCGCCCCCTTCATTCACTATTGAGCTAAATATTCCTCTAAAATCAGCCGAAGTACGAATTCCGATTTACTCACCTGTTATCACGAGAGACGTCAGTGCTGCATCTTTCAACCCACTACTCATCCTGAAAAGTAATTGTAACCATACTTACAGTAACTTGAATTTCCTTCCATTGGTTAACATTGACTGGTTTCACTTGAAAATTTTCTAAGTGGGAGTTTTGGAACTTTAAAAAATTCCTCAAAAATCAGCCTAACTACGAATTCCGATTTACTCACCTGTTATCAGGAGAGACCTCAGTGCTGCATCTTTCAGCCCATTATTGATCCTGAAAAGTAATTCTAATCGTAGTTACAGTAACTTGAATTTCCTTTCATAGGCTAACATTGACATGTTTTACTTGAAAATTCTTCTAAGTGTGGAATTTTAGAACTTTAGAATATTCCTAAAAAATCAGCCGAACGACGAATTCCGATTTACTCACCTGTTATTAGGAGAGACCTCAGTGCTGCATCTCTCAGCCCACTATTGATCCAGAAAAGTAATTCTAACCGTAGTTACAGTAACTTGAATTTCCTTTCATAGGATATCATTGCCTGCTATATAAAATATATACAAATATAAAAAACATAAAAATCATTTGAGATGTCATCAGTGATGTCATGAGTGATATCACTGACCATGTCATGAGTGATGTAATATGTGACGTCATCAGCAGTGCATTGCGGGTGCGCGAGTTATAGTTAACTATAACGGGGAATTTAAATGGTTTTGTATGAGTGAAATGTCCAGCTAACTATAACATGTGTGAAACCTATGTTTTTTTCAGTGAATTTCAAAGGTTTTTTAAATGCTAATTTTTAACTATAACGTGTGTGAAACCTATGGTTTTTTCAGTGAATTTCCAAGGTTTTTTAAATGTACATTTTTAACTATAACGTGTGTGAAACATAAGGTTTTTTCAGTGAATATATATATATATATATATATATATATATATATATATATATATATATATATATATATATATATATATATATTATTCCAGTTACCCCGTGAGGGGAGTTTGAGTCTCCATGCACTCCCGGATATTTTTATCAGTTATAGCCGTACACAAAGGTTAGTAGATCGGTCTTAGATTTATTATTATGCTCAGCAAGCCAGCAAACCTGACGCGTTTCGGTCTCTACGGAGACCTTGCTCACAGGAAACCATTACTACATTTTTTTGCTATGTTTAAATAAAGAAAGAATTAAGGCTCATCAACCGAAGTACCCTGAAACCGGTAAGCGACCTCGCTTGTTTACTTTGATTGAATAATCTCTGAAGCATAAGTGACTGCTCACCGTCGGCTGGTTCTGTAACTGCATGTCATGAAGTGGTAAAATACCGAGTGAGGTACAACTCGAGGAACCTTACCTGGAATAAATATACCACATGAACGAACCTGGCTAGGTTCATAATTGACATTAGACAAGCCGGATATTCAGAATTATTAACAATAACCGGGGATAAACATCACAATAATATTACTACATAAATACAGCAAAAAGAATACACTCCAGCTTACCTATGGATAAGAGAGAGATATCAAGGAGCACCTTAATTCAAACATGTTTTGAGGAGGAAACATCAGCCACAGGAGCAAGTGGCGGTGTCCGTAAAACTGATCTCAAAAATAAACTGCGCACCTGGGAAAAACTTTCAAAAAAAGAAATTAATAAATGGTGGGAAGTTGCGGCATTAAAAAAGTATTTAGTAGTAAAACGTGTGCCTCGTGGCTTACATATTAGTTTGATGCCCAGCCACCAGGATACCAGTAATGAACTCCTAAGTGAATGGGGTGAATTTATTTTAAATTCATCTCTAGGTCTAATGCAGATCCTGGTGAAACACATCGAAATTGCACTGGAAAGAACCACAAAACAATTGAAAGATATAGAAAAAGAACTGGCAACGCTTGATTTAAATCCAGAAATGAAAAAATTCAAAGAGGACTTGGAACAATATATTGAAAAACACGAAGAAAGTGTACGTTTAAGAAAACAGTCCAAATTCCAACGAGACAAAGAGGACTACGAGGAAGGTCGCATTTTTACATATGCAAGAAAATACGACCAATTCAGACAAAATAACCCTGAAAGTATGATGACCATGGGAAGCATGTCCTCTGTAGCCTCAAGTTTATCAACACAACCGGGTGCCAGTGGAGAAGAAGAGGAACAAAGAGGAGCAGGCGTAAAAATTCCTTTTTTAGACGAATTGAAACTGGCGTTTCAACAAAAAAATTGGGAGAAAACAATGGGACCCCGACAATCATTTCAAAGAGGAAGAGGGAGAGGCCGTGGAAAGGCGCCACAAAACAAACCAGAAGTGGCAAGCGCAAACACAGCACAAAATACTGGCGCAAACCGCGTGGGAACCATGACACGGAACATGCGGAAGAAATGGAATCATTAAATATGGATGACACAGATGATAATCAAGAATTACAGGTTACTAACTTATCCTCGAAAAATCTAAATGATGTGGAACTGAATTTATTAAAACGTGGTATGAACTTCTGTCCAACCAGTGGAATAAATCTAGCGGAAACACGTGTGGATTTATATAAATATATCAGGAAGATTAAGTTGGCAAAATTGTTTGTGGATAAACCAGATATGGCTAATTGGAGAAGAACAGTTCCACAACCTACCATGCAAATACCATTGCAGGATGCAGAACACTTTGTTAATTTAATGGAATTAAGCCAAGACCCACAACAAAGTGGAAGAGAAGTACAAGCATATGTTACTCAACTGGGAGCTGGCATTTCAAATATGAAACCAAAATCTAAATTTTACCCGCAACTACCCCCAGGGAAATAAAATAGACTTTTTCCACGAATGCGTAGTGAAAGACCTTTATCAACTCAAGATCCCTCACAAAAAAGACAATCTCACGAGGGAAGCTCTCAACCAATTACAGAAAGATGATACCATTGAGATAAAAATAGCGGACAAGGGTGGCAATGTCATCATCCAGGACAAAGAAACATACATGCGTGAAGCATACTCTCAACTCCGCAATAAGGAATATTATGAGAAGTTGAAAATGAATCCGTTACTAAAGCAAAAAGAAGAATTAGACCGCAAGTTGGATAATTGATTCAAACTAAATCTATTGGATAGTGATGAATACAAATACCTCCAAACACCCCACCCCAAAATGGCAACCATATATTTTCTACCCAAAATACACAAACACCCCACAAAACCACCAGGGAGGCCAATAATCTCGGCTAAGGGTGCATTGTTGGAACCTATTGCAAATTATCTAGACATTTTCCTTTTACCCTATGTTAAGGGTTTAACATCATATGTGAAAGACACGGGGGATCTATTGAGAAGATTGGAAGATACCCCCTGGCAACCTTTGTACAAACTTGTTGCAATGGATGTAATATCTTTGTACTCCAACATTCGGAATGAAATTGGCTTACAAGCTTGCAAATCTTTCCTGATGGACAGGAACATCCAATTTGCAGAGCACAACAATATGCTTCTTGAAATGATCTCGATGTGACTGGAACAAAATGTATTTATGTTCGGAAAAGAGTTGTATCGACAATCAAAGGGCACAGCAATGGGATTTTCTTTTAGTCCATCATATGCCTGCCTAACAATGGGTCATTGGGAAAGAACGTGGGCATGGAGGTGTGAAAATGATGTGGCAGTATCAAAAACCATAGCCTGGTTGAGATATATAGACGATTTGCTTTTGATTTGGGATGGAACGGAGAAGGAGTTTGCAGCCTATTTTGTAGTACTAAATAATTCCAACTTTGGCCTTTAATTCACTTATACCATAAGTGAATCAAAAGTGATTTTTTTGGATACAGAAATCTTCATTCAAAATAACACAATGCAAACAACCTTGCATCGCAAAAGTACGGCGACGAATGCAATATTACATGCTCAAAGTTTTCACCAATCTAATCTAATTCACAATATCCCGTACGGGGAGTTCTTGAGAATTAAAAATTAAAAGAATATGCTCAAAAGAGGAGGATTGGATCATTAACCAAAAATTGTCAAGCAAAAGATTTGAAAAACGCAAATACCATCCAGCCATAATCCAAAACGCATTAACACGATCATCCAGTATTAAAAGAACTGATTTGTTGAAAGAAAAACCCAAACCAGAAAGTGATGACCAAAAGATTCGATTGATAACAACCCATTCCACAGCAAATGAATCAATAACTAAAATCTTAAGAAAAAATTGGCATATTTTGCATATGGATCCAAAAATTGCTGAAATTGTGGGAGACTATCCAAATATAACGTATCGCAGAGCTAAAAATTTGAAGGACAAGTTAATCTCTAGTCACTTTCAAGAGCAGATAAAATCGAAAGTTTGGTACAAATCCAAAGGCTTCTATAAATGCTCGGGATGCAAGGTGTGTTGCATCGCCCAAAACACCAAAGAGCTAAACATGGCAAATAACAAAATCTGGACAATCAATCAATTGATAAACTGTAAAACTCAATTTGTGATTTATGTTTTAGAGTGTCCATGTTCGCTGAAATATATTGGCAGCACCAAAAAAGAATTGAAGTTACCAATTTTGGAGCATGTACGAGCAACAATTAACAATGATAGAAGCAATGCCATGGCAAAACACATGGAGAGGGAACATAAGGGAAATTGGAAAGAACTAACATTCTATGGAATTGAAAGTGTAGGAGCTAACCAACGAGGAGGAGATCGTGAAAAAATAATGAGACAAAAAGAATCAAAACATATAATGAGCTTTCGAACCCTGAATCCCCATGGGCTCAACCTGGATGAGGAACTTCATTGCCATCTGTGAACTCAAAACCAAATGAAAAAGACAAGAATATGAACTATCTCTCTCAAAACTTTTATCAAATTTTCACTTTATATTAACTAACCTAAGGGCACTAATTTGTTTATGATTAATTTCCTTATTTAGATACACAGGACTAAGAATAGGAATGTAAAAGTGACATTTGAATAGACAACAAAAATCAAATATTGTCAATTGCATAACCCACTGGAGGGTGAGATTACAAGAAATTATGAAATCCTTATGGGTTACCCACTGGAGGGCTGAATCAATAAGTATGATTGATAATGGAGTATAGCCACCAGAGGACGAAATTAACTGATGATTCTTGTGTTCCGAATAATTGTATAATGTGGAAATGAGAAAACCATATGATTTAATGTGTTGGTTAAAAAACTACATGTCCCACAATTCCTGTGCTACTAACAGGAAGTGATGTATCGAAATGGAGGATGTTTTTTAATTCTATCTTTATTTAAACATAGCAAAAAAAATGTAGTAATGGTTTCCTGTGAGCAAGGTCTCCGTAGAGACCAAAACGCGTCAGGTTTGCTGGCTTTCTGAGCATAATAATAAATCTAAGACCGATCTACTAACCTTTGTGTACGGCTATAACTGATAAAAATATCCGGGAGTGCATGGAGACTCAAACTCCCCTCACGGGGTAACTGGTATAATTTAATCACGGCTTGGTTCTGCCGTGCTCCGCGTGCACTGCTACAAGAGCGCCTGGAAGCCCGCGCTGTGGACCAAACGGAAGGAATATATATATATATATATATATATATATATATATATATATATATATATATTCACTGAAAAAACCATAGGTTATAGACCATATATAGTTAGGAATTAGCATTTACAAAACCTTATTTTACTCACACAAAACCATTGAAATTCCATATATAGTTAGTTGCACTAACTATATATCGCGCACCCGCAATCCACTGCTGATGATGTCACATATTACATCATTCATGACATGGTCAGTGACATCACTGATGACATCACTGATGACATCTCAAATGACATCACTGATGACATCACTGATGACAACATCCAGTGACTGTATGTTTCTGTAAAGTTAAAATATGTCTTACATGAGTGATGTATAAGTGTCTGGATGAAGGATTTAGTAGGTGCATGACTGACTGTATAAGTGAGTGATTAAATGTGTCTCACTGAGTGCATGGGTTAGTGACTAAACTGTTTTAAATTGTGAATCATTGTGTCTGTTGTTCTGTAATCTGATGCATGTGTTGATCATTAGCTATATGACTAAGTCTATGGGTTATTGATTGGTTGCCCAAGTATTTGTATGGGAGACTGAGTGTGTGTGTGGGTGTCTGGGAGGTGTATGACTCTGTGCATAGATGTGTGAGCAGTTGATTCACTAGATGTATGGGTTCAAAAGTGCATGTGGAAACAGCTGAATGGGCGGTTGACTGTGTGCATGAGTGTATTGGTGAGTGAATGGATATCTCAGTGCTACATGTCAAAGTAAGTACATATGTAAAACACAGTACATGTGAGAGTTGACATATATAAATAACTGTGCATAAGAGCCAGTGAATGTGTGAGTGGCTGTATGGATCATTGTGAACTTGTATCAGGGATTGTATAACAGAGTAAATATGTGTTAGTATATGTTTCAATAAGTAAGGTGTGTATAACTATATAGTTGAGGAAATGGAGGTGTGATTGATTCTTTGCAAGACTGACTAGGTGTGTGAGTAACTCCATGGATGAGTGACAGTCTGTGAATGTCTGTTTACACCGAGTGTATCTAAGGTTATATTAGAGTCTGAAGAGGTTCATCGTATCATCACATGAATGATGTCATCAGTGATGTGATCAGTAATGTCAAATGAGATGTCATCAGTGATGTCATCAGTGATGTCATTTGAGATGTCATCAGTGATGTCATCAGTGATGTCACTGACCATGTCATGAATGATGTAATATGTGACATCATCAGCAGTGGATTGCGGGTGCGCGATATATAGTTAGTGCAACTAACTATATATGGAATTTCAATGGTTTTGTGTGAGTAAAATAAGGTTTTGTAAATGCTAATTCCTAACTATATATGGTCTATAACCTATGGTTTTTTCAGTGAATTTCAATGGTTTTGTAAATGCTAATTCCTAACTATATATGGTCTATAACCTATGGTTTTTTCAGTGAATTTCATAGGTTTTTTATTAGCAAATGTTTATAGTTTTAAAAAATAATAAATTTTAAAGCAAATTTTATATTGTATAATTATGTCATTTTTTTTTTTTAATTCCTTTCGGTGCGGTCCCGGGGCGCGGACCGGTGAACGCACGGGTAAGCGCAATCTTGCGTACCGATGAGCGTCCCGATAGCGCTATTGCCGCGAACGAAAACAACATCGTGACGTATTGCGTAGCCGCCACGCCTTGCGTCATAAGACACGTATCGCGTAGCCGCGAGATGCGTCTTATGACGCACCGCGTAAGCGCACCCGGAAGTGCATGCGATCGCGCAACGTAAACGCCCCAATGCGCTTATGAAACACGCCCCGGGACGCGCCCCGGGGCGCGTAGCGTAAGCGCGTCAAACCATGTGACTTTAAAATAACACTTTTCATTGGTTCAGGACTTTTTTTTTCCAAATTGTGTGAAACCCACCCATTTCTCTCACTATTGCTTTGTACTTGGAGAGAGCAAGAGCTGTTCTGTGTACTGTCTTCATCTCCTACTTTCCTGATCTACAGCAATGGCTGCAAGAGAGTCATCCAGCAGTGATTCCAACGGATTTTTAGATGAGGACCCTCCTCAGCAGAAGAAAAAAGACCATTTCATCTGGAAATTCTATGACATCCCTGAAGGACAAAAAAAAGTCAATGCTCCCAAAGTAACCTGCAAAATATGTGGTAGTACTTTATCCAGAGGCAATCCTCTGAAAAAATATAGTTTTGGAAATGCCAATTTAATCAGGCATGTCAAAAGAAGACACCCAAACAACTTTGCCAGGGAGAGTGTCAGAGAGCTGGCACGGAATTTACCCACAGATGGCGGCAGCACCTCCACTGGTGGAGCAACACCTTCGGGACCACCCCGTGGAAGAATGGTCCCTAACATACAGCCGGTGTTTGCAGGCATCAAATTTCTGTGCACAGAGTGTGACGAACTGCTCTGCTATGGGGAGCAGAGTGTTGAACTCATTGCCATAAAGAAACAGCAACACCGCTGCACTGCCAGTCCCTAAATTTTCACATTTTTTTGCTCCTGTTGAGCAGTTTTGGAATCCCTGTTTTTGTTTTTCCCCTGACAAAAATCCCCCAAAAATATAAAATCGTTTTAAAAAGTCTAAAAAAATATAGAAAAACAAAAACAAAAAAAGTTCTTTTGAGAACTACCTCCAATTTATAAAAAAATGCTTTTTTTTTAAAAAAAAAAGTCTGTCATTTTTTATCTCCATGGTACGCTCCCCCGTATGCTCCCCGGTGCGCGTACCGGGCGCTCCCCCCCGCGAAAATCAATTTTTTTTTAATTTTTTTATTACCCGCGGGACCCTTTTATGGCCCCCACATCAAAACTAGGGGGTCAGGGGGGTGTACCCTGCCCCCTTTTGCTCATTTCCCCCTTTGATTTTTGCCACCTCTTGTGTCTCAATCCTACCGAGACACAAGATGGCGGCCGCTGCGGACTGTTTCGAATGTTTACAGACACCCGAGAACCAATCAGCTTGCCGTGCGCAAGTCGCGTGGCGCGCCCGGAGCGCTCCCCGGTACGCGCACCGGGGCGCGGCTCTAGATATATATCTTTTTTTAAACCTAATTTACTCAAAATTCACAGGAGCACATATCTTGAGACCTAGCAAAGGCACATCGGGCAAACAATATCTACAATTTTGCCAAGTTTCGTGGAAATCCATTCAGCCGTTCGAGCTAAAAGTGAGTCCAACCGCCCTATGGAAAAATGAATGGGAAAAACGCGTTTTGGGACCCCCCTTTTTTCTCGGCCCCCCCTTGACAAAACCCCCCCAAATTTTCAGGGGCTGCTCAGAAACAAAATGTTCCATTTTCCTGAAAATGTCATCCAATTCTGTCCACAAACGCCAAAGTTATTAGACATAGAATTTTCAAAAATCCCATAGAGAAAAAATCCTAACTATATATACCTACTGGCGACCGCCAGTAGGTAATATGTATATGTATATGTATATATATATATATATATGTATATGTATGTTTATATGTATATATATATATATATATATATATATATATATATATATATATATATATATATATATATATATATTCACTGAAAAAACCATAGGTTATAGACCATATATAGTTAGCAATTAGCATTTAGAAAACCTTATTTTACTCACACAAAACCATTGAAATTCCATATATAGTTAGTTGCACTAACTATATATCGCGCACCCGCAATCCACTGCTGATGATGTCACATATTACATCATTCATGACATGGTCAGTGACATCACTGATGACATCACTGATGACATCACTGATGACATCTCAAATGACATCACGGATGACAACATCCAGTGATTATGTGTTTCTGTAAAGTTTAAATATGTTTTACATATTGAAGAATGAGTGGATGTATAAGTGTCTGAATGAAGGTTTTAGTAGGTGCGTGATTGACTGTATGAGTGAGTGATTAAATGCGTCTTACTAAATGCACGGGTTAGTGACTAAACTGTCTGAAAGTGTGCATCAGTATGTCTGTTGTTGTGCAAGCTGCTGCATGTGTTGATCAGTAGCTATATAAGTAGCTATATGGGTTATTGATTGGTTGCACAAGTATTTGTATGGGAGACTGAGTGTGTGTATGGCTGGCTGGGAGGTGTGTGACTCTGTGCAGATCAATGTGTACTTGTATCAGTGATTCTATAAGAGAGTAAGTATGTGTTAGTATATGTTTGAAAATGTAAGGTACTCTATGTTTAACTGTGTAGATTAGAAAATGGAAGTGTGATTGATTCTTTACAGGACTGGGTGTGAGAGTAACTCCATGGATGAGTGGCAGAGTGTGAGTGTCTGTATAGGTGTATAGGTGTATGAGTGCATATGATAGTGTTGTAAAGATGAGTGATTGTATGTATGAATGATTGTATGGGTGAATGAGTGAATGTGTGTGTAGACGTAGGAATCAGTGAGTGCGTATGTAGTAACTAGTATTGGTGTGTCAATGGTTTCAAAAATTATACTCTGTATTTAACACTGGGTGTAACAGAGGTTATATTAAAGTGTGAGGAGATGCATTGTATTGTCACATTAATGATATCATCATTGATGTGACCATTGATGTCAAATGAGATATCATCAGTGATGTCATTTGAGATGTCATCAGTGATGTCATCAGTGATGTCACTGACCATGTCATGAATGATGTAATATGTGACATCATTAGCAGTGGATTGCGGGTGCGCGATATATAGTTAGTGCAACTAACTATATATGGAATTTCAATGGTTTTGTGTGAGTAAAATAAGGTTTTCTAAATGCTAATTCCTAACTATATATGGTCTATAACCTATGGTTTTTTCAGTGAATTTCATTGGTTTTTTAACAGCTAATATCTGTAGCTGTAAAATGTATTCTTCTTTAAATCCAAAAATATATTTGATATGTTTATTAATAATTTTTTTTTTTATATTTTTTTTTCTTCGTTCCCGCTTCGCGAATCGGGAAACTTCCCGTTAGCTGACCTTGATGCCGCGAAATAGACCGCGAGCCGGTAAACGTTTCTTTACCGCAACTGCCGCGTTAGAAAACAACATCGTGACGCCTCCCGTCCACATGACGTTTCGCGTTGTCGCGTGATACGTCATATGACGTGCTACGTTAGCGAACTGGTACGCGAAGCGAGGCGCAAAGCGCAGGTTTCTGGAAGCAAACCGGGAGGCCCTGCAAAGCGCGTAACGTAAACACAGCAGGTCATGTGACTTGGTAATAACACTTTTCATTGGTTCATTTCACTTTTGGTTTCCTAATGATGTAAGACTAGGTCATATAATCTAAAATGAACACTTTTCATTGGTTGAGAACTATTGTTTTTCCCAAATGATGAAAATCCCTCCTTCTTTCCTCACTCTGACTTTCATCATTGTGAGAGAAAGACCCTTTGTTACCAGTGAGCAATGGCTTCTTTAGTAGCTTCAGCTGGTGCTTCCCCACCACCTCCACCACATCCAAGGAAGAGTGGACCACCTGCTGAAGTTATAATTCAGCAAGAAGAGGAAGAAGAGGAACAGGACGAAGAGCACGAAGAGAGGCACTTTTTGCCTGAGGAGCCCAGGACGTCTCACCGGAAAGAAAACTTCATTTGGCAATTTTTTAAAATTCCCAAAGGTCAGAAAAAAGTAAATGCAAGATACGTAACTTGCCTTATATGTCAAGATAGACTGTCCAGAGGGACCGACAAAAAATACAGTTTCGGAAACTACACAATGCATCGCCATATGACTAGGTGGCATCCTAACAACTACAGTGCTGCACAGTTTCGTAACGACCTAGATAATCTCCCTATTATGGCCAGAAGATCTGTTGTACCGGAAGTAACGGGACCAGAGGGCAGGGAGATGGTGCCAAATATACAAACGAGATTTCGTGAAGTAAAACAAGCCTGCGTACATTGCAGTGGATTCATTTGCTACGGAGAAAGTAGCATCACTCTGATCAACAGAGCTATTGACAATCATGCTCATGTTTGTCCGAAACGCCACAAACAATAAATTCTTTTTTTTTTGTTGTTGCTCCTGTTGAGCCCTTTACAATGAATCGTTTTCGTTGCCCCCTCCAAAAAAAAAACAAAAAAAATATAAAACTGTTCATAAAAATTCAAAAAAAGTAAAAAAATGTTCAGAAAAATAATAAAAAAAATATAAAACAACAAAAACAATAAAAAAAAAGTTCTTTTCAGAACTACCTCCCCGGTATTAAAAAATTGGTACAATATTTGGAACTGTGCCAACCTCTATTTCTCTTAGTTCGCTTCCCAGTTCGCTCGCCGGTACGCGAACCGGAAGCGAACCAAAAAAACAGTAAGTATAAGGGAAGGAAACAGACAGTTATGTTAAAAGAAAGACAGCTATAGGGGAGTAAACTAGAGATACTATTACCCGTAATCCACTGCTGATGATGTCACATATTACATCATTCATGACATGCTCAGTATGTATGGAAAGGGGCAGATTTATATTAACTAGCACATCCCCAGAGATGCACCAGTTAACGTGCACCGCTGCTCTACCACCCACAGTCTGCCACATTTACAATCAGATAGGACAAAGCTGCATCAAAACCCTGCGCCTGCTTGAAGCAGGCATAGATCTTGAGGCAGGTAGGCTGAAAGCTAAAGCAACAACTAAGTGTCGTGTGCAGAAGTTGCAAAAAAGGAAAACTGGCGTTTAAACCAGTAATGAGCCCATGCTAACTTAACACAGTGTAAAGATATCCAGGATCTACATCAGTTTGGGGTTCACGAACCTGGCAGGTAAAAGGCACTGAGGCTTTGCACCGTGCATATCTCATCCCAAATCATATGTTGTTTGTGAATGAAACAATTTCCCAGACCAAATGCTTTGGATTGGCTACTTCTAAAAAATTAAACACCCCTACTATCCCGGAGTTAGAGGAATATGTTGGTTGGAGTAATTTTACTCGGTTGTCCATTAAAGATTTACAGGCCCTACTCCATAATTCTTCCTTTAACATTTCCAGTATAAATCCAAAAGGTTGGCTGCTTTGGCAACGTGCCTTATCCACGGTTTAATAACGCTGCCTTTTGCTTTATATAAGTTTTCAAATTGTATGAAATATATACCAATAGGTCGTTATGCACCTTTAGGTAGTGGTTTTCTTCATGAGGTCTGGTCGCTTCCATACACATACAGATGTTTCAAAGATGATCAAGAAGTTTATCTGAATGGAGAGGAATGCACTGAGACGCCAGATCATTCACTAATGTGTAGGCACATACAGTTACACGGTTCATGCAACAAACACCGACCAAATATGGCTTGCGTGTTGCAAGGCACGCCAGTTCCTGCTATCATCCCCACGTTCAAGTTGTTGGAAAATGGTAGTTATTTGATGCTCAATAATGAAGATTGTTCTGGGTTAATTAAAAGTATTCCTTTATCGTAACAGTAAGTGAACGGGTTATTTGCTGCAGAAATGTTCTATTTCCTCCCACACATGAACATAGGGAGTTTTCAATCTGGCCACAAATACCAACCTTGGGAGCAGATTTCAACGGCATGGCAAGAATAAGAGCTCTTTTGTCTCAGAGAGAGGTGGCCTTGAGTTCGGCCCGTGAAACTTTCGTGCTTCACATAGCGAACACCCGTACAGAGGTGCAGACCCTTTTAAATACAGATTTGCCTTTCCATTTCAGCAAGATGGTTCGGACTATCTTTAACGCGTCCTCCACAAAGGGCCTGGCGCACTTTTTTAAAGTTGTTACCAGTGGTCTCGTGACTTCATTTGAGAAAATCTTTGGAGTCATCCCTGCTTTCTTTCATTCTATTTTTTCCACTGTGCTTGGTGGATTCCCATTTTTACTTGCATTACCAGCGGACGCTCTTGTGCTTTTTTACATTTTTAAATATGGATGTCCCTCCTGTGCAAGCTCCCGCCCTGCAGCTGCTGACGCTGTTCCGCAATCGCATGCTTGAATATTATGGCACAATGCCGTTGGCGATATTAAGCACGGCATATGGATTATCTTTTCGATTCTCCTACTTCACCTGTGTCCAGCCTGTATTTCACTGCCTGACCTGTGATTTCGATTGGGCCATTGATTTGTGTCTCTGCGAACCGGTTTCTCCTGACGTCGACTTTAATCAGCTGATGACTCCTATCATTACTCACGAGTTGGTTTGTCCTGGCGAAAGGATTATGGCTGTGGCATTGATGCATGGACTAAATGGTCCCTGGAATTTACTGGCGGCAACACAGTCTTTCTTGGAACAGAGCTTTCTTGAAAACCCACCGAGCTGTCCTCTGATGGTGATAGAGGATCCGGTGCTGGGAGAGCACGTATGTTCTTTTCCGCTTTTAAATTGGATGGCTGAACTCTTTTCGGATGAAGACGGTGACTTCCTATTGGAGGCTGTTGCAGCTTATTTTGCATACACAGTTATGTCATAGACCTTTTTCATGTTTGATATGCTGGGTACTAGCATTTCATTGACAATTCATTGACTTATTTGTCAAGTTTTTATTATTTAGCTTGCCTATTGGCTTAAGCCTCGATAAAGTAGTTGGCTGTTTTATTTTTCTTTAGCATTAAATTTTCCTAGTTTTTAATGTTTTACCTTGCGGACCGTCCACATATAAAGTTGCAATCTGCTCTCATGAGATGCCACTTCTATTATCTTATTCAGTTCGTTTCCAGATCATGGGGAGGTGTCATCTAGATCCTGGATATCTTTACACCGTGTTAAGTTAGCATGGGCTCATTACCGGTTTAAACGCCATTTTTCCTTTTTTGCAACTTCTGCACACGACACTTAGTTGTTGCTTTAGCTTTCAACCTAGTAGTTCATCGTGGTTTACATTAGAATAATATGTTATTGCTCTACTATCTGCTTTGCTTGTTAAACTATATCTGTACAGCGAGTGCTGAAGTTTCAAGAACAACACGATACAGAATTGTTATGAGGTCTGATCTCCACGACTTCATACTCATAACATAAGTGCAGCTTCTGCCAATTCTGGGCATGAGGCGGGTTTTATATTGCTTTGCCGAACACACATACACAACACTTGATGCGGTTCACATGAAGAGAGAGCTGGTGTATGCTGATGTGATTCCTTCAAATCTAAGACACTAAAGTATGGGCACGCCCTAAACCAACACAAAGAGACCTTCTTAGCAAATAATATAATATGTGTATTAGGGAGGGTCAGATATAAGCAGCCGCGGGCCGTGGAGGGAGTTACGGTGAGGCAGGGAGGCGGGGAGGGGGAGGGGCAGGGTGGAGCCCTCTCCACCCTGTCCCTCCCCCTCCCCGCCTCCCTGCCCCACCGTAACTCCCTCCACGGCCCGCGGCTGCTTATAAGTGTTGCTAACTCTTATTCATTTACAGCATGTTAACATACTGTCACCATTCGCTTTTTATGTACTAGTAACTATGCTGGTAATTTTGCTACTGATAATATGTGTACTTGTATTATCTAAGATACTACGCCTGAGAAGACGGCATTAGTAAATAAACATTTCAAATACACATGTGTTCTTCTTAACTCCATGTTCTCGTTTCTAAGAAATATATAACGACCGACTGTTCATGAGTTCCACGTATCCTGAGGTACTATAAGTTCATATTCTGGATTGTCTAAACATTGAGAGTTTGTTATATCCAATGTGACACTGTACCTAGCTTGCTAAGGGGTTTTGATTACTAAGGTGAGTTTTGGGACACCCTAATTATGCATTTGCCAAAACCTGACCTGTTAATTGTGCACTGTGGAGGTAATGATTTGGGCACTTTGACTGGGGTAGGTCTGGAAATGCTTTTAAAGGACACCTTTGAGCAATTGATGGCACTTTTTCCTCAGACTGCCTTGGTATATTCAAATATATGCCAAAGACAGAAATGGAGGTGGTCGAACCAATTTTGTCCACAAATTGAGAAATCGAGGAAGCATGTAAACAAATCTGTTTCAGCTTACATGAGAGACCATGGAATGGGCTCCCTGTACAACAATAACTTGCGTTACTACATGCAAGATATCTACAGAGCAGATGGAGTTCACTTCTCAGATGAGGGCAACAGAGTTTTCACTCTGAATTTAAGACTGTGCATTGGTACCTACTTATAAGTACCTAAATGTACCATAAACCCAAAAGCTCTTCTCAGAGCTACCCTACATCTGATCACTCACAATTATTATTTTACTCTAACTTTTTTCACTAATTTTCAAGAAAGTACGCTCCCCAGAACGCTTCCCGGTTCGCGAACCGGGCGCACTCCACGCAAAAAAACTAAAAAAACGATATATTTTTTTTTTTGCCCTGCGAGACCCTTTTAAAGCCTCCACATCAAACCTAGGGGGTCAGGGACGATCTACTATGCCCCCTTATGGTCATTTGCCCCTTCGCTTTGGCCTCCTCTTGTCTCTCGATCCTACCGAGAGACAAGATGGCGGCCGCTACGGACTGTTTGGAATGTTTACAGACGCCGAAGAACCAATCAGCTTCGCAAAGCTCCGAAGCGGAGCGCTGTTACAGATATATATCTTTTTTTGAACGTTAATTTCTCAAAATCCACTGGAGCACATATATTGAGACCTAGCAAAGGCACATCGGGCTACCAGTCCCTACAATTTTGCCAAGTTTCGTGCAAATCCATTCAGCCGTTCGATTATTATTATATTTTTTTTTTTTTGCCCCGCGGGGCCCTTTTAAAACCTCCACATCAAACCTAGGGGGTCAGCGAGAATCTACTATGCCCCCTTATGGTCATTTGCCCCTTCGCTTTGGCCTCCTCTTGTCTCTCGATCCTACCGAGAGACAAGATGGCGGCCGCTACGGACTGTTTGGAATGTTTACAGACGCCGGAGAACCAATCAGCTTCGCTTCACAAAGCTCCGTTGCGCGAAAAGTACGCGAACTGGAGCGCTGCCCGGTCCGCTGTTACAGATATATATCTTTTTTTGAACGTTAATTTCTCAAAATCCACTGAAGCACATATATTGAGACCTACAAAAGGCACATCGGGCTACCAGTCCCTACAATTTTGCCAAGTTTCGTGCAAATCCATTCAGCCCTTCGGGCTAAAAGTGAGGCCAACCGCCCTATGGAAAACTCAATGTTAAAAACACGTTTTGGGACCCCCCTTTTTTCTCGGCCCCCCCTTGACGAACCCCCCCCAAATTTTCAAGGGCTGCTCAGAAACAAAATGTGCCATTTTCCTGAAAATTTCAGCCAATTCCGTCCACAGACGCCAAAGTTATTAGACATAGAATTTTCAAAAATCCCATAGGGAAAAAATCCTAACTATATATACCTACTGGCGACCGCCAGTAGGTAATATATATATATATATATATATATATATTACCTACTGGCGGTCGCCAGTAGGTATATATATATATATTACCTACTGGCGGTCGCCAGTAGGTATATATAGTTAGGATTTTTTCCCTATGGGATTTTTGAAAATTCTATGTCTAATAACTTTGGCGTTTGTGGACGGAATTGGCTGAAATTTTCAGGAAAATGGAACATTTTGTTTCTGAGCAGCCCCTGAAAATGTGGGGGGGGGTTCGTCAAGGGGGGGCCGAGAAAAAAGGGGGGTCCCAAAACGTGTTTTTCCAATGTTAATTTCCATAGGGCGGTTGGCCTCACTTTTAGCCCGAACGGCTGAATGGATTTGCACGAAACTTGGCAAAATTGTAGGGACTGTTAGCCCGATGTGCCTTTGCTAGGTCTCAATATATGTGCTCCAGTGGATTTTGAGAAATTAATGTTTAAAAAAAGATATATATCTGTAAGCGCGCTCTGGGCAGCGCTCCGGTTCGCGTACTTTACGCGTAACGGAACTTCGCGAAGCGAAGCTGATTGGCTCTCCGGTGTCTGTCAACATTCTAAACAGTCTGGAGCACCATCTTGTCTCTCGGTAGGATCGAGAGACAAGAGGAGGCCAAAACAAAGGGGGAAATGACCATAAGGGGGCATAGTAGATCCTCCCTGACCCCCTAGGTTTGATGTGGAGGCTTTAAAAGGGCCCCGCAGGGCAAAAAAACGGGTGTGGGGAGCGCCCGGTTCGCGAACCGGGAAGCGTACTGGGGAGCGTACTATGAGGAAAAAAGAATGAGAGACTTTTAAAATATTGTATGTTTATTGATTGTTCGTTTTGTTGGTTTTTTTTTGTTTTTTTTTATTTAAGTAGCAATATGTAGGTATCAATGCAGAGTCAAAAAATGTATAAACACCGTCTCCTTTGTAGATATCTTGCATGTTGTTTCAGAAGTTATTGTGGAATATGGAATCCATATCATAGTCTGTCAGGAAAGCAGAAAGAACATGGAGGCAGGAGATGAAAAAGAGTTGTTAAATACACATTGGAGATAATATAGTTGGAGAAAGGAAGTAACTATGAGCAAAATTACTATGTAACATAAAAAAGTTGCACAGTATACTATAAGTCTGACTTTACATTATAATCAATTAGGTACTAGTTTATGAATTACATATAAAAATGATTAAAGTCTCGAACAATTTTTGATTATTAAATAATTTTATTTTTGTGATTCTTTTTCCAAATTTAACAGAACATTTAACAACAAATTGTCGGAAATGTCCTCATTTTCAATCAGCAAATCTACTGCATCTACACATTGAACTAATTCATGGTCCCGTGATTCATCCATGAAATCTGAGTCATCATTGTCCTCAATAACTTTTTCTGTGTTGTTCTCCAGAACAATTTTGAAGGAAATAATCTGCTCTCCTTCCATTTTCTTGCTGTAATTTGAATAAAAAATAAATATATAAGTAGAGATAGGGCACTGTTGGATTTAAGTTCAGACAGGTACTTGTGAGTTTATAACAGAGAAGTAATCTATGGGCACTGTATGGTTTCAGGCGTGAAGTAGTACTATTAAAAAGTGCCTGTGAAGAAGTCTAAGTAAATTCATAATTATAGCACAGAAACCTAAATCAATCCATAATTATAATAAACAAGCCTTTCTCAATGTCTAACTCTTACAGAGGGACAGTATATAACTATCTGAAAATGTTTTCCCAAATTAATTTAAAGTGCATAACATAGTTCTCCTTTCAAATTTATAAAATAACATCTTACCTATTAAAAACAAGTTTAAGTTGTCAGTGAAAATGCACTTGCAATGTACTTCAGGAAGTAGTAGTCAAAATGGCTGTGTTTCTCTCTCTTTTTTTATATATATTCAGGTACATAACCAATCAAATGTCAGGTAAAAAAAGTAGAAAATGAAAGTAACATTTTAATTGGTTGTCAATTCCAACACTTCAGATGTGTTTTGTGAAGTAATTTACCTCAGGGTATTTAGAGAGGTCTACAGGCTAAATGGCTAAATGGAATTCCAACCAAATTTGTGAAAATGGTAGGGATTGGTATGTAGTATGAGCTAATCTATATTTGGTGAGAGTGTCTCCAGTCGTTTTTCTGTAAATTACTTTCCCACCTTTTTTGATGGTGCGCTTCCCGGGGAGCGCCCCGGTACGCGAACTGGCGAGCGCCCCGGTACGCGAACCTTAAGCGTTACGGGAGTCCACCATTTTGTGTTTCGGTCGACTTAAGATACAAGATGGACGGCAAATAATGTTCAGAATGGGTAGAAGGGGGCACGGTAGACTTATCTTGACCCCCTAGGTTTTCTGAGGGTGGCTGAGGAGGCTTATATGTGCGAAAAAAAACATTTTTTTGAAAATTTCGCGCGGTTAGCTTCCGGTTCGCGTACCGGGTAGCGCCCCGGGGAGCGTACTTTGTTGAAAATTAGTGAAAAAAGTTAGAGTAAAAAAATAATTGTGAGTGATCAGATGTAGGGTAGCTCTGAGAAGAGCTTTTGGGTTTATGGTACATTTAGGTACTTATAAGTAGGTACCAATGCACAGTCTTAAATTCAAAATGAAAACTCTGTTGCCCTCATCTGAGAAGTGAACTCCATCTCCTCTGTAGATATCTTGCATGTAGTAACGCAAGTTATTGTTGTACATGGAGCCCATTCCATGGTCTCTCATGTAAGCTGAAACAGATTTGTTTACATGCTTCCTCTACTTCTCAATTTGTGGACAAAATTGGTTTGACCACCTCCATTTCTGTCTTTGGCATATATTTGAATATACCAAGGCAGTCTGAGGAAAAAGTGCCATTAATTGCTCAAAGGTGTCCTTTAAAAGCATTTCCAGACCTACCCCAGTCAAAGTGCCCAAATCATTACCTCCACAGTGCACAATTAACAGGTCAGGTTTTGGCAAATGCATAAAGGTTTTCACCAATGGTATCAATTGGTGACATTTTAATCCTCTGTGGCCAAACCACTTAATTTCCACATCTTGTAAATTGAGGTTAGGTAAATTTCTGTTCTCAGCATACCTCTGAGCCCAATAGATGTAACTATGTCCAACAATCCAGACAGAAAACATGGTGAGAGAAGGTTCTCCTGCAGTCAGATGAAGTGTGGCAATGAAATGGCAGTTGAAAAAATAAGAGTTTAAAATGAAAAAAACTGTGGAGTTTCTGTGTTAATGAAGCAGTAACAGTGATTGGTGGATTTTGATTGCTGAAAACAGAAAGTTAGGGTGCATGGATGAGTTCTTTGAAAGATGTATTTTGAGTGGTCAAGAAAAAATCATTAAATGAAAGAATGCACTGGATATGCAGGTGCACTGAGAGTTCAGAGTTCAATTGAAACATTGTTGTGTGAACTTGCAAACACCAGAGGTCTTCCAAGAGGTGGTTGCTATGCAAAAAAAGCAGAGAGGGCAGAGGGGGGAAGGGTTTTGATTTGAAAAAAGTGAGGGAAGAGTTTTTATTGGGTGACATGAGAGATATGTGTGAAGAATTACAGCATTTCTGTGCTTTTGATAGCTGCAGACTCTAGAGTGCATACCTTTTGCTCTGCTGAAGACAAATTGGTGTGTTTCTGAGACTGTTTTGAAACTCATAAAGTATTTGCTAAGGTGAGAAAAGATTTCTTTACTTTAGATAGAGAATAGTGTGCTTTAAGGAGAAAATTATGAAGAAAGTTGTGTTTTACAAATAGATTTTGTTTCTTTGAGAAATTGTAATTGGAGAAAATGTGAAGTATTAGTACTGACAGGGTTTTTTTGTGCATAGGAGCTGTGGAGTGTTTTCAAATTATGACTTGAAAATCGTTTTTGAGGAAAAGGAATGGTTTTAAAATTTATGACAAGGACATAATGGTGTATGCTTCTTTATAAGGCAATTGGGTGTCTCTGATGTTATTTTTCCCATTTTAATGTAAGACATTTCCCTGTGGAGCAAATTGCTTGTAAATATGCTCCCACCTGTGCATGGCAAATTTAGATTTTGAATGTTTGCGTTACATAGCCATGTTAAAAGTGACCCAAACATGCTGCAAAGGCAATCAAAAAACGCTTTCATGTGTCTTAAGGACATTTTAAGTCATTTCCCCATGTGGAGTGTTTTCAAATTATGATTTGAAAATCGTTTTTGGGGAAAAGGAATGGTTTTAAAATGTATGACAAGGACATAATGGTGTATGCTTCTTTATAAGGCAATTGAGTGTCTCTGATGTTATTTTTCCCATATTAAATTAAAAGACCTTTCCCCGTGGAGCAAATTCCTTGTAAATATGCTCCCACCTGTGCATGGTAAATTTAGATTTTGACTGTTTGAGTTACATAGCCATGTTAAAAGTGACCCAAAAAAGTTGCAAAGGCTTTAAAAAAAACACTTTCATGTGTCTTAAGGACATTTTAAGTCATTTCCCCATGTGGAGTGTTTTCAAATTATGATTTGAAAATCGTTTTTGGGGAAAAGGAATGGTTTTAAAATTTATGACAAGGACATAATGGTGTATGCTTCTTTATAAGGCAATTGAGTGTCTCTGATGTTATTTTTCCCATATTAAATTAAAAGACCTTTCCCCGTGGAGCAAATTCCTTGTAAATATGCTCCCACCTGTGCATGGTAAATTTAGATTATGACTGTTTGAGTTACATAGCCATGTTAAAAGTGACCCAAAAAAGTTGCAAAGGCTTTAAAAAAACACTTTCATGTGTCTTAAGGACATTTCAAGTCATTTCCCCATGTGGAGTGTTTTCAAAATATGACTTGAAAATCGCTTTTGGGGAAAAGGAATGGTTTTAAAATATATGACAAGGACATAATGGTGTATGCTTCTTTATAAGGCATTTCAGTGTCTCTGATGTTATTTTTCCCATATTAAATTAAAAGACCTTTCCCCGTGGAGCAAATTCCTTGTAAATATGCTCCCACCTGTGCATGGTAAATTTAGATTTTGACTGTTTGAGTTACATAGCCATGTTAAAAGTGACCCAAAAAAGTTGCAAAGGCTTTAAAAAAACACTTTCATGTGTCTTAAGGACATTTTAAGTCATTTCCCCGTGGGCAGTGTTTTCAAATTATGACTTGAAAATCGTTTTTGAGGTAAAGGAATGTTTTTAAAATTTATGTGCGCCATATGCCCCCAAATTTCTTTTTCAGGGGTGCAGCAGGGTGTTCTTGAGACACCCCTGCAACCTTGGAAAAATTCCTAATTTGCGATGAGCTAATTGCTAATAGCAAATTGCACCTTCATTGCTATGGGCCTCCTGGCCCATGGAAATGAATGGGTAATTTGCAATTAGCAATTTGCTCATCGCAAATTAGGAATGGTAAAGAATCGCTATTTATTCCTTAAAATTCGCTATTTAGGAAATGCAAAATAGTTTGATGATACATATGGCGGTTTATCTCTAACAAGATAAGAAGCTTAGGGATAGATTTATGATGACTGGCGCAATGAGGTGGACATCACTTACTTCATTGGTAGGCCTTTACATGTATTATCTCCTCTGTATTCTTCAACAAACGTAACTTTGATCTGCAACCCTGAGTAGGCCTCACCTTAAACAAACCTCTGGATAGACCACGCCTTATCGTCATCCTGAATTAATCATTTAAAATGCTAGGGACAGATTTATGATAGGTGTATGCCTCTTTTGCGCCACTGTGCGTCACTTTTCTGATGCAGCGGCGGTGCAAAAGATTTGCTATGAGGCGACAAAATTACAAATTGATGCATTTAGGCAGATGTGTCATGCTGTAAAAAAACCGTGCCACATGAAACCGATGCAGCAGTGATGCAAAAGATGCACCATGTTGCAAGACAGGCCTCATTTGGGGCCATATGTATCAAGCTAATTAGCATTCGCAAAGGCCGAAATTCTGCGAATTTCGGCCTTTGCGAATGCTAATTAGACAAATGGTATGTATCAAAGAAGTTTGATGCAAAATAAGGAATAGCAAAATTTGTTATTCCTTATTTTGCGATTGCACTGAAGCATTTGCAAATTTTGCGATTCCTTAAATGAAATGTATCAAACAAAAAATATGCAAAAAATGCCATTAAGGATTTGCAAATTACCACCAACTTCTAGTTGGTGGTAATTTGCAAATTCTTTTCAAAAAGCTTTTTTTCCAAAAAACAAAAGGTGCCATATGACGCCCATACATGCCCTTAGGGCATGTATGTGCGCCATATGCCCCCAAATTTCTTTTTCAGGGGTGCAGCAGGGTGTTCTTGAGACACCCCTGCACCCTTGGAAAAATTCCTAATTTGCGATGAGCTAATTGCTAATCGCAAATTGCACCTTCATTCCTATGGGCCTCCTGGCCCATGGAAATGAATGGGTAATTTGCAATTAGCAATTTGCTCATCGCAAATTAGGAATGGTAAAGAATCGCTATTTATTCCTTAAAATTCGCTATTTAGGAAATGCAAAATAGTTTGATGATACATAAGGCGGTTCATCTCTAACAAGATAAGAAGCTTAGGGATAGATTTATGATGACTGGCGCATCACCAGGGATGTGCCAGTCATCCTGCGCCGCTGTTCCGCCACCCATGGTGTGCTGCATTTACAATGCGGCGCACCATGGGGCAAAAACGGCACAGATGCGTGACGCATCTGTGCCGTAAAGGTGGCGCATTACTGGAGTTGTATCGCAAGTGCGATGCAGCTCCAGCAAGGCTCAGGGGTGCCCCATCTCCACAATGCTGCGTCAAGAACTATGCCTGCTTCAAGCAGGCGCAGGGTTTTGACGCAGCTTTGTCCTATCTGATTGTAAATGCGGCACACCATGGGTGGCAGAGCAGCGGTGCACGTTAACTGGTGCATCCCTGGGGATGTGCCAGTTAACATAAATCTGCCCCTTTACATTTAAGTATGTGCAGGGGACACAGAGTCGGTGAGGCTTATCCAAGGTTAAGAAGAGATGAGTCCTGTTCACTGAAAAATTGGACATAGGCTTCACCTCCTCAGCATCGCTGGACATGGCTAAATAATAGCTGCAAAATGTTACTCTTGTTAAACAATTTTACTATTATAATCTCTGAGATTTGTCTCTTACTCTGCAACATCTCATTGTTGTTATCTTTCTTTAAAGATAAAGACAACATCAACATGAGCGACAATAAGCAATCAGTTGATTTCGTCCTCATCATTGAACTCGTAATTGAAACATCAGTGGATGTTGATCCCTTGGATGATTTAAATCCTGAGGATGAAGAAGAACGTGATGAGGATGCAGATTTGTCAGAATTGTATGACATAAGATGGGAAGCTGACGTGCTTGAGCCTATGGAACTATAAACATTTATTTTAAAAATTTATAATAAATAAAAAGTAAAAATGTAAACCGTTTGATTTAAAATTAAAAACACCTTTAAAAACAGGTTATGTCTAGTGTCTTCAATAAAATATTAAAATATGCTCATAAAATTAGATCAGAATCACATATAAAATAGTAGAGGTAAAATGAATATAAATTCCATTTATTTTCTGCTATTTGTGTATTATATATTTGCCAAGCACTAAAAAAATCTTCTATGTAAAAATGTCAAGTAGTGTGTTAAGTTTTTGATGACTGTTATTGATTTACTGTTTGGTAATAGTGGTTAATAACATTTTTTATTATATTTTACCACAGATTCAACTGCAGATCATTTCAAGATTTCAGCATGCCAACCAAAGAAAGACTGAGAAAGGCTGCAAAACGTCAAAGACAGCAGGTCAATGAAAAAAAGCAGCAGTCCTCTAACAAAAAGATTTGTCAAGTCACCAAGAAAGCACCGGGTAAGAGTACAAAAACATTCATAAGAAATATCTGTAGTAAAAAAAATATTACTACAGAAAATGTTTCAGTCCAGAAAAAGAGAAGCAATTCAAACGGAAAGGAAAGGCCAATGAAAAATGTTACTGCTAGAGCAAGAGATAACTCTGTGCATGATAGTAGAAGGAAACAACAGTTTAGGGACATTCGTAAACGAATGTTCCGCAACAGGATAATTGGCAATTTGTTAAAAAATATTAAGAAAGGTCAACAGAAAGTGGTTTTTTATAAGAGAAAAAAAATAGTTGAGAAAGTTATTGATCAGGCATTTGAAATTAAACGTAAGTTATTTATTTTGATAATCAATAGAATTAGGAAGCTAAACAAGGCAATTTATGATTTCAAAAGAAATAGTAGATGGAAGAGAATAGTTAATCGTAGTAATTTTTGTGAAGTTTTTTCTGGAGAATGGATGCATAGTTCAAGCTGTGAGGCATTTTTTAATGAGGAGAGTTATTTCCAGGATAATGATTTGGTGCATGCAGTTGACACCAGTTGTCGAGCTTATGAAGTGAAAGATGGTTGTCCGGTTGAAGAAGAAAAACTTGTGACAACAGAGGCAGAAGAGGTGTTAGGTAATGAGGTTTTAGGAAGACGTCCTAAGGGTCCTGTGTATACCTGGAAGTGTAGTAGTATTTGCAGTGTGCGACAGGATTCCATCAATTTGCTTTGTGATTTTGTACGGTCATTTAATAAGAAAAGTTTGAAGCAGAAAATGAAGTTGTTGCAAGAATTAGATCCTTGCAGAGTGAGAGAAGTGACAGGTTTGCATGGTCATTCACTGGCTTGTCTTTCCAGGAGAGTATGCCAGAGTGTTTTTCATCATTTCAGGATGCTAGCAGTGCATCATAATAAAGTGAGGAAATTAGTTAGAATGTTGTATTATGCTAAGACTCCAGCAATTATGCTTAAACAATTATGCGCTGCTCTTTTGCATGGTTCTGAAATAGATGTGAAGAATATATGTGAAGAAATTGAGTTTTGTTACTTTGGAAGTAAAGAGGAGAATGTTGAAATTGACCAAGAAGAAGCGGGTAATGTGGAAGATAGTGTACAGGTTTCCAGTACAGATAATTTCCAGAGGGAAATTGCGATGTTTCAGGTGAAATCAAGTGAGAGGCCAAATTTCACTTGTGTGTGTTGTCGACGCACTTATTATAAGAATCAGACTAAGTTAGTGGATTTATATGCAAAAAGTGAAAGGGAAAATAATAGTGAATGGAAGGATTTCACAACATACTTGATGGTAGAAAATTGTTTTGATTTGGGATTGGATCAACGTGTGTGTACTTATTGTTGTAACAAATTAAATCAAAACCAGATGCCTGCTAGAGCAGTTCATAATAATCTGGAATTGGTTGAGATTCCTTCTGAATTGAAGGATTTAAATACTTATGAATCTATTTTGATTCAAAGTATCCATCCCTTTCAGGCTATTGTAAGAATGGAGCCAAAGACAGGGAAATTGCCTCCATCAGATTTACAGAGAGGATTAAAGGGAAGAGTTGTTTATTTGCCTCTAGATTTGAAGAAAAACATTAACACAATTGGAGTAGAAAAAGTGGAAGAGGAACCTCTGGTTATCTTAGTTAATGGGGTTCCGACAAAGAATAAGAAAATATCGCAAGATTTAGTGGATGTTAGGAAAGTTAAAAAGGCAACATTGTATTTGAAAAAAAATAATAAATACTATAAGAATGTATATGTTGCAGAAGAGGAAGTAAGTGAGGAAGAGGATAGCGATTTGTGTGCTGGTCAAATTGAGAAAGTAGAACCCTCTACTAGTGAAGAAATATATGAACATTATAGTGTTCATCCTTTGCATTCCAAGGAAGTCATGGGGAATGCTATTGAGTTGTTTCAAATGAAACAAGCCAAAGGGAGTCCCATTAGTGTTTGGGAGGAAAGTTTGGAAGCTTGGTGTTTCCCACAGCTTTTTCCAACAGGTCAGGGAGGAAGATATGATGAGCGACCTCATCAAATTCCTGCTTCTGAATACCGGACTTTGCGATTGTATGCAGGAGATGCTAGGTTTCGACAATGCATTCCCTATTTGTTTCATCTCCTGTTTGAAAGCGATCTGTCTGGACTGTCATATGCAGTGAACCACATCTTGAAAAGTGGTATACACATGCAAAACATCTCGGCAAGTGACTTTATGGATAAAGTCAATGTCCAGGACAGTATTTTGGATTCTCACCTGATTAATCTCATGGCGTGTCAGCGTGGTACTAATGAGTACTGGTACCGTCGTCATGGTGATTTAAAATGTATGCTGAGGAACTTAGGAACTCCCACATGGTTCCTCACTCTGAGCTGTGCGGAGTATGGCTGGGAAGACTTACTTGAATTTCTACGAGAGGCAAATGGAAACATCGAAAACATCGAATTCAAGACACCCGGAGAACTGTGCTCTTTGGATCCAGTCAATGTATGTAGGTACTTCAATCATAGATTTGAAGGTATGATGTCTTTCATCATGAATAAGAAGAATCCACCTCTTGGAGAGGTGTTGGATTTCTTCTGGAGAAAGCAGTACCAAGCAAGAGGTGCTCCTCATATACATATGTTGCTGTGGATCAAGGATGCACCTAAATTTGGAACGGATCCAGAAGACTCAGTGATGAGTTTCATACAACAGTATTCTACGTGTGCTGTTCCAAACGCAAAGGAGAAGAAAAGCCTAAGAGAAAAAGTTCTACGTTTCCAAAGCCATCGATGTGGAAAGTACTGTCGTCGTAAATTCCGAAACAAGGACAAGTTCTACACCAAATGTCGTTTCGGCTTTCCACGACCGGTGATTTCTAAAGGAAGAGTAAACAGTTTGATGTCTTCGCTGCGACATAATGTGATGAAGAAATCACCTAAAAACACATACAATTTGAAGAGGAACGAAGAGTCTAAGTACATCAACGACTACAACCCGGTGATTTTGTCCATGTGGAATGCTAACATGGATATACAGTTTGTGGCTGATAACTGTATGGCTGTGGCTCGGTATGTGACATCTTACATCACCAAAAAAGAGAAGACAGAATTGAAGGATATGTGGGAGGACATTTCCCATGAAAAGAGCCTCAGCAAGAAGTTGTACAGTTTCAGTCTGAAGATGTTGTCGCATCGAGAAATCGGAGCTTACGAATGTTCTGACCGGTTGTCTTCAGCAAGTCTCTATGCCAAGTCCAGGAGTATCGTTTGGGCGAGTCTTGGTCTTGCTGCAACGCGTAATCGAGTTCTGAAACCTGTGCGGGAAATTGAGTATTTGGCGGAAAAGGAGCCAAACAGTACCGACATTTTGAAGACCAGCATGTTGGATACATATTATCCAAATCGAAGCAGTCACCTCGAGAATGTTTGTGTGTATGAGGTTCTACAAAATTACATATTCAAGAGGAACATCAAAGAAGATACTGAGAAAGGAGTGTATGCTGTAATAGGAAGTGAGGGATGTCTGGTCAAGCAAAGAAAATGCCACTTGGTAAACCATCGAAAATTGAGTGGCGAATCTCCTGAAAAAAAGGAGTTTTTCTATTTAGCACTTTTGCAACTTTTCAAGCCTTGGCGTGCAGAAGAGGAACTGCTTGGAGATTTTCTCTGTTACGAAGACTCTTTCAATGCTGCCAAGGAGACCATAGAATGTCCTGCTTTTCCCAAATATGTAGAAATGTTGAATGCGGAAATTGAGCAGGAAGCAACGATTGCAGCCGAGATTGCCAGAGACAGTTCTCAGGACAGTCAGAGTTCTGCTTCATTGAGTCAGGATCCACTAGGAGGACCTGTTATCGAAAATGAAGCTGCTACTGCTATGAATGAAGTGGAAAGAGCCATGGCACATGCTCAGGAGGATGCGGTTAACTTAGAAGAGTTGGAAAGACAACTCAACGTTGAGCAGAGGAAAATATATGACGAAGTTACCATGCAAATTGATCATGGATTAAGTCATGACAAGAAAGAGTGCTCATGTACGTCGTTGAAGCCTGTCCGACTGTACGTGAGTGGAGAAGCGGGAACTGGAAAAAGTTTCCTTATTAAAGCAATTTCATGTTATTTGCAGTAAAGGACAGAGTCATCGCTGTCTTGTGTTGTCACCGCTCCAACTGGACTGGCAGCACATAACATTAAAGGGATTACTTTACATCGTTTACTGATGCTGCCAGTGGAGCATGACAACAAATTACAATATCACAAGCTATCTGGAGATGCTTGTTGTGAAGTTTCAAGAATCTTGAGGAAAATGAAACTTCTTATCATTGACGAAGTAAGCATGGTTTCCAATGTCATGCTTGCCTTTGTGCATTTGAGAATGCAAGAAGTTCTCAAAACAGAGTATGATGTGTTATTTGGTGGAAAACACATCATTGTTTTCGGAGATCTTCTGCAGCTGACACCAGTGAAAGGGCAACCTGTGTTCAAAATGCTCACGCATGAAGATACCAGGAAGTGCCTAGGGAGCATTGGCAACGTCAATATATGGTTAAACTTCAATTATGCTGAACTGCATGAAAATATGCGTCAGGCGAAGGATGAAGTTTACAAGACTATTCTACAAGATGTTAGAATTGGAAAAGTGACCGAGCATGGGAAAGAAGCTTTACATGCACGATTACTGTCAAATTTATATCCAGATCAAGATGTTGTGCCTGAGAATATTTTTCAGAAAATTACTGAGAAGAAATCTGGAATATGTTTGATGCCAACTCTTGCAGAATGTGCCAAATTCAACAACAAAATGTTGCATTTAGAAAAGCAACAGATTGTGAAACTGGAAGCTATTGACAGAGTAGAGCACATGGGATCAACAATTATTTTGTCTGAGAATTTGAAAACAAAATTGGATTCATTAGAGAAGACTATATCTAAAACTGCAGGTTTTAAAAAGACTCTGAATGTGTGCTTGAACTGCCGTATAATTTTAAGAAGGAATTTACATGTTGAAAGAGGTCTGGTAAATGGATCAATGGGTAATGTTGTTGATTTTGTAAAATACAGAAATAGAGATGGAATTGAATTTTTAAAAATTAAATTTGATGGCATTGAGGAAGTACAGCTAATTGGTCATTGTTCTGCTAGATTTTTGCTTGTGAAAGACTTATATGTTCGCCGTAAGCAGTTTCCTGTTTGCTTGGCATATGCGGTGACAATCCATAAATCGCAAGGTTTAAGTGTAGACAGTGCATTGGTGAATATTGGCAGTTCTGTGTTCAAGGAGGGTATGGCATATGTGGCATTGTCACGAGTTAGAACTTTATCGGGATTGTACTTGATTGAGTGTGATGTCACAAACATTTGTGCGGATCTAGATTGTGTTAAGGAATACAATAGGTTAAGAAGAGAGTATGCGCCACATTTGCCTCAATATCCTTTGTTTGAGAAGCGTGTGGTAGGCCGGAAACGAAGAAATGTGACCAATACTGGGCAGGTTGTAGCAAAAAGACGAAAAGTCGATGAACCTGAAATTATAAGCAGAAACAAAAAGGATTCTGTTGAAGATGTTGTTGGTTTTCAATTTGAAAACAGTTCTGGTGTCAACTGCTATGCTAATGTAGTGGTTAATGTTTTGTTTTCTCTAGAAAATGTAAAAGAAGAGATTGTGGTCAATTCTGATCAAAGATTTTGCAGTTTGTTAAATTCTGTGTTAGAGAAATGTAGCACTGATAGAACAAAAATAGAAAGTGTGTCTGAAATTCGAAATCTGTTAGACAGATGTTCAGGCCAAACACAATTCTCTCAAAATATTCAGCAAGATTGTCAGGAGTTTTTAATGTATATGCTTGATGTATTGCATGCTGAAGGTGTAGATGTAGATCAGCTGTTTGGGCTTTCTTATCAATGGCAGCATGACTGCGAGAACTGTAGGGTATCAAGTACTACTAGTGTAGACTCAGAAAGATTTATATATTTAACTTTGCCAGACAGTAAATCAGTCTCTTTTAATAAACTAGTAAAAGCAGCTGATCACAACATGGAGTGTAGCCAATGTAAATCTGAAATGATGTCCACATTATTTATACGAACATATGGCCAGTATGTTATTTTAATGTTCCAACGATGTAGGCCTGATGGAACAAAATTGACAACTTTAATTAAAAATTTTGTGGCTTCACAGTTGTCAATATCAGGAAGGACTTTTGTAACTGCAGCAATTATATATCATGACGGTCCTTCAATATCATCAGGACATTAGACAGCTTATTTAAAGTCTAGAAATGGCTGGTCATTCTGCAATGATTCTGTTTTAATTTTCACAAAAAAATTGCCGTATGACCTTAAAAACTCTTACCTGGTGTTTTTAAAACCAAAATTTTAGGGAAAGAATCTCGGGATGTGCTCTGAGGAATTTCAAGAAGTTCTAATGGCTCCTACACGATTTGGCCTTGAGGATAAGTGTAGTACAGAGACATAACTTCTTACCATAACACTGGACGTCATGGAGAAATAAGTGCACTTTGAATGAGTTCAAAAAAACTGTTTCTTTTTATAAGCTAATTGAAGCAGCCAATCAAAACATGGAGTAGAGGGAATGTAAGTCTGCAATGCTGTCTACTGTTTTATATTGCTTTGTGATTAAAAGTGATGTAGAGAATTAAATAATTGTAGTAGTCATAGAGATAGTGTAAGTCTGCTTCATAGTAAGCAGTATCAGTGTCATAGGAAATGTAGAACATGACTGAGCAAGAAGGGGAAGATATTACTAGTCCAGGATTGTGAAAATGATCTTCAACATTTTTATTGTGAAAGTTGCGGAAATACAACATGACGGGATTGGCTTTCAAGAATTCTAAGAGTTATAAATGGCTCTGACATGATTTGGCCTTGTGGAAACGTGTGGTAGAGAGCAAGAAGTCATTTATTGTATGTAACATGTTTTTCAAAACGATGGAGGTTTTCTTTCAGAAAGTGGCGGTCTGAAAGTAATAACAGCACAACAGAGTGTAAGCTGTTCATAGGACATCCTTCGACGTCATGGAAAGTAAGTTAACTTTAAGGAGTTCTGAATTCTGATTTGTTATGTTGTATGGGTTTTTTAAACACAATCATTTTGATTGTGGTTTTTTTCCCCGCTGTTATATGATGAATACCTTCAAGTCACTGTTTTTAGTGAAATTTGATACATTCTGAGAACAGCAAAAATAAACCATTTAACATGTATAATTAATTCTGTACTGTTTGCATTTATGATGTACATTTAGAACTGTGTAGGAGGCATGGAGAAGGAGAGGCTTCTGTAAGTGTCAAAGTTGTTGCATACAGTGCTCATATTCTACGTAGTCTTTCATATGATAGACTACATTTCCACAATGAGATACCTAAGCAAAGGAAACACAGGTGATATGATTGTGGAATGAGCAAAAAAAATTGCATGTTTTTCAATTATATTACCTGTGTTTCCTAACATTACACATCACATTGTGTAGATGAGGTTTAGGCCTGTTCCTGGAGACAGAGGAGGTCTGACATTTGTTCAAGAGTGCAGTGGACATGACACACTTGGTTGGTAGGCCTGCACATGTATTTTCTCCTCTGTATTCTTCAACAAACCTAAATTTCATCTGCAACTCTGAGTAGGACTTACCTGAAACAAATCTGTGGATAGGTTACACCTTATTGGCATCTTAAAACAATCATTTAAAATGTTAGGGTCAGATTTATGGTGGCCGTGCGCCTCTTTTGCTCCATTGTGGGTCACTTTTGTGTAAAAGATGCACCATGTTGCAAGATAGGTTTCAGTTCATCTCCAGCAAGATACCATTAGTTTAAAATGTATATAATTAGCACTGTGTAGGGGGCATGCAGAAGCTGAAGCTTTTGTAAGTGTCAAAGTTGTTCCATGCAGTGCTGCACTTCTGGGTACTGTTTAATATGCTGCAGTACATGTGCACTATGAGATACCTAAGCAAAGGCAACACAGGTGATGTAATTGTGAAATGAGGAAAAGAAACTCCACATTTTTCAATTACATCACCTGTGTTTCCTAAGTTTACGAATGACATTGTGCAGATGAAGTTTAGGTCTGTCCATGGACACAGAAGAGGTCTGGCCTTTGTTCAAGAGTGAAGTGGACATGACTTACTTCATTGGTAGGTCTTCACATGTATTATCTCCTCTGTACTCTTCAACAAGCGTAAATTTCATCTAAAACCCTGAGTAGGCCTCACCTTAAACAAACCTCTGGATAGGCCACACCTTATCGTCATCCTGAATCAATCATTTCAAATGTTAGGGACAGATTTATGATAGGTGTATGCCTCTTTTGCGCCACTGTGCGTCACTTTTGTGATGCAGCGGCGGTGCAAAAGATTTGCTATGAGGCGACAAAATTACAAATTGATGCATCTAGGCAGATGTGTCATGCTGTAAAAAAAACGTGCCACATAAAACCGATGCAGCAGTGATGCAAAAGATGCACCATGTTGCAAGACAGGCCTGACTTCATCTCCAACAAGATAAGAAGCTAAGTCTTCTGTAAATGTCAAAATTGTTGTATATTTTGCTCAACTTCTATGTACTCTTTGATATGCTAGACTCCATCTGCACTATGAGATACCTAACCAAAGGCAACACAAGTGATGTGATTGTGAAATGAGGAAAAGAAACTCTGTTTCTCCTTCAATCTTTTCCCTTGTCTTTTCTAATTTTTAAATACATGTTTTAATATTTTTCAAATGTTTGTTCTCTCTTTCACAGATTGAAAGTATAAAAACAAAAAGTGAGTAAGTTAACGACAATTATAAGGTAAATGTTTTGTACTCTTTTCGTTACATTTCTATCACATTCACCTACTAGTAGTTCGACAGCTTCATTTCTTTAACCCTCAGTTTCCTGCCTTTGCTACTTCCCTCATTCCTTTCTCTATTACCTACTTACTCTACTCCTTCCACTCCTTTTCTCAGTCCCTCTCTTCTCATAGTTCCTCACTCTTGTTCACTCACTCCGTCTCTATTACTCTTAGTGTCTTTGACTGATCACTCTTTCACTACTTGTTCATTATGCTTTCTCTCTGTAGTTCAAGCATACTAAGGGGCATATTATCAACACAGCCAATAAAATTATTGCTGTTTTTATTGGAAGAAAACTGTTGCAAAAGTGGTTTTAGCGGCAGTTTTCCGCCGCAAAAGCGGCTTTAGCGACACATTTCTGCTAATAAAAGCTGCAAAACTTTTATTGCCTATGTTGATGATATGGTTCTATGTTATTTACATTTCTTTGCTGTTTCAATTAATCTTTTCTGTTATTTTTTCTTTTCTGTTTTCTGTTTTTTCTCTCTGTTATTCCACATGTTTTAATCTTATTTTGAACATTCACTCACATTCTCTAAGAAACTCTTCTTTGTTATTGTTCTACTCTCTTTTTTTCTTTCACTTCCTTATCTATTTTGTTTTTCACAATTATACCCTCTTCCATCTTTTCTTCGGTAAATAGATCTATTAAACAGTATCTCTGGATTACTCCCTATAGCTGTCTTTCTTTTAACATTACTCTCTGTTTACTTCCCTTATACTTATTCTTCTTTTTTAATTTTTTGGTTCGCTCCCGGTACGCGAACCGGGAAGCGAACGGGGAAGCGAACTAAAAAAAAAAGAGCTTGCCAGAGTGCTAAACATTCTAGCAATTTTTTTTGAAAGGGGAGGTAGTTCTGAAAAGAACTTTTTTTTATGTTTTTGTTGTTTTATATATATATATTTTTTTTCTGAACATTTTTTCTTTTTTTTGTATTTTTTGAACATTTTTATGTTTTTTTTTGTTTTTGATGGAGGGGAAACAACAAAAAAAAGGCATTAAAAAGGGCTCAACAGGAGCAAAAAAAAAAAATACTGTCTGGGGCGGTTAGGGCAATTGTGATTGTTAATAGCTAGGTTGATTAAATTAATGCTCATGTTACCACATGACAGCAATGCACCGCAATACATACAGGTATGTTTGATATGAGCAAAGTTCTCCTGAATGTTTGGCACGGTTTCCCGTGCCTCTGCTGCTGTCAATGATATTAGTGATGTTGACCTGGCCACAGGAGTTGTTGTTGGGTTATCTTGCATGTCACGTATCTCCGCCTGGCTGTAGTTCAGTGGATGCCACCTGGTCATGTGACGATGCATTGTATGGTTTCCGTAGCTATATTTTTTATCAGTGCCTCTAGATAACCGGTCTTTACAAATCAGGCAGGTGACATACCTAGCATTTACTTTTTTTTGCCCTCGAGGGAGTGAAAAAAACTGCCAAATAAAGCTGGCTTTCCGACGTGAAACCCGGGGCAACTCCTGTAAGAACTGTGGTCCTTCGGTCTCCTCTTCCTCTAGTTCATCCTCTTCCTCCTCTGTCTGGCTGATAAACTGGGGAGGTGGTCCTCTCTTCCCATGAGGAGGTGGAGGTGGTGGTGGGGGTGCACCAGCTGAAGCAACTATTGAAGCCATTGCTCAACTCTCAAAAATGGTCTTCCTCTCACAAAGATGAAAGTCAGAGTGAGGAAAGAAGGAGGGGTTTTCATCATTTGGGAAAAACAATATTTCTAAACCAATGAAAAGTGTTATTTTTAGGTCACCTGACCTAGCCTTACATCATTATGAAACCAAAAGTGAAATGAACCAATGAAAAGTTTTATCAACAAGTCACATGACCTCTTACGCTTACGTTACGCGCTGCGGAACGCGCCCCGGATCGCTTCCGGTTCGCTGCACTTCGCGCCTCGGTTCGCGCTCTGGAGCGCTTCCGGGTGCGCTAACGCGGCGCGTCATAAGACGCATTACGCGGCAACGCGATACGTCACGCTTTCGCGACGCGCCGCGGATCGCTTCCGGGGAGCTGCGCTTCGCGTCTCAGTTCGCGTACCGGAGCACTTCCGGGTGCGCTAACGCAGCGCGTCATAAGACGCATTACGCGACAACGTGATACGTCGCGCTTCCGCGACGCATCACGATGTTGATTTCTAACGCGGCAGTTGCGCTAACGGAACGTTTACCGGTTCGCGGACTGGGTCGCGGCATCAAGATGAGCTAACGGGAAGCTTCCCGGTTCGCGAACCGGGAGCGAACAAAAAAAAAGTATTAAAAAAAAAATTATTAATAAACATATAAAATATATTTTTGGATTTAAAGAAGAATACGTTTTACAGCTACAGATATTAGCTTTTAAAAAACCAATGAAATTCACTGAAAAAACCATAGGTTATAGACCATATATAGTTAGGAATTAGCATTTACAAAACCTTGAAAATTCACTGAAAAAACCATAGTTTATAGACCATATATAGTTAGGAATTAGCATTTAAAAAACCTTATTTTACTCACACAAAACCATTGAAATTCAATATATAGTTAGTTGTACTAACTATATATCGCGCACCCGCAATCCACTGCTGATGATGTCACATATTACATCATTCATGACATGGTCAGTGACATCACTGATGACATCACTGATGACATCTCAAATGACATCACTGATGACATCACTGATGACTACATTCAGTGACTGTATAATTCTGTAAAGTTAAAATATGTCTTACATATTGAAGAATGAGTGGATGTATAAGTGTCTTGATGAAGGATTTAGTAGAGGCATGACTGACTGTATGAGTGACTGATTAAATGTGTCTCACTGAGTGCATGGGTTAGTGACTAAACTGTCTTAATTTGTGCATCATTATGTCTGTTGTTCTGTAAACTGCTGCATGTGTTGATCAGTAGCTATATGATTAACTGTATGGGTTATTGATTGGTTGCCCAAACATTTGTATGGGAGACTGAGTGTGTGTGTGGGTGGCTGGGAGGTGTATGACTCTTTGCATAGATGTGTGAGCAGTTGATTGACTAGATGTATGGGTTCAAAAGTGCATGTGGAAACAGCTGTATGGGCGGTTGACTGTGTGCATGAGTGTATTGGTGAGTGAATGGATATCTCAGTGCTACATGTTAAAGTAAGTACATATGTAAAATACAGTACATGTGAGAGTTGACATATATAAATAACTGTGCATAAGAGCCAGTGAATGTGTGAGTGGCTGTATGGATCATTGTGAACTTGTATCCAGGATTGTATTAGTGAGTAAATATGTTTTAGTATATGTTTGAATAAGTAAGGTGTGTATAACTGTATAGTTGAGGAAATGGAGGTGTGATTGATTCTTTGCATGACTGACTAAGTGTCTGAGTAACTCCATGGATGAGTGACAGTCTATGAGTGTCTGTTTACACTGAGTGTATCTAAGGTTATATTAGAGTCTGCAGAGGTTCATCGTATTATCACATGAATGATGTCATCAGTGATGTGATCAGTAATGTCAAATGAGATGTCATCAGTGATGTCATCAGTGATGTCATTTGAGATGTCATCAGTGATGTCATCAGTGATGTCATTTGAGATGTCATCAGTGATGTCATCAGTGATGTCATTTGAGATGTCATCCGTGATGTCATCAGTGATGTCACTGACCATGTCATGAATGATGTAATATGTGACATCATCAGCAGTGGATTGCGGGTGCGCGATATATAGTTAGTACAACTAACTATATATGGAATTTCAATGGTTTTGTGTGAGTAAAATAAGGTTTTTTTAAATGCTAATTCCTAACTATATATGGTCTATAACCTATGGTTTTTTCAGTGAATTTTCAAGGTTTTGTAAATGCTAATTCCTAACTATATATGGTCTATAACCTATGTTTTTTTCAGTGAATATATATATATATATATATATATATATATATATATATATATATATATATATATATATATATATATATATATATACCTACTGGCGGTCAGTTAAGGGTAGTTATATAGTTAGGACCTACTTTCCATAGGAAATCCACAACATTCTATTTTAAATAACTTTGGCGCAGGGGAACAAATCTTCGCGAATTTCTTCAAGAAAATGGCCTGCTCCGCTCTGCTCCTTCCCTGAAAGTTTGGGGGTGATTCGTGAAGCGGGGGCCGAGAAAAATGGGGTTTCCCTATGCAATTTTCAATAGGACCTTTAGCCAGGGCTAAAGCCCGAACGGCTGAACGGATTTACACCAAATTTGGCAAAAAGGTAGAGTTCTGTTCGCAGATCACGCTTTTTGTTGAATGGTGTAAATCCGTTCAGTAGTTCCTGAGAAAATCATAAGTAAAATCCTAAGTATATCTATAGGAGCTTACCGTACTCTGTACTGTACTCTGTACAGTACATGTACCTTCCCGAGCACGAGCTGTATGCTGATTGGATGTCAACTGTCTGTCAACACTCCAAACCAGGAACTGTTGGCAGCCATCTTGTGCCTCGGTAGAACCGAGGCATGAGAAAGCAGAATACAAAAGCGCAAAACACGCAAAGGGGGCAGGGTAGACACACCCTGACCCCCTAGGCCTGCTCAGGGGGTCCCACAAGGATCCCCAAGGATCCAAAAAATTGATTAATTTTTTTAAATAGCGGGGTACGCGTACCCCATGAAAAAAAAAAACCCCGGTCTGCTTTTTATGAAAATTAGCCCCGGGGGACCAAATCCCAGGGGCATCCTCAGTATAAAACGCGCTTATGCATCGCTGCATCTGAGCAAGTGTGTGTGACCTCTGTACTTGTGAGCGCACAGAGCCACTTGTGAGCACCAGTGCAGCCTTTTGGGGGGATTATGGCACCCGTTCTGGGGCACCCAACAGTGCCACGTGTGGATGTGGGCACCCCCATACCCGAGGAGGGCATATGGTAATCATTCCAAAGTATGTATTAGGCCGAGGAGAGGCAGAGCATGCGTGGACGAAGGTGGGAATGGACAGTTTTCCAAAAGTGTACTTGTTTTTACAGGTGACACAGAAGCCACAAACACACATTTTCAGCCATACGAGTGCCCCTCACCCCTCTGCTTTAACTGCTGTTAGTGCATCTGTGCCAGCCTGTCTCCAAATACACCCCACTGCTTGTTAATAAATGCAGCCGTGTGATTTACAAGTGGCACTGAAGCCAAGCCACACACACACACTGGCACATAAACAACCCTCTGTTTGAAGGGCTTTCTGTCTGTCTGTGCCACCCTCTCACCGGACGGCTGCTCGTGAAAATGCCCCACAGTGTTGCTAATCGTGTCCCTGTGATCTGAACCAATACGGAAGAGTGCATGCCTGGCTTCATATGTGTTTTCTCTGGTCAATTTCCTTGTGATTTAAAACTTACCAGGTAGTTAAATGGAGGGGGGGGCTGTAAACAACAAAATAATAAAACCAATAACGGTTAGACTACAAGATAATGTATAACACAGGTGATTTAGGTTAAAATAACGTTGGCAAAGGCAATAGCTCTCGGCTTCCTGACCTATCAGCTATGCCAATGGTTTATTGCCATGCTGCACCGCAGCATGGTTAAAGTAAAAAAATAAATTAAAATAAACCTTTGACTGGGACGCTTACAGCATTATATAGGTGTGCACCTTGCATACAAAATGACATGGGCACTTTATTTTAAAGTTACCGATCCAAGTTGGATCAGTAACTAAAAGGAAATTAATTTGTGCGAAAGCGTTTTTATTTTTTTAAAAGCTGGGCGGCACGGAGCCGAAGCAAAGTGTGTGTGGGGGGGATGCAAGACCAATGGGGGGCAGTGTTGGATGGTAAGTGAGTGCAGGGGCTGGAGCAAAAGCAGCAGGAAACAACATGGGGGGCACTGGTGGGGGAAAGCAATGTGGAGAAGCACTTAGGCAAGTGCAAGGGGGGACAAGCAGATGTTCAACAGAGAGCAACATGGAGTGCAGTGGAAGAGACGTGTATATACACGAGGTAGACTGCTCAAAAATACACAAACTAAAAAAAATGCCTCGCTAAAGAAAAAGTAGTCCTTGAAAAGTAAGCAGTGGAAGCAGCGATGACAGCCAATCAAAGGGATTGTAAAGAGGCAATGCTCCATGGGAGGGACAAATATAAGATTGACTTGCTGGGACTCAAATAAGAAGCGGGAAAATGACAGCGATAAGGAAAGCGGAATAATGCCAAATATAATAATAGGCTCAATCTAAAACTGATACATGGCCCAGGGGTCTCCCTTAATTAAATTAATGGCCGAAATTACTGAATTTTGCCCGTTACCGACCGGAATTAGGCTTTTCAGATGTGGGGGCCACATTTCAGGATTCGGGAATTTACCGAATCGGTAATTTAAGAAATTGGTAAATTACTGATTCCTTAAAATACCGATTTGGTAAATTACCGAATCCTGAATGTAGGGAGCACTCAAATGAGGACAACTACAAGTTGGTGGTACATTTCGAAAACCCTAAAAAAAGCAATTTAAAAAAAATAATAACAGTGCCATGTGGCAGACATATATGCCCATAGGGCATGAATGTGTGCCACATGTGCACCCATACACTATTCAGGGGTGCAACTGGGTGTCAAAATGACACCCTGCCACCCTTGAATGTGTTCCCCCGTTTACCGAATCGGTAAATACCGATTCGGTAATACTTACCGATTTATTACCTACATAGCATTTACCGATTCTAAAATACCGAATCGTGAAAATTCTGTATTTTAGAAATGGTAAATGTAGTTTACCCATTTGGCCCTTAATCTCCCTGTGCTCAACAAAAATGAATTTGTCCTCATGTAACGCAACTGGTTCTTGTGTAAAGCGCTCCTATACCTTCAGGTCAAGTTTGCAATATATAAAACTTCAGAAAAAAGAATGGAGTAAAGGGCCAAGGTAAGTGAAAGCTGTAAGAATAAGTGGTCTCCCACATATATGAATTCATGAAAGTTGTGGGCCCCATCGGGCTTGCAAATGCCCAGGTTCCCCCACTAAAGAGTAGCTACTAAAAGTAGGCAAAATCCAGTGTGAAACTTAAAGGAAAGTATGCAGGAATCAGTCCAGTAACACATTTTGCATGTTTTTCACCAAAAACATATAATGTGTGAGTCTTTATGGTATTTGTTTTATGCTTTTATGCTCGTTTGTCACTTATGCCACTACCACCAATCCAGACAGCCACTTCCAGGCACTGTCACCCAAGCTCTCAACCTATAAGCTTCTAACATCCCTTCATCTAGAACATATAAGAAGGTAAGTGCCAATAATGCTGCTCTTCAGGCAAACCCATCATTGGGTCCAGCCCCCTCCCCCCATTCTAACTATCTTCTAAGTGTGGAGTTTTGGAGGTTTAAAAAATTCCCCAAAAATCAGTCGATTGCAATTTACTCACCTGTTATCAGGAGAGACCTCAGTGCTGCATCTTTTAGCCCACTATTGGTCCTGCAATGTAATTCTAATCGTAGTTACAGTAACTTGAATTTCCTTTCATAGGCTAATATTGACGTGTTTTACTTGGAAATTCTTCTAAGTGTGGAGTTTTGGAACTTAAACAAATTCCTCAAAAATCAGTCGAACTACGAATTCCGATTTACTCACCTGTTATCAGGAGAGACCTCAGTGCTGCATCTTTCAGCCCACTACTGATCCTGAAAAGTAATTCTAACCGTAGTTACAGTAACTTGAATTTCCTTCCGTAGGATATGATTGGCTGCTATTTAAAATATAAATAAATAAAAAAATATGAAAAAAATAAAAATATTACAATTTCAATATTTTAAAACACATTTATTTTTCAATGTATATAAAAAATATCTAATGTCATTAAAAAAATAAAATATCTAAAAAAAAATAATTTAACATAATGTAGTAAATCAGTATAAAAAAATATAACAAATAATACATTTAAAAATTATCATTTACAAAACCTTTGAAATTCACTGAAAAAACCATAGGTTTCAGCCACGTTATAGTTAGGAATTAGCATTTAAAAAGCCTTAGAAATTCACTGAAAAAACCATAGGTTTCACACATGTTATAGTTAGCTGGACATTTCACTCAAACAAAACCATTGAAATCCCCCGTTATAGTTAGTTCAGCTAACTATAACTCGCGCGCCCGCAATGCACTGCTGATGACGTCACATATTACACCACTCATGACATGGTCAGTGACATCACTCATGACATCACTGATGACATCTCAAATGACATCACTGATGACATCCGTGATGACATCATCCAGTGAATGTGTGCCTTTCTGAAAAATAAATATTTTTTATATATGTATATCTAAAGGTCGATGGAAGAATAAATGTGTAAATAATTGTCTAAATGGATTTTTTTTGTAAAAATGATTGCATAACTGACTTATAAGTGTATCTTAGTGAATACATGTATTAGCGAGTAATGTTTAAATATGTAAATATCTGTATCAGTGTCTCACTTTGTCTATAAGTGGCTGCATGGGTTGGTGAGTAGCTACATGAGTGTCTATAAGGGTTATTAGTTGGTTTTGTGTGAGTGAAATGTCCAGCTAATTATAACATGTGTGAAACCTATGTTTTTTTCAGTGAATATATATATATATATATATATATATATATATATATATATATATATATATATATATATTATAAAGGCCATCTAAACGTTTAATGCTTGATATGCATGCTCTAAGAACGGTACCATCATTATAATTGCACTGTCCTCTTTGAGCCAGACGCAGTATTGTACGGCTGCTGCAGTTGTTCCTATTTTAGCGTTATTGAACAAGGGGCGTAGATGTGTCCTCTATATGGGCAGCAGCTTCAGGCAGACGCATATTAAATGTTCAAGAGTTTCCTTACTAATTCCACAAAGCCTACATGCTTGTACACCTTTAAGTGCCTGGTTCCAAGTCCCTTCAAACTCCCCAATCGGTATGTAAAATTGTCTAAACCTTAAGTTTCTCCATTTTATTTAACTGGGTAGATTCCATTCCAAATATTATTGAGCCTGTATGGTATATGTATCAATTACTAGGTTCATATGCTTATGTTTCTTAGCTTGCAGAAGATCTGAATTCCACTGCTATGTACTTAGCGTATTACATATTAGATTTTTCCGCACATCTCTAGTCATTTGTGCCATCTCCTTTATATCAGGCAAGTCATAAGAAACTACACATCATTATACTATATCGTTTTTTGGGGGATTTTTCCTCATTCGCCTCCAACCCCAGGCAACTAGAAGGTTAGGAAAGTCACCACTATCACTCAATTTTGAGATGTAGGCCCTCAAGATGTCACCCACCTACCAGTAGCAGACAAACCCCCTTCATGTTGCTGACCTCTCGTAATCAAGGAGGGGGGGGTCTCGCTCTCTGCTGATAACTCAAAACTGATGACTGTTGCTTAAGGCCCACCCGAAATCGGAAGTGGGAACCAGAGGGCGGGGCTCAGCACAGTCTGAGAGCTTCCCATGAGGCTTAATCATTGGATCAAGGAGTATTTATCTAAACTCATTATCCGGGAGACCAATTTATGAGACAATCCCATACAGCTTTCTTTCTACTACTTTTCAGTCTGGCCAAATCAGTCCTAGAGGTTTTATACAAGGAGGACAACCAGTCTGAATATTTGGGGGGTGTAACCTCAAGCCATCTCTTACTTATTTCTCTTCTTGGAAACAAGATAGAATAAAACAGGAAGCTCCTGCTCAGGCCTATAATTTCACTTGATATACCAAAAATATTAAGACCAAGAGAAACATGTACTGGGAGCCCCAAGATATCTGTTAAGGTGTTCCCTACTCTCTCCCAGAAATTTTAGATGGCTAGACAGTCCCAAAACATGTGTATATCAGAGGCGTTCACCATACCGCTTTTTTTGCAAGTGACAGAGGGTCCCTTAGCGATTTCAGAGAGTCTAGCAGGGATAAATAAGCCCTGTGCGTAGTGAAATAGTGTTTTCTCCTGAACCAGGCTGGCTTTACGACTGTAAATAAGATATTAAACGAAGTTTGCCACAGATCTACCCAATCTATGTCTGGTATTGGTACACCCCACAATTCTTTGGCTAGTCTAAAATCCCTATATATGGCTTCTTCGATAGACCAATATAAGAAAGATACATCCCTCTTTCATGCCGGCATCTGTACCAGTTGCTCTTCCAGCACATTCCCTATACCTATAGGTTTTTTAAGGCTCTGGGACTAGCTTTTTAATTCTAGATCATTAAATCTCGACATGCTCTCCTCAAATTTGTCATTTAATAATGCCCAAGGTAAAAGTGAGCCCTCCACAGCAAAGTCTCCCCGCACCAAAAAAACTGCTTTTTTAAGAGAGGCTGCTAATTTATGCTTCAAACAGCCTAGGGCCCCCGGAGAATCCCACAATGGAGCCAGACTTGAAAAATAGCCCAAGCCTGCGCATTGTTTAATGTTGGCCCATGTACGGGCCGTACTCAAAAAGACTTTCAGCCTTATTTTCTTGAAAAACTTCTGATCTCCGTATTTAAAAAGAAAACTCTCCTTGGATAATCCCACTTAATCCAACATAGTCAAAAACATTAGCCCCCTCTCCGATGAATCTGGGGCTTTCAGCAACATTCTTGAATGTGTCAGCTGTAAGCCCAGGCGTAGTACTTTAAATCTGGTAATGTGAGGCCCCCTTTTTCCCTCCCACGCCTTAGCTTTTTCCATGATATCCTCACAGCTTTATAGGCCCAAACAAACAAAATTGATGTATTGCTGGAGTTTGTCAATTGCCTGTTTCTCAAAATATAAAGGGATAGTGTTGAAAAGAAAAGTAACTTTTGGGAGGATTACCATCCTAATTAAATTGATTCTACCCAAAATAATCAAAGGAAGATGGGCCCAGGACTTCACGAGTTTCTGACACTCTCTCGAAATATTCAATAGGTTAGTCTCCGCGATCTTATCTATATTCTGGACCATCTTCACACCCAGATATCTAATCTCGCTCTTAATAGGATGTTGACACCCCGGCAGATTCCAAGACAGAATCTCTCATTTTCCTGCATTAACTTTGTATCCCGAGACTACACCAAAATCTTGTGCTAAGTGAATGACTTTGGGAAAAGACACCTCCAGATCTGATGAAAGAATTAATACATCATCAGCATACAGAGCTACCTTCCTCTCCCATGCACCACATTTAAATGGTGTAATACCCATCTCCTCTCTGAGACGTTGAGCAAAAGGCTTTATTTACATATCAAATAGGAGAGCAGAGAGGTGGCAACCCTGTCTGGTTCCTCTTTTGATTTTAAAGGGTTTGGTCAAGTTTCCATTGACCAGAAGTCTCGCCGAAGGGTCACTATATAAAAGATTAATAACTCGACTGAATTTTGGCTCAAAATTAATCTTCTTCAGTACAGAGGCTAGGTAGTTCCAGTTGACCCTATCAAAAGCCTTGGTGGTGTCCAGTGTCATTGTGGCTAGAGGAAGTGAAAAGGTGGAGGCAAAATCAATGGTACATATAAAATCATGGGTGAGATCGAAAAGATTCCTACCTCTCAAAAAACCCTTTTGATCTGCATGCAGCAAACCACCTCCCACAACACCCAACCTATTGGCCAAAATTCTAATAAAAACCTTATAGTCAGTATTTAAAAGTGAAATAGGTCTATATGACCCACAGTTATCTGGAGGCTTCTCAGGTTTTAAAATCAGTGATATGGTGGCTCCTCCCCACGAGATAGGGGGCCTAACTCCTTCCAGTTTTATTTTATTGAAAAGAGTTGTCATTATTGGAATTATCGCCTCTCCTAGCACTCTGTAAAACTCTACAGGAAGGCCACCCGGCCCCGCAGCCTTACCCGTCTTACAAGCAGAAATGTACTTCCTTACCTCCTGTTGAGATATCTCTAGCTCTAAGTTTTTTCTTTGGGAGCAGTTTAAGTAGGTAAGGTTGATCTGATTCAGCCATTCCCATGCACCGTTGCTATCTACCTCATTCTCCTCTTTGTACAGCTCTTGAAAAAAAGTGAAAAAGGCTTCTCGTATCTCTTCATCGCTGACTACCGATGAATTAGTATATTCATTATCAATTTGCTTTATAAAATTTTGTTCTCTGTCGATTTTGGCCTTCCAAGCCAAACGTTTACTGGCCTCCTCACCATATTCAAAATGGGCAAACTTACTAGCTTCCCATGGTGTTGAAATGCTGGTCTGAATAATATTTTCTAATTGACCCCTCAAAGTGCTCAATTTCACAACATGTTCCTGGCATGTTACTTAAACCACTTCACTGTTGATCTTCCTTTCAACCGCCTTCATTTCACACTCAATGTGTGCAACTTCCTCCCTGTACTGCCTGTTCTTTTAAGAGATCCTACTTGTTATTAACCCTCTCAGGTAAGTCTTCAGGGCATCCCACACCACCGGAACCTCTGCCGAACCTACGTTTGTATTTAGGAAAAACTCTGCCTCCTGAGACAGGTAACAAGCTTCTGATTCCTCTAGGAGAAGTGTACGGTCTAATGTCCACATCCTTGGTAGTTCTTTTGTTACCAAGTTTAGATCTATCCACACTGTCGCATGGTCTGATAGATGGGCGGTCAGAGAGCCTATGTCTTCAACTCTACCCATTAAATCATTACTAATCAAGATGTAGTCAATCCTGGATTTATGCCCGTATTTTCGATTATAAAATGAGACACCTATTGAGGCCGTCATCTTTCCCTCAAGATATCGGATAGGGCATTCTGTCTCATCATACACTGAAGGTAAGTCCTTGGTTTGGACAAGATATTTGCCCTAATACTTAGAGATTTATCCAGGTGAGGGTTCAAGACTATGTTAAAATCTCCGGCTAAAATGGTTGAATCTGGGAATCCCAACAAGTTTGCAAAAATAATTTTCAAAGTGGAGGGGTCATCCTGGTTGGGACCATAATAGCCTACCACTGTTAAGAGAGAATCCTGAACAAGTAGTTTAACAATCACCCACCTGCCGCTTGAATCTGTCTGTGTATTTAGAAGACAAGCTTATGCTTGTTTTTTTACTATAACAGCCACCCCCCTAATGTTAGCACTTTGACAGGAGCTAACACAGTGTTCCACCCATCTGACCTTCCCACAGATCACCTTTATTTCTTCTCTCAAGAGATGTGTTTCCTGTAAAATGATTATCTGTGCAGGGGAGTCCATAAGATATTGAAGAATTCTTTTCCTCCTGCTTTTAACCCGGATACCATTAACGTTCCAGGATAAACATTGTAGCGTTTTAATGGTGGATTAAAAAGTGGATCCCTAAATATGACCAATCTGTCCGAGTGTCAACACCAAACCAAGAACAATAAACTGATTCGGCCAAGAGGCGAATGAGGATTTAAAAAATATTTTTTACCCCAATGCTCCCCCACCCGTGCTCCCCCAACCCTACCCTTGAAACCCTCCCCGGAGAACCCTACCACCATTTACCTGGACTATGGGTCCATATTCTGCCTGCCGGGGTACCCGACTATGTCCTTGACTGTTACAAATTACTGAAATAAGCAAGCAGCAAAGACAGCAGACAGCTAAAAACTCTCACCATTATTAGTGTTATTTCTAGTTTTGTGGTGGTATTATGTTGTGATATATTGTATTATGCTGTGACCCTCGTGACCCCCATGACCCCTGTGTATTCTTATTTGACCCAATTCCCAACCCTATTTTCCCTCATATATGTCTTTACACTAAGTTTAGGTGTAGATTTATAGATTTTTATCTTGGTCTACAATTCACCTCAACTATTCAACTACCATAATAGGTCTATAATGTAACTTTCCAGTTCAAGTTCAAGAACTTGTTAGGGATTTTTACTTAAATTACTCGAAAGCTTTTCCGCTTCCTGCACTGTTTTCAAATTACACATTTTGTTGTGCATCATTTTTCAGTGTGCTGGAAACTTTAATTGGGTGACAGCCCCCAATTTCCTAAAGTCATCAATTGTTTTCCCCAACTCCCATTGTCGATCTAATGTGACTAAAGCTGAATCGGAACGAATTTCAAAAGCAAAATCTTTAGGTTGCAATGATTTCTGCTTGAGGGCAGCGTTTAGTATCTTCTCTTACAGGGAAAAAGTGAAGAAATGTATTAAAATCTTTCTTGGCTTTGTTCGATTGGGGTGCCTCCTGAAGGGGACCCTGTAGATCCTAATTTGACCCAATTCCCAACCCTATTTTCCCTCATGTATGTCTTTACACTAAGTTTAGGTGCAGATTTATAGATTTTTATCTTGGTCTACAATTCACCTCAACTATTCAACTACCCTAATAGGTCTATAATGTAACTTTCCAGTTCAAGTTCAAGAACTTGTTAGGGATTTTTATTTAAATTACTCAAAAGCTTTTCCGCTTCCTGCACTGTTTTCAAATTACACATTTTGTTGTGCATCATTTTTCAGTGTGCTGGAAACTTTAATTGGGCGACAGCCCCCAATTTCCTAAAGTCATCAATTTTTTTCCCCAACTCCCATTGTCGATCTAATGTGACTCAAGCTAAATCCGAACGAATTTAAAAAAAAAAATCTTTAGGTTGCAATGATTTCTGCTTAAGGGCAGCATTTAGTCTCTTCTCTTACAGGGAAAAAGTCAAGAAATGTATTAAAATCTTTCTTGGCTTTGTTCGATTGGGGTGCCTCCTGAAGGGGTCCCTGTGGATCCTCTGTATATCTCTCATCAAATCCTCCTCAGACTCTTCAGTCTGAACCGCTTCTTTAATGAGAGTTACAATGAAAACTTTAAGATCTTCCCCCTCTTTACCCTCAGGGATATTCAGAAGGCGTAAATTGTTGCATCAGGAGTTATTTTCCAATGATTCTAATCTATCTCGGAGCACAGCCTCTTCCTTTTTAAGTACTGAAATATCCATTTTGGCTGCTCTCAGGTAATTTTTAGGCTCCTCCACTGAGCTTTCTAAAGCTACTGCCCTGGAGTTTAGGAGGTCAAATTTCTTCTCAAGAGATTCGCAAAAAAGCCTAATCTCTCCCTGATTCTTCTCTGAAATAGCAAACCCCTTTCTAATATTCGAAGACAGGGTAGAGAAAAGATCTTCCAAAGATGCCACCGAGGGACTCTCTTTCTCTTTCTCAAAAACCTCCCCCCCTTCTCTGCTTCTATTACTGATGCCACAACTGTTCACATTGCCACTAGCCTCTGCATTTTCCGCATATTCCGCATTTTTCGTATTTTCCGTGACAAGGTTTCTGCCTCTGGCAAGCCTGTTACCTTCAGATTAAATCATGTTTATACCTGCTCCCGCAGTTTCAGAGTTGCTTGATAGGTCAGGTTATTTGGCAGGTGAGAGAGGTGTGGTTGGTATAGATACTGAGGTAGGAGTGGAGGTATTTATTGAGTCAAGCTCTTCCATATGTCCTGGAGGACACTGTCTCACTGTCCCAAAGTCTTTCCTGAGAGTCTCACCCTGCTTTGTCATGTCCAATACCTGTGGAAGGATTTTAAAATATGGCCTTAATGAAGGGGTGAAATTTATTTTAGGATCTAGGGGGCGACCCTTCATTCTACTGATTTTAGTGCCCCTACTCTTAATCACACTGGGCCGAGAGAACGAGCTATCAGAACTGTCTTCAGGTTCTGTTTCCCCAGGTGTATCCCTTTTCTTATCCCCCTTCTTATACACAAGTGAGGCGGATCTGCCCACTAAGGTGATTCTTTTGACGTTTTTCCCTCTTGTGGACCCGTACGCTACTGCTCCTCGTTTTTTACCTCTCTTTGGACCGTGTGTCGTTGTCGGAGCCTTCCCTACCTTTAATTTAGTGCCATCTGGGTCTCCACTAGGTTGTGTTGTATCAACCTCCAGGTGCCCGCCCTCCTGGCCCTCCACGGTCTGACCCAAACACCTCTGAGGTCTGAGGGGGAGAAGTCCAAGTCCAGTGTTGGGTTGAATGCAGTCGTCGAGATCAACCTGCTGCTCTCTGCAGGCAGCCCCCAGCCCGACTCCTCACTACCGGCTGTTCTCTCCAAAGTGGCTGCCACAACATCCATAGCAGCCACAGCCGCAGCAGCCACAGCAGGGCACCCTGTGCTGCCTCTGCCTCTTCCAGATTCCACGAAGGAGCCCGTGTGCCACTGCCTTCCAGCCCCTCCTAAACTCCAGGGCCGATGCAAACCAATGTGGGAGGTCCGTGAACGCACCGACGCACATCCCCCAGGTATGCAAAGTAATATCAATCAGTGTTTTTATCGGTTTTTCTTTAGGCTGTAGACATAAAATATTGCAATACTGTTATACTGCTGTTTTCATTCAGTTTCTCCTGCAGTTCTCCTGCCACTTTTCCTGCTTGCTATTTGCCACTGTAGGACGGGAGCACCACCGGCGGAAAGCGACCGCTCAGCTCACGGCCGCCATGTTCTCCCTCCTGTCTTTTCCATTATACTATATAGTTGTAACTCTCTGACTTTCTTGCTCTGGAGTTCTTCAATTATTACATATTTCAAGGTGCATGGATCAGCCTTGGCACAATCAGTTATGTAGTTCCCACAACTTCTCTTATGCAACAGTTCCAGAGATTTTTTACCGAATTCCAATCTTATGGTACAATGTGGAGTTGCCTGTCATAAATGAAGTATGGTGCGTACACATTTCATACCGCACTGTGCAACCCCAATCAGAACTGATGCATTACCACTGTTACGTGAATTGGACCTGTTGCAAAGGTCTGCATTGCCGCATCAGTCCACAACCTCCTTTGGAGCTGCCGCTGTGTAACACATCCTTGTTGAAGGGTCTTGCATCTCTGATCGACAGCAGCCTAGATGATGACGCTGGACTCCGCATTACTTCTTCACAGCTCTTAAGAACCGACACATTGCCCCAATTGCTGATGCATCCGTGACACCTGACTTCTCATCTCAAGCCCACAATGATGTGATTTTCAATGATGACGCTGGGCCTCGCACCGCAGCCTTGCCTTATCTCGGACCCAACGGAATGCTTTGTTTGTGTGGTACATCTTTAACATGGATCCTTGCAGTACTTTACAAACCAGGATTTAAGGTACTCTGTTCAGCGCCAATAAGAGAACTGTAAGAGGGGTGAATCAGGAGTAAAGAGCAAGCAAGGCGAGTTGAAAGAAGGACAAAGATTACACAAAATAAGGAAAGAATAACATCTAAAAGCTGACTGCAATGGACCAGGGTTTCTGGCCCCTGTTCCTGGCCGGCTGCGGACAGGCGCAGATGGGCTTGCCTTAGGCGCGCATTTGGTGTGTCCGCTGCTCGTCCGCTTGCATACATTCAATATGACAGTGCAGTTTCTTAACCTCTCTTTTCAGGCTACCTCTTCTTATCACTGTTGCTCTGTCTACTGTCATCTTATCAATTTTTGGGAACCATGTGCAAGATGTCACAGTGATTTTTTGTGAAATTTTCTGAAAGTTTAATATACATTTCAACATGTGGGTTTGAATTTGCAGATATTGAATAATACAATTCTGATTTCGAATGTGGGAAAATTCCATAAGATGACACAAGTACACATGAATCATACCAAAGTCCTTACCCAATACTCTTAAACTTAAAAGTCTAAAAGTAGCTTAAAGATGCCTAACACCTTGTCAGACAGGATCACCATTTTCTAAGCACATTTGACTAAATAAAGATGTAGGAAGCTGGCTCTGTATATACCATACCACAGTAAGGTATAGTGTGCACAGAGTCCAGCGAGGCCCCAGAGGTATAGGAGAGACTAAATTAGGTAAGTACTAACAGCTCACAGTATGGTAGTATGGGCAAGCAGTTGGGCGTATCCAAAGAGTGAATTAAGCATTTATTGTACTCACTCAGTCAAGAATGATACACACAGTCAGAGACTGAATTCAGACCAATTGGGTAAGTATACAGGTGTTTTATTTTTAGAACCAAGCAGGTATTTGTACAGGTTGTTAAAAGATACTTAAATTGTAAACCTTTCAGGACAGATTTGCAGTTGTTACAGGTTTGTATCACTATAAAAAGAAGTTGGAATTTCACAGTAATTACTTTCAGAATATTTTTTAGTTACTTTTGGTTTACTTTGAGGGCTGGAGGTGGTATGCCTAGATACCACTCCTAAGGTTCTCACAATACAAGGTTATTATTTGCAGTTTAGTTCTCTTTTTTCCAAACAAACATCAGTTCGACCCTTAGAACATTTTCAACCCAAAATCTCATAACATGGTTTCCTAAAGGCGAAAAAAGGCTAGAGGTTTCTCAGGCAAGAATACGACTTAAGAGTGGGAGTTTTGGGGGTTGAGACCAAGGTTGCCAAAGGTCTAGATGGGTACTCAAGTTGCACCACCTGGAGCAATGGGGGTTCAGAGTGCAGGGGCCCAATGTTAGCCAATGGGGTAAAGGTTGCCATTGGTTAGGGACAGCTTACGAGTATGCCAATCGGGTTTAAGAGCAAAGCTCCTTAGGTTAAGGTCAGCACAGCAGGGGCCAACAATCAGCATAGGAGCTGTACCACCAATGGAACTGGGGTGGATAGGTGCTGGGTGCCAAAAAGGCATCACAGACCCTGTACTTTTCACGGGAAACCATTGGTTCAGTGAAATTGCTGCAGGCTTGGGCAGGAAGCTTCCTGAAGGTGACCACCTGCTGGAGAGATAAGTCGGGATCTTGGGGGATGCCTGGACACCATCATTTGGGCCAAAAAAGGTAGTGGGGCATCCAGTGCACGGGTGTCTTCTGGAAAGAGGGTATTCTTACCTGCTCCGGTCGTGGTCAGGGGACTCTTCAGGTTAAGGCTGCAGGCATCTTCTAGAAGCTTGAGGGAAGTCGGGGATCACCAGAAACCAGGCCACCTCTTGGTGTTGGGCCACTCAAACTCGGGCTGTGGTACAGAATCGTGTAGTCACCTGATTCCGGATTCTGGTCCTGGAATCTTTGTTGAGCAAATCCAGTGGTCACAGGAGACAGAGTCTGTAAGGTGAGTGCAGGGCAGGTCCTCTGGGCTCACAGGGCTGTTGGCTGATGGACATGCCAGTTTATTTGCTGTAGGCAGGTTGGAGTTGGGACAGGCCTGTAGGTCTGAGACCCAAGCAGTAGATGTCTTCTTATTCCTGGGTCAGCATGGCTCTTCGGTCCTTCTTTCCTCAAATCCAAGGAGGCAAGGTTCAGAGTTTAAAGGGGTGTGCAGGTCGGCACCAATGAGTCCCTCCTTTGGGGTGGGTGTACCCCCCATTATGCCACCCACCAATGGGAGGGGGGCATGAGCCTCTCCCTGATTGGCTGGGTTCTTTCATCTTCAGGATGGAGGGGATTGAGATGTGTGCTTCACTTTGTCTCCCCACCTGAGGGGTGGGGTTGGCAAAGGTGGGCACACCTCTCTTCCTAGCTTGGTTCGCCCATCAATTCTCCTGCCCAAAGGGGGGGCCAGAACTGGTGGGAGCCAGTTGTTGGGTTCAGCAAAAGGCACGGACAGCTCCCAAAGATGACAGGCCTTTAAAGGTTCCCCTTTGTGGACATAGCCCATCCTGGTTGAGGAGGCATGGTACCTCTGCCCAGGATGGGCTTTGTTTCTGGACCAAGAGAGCTGATGGTCTTTACCCAGGGTCCAGAAACCTGTCTGGTGGTGGCAAATGACGGGCAGCTATTCAGGAACCACACCTGTGCTGGTCGATTTTCAGGCAGCATCTCCAAGTTGCCCTCTGAGTGCATTTTACATTAAATCCCACACTGGCAACAGTGTGGATTTAATGTGCTGAGAAGTTTGCTCCACAACTTCCCAGTTTTTAAGAAAAGAAGTATAAAGCTGTGTAGTTTGTATTGACCATCTCCCAGACCATATATTCTTTATGGCTTTACTACACTTACAGTGTCTGAGAATGGACGTAGACACTGTGTGGGCACAGGGATCAGGCCAATGTGCTCTCACCTGAGGACTACTGCACCCTGTAGAGGTGTGAATTACCTAGGCCTTAGACAGTGGGTTGCAGGCATGGCACACAGAGATGCCAAACAGTCCCTTGCCAAACACAGAGCCGCCAAACAGTCACCCGCCAAACACAGAGCGCCAAACATTTAGACACCAAAGACAGAGCCGCCAAAGATAGAGCTGTCAAATACAGAACAGCCTAATACAGAGCTGACCAATACATAGCTTCCAAAAATAGGAGGGTTGAAGTCAAAATGTTAGGGAGAACTACGCCAAAGATTCCATATCGAACAGGCAAATAACCAACCCCCCAAAAAACACATGACAGCTGGTAGTAGTAATTAGGCCTGGTCTGTGTACTCTGCTTTGGTTGCAAAGTTATCTGCACTCTGCAGAGCTAACGGAATTCTGAAAAAGTTCGCTCCGCAGAGCAGAGTTTTTTTCCTCGCTCTCATTCACCAATGTAAAGTTGGTGAGTGTGAGTGAGGCCTATCTTACTCCAGTACACCTCCTGGCCATATTTCCCAACAAGGGTGTTCGCGGCTTGGCGAGAACACTTGCGCTGAGAAAGCTACCATTCGCTATCTACTCGAGCAGCAGAAAGAAGCAGTGCCTTTTTTTGCTGCGCATGGTGTTGTTTGCACTGATTTTCCAGTGCGGGACAAACATGTGGCGCTAACAATCAGTGTGAACGTCACAACCTAATGCACTCTGCCGCTTATGGAACTCGGCATGTAGCAGTTTTTTGGTCACTTTGCTCTGCCCAGGCCTAGGGGTAATGAAGGGGCAACACATCTGACTACCTTGCAATATAAGAAGTCTAGACCTATCATAATAAACCCTAATAAAGAGTGGGTGGCTGCAACTGTCTATGCCTCCCAAAAGCTACCACCAGCCTCCTTGCAGTGACTTGTCTTGTAACTTTTGAAATATCAATAGACTAGAAGAATTAAGGAATGGACAGATGCTCAATGTGTCCTGCCAGCTGCTAAAAATAAAGCTGCCAAACAGTGAGCAGCCAAAAAGTGATCTGCTAGCAAATAGTAAGCCACTGCCAAATAGTGAGGCTCCACCAAATAGTGAGCTGATGCAAATAGTGAGCCAATGCCATATAGTGAGCCAATGCCAAATGGCAAGCCACTGCCAAATAGACAGCCACCGCCAAATATGGAGCTTCTCCCACACAGTGAGGTCCCAAATAGTGAGTCACTCGCAAATAGTGAGCCACTGCCAATTAGTGAGCTGCTAAATAGTGAGCCGATGAAAAATAGTGAGCTGCCAAATAGTGAGCCGCCAAATAGTGAGCCATTGTCAAATAGTGAGCCACTGCCAAATAGTGAGCTGCCACTAAATAGTGAGCAACTGCCAAATAGTGAGCTGCCGCCAAATAGTGAGCTATTGCCAAATAGTGAGTCATTGCCAAATAGTGATGCCGATGCCGAATAGTGAGTTACCAAATAATGAGCTACAACCAATTAGTGAGACGCTAAATAATGAGCCGCTGAAAAGTAGTGAGCTGCCAAATAGTGGCCCATTCGAAATAGTGAGCCGCTGCCAAATAGTGAACCACTGCTAAAAAGTGAGCTAATGCTAAATAGTGAGCTGTTGCCAAATAGTGAGATGAGGCTAAATATTGAGCCAGCAAATAGTGAGCCGGCAAATAGTGAGCCAAAGCCAAATAGTGAGCTGGTGCGAACAGTGATCCACTAATGCTATTAGAGAGCTGCTGCCAAATTGTGATCCACCATTAGTGAGCCGATGCCAAATAGTGAGCTCATGCCAAATAGTGAGATAATGAAAAATAGAGAGCCACCGCAAAATAGTAAGCCACCGCTAAATAGTGAGTCACTGCCAAATTGTGATCCACCGTTAGTAAGCCGATGCCAAATAGTGAGCTGTTGCCAAATAGTGAGATAATGAAAAATAGAGAGCCAACGCAAAATAGTAAGCCACCGCTAAATAGTGAGCCACTGCCAATTATTGAGCCACTAACTAGTGACCAGCTGACAATAGAGAGCCACCACAAAATAGTGAGCCACCGCTAAATAGTGAGCCAACTCCAAATAGTGAACCAACGCCAAATAGGGAGCAACATCCAAATAGTGAGCCACCACCAAATAGTTAGCCACTGATAAATAGTGAGCCACTGACAAATAGAGAGCCACCACTAAATAGTCAGCTGCTATCAAATAGTAAGCCGCTGACAAATAGTGAGATCCTATCAAATAGTGAGCTGCTGACAAATTGTGAGCTGCTGACAAATAGAGAGCCACTGCAAAATAGTGAGCTGACAAATAATGGGCTGATAAATAGTGAACTGCTGACAATAGTGAGCTGACAAATAGTGAGACTCCACCAAATAGTGGGCGACTGCCAATTAGTTAGCCGGCGAATATTGAGCCACCATCAAAGACTGAGCACATGCCAAATATTGAGCTGCTTCCAAATATTGAGTTGATGCCAAATAGTGAGCCACCTCCAAATAGTGAGCCATTGCCAATTAGTGAGGCACCAAATAGTGAGCTGCTCCCAAATATGGAGCTGCTGCCAAATAGTGAGCTGTAAACTAATAAGCTGATGCCAAATAGTGAGCCGCTGTAAATAGTGAGACACTGCCTAATATGGAACAAGTAAATAGTGATATGCTGCCAATTAATGAGCTGTCGTCAAATAGTAAGCTGCTGCCAAATAGTGAGCCACAAAATAGTGAGACACCGCAAAAGAGTGAGCCACTGCCAAATAGTGGGCTGCTGCCAAATACTGAGTTGATGCAAAATAGTGAGCCACTGCCAAATAGTGAGCCACTAGTAATTAGTGAGCCACCGAATAGTGAGCTGCTGCCAAATAGTTAGCTGCTGCTAAATAGTGAGCCTCTGCCAAATATGGAGCTGCTGCCTCATAGTGAGCTGCTGCCAAATAGTGGGCCACTGCGTAATAGTGAGCCGCTGCCAAATACTGAGCCGCCAAGAGTGAGCCAAAGAGTGAGCCGCTGCCAAATAGTTTGCCAATGCCAAAAAGTTCACTAGTGCCAAATAGTGAGATGCTGCCAAATATTGAGTTAATGCAACGTAGTGAACCACCACCAATGAGTGAGCCAATGCCAAATAGTGGGCTGCTGCCAAATATTGAGATCGATGCCAAATAGTGGGCTGCTGCCAAATATTGAGTCAATGCAAAATATTGAGCCGCTACCAACTAGTGAACCACTGCTAATTAGTGAGCCACCAAATAGTGAGCCACCACTAAAGAGTGAGCCGATGGCAAATAGTGAGCAGCTGCCAAATATTGAGTCAATGCCAAATAGTGGGCCGTGCCAAATAGTGAGCCACTAACAAAGAGTGAACCGATGCCAAATAGTGGGCTACTGCCAATTCTTGAGTCGATGCCAAATAGTGAGCTGCTGACAAATAGTGAGCTGATGACCACCATCAGAGAGCCTATGCCAAATAGTGAGCTAATGACAAATAGTGAGATAATGACAAATAGAGAGCCACCGCAAAATAATAAGCCACTTCTAAATAGTGAACTGTGCCGAATAGTGATCTGCGCTAAATAGTGAGCTGCTACCGCTATTAGTGAGCTGCTGACAAATAGTGAGCCGCCACCATTAGTAAGCTGATGCCAAATAGTGAGCCAATGCCAAATTGTGAGACAATGAAAAATAGAGTCACCACAAAATACTGAGCCACCGCTAAATAGTGAGCCAACTCCAAATAGTGAACCAACACCAAATAGTGAGCAACCTCCAAATAGTGAGCCACCGCGAAATAGTATGCCACTGACAAATAGTAAGCCGCTGACAAATAGAGAGTCACCACGAAATAGTAAGCTGCTATCAAATAGTGAGCCACTGACAAATAGTGAGCTCCTATCAAATGGTGAGCTGCTGACAAATAGTAAGCTGCTGACAAATAGAGAGCCACTGCAAAATAGTGAGCTGCCAAATAATGGACTGAAAAATAATGAACTGCTGACAATAGTGAGCTGACAAATAGTGAGCATATGCTAAATATTGAGCTGCTGCCAGATATTGAGTCAATGACAAATAGTAAGCCGCCACCAAATAGTGAGTCGCTGCCAAATAGTGAGCCACTGCCAATTAGTGAGGCACCAAATAGTGAGCTGCTTCCAAATAGTGACCTGCTGCCAAATAGTGAGTCTCTGTCAAATATGGAACTGCTGCCAAATAGTGAGCCGCCAAATAGTAAGCTGCTGCCAAATAGTGAGCCGGTGTAAATAGTGAGCCACTGCAAATATGGAACTGCTGCCACATATTTAGCCACCAAATAGTGACATGCTGCCAAATAATGAGCCACAGCCAAATAGTAAGCTGCTGCCAAATAGTGAGGCACCAACTAGTGAGCCACCGCCAAAGAGTGAGCCAATGCCAAATAGTAGGATGCTGCCAAATATTGAGTTGATGCCAAATAGTTAGCCGCTGCCAAATAGTGAGCCTCTGCCAAATTTGGATCTGCTGCCCAATAGTGTGCCATTGTGTAATAGTGAACCATGCCAAATAGTGATCCATAGCCAAAGAGTGAGCCGCTGCCAAATAGTGTGCCAATACCAAAAAGTAAGCTGGTGCCAAATAGTGAGATGCTGCCAAATATTGAGTTCATACAACATAGTGAGCTGCCACCAATGAGTGAGCCAATGCCAAATAGTGGGCTGCTGCAAGATATTGAGTTTGATGCCAAATAGTGGGCTGCTTTCAAATATTGAGTCGATGCAAACTAGTGAGCCACTGCCAAATAGTGAGCCACTGCTAATTATTGAGCTACCAAATAGTGAGCCACCACTAAAGAGTGAGTTGATGCCAAATAGTGGGCCGCCCCAAATCGTGAGCCTCTAACAAAGAGTGAGCTGATGCCAAGTAGAGGGCTGCTGCCAATTCTTAAGTCGATGCCAAATAGTGAGCTGCTGCCGAATAGTGAGCTGCTGATAAATAGTGAGCCACTGCCATGTAGTGAGCCATAAAATAGTGAGTTGCTGCCATATGATGAGACCACACTAAATAGTGAGCCGATGCCAAATAGTGAGATGAGGTCAAATAGTGAGCCAGCAAATAGTGAGCTAGCAAATAGTGACCCACTGCCAAATAGTGAGTCAACGCTAAATAGTGAGCTGCTGCTGCCGTTGGTGAGCCACTGCCAAATAGTAAGCCACCACCATTAGTGAGCAGATGCCAATTAGTTAGATAATGACAAATAGTGAACCAGCGCTAAATAGTGAGCCGCTGCCGCCATTAGAGAGCCAGTGCCAAATAGTGAGCCAGCACCATTAGTGAGCCGATACCAAATAGTTAGATAATGACAAATAGAGACCCAGCACAAAATAGTAAGCTACCGCTAAATAGTGAGCCACTGCCAAATAGTGATCCACCTAATAGTGAACCACTGCCAATTAGTGAGCCACTAAATAGTGAGCGGCTGACAAAAGAGCTATCACAAAATAGTGAGCCACCACTAAATAGTGAGCCAACTCCAAATAGTGAGCCAATGCCAAATAGTGAGCCTCCGCCAAATTGTGAGCCATAGCCAAATACTACGCCACTGCCAAATAGTGAGCCACTGACAAATAGAGAGCCACCGCTAAATAGTGAGCCACCGCTAAATAGTGAGACGCTGCCAAATAGTGAGACGCTGCCAAATAGTCGTCAGTGACAAATAAGAGCCACCACAAAATATTGAGCCACCGCTAAATAGTGAGCTGCTATCAAATAGAGAGCAGCTGACAAATAGAGAGGCACCGCAAAATAGTTCGCCGCTGACAAATAGTTCGCCGTTGAAAAATAGAGAGCAACAGCTAAATATTGAGCCGATGCCAAATAGTGAACTGCTGCCAAATAGTGAGTTGCCAAATAGTGAGTCACTGACAAATGGAGAGCCACCGCAAAATAGTGAGCCACCGCTAAATAGTGAGCTGTTGCCAAATAGTGAGCTGATGACAAATAGTGAGCCCCTGACAAATAGTTACCCACTGACAAATAGAGAGCAACTGCCAATTAGTGAGCTGCTAAATTGTCAACCGTTCAAAAATAGTGAGCTGACAAGCAGTGAGCCACCACCAAATAGTGGGTGGCTGCCAAATAATTAGCCAGCAAATAGTGAGCTACCACCAAAGAGTGAGCCAATGCCAAATACTGAGCTGCTCCCAAATATTAAGTTGATGCCAAATAGTGAGCCGTCACCAAATAGTGAGCCACTGCCAAATAGTGAGCAACTGCCAATTAGTACAGCACCAAATAGTGAGCTGCCAAATAGTGGGTTGCTGCCAAATAGTCAGCCGCTGCCAAATATGGAGCTGCTGACATATGGCGAGTCACCAAATAGTGAGACACCACCAAATAGTGAGCCGATGCCAAATAGTGAGCTGCTACCAAATATTGAGTTGATGCCAAATAGTGAGCCACCCCCAAATAGTGAGCCACCACCAAAGAGTTAGCTGATGCCAAATAGTGGGCTGCAGCCAAATATTGAGTTGATGTCAAATAGTGAGCCGCTGCCAAATAGTGATCCAAGGCCAATTAGTGAGCCACCAAATAATGAGTCACTGCCACATAGTGAGCCACCACCAAAGAGTGAGCCGATGCCAAATAGTTAGCCGCCGCCAAATATGGAGCCTCTGCCAAATAGTAAGCAACTGCCAATTAGTGAGCCGCTAAATTGTGACCCGCGGACAAACAGTGAGCCACAGCAAAATAGTGAGCCACCGCAAAATAGTGATCTGCCGCCAAATAGAGAGCCAATGCAAAATAGTGAGCCACCTCTAAATACTGAGCCGCTGCCAAATAGTGAGCCACTGCCAAATAGTGAGCCTACTTTAAATAGTGAACCAACGCCACATATTGAGCCACTGCCAAATACTGAGCCCATAACTAGTGAGCCACTGACAAAGTGTGACCTGGCACCAAATAGTAGGCTGCTGTGAAATAGTGCGCTGCTGCCAAATAGTGTGCTGCCACCAAATAGTTAGCCGCCAGCAAATAGTGAGCCAATTCCAAATAGTGAGCCAATGCCAAATAGTGAGCCAATGCCAAATAGTGAGCCAATGCCAAATAGTGAGCTACCACCACATAGTTAACTAATGGCAAATAGTGAGCCACTGCCAAATAGTAAGCCACTGCCAAATAGTAAGCCGCAGGCAAATAGTGAGTCGCCTCCAAATAATGAGATGCTGCCAATTAATGAGTTGATGCCAAATAGTGAGCCAGCAAATAGTGAGCCACTGCCAAATAGTGATCCACCGCCAAATAGTGAGCCGCCACCAAATAGTAATCTACCCCCAAATAGTGAGCTGCTGCCAAATAGTCAGTGCGTAAATAGGGAGCCACCACCAAAGAGTGAGCCGATACCAAAATAAAGAGTAGGTGGTGGCAGGTGTGTATGCCTCCCAAAAGAAAACACCAGCCTCCTTGCAGTGGCCTATTATGTAGCTTTTATATTTCAGTCCCAATTCTGACATTTCTGATGCTTCAAGTACATCAGAGGTATTAAGGCATAGACAGTTGCTCACGGTGTCCTACCTTCTAAGCTACAGTTACCTCTCACTTTTGTTCTATCCACTGTCACCTTATCCATTTTTTGTAACTCTGGGCAAGACATTACCGTGACTTTAGAGTGGCATTTTCTGACAGTTTAATATGCAGTTCAATATGTGGGCTTTAATTTACAGATATTCACCCACATGCATCATTGTAGGAATTTGCGATTCCTAAATTGCGAAAAATAAGGAATCACAATTTAGAAATCGCAAATTCCGATGCATCAAGAAAATGCAAACATTTTAGCGATTTCTTATTTTTCTGTATTTGCGATTCCTTAATTGCGAATCGCAATTAAGGAATGGCATTACATTGACTCCTATGGGCCTAGAGGAATCAATGGGAAGGCATTCTCATTTTGCGAATTCGAAATTAAGGAATCGCAAAATGAGAATGCAATTTCAAGTGTGCAGGGGGGTCCAAAGGACCTCCCCTGCACCCCTGAAATGTAACGTAAGTACATTTTACTCACACACATGTCCCAAGGGCATGTGTGTGTGTAAAATATAAGTTTCAAAAATGCACTTTTGTGCATTTTTGAAACTTTTCGCAAATTACCACGAAAGTATACTTCATGGTAATTTTTCCTTTTAAAATTGTGAATTCGCAAATTTAAAAAAATCATGCATAGCATTTAAGAAATCGCAAAATGTGTGATTCCTTAAATACCATCACAATTTAAAAAATCGCAAAAAATTGCGATTTCTTAAATTGCGAAAAAATTGAAAAAAATGATGCATCCCAAAAAAGCTTTTTGCATTCGCAAACGGCCGATTTTTGCGATTTGCACCGTTTGCGAATGCAAAACAGCTTGATGCATGTGGGCAATTGAGTCATAAAATTCAGATTTCGAATGCAGGCAAAATTACCTAAGAAAACACAAGTAAAAATAAATGTTAGCAAAGTTTTTACCAGGAACCTTATGGATATAGGTCTTAAAGTGGCTTAAAGACGCCCCCACCACATTGTCAGACAGGATCACCAGACAAAGCCTGTTTGACTAAACAAAGATTTTAAATAAATATAAGTTTTTTCAGTTTTTGCAGCATATAACAAAGCAAATTGCGGAAGACCATACCTCTGGCTGGCTTAACTCAGACAGGACAGCAGTATTCTGTTAACAAAATAGAGGTACAGTTAGTGGCAATAACAGCATCAACATGCAGATCAAAAAAAATGCACAATAAAAAGCAGACAAAAACAAGGCAAGCCAAAAACTGAGTTGCCAAAGTCAGAGTTGCCATAAACAGTGGGCCGGATTCACAGAACTAATTTAAGACAAAATCCTGGATTACTACCATTTTGGTATTCACAGAAGGCACTTACTCATTTTGGTATTCACAGAAGGCACTTACTCATTTTGGTTTTCACAGAAGTTAGGAGTCCTAACTTTAGGACTCCTAAATGCCTTCTGTGAATACCACAAGTCTTAAAGTTAGGATTGTTCTCAGCTTAGTAGTAGTAAAGTTAGAACTCCTAACTTTAGGACTCCTAAACTGAGAAAAATCCTAACTTTAAGACTTTCTGTGTTCACAGAAAGCATTTAGGAGTCCTAACTTCTGTGAATACCGAAATGAATAAGTGCTTTCTGTGAATACCAAAATGAGTAAGTGCCTTCTGTGAATACCAAAATGGTAGTAAGTTTAGGATTTTGTCTTAAATTAGTTCTGTGAATCGGGCCCTGAGTTGCCAAAAACTGATCCGCCATATAGTGAGCCGTCAAACACTCAGCCGACAAACACCAATCAGAGCCACCAAAAACAGAGCCGCCAAACACAGAGCTGCCAAAAACAGGAACATTGAAGGCAAAAAGTTAGGGGAGAACCTTGCCAAAGATGCCATGACTAACAGGAAAAGAACACCCATAAAAAATTAGGCATCACAGCTGGTAGTAGTAATTAATGGGCAACATATCTGAATGACTTGGAATATAATTGGTCAAGAACTATCATAATATACCCAAATTGGAGAAGGTGGCGGGAGGTGTCTATGCCTCAGAAAAAATAACTCCTGTAGTGACTTTTTATGTAGTTTTTGAATTTGCAGTTCTAATTCTGACATTGCTGAAGCTTCAATGTCCCTTTAGGAAAATGGGGCACGTCTCTGCTAACCTTGAAACTTCAAGTACACCAGAGGTATTAAGGCATTAAGTTGGTCAATGCGTCCTACCTTTTCAGCTGACCCCCCTGTGAAAGCAATCTTCCATCTGTTTCTTAACTTTGTTTGAGGCTACCTATAGCTCTCACTGTTCCTCTAACCACTTCATCTTACCAATTTATTTGAACTCTCTGGAAGACATTTCAGTGATTTTTGTGCAACATTTTCTTGAGACTTTAATGTACAATTCAATATGTGGGCTCGAATTTGCAGATATTGAGTAATAAAATTCAGATTTCAAATGGGGGTAAAATTGCATAAGATGACACAAGTACAAATGAATAATACCAAAGGCATTATGAACATATGCCTTAAACTGGCTTAGATGCTCAACACCTTTTCAAAAGGATTGCAATTTCTCTAAGTTTATTTTGGCTAAACAAAGTTTAAAAATATATATATTTTAGAACATTTTTTCACCACATATCAAACCAATGTGGACAAGAGCTTAATGTGCCAGCAGGCTTAATTCAGAGACAGGACAGCTGTAATCAGTTAATATAATATTGGTACAGTTAATGACAGCATTAAGATGTCCATCAAAAGAAATGCACCACAATAGAAAGAGCCATCAAAAACAGAGCCGTCATAATCAGAGCTGTTAAAAACAGAGCAGTCAAAAACAGAGCTGCCATAAACAGAGCCACCAAAAACAGAGCCGCCTAATACAGAGCGTCAATTACAGAGCCGTCAAATACAGAGCAGTCAATTACAGAGTTGCCCAAAAAAGAGCCACCAGTATAAACAGCTGCCACAAAAAAGCTGTCCAAAAATCGCAAAAAAAGCAGCCAAAGACAAGCCAAAGACAAGCTGCCAAAACTGGGCAGTTATAAACTGAGCCATTATAAAGTGAGCCACAAAAAAAGAGTAGGTTTACAGGCAAAAGGTTCGGGGAGAACCACAGCAAAGATGCAAGGTGTAACAGGCCAAGAACCAACCCCCCACACCCACCACAAAAGAGAAACCATTATAGCTGTTAGTAGTAATGTGGGGGCAGCACATCTGACTACTTTGAAGCATAAGAAGTCACTTTAATAATATACCCAAATAATGAGTAGGTGGAAGCAGTTGTCTATGCCTCCCAAAAGCTAAGACCAGCCTCCTTGCAGGGACTTCTCATGTAGCTTTTGAAGTTATACTTCTAATTCAGACATTGCTGAAGCTTCAAATACACTAGAGGTATTAAGGTATTGGGAGTTGCTCAAGGTGTCCTACGTTTTAGGCTGCACCCTTGGAAAGTGATCCTTCAACAGTTTCCTAACCTTTCTTTTCAGGCTACCTCTACCTCTCACTGTTGCTCTATCCACTGTCTTCATATCAATTTTTTGAAACACTAGGCTATATATTGCAGTGATTTTCAAGTGACATTTTCTGACAGTTTTATATACAGTTCAACATGTGGGCTCGAATTCGCAGATATTGAGTAATGAAATTTAGATTTGGAATGGGGTCAAAATTCCAAAAGATAACACATAAGTCATACCAAAGTCCTTATCCAAGATCTTTACCAATATATGTCTTAAAGAGGCTTAAAGACGCCCAACACATTGTCAGAAGGATTTGCCATTATCTAAACCCATTTTACTAACCACAGCTTAAAAATATGTGCACTTATTTTTTTCAACAAATAAACGAATGTGCACAAAATGTAATTCTTCTTCTTATCATTATTAGCTTTTATATAGCGCATAGCTACCCGAAGGCGTCCCAGCGCTCTTATCTAGGCAGGAGTTTACAACAGGGTATGCAACCGGTTGTTGGAAAAGCCAGGACTTGAGAAGTTTCCAGAAAGGAAGCAGATGGGATTCAGCTCAGAGGAAGGGGAGCATTGGTTTCCACAGTCTAGCCACATTATAGACAAATGACCTACCTCTGCTTCTTGCCCTGTTTATTTTCGGGGTGACTGCTAAGTGGAGATGGGTAGAGCGGAGGCATTTTCAAAGAAGATAGGGAGTGATCAAAGGTCTATTAATATTGGGCCATTACCCCAGAATGTCCTATCGGATATGCACAGGGGCTTAAATGTAACTCTATTGGAGACAGGTAGCTAGTGTAGCGTTCTCAAGGCTGGCTTAGCTGAGTTATTTTTCGGTACCCCCAGCAGTAATCTAGCCGCACAGTTCTGGGCCACTTGGAGTTTCCTTAACTTTGCTACAGGAGCTCCAAGGTTAAGGAATTTCCATAGTCCAAGTGTGATAGGACCAGGGCCCGAACAGGATCCTTCTAGCACTTAATGGCAGGAGGGGAAGAATCTTGTACAGAAGTTGCATAGCGCCAAAGCATGCTCCTGTTACTCCTACCGCTTGGTCCTCAAATTTAAAAGGAACTGTCCAACCAAACACCCAGGCTTTTTTTCCTGGACTATGGGGAGGGGGCAGGCCCTAGGCAGTTTGGCCAGACCTGTTTAAGGTCCAGGCCAGAAGTGTTGCCCAGAAGCATCAGTTTGGTCTTACCACCATTTAGTTTGTGGCAGGAATGCTCCATCCATGAAGCGAGTTCTTCCAGGCAGGTTTTCAAGTCTGAGGAATGATTACGTGGGCCGTTAAGGGAGATTACCAGTTGGGTATCATCTGCGTAGGTGACTATTTTGATCCCATATGGCAAGATGATATTGGCTAGTGGCTGCATACAGACATTGAATTGTGTGGGACTCAGGGAGGATCCATGAGGGACTCCACAGCTGAGTCCCAAAACTTCAGAGTGGCTTCCCCTGAGAAAACCTGGAAGGACCTATTCTCTAGGTATGAAGGCATCCAATTGAGTGCCTCATCTGAGATTCCTATCCTCCTAAGTCTCGGCCCTAGTATGCCAAGTTTCACCATATCAAACGCTGAACTTAGATCTAGGAGGATGATAGCCACTGCTCCTCCTTGATCGAGGAACAGTTTCGATTTCTCCACCACGGCCAGTAGTGCAGTTTCCGTGCCTTGTAAAGGCCGGAAACCTGTTTGTGAGGCGTGCAGGAGACCATTAGTTTCAAGGAATTCTGAAATGGCTAAGTTAACTTATTTTTCTAAAGCTTTAATGATCACTGGAAGCAGAGATAACGGGTAATAGGGTAAACAACCTTTACAACGCAACTTTTACCACGCAGTGCCTTTACAACGCAACTTTTACAAAGCAAACCATTACAATGCATTGCGCTGGGGGGTGCTCTAGGATAGGGAATAGGTTTAATGTACTTTCCAACACCTTCCCTACTGTCCACAGGGACTGGAGTTGGAATAGTAAATTAAACAATTCACTATCCAGCGCCTAAAAGTACTATGCGTTGTAATGGTATGCGTTGTAAAAACCGTGTTGTAAAAGCATGCGATGTAAAAGCATGCGTTGTAATGTCATACATCCGGTGATAGTTACCCAAATCATCCGGATCCAGGTTGGGCTTTTTTTAAAGCGCCTTCATCATGGCATGCTTCTACAGTGAAGGGACAAAGCCACTAACCATGGATAGGTTTCAAGCATGCGCGGAAGAATCACTTTTCCAGCTTTGTGAATTACATGGGGTGGTATTGGGTCTAGGGGAGGGACGGATTTTATCTGGTGAAGGGTTTCTGAGAGCCTAGTGAAAGTGAGCGGGGTGAATAAGCTGAGCACATGGTTGGTGTCGGGCCGGAGTGTGTCCCTTGCAAGTAGATCACTAGGGCACAGTGAGCTAGGAAAGCCAAGTAGATTTTTTTTTAATTCTAAGAAAAAATGGGCTAACTTTTCATATCGCTCAGATGAGGCCACAGGATAGAATTCTGATCTAGGGAGTCCTAGCAGACATTTCGCCATGCAAATGATTTCTCTAGGTGTATTGGCAGCTAATGTAATACGTTCCTCATAGTGTGCTGCTTGGGCCTTTATTATTTCGCTGTGATATTGTTTTACGGCTTCTCTGTATTTCTGTTTGCTGGAGGCATTGTAGTCCTTCCTCCAAATTCTCTCCAGTCTTTTACACTCCTGTTTATATATTCTAAGTGTGGGGAAGTTTCTGGGTGAGGATTTCTCCCTTGCTTTGTTGCACGATTTAAGTGAGATGACCATGTCTAGTGATGACTTGATCCAAGTTGAAAAATTATTAGCCGCTACACTGAGGTCGGTTGACATAGAAGGGTAGCAGGCAAAGATATGGGGTCCCATATCTATAGGTTGTTATTGGTAAAAATGTTATCCAACGTGTGGCCCAGTTTATGGGTGGCGCATGAGACCATTTGAAAGAGTTGGACTGCTAATAGGTCTTTGGTCAATTCTGCTGCATCGGTCATGTTGGCGTTATCAAAATGGAGATTGAGGTCCCCAAGAGCATAGTAGCTGGAGTGGTACCTACAAGTGAGGCTGTTATCTCTGGTAGAGATTGAGGGAATCCCCCCTGTCCTCCCGGGGTACAATAAATAAGTAATCTCGGAAAGGACTGTACTGCCAAAAGTGCGATGCTGAAAAAGAGACTTTTACAGTCAGCAACAATTTTGGGTTCCACACCACAGTTAAAAGATTCTTTATTTATTATTGCGAGGCCTCACCCTTTCTTTCCCTCCCGGTCTTTCCGTTGAATGTTGTAGCCAACGGGGAGAGTCAGCACCAAATCAGGCTCCGACTCCTTATGGAGCCAAGTCCCAATTAGGAACATTATGTCCGAATTTTCCTCTTCAGTGGAGTGTTTAGCTAATGACCTGCAATTTAAAAGAATTTTTTTTTAGGGCAGAAGTATGCTTGGTCTCTGGGGTGCTCTGCATGTGGGGATGGAGATTAAAGATACAATGGGGGCATTGGGGATCCTCACTGAGGGAGGCCATCGAGTGGCAGCATGTCCTGAAACAAGGAGTGGGCGGGGCTGCGTCAGCCATTGGTCGTGTGCAGCACCAGGGAGGTAGTGCTTGCGTCGGTCGTTGGCCAATGCGAACATGGAAGGGATTAAATAATAAGTTACTAGAGTAGGTTAATCTGCCTAAGTGTTGTGGGCAGGGGTTCTGGCCCCTGGTCTCATTCGGGCACGGATGAGCGCAGACAGGCTTGCCTTAGGTGCACCTTCTGCGCTCCAGTGGCGCACCCGCACGGACATGTGGCAGATGAGGCTTCCAGCAAGAAGTCCCACCCCAAGCTTTGCCTCCTAGACCTCCTCCTGCTTACTCCACACAAACGTGTACTGCGGTGGCCAGGGAATGGGAAGGATATGGTACTGGTGAATCCTGGGAATGTGGCACCAATAAAACTTTAAAAGAATAAATGCCTGGGATTTGTGCAATTGTGTAGTTTTAAAATATGGCAACAATAAAACTTAAAAGACTAGTAGCGTCACTTACTGGCCTGAGCGCAGTACGGAACAAACGTCTGCCTAGCCGCTACGCGTCCACGCTGACAAGCTGCAGATCAGGCTTCCAGCCGGAAGTCCCACCCCAAGCTCCGCCTCCTAGACCTCCTCCTGCTTCCTCCATACAATCGTGAACGATGGTGGACTGGGAAGCGGGAGGAGAAGGTACAGGTAATTACTGGGAATGTGCAATTGAACAGTTCTAAAGGCGGGCTGGCAGACTTAACTCAGAGACAGGACAGCAGTATTCTGTTAGCAAAATGGAGGCAAAATCAGTGGGCATAACAGCATCAAGATGCCCATCAAAAGAAATTCCCAGTACCTCTCACTGTTGCTCTACCCACTTTCATCTAACAATTTTTGGGAACTCTGGGCTAGACTCTACATGGATTTTTGAGTGCCATTTAATTGAGTTTAATGTAAAAGCAATATGTTGGCTTGAATTTGCAGATTATGAGAAATAGAATTCTTATTTTGAATAAGAGTATAAATCTATAAGATCAAACAAGTACACATGAATCATTTCAAATTCCTTTTGGATGATCCTTATGAATATGTGTCTTAATGTGGCTTTAAGATGCCCAACTCCCATTCAGATGTGATCATAGGTATGGGTACCTAAATAACATCCCTCTGGAATAGAAGGGTCAGCCTTTTGCCATTGACACCCCCTATAAATCGAGTACAGGAAATCTTATGGCAAGAGTTACCTCAAATACCAGTTCCAACATTTTGCTATGGATCCACCCCATAGTCTAAGAACTACGTAAATCATGACAGGGCCTTTGGCAAGGTATGGTGGCACATGTTTTGTGTCCCTGCCGCTGGGCATGACTGGGTTAGCGGCTTTCTCAGTTAAACAGTTTGTGTCTCCACATCCAATGATGGTGTCTTCATAGAAGTATGTCAGGGCCTGCAGTTTGCCATAGGTAGCACCTCCCATCCAAATGCTATTAGTGCCCTTGTCCAAAAGGCAAGAATAACCTCCAGTATGTGAGGACAGCAGCACGCTTGCATGCATAACAAACATACACAACCATTCTCCCACACACATTCTCAGTATATCTCTTGCACTCTTTCGTACCTTTGTCTCTGTCACCCACACAGAAGCACTGCCACTTAAACTTCCATTAGTCAATCTGCTTTTATTGTGTTACAGAAGCTTGCCCTCCTGCTTCTGCTATACCTGCCTTGCCTTTTAGTGAAGCTTAATGAAAACATATTCTCTATACGCTATTCAAAAATAATAATATGTTGCCTTGTCAATGTTTGTTACAAGTATGATGTGAATGAAAAGTGCACTTCCTTAAAATAGCTGTACCGGGCTTATATTTGGTTTCATATGTTGATCAAGCAGTTACAGTATTGGAAATGAACTAATCCACATCCTAACATATCACAGCATCCAATTGATCTTATGAAAGGCTTGATTTCTTTGGCATCCATGGATTTCACCCACTAAAACTTTGCATTTTGGGGTTTTTGAGACCCAGCTTTCAATGTAAAAAAACACTACGTGTTCCAGAATAAAGCACTATGGTGAATGGAAAGCCAGGAATGGCTGAAAGTGTCACACAGTCCTCAATACAGCACCGTACCTCAAAGCCTCAGCCCTAGACTCCCTCCTTGTGCATTCCCACATTCTCAGTCCACTCGGCTCTCTTGCACAAGCCCTGTTGTTGAAGATGGAATTAAGTAGGCATGTAGTACCATGGAAAGAGCAGGTATTCTGTGGGTACTTTTGTAGAAATATGTGTATATTCATGTGAGTTTTGCAATTTTATATGTGCAGAGTAATAGGTACGCTCAGGTAAATGCTGGGTGTGAGTGAGTGCAGAGTGATTGGTGCAAGTGTAGGGTGAAAAATGTGCAAATGTGAGTGTCAGGTGAGCTCCATGAATGCAATGTGAGAGGAGGGCCCACGTGAGTGTCAGGTGAGAGGAGTGAATGCAGAGTGAGAGGAGACTCACTCATCTCACCTGACACAGGGTGGTGTGAGTGGTGTGAATGCAGGGTGAGTGGTATGCCTGTGTGTGGTGCAGAATGAGCGGCAAGAATGAACGATGATCTGTGAGAGTGACTGGTGAGTGCATGGTGAAAGGAGTTTCTGCAGAGTGAGAGGTGTGTCCCTATGAGTTCCGGCAGACTATTGTAGCTATGGGCATGCAGGATGAATAGAGTGCCTCTATGAATGCAGGCTGAGAGGTTTGTCGTGTGAGTGCAGAGTGAGATGAGAAAGTGCAGGGTGAGTAGTGTGACTCCAGGGTGAGTGCTGTGGTTATTTGCATGGTGTGAGTTCAGAGTGAGTGCTGTGTCAATGTGAGTGAAGATATGCCTGAAGATGTAAGTGAAGGGTGAGCTGTGTGAGTGACAGGGGTGCCTATGTGAGTGCGCAGAGCAATGTGACTCACCCTACCGCTAGAGGTCACATTTCACCTTGCTACAAGTGTTTTCCTTCTTTTCAAATATTGGGACCTGCCTGACAGAAAAAGTGTCAGGGCAGGAGCAGAGGGAACAAAAATATCACATATTTTCTACATAATGTTTCCTCCCAGAATGATCTTTCAAAATACCTGACTGGCTTACTAGTGGACTGACTCAATTGGTAGAACATGCACTGACCCGAGTGTCTGGTTTAATGGATAGGTGGATAACTTTTGTGCTAAATGAACAGCTGTCTGATTAGTTAAAAAAATATATGCTGATCGCAAACACTTGTACCTCAAGTGCACAGTCCTCGTTGCACATGAAAAATAAGTGCATTCCATTTTGGAATTGTATAGATAGCACGTGCTCTATTTTCAAGAACTATCTCAAAGGTCTTCAAATAAATCAGTTTCACTTTAGTATAGTTCTCAAATCTTATCAGGACAATTAACCCCCATTAACATTAACACATTAGTATAGCTAGTGCTTATCACAAGACCCTTTGCATGCTGTAGCTCCCATTAGCCTGAGGTCCATGCTGGTAAACAGACTATCCAATAGATAAATATCTGACTATCCTTGGAGTTAAAGTTTATGCCGACTAAAGCCCTGGTGCAATTTCTTTGAAGCAGGAGAATTTCAGTGGGTATGTAAGGGCAGCTCCCAAAGAATTGTTTCTACAGATACAACCGGAATTTGTCTGACTGCTCTGTTCCTCTTCAGGGCCCTCATTTATGAGAAATGACGCATCGCTGCATGAAAGCAGCGATGCATCACTTCTCAGTGCGCGCTCCTTGCGACATGATTGATGCGTTATATTTACAGTATGACGCATCATGTCGCAAGGAGTTACAGATACGTCAGTATTTCTGACGTATCTGTAAGCGCAAAAGTCTCGCATTGCTGGAATGTGTCACAAAAGTGATGCAACTCCAGCAATGCTTCCTTTCACATGGGGAAAGCCCCATGTGAAAGGGCTGGCGTCAGTCTTACGCCTGCTGTGAGGCAGGCGCAAGATTTTGACGCAACAGCGTCCTAAAAGTGACACAGTGAAATCTCATAGATTTCACTGCGTCACTATTACGAGGCTTTTTGCGGGGGAACGCCCCCTCTGCATACATTATACCTGACGAAGGTATAATGTAGCGCAGGGGTTTACAAAGTGACACATCTGCTTAGATGCGTCACTTTGTAAGTAGTGCGCAACAGGAGGCATGTTTTACGCCGCCGATGCATCACAAAAAGTGACGCATCGGAAGCGCAAAACAGACGCAAGGCCTCATAAATGAGGCCCCAGGTATGTACCACTTAGGAGTGCCTATGCTGCGTTTGTAAAGTAAAATGTTGCTGCACCACTGGCTAATCCTAAAAATATTTCCAAGCCATAATAATATGACTTTTATGGAAACATGATCTAGCATGAGTCTTGTGATATTGTGTGCACCGCAGGGCAAAAGAACAGAGTCGAGTGTACTTCAAAATGGTGTCAGACATCAAAATAAATGTATCCAAAAAGAGACGTTTTCCTACAGCCATGACCATTCCATACAAAAACAATAAAAACGTTAATTGTGCATTAATAAAACATCCGAATCAATGTTCCTGTTGCTTTCTACAGTTAGAATAAATTGAACTCCATCCGCAGTAAAAAGCAGCTGTACAACAGGAGCAAAACACATATTTGGGAACATGGTAGATAATCCTCAAAAATGCACCCTTCATTATCCTATTTGTCCAACCAGGCTTGTGATCTGCTAGTTTCTGACTCAGCCCCAAGCAAGCCATCAGCATAAAGTAACGGGCTTGTTTTTTCAATTTTCCAATTTTGGTCTGACCCTTTGGAACAAAATTGTGTGTGGGCTGCTATTTTCATGTCTTTGGATACATCAGGGAAATAATTTAAGTTAATTTTGGCTGCAAGTAAGACGACATAAACATTTCCCAGGAGTAGAGCAATTAAATGCGGCATAATTCCTAGTCACACTGATAATAGACACATATATTTTAATTGCACAAGTCTTGTGCATATATAAACTTTATTTATAACACACACCTTACTGCCAGTCAAGTGACAGGAAGCAGACCTGCACAGTGTCACAAAAGCAGTGCCACACTGAACATGCAAAAGCATTGTAATATACAGTAAACAGGGACAACAGCATGTTGAAAAGGCCTCAGACCCCAGCAGAGGTAGAAACAATTGAGCCAAATCGTGAGAAGTCTTGGCAGTTTTAGTTCTTTCAAAATGTGTGCACATAACTTCCTGAAGGTCAGAAATATTAAATAAAAAGCTTTTCACAAATGTCCTTTAATTTGTATGTAAATATTGGCATGGCTGTTGTTATCGCTGTTCTTCCATTTATTGAAAAAAATGAATTTGACTGTCATTTCCTTTGCAAACTGCTTGGCCTACCGCGCTTTTAGCTTCGTTCCTTATATGTGCTCAGTTGTATGACACTAATGTATGTGCATTGACTGGGTTGACATTTTTCCAGCTTATTTTTCGTTCCGTATTCAAACAGATTTTTCTTATAGCAGTTGTGTCTTACTTTAGGATTAAGTGTGACCTACTCATGAATTCTGGAAGTTAAAACGTGTTTCGACATGGAAAAAATATGTTGAGCTTCACACAACTTTGCTTTCTTATAGTCATGAAGGCTAAACTTAATGTCCCACTTGCGTAGTTGCGGTCTGAGGGAGAGGGAAGCCCCCTGCTTGTCATTAGTTTCCCTCGAGATTTCAGCTGCTATTTGAATTTTCGGATCCTCGAAGTCTTAGGGCACATGTGCTCTTGCCACTGTGAGAATCTGCGACGTCTGCTCGCGTCGTAGGAAGCGTGCTATGATAGGCCGCACATCTTTCATCGCCATGGGCCTATGTGGCCTAATTCTATGGGCCCTCTGCATTTCCAGCAGGGAGAGAAGGTGGTCCTGAGGAAGACGGGCAGGACATCATGGAGAAAGCCCCTGACATTGGTGCCCTCTGCCCTCTCTGGCACTCAGAACAAAATTGCCCCTGCAACTCCAGTCCGCAAGGTTGCTGAACCTATTGCCCAGGGCTCTGAGGTCTGGTTCCATGTCTGGAAGGAGATCGACTCTGGATTTCAGAGAGGACAAGCGATGATCCAGGCCTTCGACTATATAGTGGGAGCTGGAAAGCCCCGCAAGAATCAATTTTGCCTCTGTAGTGAGGTCAGTCATCTTCACATCCATGGCCTCTAGTCTGTGCCCCACCATTTTTATCTATTTAAGGATCAGGGCCATTGTGGCCTCCAAGGAGCTCGACAGAGGGCAGTAATTTGGACTGTGAGATCATCTCTGTGAGAAGCAGCTCTCTTGTCGGCTTTTCTGAAGCCACCGTAGACAGAGCAGACACCCTAAGGTAGTGACAGATGACCAACCTAGAAGCGATACTGTTCCTTGGGCAGCAGGCTGCAGAAGAGGAGGGGGAGGATAGGTAATAACTTCAAGGGGGAGGCCAAACAGAATGGGGATGGTCAGGGCTGTAAAGGCCCCAGCTTCCTAGGGAAGGGAGATGCCTGAGGCAGAGCAGCATTGGAGGCCTTTGCACGGTCCCTCCATAGTGCAGAGGCCCAGCAGGACTCAAGGGCTTGCAGTCTCACCTGTGGTGAGGACTACCGATGGTCAAAGAGTGAGCTTCCAACCCATCAATTAGTGCTGAAGTGCCATGGGCAGGCATGTCCTTGTCAGCCTCGCAGCAAAGCATCCTTCATTGCAGGGGTGCTCAGCACCGGCGGAAAGTCCATCCCTGGATGAGGTGCAGGGCTCCTCAAATCAATGGAGGCGTCTAGGGCGAAGAGCAGTGTTCCCTCGGTGATGGATGTTCGCAGCAGACAGAATGAATGCAGGGCTGGGATGACTGTGGGGAAGCAATGAAAGATAGGGCAGGGGTGCGGTGCATGGAAGTTGTAAATCCTCACTATCAAAAGGTTGTGCAGAGTGGCAGACTCCCAGGCAGAGCCATACACTCCATGAAGAGGCCCGATCCCACACTGGTGATGACACAGAGGCCTGTGCTCATGGCTTCAAATCAGTCTGCTTAGAATGCAGCATGCAGCACATGACACCAGTCAACATAAGGACAGACACTGCTAAGGTGGCAGACGACACTGCCTAAAACGTGCACCTCCCTGGGTGTCCCCAGGCCCCACACGTGTTGCCTCAATATGTGGCCACCAGCTCGGTAGGGTCACTGAGATGCCCAAGCCTAGCAAAGTAGCCATCCAACCCGCAGGTCTGAGCAGGCCACGCACCTTAACTTCTGTGGAGCCCGCGTCCAGGGGGATTTGCTCCCTCATGTGCGCTGTTCCGCAGGATGCGCGGGGAGCGATGTTCCGTGGGTGACCACGGCCCCTATGGGACATCTGCGGCTGAATGCAGCACGATGCCGGCACCTCATGGCCGACAAAGTGGTACAAAAGTGGGTGGTGTTGGACGGAGCATCTGAACCAATCAAACACTCACACCCAGTCAACAGATCTGGGTTTAATCATTGATCATCGTTCTTTAGCCCACTCTGCCACCCCAGTTCAGACATGGCCATATGCAAATCAGTCTGACCCTGTGCCTCATGGGAACAGTCCAGCCCGAACTGCCAATCTCATGGCCAGTAGGCCAGGGTAGGCCGCACGCCTGAATTGTCATGGGGCCTGTGTCCCTTTAGGCTCCTCTGTGGGGCGGGCGGGAGTTGTAGTTTGTAGGAATAGCTGTGGAGGTTCAGGGATGGGAGCAGGCAGTACTCCAGCCTGAGTCACCTCTCCGCGCAGCACCTCAGCACCTACAGGCCTTAAGTGAGGGCAACCCCGCCAAAAGCAGGCTGGCTCACACATCTCCCGGCCTGTGGAAACTCAGGGTACGTGCTCAAGGTAGCCCCTCGTCGTCACCACAGTCTTGCTGGATGCAGACACCTCTCTCCCCGCAGCCTCAGTGGAGCTCAGGAATCAGGTGGCCATCACCATCGGTGACCAGACTCCGCCCCCAGTAAGAATACTCCAACATTCAACCCCATTCCTCTCAGGCTGGTTCAAAATGTATCAAAATATGTTCTTCACTCTGTTTAAATGCAATTTTAAAATGTTTGCATATGTATGTACTGTTTTTGAAAATGTCTCATATCTCGATAAAGTGTACTTTATGGACTAAAGAAAATGACATTGACAAACTCTCAATACCTAATTGTACAATCTCATTTACAATGTACATGATATATTCTAACACAATGTCAGATGAAAGCCATGTGAGCACAGTGGAGTGTAAATGTATAAATTGTACATGCATCACTTCATTCTTACATCATATTACTCATGCATGTTTGGACTCAAGATCTAAGTATGTTTGACTACTGTAGCATGATTGCAGCATGCTGCATGTATGCAAGACCATTAAAGTAGCCGCACTGGTCTGGAGGGAGATATCTCAAAAGACAAGACATTTGGATGGAATTCCCCAATTGGAGGAACAGACTTGTGTTGTGGCCTACTTATGTCCTCGCCTCTTTAATAGAGGGGAACCCAATAGATTCTTGGAGAAATCACTTGGAATGTAGGGTGCCCTTGTCAACGAGCTGTTTAGTTGCTGAGAATAGGGGCACTGTTTCATGTTCGACACTTCATTAAAGAGGATTTGACAAGTCTTAAACGTGTCCTTGGATGCTTTAATTTAGGAATTATGCTATTGTTTAGGTGCCAGAAAGTCAACCACTGAACCTTTCATAAATTGATGAAGATACCAATTCCTGTATCCAAAGATGCCACGATGTGCTTAGAAGTTTAACACAACGCACGTTTTATATTTGGGAACATCTGTAATATGCAATGAGTTCCTTGTGGTGAGGGATGAGTGCCTCGTACAGTATGGGTGTTGTCTTATTCAACTTTTTGTGATTTTTTTAATTCCAATTGGGTCTATAATATATAGAATGGTTGCTACAAGTTGTCGGTTTTGAGCTAGTGGTGGAATCTTTGCAATATGTATAGTTTTGATATCTTTCTAGCACAAAATACGTAAATATATGATCGTGCATAAAATGCAATTCATTTTTGGAATATTTTTAAACATGTGATTATATGGTGTCACAGTTTTGAAATGCAAGGTGATTTTTTTTGCTACTGACTTCTTTGGGCATTCATTTCAGTTTACCTAATGGTTCCTCTGTGTGTCAATTTGATGTTGAGGGACGATTTGCTTTTTATATTTATTTGGGTGTGGCCTATACTTGTCTTTTGATGTTTTATTTTGATGCAGGAAAGAATGTCGTGTTTTTGGCACTAGAGCATCTGCATGTACAAGTTGTTTAAGTTTGTGTTGAGATTGAGGGGAGAAAAGTCTGACGTTTTGGTGGCTATTTGGGCACGGAGTTCCAATTGCTATTTATTAAAGTGTGCAAGGAGTGGCAGGGGACGGCTGGTGTTCCACGTACTTGTCATGTGATTCTTCAGGATGTTTGTGCATTTATTAGGGAGTCACAAGATACTTGGGTGGTCTGCATACCATGATTCACTCCAGTTGGTTTGATTGTCTTTGATCAATACCATGTATCTGAGGCAGCCGGAATCTTTTTTTGGACATCGATGAGGACCTTTTGAGGGTACCAAGTGATTGGCTGTTGCTTCGATGGAAATGAGAACCATCAATGAAACATAGGGGCTTATTAATGAGCCCTTTGCGCTGCCGTTGCTTCACTTTTTGTGATGGTGCAGCAGCACAAATGATGTGTTATGTTGCACTATATTTACAAAGTATTGCATCTAAGCAGATGCGTCACTTTGTAAAGCCCTGGGCTATAATATACCTGCGCCCGGTATAATGTATGCAGCTTGGGTGTTACCCTGCAAGAAAGGGTCATAGAAGTGGTGCAGTTAAATCTACAAGATTTCACTATACCCTTTCTAGGATGCCACTGCATCAAAATCTTACACCAGCCTCACAGCAGGAGTAATACTGATGCAGGTGCCTTTAACATGGGACTTGCCCATGAGTAAATAACCCATTGCTGGAGTAGTGTCACATTTGCGACACTCTCCAGCAATACATCATTACTGCGTCTACAGATATGTCAGAAATATTGACGTATCTGTAACTCCTTGCGACATGAAGCACCATAGAGTAAATCCGACGCATCCATGAGGTCGCAAGGAGGGCACACTGAAAAGTGCTGCATCTCTGTTTTTACACAGCAATCAACACTTTTCATGAGTGAGGCTCTTAGGGGCTTATTTATGAGCCCTTTGTGCCGCTGTAGCGCCATTGTATGTGATGCTGCGGCAGCGTAAAAAATTTGCCACATTGCGCCGTATTTACAAGGTGACGCACATAAGCAGATGCATCACTTTGTAAAGCCCTGCTCTACATTATACCTGTGTCAGGTATAATGTATGCAGGGTGGGCATTCCCCACAATAAAGGGTCGTAGAAGTGGCGCAGTAAAATGCAGAAGATTTCACTATGCCATTTCTAGGAGGCTAGTGCCTCAAAATCTTACGCCTGCTTCACAGCATATATAAATAAATAATACCGGATCTAGGTTTGACTGGACATAGCAATAACAGATAGCTCAATAAATAAGAGTCAAGATTCGAGGTAGTAGGAGTTTGCAGGTTTAATACAGCATAAAGGACAGGAACAGGACAACCTGCACGGGAACAGGATGGCAGGGCCCTGCAGGGGGGACAGGGAATGAGCGCGCTAACTTTAATAACAATGTACAAGCATATATACTAAAACAGTTGCATTACAATACATATGATAGGCGGAGCAGTGGGTGTGGTCAATAGCGGTCGCGAAAGATAAGGGTGAAAGTAGGTGTAACAGGAGGCGTATACATAGACATGTGATGTAAACGTAACAGAATATGTCATAAATGGGGCGGAAACATGGAGGGGGCTACCTAAGGAGCCGGGACCTCTAACCTAATGGTGCGCGCAAACTGACAATGACGTGTTACTAGGAGAAGCTGGGGCTATGAACTCTGTGCTAGGAGCAGAGACTGAAGTCTGGAGAGTCAGGGCGACATGTACCTAAACCCTATCTAGTATCTAATGTTTAGAGGACATGTTGATATAAACTAAGAATCAGGAGGGGAGAGGCTAACAGACTCTAAGACTGGAGCATGCATTATTCTACATGTAGTGCGTGTTGAGGAATATTAAATGACCATTAAATACAGTATTTCTCTTACATGGAGACGTAAGGGCTAGACGATGACGGAAACTATTGATGCGATTCAGTAGCTTAAGAATGCAGAGAAGGAGGGCTGAACTGATAACTAGAATCATAACATACTCTTGGCAGACTCGTAGGCAGAGCCAGGCTGAACCGGGCACTGTGAGGCAGGAAGTAAGTGAAGGGTCGAGGATACAGGTGGGGGCTGTATCGCTCCTCAGTGAGGGTTCAGGAGACAGGAGCTGAATCTGGTGTCCGGGCCCTTTTGAGGCCTAGAAACGGGGACTTTTCAATGAAATAACGTGCACATTGAGAAACGTGGCAACGTAACTTTACATAGGCCTAATACTCGTAGCTTTCACGAAAACTGGAAACTGGCATACTAGAGATGGACACAACTGTAATTGCGTCTTTAATCGAACATTGGGAATACATATGCATATTAATCATGCACACATAACATAAGATGGGGGACACGTAGGGACACAGAACATGGCAAAATTTACTTTTCCACATTCCCTCCTTGTCACTACGTTTCCATCAGGAAACATCAATATTCATGATACCATCTATCATTTCATACAGTATCATTTGCTCGTCTCGAATTTTCTTGGAACGTGATTTAGAACGGGACTTGGGACTAGGAATACAAGAGGTAGCACAAATGCCACAAATCGCAGGGCCACATTGTATACAGAGGCAGCAACTGAATATGATCGCTACTGCAATACCTAGAAAGGACAATACTTTCCATCCCCAGGCGGAAATTATATTCCAGAACCAACCGGACCATGTCCAGGTGCCTGGATCCTGGTGTAACTGATTGGCAATATTATGGAGTCTGGTAATAGCTGAATAAACAGACGGTGCGTTATTAGGGATGAAAATGCAGCAACTAGATCCGATGACTCTACATGCCCCGCCCCTATCGGCCAGTATGACGTCAAGGACGAGACGATTCTGGAGCACGACAATTCTCATAAAGGATTGCTCTTCGGTCAAGTTACCTAGAGCAGAAGTAGTCTCAATCACTACTGCTTCGAGTGTCCTGGTTAATCTACGTATCAGTTTACTATTCACAACAGTACCTAAATAAGGGAAGACACCTTTATTGATATCTATATATTGTTCTAGAGCAGTTTCAGTATAATCGACAATCGGGAGGTCTCTCTTGTGTCTAGTATGTACTAGGTGGGAATTCCTATGGTAGTCAGGTGGGGCTAAAAAAACTGGTGGCAGTAGAAAGGCAATGTAACAGGTTCCCTCCCAATCGAGGGGCAGACGAACATATGCGGTCTGACCACAAACAAAATAAGAATGACGTGAAGCTTTGAAAATAGATTTCCCACTGTCACTATACTTGACAATCACTATGGCCTACATGTACGGAACCATTCTTTCGGACACATAATTCACCTTTTACTGGTAATACTGACATAGCAGGTAAGTCTGGAGTAGTATCAGACTGAACATTCAGGACCATGAAATTCGAAGAATAATTACCCAAATTATAAACTTCATTTTCTAGATCTAACCCTATTCTGTGGGGAAGACCTTGCTTGCCTGGGAAACATGTACTGTTAAGAAAAGACATATCTGTTGAAGATGACGTTAACGTGGACCATGCTCCACATGAACCATTATGTGAGAATGGATAAGGAAAGAGTGGCAGAACTCCCTTCGGTGTCTGGAAAGGGGGGAGTCGACCACACACCCAACAATTAGTGGCATTGCTGGTCTGGTGTGAATAATGTAACATGCGGATAAAGGAATTATTACGCATAGCAAGACGATAAGAGAGTTCATGAGGAGGTAGATCACTAAACGTGTGCTCTACTGTAACATTAGAAGACTTATTTACATGAGAAACTGGAAAACACAAATAAAATGCATAACTTGTGCAGGTAATCATAAGGCTGAGATATAGCAGAAAACATAAAATAATAGTGCAACTTTTAGAGTTCTCACTAACTCTCTCTCTGTGGGGGTCTATTATATACATGTCAGAAACCGGTCTAACCGTTTCACCTAGGGGAGGACTTAGACAATCAAACTGGCTGACTTATTTTACTAGACCTTAATTTTTTCTTATACTCCTGCTGCGGAGTTTTCTCTAACAGGGAGGAATCTGTATCATTGTCTTTTGCGGGACAGTCCTTAAGAATAGTACTTTGGCAATCCTTAAAATCCTCGGAAATGTTCTTGGAAACAGTCTTTAATCCATAAAACTTTTTCACATGAGACAGGTGGACCCAGCCCTTCCTGCCTTCCAGCTTGACGGCAGTAAGGGTGGCCAGGAGGACCTGTTTTGGCTCCTTCCAGCGAGGCTCCAGCGGACTTGAACGATCAAAGTTCCTCACAAGAACCAGACTTCCAGGAACGATTTCATGCGGTGCCACCTCGGTATTGTCTGGAAATGCGGCGGCAACCTGTGAACGACAAGAGTGTAGGGCAGACATCAAGGAAGCTAGGTAATCTGTCAGCATATTACTTGAAACATCGGTAATACTTCGGGGTCTAGGTGTACCCCACATATTAGGGGGGCGGCCGAATACGACCTCGTACGGGGACAGACCTGATCTGGAATGTGCGACCATGCGCATATAAAACAAAGCGACTGGCAGAGCTACTAGCCAGTCCACACCTTTCTCTTTACATATTTTGGCGATGCGGATTTTCAGGGTCTGATTATGTCTCTCTACGAGACCGGCTGCTTCAGGATGGCGTACACAATGGAACTTCCACTGGTACCCTAACAAAAGGGAAATATGTTTCATGAGCTCAGATGAGAATGGCTGGCCGTTATCAGAATACACGACCCTAGGGAGTCCGTAGCGGGGGAAGAATTCACGAACCAACTGCTTGGCAGTGGTCGTGGCTGTGTAATCTGGGACTGGATATGCTTCTGTCCACCTGGACAAAGCGCATACAACTACAAGGACATACTTGAAACCTCGACATCGCTCCATCTGAATATAATCCATCTGGAGGACTTCAAAAGGGTGGTCAGGGGGCTGGAATCCACCTTGTTCCACCGGGACACTTTTACCTGGATTAAACTGGCAACATATCATACAGGTACGGACTTTCTGCTTGGCTGCAGCTCGTAAGTGCTTGTTGAACCAAATGTTCTGGATACTATCTAACATAGCTTTTTCTCCTAAATGGGCTGGACTATGTGCGGTATTGATAATGACTTGGACCATAGAGTCGGGGAGAAACCATGTGGCTCTACCCTTCGTCACCCATCCCTGATCTGTCTGGACCCCTCCTTGTTCGGACCATTTCTGGATTTCATCGGGAGTAGCATGTAACTGGATATCTATGACATCTTGAGTGGGGTCCTTAACTGTCATACATGTAGTCGGATTTGGAGTATGTGTCTGTGTCGGATTAACTGAAATGTCTGGAGTCTGTGCTGTAAGCTTGGCTGTGCGATATGCTAGATCATTACCTTGGGAAACAATGTCTGTAACTTTCGTATGTGCTTTGCATTTCATGATAGCAATAGATGTCGGTAAGTGTATGGCATCTAACAGAGCTTGAATAAGGAGACCATGCTGAATCTTGGTTCCATGAGAAGTCATGAAACCTCTCTCCTGCCAGAGCACTCCAAAGTCGTGTACGACTCCGAATGCGTAGCGTGAATCTGTATAAATATTAACTTTCAGGTTCTTGGCATGTATGCAGGCTTGTGTCAGGGCAACTAGCTCTGCTGCTTGAGCAGACAGGGTGTCAATACGGTGTGTTTCTATAACTTCAGTGTCTGTAGTCACTGCATACGCGGCTACTAGTTCTCCTGTACTTGTTCTCATACATGAACCATCCACATAAAGTGTCAGGTCGGGATCTGGTAATGGAATATCTGTCAGATCTTGTCTTGGCTTAGTCATAGTGTTAACTGCTTCCACACAGTCGTGTGTGGCAGGATTCGAAATAACTGACGATAACAGTGTAGCAGGATTTAGAACGTTGCAGCGTCTGATTTCTATGTGTGGCTGGAACAGTGTCAGTTCATAACCTGTTAAACGTGCAATTGTCAAGTGCTGAGTCTGTGTTCGGTTTAAAAGAACTTCCACGGAGTGTGGAACTTGTACTGTCAAGGAATGACCTAATACTATGGAATCACTTTGTCTGATAGCTAGTGCTGTGGCTGCAACTGACTTGAGGCACGCAGGCAGAGCCTGGGCTACTGGATCTAATGTGCTCGAAAAATAAGCACAGGGCTTGTACTGTCCTGCTTGATCTTGTGTGAGAACAGATAATGCTGTACCTTCGCGTTCTGTGACGAAAAGTGTAAAAGGCTTACTGTAGCTTGGTGTAGCTAGAACAGGAGCTTGACATAAAGCTTTCTTTAACTCATTGAAACTAAGTGTATGTTCAGATGTCCAAGGGAGGACAGTCGATACGGCTGCCTCCTGTGTCGTTAACTGTATCAGTGGTTTAGCTAGAAATGCATACTGAGGAATCCATTGTCTGCAATAAGAAGTAAGGCCGATAAAAGCACGTACCTCCTTCTGTGTCTTGGGCTGAGGAAGACTCGCTATTAGCTGGATACGGTCTGGTGTCAACTGCCTACCCCACTTGGACAGTAAGTGGCCTAAGTAGATCACTTGCTGGACACAGAATTGAAGCTTCGAAGGGGACACCTTGTGCCCCATCTCGGCAAGGAAATACAAGACTGTAAGTGATGCTCGCTCGCAAGCACGTTCAGAACGGGCTGTGATCAGTAGATCATCGACATACTGGAGCAGGGCAGTGTCTGTTGGCATGTGAATGTTGTCTAGTTGTCTCTTAAGTGCTTGACTGTAAATGCTAGGACTTTCCGTGAAACCTTGAGGAGCTCGTGTGAACATATAGCTCCTTCCATTTAAACAAAATCCGAAAAGAAACTGGCTGTCTGGATGAATGGGGACACTGAAAAACGCGTTCTTGAGGTCTATGACTGTAAAAAATGAGGCTTCGGAATCAATGGCTGTCAATAGGGAAGAGATATCTGGGACAACTGGGTACTGGGGAATAATACATTTATTGAGTTCTCGAAGGTCAATCACTAATCGATATACTGGGGGTGCATTTGGATCAGTACGTTTCATGACTGGAATGATCGGAGAATTACATACATTGGAGTCAGTTTCTACAACTACTCCTTGAGCCATGAGCTCGTCAATAATTTTGGATAAGGCTGCTACAGCCTCAGGTGGTAATCTGTACTGTCTGATTCGTGGTAACACTACACCTGGCTTGAGAGTCACACGATGGGGTGTGATTTGCATGAAGCCAACATCAGTTGGACCTTGCGCCCATAGATGCTGCGGAACATTAGACAATCTCGGATCAAAATCTCGTAATACATAGTGACCCTTGAAGTCACGTAGAAACAGTCGTATTCCCTCGGGGGAACAGCAAATAACTGCACCTAATTCTTTCAGTGTTTTAATACCTAACAGATTTTCTGGACATGACTTCGTAAGTAATAGATCAGTAGTGCGGGACAATGGACCTACTTCTAGAGTAACTGGCTTAGATATCTCGTTTACAATAGGCTTTCCTGAAAATCCAAGGGAAACATTTCTAGAGCCTGAGAGCGGAGCCCCTGGAACTTCGTCGTGACTAATGGTCGTCCTACTTGCCCCTGTATCAATCAGAAACTTTCTGTCTTTCCCTAGTACTTGACTATGAACATAGGGACCCTCTTGATCTACAGGAATCTCGATGAGAGGCAAGCCTACCTCCCTCTCTAGGCTGTTTCATGAATACTGTTGGTACTCTGGATACTCTGCCTGAGCATACTGATACATTTGCTGTGTAACATGCTGAGTTGCAGCAATAGGCTGCGGTGCTGGAACTGTCTGTTGTGCATTCTGTGGCTGAGAAGTCTGTGAAACTTGTTCTTGTCTAGGCGGACGTGGTCTTTCTTTAGTCTTACCAGTAGCTATATTATGTTTCAGAACTGCACACTCGTTTATAAAATGACCTGGCTGTTTACAATAATTGCAGGTCCCTTTAACGGGAGCTGCAGGATGACTGGCTTGATTCGGACCCCTCTTCTGACTGTCTTGTGGAATAGATTGTGCAACTAGTACTTTCATTTTCGTGTCTTTCATACGTCTTCTCTCGTGTTCTTGCTCTTCTCTGATTCTATTCTGGTGATACTGAAGCATCTGTAACATTTGGGACGGGGTACTAGCTTGCCATGTACTTTCGACTTTCAAAACTCGATTCTTAACTTGTGGACTTGAATTCTCGACTAGTTTAGTAACAAAAAGATGAGGGTAGGACTCGCTACTCGTCTTCAAGCCACTGTTTATAATAAAACATCTTTCAAATCTAGAATAAAAATCACTAGTGTCTTCGTCTTGTTTCTGTTTACAGGCTGAGATTGCATCCCAGTCTTCCTTTTTAGTGGCTAATAATCTGGGCAAAACTTGTATTAACAATTCTGGTAATTCTTTACATTTCTCTCCAAGACCAATACCTGGTACTCGTATCTTATCTTCAGCTTCTAGAACTGCCCAATCGATCTTTTTCTCTCCCACCTCCCATTCTTTTTCCTTGAGTTTCTCGTATACCCCTGCGGGCAACAGGACCTTTAGCATTTTAATAATATCTGGATACGTGTATTCTCCCATACGGAGCATGTCCTTTAATTCTCGGTGGAACCCTGCTGGATCTTTGTCATGACAAGGAATTAATTTCTTCATTTCTAAGAGTTCCATCTTTGTAATTGGGGTGTAAACAAATACTCTTTGCATTTCACCATCTGCTGTCCTGACTGGGTGTACTTCTCGTAACGGATTCTGTCTATCTATATAAAAGGGTTTACTTTCTGGAGGTGAGACATGAACAAAATGCGGGTTCAGGAACATACTATATTTATGACGCTGTTCTAGACTGACACTAATTAAATCGGTACCTAAACCTTTCCATCTATACTGGAGTAACTCGTTCAGGACATCGTGTAACGGACCTGGATCAGAGTGTTGACCCTCATACAGAGTAATGAGGTGCTGGATCATATACATACCCACCAGTCGTTGCTCGGCTGGGGGCAGTTTCAGAAACATTTGTGCCACTATTTCGTCTGGAAAAGTGGTAGAATCAGTAGTCCATCGGACTGCTGATCGGGCTAGTTCTTGTTCATGCATAGTACTTAACTTACTATAACCGATTCGTGATTTCAGAATATGATCGGTAGCTTGAAATACTTGTTCTAGAGAACCTTGTTCTGGTGCTGGGTGATGAAAAACTGACTTGTGTTCTAGGCATAAATGGCGGTCTGGAAATCTAGATTTTCCTACATACGCTATTCTGGCGGGATTCTCGTCGTCTACCTCTTCTGTAGAAGAGTCATTCTCCTTCTCGCTTACTTGTGCTGCTTTACGTTGTTCGTGTAACCTTATTATTTCCTTACGAATTCTCTTGTACATACTCTCTATACTACTGACAGTTCTGTGTTTACCCTCGGCTATATTATCACTCCACCTTGTCAGGATTCTCATTTCACTCGGATCTTTGGACGGGTAATCTTGTTCCCTTATTAAACAATTAATCAGAAATTTTAATATCATGAGCTGGATCTCAGCTTTCCTTTGGGACATGGCTTCGCCAATACTTTCTGGATCATCCCCTGTACGGATGAAACGATATATTCTGTCTAGATCTTCTTTCATATTCGGTAGGGTGTCCAAATACCCGGTCACCCGTCTTACACGGATGGAATATATAACTGTGCTATCATCACCTGCAACTGGATCATAGCGGCATTCAGTAAGAGCTCGTCGGATATCTGCAACGGACTTATATTTGGGCGTACGCTGTAACGCACTTTCATGTAACTCGACTAACGTTACTCGTTGGTGTGGTGGCGGGGTACCAGGAGGACCTCCTCCTGCGGCCCCTAAACTAGAATCGTCGACTGATACTCTTCGTGCTGGCGCGGCGGGAAATTGTAATGTGGACTGGACCGGGGGTACCGTAACAGGTACTCCGGTGACTGGAGGAGCAGGATTTACATTATTTACAGGGACTGGCGGAACAGGATTTGCATATTCTGGAACCGTGTCGTCCAAGTAGGACGAGATGAAAATATCGGCTGCGGTCGGTTTGTGACGTAGCTTGGTCGGAACTAATGGTGGCGGAAAATTACTGGATGCCTCCGGGGTTGCTTTTGGCAAGCCCTCGGCAAGAAGAGGGTACATACCCTTAATAAGGGCATTCCTCTGTCTGTCTGACTGTTCGGTTTTGACTCGTTCACCTATCTCGATTAATTCCCTTTCTTGGGCTCGTTCTAAGGATTCTCTACTTAATTTTGACTTTCTGATTTCATTTTCGGTTCTTTTATGAGATTCTTTGCGCCATAACTCGATGGCATCTTTCTGTGACTGTCTGGCTTTCTTTTTCCATAATGCTTCTTCTACTCGCATGATGCACTCGGCATCCCATGTGCCTGATACAGGCCATCTATACTTTTCTTCTAACTCTTTGGTGTACTCCACCCATAAATCTAGATATAATATGGCACTTATGCCATGCTTCTGATACATAAAATGACCTGGACTGTCCCTAGGCGGGACAGGAACTGCTGCTTCTAACAGACCTTTTCTAGTTCTTAACTGACGTAGTCTGGAAAACAACGGCATGACTGGACTGTAATCTAGACACAATACAATACACAATGAACACGATAATTACACCACTTTCATACCACGACATTAAAATACATAAATGACATTTTAAAATAACAGTTCGAACAGAATACTACCTGGAATACTGAAAACAGAATACATGAATCTTCTCGAGAACAGAACTGACTAGAACAGACACTAGATGCACTGCTAAAACAGTACGAAACTTACCGGTCTCATAAAGAGACACGTCAGGACCCGCATCCACCGAAGTGGACACTTCGTTTTGGGTCTGTGTACCACCAAAACCCACGGACCAGAGTCAATTAGATTGACCCTGTCTAGATACTACCCCAGCAACGGTACTCACCGGGCAGCAAGAACGGAAGGCCTCGGACTGGACTGGACTGCTTCGACGCCGGACGGACGAACTTCGGACTTTTGTTACGGGTGGGCCTCCGGATACCTCGGACCTTGGACTCTCGGCTTGGGCTCTGGTCGGGACTCGCCGCGTTCCTCCACCGCCTCGTCTGGATGCTGGACCGCAACCTCCGTCTCCTCCGTGGGCCTGAGGGATACTTGAAGCAGAAATATCTGCACGTGGCCGGTATGGTTCCGTCACGGCTGCAGAGGGTCAGGGGGCATACGTGGCTTCACCGGCGCGTGGGGAAAGGGCAAGTCCCTGTTCGGGCGCCATTATGTGGTATATAAATAAATAATACCGGATCTAGGTTTGACTGGACATAGCAATAACAGATAGCTCAATAAATAAGAGTCAAGATTCGAGGTAGTAGGAGTTTGCAGGTTTAATACAGCATAAAGGACAGGAACAGGACAACCTGCACGGGAACATGATGGCTGGGCCCTGCAGGGGGGACAGGGAATGAGCGCGCTAACTTTAATAACAATGTACAAGCATATATACTAAAACAGTTGCATTACAATACATATGATAGGCGGAGCAGTGGGTGTGGTCAATAGCGGTCGCGAAAGATAAGGGTGAAAGTAGGTGTAACAGGAGGCGTATACATAGACATGTGATGTAAACGTAACAGAATATGTCATAAATGGGGCGGAAACATGGAGGGGGCTACCTAAGGAGCCGGGACCTCTAACCTAATGGTGCGCGCAAACTGACAATGACGTGTTACTAGGAGAAGCTGGGGCTATGAACTCTGTGCTAGGAGCAGAGACTGAAGTCTGGAGAGTCAGGGCGACATGTACCTAAACCCTATCTAGTATCTAATGTTTAGAGGACATGTTGATATAAACTAAGAATCAGGAGGGGAGAGGCTAACAGACTCTAAGACTGGAGCATGCATTATTCTACATGTAGTGCGTGTTGAGGAATATTAAATGACCATTAAATACAGTATTTCTCTTACATGGAAACGTAAGGGCTAGACGATGACGGAAACTATTGATGCGATTCAGTAGCTTAGGAATGCAGAGAAGGAGGGCTGAACTGATAACTAGAATCATAACATACTCTTGGCAGACTCGTAGGCAGAGCCAGGCTGAACCGGGCACTGTGAGGCAGGAAGTAAGTGAAGGGTCGAGGATACAGGTGGGGGCTGTATCGCTCCTCAGTGAGGGTTCAGGAGACAGGAGCTGAATCTGGTGTCCGGGCCCTTTTGAGGCCTAGAAACGGGGACTTTTCAATGAAATAACGTGCACATTGAGAAACGTGGCAACGTAACTTTACATAGGCCTAATACTCGTAGCTTTCACGAAAACTGGAAACTGGCATACTAGAGATGGACACAACTGTAATTGCGTCTTTAATCGAACATGGGGAATACATATGCATATTAATCATGCACACATAACATAAGATGGGGGACACGTAGGGACACAGAACATGGCAAAATTTACTTTTCCACAGTAAGACTGATGCATGAGATTTTTCCATGGGACTTGCCCATTTGTAAAGATCTATTGCTGGAGTAGCATCACTTTTACGGCACACTCCAGCAATGTGTCATTACTGCGCCTACAGATTTGACAGAAATACTGAGGTATCTGTAAATCCTTGCAACATGAAGCACCGTACAGTAAACTCTGCGCATCCATGGTGTCGCAAGGAGGGCACACTGAAAAGTGTTGCATTGCTGTTTTCACACAGGGATTCAACACTTTTCATAAATGAGGCTCTCACCGAGAAGTGCATGATTTGTGTACTGTGTGTTTGTACATTTTTAAAGCACCAAATGGCAAATTGGTTAAGGGCAATTTCTTTTGTACCCTACATTGATTGTACGTGGCTGTACATTAGGGTACAATAGAACTGTGTTTTGTTCCTAGTCTATTCTGTGTGCTATGTGTTGTGGTTGGTGGTCTGTTTTGTGCATGTGAAGGTCCCTTTCATTTGAAAATAAGAATGGGATAGTGTTGTGTACATCGACTTATGTTTTGTTAAATTATTATTTACTAACATCAAACAGAATACGACACCAGACTAATGCACTGAAAGGTAATGCATCTTTTGAGAAACTGAAGAGGTGAGGTGGCAAAGAGCCATTGCAATTGTTTTCTCAGAACCTATGGCCAGATGTAAAAAGCAGTTTACTGATCGCAAACGGCCCATCAGGGCATTTGCCACTGGCAACAGGCATTTTGTGATGTACAGAAGGCAGATTGCGACTCTGTAACTTGTTCCCAAATCGCATTTTGCTTCTGCATTTCGGTATTAGGAAGGGGCTTGTTTAGTGCGTTCCTTCCCAATACCGATTAGCACTGGTGTGCATGAATGTTTTGCAATGGGGAATGTGGTTGCAAAACATTTGCAGTTAACACCAACTTCAAGTTGGTGATAACCTATTCGCAGATTGAAATGTGTACCCAAGAAACCCCTTCTCCTTTGTGAATGTGGGCACCAACATTTCTTAAGACCAGGCAGTGGTCCCACGGACCCCTGCCTACTCTTAAAAAATGAAAAGTAGATTTACATCTTTATTTTTGAAATGCATCCTGTTTTCCTTTAAGGAACACAGGCTGCATTGCAAAAATATGCAGTCACAGACGTGGTGGTCTGCTGACTCCAGCAGGCCATCATCCCTGTATTAGTAGCCATTCACAATGGGTCGCAAATTGCGATCTGCCTCATGAATATTGATGAGGCACAGCCATTTGCAACCCACTGCGAATTGCTAACAGTGTCAAACACACTGTTGTACATCGCACTTTGCAATTTACTAATAGCAAATCGCTAAAATTCGCTATTAGGTCGCAAACACGCAATTTTGTACATCTGACCCAGAGAGGGGGAACAACAGTAGTGCCATCGATGCTCCTGTGTTCGCCGGCAGCCAGAATTTTCATATTGTAAAATCTTAAATCTTCTCAATACCTTCTCTTGTCTCTCTTCTCCCACTACATTTGTGGCCTCTTATTGTGCACAAAACAGGATTCTGCTACCACTAGAGCTTCTCTTGTGACAGTTAATCCTATCTCTTAGGGTACCATGCGAACCAAATTCAATTTTGTCTTTTCTGGCTCTACCCTTGACCCATGACTGTTGAAAACAGAAAAACCTGTACCATCCTATGTAATACCTCTCTGACTTAAGGCTCTGTACTGAATGCTTGGGAAAAAGTCCTAACAGCACCACTCTTAGAAAATCTGCAATTGTCTCTAATTCATTTACTAAATATATATCCATATTACTCCTACCATTTGAAGCTAAAGTTACTGAGCATATATCTAAACCAACAACTCTCTTCTTAAATGCTAGCAACTTTTGTGATCCACATCAGTTGGGTTTTCACCACAGGTTTGACATTGAAACTCCTTTTGTATCACCAGCCAAAACCATATGCCTGCTATTGGATGTTGAAGGAGCAGCAGCCCTGATTCATTTTAACTCTCAGCTCCCTTTGATATCTTGGAACAGTGGAAAAGTAGTTGGGGTGGATGGTAGGCCACTACAAGAGATAATGTCACTCTTCTTGTTAGGTTCAGTAAAGGTTTCAGGATTTAAACCTGAGATGAATCCCTGGTAGCTATGGCACAGAACAGACAGGCTTAACGTAAGAAAATATGTAAAGGATTTAGAAGTACCAAAACAGTTAAAAAGCCCACAACATAACATAATACAAATCCCTCTCCAATTTATAAATCAATTGAATAATTTAATGAACAAAATGATACAAAAACAACGAAAGTCGATTAAGGGATGTCAAGTTTAAAACAAATTACACATTTATCACGTTTGGTAAGTGTGATTTATTAGAGCCTCGGATAGAGTACAAACAACCACATCCAGTATACTCTATGGGTACCCCCCACCAGCGCTCTACGTACAGTAGACACTGAAGGTCAAACTTTATAACTATAAACTAGAAAGCAGCAACATGTCTTCCCTCTTAACTAGAGTAACAAACCTATTTTTTTAATAGAAAAACGAATAGATGTCCTAAATAGGAAACCACACATTATGTACACATACACTCTTACAATGTATTAGGATTAACAAAAGCCATTTCAAATCTCTCAGCCATGTTATAGTTTTGTTTTTTTTGGTTTTCAGATGAAGTAGGATTATTACTATCATTAGAATCTTGTTCAACATCATATAACTTATTATTATTATGTTTTTCAAAATCATCAGTTCAATTATAGTTAGGCTATGCAGTTCCATAATTTTGATGCCTCTACTCTTGAGCAATATGCATAAATTAACCCTGGGCAGCGAACTCCGCTCCACTCATGGAGTTTTCTGCACTTCGCGTTACGCGGAACTCGCGGGGTTCCGAAAAACTCCGCTTCACGCAGCGGAGCACAGTTTTTTTCTCACTCGCGTTCATCAAAGTCAAGTTGGTGAGCGGGGAAAATTCACCTCCCGGTGAGATTTTTCCTTGTTCCTGATGGTAAACATCAAGTTGGCAAGTGCGAGCGTGGAAAATAAACTTCCCGGCGGGATTTCTCAATGCGGGGGGGGTCAGGTTTCTCATTGCGAGTGGTCGTGTATGCTCACGACCTCTCGCGTTGAGAAACTGCCCGTTCACATTCAGAAAGCTGCAGTTCGAGTGAACATCTACTCGAGCAGCAGAAAAGGAAAGAAGGTACCGCTTGCGTGGTGCAAGGTGCCTTTCACAATGATTGCAAAGTGCTGACAAGCATCCAGCACTCTGCAATCACCGCAAACAGCATTTTTCTATGGAACTACGCTGCTTGCGGAGCTCCACGTAGTTCAACAGAGTTTTTTTTGCCACTTCACGGAGTTCCGCGTAGTGCAACTCCGCGAACTCCGCCTGGGGTTAGCTTAAATGCCACACATTACCATCAAAGCTGGATTGCAGAAGAGTTCACTTTCCCTCTTAAATACAATTAAAATCAAACGTTTAGTATTAACATGCTATTTATATTGAACTAAAAAGACATTTAAAAATGTGCATTTTATAACAGATAGTTATATCTATTCTTACTAGGCCCCTAAAATGCCTAAAGTAGCTTTGCTCTGCAAGTAGCCTTACTGGATGTGCTCAAAGAAGCATAAAAATGTTTAAAAGTTGACTTTTTCATGACTAAGACTTTCATGAAAAACTTCACTTTTTTGATTATTAATAATAATGATTTTAAATTATTGCTGAGAAACGTTATAGTTAGATGGAATTACTATAATAATCTCATAAGAATATAATGTTTAAACAGAGATGCTGTTTCTCATTGTAGTTGTTGTTTCGATTTTACATGATTAATCATTTATCTAACATACAATTTGTATTTTGGAAAGCCTTATGTGTAGCTATAGAATTTAACTTAGTGTCACACTTCAAGATAACTGTCTGTAGTTCATTGTGTCTTACTTGGGAAAGGAAAGAGTGAGCCGAGGGGAGAAGGAGATGCAGCAAGGACTGCAACATTTCTTTTTGGCTGGTTATAATAGTATGTGTTACTAGAGCCGGAAACCAGACCTCATATTTCATCATTCTCTGCCATTCTGCCACATTCAATTTATTCGGATGCTGTTGCTAAAGTGTATTTTCCCTTGCCTTATTCCTTATTGTTTTAAAACTCTAATATATTTTGTGAACATCTCTTTATGGGAAGTTAAGCTCTAATTTATTAATGTTTTTGGATATTCTGAGCTTTATGTTGATCTCACTCCCTTTGACATTTGAACCCTTTATAGGTTCTACTGACACCTTTTCATCCCAGTCTTAGATTAGGGATTTGTTTCCTTTACGGAACACAGGAGGTGATTACAATGTCAGGTGGACTTGCGTTCGCCGACACCGTCTCGTAAACAGGAGCGACTACCTACCTTCCAGTTGGCGATCCTGCCCTCCTCATTAGGATGCGATGAACACTGTTCAGTCATATTCCGACATTTCCCTATGGTAGGATGTGTTACGGCTGTAAACTGGCCATAATACATGCTCCTATAGGCAAATGGGAGGTGTTGTTCATCCCTGAACCCTGTGGCACGCACCTCAATGTGCCACCCTGGTTGCAGGGATCAAGAGGGATGCACTATAGGTGCCCCCCAGCTTCCAACCGGAGACCGCACACACAAGGTGGCCCTGTTGGGGGCCCCCAAACATGGTTTCCATGTCAGACAAACCAGCATGGAGACCATGCCAAAAACTGTGCATCATAATTCCAATGGTAGAAAGGTCGGCTCTTTGGGATTATGAGCTGGTTCTGACTGACCGGAGGGCTCCTTCAGCCCGTTGGAAGCCAGCCAGAATGACTGGCTGGTATCAATTTCAACCGGCTGATACATAATCAGCTGGTCAGAATTGAAACCAACGATGGAGGTCAGAACTTCTCCGACCAAAGGTCAGAGGCTTTCCGATCTCCATCGTAATAGGCCCCTTATGTATTAAATTTTGTTTGACTTAACAATTATTTTTTCATCAATTTTGTAAAATATTGATTCCTTTGAAACTAATATGATAAAACCTAAATATAGACTATTTACAAAATTTTGAAATAATAAACCTCTTGAAAATCTTCAATACCTCTCATTATAGACTGAATTTAGATAGAGATTGTGATTAATATTTATGTGATTATTTTCTCATGATTCACAAAATTCTGTGTCCAAGGTCCATTGGTATTTTGAATGAAATACAGGAGGGATCAGCCCTCTGTGAGATGGTAAATTGTATTATATTTAAACTGATTCTCACTGCAGCACACCTTCCTGTCTTCCTTAACTCTGACAAAATTACCATCCTTCTTTAACCCCTTTATTGTTAGTATAACAGGTTTATAAACTCCTTGTGCTTGATCAATTTGACTTCTGACATGATATGAAGACCAATCCACTCTCCTTGCATGAGACATCTAACACATGCTTTTTTGGTAACAGGAACCCTACCTCTCATGAATTCAAATCGACTATGATTGGTAGCTACACATGGTGTACTTCTATATTCCCAATGCATTTTAAAGACTTTCTTTTTCCCAACACAGTTTATTTCTCACTAGCTGTATAATGTTATGTTATGTTAATAATGATTTATTAAGCTCACTGACACCGATTGGTTTCCTGGTGCTATTGAAGACAATGCCCCTAATCACTCTATTAAAGCACTCAAATAATCTATTCCCTTTTAGATGATCGGTAGAAGTTTTTCAGTGATTGTCATCATTCCTCTTAATGAAATCTTGAAAACTGTCTGATAAAAATGAAGACCCTTTATCACCTATTTGTAGGCCTTCTCTCAAAAAGATTTTGTACAAAAATTAAATAATGGTTCAGATGGAGCAAGGATTCGCACGTAAGGCGACTTGCTTGTAATCATGAACCTCGAATAACGTTAATTAATTAATCAACCTGTATGTCTTATTAATGTGCCCCTTGTCTGACATTTTTGGGTGTCCGAGTGAAGCTTGCTTATGTGTTCTCTAATCCTAATACACTTGCAACCTAAAATGGCCGCTGCTAAGCGGGAATTTCTACTGCGCATGCGTTGGTCATACCCATGTGACGTGACGTACTCGCAGTTTTGGAGGGAAGGTGATCGCATTTGCGCATTAGAGGTAAGATGGCTGCTTTGTGTTCTCACATGCAAGAAGCTTGCTTTGCTGCTTTTGCTAAGCTGTTCGTTCTGCTTAAACTTAATGCTATAGTTATTATAAAGTAATGGGAACTAGTGTAGAAACTCATGGTATACAGTGTATTCTTTTTTTCTGTGTTCTAAAACTGTTTCCTTTCCATTTCATGGTACATTACGAAATATGGCCTATTATCCCTTGCTGCACTCCATCTTGCATGAAACTGCGTCTGCGCGTGATCTGCGAGTCTCCACAGCAGTGACCTTTGAATCCAAGCCAGATGGCTATTCCAGCCAAGATGTACCTGGGAAGACGAACCCTCACCTAGCCGAAAAGACTGAACAGTACTGAAGTTTTAACAATGTATACAAAGTTAAATTCACCATTGTTATGTGTAAAGCATATGTCATGAGAACCTGAAATTCAAGGTGCGTATTCGAAATTCAAATGAGGAGCCTGAGAAAGTTCAAATTTTAGGTGGTGTGATGACCTGTCCTCCTCCCTTGTACAATCGAAATTGGGGATCCTTACACATTTGGGGGTGGTACACTGACCTGGAAAATAGTATACCTAGCCTAGCTTTAGCTAGAGAAATTGTCCGACTTGTCCGAATAGCTGACCTGTCACTGACCCAACGCACTCAATAGCTGATCTAGAACAGAGGTGCTGTGAAGCACTCTGTCAGAAGACTCGCTGACCCAATCGGGGTTTTGGGACCTGAAGTGCTGGCGAAGCACTTTGCTGGGAAATTCGATAACCCAATCGGGGTTTTGACTGATAGCTGCAGAGAGGGTGTAGCGCAGGCGTTGTAACTGAACTGCGGGTGCTGGTCTCAACTTTGGTGGCCAGGTTCTGATCCAAATCTGGTTATCCTGTCCTGTCTCTGACCTGCATCTTTCTGGTCTACTGGTGTTTGCAACTTCGGGGTTTCTGTCCTTAACTGACACGTGGCCAGGGTTGGTCTCCGCACCATTCTAGGTAAATATAAATCTCTGGGAAAACAAATAGTATATTTTGCGTCTTTTTCTTACCTTTCCCTTGATCTTACTGAAGTTATACTTGCATATGTTCCTTTTCTTTTCTTTCCTTTCGTAACAAAGTACCAAGTCGTGAGCTTGTCATTATTAGCGTGTTCCATTATCTCCCCTCCTCCTTAGTCTTGGGTGTTAAGTACTGTTTTCCTTTGAATAAATAGATGATCCTTTTCTTTACCCCTTCCTTTAGGCAAACTGAAGTGGTTATCCTGAATTATTAGCGTGTTCCTTTTTCTTACCCATCTCTATAGTTACATGGTAAATTCAAATACGTCATTATAGTTTGTGTTCCCTTCTCACCCACCCTCTTTGAAACAATTAAACGATGACATTCTAGCATGTTCCTTATTTCCCCCGTCCTTTAGAAAGTACCAATATCCAGTTTTAATTTCTGATTCTCAGTATGCTCCTTTTCTTACCTTCCCTTTATACCTCTAAAATGGTTGGCATTATATGTCTTTTGCATCGTTATACACTTTTCATGATTCTGATTATTGATAGCTTGCTTGCTGTAAATATTTTACTTACAACAATTGAAGACGATTAGATAAAGGTTTTCAAAACTTCCTGAGTCTGTGGTCATTGCATGAGTGCAAATGTTATTGTATTATTGACTGCTTATCTTTGCAGCTGGCTCCCTGACCCATTGTGGTCATAGGTACCAGTGACTAGGTTTGGTAAGTTAATGGTATAGGAATCAGTTAGGATTGCTGGTAGTAGAGTGTAGGTTACCCGATTAAGTAAATATGGTTAACTGAATTATGGGCCCAAGTGTGCATATGGTAAAATTTTAGTCGGGTGACCTGCGTGCTCTATCAGTAATTTTCTGGTAGCAGAGGATGGTTTAGATCCATCGACCTCTGGGTTATGAGCCCAGCACGCTTCCGCTGCCACTGTCAACTTTTCTCACTATATCACTTTCAGGCCACTTTGAAAAGTGATCTATCTTAACAACTCCTGCTTACAATCTCCTGCCTTCTCTCTAACTGGTCCCTTCACATCAATACCCACCCATCCCCAAGACATGCGACACAGATTGTTACATTCAATACAATCTTTCTTTCCGCTTCTTGTCCAATCTAGGCTAACAATAAGAACTCTTCACTCTACGTTTAGGTCCTGATTACAAATTTGGCAGTGCAGTGCCAGGTCTGCCTGCCTCTGCACTTCCAAACCCGTGGTCAGGCGCCTGCCAGATTATGAGTTATTCTTGTGTCTGGCAGGCTTTATTTTACATTCCCACTGTGGTGCCCTGAAAATGGGCACAGCAAAGAGAATGCAAAAAACAGTTCCTGAATGGCATGGACTGATAAGTCCATGCTGTGCAGGAACTGGGGAGCATGCATACAGAGGAGCATATGTTGTGCTCCCCTGCATGCATCCCAGGGCACAGAGGCCCAAGGGGGCCCTGTAGGGCCCCTTAGTTTCCTCTCCGCCATGGTTTTCATGGAGGAGGAACCGCCATTTAAACCGTGGCAGATAGGAAACTCATAATATGATTGACAGGACCACGACGGTCCCGCTGAGGATATTTCGGCCTCCTGACCGCTGCGGCGAGGCAACGGCAGTCTGACCACCCCGATTGTAATAGGGCGGTCGGGAACCACCTTCGCCTCGCCTCCATAAGTCTGGCGGTCCGTGGACCACCAGACTTGCAATCGGCACAAAGTGCTCAGTATGCCTAAATGGCATTTGTGACAAATGTCAAGACTTCCTTAGCCTGGCTGGTGAAATCACTTTTCCACATCTTAACAATATGCCATCTTCTACACTTAATACATTTCTCATTTTTAAAAATGCGCAATTATTTTCACGTAATATTTTTTTCAGGCCAACCCTTATAAAGAATTCCATTGTATGCTGTTTGCACTCATCATTCACCATCTTTTCTCTCCTTTCAATATCTTTCATTCCTTTCTTTTTAACATCCAGCAATACAATGGCCATTTATCAACCATTGTTCATTCTCCTTTAAAGCTAAGGCATCGGACTCAAATAACAGCTACCCTATTCTTTACTCCTGGTACAAAATCACCAGATAGTTCAAATCTAAAAAATTCAACGTCATGGGAACGCCTTTTGAAAAACAACTGTTGTTAGAACTTTTGTCAGTGGTTTGTGATTCTATCTTAATACTATTGGATAAACTCATGTGAACGGATGGAAGTGATTAAGGGCCTGGTTATGAGTATGGCAGTTCCAAAACTGATGTACTTACAGTGGCGGTCTGCCCGTCGCAACCTTAGTGGTTTGACACCCTGTTTTCAAGCACGGTGGTCAGACCACAACCAGGCCATCATAAACCTGCCACTTCCGCCAGAATCCTGGATAACACAGGGGTTGGGGAAGCTGGCCACAATGGTGGTGGTGCAAATGCCAGCACCACTGGCATATTACGAGTTGGCTATCTGGCAGCCTTTTCATGGCAGGGATCGTGCAATGAGAAGGTTGGCGGAAAGGTAGGGTGCGGGGCCCCAAACAGCCGGCCACACGCTGGACCCCGTCTTCTCCACAGGAACCCACATCGCCTTCGACAACACCACCGAACTCCACTGGACCGACCACTGCTGCATCCATTTCACCTTCAAGAAACCAACCACGCACCACCGCACCCAACAGCTGCCTCGCCGCTGCTGGAGCAAAGTCACCGAAGACCAGCTGATCACCACCCTCGCCCAGAACCCACCCACCGACCCCACCAACCCAGACGCCGCAGCCCGCAAACTCAAACAGTGAATCGACGACTGCGCCAACACCCTCGCCCCGCTCAAGAAACCCTCCAAAAAACACGACAGCAAGAGAGCCACCTGGTTCACCAACGAGCTCCAGACCTCCAAACTTGCATGCTGGAAACTGGAGAAGAAATGGCTCACAAACACACACCGGACAACCATGCAGCCCACAAGGACGCCACCTGCAGACATCACCACCTCATCTGATTAGCCACGAGATCCTCCTTCAAAGACTGCCTGGACAATAATGCACATGACAGCAAAGAGCGCTTCAGATTCGTAAAGGAACTCTCCAACCCCAGCGCCAACGACATCCCGCCCTCACAAGAACTGTGCGACTCGCTAGCCATCTTCTTCCACCACAAGATCGCTGACATCCATGACAGCTTCAACACCACAACCGCCCCGACTACACCAGACTCCACCTCCCCCGCAACACCACCAACACCAACCGCCTGACCTCCTGGTCCAACGTCAACAATGACAAGACACGCAAGGTCATGAACTCCATCCACTCAGGATCTCCGTCAGACTTGTGCCCACACCACGCATTCAACAAAGCAGGCGCAGCCATCGCCCCCCAACTAAGGAAGGTCATTAACATCTCCTTCGAAACAGCGAAATTCCCGGAAAGCTGGAAGCACGCCAAAATCAACACCCTCCTCAAGAAGCCCAAGGCGGACCCCAAGGACCTCAAGAATTTCCGGCCCATCTCCCTGCTCCTGTTCCCGGTGAAGGTCATCGAGAAAATAGTCAACATACAATTGGCCCGCCACCTCAGAGACAACAACATCTTGGACCTGTCCGGATTGAGACGAAACCACAGCACCGAGACCGCCCTCATCGCCGCCACGGACGACATTAGGTGCCAACTAGACAATGGCGAAACATCAGCCCTCATCCTTCTGGACCTGTCAGCCGCCTTCGACACGGTCTGCCATCGCACCCTAAAGACACGCCTCCAAGAAGCCGGAATCCAAGAGAAGGCCCTCGACTGGACCATGTCCTTCCTCTCCGGCAGAACCCAGAGCGTCTGCCTCCCACCCTTCTGATCCAAAGCCACCGACATCATCTGCGGCGTCCCCAGGGCTCATCCCTCAGCCCAATGCTGTTCAACGTCTACATGGCCCCCCTCGCACAAGTGGCCCGCCATCACGACCTCAACATCATCTCCTACGCCGATGACACCCAGCTCATCCTCTCCCTCACCAAGGACCCACACACCGCCAAAACCAACCTCCACGAGGGAATGAAGGCCGTCGCCAACTGGATGAGGAGCAGCCGTCTGAAGCTCAATTCGGACAAGACGGAGGTCCTTATCCTCGGACCCACCCCCTCAGGCTGTGACGACTCCTGGTGGCCGACTACACTAGGAACAGCACCGACACCCACTGACCAGGCACGCAACCTAGGATTCATCCTCGACTCCTCCCTCTCCATGTCTAAAAAGGTCAGCAATGTCTCCTCCTCCTGCTACAACACCCTCCGCATGCTACGCAGGATCTAAAAGTGGATCCCAACCGAAACAAGAAGAACGGTGACACAGGCCCTCGTCAGAAGCAGACTGGACTACGGCAACACACTCTATGCAGGAATCCCAGCCAACACCTATGACGACTACAACGCATCCAAAACGCCTCCGCCCGACTGATCCTCAAGTCCCCGCTGCAGCCACATCACCCCACCACCTGAGAGACCTACACTGGCTCCCCGTCAACAAGAGGATCACCTTCAAGCTCCTCTTCCATGCACACAAAGCATTCCACAACGCCGGACCAGCCTACCTGAACAGCAGACTCAGCTTCTACACCCCCACCCACCAGCTCCGCTCCGCCAGCATCGCCCTCGCCACTGTCCCTCGCATCCAACGAACAACCTCCGGAGGCAGATCCTTCTTCTACCTCGCCGTCAAGACCTGGAACACCCTCCCTGCCCACCTACGGCAGACCCAAGACCTACTCGCCTTCAGAAGACTCATCAAGACCTGGCTCTTCGAGCAGTAGCGGCACCCCCTCCCCTCAGCGCCTGGAGACCCTCACGGTTATTTAGCACGCTTAACATGTACTCTGATTGATTGATTGATTGATTGATTGATTGAAGGGACTAAATATCTTGTTCCCTTGTTCAAAATCAGAAACTAGTCAGGATTTAGCAAACAATCTAAAAAAATAGGAAAATATTTCAGGTCGTACAGCTCAATTTTAAAGGTTTTTTGGGGTCCTGAGGTTAGACTTTAATGTCCTCCTGTCAGCTATTGACAACTTTGTTGCTTCAGATTATATTTGTGTACATTTTGCTTCATTGTTGAGACCTCTACTTGACATCTCCAAATAGTGAATCCACCTCTGCTCTGCACAGAGGAGCCTGCTGTTGATGTTTGGCTCATAGGATGAGACTTGTTCAGTGATGGTCCATTCTAAGTCATTTTTAGTGTGGGTTTTTTCAAGAAAATGTCTCATCATTTTAGCTGTTGTTTTACATCTGATGGTGCTCCTATGTTTATTAAGTCGCGTCTTCACGTTTTGGGTGGCCATTCCTATATACCTCAGACTGCAGGGAAAGGTTATCAGGTAAATCACATTTGCTGACAGTTCGTAAAGTGTCTCAGATCCCAGTGGGAGAGCAGCTGTACTGCTCTTAATTGGGGAGTTGAGTGCAACATTGCGACAAAATCTTCCTCCAGCAATTTAGGTGGAGTAGCCTATGAGAACAGGATCCTGGTTACTCTGGTAGCAGTAGATGAGAAAGCGCTGACACTCAAAGCAGCAAGAAGCCATACACACGCGGAACGGTGGTTCAAGTGGACAAAATATTTTGCTGTATCCTTGCACTCAACTCCCCAATTAAGAGGAGAACTAGGAGAGGACACACACTACCAGTGGTAGCGCCCCATGGCTCAGCCCGAATTAAGCACATACAACGATTGTAAAAGGATTATACCGGTTGCTAAAGTACTTCAATTTTCTCAAGTCCTGAAGAGGCCTGAACTAAAGTGGTGCTGAAAAACATCGACAATTCTCTTTGAAGGAGTCATCCAATCTTCAAAAATGAAATAATTATATGGACACATAATCAAAAGGTTCAGGGCAGGATTGCCACCCAATGTGACACCATTCAAGGACTACCCCCTCTGTGGATTGTGCATTGAATAAGGAGTGTAGCCACCTCTCGTTCAATACTGAAGGAAGACTGAAGACAAGATTGATTGTGTTTTAGTTGTCACTGTCACCCAATGGGAACAGTCCAGCCCGAACTGCCAGGCCAGATCCTCCCTGGACTGGAAACAAGCATCTTAGGACCGTTTTTGGGATTTCACCCCTCATCAGCCAGGATAGCTTGACTCCAGTGACATGGAGAGCATGGGACCCACGTCGGGGCATACTCGTCCCACTCAGGTGACAAATGCAAAAAGAACAATCAAGTGTCGGAAAAGTGTCACGAACGATGATGGATTCAACCCAGATCTGTGACTGGGGATGAGTGTCTAAAAAGTTTCAGCGGTTCGTCCATCATCTCCTTGTGTTTGTTTTGTTTGCCCTAAGTTGGCAGGCTATGCGCAGACTTGGGTCCCTTGCTAACTTTGCCACTGGACTCAAGCTAGCCTGGCTGATGAGGGGTGTTACCCTGAAACCGGTACCAGGGTGCTTGATTCCGGTTCAGGGAAGACCTGGCTTGGCACTTTGGGCTGGACTGTTCCCATGAGGCACAGGGTCAAGACTGATTTGCATATACCTGGGTCTGAACTGAGGTGGTGAAATGAACTAAAGAACGATGATGGATTTAATCCAGATCTGTGACTGGAGGTGAGTGTCTGAAACATTTCAGGGCTCAGTCCATCATCTCCTTGTGTATATTTGTCGAGCCCATCATGTACATACAAAAAGAACCAATAAATATTTTTTTTAAACTGAGATACATTTGACTTCCACAGTGACACATTTTGTCTGGATCACTTTTCTATATTCCTTTTAAAGTGCTGTGTTAACCACATATTTATACTGAATTGATCAACCATTTAATTAACCGTGTACATCATTTTATAGTAGCTTGCAAACGTTCATGGCTCTATTAGACCAGGAAGCCATAGTGCACAGCGTTGTAACTTGCACATTTTCCAAATAGTGTAACTTGATTTTCAAACCTGGGAAGGTAAGCACGATTTTATGAGAATAATGATGTGAGGATAATGGGGCATGAATTGCGTACATGAATGATATCTTCTCCTCAAAGCTGTTTTGCATTTCCTTGAGGGCTAAATCCTGACATCCACACATTAGATAAGCTTACACTGAGAGTAACAAGATTCTGTCAAATGATCATGCTGCATTGACTCGTATTGGGAGAAAAATGTTTATATACTAGGTTGATTTTACATTACTTATAGCTCAACATAGTGTCAGCCCTGGTCATTTGAAATTGCAAATATATTTATATTTTTCTTTGCTGCTTGCTATTTTCCAATAACACTAGTTGGACTTTAGTCTTCCAGGCGTGATGTGTTTTATTTTTAACAGTTGGTGCAATCCTGGTAAATGAATGATGTGCTCCCAGATCCTTGGAGTATAGATGAAACTGTCCTGCTGTCTTGTTTTTTCTTTTCTACATGTCCTAATCTTTGTCTGATGGCGCTCTGGCTGCAGGTGAGCTGAGAACATCCAGAGATGGAGAGCTGCCTGTAAGATGAGGAGGGGTACTGTTCTTAATGGATTTGTTGATGATGCAGCTGGTTTTGAAGATGGTGTTGGGAGGCAATAGAGTTCCATAAAGATGTGGGTGATGCGATCACCGGGGCATATTACCAACAACTAGCGATAACTATCGCTATGTTGGCTTAGCGGCAATATTTTTATCGCCGAGCTGCGGCGATTTTTATCGCTTAGGAACCTTGCAATTATCAAGGTTTATCTCCTAAGCGATAAAAATCGGCCGAAATGCAGTAATATCGCGGAAAAGTCAGCGATATTCATGCATTACCGAGCTAATGCTCTTAGCCATGTTATCCACTTACCATTGGATAACATGGCTAAGAACTGCTCAGGGGCAGGTGTTAGCTTTTGGAGATATTCGCACTTAGCGCGAATATCTCCAAAAGTTGGTAATAGGAGATAGCAATGTTAGCGACTGTTTCCAGTCGCTAACATCTTGGCACGCCCAATTTGCATGTCATTAGTGATAAATTTCACTGACATGCAAAGCGGGGCCCAAGATGGTCGCTATCTCCTACTAGCTGTCGCTAACTGGTGTTAGCGACAGCTAGGTAATAGGGAGATAATTTTATCTCCGCTTTCTTGGCTTTTAAAGCCAAAAAAGCAGAGATAAACCCCCTTGATGATATGCCCCACTGTTTTCTTCAGCCACTGTGCAGTGTAGAAACCCCTTAAACGGTACCAGTATGTAGTATGGGAAGATTTGGGGCAGGGCCTTACGGCCATCCAGATGGCTTGTTTTCTGGAAGAAATAGTTTTACTTTATTACAAAGGGAGAGCTGATAACAGGGTGTCTTTGTGTTTTTTTGTCAGTGTGTTCCTCGAGGGGGAGCTCGCTGCCCGCGGAGAACCCAAGTAAATTGACATTCAGTTAAATTTGGAGTTCGAAGCAGTCAATGCTCACATCATTTATTCTGGTTTGTACTGTTTCTTGATCGCAGTTCTTGACAAAAAGCTCCTCTCATCCCAAGTCTTTTTCATTGGATAACTATGCAAAACTGATGCGTTTGTCACGAAACTCACATTATTCTTTGTCTGAGACCTAAATGAGCTCTCACCTTATCCAATCCACTCTCCTAGGAGCCATTCGCTCAAGCTCTGCTTATCTCCTGCAGAATCCCAGATTTAGGAGACCCTGCATAGGCAGTTGGGCTATCTGTCACTAAAGCCAAGGCCTGGAATCCACTTCCTCTTAGTTTACAATCTGCCAGTTGGTTTGCTAAACCCTATGCACAACTGAAACATATCTTTCCTCAACCTAATTTTCTTTCTTAGAGTGGTCAATGTTTTTCACAGAGGTCAAGACGTCCTCTTCATGGGTATTTGTGGGGGTTATAAGTTATCAAGCAATCAATCAATTGATGGTTAAATGATAATAGCAACAGACTTAACCAGTGCAAAGGGTTGAATTTGTCGGGCCTTATACAAAGCATTAATTGAGGGGCTTTATTAGAGTCTGTGAGAGGGTACATTAAGGTATTTTGACTACAACCTAGATGTTTTGCAGAAAACAATCAATTACAGTAATTAAACAAGTCATTCATCCAGAAGGAGACTCTCCAAGTCGAGGTCGCACAAGAAACCATGCAATCACCCTCATTCCTCAGGTTCATACTCAACTACCAATAACAATACTCAACTAGCCCACCAGGTGCTTCCAGTAAGCGCCACTGCGCTGCGTTGCAGAGAGGTGGTCCGGGCCGTGCCCCTTTTAGCACCTCTCTGCAACGCAACACTGGGGCGCCAATTGGAAATAGCTGGTGGGCTAGTTGGACCCAAGGGACTCAAGGGGACTTTATCCCCCAAATTAAAACGGTCACAGGGCGTGTTTGCACACATGTCACCTCAAGCCCCCCCTTCCCTTCGTCAGTGTGGCGCATTTTAAGAGGTAGTTTTAACCCCCTGCCCTATTATGTACTAGGGTCTTACAGAGGTGGCCATGGTAATCACAGGGGTACCCCAACGCCTAGAGTTCCCTAGTGTATGTAGGTGTTTTCACTGTATTCTTGTGTCTTTTAGCACAGCACTGGCTCTAGAACTGGTCAGTCAAAGTCAGTTACCACCATTACCCATCTGAAAAAGTTGAGGGTACAGGATGCTTTCACAACAAGTTTTCTTTCTGCTCCTCTGTTTGTTCTTTCTGCACGTCTTCCTTCTTGCTGCACTTTTCTTCGTCTTTGAGGACTCTTGTTGCTTCTTTCTGCATTTCGTTTTTTTTCTTTCTGTCCATTTTTTCTTCTTTTTTCACATGTCCTACCTCTGTAGGCATTGTTAGAAACTAGCATTTAAAAAACCTTTGAAAAACACTTAAAAAAAACATCGGTTTCAGTCACGTTATAGTTAGAAATTTGCATTTAAAAAACCTTTGAAATTCACTGGTTTCAGGGGCGTTATAATTAGTTTGACATTTCAGTCGTACAAAACCATAGAAAATTCCCCCGTTATAGTTAGTTCAGCTAAGTATAATTCGCTCGCCCACAATGCACTGCTTATGACGTCACATATTACATCACTCTGACAAGGTAACCTCACCAGCATTCGACCAGCGCTGTTGTGCTTGCGTCTTTTATTTTTAAAACCTCCCGTTTTTTATTTGCTTTAATTTATTTTCTATTTTCCCTGTTTTTAACTGTGTGCTCGTGCTCCCTCCCGCCCACTTACCTGCACTGTAATCTGGCGAATCACCGCTGTTGGAGCGGGTCCGGTTCCGGGGATCTTCATTTTCGCTCGCCATCTTGGGAGCGAAGTGGTCATTCTTGGGGGCCATTTTCGAGCGTTCTAGCGCTCTTGCGAAGCGTGATACGCCTACTTAAGGCGTCTGCACCTGAGGGATTTGCCCTGACTAGGTAACCTCACCAGCATTCGACCAGCGCTGTTGTGCTTGCGTCTTTTATTTTTAAAACCTCCCGTTTTTTATTTGCTTTAATTTATTTTCTATTTTCCCTGTTTTTAACTGTGTGCTCGTGCTCCCTCCCGCCCACTTACTTGCACTGTAATCTAGTGAATCACCGCTGTTGGAGCGGGTCCGGTTCCGGGGATCTTCATTTTCGCTCGCCATCTTGGGAGCGAAGGGGTCATTCTTGGGGGCCATTTTCGAGCGTTCTAGCGCTCTTGCGAAGCGTGATACGCCTACTTAAGGCGTCTGCACCTGAGGGATTTGCCCTGACAAGGTAACCTCACCAGCATTCGACCAGCGCTGTTGTGCTTGCGTCTTTTATTTTTAAAATCTCCCGTTTTTTATTTGCTTTAATTTATTTTCTATTTTCCCTGTTTTTAACTGTGTGCTCGTGCTCCCTCCCGCCCACTTACCTGCACTGTAATCTGGTGAATCACCGTTGTTGGAGCGGGTCCGGTTCCGGGGATCTTCATTTTCGCTCGCCATCTTGGGAGCGAAGGGGTCATTCTTGGGGGCCATTTTCGAGCATTCTAGCGCTCTTGCGAAGCGTGATACGCCTACTTAAGGCGTCTGCACCTGAGGGATTTGCCCTGACAAGGTAACCTCACCAGCATTCGACCAGCGCTGTTGTGCTTGCGTCTTTTATTTTTAAAACCTCCCGTTTTTTATTTGCTTTAATTTATTTTCGATTTTCCCTGTTTTTAACTATGTGCTCGTGCTCCCTCCCGCCCACTTACCTGCACTGTAATCTGGTGAATCACCGTTGTTGGAGCAGGTCCGGTTCCGGGATCTTCATTTTCGCTCGCCATCTTGGGAGCGAAGGGGTCATTCTTGGGGGCCATTTTCGAGCGTCCTAGCGCTCTTGCGAAGCGTGATACGCCTACTTAAGGCGTCTGCACCTGAGGGATTTGCCCTGACAAGGTAACCTCACCAGCATTCGACCAGCGCTGTTGTGCTTGCGTCTTTTATTTTTAAAACCTCCCGTTTTTTATTTGCTTTAATTTATTTTCTATTCTCCCTGTTTTTAACTGTGTGCTCGTGCTCCCTCCCGCCCACTTACTTGCACTGTAATCTGGTGAATCACTGCTATTGGAGCGGGTCCGGTTCCGGGGATCTTCATTTTCGCTCGCCATCTTGGGAGCGAAGGGGTCATTCTTGGGGGCCATTTTCGAGCGTTCTAGCGCTCTTGCGAAGCGTGATACGCCTACTTAAGGCGTCTGCACCTGAGGGATTTGCCCTGACAAGGTAACCTCACCAGCATTCGACCAGCGCTGTTGTGCTTGCGTCTTTTATTTTTAAAACCTCCCGTTTTTTATTTGCTTTAATTTATTTTCTATTTTCCCTGTTTTTAACTGTGTGCTCGTGCTCCCTCCCGCCCACTTACCTGCACTGTAATCTGGTGAATCACCGTTGTTGGAGCGGGTCCGGTTCCGGGGACCTTCATTTTCGCTCGCCATCTTGGGAGCGAAGGGGTCATTCTTGGGGGCCATTTTCGAGCGTTCTAGCGCTCTTGCGAAGCGTGATACGCCTACTTAAGGCGTCTGCACCTGAGGGATTTGCCCTGACAAGGTAACCTCACCAGCATTCGACCAGCGCTGTTGTGCTTGCGTCTTTTATTTTTAAAATCTCCCGTTTTTTATTTGCTTTATTTTATTTTCTATTTTCCCTGTTTTTAACTGTGTGCTCGTGCTCCCTCCCGCCCACTTACCTGCACTGTAATCTGGTGAATCACGGTTGTTGGAGTGGGTCCGGTTCCGGGGATCTTCATTTTCGCTCGCCATCTTGGGAGCGAAGGGGTCATTCTTGGGGGCCATTTTCGAGCGATCTTGCGAAGCGTGATACGCCTACTTAAGGCGTCTGCACCTGAGGGATTTGCCCTGACAAGGTAACCTCACCAGCATTCGACCAGCGCTGTTTTGCTTGCGTCTTTTATTTTTAAAACCTCCCGTTTTTTATTTGCTTTAATTTATTTTCGATTTTCCCTGTTTTTAACTATGTGCTCGTGCTCCCTCCCGCCCACTTACCTGCACTGTAATCTGGTGAATCACCGTTGTTGGAGCGGGTCCGGTTCCGGGGATCTTCATTTTCGCTCGCCATCTTGGGAGCGAAGGGGTCATTCTTGGAGGCCATTTTCGAGCGTCCTAGCGCTCTTGCGAAGCGTGATACGCCTACTTAAGGCGTCTGCACCAGAGGGATTTGCCCTGACAAGGTAACCTCACCAGCATTCGACCAGCGCTGTTGTGCTTGCGTCTTTTATTTTTAAAACCTCCCGTTTTTTATTTGCTTTAATTTATTTTGGATTTTCCCTGTTTTTAACTGTGTGCTCGTGCTCCCTCCCGCCCACTTACCTGCACTGTAATCTGGTGAATCACCGCTGTTGGAGCGGGTCCGGTTCCGGGGATCTTCATTTTCGCTCGCCATCTTGGGAGCGAAGGGGTCATTCTGGGGGCCATTTTCGAGCGTTCTAGCGCTCTTGCGAAGCGTGATACGCCTACTTAAGGCGTCTGCACCTGAGGGATTTGCCCTGACAAGGTAACCTCACCAGCATTCGACCAGCGCTGTTGTGCTTGCGTCTTTTATTTTTAAAACCTCCCGTTTTTTATTTGCTTTAATTTATTTTCTATTCTCCCTGTTTTTAACTGTGTGCTCGTGCTCCCTCCCGCCCACTTACTTGCACTGTAATCTGGTGAATCACCGCTGTTGGAGCGGGTCCGGTTCCGGGGATCTTCATTTTCGCTCGCCATCTTGGGAGCAAAGGGGTCATTCTTGGGGGCCATTTTCGAGCGTGCTAGCGCTCTTGCGAAGCGTGATACGCCTACTTAAGGCGTCTGCACCTGAGGGATTTGCCCTGACAAGGTAACCTCACCAGCATTCGACCAGCGCTGTTGTGCTTGCGTCTTTTATTTTTAAAACCTCCCGTTTTTTATTTGCTTTAATTTATTTTCTATTTTCCCTGTTTTTAACTGTGTGCTCGTGCTCCCTCCCGCCCACTTACCTGCACTGTAATCTGGTGAATCACCGTTGTTGGAGCGGGTCCGGTTCCGGGGACCTTCATTTTCGCTCGCCATCTTGGGAGCGAAGGGGTCATTCTTGGGGGCCATTTTCGAGCGTTCTAGCGCTCTTGCGAAGCGTGATACGCCTACTTAAGGCGTCTGCACCTGAGGGATTTGCCCTGACAAGGTAAGCTCACCAGCATTCGACCAGTGCTGTTGTGCTTGCGTCTTTTATTTTTAAAATCTCCCGTTTTTTATTGGCTTTAATTTATTTTCTATTTTCCCTGTTTTTAACTGTGTGCTCGTGCTCCCTCCCGCCCACTTACCTGCACTGTAATCTGGTGAATCACCGTTGTTGGAGCGGGTCCGGTTCCGGGGATCTTCATTTTCGCTCGCCATCTTGGGAGCGAAGGGGTCATTCTTGGGGGCCATTTTCGAGCGTTCTAGCGCTCTTGCGAAGCGTGATACGCCTACTTAAGGCGTCTGCACCTGAGGGATTTGCCCTGACAAGGTAACCTCACCAGCATTCGACCAGCGCTGTTGTGCTTGCGTCTTTTATTTTTAAAACCTCCCGTTTTTTATTTGCTTTAATTTATTTTCGATTTTCCCTGTTTTTAACTATGTGCTCGTGCTCCCTCCCGCCCACTTACCTGCACTGTAATCTGGTGAATCACCGTTGTTGGAGCGGGTCCGGTTCCGGGGATCTTCATTTTCGCTCGCCATCTTGGGAGCGAAGGGGTCATTCTTGGAGGCCATTTTCGAACGTCCTAGCGCTCTTGCGAAGCGTGATACGCCTACTTAAGGCGTCTGCACCAGAGGGATTTGCCCTGACAAGGTAACCTCACCAGCATTCGACCAGCGCTGTTGTGCTTGCGTCTTTTATTTTTAAAACCTCCCGTTTTTTATTTGCTTTAATTTATTTTGTATTTTCCCTGTTTTTAACTGTGTGCTCGTGCTCCCTCCCGCCCACTTACCTGCACTGTAATCTGGTGAATCACCACTGTTGGAGCGGGTCCGGTTCCGGGGATCTTCATTTTCGCTCGCCATCTTGGGAGCGAAGAGGTCATTCTTGGGGGCCATTTTCGAGCGTTCTAGCGCTCTTGCGAAGCGTGATACGCCTACTCAAGGCGTCTGCACCTGAGGGATTTGCCCTGACAAGGTAACCTCAGCATCGTTCGACCAGCGCTGTTGTGCTTGCGTCTTTTATTTTTAAAACCTCCTGTTTTTTATTTGCTTTAATTTATTTTCTATTTTCCCTGTTTTTAACTGTGTGCTTGTGCTCCCTCCCGGCCACTTACCTGCACTGTAATCTGGTGAATCACCGTTGTTGGAGCGGGTCCGGTTCCAGGGATCTTCATTTTCGCTCGCCATCTTGGGAGCGAAGGGGTCCTTCTTGGGGGCCAATTTTCGAGCGTTCTAGCGCTCTTTCGAAGCGTTATACGCCTACTTAAGGCGCACTACCCAGGGCGCAGCGGTGACGCGCAGCGGGTGCGCCTTCCCTGCGCCTGAATCGTGCCTGAGTCCTGCCCGTCTGCGCCCGTCAGCGTTAAGGAGGCGTCTGGTTACTTCCAATCTTCTGATGGCTCTCATATATTCTAGGGAGCAAATCCTTAGACTGCAAGATTCTACTACTCCTTGCCATATTACTTCCGTTCTCCCGTTTGTGGCCCTTACGTTTGTCCTTGTGGTAAGTTTTGCTTTCCTATTCCTTCTCCTATATCTGTTTTTATGACATCCCACCGAGTAGTGGACTCTTTACCGGTTATTCCTGCTCCCCACACTCCGTCATCTCCACACTTAAAAATTTGGCACCTTAATGTTAGGTCCCTGTCTAAACATCATCAGAACATTCATGACCTGCTATCTCAGGAATCCCCTGATATATTTTGCATGACCGAAACTTGGCTTCAGGACGATGCCTTGGCCATAATTAATCTTGCTCTTCCTTCGAATTACGTTATTTTTACGCCTAATCGTCATTCCAGAGGAGGAGGTATTGCCATGGCCGTAAAATCCTGCTACCCTTGTATTTGGAAATCGATAGATATAGCTGGCTGTGAATGTGCTTCCTTTGCTATTTCTATAAACCAGCATTTTACTCTGTCTGGTTTGGTGATCTATCGACCACCAGGTAGTGATATAGCATTTAGGAAAGCACCTCCCGAACTTGTTAGCTCTCTGGCATCTGTTCCAGCTAACTTTACCATCATTGTGGATCTTAATCTTCATTTTGATGCTTGTAACACTCCAGTGATAAGTGGTATTCTTGCTGACCTGGAGGCTCTTCAACTATTACAATTGATCTCCCATCCCACACATAAATGTGGCCATATTTTGGACCCATTGTTCACTAATCTGAGTGTGGTGAAGGTTAGTATGCCTAGACCTATAGCCTGGAGTGATCAATATCTGATCGAGTTTCAGGTCACTACTCAGGACCCTCTGTATAAAACATCTGACAGAGCTATTTTTAGACGTCCTTGGAAAAAACTCAAACTTGTAGAGTTTCACCACTTCTGGAGTCCTTTCCATTGGCTTCTTTTGACGATGTTGAGTCTGGTTATACCCTTTTTTGTGACTGGATCACCAAAGCTCTTGACGCCCTAATTCCTGCGGCATGGAGTAAGAGCCGCCGGTCTGTATCCAGTCCATGGTATAATGACTCCTTACGTCTTTTGAAAGCCACTTGCAGACAAGCAGAGAGAGCTTGGCTTAAGACCTACGAAGCAGGACTGAAAATTGCTTATCTTGCTAAAGTCAAATTCCATCACCGAGCTGTCTGCAGGGCTCGTGCAGCTTACTATTCTCTTGAATTCAACACTAGCCTTAATCCAACTAAACTGATTTTTAAAGTTTTAAAAGATCTTACTGCTAACAGAGCCTCAGTTTCCGAGGTCTGTTCATCATCTCACTGTGAGGCTCTCGCAGCTTTCCTTGTGGAAAAAGTGTCCAACATCTATCGCTCCTTCCCTAATATTACGCTTATAAGTGAGGAGTCGTTATCCACTTCTAGTACCAACTTGAGTCTTACAACTCTTCCTGCTATTTTGGTGGAGGAGTTTGAGAAATTGGCAGTTAAAGTGAAATCTGGCTCTCCTGTGGATCCACTTAGACCTGGCCAATTTAAAGACTCAGCTGCCCTCTGCCTGACTCCCATTCGTCATCTCATAAATCTATCCCTTTCCTCGGGTAAAGTTCCCTTGCGATGGAAACAAGCTCACGTTACTCCCATCCTGAAAAAAACATCGCTGGACCCCTTAAAGCTGGAGAACTATCGTCCTATCTCCCTCCTCCCGTGGACTGCGAAGGTGACAGAAGCCCATGTGAACGGCATTCTGTCCAGTCATCTGCAATCTGCTAACATCCTTGACCCTTCGCAGAATGGCTTCCATGCTGGGCACAGCACTGAGACAGCTCTTCTTTCCATGGTAGAACATCTGCGCGCTGTTTTGGATGCGGGTCAAACGGCGGCCCTGGTCCTTTTAAATCTCAGTGCCGCCTTTGACACTGTCTCCCATGCAATACTTCTGAAGAGGCTGGATGAGGCGGGTGTCAAGGGTCTAGCTCTGGAATGGTTTCGATCATTTCTTTCTGATCGTACCTTTTGGGTTTTTACACCTCCCTTTGAATCTAAATCCCACGTCATCGAACAGGGAGTTCCGCAGGGTTCAGCACTGAGCCCCACGCTTTTCAACCTTTATGTGCAGCCGCTGGCTGCTGTCGCCAAGCGTTGGGACCTTACTATGGTGTCCTATGCTGACGACACACAGCTTGCGGTGACACTTAGCGGCAACTCTGATCTTGAGGCCTCTAACTTCCGTGAGGGTCTCAGTGCGGTGGCTGGATGGATGACGGCGAATTGCCTGCAGCTCAATGCGAATAAAACCGAGGTATTGATCGTGGGTAAACAGAGCAGCCTCTGGGGTGACAGGTGGTGGCCAGGTGACCTTGGCCCTACCCTGAGTTCGGCCGTTGAGGTGAAAAATCTGGGTGTTTGGCTGGACTCGATGCTCAGTTTCTCCTGCCACACAAAAAAAGTCGCTGCGACTTGCTTTGGCACTTTACGTGGGCTTAGGCCAGTGCTGAAATTCTTTGATGCTCCGACTCGTCAAATGATTATTCAGGCAGTCATACTGTCCAGGCTCGATTATGCGAGCTCTTTGCTGCTTGGAGCTAATCAGGCAGAAATTCTGAGATTGCAGCGTGTTCAGAACGCTGCAGCCAGGGCCTTAGTTGGCCTTCCCAGATTCTGTTCTGCTAGAAGCACTATTGCCAAGCTCCACTGGCTGCCTGTGCCTCAGAGGATAGAATTTAAGACTTTATGCCTTTTTAAAAGATTTTAAAACTTGCTTCTCCTCCGATTCTGGAGCACCTTACCCTCCCTTACACTCCCTCCCGCCAGCTGAGATCCTGTGGACAAAATTTAGCTATAGTCCCTCGATTTCTGAGAAGCAGGTCTGGTGGCCGCTTTTTTAGAGTGCTGGCCCCCAAATTGTGGAACTCCCTTCCTGCTTATATTCGTTCCATTGATGACCTCTAGTTATTCAGGAAGGCTGTAAAAACTTTTATTTTCCCAAATAGCTGTTAATTTTTCCCATTTTGTCATTCCTTTTTTTCTGTTCGTATTGTGTTCCCTTCCAGGTGCAGCGCCGGGACGCCCCTTAGCTGGGGCAGCTGTGCGCTTAAAAAATGGAGTTAACATAACATAACATAACTCATGACATGGTCACTGACATCTCTCATGACATCCCTGATGACATCTCAAATAACATCACTGATGACATCATCCTTGTGATAGAGTGGCAGACCTCCTCTCACCCTAATATAACCTTTGTTACACACACTCAAAAATAGAAACTAAAATTTTCAAAACAATGGACATACCAATTCCACTTACAATACACCTATTCAGTAATTCCAAGATCTACACACACATCCACTCATTCACCAACAGTCCTATACAGTCACTCATACATGTGCTCACTCATCATGTGCACTCATACACCTATACATCCTATTACACACCAACACTCATCCATAGTTACTCACACACTTAGTCACACTAACAACCAAAGTATCAAACATCCATTTACTTGCTATACAGTTATACACACACCACCACACTTACTTCTACAGAAACATACACATACTTACACTCTTAAGCAATCACTTATAGAAACACATACACATTTTTACAGGAACTCTTCCAATCTCTCACTCTCACTCTCACATATACTCACTTATATACACCAATACTCACATACACTAGTTTAAAACATATGCAGTTAATCATAAAGACACTATTTATACAGTCATTCACTCACTAACACACCCATACACACACCCATCCACCTATACAGTCCTGCACACATGCTGTCTTCAACACATACAAACAGTGAGTCACTCATTCATGCATCTATGCACTACGTAATACCCCCACTGAGCCATACAGACACTCAGACACTCATACTGATACTTAAAAAACCAACTAATAACCTATATAGACACTCATGTAGCTACTCACCAACCCATGCTGCCACTTATACACAAAGTGAGAGACTGAAACAGATATTTACATATTTACATTATTCACTAACTCATGTATTCACTGAGATACACTTAATCAGTCAGTTGTACAATCCATTTTACAAAAAAAAATCATCCATTTAGACACTTACAGGTAGATTCATCAAGCATTTTTGCGAGCGCAAACGGTGCGAATCGCAAAATTGCGCCCGCAAAAATGGCATTTGGAATTCATCAATGGTTCATGAATTCGCAATTTGAAAAATCGCAAATAATTGCGATTTCTCAAATTGCGATCGCATTTAAGGATTCTCAATGCGAATTCGCATTTTTGGGCCGCTATTTACCGCGAAGTCAAACCTCGTGGTAAATAGCGGAAACTTAGAAAAATGCACTTAAGTGCATTTTTCTAAGTTGTATGTTACACACACATGTCCTTGGGACATGTGTGTGCGTAACACCAGCATCCAATATCATTTCAGGGGTGCAACAGGGTGTCCTTTGGACACCCCTGCACCCTTGAAATCGCAAACTCAATATGCGAATCGCTAATAGCGATTCGCACATTGATATGTCTTGCCATTCATTCCTATGGGCCTTTAGGCCCATAGGAATGAATGGGGAGTTATTCCTTATTTGCGATTAGCAATTAGCTAATCGCAAATAAGGAAGCTGTAGGAATCGCAATAAATATTGCGATTTTTACATGAATCCCGTTTTGCGAGTCTGTAATAGCTCTTCCGTAATAATCGCTATTACAGACTCCCAAAACATGCCGATGATGAATCTACCTGTTATATACCTATTTATTCTTCCATCGACCTTGAGATATACATATATAAAACATATTTAATTTTCGGAAAAACACACATTCACTGGATGATGTCATCTGTGATGTCATCAGTGATGTCATTTGAGATGTCATCATTGATGTCATGAGTGATGTCACTGACCTTGTCATGAGTGATGTAATATGTGATGTCATCAGCAGTGCATTGCGGGGGCACGAGTTATAGTTAGCTGAACTAACTATAACGTGGGAATATATATATGAATTCACAGAAAAAAACATAGGTTTCAGGGGGTTATAGTTAGTTGGACATTTCACTCGTACAAAACCATAGAAATTCCCACGTATATATATATCGGATATAGGATCATCCAAGAAAGCAGCAGACAATCATCTGACACTCCAGGGTAGGGTTTTAAAACGTACTCAGTTTATTAATTGACGAAAATACATCAACGCGTTTCGGGAGTCTAGCTCCCTTGTTCACGATGTTTCAGCCACCATTTTTTCAGATTAAAATACACATCACTTTGTTAGTAGAAATCGACCATGAACCCAGTGTTTTACATATAAGGCTCTGCCTGATAGAATGTAGCGGCCATATTTAAATGTGTTACTACCAGTATTCACATATATGTATTTATCACAGTCAAGCTCATTCTCTCCTTATTCGCTGTTTACAAATCTTGGTTAAAATAAATTAAGCATTATAACCATAATTTACAAATTCAGGAATATCACTTCCTCTATTTTGTACATTTAAATTGCAACTTAAGTTATTTTCAACATTTCAAATTGTAAATTTTTTTTATAAGAAAAAATATTTTTTTCTCAAAAAGTGCAAGTGCTTAGAGAATTTGGAATTTACAGCTTGATTAAAGTATAGCGGCAAGTGCCTGTTTCTGTTGGGTGCCAGTACAACTGTACAAATATGCATTATATAATCCTTATTGATTGGACTTCCAAATGATTCATTAAAAAGCAGAACCACAAATATATATCATTTCTCATGACCTATATCCAATTCTGGAACAGATCATTATTCATATCCATTTAAAAGTGAGTTTACAAAAATCTAGAGTTAATTAAAATATGACTCTTGAAGTCAAAGTCAAAGTCAAAAAGTTTATTTGTAATGGTACTCAACAGAGGACCACAAAAAAGTTATTTACATTTTACATGTATAAAAATGCAATTGTGTTAATACAAGGATAAAAATGGTTTTAAAAATGTGTACAAATTGTAGCAAACAAATTCATTCAAAGGTTGACTACACAAAACTAAGAGTTCTCTCCCCTTTGTGATTCTACAGGAGCGGAATATAGGATCAAGGTATCTTGTACGAGCTAAGATTACTTTATGATTAGGACACACGAGTAGTAAATGCTCTATAGTCTGGTCACCCCCTGCACACAATGAGCATGATGGAGTTCCTCCTGGAAGCCATCTTGAGGTATATGCCAGTACTGGTAGAATGCCCAATCGGAACATACTAATCGCTCTCCTTACGCCGTGTGTCAAGGTAAACCCAATATAAGGCCGACTTTGCTTGTATTCAAGTGCGTCCACAAACGGCTTGTAGGTGGCTAATTTTTTGCAGTGTAAGCAGTCCAATTCATAGCTCAGTTTAGGGGTAAAATATTTTAAGAACAATTTTAGTTGTGTCGGCGACCAAGTAAGCAGCATTTCTGTGTTAATTTGTGCCAATTGAAATGCTACGGACAAATTTTCCAAAAAGATTTGTTTTTTAGACTCTACCCCAAAAGACTCTTTTTGCAACACTGACCTTAGAGTGTTCTCCTTCGCATGTAACAGGTTGTAGGCCCACCTGATTACATTAGCGATAGCTATGGCATAAGAGCTTGTAATTGATAGTTCTAATCTCAGTGCCTGAACAGGTACAGCATCAGAAACTTTCATGATCCTTCTTAAAACTTTCCCTTCTTTTCGATCCATGAAAACCCATTGCTTTATGGGGATATACTCCGTCGCATAAGATAGTACAGGTGGTATTTTTACTCTGTATGTGCTTAACAGTGCAGAGAAATGTCTATTCCCTGTTGCACTGTAAAGTCTCAAGAGAGCCGAGACGTGTATATCAGTTTTCCTTTGTAAGTTTGATACCTGTATTGAATTTGTCAAGTTTTTGGAGAGGATCCTTCCGAGATAGGGATAATTATCTACCTCTTCTATTTTATCTCCACCAATCTTCCAGATATACTTGGCACTTTGTTTTCTTCCCGAAAAGGCTATCACTTTAGTTTTCTGTATATTCGGTACTAGATAATTTTCCTTTGAGTATTTGTACAGAATGTCCAATGATGCTTGCAGTCCAAAAGGGGTAAGATCTAGTAATACTATGTCGTCAGCATAGAGTAGTGAGATTATGCTTTGCTGGGCTATCTTCGGAGGTAGACTAGAGCCAAATTGCAGTTGGTGAGACAAGTCACTTAAGTAGAGGGAGAATAGGAGCGGGGCTAAAAGGCACCCTTGTTTTAATCCGTTCTCTGTTTTGATTCTTTTTGTGAGTCCTTTTTCTCCCCCCATCTGGACTTGACACCAGGTATTGGTATGTAGGCTTATTATTACTTGTAGCAGTTGTTCATGGATTCCAAGCCTCCTTAATTTTTCCCATAAAGTTGGTCGATCTACCCGATCGAATGCCGTTGAATAGTCGATGAATGCAGCATAAACCACCTGGGCTTTTTGAGTAATGTATTTGTCAAAGATCACCTGGATAACTGCGATATTATCAGTTACCGAATGCTTAGGCCTAAAGCCTGCTTGACACATGGGTATCAGACCCAACGAAAAGGCCCATTCTTTCAGGCGGTCCAGTACCTCTGCTGCAAACACTTTTCCCACAGCATCCATGAGTGCGATTTGTCGGTAGTTTCCGGCTTGGATTCTACTTCCCTTCTTATGGATTGGGATAATAATGCTCCCCTGCCAAGATTTTGGTACATGACCGCTCTCGAAGATGTAATTAAAAAGAGGGCATAACAACTTGCTCCATTCCTTCGGTGCGACTTGTAACGCCTTAATTGGAATCTGATCCGGGCCAGAGGCTCCAGTAGTTCTTGCTTTGCGTATGTTGAGTTCAACCGAGATGGCTGTAGTTTGTAATAAAGAACTCTTATCTTTTTCTTCATTCATGACCTTGCTACTTACATTTGGTTTTATTGAATTTGCTTTGTAGAGATCTGAGAGATATAGTTCCCAGTCGTTCGGAGGGACCGGGATGGATTGTAATTTCTTCTTTGTTCCAGTTATTTTTGCGATTAAGGACCAATATTTACGTTGATTGTATTTACTTGCAGCAATCTGAATATCGACCCAATTTCGATCTTCTAAAGCTCTTTTTTCCTTTTGGTTCTCGCGCCTCAGTTGGTTTTTCAATCTGTTTATTTCCTTCTTTATAGTAGGCGAAAAATTCATATATTGGGCGCGTATAAGTTTATTTAATTTTTTCTTTACTTCAGAATTCTTAGAGGTACATTCATTTTTTCCTCCCTTCTTTTTATCCTTACCCTTTGCACCCAATGATACCATACTTAGTATGAGGTTTTTGAAATCCTTAATTATAGATTCAAAATTTTCTATTGGATTTTTAGAGAATCTTTTCGCTAGAAGCTTAGAATGATCGATCTTTGTCATGATTTTATCCAGGGTCGAGGAATTCCAGAAGATGCGTCTCTGTTCGCTTTTTATCATGACAGTACTTTCATGATATATAATGTGGCTGGGTTGGGGAGATTTAGGTATCCAATCTGTTGTTAGTTGCATAAGTGCATGATCACTCTCTTGGCAGAAGTGGTTAAACAGATACGAAGCAGTATCCAGCAGATCCATGCTGCTTATGATGTAATCTATGATGGATAGAGTCCCGTAACCTCGTCTAGTGTACTTTGCTGGGATATCCCCCTCAACAGTGCCATTCAATATTAGTCCATTTAGATTGGTTATCGCTGATATTAGCAGTTTGCCTCTTTTATCGGTTAGTATACCCTCAGGGAATTGTGGGGTTATAGTTTCCTGACCTTCTTCTGTAAATAGTTTTGCCCATCTGTTGATTTCGGAGTTGGAGATTTTACTATTAAAATCGCCTGCAATTATAAAAGATGAATAGGAATAATTTTCCATTATATGCATAATCTTTTCCATTATATCTAGGAATATAATATCATATTTTTTCCCAGGGGGAGCATAGACATTAAAAAGTAAAATTGCCTGAGTTGAAGCAGTGCTATGTTTTTTTACGAAGATTTGAATGCACTGCAAATTTTCAGATTTCGTATCTATTATTTCCTGTGCCCACAGATAATCCTCCTTCAACAAAATGGCCAGGCCACCTTTGGCATGTCCTCGTTTAGTGGATATTGCTAGATTTTCATATACATAATACCCTTTAAAAGTGAAAGATACAGTTTCCCATGTTTCTTGTAGAAGCAGTATATCTGGCGGATTTCTCATGACCATGGACAGTTTGTTTTTAGTTCTGCCTGCGATGTTCCAGGATATAATTCTTAATCCCGTGCTAAACAGAATGTTGTTTAATGTTAAGGTTTTTGTTACTATTCAGAGTCTCAGAGACCCAAGCCCAAGACTCAATAGTAGTGTTCTCTTCAGATTCTTTAACAGGTTTGTACCAAACTGCCCTATGACCTTTATTCACCAGAATTTTTAGATTTTCATGCCCTGTGGAGTGGGTGCCTGGATTTATGGTGTCTCGATCTTCAATCATGCCATTATTTCGCTGGTATTTATTAACTTGTGAATTGGAGATAGCCCGTAATTGGGCATTATACCCATTGGAGGTATTATAAGCCTTTGATTCTGCAATTTCCATTACATCATATCCATGTTTGTGGAGTATCTCTTTCTCATTGAGTATTATGCCTGGAAGAACTGTTGACCAAAAACTTACCATTGACAGTTTATTATTCTCTTTTTTGGGGAAGGTCACAAGATCAATTTCATTACTAGTCATTGTATGTAAGGACCTTATGTGACGTAATAAATTTATAATCCTTCCTCTATTGAGTGGGGCCGAATCGGTAGGAAAGAGTTCCTCAATTTGAAGAGTTTTAGAGGGAGGCCCTTCCCCCTTTTTATGGTAACTATTATTTTCTTCTAAGAAATTGTTATTGCTTTGATTTGATTGCATAAAATGTCTGGTAGGAACATACTCTTTTACTGTCGGATCCAAGTGAGACGCCATATTTTCAGGATTTTTACTGGTTGCACTTTTTTCAAAGTTTTGGGACTCTGTTGTGGCGTCACGTTGTACTTCTTCAGAATTACGTAAAATAACAGATTTTTGAAATTTTAATTTACGGTTTTTCCGTTTTTGGATCCTTCTTTCCGGTTTTCTCCTCCTTCTTTTCCCAACTACTATGTTATTTTCCTGCTTCTTAGTGGTTAGCGTTTCTCCATTTCCTTCGCTCAATATGTTACTGGTATTTATTCTTGTTTCCTGAGTTTCAGATGAGTTTGTATTAGTAAGCTTGTTCGTTCCATTAGTTTTTGTGAATATTGAAAAATGTTTTGTTTTTTGTAGATGTTTTTCTTTAAATAATTTTTTCAAAGAATATATCACTGACTCATTAGGATTATCGATTTTATGGTTTTCTTGTGTTTGGATATCTACAGTTTGAGTACCAAAGTCACGCATTCTTTTCTCTTGAGTTTTTTTATGGACTTTTAATATGTCATGTTGCTCAAGATTGGTTTTAAGTAACATATTGATTTTGTCTGCTTCGTAAGAATCTTTTTTCTTTTTTTCTTCTACCAAATGCTTTAAGATGCCTATTTGGACGTCCAATGTTTGGTCGGAGTTTTCAAGAATGTTTCCGAGAAATGAGAGAACTGATTCCAATATCTCTTGTAAAGAGAATAGAGCTTTAGACACTGGAGGAGCCATATCAGCAGTATTATTGTTATTTTTGAGATTGAAGGGGTCCATGGAAAGTTCGAGCAAAGTGATAGGTGAAGAGGTTTTTAACTGAATACTGTTATTTGTTCTAGGATCTGTTTTCTCTATCGCTATATTTTGTTTGCTGATATTTGTATCGTCGAGTAACATTACACTCCCTCTGCTTTTTATAGGTGTTACGATTTCCAGATTGGTCGTTTCATGATCTGAGAAAAGAAGATCTTTCGGGGTACTTGATAATTTGTTACTTAGGTCTAATTCCAGACATTCCTCTTTGAGTTGTAGACTAAGTTTCATTGGAGTAGTTTCAATGTCCCCAACGGAATCTGTTACACTAAATTTTATTTCTTTACTTTGCGATTGTACATCTTGATTCTCTTTGGGCAAGAGTGCAGAGAAATAAGCACTAATTGCTGGTGTATGAGTTAAACGACCTTGTTTTATAGCTTTATCAGTGGAATTTCGTACTGCATTTTCAGTACCCATTCTTTTCATGTATACTGTCCGAGATCTCAATTTCCTAAAACCCATTTATTTACAAATCGTCGTTAAGAATTGTAAATCTCTTGTAGCGACGCAGATATCGTTGAGGATATTACTGTTGTAGATGGTTCTTGGTCGTCCTCAGTAAACTCACGGGAGATGAATGAGAACACATGCAACTACAAATATTTCACTAAATAAAAGCTAAGTGAAGACCAGGATCCGAGAAAAAGGAAACCAAAGAGGGGGGGCCCGTCCTCGGACGGCCACAGACGGCCCGCCCTTTGCCCGGGCTTAGCCCGGCGTCCCGCTAAGCGTCAGCTGAATGTATTTATAGGAGGAGCAAGGGGCGGGAAGAGACTCCAGGTGCGCTCTGATGGTCCTGCGCTGCAGCCTGGGTCTCGCAGTCCCAGCCCCTGTTGTAGAGCGGCCTCTCACGCAGTTCCAAATAGGTCTTGGACCCTGGGGTGGCAGGTAGGCAAACGAGCTGCTCAAACACAAGTCTCTCAATGAAAATAGGCAAAGCAAGGCAATGCTACGAGCGGCACCCGCGGAGCGGGGGCCGCGAGCAGTTAAAAGGCAGGCAGCCAATCACAGGCCACTTACTCGTGAGCAGCCAATCGATGCGGAGCAGGGGCGGGAAGAGACTCCAGGTGCGCTCTGATGGTCCTGCGCTGCAGCCTGGGTCTCGCAGTCCCAGCCCCTGTTGTAGAGCGGCCTCTCACGCAGTTCCAAATAGGTCTTGGACCCTGGGGTGGCAGGTAGGCAAACGAGCTGCTCAAACACAAGTCTCTCAATGAAAATAGGCAAAGCAAGGCAATGCTACGAGCGGCTCCCGCGGAGCGGGGGCCGCGAGCAGTTAAAAGGCAGGCAGCCAATCACAGGCCACTTACTCGTGAGCAGCCAATCGATGCGGAGCAGGGGCGGGAAGAGACTCCAGGTGTGCTCTGATGGTCCTGCGCTGCAGCCTGGGTCTCGCAGTCCCAGCCCCTGTTGTAGAGCGGCCTCTCACGCAGTTCCAAATAGGTCTTGGACCCTGGGGTGGCAGGTAGGCAAACGAGCTGCTCAAACACAAGTCTCTCAATGAAAATAGGCAAAGCAAGGCAATGCTACGAGCGGCACCTGCGGAGCGGGGGCCGCGAGCAGTTAAAAGGCAGGCAGCCAATCACAGGCCACTTACTCGTGAGCAGCCAATCGATGCGGAGCAGGGGCGGGAAGAGACTCCAGGTGCGCTCTGATGGTCCTGCGCTGCAGCCTGGGTCTCGCAGTCCCAGCCCCTGTTGTAGAGCGGCCTCTCACGCAGTTCCAAATAGGTCTTGGACCCTGGGGTGGCAGGTAGGCAAACGAGCTGCTCAAACACAAGTCTCTCAATGAAAATAGGCAAAGCAAGGCAATGCTACGAGCGGCTCCCGCGGAGCGGGGGCCGCGAGCAGTTAAAAGGCAGGCAGCCAATCACAGGCCACTTACTCGTGAGCAGCCAATCGATGCGGAGCAGGGGCGGGGAGAGACTCCAGGTGCGCTCTGATGGTCCTGCGCTGCAGCCTGGGTCTCGCAGTCCCAGCCCCTGTTGTAGAGCGGCCTCTCGCGCAGTTCCAAATAGGTCTTGGACCCTGGGGTGGCAGGTAGGCAAACGAGCTGCTCAAACACAAGTCTCTCAATGAAAATAGGCAAAGCAAGGCAATGCTACGAGCGGCTCTCTTGAATTAACTCTAGCACCTTAAAAGTGCTTGTGCTCATGTAAACAATGATAACTTCTCAATGTAAACATATCACTTCTCCCAATGTAAACAAACTTCAATACAGAACCATGATAGAAAATAAAGTGCAAGTGCATATGTAAACTAGATAGAAGTTCTCTATGTAAACATTTCCCTCTTCTCAATTTCTAAAATCCATTTATGTAAAGTGCAATACTATCATAAAGTGCAAATGCATAACAATTCTTAAATTGAAAGAACTATTCCCCCAACTTAATACCACAGGTCATATTTCAAAGCACTACCACTGTAAAAATGTAAAAACAATAAAAAAAAACAATCAGTTGATGGTCTTAAGTGCAGATTCTCCTATTTTAACTCTTCATCATGACAGACAAGTATAGAGGTCCTCATCTACATTGAGCCCATATGGTTCAATGCAGTTAAATTCCAGAATAAAATAAGTTTCTAACTTCCGGAGTTCTCTTTCCCTGTCCCCCCCTCTCTTCTTCCTGGGGACCTCTGCTATACAAGTATACTGCAGGCTCACAGGGTTACTTTGGTGATGGGACTCAAAATGTCGGGCAGTGGGATACGTTCTGTCTTGATTGACAATCGCTCGCCTGTGTTGAAGGACAGGCAGAGTAGTGCTTCCTATATATATTTTTGGACAGGAGGACTGTAACAGATATACAACAAAACTACTTTTACGTGTCAGAAAACTTCTGATTATTAGAGTTTTATTAAAAAATGTTCTAAAATCAGTACGGTTCATGCCATGTTGGCACGCCTTACATTTAGCAAATTTTTTAAAACCGGGTTTTTGTTGTAGCCATGTCGAGGTACCTTTCTTTTTTTCAATGAATTCACTTTTGACAATCAGGTCTTTGAGAGATATATATTTTTTATATGTAACCTCTGGATTTCTTTTTACTCTGGTACCCAACACCGGATCGCTTCTTACAAGATGCCAGTGTTTATTTAGGATAGATCTGATTACCCTATGTTTTACATTAAAGGTAGTCATAAATCTAGAGTTATCCTGGTTTCTCAAATGTTTACTCTGTTCCTGCTGTCTTTTCTTTCTAGAAGGTTCAAATAAAATCTTTTGTCGCTTCAGATTTTTAGCTTTGGTGTATACCCCTTTCAATACATCTTGACGGTATCCCCTTTGAATAAATCTTTGGGTCATTTCTTTTTCTACTCTATCATATTCTTATTCACTACTGCAAGTTCTCCTTGCTCTATAGTATTCCCCAAAGGGGATGCTTCTGATTAACGCAGCTGGATGAGCACTTTCTGCATGGAAAACAGAATTTCCAGCAGTGGCCTTACGAAATACAGTTGTCTCCAATTTACCATCAAGGGTTTTAATCCAAATGTCAAGAAAGTATATTGTGGTTTTACTGTAATGCCCCACAAATTCTAAATTTAAAGAATTTTGATTAAGGTCATTAATAAACAGCTCGATGTCTGTCTCCGTGCCCTGCCACAGCACGAAGACATCATCAATAAACCAAACCCACAACAGGACATGTTCAGTCCACTGGTCCAGGGGACCACCCCCGAGCACCCGTTCCTCCCACCAGCCAAGATGTAAGTTGGCGTAACTGGGGGCGAAACAGGTGCCCATCGCATTCCCCCGTTCCTGCAGAAAGAAGTCATCGCTAAAGAGAAAAATGTTTTAGTGAGGCACCATTCCATAAGCTCTAAAATCATTCTAATCTGAGCGGCAAATCGAGCTGGTCTTCTATTAAGAAAGTGTTCACTTGCTCTTAGTCCATCGGTCTGTCTGATACTAGTATATAATGTAGATATATCTAACGTCAGCAATACTGTGGTCTCTTTATCCCAACGAATGTCATAAATGCATTTTAAAGAGTCAGTTGAATCTTTAATGAGGAGGGAAGTGATCTAACTATTGGATTCAGAAAATAATCAATATAACGTGATGCATTTTCAAATAAACTACCACAAGAAGAATTAATAGGTCTCCCTGGTGGACTAGTGGGGTTTTTATGTCCTTTAGGAAGCATATAAAAAACTGGGATTATTGGTTTCTCTCTTTTGATAAACATATTCATCCCAGCTTAAAAGCTCTTCATCTCTCCAGGTATCTAGTATCACAAAGAATTCCACCATTACTTTCTCATATTCCTTAGGACTGATCCTGCTATAGCAACTACAATCCTGCTGTTGACTAAGTGCTTCCTTCTTATACTGCTCCCTCCCCCACAATACGATATTCCCTCCTTTGTCTGAGGGCTTAATCAAAAGTCCATCTTCATCTTGTAGTTTTTTCACTGTTATATGGAATAGAGCTTTCTTAGGATCTACTTTCCATTTACTTTGGTTCTCCACAAAGTATAGATTTTTAAGATCTCTGGTAACATTTTCACCAAAAATATCCAAATTGTCTCTCACAGTTTGAGGTAAAAATCTGGATGGTGCTCTAAATGGTGTATGATCACTTTTATTCAAACCAGTTCCTATTCCAGTTGAATCTTCACTTTCAGTCTGACTAGTATCATTTAACATAGAAATCATGTCCTCTAAGGCCGGTATATCATTAACATTGAGGAAGGTTGTAGTGTCACTGAATGTAGGAGTCAGTTCTTGAACTTGAATATTAATTTCATGCTGGCTTGCATGCAGCTTGGATAGCTTGAGTTTACGGATGTAGCGATATAGATCCATTCTGCTGTTAGGATAATTAGACTCATTGTTGTCCCAGAAAGATAATCCTAATTTAATATTGTTTCCTCATCCTCTGTTATCTCCACAGAACTCAAGTTAATTATAGTTGCATTGTACGTCAATCTCTCAATTATTTCTTCGTGTTCGAGCGCAACGATCTCTTTGTTTGCCAGCCTTGCGCTCCTCCTATATCCCTCACCTCCTCTTCTTTGTCTCCTCTTCCTCGGCCTCTTCCCCAACCCCTTCCTCTTCCCATGTGATGGTCGCATATATATAGGCAACTTGTCACTTTCCAATGGACCCTTAGGAGGTGTCAGCGGGAAGGCTGGGTCAGGTGGGCTCTTCACTTGCAGGTGAATCGAAGTTTTGTCTAATGGCATCTTTTTAACTTCTGCACATTTACTTGATTTTATACATTGTGGCCATTTCTGCGAACTCTGGCCCTTCATCCATCTCACTATACTTTTTCTCTCCCACACAGAGCTGTTCCTGCCCTCCAGTTTGAGCAGCAATACTCCCACTCTCCAGTATCCCTCTGTGATTTGTTGTCGATACCATAACATCAGGAGCACCTGGGGTGTAAGTCTCGCAAGTCAGATGCACACATGATTTCAGCTAGAAAGCTGCGGAACCCCAAAAGTCAAGGATCCTCTTCTGAAGGCTTCCTGGATCACAGCAGATCTTCAGGCACCTGCCAAGGTAGTTTTTTGATTACCTGCACAATATTCATGCCATCACTAATCTAGCTATATGTGATGGTTCTTTCTGTACGGTGCAGCTTTTGCTTTTGAGCAACATCAGAAAAGATCACCAGATTCAGAGGATTTAGTGAACTTACAGCAATGACTTCTTTTGGATGGTTTATGATCCAAACAGAAATCTAAACCATCAAAAAGTAGATCAAAAAGGAGACTTATACAGGGAAGGCACTAAATGTGCCATCACCTAATCATACTCCCCTCTTGCAAGACTGAGAGAGAAATTAAGCATCTACTATAGGGCGCAAAGTAAAATGTGATATGTGTAATGAAGGTTGTGCAAATTTGGAATGGGTAACTATTTAACCACATGGAGAGATCATAAAATTCTTCTTCCAATGGAAGTGGTCGAAACATAATGTGGAAGTAAAGGACAAAGACATGAGTGATGTAATTAAGGAGAGCATATTATTGGCTACTCTTTTGCAGAGGCTTATGAACTGGATGTAGCCAAATCATATTAGTGTTATGGGCTATCGAAAAAAGGGGGAAGACCCAATGGGATTTCCAGCTTTCTTTAGATAATATTGAACAACACATAAATGTGGAGAAGAAACCCATCCTCACAGGCAAATGTTATTGGATCATAACTCTAAGCAACAAATTATTCTACAAAGAGAGTAGAGAGCCCTCACTACAACAGTCAAAGGGATAGATGTGCTTGATTGGAATAGTATATTGTCTTTGGTTATAAATATGAGGGGATGAAGTTTCGAGTATTATAAAATACAGATCTATTCCTTGAGAAAACAAGAAAGAGTCAGAATATAAATGTAACCAAGAAGGATTTTCTGGAGAGCCGTTGAAATCAGGATTTCTTCATCATTGTAAGTTCATGGTTTCTTGGAAGGGGAGATCCACATCACATAGCGTGTAGGGAAATAAGAAATAAAAGCATGACAAACAATCATTTATCCAGAATATTCTCTAGGAAAACCATCTATAGGAGGCATGCATCAGTGCCAATATGATTACATTGATTAGTAATGAATTACTGTGACAAATGAAGACAAGTAATCACTCCAATGCTTGTCTACCTGGGAAGGAAACACATTAATGAAAGGCAACCAATGTGGTCATTAGAACTTTGACAACCACTTTGACAACTGACTATCCAATACAGGGCTGGTAATCCTGAAAACCAGAAAGCTACACCCTTTTCACTTATCACAATCCCAGCTCTTCTCTCTCCTGAGCCAAGAAATTAAATTAGGGAGTGTGCCTGATACTAATATTATTAAATACATTATTTCTTCTAACTGGTTGGACATCTATTGCTGTCCCAGATCTTAACCCTGCTGAGCCTAGAAGCAATTCGATCATATAGCTTTTCTATTCAAATATGGTGTAATAAATAAATTACTCCTTATGTATCCATTATGCAAATTCCTCAACTGTGAGACAACACCTTTGGTGTAGTAAATATAGTGAAAATGGATGTCAAGTTTAAAAGAAAAGAATGAGAAGAAAGCAGCTTTTGACAGGGTGGAATGAAACATCTGGGGCAGTATTACAGAAGCTGGCTTAGAAGCAAAGAAGCTCTCAGGAGGTGCACTGTCAGTGCACCCTCTGACGGCAGCCATCTGGAGGGGGGAAAGGGGGTCCTATCGACCCCCAGCGATCTCCTTGCAGGGGATATTTAAGCCCCTTTAAAAGTGCAGGCAGGTTGCCACCTGCACTCTGAAACATGGACCGGCTTCAAAACAGCTGCTCCATTTTTTATACTAATGCACAGCGCGAGTTTGCGGTTGCCATGGGGGCAGTGCATTCCATGTTATAGGGCACGCTTTCCCTGTTTGCGCCTGTCACACCTGTTTTATGGTGCACCATGTGCAAACAGGGAAAGTGCGCCCTTTACATAGTAGGACCCCTGGTGGGCTAAACTTGCACATTTGAGTATACCACCCACCCTCTTTAATTCAACCTTTCCCTTTACACTTAGGTGTGGATTAAGGTAAGCCAAAGAAATAAAGTCACAGAAGGGATCACTACTAATCGAGGCATAAAGCAGGGCTGTGTGCTAGCCCCAGTATTATTCAACCTTAACACAGAGGATCTTGGCAGTGGATTGACCAAGATAGGCATCTTTTCCCCAAGAGTTGGATCCCAGAGGGTATCAATCATATAGGATGCAGATGATCTGGTTATTCTAGATCACGCAAAAATCCAGATTCAGTGTTCCTGGGATTAGTCACAAAAACACAATTCAAGAAATAAATTGGTGGTTAACGTAAAGAAAAAAAAGGTGATTGTTTTCGGAAGATATTAGAACAAATCCAAGCATTACTGGAGGCGGGGCAACCTTAAAATTACCAGCACCACTAAATACAATTACTTGGGTCAATTTTTATTTAAAACATACCGCAGCTAAGGCACCTCGAGGATATCTGTACTGTGCAAACTAAGCAGCTAAAGCTATGTTGCTTCCGGAGATTGCACAGGGACATGAAGCCTACTAAGCGAAGTTCCCACCATCGCTGGATAAATTTCAATGCACTGTTTGTAGACGGTTGTTTCATTTACCAAAAAAGCAAAATACACTTGATTATCTTTGAGGTGAGCGCCAAAAACAAGCTACGTATGATTGCAGATAACTTGAAAACTCTTCCTATCTCTGATCAGGCCATACAATTTTTTTTTTAAGTGCAGGTAAAGGTGATATCATGAAAGGCAAAACTTGAAAACCTGCAAACTGCCACCCGCCTAGATCTAATTTCAAAAGGATGTATGACGTTACAACGCATACGTTTACATCGCAAGACATTACGTAGCGTTTTTTACAATGCAAGCCGTTACAACCACTTGCTTTGGAGGGCGCTAGACTTAGGAGTAGTATAATTTACTATTCCAACTCTAGTCTACTTACAGTAGGGAAGGTGTTGGATAGTAAAGTATACTATTTCTTGTCCTAGAGCGCCATCTAGCTCAAGTTGTTGTTACGACTTGCATTGTAAAAACCACGATGTAATAGCATTGCGATGTAATCCCCGCGTTGTAAACGATGTTTCCCATTTCAAAATCATATGAAGGAACAAAATGCAGGAATACCTAAAAGTGGTTTTAAATGAGGAATGCAGAAGAGCATTCTCCGAGCGAGACTAATGGTTCCTCCCGTTTATGAATTGATCGAGAACTGGAAGTCTGTGCCTACTACACTAAAATGTAGGTTCTGTGACTACAGGAGTGAATACATGCAATACTTCCTGTGATGTTGTTCACAATTTTTACAACATTGCACTTTATTGAAGCTGATGTTTTAAAACACACTCTGGCTGTTGTTTGATAACTAGCAATTCTTTGGAACTTTATAGGTTTGGTAAATGTATTATCATAATATTTAATAGTTTCAAATCTCGAACCTAATCAGAAGAATAAAGAGGCCTGGATTTCATTTAGTTTGTTTTGTAAAGGTTGGGAGGGTCAGCTACTTTGGTCATAAACTGTGTTGTAATTTATGAACTATCAAATAAGGAGCATAGGAGGGAATTATAACCAGAACACCCTGCACTCACTAATTAAAAAAAAAACACGACCTGCTTATAGAAAACACATGTCTTACTCCCTGGTGAGCTTATGCTTACTTATCTATTCATGCCCACCCATATGTGTTAATCATATTAAAAACTCATCAACCACCCAAATGAGGTCAAAAACCCAACATCCAATAGTCTCGAAATGGGCTAGCAAGATAAGAATATCTTATAAAAAAAATGTGAGGTGGGGCAGAAAGTGCCTCACGTAAGCACCATCCATGGAGCTACTGCTAGGTACTCACCTGTTTTTTCACTCTGTAATAGGCACTTTCTTGATAGAAAAAGGAGTAAGACAAGATACCCATCTGGTATTTTTTTGTTGTTGAAATTGTCATGTTTTTTCTATGATCAGGTCTTTTTTTTTTTTTTTTAATTTATGAAACCTATGAATTTAAGTATCTTTCAATCTGGAAATTAACTACTTGTGTAAAATATATGCGATGATTATTGGACTGTAGGACCTCTTTTTAAAATGTTCTTTTAAATTTAAATTGGGAAAATGACTGTATGAAACTTCATAAATTGACTGTTGAATTGATTTTTTTGCATTCAGTTGCTACTTTGTATTTCTTTCTCTTTTGCATTTTGTATCAATTTTAAGTAATTGAAAAAAATCAACTACACACAAAAACACATAAGACAGACTATACAAATGAGCAGTGATTGTCTCGCTCCGTTACCAAGATTTGCTGTCGGCATCCTGAAGAAAATCCAAGTTATTTGTATGCACTGCAGATGCATATGAACAGGCATTCAGGACTGCCCTGAGCCAGCACAACTATTCACGAAATGGCCCCTAGTGTTCATTTAGGCTTGACCTGGGAGAACGTGTAAAAAGAGTCTGCACCACAACGTCATCTATTTATTCCTTAGAGGCAGAGAATAACTTGTCAATCAATCAGTCATTTGTTAAGTGCACTACATACCCGTGAGAGTCTCAAGGTGCTGGGGGGGAGGTGGGGGCCGCTACTGATCGAACAGTCAGGCCGTTAGTGTCCTCCTGAAGGTCAGCAGGTCTTGGATCTGTCTTAGGCTCAATGGGAGGGTGTTCCATGTCTTGGCGGCGAGGTGGGAGAAGGATCTCCCGCCGGTGGCTGTTCTTCAGATGCGCGGGACGGTGGCGAGTGAGAGGTCGGCGGAGCCTAGCTGGCAGTTGGGGGTGTAGAAGGAGAGCCATCTGTTGAGGTAGGCTGGGCCGGTCTTGTGGAGTGCCATGTGTGCGTAGATGAGGAACTTGAAGGATATCCTCTTGTTGACGGGGAGCCAGTGCAGGTTTCTCAGGTAGGGGTGATGTGGCCGTGTCATGGTACAACGAGGATCAGTCGTGCCGAGACGTTTTGAATGCGTTGTAGTCGATTGATGAGCTTGGTCGGGGCTCCCGCGTAGAGGGTGTTTCCGTAGTCGAGTCTGCTGCTGATGAGGGCCTGGGTGACTGTCTTTCTTGTATCTGTCGGGAACCATCTGTAGATCTTGCAGAGCATGCGGAGGGTGTTGAAGCAGGAGGAGGAGACGGTGTTGACTTGCTTGGTCATTGAGAGCGTTGAGTTGAGGATGATTCCCAGGTTGCTTGCGTGGTTGGTGGGGGTCGGGCTGCCCCCAGTGCTGTTGGCCACCAGGAATCGTCCCAGGCTGACAGGTTGGAGCCGAGTATGAGGACCTCTGTCTTGTCCGAGTTCAGCTTCAGACGGCTGATCTTCATCCAGTCGGCGACGGCCTTCATTCCTTCATGGAGGTTGGCTTTGGCAGTGATGGGGTCCTTGGTGAGGGAGAGGATCACTTGAGTGTCGGCGGCCTAGGAGATTATGTTGAGGTCGTGCTGTCAGGTGACGTGTGCAAGCGGGGCCATGTAAATGTTTAACAGTGTCGGGCTGAGGGAGGATTTTTGGGGTATGACGCAGATGCCTGTCATTGGGAATGTGGCAGAGCAAAAGGTTCATTAGTGGGTACCAAGCACAATTTGATTCTCTGAACAGTGTTACACATCAAGAGACAAAATAGAATAGAAGAGAAACATAAACGAGTGAGAAGTATGCCTGTCACATGGACACCAAGGGGGAGGGAGTGACGTGTGCAGGGATTACAGCTCACAAGGGCTAGCAAGAACACTGGAGATGTGTCTCTGGTGAGAAATATTCGCAAGGAGTGTGGATGAGTTCCTGGTGAGAAACACTCTTCCTTTCTAACATTCCACAGAATGGACAATAATAAAATACACTTGGTGTAATGTAGGCGTTTCCTCATGTATGGCCTCACGTTTATAATATTGACGTACATTGTCACAAATGTTTCTTGTTTATCCGATTTCAAGTCTTACAATGCAGCGTTGCCTTATTTCTTCCACAAAAGTTTTGAAAAATGCTTCTACAGTAATTCAAATTTCTTGTGAATATTTACCATGACTCTGTCTGATGAAATGGTATTATTTACCCTATAATGAGAAGACTTTTTAATCTGCGTTTTAGTGTAGTAGACAATGCAACCACAAAACAGGGATTTTAAAGGGAGACCGTTTCTTTTGAAAAATAAATAGGGGCATATTATCAAGAACGGCGTTAAAATTATCACCGGTTTAGCGGCAAGCGGCGATAATGGGCTTGATAAAATGCCCTGGAGAATTCCAATGGAAGCCCATGTTCACACCAGAACATGGACTTCTATTGGAATTCTCAAGGGCATATTATCAAGCCCATTATTGCCGCTTTAGCTGCAGTTTTCTGCCGCTAAACCGGCGATAATTTTTAACCCCGTTCTTGATAATAATGACCATAGTTTTTTTTAACTAATGACGTTGTTTCTTTTTTTACTTGTTTGATTAAACAACGGGATCTCACTTCAGCCACAAACCCCCTCCCAAACAAGCCCATGAATATAAAAATTATATTATCCTTCAAAGGTGGCGAATACTAAAAGTAATGGGGCTTATTTATAAGCCCTTGCGTCACTTTTGTGCTGCCGGTGCATCACCTTTTGTGAGGCACCAGAAGGGTAAAAAATGCGCCATGTTGTGTCATATTTACAAAGTGGTGTATCTAGGTAGAGTTTGTCACTTTGTAAACCCCTGCGCCACATTATACCTACGCCAAGTATAATATATGCAGGGTGGGCATTCTGACGGAAGTAAGCCTCCTAGAAGTGACGCAGTGAAATCTATGGGCCTCATTTATGAGAAGTGAGGCATCGCTGCATGAAGCAGTGATGCATCACTTCTCAGTGCACCCTCCTTGCGACATGCTGGATGCGTCATATTTACAGTATGACGCATCATGTCGCAAGGAGTTTCAGATACGTCAGTTTTTCTGACATATCTGTAGGCGCAAAAGTGATGCAACTCCAGCAATGTGTCATTTCACAAGCCCCATGTGAAAGGGCCTGCGTCAGTATTATGCCTGCTTTGAGGCAGGCGTAAGATATTGATGCATTTGCGCCCTAGAAGTGGCGCAGTGAAATCTCATCGATTTCACTGCGTCACTTCTACGAGGCTTACTTAGGTGGGAACGCCCACCCTGCATACATTATACCTGACCCAGGTATAATGTAGCGCAGGGATTTACAAAGTGACGAATCTGCTTAGATGCGTCTCTTTGTAAATAGGACGCAACAGGAGGCATGTTTTACGCCACTGATGCATCACACAACGAAAGCACAAAACTGTTGCAAGGCCTCATAAATAAGGCCCTATGAGATTTCACTGTGTCACTTCTGGGACGCAAATGCGTCAATATCTTATGCCTGCCTCACAGCAGGCGTAAGACTGACGCAGACACACTTGAAATGGGACTTGCCCATGTGAAATGACCCATTGATGGAGTTGCGTCAGTTTCGTGACATACTACAGCAATGCGTCATTTTTGGACCTACAGATACATCAGAAAATACTGACATATCTGTAACTCCTTGCAACATGATGCGTCATACTGTAAATATGACCCATCCAGCATGTCGCAAGGAGGGCGCAATAAAAAGGGACGTATCGTTGTTTTCACGCAGCGATGCGTCACTTTTCATAAATGATGCCCTTTGTCTGTACATAGGAACAACTGAAAAACTGTAATCGAAGGATTCGACAACTCGAAAAACATGCGTTGTTTTTTTTTTTGGAAACTGTTATGGCAGATTTTTTACTGGACTCCATCTTGGCTTTTAATGGCTCACGAGCACCGTGTATCTGCATGCATATAGAAGGTTTTTTAACACTAGGTATTAATATTATATTGCATCCATATTTTATTCATCCAGCACAAGAGATCGATAACCTTGAAAAACATTTATAAAGAAGGAACCCAATGCAGCTCTGCAGTTTTACAACAGGCAAAAAAGTATAAAGACTGAGGGAGGGATAGTGCTTAGCAAACGATAGTCTTTTGTGACTCTACGGATAAGCGCATCGTGAAATTAAGTGTCATCGTGTCCTGTTAAACTGATAGCACGTTACATTTTCGAGGTTATATTTCCTTTGGTTTATGATCCAGCGGTGTCTCTTAAAACATCATTATCACCACCAGAATATCAATAAAACGAGCGCAGTCATAAGGCATTACAAGCAGAGCAGAATGTGCTATACAGAAATCACGGAGCAATGCAACAAAGCAAGGAATGCGCGCTTCTCTGGACTCTGACAGCAGGCCTAGACGTCACTCCGTAGAGGGGGCAGACAGTTATCGTGATGGACGTGCAGTCTCGAAATTCAAAAATCCAGTGCATGAAATTGGATTCGGGCTCGTCACAATGTCTCTCGCGCTCAACTGAATGGAAATGACATCAGTCGTGGCAGTTAATGAAACATCCATGCGTGCGGGACCTGCTCGGAAGTGATGACATTCGAAAAATCTTTCAATCAGGCGCTCAAATATTGGGTTACTAGTCATATGTATGCAATAGCTGCCGTGTACTGACAGCACACGGAATAATGGCCGGAAGATTGTAAAGGGAATATGCACTCTATGCCTGATTCAGCAAAGTCGTTGAACAGAAATGGAGATAAAAGCAGCCAGCTGCCAATCAATGTTCTTTAAGCAAACTTAATTGGTTGCAGTTATGACGAGGGTATACGCGCAGGAGCCAGGCTGAAACATATATATGGCCCGTGTCTATTAAAAGTTTGCTAAACTATTGTCGTTTGCATGTTGTTATAAAATATGTCAAAGACCAGCTCTTATACTATCTATGTCCGGCACGTGTATCGTGTTTACATATATGTTTCAAATCATTGCTCGGACAGTATGTGTTTGCATTAGGTTATTGTGCAGGATTGAACAAATGTAGGAATGCATAGATTTGCCTTGATTTCCCAATGTTTGCCTTTGACAGCCGAAGATTTTCCCTCTACAGTGGGCTGATAAACAGGCTTCGACACATTTGATCCAAGAACGAAATGCATTTACATTGTTAGATTTTCATGACTTTCTCACTGGTAAAGCAACTATCTGTGTGTAGAAGCACAGTTGCAGTGTAAATGATGTATAGTAGTGAGCAATATATTTGCCCCACTTTCTACTAAAACTTAACATGAGATTTTAGAGTGTATGTTTTCCATACGTGCCTCTGCTTCATGTATATTCCTACTGTACAATACATAATTTAGTGTTACATCTGGAACTTTTGATAGGAAAAGAGCATTACAACCAAAAACACTGTGGACAGGCATCGGAGCTGGAATAATGTTCTACCTGAACTCAGCTGCTGTGTATTCCGATGGCCTACATATTTTCCAGTGGTGGTACCACTCATTCATAGATTGTGTTAAGTCTGCCTGCTAGCTGTTATATTAAAACATGGGCAATACGACGCCCAGGATAGGAGGGAGGAAATTCCTGTGGTGTATCAGAGTGGTGGAGAAAGGGGGCATGACTTCCAACAACTTCTCAGCAATCCCACTGTGTGTGACTTACTTGAGGTAACAGGAGGGGTAGTTCGCCCCCAAGGACCCCCTGGAGTTAAGGGGACTTAATCCCCCTGCCAGTAGTATACCGGAAGGCGCGTTTGGAGAGTGGTGGAGAAAGGGGGTAGGCCTCTGAAGACCTCTAGGCAATCCTGCTGCGGGGGAATAACTGGAGGTGACAGGAGGGTAGTTGGCCCCCAAGAACCCTGAAGAGCCAATGGGACTTCATCCCCCAACTAGTAGTGCACCAGGAGGTGCGTTTACAGAGTGGTAGAGAAAGGGGACATGGCCTCCAACAAGCTATCAGCAATCCCACTGTGTAGGATTTACTGGAGGTAACAGGAGGGGTAGTCGGCCCCCAAGGACCCTATCGACTCAAGGGGACATCATCCCCCAAGTAGTATTGCGCCAGGAGGTACGTTTGCAGAATGGTGGTGAAATGGGATGGGGCCTCCAGCTAATTGCTGTCTGGCTTTAAAAAGAATAAATATTTATTAAGTTAGGAGGATGCGTGCCCCCTCATTTCCTGGGCCAATTAGAGCTGCACAGACCCCATCCCCTTGGCCAGGTCTTTTGTTTTTGAAATGGTGAGGGAGCCGTGTGGCTCCCCTCCCTGGCCGATAATGGCCCCGGGGACCAGTTTCTATTGTGGATGCCCTGGTCCCACCCAGGGCACCCACTCCCATCTGTTGGGGGCCGTGAGGGAAGTCTCAAGGCCCCCGCGGTCCCTGCTGGCTCCCAACCTTCTGCAGGAGCCGGAATTCCTTTCAAAGATCAGGAGCTGCGGAACCTGCAGCTCCCTCTCTGTGGAATCAATTTTGCTCCACTTCCAGCAGGCAAGAACATTTTGGTAGTGGTGGAACCGCATACTTTTCTAAAGGAGGTGGTGGTCCCCGGGGCATTAATATGCCCCAGGAGGGGGGCCAATACACTCCCCATAGGTGCTAAAATCGGTGAGCTACGAATGAACAACTTGTATTTTACAATTTTTATGTTTTACATTTTACGTCTGTCTTCCCAATTGTGCAGGTCATAATTGATTGTGTAATTTGATTTGTTTTTTTAACCACCAACTTGATAATTAGAATATGATTTGTATTCTATATATTTGTGTTTGTATTAATACTGATTTAATGATGAATATTTAGGCTATGTTTTAGTTAAATCCTGTTATGCTTTCAAGGGAATCTACTCTTTGACTGGGCGGAGCGGAGCAGGCCATCTTCTTGGAGAATTTCGTGAAGATTCACCAACCAGCTCCAAAGTTATTCCAAATAGAATGTTGCGGATATCCTATGGAAACTAGGTCCTAACTATAACTACCTACTGGCAATCGCCAGTAGGTTATATATATATATGTATATATATATATATATATATATATATATATATATATATATATATATATATATATATATATATATATACACACACACATATATATATATATATATATATATATATATATATATATATATATATATATATATATATATATATATATATATATATATATATATATATATATATATATATTACCTACTGGCGGTCGCCAGTAGGTATATATAGTTAGGATTTTTTCTCTATGGGATTTTTGAAAATTCTATGTCTAATAACTTTGGCGTTTGTGGACGGAATTGGCTGAAATTTTCAGGAAAATGGAACATTTTGTTTCTGAGCAGCCCCTGAAAATTTGGGGGGGTTCGTCAAGGGGGGGCCGAGAAAAAAGGGGGGTCCCAAAACGTGTTTTTAACATTGAGTTTTCCATAGGGCGGTTGGCCTCACTTTTAGCCCGAACGGCTGAATGGATTTGCACGAAACTTGGCAAAATTGTAGGGACTGGTAGCCCGATGTGCCTTTGCTAGGTCTCAATATATGTGCTCCAGTGGATTTTGAGAAATTAACGTTCAAAAAAAGATATATATCTGTAACAGCGGACCAGGCAGCGCTCCGGTTCGCGGACTTTACGCGTTACGGAGCTTCGTGAAGCGAAGCTGATTGGTTCTCCGGCGTCTGTAAACATTCCAAACAGTCCGTAGCGGCCACCATCTTGTCTCTCGGTAGGATCGAGAGACAAGAGGAGGCCAAAGCGAAGGGGCAAATGACCATAATGGGGCATAGTATATCCTCCCTGACCCTCTAGGTTTGATGTGGAGGTTTTAAAAGGGCACCGCGGGGCAAAAAAAAAAAAAATAATAATAATCGAACGGCTGAATGGATTTGCACGAAACTTGGCAAAATTGTAGGGACTGGTAGCCTGATGTGCCTTTGCTAGGTCTCAATATATGTGCTCCAGTCATTTTGAGAAATTAACGTTAAAAAAAAGATATATATCTGTAACAGCGCTCCGCTTCGCGTACTTTTCGTGTAACGGAGCTTTGCGAAGCTGATTGGTTCTCCGGCGTCTGTAAACATTCCAAACAGTCCGTAGCGGCCGCCATCTTGTCTCTCGGTAGGATCGAGAGACAAGAGGAGGCCAAAGCGAAGGGGCAAATGACCATAAGGGGGCATAGTAGATCCTCCCTGACCCCCTAGGTTTGATGTGGAGGTTTTAAAAGGGCCCCGCGGGGCAAAAAAAATAATAATAATAATAATCGAACGGCTGAATGGATTTGCACGAAACTTGGCAAAATTGTAGGGACTGGTAGCTCGATGTGCCTTTGCTAGGTCTCAATATATGTGCTTCAGTGGATTTTGAGAAATTAACGTTCAAAAAAAGATATATATCTGTAACAGCGCTCCGCTTCGCGGAGAAAAAATTATCTCTGTATTACCTAGCTGTTGCTAACACCAGTTAGCGACCGCTAGTAGGAGATAGCGACCATCTTGGGCCCCACTTTGCATGTCAGTGATATTTATCACTAATGACATGCAAAGTGGGCATGCCAAGATGTTAGCGACTGGAAACAGTCGCTAACATCGCTATCTCCTATTACCAACTTTTGGAGATATTCGCGCTAAGCGTGAATATCTCCAAAAGCTACCACCTGCCCTGAGCAGTTCTTAGCCATGTTATCCAATGGGAGGTGGATAACATGGCTAAGAGCATTAGCTCGGTAATGCATGAATCTCAGCGATATTAATTCATTGCGGTCGTTTTTTATCGCATTTGCGATAAACCTTGATAATAGCAAGGTTTATCTGCGATAGTTTCTGACGATGCTTAGCGGTAAAAAATTCGTTGCTAAGCATCGTTAGGGATAAATATCGCTTAACTTTGGTAATATGCCCCAACGTCTGTTAACGTTCGATTCGAAGGAAATCAGGAAGTGTTGAAAAACATTGTCTGCGCCATCTTGCCTTTTTTCAAATGCCACACTTTTGTCGTGCACGGCAGTCATTTTAGATGCCTTGACCAGACCCACTCTCTGCACGCTGTCGATCCTTAGCATGGCTCCCCACCCTCGCAAGCATCTCCCCCAGGCACTGGTCACCCCCGCTCTCTGTCTTATGCATGGGTAATAAACCTCCCCCCATCTGCGCTGCTCTTCCCTGAGAATCACACCCTGTGCCCGCCCGACACCTCCCTTTCGCCCTATTCACTACCGCACCCTCTGACACTCCTTTTCCTCTGTGTCCGATTGTCCAGGCCGGTCCTAGGCTATCAGCTAGCCCTGCAGATGTAGTTTATGGCCCCAGCTGTAAAGAATCACCCCTCTTCAAAGGAGTTATAGTAGATCAAGGCCCACACTCGATGAGATCCGTCACAGCACACGCGTTCCTACTATCTGAAAACCATCCTGTATTGTGATTGGGGAGGGGACCGAGCCTGAAGCGGAAGATTCCAGGGATGACTCTTTGTACATCAAAGTTTTTACAATTATGTGTCACATTAAAAATATATAGCACTCCAACAAAGTAGTAAGATTATAAAACTTTAATAACTTATAAATATATACAACAAAACAAAAACAGTAAAAACATTTAAACATTTTTAGGGAAAAACAACGAAGTAGCGGTCGGCTGTGCGAATAGTCCCAACGCAGCACAACGTCCAGATTTCTGGACGGCACCCAGGTGATGTTGCCTGGGTGCCGCACTGATTTCGGCATCCGGCGTGGGGCGTCGCGGGGGGTGGGTCATCAGTAGCAAACTGTTGTGCGAATAGTTCCAAGGCAGCAGAATGATGGCACCAAGGTGATGTCCAGTAAGTTGCCGCACTGGTTTTGGTATCCTACAATGCTGCTCCGAATAACGGCGTGGGGCGCCCCGGGGGGGGGGGGGAGGCGGCGTGAACGGGCCTCTCCAGGTGGAGTCTCGTCTGTTGTAGTGGGGTGCCCCTTTACCGTTTCAGTTGCCATTCCGTCCGCTTTTGGTCCACTGTGTCAAAAGCTGCAATTCAGCTGAGTTGCGCCCACTCTTGCGGTGCAGCGATAGGCGGCTGTCACAGGACTCTCAAAATGGCGGCAGGCTCTTTCCTTTTTGGGCCTGGTCCACTGAAATGGCCCTGGGACACCTTGGAAATCGGACGCTTGTCTGCTAGGTCTTGGACCCCATTCTCGAAAGCGTCCCCTCCGCCTTGAGGATTCAACGAAAGTTTTGGGGGCCCCCGACTCCTGCAGGCTTCTGGTGGGGAGCGGCTGCCATGATTGCTCGCGGAATGACCACGACGGAGCCACGAGATGGTGGTGCTTTCATGGTGACGCCAGCTTCAGTCTGAAACATCCAGAAACAAGGTGGGGCTTTCATCGTTTGGGAAAAAAAAAAAGTTTTCATCCAATGAAAAGTGTTATTTTTAGGTCATATGATCAAGCCTTCCATCATTAGGAAACCAAAAGTAAAATGAACCAATGAAAAGTTTTATAAACAAGTCACATGACCTGTTATGCGGCATAGGGTATAAAATGCGGAGAAAATACGTTGGCACGTGAGGCGGCGTCAGTAGCGGACCGATGTGCGAATAGGCCGAAGGCAACACAACGTGCCAAGATCCGGATGGCACCGAGGTGGTGTCCAGCAAGTTGCAGCACTGGTGTGGCCATCCTACAATGCTGAAAGTCGGCGTGGGGCGCCCCGTTGGCCTGTGAGTTCGTGTCAGTAGCGGACCGATGTGCGAATAGGCCGAAGGCAGCACAACGCGCCAAGATCCGGATGGCACCGAGGTGGTGTCTAGTAAGTTGCCGCACTGGTGTGGCCATCCTACAATGTTGAAAGTCGGCGTGGGGTGCCCCGTTGGCCTGTGAGATGGCGTCAGTAGCGGACCGATGTGCGAATGGGGCCAAAGGCAGCGCAACAATATTTTCTGAATAGAAGACACCACAAGGCGCTGAGATGCCAAGATCCGGATGGCACCGAGGTGGTGTCTAGCAAGTTGTGGCACTGGTGTGGCCATCCTACAATGGTAAAAGTCGGCGCGGGGCGCCCTGTTGGCCTGTGAGATGGTGTCAGTAGCGGACCGATGTGCGAATGGGGCCAAAGGCAGCGCAACAATATTTTCTGACTAGAAGACACCACAAGGCGCTGAGATGCCAAGATCCGGATGGCACCGAGGTGATGTCTAGCAAGTTGCTGTACTGGTGTGGCCATCCTACAATGCTGAAACTCGGCGTGGGGCGCCCCATTAGCCTGTGAGATGGCGTCAGTAGCGGACCGATGTGCGAATGGGGCCAAAGGCAGCGCAACAATATTTTCTGAATAGAAGACACCACAAGGCGCTGAGATTCGGTTACCACCGAGGTGATGTCTAGCAAGTTGCCGCACTGGTGTGGCCATCCTACAATACTGCTCCGAATAACGGCGTGGGGTGCCCGAAGGGGGGGGGGAGGCGGCGTGAACGGGCCTTCCTAGGTGGAGGCTCGTCTGCTGTAGTGGGGCGCCCCTTTACCGTTTCAGTTGCCATTCAGCTGAGTTTCGTCCGCTCTTGATGCTACAGCGACAGGCGGCTGCAACAGGACTCTCAAAATGGCGGCCTGTTCTTTGGATTTGGGCCTGGTCCACTAAAATGGCCCTGGGACACCTTAGAACTCGGACGCTCGATTTTTTTTTCCTTTCCTCTACATGCAAAAAAAGGTAAATGCCCGGTACGTTACACGCTTCATCTGCCACGATGTACTCTCCAGAGGAATCGAAAAAAAATATAGTTATGGTAACTATACCATGCATCGTCATATGGAGAGGTGGCACCAATTAATTATAGTGCTGCATAAAAGAGAGATTTGGAGGAGAACCCCCGACCTGCCAGTACATTCATCATAGAAGTGGCACTGACAGCATCAGAGGCAAGGGAAACGGTCCCAAATATTTAGAAGAACTTTGGAAAGATTAAAATGACATGTTTAGATTGTGGCACATTAATTTCATGTGGACAGATGAGTGTTACTCTAATAAATACAGGATATGAACATCATCATAGTCGATGGTTGGTAGAGACATTTTGACTATATCCTGGACCTGCCCGTCCTCGCCCAAAATGGCGCCGGAATAAATGGGACTCGTAACTCCTTGTTGTGTACTGGTTGCAGAACCTTGAAATCACGAGATACGTATGCAGTTTTGAAGCACATGGCGGGCGGGGACGAGAATTGATTGAATATTTCGACATCCCTATTGATATTAAGTTCTGATGTGTTATTGATTACTGTACTATTGAAAGTTCCAATTAACGTCACCCATGGTACTTGCCCGGAATGTATTTCTAGATAATTTTATTGTAACTGGCCCTGTCGTATTTTAATTATAAAATGTACGTCCAGCGATTCCGCAACTGTTGGACACCTTAGTTCTTGCAACCTAATGGCCCGCCCGTTACGTTCCTCTACAGTGTAAATGTCTACTCATCATATACGATTACAGTTTGCTCCGTGGCCGGCCCACGTGGTTATAGGCTCGTATTTGTATAATGAAATTTTCACAATAAAGGTTTTTAAAAGAAAACATGGTAGTAGTATATACATTGGTAAAGTTTTTAATAATAGTCACTGTTTTAGAATCATTAAAAGGCAAGTGAAATAAAGCAGACCAATTACATGAAGGGTAAAAGGTATAATACGCAGGAACGCAGTAAAGATAAATGGTCAAGGGCTGTTGTGTTTTCTACTCCTGCAACATAAAGTGATCGATAAGAATCTCATATTCAGGCGTATCGGCGACTAAGACAGCAGGTCCACCCTCTTTTGCTCAACGGCTCCGTCATGGGACGAAGAAACGCCCTTTTTCTCGAAAAAAGAATATATTTTACTTGCAGGACAGTTGTAAATTTTCCGGGAAAGTACATTAGCCTGGAACATTATAACATATATTTAAGAAAAAATAATGTTCGGAAGTAATAAAAAGCGTAATTTTTAGGTCATATGACCAAGCCTTTCATCATTAGAATAAGAAAAGTAAAATGAACCAATGAAAAGTTTTATTAACAAGTCACATGACCTGTTATGCTTACGTTACGCGCTGCGCGTCGCGCCCCGGATGACTTCCGGATGCGCTAACGCGGCGCGTCATATGACGCATTACGCGACAACGCAGGTCCAGAATATAGTCAAAATGTCTCCACCAACCAGCGGTCGGAACACAACCCCTTTCAGCAGGCTAAATAGTTCTGTTAAATGACAACAGAAGGGACAGGCAACAAGAACCATCAGTCAAAGAGGGGAGGGCTAGTTCTTCTCTACCGGGTTACATTGGGGCGCTACCGGAACTGATCGAATTGGTAGTCTACAGTGTTTCTGGATGTTTCAGACTGAAGCTGGGGTTAGCATGAGAGCACCACCATTTCGTAGCTCCGTCGTGGCCATTCCGCGAGCAATCATGGCAGCCGCTCTTTATCGTTATTTTGGGCGGGGTGGGTGGCGGAGCCGAGCTGTATTGCAGCCATCATGGTATGGAGTTCAGTTCATCTCACTAGTTTCGTATTTGTCATGAGGGGTTGTTCCTAATGTTTCTATTTTAGCGAGGTCAAAAAGAGATCCCATTAGTGGCCTACTGATTTTGCTCGATTCCTTTTGTTTTTTTACACGATTTTTCGTTATCTGCAAAGACTAAACAGAGTATTGCGACTTCTGTGTTTGTTTGTAAATAGAGAATGAACCAAAGAGAACCAATTCTAAAACAGTAAATGCTTGGATAACAATCAATCAAATGGAGAGAGAAGCAGGCACGACGTATTACAACGTGGGCAAAGGCCTGCGTTAACTACCTTTCACTATCTGCAAAGAGAGAGTACTCCTAATAGAAATGAGGGGGGGGGCAGCATTCAAAGCAGATCAGTGTGCATAAACACGAAAATGTTTTTACTTACCACCTACTTGACATTCGACAGCTTATGATATTTGCTATTAAAAAACCATTGAAATTCACTGAAAAAACCATAGGTTATAGACCATATATAGTTAGGAATTAGCATTTACAAAACCTTGAAAATTCACTGAAAAAACCATAGGTTATAGACCATATATAGTTAGGAATTAGCATTTACAAAACCTTGAAAATTCACTGAAAAAACCATAGGTTATAGACCATATATCGTTAGGAATTAGCATTTAAAAAACCTTATTTTACCCACACAAAACCATTGAAATTCCATATATAGTTAGTTGCACTAACTATATATCGCGCACCCGCAATCCACTGCTGATGATGTCACATATTACATCATTCATGACATGGTCAGTGACATCACTGATGACATCACTGATGACATCTCAAATGACATCACTGATGACATCACTGATGACATCTCATTTGACATCAATGACCACATCACTGATGATATCATTCATGTGACAATACAATGCATCTCCTCACATTTTAATATAACCTCTGTTTCACCCAGTGTTAAATACAGAGTATAATTTTTGAAACCATTGACACACCAATACTAGTTACTACATACGCACTCACTGATTCCTACGTCTACACACACCTTCACTCATTCACCCATACAATCATTCATACATACAATGACTCATCTTTACAACACTATCATATGCACTCATACACCTATACAGACACTCACAGTCTGCCACTCATCCATGGAGTTACTCACACACCTAGTCAGTCCTGTAAAGAATCAATGACACTTCCATTTTCTTGTCTATACAGTTAAACATAGAGCACCTTACATTTTCAAACATATACTAACACATACTTACCTTCTTATACAATCATTGATACAAGTACACATTGATCTGCACAGACTCACACACCTCCCAGCCAGCCACACACACACTCAGTCTCCCATACAAATACTTGGGCAATCAATCAATAACCCATATAGTTACTCATATAGCTACTGATCAACACATGCAGCAGTTTACAGAACAACAGACATAATGATGCACAAATTAAGACAGTTTAGTCACTAACCCATGCACTCAGTGAGACACATTTAATCACTCAGTCATACAGTCAGTCATGCACCTACTAAATCCTTCGTCCAGACACTTACACATCCACTCATTCTTCAATATGTAAGACATATTTAAACTTTACAGAAACAAAAAATCACTGGATGTTGTTATCAGTCATGTCATCAGTGATGTCATTTGAGATGTCATCAGTGATGTCATCAGTGATGTCACTGACCATGTCATGAATGATGTAATATGTGACATCATCAGCAGTGGATTGCGGGTGCGCGATATATAGTTAGTGCAACTAACTATATATGGAATTTCAATGGTTTTGTGTGGGTAAAATAAGGTTTTTTAAATGCTAATTCCTAACGATATATGGTCTATAACCTATGGTTTTTTCAGTGAATTTTCAAGGTTTTGTAAATGCTAATTCCTAACTATATATGGTCTATAACCTATGGTTTTTTCAGTGAATTTTCAAGGTTTTGTAAATGCTAATTCCTAACTATATATGGTCTATAACCTATGGTTTTTTCAGTGAATATATATATATATATATATATATATATATATATATATATATACGAAACACCAAAATCCTGTCGAAATCCAAATGCTGCAACACAGTACCAGCGATGTTTCAAACAGGAACGGACCACAACTCAGGTTCAGTTAAATATAATGTGCAATTTTATTCTTCCATTTCTCCCAACATGACGCGTTTCCACAGGGTCACCCCGGTCTTGATCACATGACATGCAAGGAATCCTGCGTTACTTAAATACTCCATTTCTCCATTATAGTCACTCCCAAAAGCTACATAGAATTACAAGACAGACTATGAGGGTATATACATTTGCCACTCTAATTTTACACATTAGTGTTTTGTTTTTTTAAAAAAGGCGCAAATTATACAAACAAATGTACAATAAAGGGCAAGTGCCCAAATTCAAGCGAGCAAAATCAGTCATAAAATCATCTATTTCTAGAGGGCAATGGAGACTAGAGCCTTTCACCAAAGTGCAAAAAGTGTATCGTGCTGCTAGGTAAACCCAGCAAATACGAAAAGATTAAAAGATTAATTTTCAGCATTTGACGGATGCAAGACAGTCTTCACATTGCAGAAAGATGCTATAAAAGTTTGTATATATAAATTGGTACATTCAAGTATATTCAAAAATACACAGATGCTGAAAGCAAATCGATGTAAATAATGTGGAAGTGAATACATTCATATATTCATAAATAGTGTGCAAACACATCAGTCATTTCATGATTCTAATACTGCACCAATACCAGATAGAAACCAGTAAAACCAGGAACCTAGTTAAACCAATAAAAATCACAATAAAAGTACAGCTAAAAATCCAATAAATATCCCGTTTGCTCATACAAAATGTTTTTTATATATAAATATATGTACACCAGATTTACATGAAATTTCATTTTTATATAGGAAAAAGTATTTATAATGACCCAGAATTATAAAAATAGATCATCAAATTAGATTCATATTCCTAATGGTAGCAGCAAGAACTAGAAAGTCCATAAAGTTCTTAGGACTACAGAAATGAACAGACAAACCCGCTATTGATATCATCACATTTAGAAATCACAATCATGTATACTAGCAGCTTAGAAAAGTTGACAGCATACTATAGGAATTGTAAAGGTCCTCCCCTGTATTAAGCCCATTGGGCATCTTTGTGTCTAACCGTATAATATATTGACTTTCCAATTGGCGCAATTATCTCTCTCTGTTCCCTCCTCTAATAGATGTAGGAACTGCGTCAATTACAAAGTAACTTAGATCTTGAAGGTTGTTATGATGCACCAATTTAAAATGACGGGCAACAGGATACGCGGGATCCCAATTCACAATTGCTCGAAGGTGCTGTAAAATACGGTTGAAAACAGGGAGTTTGGTACTGCCAACATATTGGAGTTGACATGTGCAATTGAGTACGTAAACTGCAAAGTCGGTTTTACATGAGTAAAGGCCTTGGATTTTGTATGGCATAGATGAAAAGGCATACTCAAATACCTGTTTATTTACACCAAACTTGCAGGATCTGCACGAACTACATTTATAAAAACCCTTTCTGTTGGTTAATCAGTTTCCCGAATTGCTTACTTCAGGACTAGTCCTTACTAGAGCATCCCTCATTGAGGGTGCTCTTCTAAAGGTGATAGTGGGTTGTGATTCCAATTCCGGAGCCAACGTCATGTCTGTCCTAAGGATAGGCCAATGTTTGCTTACAATCTTTCTTATTTGTTGTTCTTGGCTACTAAATGTGGTGATAAGCCTCACCACTGGTTTGGGTTTTATATCAGGTTGGGTAATGTTGTCAACCTCGCTACTAGTGCCAGATTGAGTAGCCTGATCCTGTACCCTAGCCAAAGCTGATTGTAAGTCCTTCAAGTCATAGCCTCGAGCTTTTGAAACTATATATAGATTCAGACAAACATTTTTCCAAATCTTCTTTCTTGCTGCATATTCTTTTAATACGTAAAAACTCCCCATAGGGGATACTTCTGATAAGGTGCCTTGGGTGGGCACTGCTGGCATGCAGTATTGAATTGCCAGCAGTGGCCTTTCTATGTAATCTGGTATGGATAGTATTTTCTTCCTCATAGATCTCAACATCTAAAAATTCTACTCTCAGATTGCTAACGTGGGCCGTGAATTGGAGGTTCAAGGTGTTATCATTAATTTCAGCAACAAATTTCATTGCTGATTCCTGTGAACCTTTCCAAACAACACAAACATCGTCAATAAACCTCCACCATTTAATCACATGCCTGGAGACATCGTCAGCATGAGTGTGCGTGAGGACGTGCTTCTCCCACCAGCTAACTTACAAGCATACATAACTAGGGGTGAAACACGCCCCCATCGCCACACCCCTCAATTGCTGATATAACTCCTTGTTAAAAAGGAAGAAATTGTTAGTCAGACAAAGTTCTGTCATCCTTAGCAGCATTTTGTTGTGTTCATAGAAGCAAACATCTCTATCTGACAAGAAATGTCTGATGGCATTTAGGCCATCCTGGTGATTAATACTAGTGTAAAGGGAACAGATGTCCATTACTAATAAGCAATATTCATCCTCCCATTTGACCTCACTTAATTTTTCCAGGAAATGTCCAGTATCCCTAATGAACGAAGGGAGGTTTTCTACATATTCATGGAGAAAAAAGTCCACATATTTAGACATGGCCTCTAATAATCTGCACTGTGCAGAAATTATAGTACGCCCAGGAACTGGAGTGACTTGCTTGTGAACTTTGGGCAATAAATACAGGGTGGGAGTAATTGGGAAATCAGTTCTCAAAAAGCTATGCTCTTCTTTATTGATTAAACTTTCTCGTTTCCACTGAGCCAATTCTTTGAAGATCCGTTCCTTAACCGTGATCAAAACAGAGAAAGCTACTCTCTTGTAGCAACCAACATCATTCAGCTGCTTCATGTACATTGATCGCGGCCACAGAACTATATTCCCGCCTTTGTCAGCTTTATTCACGATAATACTATTATCGTTACTGATTTTCTTCATAAGGCGCAAATACTGCTGTTCTGTATATCGCCTATGTTTATTTTTCAGCAGACATGCTTTATGAAGGGCCTTAAGATCTTCAATAATACAGTCCACGAAATTATCTATGGCATCTCTTGCCATTATCGGGACAAAAGTAGACGAGGGGCGGAAATGAGTGGAGGCTGCTCTAGTAGTGGAAATACCCATACCCAAAAGATCTTCTTGGGTGTTGTGAGGTATAGCATCATTAAAATCATTAACATAAGCTAGTTCATTTACCGTTATTAACACTGGGACATCAGATACTTGAAAATGCATGCTAGGTTGATTTTCTGCATTAATAGACACAGCTCTAGTATTTGCATTTTTAAGCTTATGGAATTTTACTAGTTTTAACTTTCCAATAAACTTGAATACATCAACACGTGACGGTACTTCGTCTCTAGATATATCTACTGCACGGATTTACACCATTTAACAAAAAGCGTCATCTGCGAACCAAACTCTACCTTTTTGCCAAATTTGGTGTAATTCCGTTCAGCAGTTCGGGCTGTAGCCCGTCTTAAAGGTCCCTATGGAAAATTGCGTTGGGGAAACACGTTTTGGTACCCCCCTTTTTTCTCGGCCCTCACTTCACGAATCACCCCCAAACTTTCAGGGAAGGAGCAGAGCGGAGCAGGTCATCTTCTTCGAGAATTTTGCGAAGATTCACCAACCAGCGCCAAAATTATTCCAAATAGAATGTTGCGGATTTCCTATGGAAACTAGGTCCTAACTATAACTACCTACTGGCAATTGCCAGTAGGTTATATATATATATATATATATATATATATATATATATATATATATATATATATATATTCAAAGAACTCCGTTCCTTTCTCGTCTGAAATCCTCGAGAAAAACGAACACGGACCCTTGCAGGTAATTTGCAAAGTCTTTTATTAAGCTTGTAACACAATCTCCGCCAAATATATATAGATATCGATATAGATATGTGTAGATAGATTACCTGCCAGCAGTCGCCAGCATGCATAGTTGGGACCTAGTTTCCATTGGAAAAGCGTTTATTGTTTTGCCAATAACTTTGGCACCATTTACAGAATCTTCCCAAATAGATCAAACTAGCTTGCCACTCACTTCAGCTGCTGTGTTGAAAGTTTCAGGGTGATCAGTGATCCGGGGACTAGAAAAGGGGGGTTCCAAAAAGGGGGTGCCCAGAGGCTATTTGAAGATAAGTAGAGCCCAAACCATTGCACACGATTACACCAAATTTGACAGAAAGGTAGCGCTTGGTTCAGAAAGAGCCCTTTTTGTTATTTGGTGCAAATTTGTTTATTAGTTTTTGAGATATAAAGGAAATATAAATTTGTATATCTAGAGAAACAAACCCTTTGCAAATCAATAGCAATGCTTTGTGAATCCATGTGCCAACAGCACTGCCTTGATTGGTTGGCTGCAACCTGAGTAAATAGTTGGAGCCACCAATTCAGACATTGGGGAACGGTCCTCGGCAGGAATTATAAAAAGGAAATGTAGTGGAAGGGGGCAGAGTAGTTGTCCCCCAGTCCCTGAGTGCAATATAGGGGTCTGTGACGGACCCCTGAGGGCAAGAAAGTGCCCAAAAATATTTTTTCATAAATCCGTTGTGATGCTCGGCACACAGCCCAAGTATAACATCAATGCAGATTCACTAATCATGCCAAAAAATGAAACACACTCAAGCACATACTCAGAGACCCACTCAGACACTTACGCACCCACTCATAGACTCACTCAGACAACTACACACCCACTCACAAACCCACTGAGACATTCATGCACCCACTGAAAGACCGACTCAAAACTCCTGCACCCACTCACAGACCCACTCTGACACTCATGCAACCACTCACATACCCACTCAGACACTTATGCACCCACTCCTTGACCCACTCCTTGACCCACTCACACTCACGGACCCACTCAGAGACCCAATCAAACACTCATACACCCACTCCCAAACCTACTCAGACACTCACCCAAACACCTACTCAGACAATCCCAATCCCACTCACACCCCCACTGAGACATTGATGCACCCAGTCACCCAGTCACACACCCACTGCAACACTCACACACCCACTCAGGCTTTCATATACTCACTCACAGACCTACTCAGACACCAACACACCCACACACCGACACACCCACTTACAGATCCACTCAGGCACTCACACAGCTACTTACACACCCTCTCAGACACTTTTGCACCCACTGACAGCCCCACTTAGACACTCTCCCACCCGGTCACACACCCACTAAGACAATCACACACCCACTCACACATTCACACAGACACTGATGTGTCCACTCACAGACCCACTCACACACATACATACTCACTCAGACACTGTCACACCTACTGACAGATCCACTCATAGACTGATGCACCCACTCACAGACCAACTTAAACATTCATGCACACAATGGCATACCCATAGGGACACTCACACACCCACTCATACATCCACTTAGACACTCAGGCACCCATTTACAGACCCACTCAAACACTCACACCCCTACTCAGAGATGCACTGACACACCCACTCATACACTGTCACACTCACTCAAAGACCCACTTAGACACTCAGGCAACCACTCACAGACCCACTCAGACACTCTCACACCTACTCCCAGACACACTGATAGACTCCTGCACTGACACACAGACCCATGCAAATTATTTATGTGTTTCTGTGCATTGAGTGTGTGCATAAGCTTTGGCGATTCTAAAATGGCTTGCGAAGTCAAATGTTTTTAAAAAAAGGATTCAAATGAAAATGAAGTCGTTTTTGAAAAATGGGTGGCTCTTAGAACAACATGCGTGTTTATTGTGTGTAGATGATAAATACACATCAAACACAATGCAGTCTTTCAAGTTGTTAAGGAACATACAGTTGCCTTTCTCTTTGGAATGAACCCCATCTCTTCTATATATACCCTCCATGTCAAATCATACATTTTTGTTCTAGATAGAGCCCATGTTGTGGTCTTTGGGGAATGTAAATATAGTTTTTTGACATGTTTCCTGGGCTTTGTCTATTTGTGGACAGAATTTGTTTGGTCACTTCCATTTCTGCCTCTGGCAAATGTTAGATTATGCCAAGGAAGTGTGAGGGAAAATTAGCATTAATTGACCCAAGGGAACCTTCATTAGGAACTGCAATCCTACCCCAGTACCACCACTGTGCACAATCACGAGGTCTGGGTGTTGGCAATCCGCAATAATTTCAACCAAAGGCAGCAATTGATGCCACGTTAACCCTCTCTGGCCAAACCAAGTAATGTTCACATTGGGCAGACCCCAGTCTCTATAAATGCCACTCTCTTTAGCACACTCTCTGGCCCAAAACACAATGCTATAACCTACACTCTAAATGTTCTGAAGGCAAGGAGGAGTAGCACCCAGGAAAAGGCTGGAGCAGTACCTGTCTTAGAAAGATAACATATTTGATTGGATGGTTGTGATTTTGAAAGAAAAGTAAGTAGATCTGTGATTGGGTCTGAAAAATTAAAAAGAATGTTATGGCATTTTGGATATGCTAATATTTCCAAACAGTCAACCACACCTGCTACAGTTGAATTTGAAGCTATTATTTTGCTTATAGAATGTGCTGTGAACTTTTTACATACTGGTACAATAGGATGTTCCAAAGGGGGTTGCTAAGTAAATTGAGCTAAAACACAGTTTGGGAAAAGGTTCAAAATAGACTGTAGTTTAAAAGTTTAAAGGAGAGTGGTTTCCACACTTTGCTTATTATAAAATACCAATTTTCGAAATCATTACTACCTTCAAAAGTAAAATTAAATGCAAAGTTCTAGTGCAAAATGGTAATAGTTTAACAGACCTGCCTATAGGTTTGTGAATCCGTTGCAAAGTTATATAGGAGACCGCACTGAGCCCCACGATGGATTCACAAATCTACCCACAAACCCTACCATATTAGGCTTTTTAACAGGAGACTAAGAAAGAGTTAACAAGATCTGACCAGTGGGAAGTGGAATAGCAAAAGAAAAATTAGGAATATGAATTGATAAGTGCATCAATATCACTGAAAAAAGAGTGGAAAACATTGCCAATTCTGGTTCTTTAGTACTGTGAGTGGTATCCCATTCGTGGACTTAGATGTCACATTTTGCATGAGAAAAAAAATCATGTGATAGTGAATTAAAAATTTGGGAACAGCAAAGAAATTTCACAGGTATGTTAATAATGCTGTACTTTTAAAAAGTATGTGAAGTTTTTGAGTCATGAGTGCATGTAAAGTGGAAGAAAGTGTGAAGGTTACTTACATATCCAGAGACATATTCAAGGATGCACTAATGTATTCAGATACACATAAAGTCAACTATTGATGCAAGCAGTTACCTATTTGTACAGTAACTGATATGTACATGTATACAGGCAGCTACATACTAGACCCGGACAGAGTTCTTGGAGTTGCGCTACTCAAAGTGTACAAAGAACTCCAGCAAGCTACACAGAGTTCCGTGAGTAGGTAGAGCTAGTCAGTGCACTCATTTGCATGACATTTTACATTTTGCACAGTGAGAAACAGATTCTCACACCAGAAACGGCACATGAAATGCACCCCGTGGTTTGCATGGGAGCAGCCATTTCATTTTCTGTTCTGTTCATGGTGCTGGGCCTTTTTTTTAATCTACACACCATCTTTGCAATCCTCCCCTGTCTAACTCATCTACCCCTCAATCTTATTTATTTGATCAGTGTGTCTATTTGTTTTTGTGTATTTACCTTTTTTTTAACATTTTGTTTGTTTTTTTCATGGCTTTTTGTACTTTTTATTTTCCCCTTTACTTCCTTAATTCTTCCTTCCTTTTCCAATTTCTTTTTTGTATTTCCCCCACCCAGTGCTATGACAGAGCAGGCTGAGCAGGAGAGAGGCAGCGCCAGGCCCGAGCGTCGACCAGAAGCCGCCTACCTTAAGGTCTTCAGTGCCGCGAAGGGGTGGAGCCCCAGGCAATGTTTTGTGAGGCGGAGGTGGCAGCACTAGTTTTTAGTGCATCATCACCTCACCTACATGCAGGAAGCAGGCAGCAGGCCTGAAAACTGATACCCACTGTGGGAGCATTGGCTGCATTGGGGAGGGTGTGCTAGAGTGTGCGCCACGCCACCAACATCCAGCACAAGCAACTGGAGCTGATGCACCACTGGGCGGATGTCATTGAGCGCCAGCAGGACCTGCTCATCCTGCAAGGTATGAAGATTGTAGGGCTCTGAGAGTATTTATTTGTTGTGTTTGTGTTCTACAAAAATAGGTTTTTATATTCTTGAATTAGATTGCTATGCTTTGTTTTTTCTTCAAGTGCATTTGCTTGATTTAAAATATTACATGATGCAGACTTACTCTTGTTGAGTTCCTGCAGTTGGGTCTTTGAATATTTGTGTGAGTCTGCTGCATGTCCGTGTTCTCAAGCTCATTAAATACTGAGCCTAGATGAGGACTAGACTGCCTAACAAGATGGCATCTCTGGAGCACCACAGTCACTAAAAATGGCCAAACGGTGCAGGAAAACATACTCAAGGATCGAGGGACCCCCTGTGCTGCCCCATAAAGTACAAAATGAAAAAGGTAAAAATTAAGTTAAAAATCAATAAACAATTCAAAAGCCAGAAAACCTCGATATGAAAGTTGACTTGTTAAGAAACTGTTTCCTAAAACCAAGATAGCAGCAGAGCTAATGTTTAGTTTCATTCATGAAAAAAATGGATTGTCTGCCTAATGCCTACACTTCAAGAGTGCTCCCATTTTAACAAAAAACTGACTAAAATTGGAGAAAGAAGACATTTTGCAACTTACATCAATGAATAAAATGTAATGCCAAATAGTAATAGTACTCTTAAATGTCAAACTACAAGCGAAATTGGATTAGTTTGAAAAGTCAGTATCAAGAACTGCAGGATTAGAGAAATGTTTAGGTGTTTTTAAGAATCGTAGAGTAATTTTGTGTGGAAATATAAATGTTGAAGAAGGATTACTAGATGATTCTATGGGTACAGTGATTGATTTCATTAACTTTCCAAATAGGAAAGAGGTTGAATACTCAGCAATGAAATTTGATCAGATTGATGGAGTAAAGTATTATTAGGTGGTATGTGTGTTTTTTGCTTGTAAAATACTTGTATGTTCAGTGGCAGCAGTTTTGAGTTTCTCTAGCATAAGCTGTGACTATCCATAAATCTCACGGTTTAAATGTAGATGCAGCTTTTATTAATAATGGAAGTACTGTGTTTAGAGAAGATGTGTCATATGTAGCGTTATCTTGAGTTAGAATATTGTCTGGTTTGTTTTTGGTTGAATTTTATGGCAACAAAGTAAGTGCTGATACAAGTTGTGTCAAAGAGTACAGTCAGTTAAGTGTATATGCTCCTCATTTAGGAGAGTATCCAATGTATGAAAAATGGATAACCTGTCCAAAGTGAAAACTTACAAAGGATTGTACAGATATTACGGAAAAGAAGGAGGACAAGGAATCAGTTAAGAAGAAAAAAGTGGAGAATGAGGGAGATATTCTACATTACCAGTTGTCAAATCCTTCTGGTGTCAACTGCTATGCAAATGTTGTTCTCAATGTATTCTTTCACTTACCACATATTGTAACTGCAATTGAACAGAAACCACAGATAAGATTATGTTCTGCACTGTGTGATTTGCTACAATGTTTACATAGTGACAGGACTGTAATACATTGTTCTTTAGGCAGTCGAGTACTGGTAAATATATGTAGTGGATCAGTAGAATTTACTATGAACGTTCAGCAAGATGCACAGAAGTTTATAATGGTCATCCTTGGAGTTTTAGAAGAAGAAGAAATAAAAACTGATGACTTATTTGGACTGAGTTACTCATGGAATCATGAGTGTGAAGATTGTTCTTTCATGTCAAGTACTCAAAATGATTCAGAGCGGGTTCTTTACTTAACACTGCCAGATTCAAAATCTATGTCCTTTGACAGATTTATCAAGAAAGCTAACCAAAACAAAACCTGCCAAAACCGATGCTCAGATGTTATGTCAACATTACATATACAAAAAAGTGGAAAATACCTTACAGTAGTGCTACAATGATGTAGAGCAGATAGTAGTAAATTGAAAACAGAAATTGCAAACTGCAAAGCTGGACAAATATCCATTTCTGGAAGAACATATACTACTATGGCTGTCATCTTTCATGAAGGATTTAGTGTAAAGTCTAGACACTAGTGGCCATATGTATGAAGGCAACTTTGCGATCGCAAAATTGCCAAGTGATATGTTTGTAAGCAAAACAGCCTTGCAAAATAAGAAATCGCAAATTTGCGATTCCCTATTTTGCAATTGCATTTAAGGAATCGCAAATTGCAATTCCTTAAATGCAATGTACGAGGCCCAGAAAAAGTGCAATTTGAACATAAGGAATCGCAAATTACCACCAACTCCAAGTTGGTGGTAATTTGCGATTTCTTTGAAAAATGCACTTTTTTGCATTTTTCAAGGTGCCATGTGGCACACATACATGCCCTTAGGGCATGTATGTGTGTAACATGGGCACTCATGCACATTTCAGGGGTGCAACAGGGTGTCCTTTTGACACCATGGCACCCTTGAAATTGTATTCTCAATTTGCGATTCTCTAATTGAGAATTGCAAATTGAAAATGCCTCTGGGCCCATAGGAATAAATTAATGTTTGTGTTTGAATGAATGTTTGTGTTTACGACAAACCAATAAAAAAGATAGTCACTCTTTCTTTTATCTAGATAAGGCGGTTCTAAAAAGAACCTTTTTTATTTTTCTGAACTTATTTTTCTATTTTTTAGGTTTGTATTTTTCATTTTAAAAATAGCAGCTGAAAAATAAAATTTTAAAAGCAACATGCGCAAAATGTGTGCAACCATTTCAAACAAAAAAATAACATCTGTGGCATTGTTTTGCTTCAAGAATCGCTCACCCACAGAAAACACCTTGTTACACATTCTGCTAAATATGCCCATATCCTTCAATTCAGGAATTACTCCAGGAAAGGCTTCAGTACCAGGGATGGCAATGGTGTCACAAAATGCTAGATGCCCTGTAGCAGGTGCTGATGCTGCCTCACATTTCTTCTCCACTCTGAAGAAGTGGCTGGGGTAATGGAGGTGCTTCAGCATCGACGTGGTTCCATGGCTACATTTCATGGTTGTGACTCAGGAAAATATTTTGGAGCACATGTTGCACTGTACCCGCCGTGTCACACCCTTTTTTCCACTGGATCACCTCAATTATAATTGTTAATAAGTCTACAGATTATTTTAAGTGTATTTTAAGAATCACACTGGTTTTATGAGTTTCCCGTGGTACAGGAAAGTATATGTCAGAACAATGTGAGAAGGATTTGTGAATATTCCCCCCCAAAAAAATTACATTCCCCAAATCCTGTAAATTTCTAGAAGGATGAGCGAATATCATAAAACAAGTGGAAGAAAATTCAGCAAATCCTGCAAATTTCAAGCAACTGCATCAATAAACTCAGTGAACGCATTGTGATGCCAAAACAAAAGTATTTAAGCACCCTTTGTAGGAATTCTAAAGCCTTACAATGTGGACACATATGCTATAACGACATGAGAGCCCCAAATTAGAAAAAAGGTGTGACGATATATTTTGCTCTGAATGTATACATCTTCATTGTTTCCTCATTTTCTGTGTATTTGACCATTGACATTTAAATAAGAAAAGGGACAGGTGAGGTTCTACTGATGCCCAGTCAATCACACAGCTACTGACACACCCATTCAGCCACTCTCACATCCAATCACGACCCATACAGCCACTAACACACCTATACAGTCACTCACACGCCCAATCTTACACCCCTAAAACCACTCACACAAACAGACCAATACACCTTCTTACATACCCACTCACACACCAATAAAACCACTCACACATCCACTCATAGAAGCATACAGCTGGCCAAACACACACTCACCAGCCTATACAGCCACTCACACACCCACTACGGTCGTTATAGTTAGGAAAGAAAATTAAACAAACAGAAATTCACTGAAAAAAAACTAAAGGTTACAGGGACTTCATTGTTAGGCTTAGTTTTCACTCGTACAAAACCAGTAAAATTCAGCAGTTATAATTACCTGAGCTAACTATAACCTATGCCCCAGCAATGCACTGCTTATGACCTCAGATATTAGATCACTCATGACATAGTCAGTGATATCACTGATGACTTCTCAAATGGCATCAATGATGACATCACTGAAAACATAATTCACAGAACCACTCACATATCCACTCACACACCCATACAACCACATACCCACTCACACATCCATACATCCACTCATAACCGTTCACAGACCTATGTTCTCACTCACACAACCACTCGCTCACCCTCACAGCCACTGACACACCCACTCAATTACTCATACAGCTACCTAACCATACAGTCACTTCTACAGCCACTCACTCACCAATACTGCCACTCACAGAAATACTCACTCATCTTTAGAGCCACTCAAATAGCCATTCACTCACCTATACAGCCACTCCTAGAGTCACTCACTCACCAATACAGTGATACAGCCACTACCTCACCTATACAGTCACTCATCTCATACACCCACACAACCACTTACTTACCCATTCACACATCCCTACAACTACTCACACACCCAACTCCCCCATACAGCTACTCACACACACTCACTCTCCAATATAGCCACTCATACATCCACTCACTTACTTATGCACACACACTCAAACAGTTACTGACTCACCCATACAGTCACTTATGCACCCAGGGCCATATGTATCAAAAAAGAGTTTTGTGATTTTCAAATTGCGATTTTTAACGAATCGCAATTAGAGAATCACAAAATGGAATGTATGTGGGATTTGCAAAAAATGTTGTGAATCCTACATATTCCTTATTTGCGAATCGCAAAATGAGATTCGCAAATAAGGAATACCTTCCCATTCATTCCTATAGGCTAGGAGGCCCAAAAGAATGAATGGGAAGACATTCTCAATTTGCAATTACCAATTAGAGAATTGCAAATTGAGAATATAATTTCAAGGTTCGCAAGGGTGCCAAAAGGACTCCCTGTTGCGCCCCTGAAATATGCATGTGTGCACATTTTGTGCACATACATGCCCTAAGTGCATGTATGTGTGACATGTGGCACTTTTTAAAAATCAAAAAAGTGTTTTTTTAAAGAAAATCGCAAATTACCACCAACTTGAAGTTGGTGGTAATTTGCAATTCCTTAAGGCCAAAATAGCAAATTTGTGGTGCTTCCAGAATTGCATTTAAGCAATAGCAATTTGCAATTCCTTAATTGCATTCGCAAAATAGAGAATCACAAATTTTGCAATTCTCTATTTTGCTATGGCCTTTTTGGATGATACATCCCCAAAGGCTTTTTCCAATTCGCAAATAGGATGATTCTGAGAATCTGCCTGTTTGCAAACGGGAAAAAGGTTTGATACATATGGCCCTTAGTCACTCTCCTAAACAGCCACTCACACACCCACTTACTAAACCATATTGCCACACACACACCCAGACACTCTCCCATACAGCCAGTCACTCAGCCACTCACTCACCCATACAGCCACTCACACACCCATCTGTAGGGGCCGGCCACATTTTTCAGGGGGAGTGGTACCAGACCCCACCCTGTCCGGGCCGATTGAGACCCGAGAGAACCCATCCCCCAGAGTGTGGCCATATTAAAATCTGGGAGGGAATTTTGCAGCTTTCTTCATGGGGCAATTTAATCCCTGGGATTCCATCCCCTGGGACCCTGTCAAAGTTAATAAGGGGGAGGGGACACACAGGCTGTTTTTGGTCTCTTGGACCCCATCGTCCAGGGTTCAGCTCATTTTTTAAAGGAAGTGGATCCAGACATTTTTGCTCCCGGGAACCCCATCTTCTGGGTCCCTCCATTATATTTATGGTGTGGAGGGGCACACAGCTCCCCTCTCCTGGCCAATTTCGGTCCTTGGAATCCCATCCCATGGGGCCTGATCTTATTGAAATGTGGAAGGGGGCATGCAGCCCAGATCCTGGGCCGATGTCGGTCCTGGGGACCCCATCCCCTGTGGCCCAGCCATGAAAGTTTAGGTGCCATGGGGTGCTCCCAGAGCACCCACCATATCCTCATTGGTGATCACAGGAGGAGCCCCAAGGCCACCGCCACCTCAGCCAACTTTCCAAGTTCAGCGGAAGCCATCATTACTCCCTCCGGCAGGCAGCAGCTAAAAATGCTGCTCCCTGCAGAAAGGAGCAATATTCTGATTCTTTTCCCTGCTGGTATTACTGTTCCAGATAAAAATGTAGTTCTGGTAAAAATAAAGTCTGCATTACATAACTATTTCCATCTTTTTTATATGAAACATCTTCATTAGTGCTTGAAATAGAAGAAAACACATGACAAACAGTTCAGTGAGGACTGTGATACCATAACGTATTTCCCATCTTAATATTTGCAGTTCCTCATTACTTGAAAAAAATTAAGTACCTAAATACACCACATTTATCATACAAATGGATTTAGCACATCTATGCAACCTAGATGCACAGAAACTGGACCCCCAATTTTCATGTGCACAGCTTTGATCCACATGAGCTTCAAGTGCCTGATAATGTTGGACTTTAAAAAAAATAACTTCGTTATTGTCCAATACTTTTAGTTCCACTTTTTGAAGGCGCCGAAAAGTTATATGTAGTACATTTCCTTCCGTTTTCTAATATGACAAATTGCATTAACTGATTTTTTGGGAGGTAGTTTCTTTTTGCCTCATTTACAAACTGTCCCATTATGTACATTCAAATTGTACATGATGGAGAACAAATTACAGTGAAAAACATCAGATTTATCTTGCACGTATTACTCACAATAGACTAAACTACACCGCTTGATAATGGTTATTTGTCAAAGGTTGAGGCACTTACTTTCCCGCATTTTTTGCACGTATGTAATTCACTTCCTTTTCTGCTTCTGTTTCATTTTCCCGTTTTATTTCTTGAATTGCAAGCTCAAATATTACAGTTCATTATTGCACCGAAATGTATCCGCTTGAGGCATTTATACTCAAAACTGAGAAATACGGCGTTGTGCTGCCGTCAATAGTACCACCAGATTGGATTTTATCATAAAAATATATTTGTTTTATATGCCGCAGCCCAGTTTCGAGCTATTAATAACAAAACTCTGTAAAAATGAACATAAACCTGTCTGCCTAATGGACAGGCAAAAGGCATTAGGGCTGTTGGGTATAAACCTCTTTAATGTTCTCAATAAATAATGGTGCTAGCCTCAAGAAGCTTCTGAACATTTCGGCATTTTGTGATATGTCACATTGCTATACTAACTGTTTCCGCATGCACAGCTATCCTCCCCTCTGTAAAGTGCTCTGGATTTAATACTGGTCATCTCGATGTAAAAAGCAGAAGTATAATTTATATGATTTTGAAAGCTGGGCTATTTATATTTCGGTGTACAGAGAGCAATAGTTCTCCACTACGTTTGTGTATGTCGGAGTTGTTCTTGAATTCAGATAAGAGGACAAGAGAACTGTGATTATTGATGCTCTGCAGTACTGGTAAGCTGCAAGCACATCAATCTAAAGTGAGGAGCTTCAGGTTAAATATTTTAGCGAAGATTTTATGATAAAAATACAGTGAAAAAAGATGATAAATTATAATTAACAATTAAATGATGATTAGAAAATGAAAATAAAAGTAAGAAAAAAGGTGGTGAAAAAAGAAAAGTTAAAGAGGAGATTATTAGGATTGTATACAATATGCTATAAAACGGATCCATTAGCATCTTGGTACATAATTACCTCCTTTCACATGTGGTAGAGTTTAGCTACTTAAGCTGAACTATGGCTCACAATCCAGTCTTCCAGCCTCTTTTGACAAAGCCTGTTTAGGTCCAAGCATTCTCATATTGGAATTGTCCATAGATGAGGGTGAAGCGAAAGGGCTAGGTATTTGTGGATCTTGCACTATATAGGCATTTATATCGTTAATGTGACCCCTATAGTTTGCTCCAACTATTAAGTATCGAGGAACTAGATGCAATCTTTTTATTTTTAGAGTGAAGGCTTTCAAATGTAAACCGAGCTACTTCTCATCAGTGACTCATAGTTCATAGCATTTAGTACTGCATGAAATGTTTGTTGGAATTATGCCCTTATCCACAGCTGGAGAAAGTTATAAGGAACAAGCTAAAGGAAGTACATTTTGTCGACTCAGGACTTTGAAGACAACATTGGTTAGATATGTAGGTCAATTTAGGGAAATGGGATTGGCTAGAGAGAAGGGGAGAATAGGCTTAGGCAGTCCCCGTGTTACGCTACAATATGCTTGAATGTATGAGGGATTTTGCAAAGAGTTCATTTTTAGGTTTCTTTCCAAAAGTGAGATGCCATCTTCTCTGTTATGCATGAATGGAGAGGGGTTCACAGAACGGGACAGTAAGCGCCCAGTAAATAAGTCATGTAATAATAGAACTGCTTCATGAAGATATTACTGGCACATACTCTTGTAGAACTCATAAGACTCGGGAATACATTGGGAATAACAGAAGAGGAAGTCAACCCCACTCAAAGTAAAACTCTCTGGGGCATATTAGCAACAAATAGCGATATTTATCACTAAATGCGCTCGCAGAGATAACATGCTATTAGCAACGTTTATCTCTAATGTGATAAAATATACAGCGATAGCGGCTCAATGCGTGAATATCGCTGAAAATCCAGTGATATTCAGGCATTAACGCTAATGGGGACTTAACCTGAATATCCACCTCCCATTGGATATACAGGTTAAGTCATGGTCTGAGCAGGCTTTAGGTTCTGGCGATAATCGCGCTTAGCGCAACTTTTGTAATCGCACAGTCTGCATTGCTAATAGGCGATAGCTGTGTTAGCGACTGCTTTCAGTCGCTAACAGGTAGGGTACGCCCACTTTGCATGTCATTAGCGATAAATATCGCTGACATGCAAAGTGGGCCCGAAACCGGTCGCTATCGCCAAAAAGCTAACTGCTATTAATGACAGCTTGCTAATAGGGCGATAAAATTATCGCCGCTTTAGCGGGAAAAAGTCACGCTAAAGCGACGATAGTGCCCTTGCTAATATGCCCCTCTGTGTTTAAGGTACTATGTTGCCTGACAGCTTGTTTGGAAGTAGATGCTGTGTTGTGATTGCTTATTCAAGAGTCAAAGGTACTGCCACATGTGACCATGACAAAGCCATGGGTGAACAATTGGCATGTGGTTGTTCCACCCGTCTCATTTTAACTAATATACCACTAAATATTCAGTATTTTTGCACCTGTTGGAAATTGGGACTATCCTTTTTACGGGGCATGAAAAGATACATAGTTCTCTGTGGTATTCTACTACATGTAGTGTGATTGAGAATTCTATATGGAATGTGGGGGATTTGAATAAGGAGTGTTAGACGAGCTCTGGGTTGTCGTGCTCCTGGTGCTGTTAGACAGATCTTAAATAAAAATACTGCAACATCCAGATGGTTTGTCGTCATTCCTACTGAGCTACTATGACAATTTGGCAACGATTAGTTTAACTAATCCACGTTGTGTCGATACAATTTGCAGAACCGGGATAACTGAACTTTGGATTATTCCTGACGATCCGTGTTGGACATTATCAAAACAACGTTCACGGTACGATGCCTACTTTTTATATTTATGAATGTGTTTGACATTGATTCTGAATGCGCAGAACATTCTGTGAGTCCACCACAAGCTATGTCAGAAGATTTGAAAAAACATGACTGGGGTCCTGAGTGCACAGAAGAAGTATTAATGAATACCAGGATTTATTTCAACAAGATGTAACGAGTAGTTCGAGTCTCACAGTTAATCTGCTGTTATTTATCCCATCAGGAGTTCTTACCCACATCACTTCATGTGGCCATTTGCATGAGGAAAGACGCGCATGGGAAGAGAGACTCAATGCGTAGTGTGCCCTACGTTGTCTGATGCATTTGTGGCCATTTTAGATAAGGGTGAAGCATTTCCCACCTTGTATACATCGGGTGCGTTTCTTCGGTGATACACACACCACCTCACTGTATCAGATTTCAACTTCGTTAACCAGCCCATCGTGTTTCTGTTCAGTAGTACGCACACTTCTCTTTACTGTGTGTCATAAACACATTTTGGGTGAATTTATTTTGTGTATCCAATGTAACTGATGGTGTGGCACCCAGACACACACATTTAATATCATTTGTTCAATTGGAAATCACAGTGACACACACACTCTATTACACCAGCGTGCCAATTTAGTTTAATGCCAACAGTGACATGCACACTTATAATATTTGCTGAGCTTTTTAGTGTATGACCTTTATTTTGTCTTTTTTTTGCTTTTAGGTTCATTTAGTTTCTGTTAAACCAAAAGTGAACAAATGGCGGAATGAGTTATTGGTGTCCATGAAATTGTAGTTCACCTTGTTGTCAAGCATCATCTGGCCCAGAGTACACACATATTAGTCCAATTTCAAATTGTTTTATTCTTCTTTTCCTCATTAATTGGGTTTGTATGTATTTTCAATAACCATTAGGCAGTCTGTTGTACCTCCTCCCTTTTTACAATCTTTGGGTGAGCCACCCTTCAAATGGAAGACTTGGTTTCGTGCTTTCACAAAATATTTGGGGACGATAGGTGAAAACAGATACTGTTCAGATAGAAAGAGGTTCCTTTTAGAACACAATTTAGGGTTTAAAGGACAAGAAGTTTATGAACATCTACCTCCTGTCCATGAAGGGTTGAATGAGGAAGAAGAGCCTGATGAGTATCAAATGACAGTAAGGAAGTTAGAAAAACAGTTTGATGTGCAGAACACCATTGATATTCGTGACCATCTGTTGGAATAATTCACACTGGAGACATAGTGTTACAATCACTATAAATAAAACAGAAATCTCAAAGAGTCAGCAAAGGACTATAATCCTTCTTTATTCATAGGTAGATACACTTAATCTTCTCTACATGTATCTCAAACCAGTAATTCAATCTGAAGTTATATATAATGTAGATAACAATGCAAATCATTACCATATAAAGGATGTAGAACGAATTCAGTATCAGTTCTATGTAGGGCTTAGCCTATTCTGAATAAAGCATCAAGAGCAGAGATGGAATTGTCTAAGCGGAAGGTGTCAGCCTTAAAAAAAACAAATTAAGGTTAACGGGGAAAGCCAGAAATGTTTAAGAGACAAACTCAAGAACTACAGACAGGAAAATCGGCACAGTTTAGGGAAAGGGTTTCCGGTCAAGATATGATAAGCTATTATTGAAATGCACAATTAAAATACACATTGCGTTTCCTTCAAAACATCTTCTCAATAGCTCCCCATCTTGGAATCAATCAGGTCTCCCCATCTTGTGGGAGCAGGTAGAATACCTACATTCTCTTCACCAAAATAAAGGCTCACACAGCTGCACATCCTTGAAGATAGTAACAGTTTGGTCCACATGATACTGAATGCTCTTTCTCATCCTAACACATTGTCTAAATCATAACAAGTAAGTTAACATTTGTAAACCAAAACAATGAGCTTTTTTTTCTGACCAACAAAGAGCCCAATTTGCAAAGGCAATCTGAGAAAAAAGTCTAACTTTATGACTTTTGGTATTTACAGAGGTCATTTATGAGTCGTATCTTTACTTTCTCAGTGGTACTCTCTGGCCCCGGCTCCAGCTTGCGCTCCCCGCAGTGTTACAGTCAACTTTGAGGGGAGTGCAAATTGTGGACTGCATGTACCATGATGCAAAGGAGTAAACTTTTCTGGGATGTGATGTAGTGTCTGGCTAGTGCCCAAACTGATTTTCATGACCTACTTTACCATTTATCTCAATGTTCTTTTTTGTAGAAATTGCATTGCAGCCAATTGATTACACTTTTATTTGCCCCGAGCTGGAAATTCCGCCCTGGGTGCGGAGATTCCGACCCGAGTCAGAGAGCACGGCCCGAGCTGCCGATTCCAGCCCGACAGCGGGCATAAAGATACAACTTGTAAATGAGCACTGTGAAAACTAAAAGTCATAAAGTTTGACTTTTGGCTCAAATTGCTTTTGTAAATCGGGCCCCAAAGATTGTAAGGCACCTGCAACCAGATGAAAGAAATTTGAAAGCATTTTGGAATTAACATAAGATTTACAATGGAAATCTTCGGAAATCTAAGGCCTACCTATAGGAAGGTCCAAGCTAGAAAGGCATTTGATTTGGGTACCTAGGTGTAACCTAATGACTACCCTACGAATGTATCGGATGTGGCTTCTTTATGTGTAAATACTGGCACTAGCTAACACACAAATTCATGTTTTACCCGCACAATAAAATATGATTAGTAATGATTATGGAACACTACATTTCTGCTGTTCCATACTGCTGCCCCCAGGATCTGATCATGCAATCCAGTTGATTTGACCACCATGATCCTTATTACACATTGTTCCCATTGGACAAACTCAAATTTCTTGACAGACAAATACATTTAAACACAACATTTTTATCCTTTGTGGGGCTGCGAAACAGCTCAGCCCGGACCCCTGATATTTCATGCACAAGAGCCTCTGCTTCCAAAGTCATCAGTACTTTAAGAGCCCAAAGGCTCAGATTGTCTAATGTTTCTATTCTTCTCTCTGGGGCTACTAGGGCACGCAACATATTCAATTTAAATGACTTCACTCCTTTCATAGGGGTTACATTTACAGCAAATGGCATTGAATGGATTGCAGCCTGGTCTCATGCCCTTCCATTGTTCACTAAGCTGATTCTGGGCAAATCACTTTATCTCCCCGTGCCTAACAAAAAAAAACAACAAAAAAACGAATATGTCCTTCTGTAACGAAACTGGTGCTCATGTAAAGCGCTCTGATACCTGATGTTTCGGGTCTAGTTCGCGCTATATAAAACTGCAAAAGTAAAATAAATAAATATCATGCTCCTAGACAGAACTCTGCCTCAAGTCAACTGATGGACACCACTTTACTCCTCTTGCTTTCATGTGTATGTGACTCACCCCCTCCCATAATCTCAGATGTCTCCTTAGTTGCTTTCAGCCACTAACTTATGGAGCCCAGTTGCAAGAGAGTGCTACCAATGGCTCCTTCAGTGTTTTCACTTTTGCTCCACAAGTATGCTGCGAGGTCAAGCACAACTGAGTTCTCTATGACCTGCCACCACTTCCAAACTCCACTGTTATGCTTCAAGTAAGTCCAAGGATGTCACTCGCCTGGTATAGTCTACAAATGGTCCTCAATGTTTCTGAGCAGTCGGATAAACCCAAAGACGGAAGTCCAGTCCAGAGCTAAACAAGAATGCAGCTATATTGCTGCTTGATAAGCTCCAACTCCCGAGAAGGTTTCTTATAAACACTAAGGAGCTCATTACAATTCCGGACATAAGGCCATCTGTGCAAGTGGCGGAAAACGTCCATTTTCCCACTCCAAGTGCAGTCATATTGACCACCAAATTACAATGGTCCCACAGAGGCCATTTACCACCCAGCCTGGTCTTTCAGGCTCCGCACGTTTTTTGTGTACACAAAGGTGGCGGACGGAGCCAATAGAGCAGACGCGGCATGCGGAAACACGTTCCATCTGCCAAACAGATTACAATGTTGCAGACAGCCCTTCCCACCGCCGCGTAAAAATTGTGGATGCTAGAAAAAACAACAACAGAGAGGAAGCATACCCTGCCACACTCATGGTGGCCAAAAGCGGTACAAAAGGGGGTGGTGATGGACGGGGCATCTGAACTGGGGTGGCAGAGTGGGCTAAAGAACGGTGACGGATCAAACCCAGATCTTTTGACTGGGTGTGAGTGTTTGATTGGTTCAGATGCTCCGTCCATCACCACCCCCTTTTGTACCGCTTTGGCCGCCATAAGTGTGGCAGGGTATGCTCAGACGTGAGTCCCTTGCTCACTTTGCCACTGGATTCAAGCAAGCCGGGCTGAAGATGGCTGGAATGCCAGAAACCGGTCCTCGGAAGCTTGTTTCCGGTCCAGGGAAGGCATGGCTTGGCAGTTCGGGTTGGACTGTTCCCATGAGGCACAGGGTCAGACTGATTTGCATATAGCCATGTCTGAACTGGGGTGGCAGAGTGGGCTAAAGAACGGTGACGGATCAAACCCAGATCTTTTGACTGGGTGTGAGTGTTTGATTGGTTCAGATGCTCCGTCCATCACCACCCCCTTTTGTACCGCTTTGGCCGCCATAAGTGTGGCAGGGTATGCTCAGACGTGAATCCCTTGCTCACTTTGCCACTAGATTCAAGCAAGCTGGGCTGAAGACGGCTGGAATGCCAGAAACCGGTCCTCGGAAGCTTGTTTCCGGTCCAGGGAAGGCATGGCTTGGCAGTTCGGGCTGGACTGTTCCCATGAGGCACAGGGTCAGACTGATTTGCATATAGCCATGTCTGAACTGGGGTGGCAGAGTGGGCTAAAGAACGGTGACGGATCAAACCCAGATCTTTTGACTGGGTGTGAGTGTTTGATTGGTTCAGATGCTCCGTCCATCACCACCCCCTTTTGTACCGCATTGTTCAGATGGCACTCACTGCTCTCATTCTGCAATGTTGTCATGAATAGGGGGACTAAAGTTTGCGGCCTTATGGAGACAGCAGCTAAATGAAACTCAGCACTGACACTGGGAAACACAAGTGCTGTGCCATCTAAACCACATGGCAGCTCATCCCTGATGTAGCAGTGTACTATATAATTAAATTAAACAAAAAAAATCCACATCCAAATATTGTGTGAGTGGTCCCTACCATGGTGGGGAGCACACTGTGTTCTTTAAATACCCCTCACACACCAAAAGGACCCTTGGTGTCATGCTTCATTATTGGGGTCTTCGCACCCCTCTACAGGATGCGGCGTGCTACTGACCAGCGACTACGCAGGAGCACTTATTAAATTTGACTATTTGTGGTGCGTTTGGGGTTTCAGTGTATTAAAGTGAGTGGTGGGTTCTGAGAAGTGATACAGTGAGTTTAAAAAATGCCTGGCACATGAGGTCTACAAAAACTTTAATGGGCCCCCGTGCTGGTACTGTTAAAAAAGTGAGTGTGAGGTATTTTGTATATTAATGTACAACACCTCATGTGTGCATTGTCGACATGTTTCGAAGCAGAGCTTCTTCTTTAGGACAGGTGCATAGATCTAATAAAGTAAAATTTAATAAGTGCTCCTGCGTAGTCGCTGGTCAGTAGCACGCCGCATCCTGTAGAGGGGTGCGAAGACCCCAATGATGAAGCATGACACCAAGGGTCCTTTTGGTGTGTGAGGGGTATTTAAAGAACACAGTGTGCTCCCCACCATCGTAGGGACTACTCTCACAATATTTGGATGTGGATTCTTTTTGTTTAATTAAATCTGTAGAGGGAGAACGGATCCACTTTTTTTCTCCTCTCCCGTGTTGTTTCATGCAGTGTACTATATGCCATACACATCGACTTCTTTGGATGTTGTAGTGTCAGTATTGCGAGTGAGCGGAGAAAAACAACATCTGAATGGAGGTCACCTGTGCATTTCATGTGACCATGAGTCCCGTCAAATGTTGCGTTTGTGTGAGTCTCTGGGTAAGCTGTTCGCCACATCTCAACTATAACACAGCTCATGCATGTGTACCCTGACATACGTAGGAGGAGACAACCCATCCTTCGTTATGTCCCCGACCTGGCGACAATGGAGGACATCGAAATCAACCAGAAATTCCATTTGGATCCCCGCACACTACGGAACCCATGTGCCCAGTTGGAACCTCATGTGAAGCCCAAAAGAATACATCCGGCTGCATTGTCCGCAACAGTGAAGGTATGGCTGCACTGCATTTCTCTGCTACTGGGTCTTTATGTTACACTGTGGCCAGTGCCGGTGGGATGTCACAGCTCATGTTCAACATCAAAGTGGTAAAAGTTCCTAAGAAAGAAGAGAACAAGGACTCTACAACCAATTTATGGTTCTGAGTGACTTGTGAATGTCTCCAAAAACCGTTGAGTGTGCTTGAAGTGGAGATGAACCTCCTATTGACTCTTGTGCCCTCACACACCCTTGTGAGTATGAAGCATCATCATTGCAATGCTCCTTGTGGGGGTGGCACTGCAGTCCCTCACGGGCCCTTCAGGAGGGCTCTTTGATGGAGATTTTTTTAGGAGGTGCCGCACTTGTGCACGTGGGTATGTGAGTCGAGTGAATCAGTGCAAGTGCAGTCAAAATTACCTATCGGTACCCAGATAAGTTTAATGTCAGGTCCTTTAGGTAAGTTAATAAGTAGTGGGGTTTGGAGACACTCCTTAACTAAATAAAAGGAGGGATCAGTGTGTTCCCGCCACTCTCAAACCGTAAGAAAAGTGTGTGGTATACTAATGCTGAATGGTGGTCGACATGTTTCGCACAACCTGTTGGACGCTAATGGATCCCTGTGCACTTCATCAGGACCGTGTGCATAGAGTGATACATAATGGGAATCAGGGAAAAGACACCCTATAGTCCCACTTTACCTATCGTCAGGTCAAATAAGACGTTTAGCGTCCGAGACACATGTTATTCGTGTTCCCAAAAACCCAAACCTTCCCCACGTTGAAGAAGGGCCACGTCGGCGAGTAGACAGGCTGCTGAGTGGAGAAGTGTCTCTCCCTTGTTGTGGTACTACTTAACCTGTTGCCTGATCAGGTTTCGCCGGTCATGTTCAGCCTGGTGGTGCTTGGCGGCCTGCCAGCATTGATGCTTTACAAGGACAGGCATGTCCGCTTCCAGAGGAGGGATGAATTGGCAGATGTGAAGGGGGAGTTTATGACCTGGTAGCACACCCGGTCCTAGCAGGTAGGCCTGGTGGGCCAGGCCCACCCAAACATGATCCGTTGCCCTGGCAGTAATGGCACGAAGGCAGGTAGTAAATGGCTACATTCATGTGAAACGTTCCTCTGAATGTTGATTATATTCCTGTTCTTGGAGTTGCGGATTTATGCCAGAGCCCTCTCCCACAGGCACTCCCAATCACACACCTCCTTTCAGAAAGGTGGGCAGTGTCCCCGCCTACTCCTGCAGCTAAAAAATGGCCATGGCGAAGGGGACAAATATTTTCTTCTGCACCGGGTAACCTCAACCTCTCTGCTGTGTGGATGTCTCCTTTTCAATTCCACAGGGAGAAGAAAAGTTCATTCTTCCGGATTCACCTTACCTGGCCACTGCAGCTGCTTATCAGATCAGGCAGTGAGTAGGAACCGAGCAGGTGAGAAAATGTCTGGCTATTTTATCTTCCTAAAATCATCAGGGCAGGCCCAGCAAGACACATACTTACCGTATACTTCATTTAAACAATTTGCATCTTAATCAAGGCTCAGCCACAGATGTAAGCCAACAAGAAAATGTCCAGGTAAATGATGATTATTGATCCTGTCAATCCTTTGTCTGTTGGTAGTTCTAAAATGCAGATAAACTGTATCTGATGTGGATATCTCAGTGGCTTACAGCCTTTGTCACAGAGATACCTGTGTAAGTAGCAGTACAGAAGTCACAAACCTATCATAGGACAGTGACCTAGGAACTGTCATCAAAGAGATGCATGATAACCTGAATTAATAGTCAGAACTTAGCTTTATTTCTGGGTTGTAACATAGTCATACCTTCCCCAGTCATTCATCATTCAAATGTTGCCATAAAGAGTGTGTTTGTGCAGATGTACACCTTTATCAGCAAAGCCAATCCCTAACAACTGGCTGGGCATTAAATTCTGAGTTAGTGCTTCTCCAGACCAAACGCCCTTAAAATGTCCTGCCCAACAGTATGGAAGACATGTGATTCACACACCTTGTAATCCTCATTGGATTTCGTGACATTCCCTGTACACTGATTTACTTACGTACCTGCATGATTGATTGTCTCTGTACCATGTGTGCATGATGTAAATTATTGTCACACCCAACACTGATATCACTAGCGTAATAACAAATGAAATGCACATGAGAGAGTGGCTATAGAGAGATGAGGGGTGGTAGACAAGGGTAGCAGTGAGGGAATCCGAGGATGAGGTCAATAAGAGAAGGGGCTGCGGAGAGATGAGGGGCGCTGGAAGAGGGTGACAGTGAGGGAATCCGAGGAGGAGGGCATGAGTGAGAGCCTGAGAAGTGTCACTTGCCTTATACTCCCACCTCAGCAAACCTCACAATCCCATCAGGAGGACAGCATATGGAAAAACACTTTCTGGGAGTGATAACATCTAGAAAGAGACTTTGGATAATTAGAATGCGTTTCACTGACCCTTATAAAACTGAGGAGAGATAAAGGAGGGCCTTGAAGCAGGCCTGACAAGCGATATAAGTGACAAATCGGGCCCGTAGTGGCCCACCCGAATGCATCATTGGCCCACCTAAAAGAAAATACCTGGATCCGGGCCTGCCTGGGAGGCTTCCAATATGTTAATGGGATCCATTGATGGTACCCACATTTGCCTCTTTCCACCACAGGCAAGTGAACCAATCTATAGGAACCACAAACACTACCACGCCCTCAACGTGCAAGTGGTATGATATGCAGAGCAGATCAACTCACATGTGTGTGCAAAGTATCCGGGCTCATCACATGACTGCTACATCTTGCGGAACAGCACCATCCCCTCGCTCCCAACCCACACATGCCCAGTGACGATGACAGTGGTGAGGAAGAAGGCCTTAACCAGCGTCAAAAGCTCATCGGCAACTACTTTTGTTGAGTGCGAGTTATCAATGAGCGACCATGACTGTGTCTGTGTGCCTTGCTGTAGTGTCACAGACTTTGACAAATGTGCCTGAGAATTTGCACACATACTGAACTATGCTCAGGATCAGGGAACCTGGTCATGCAGGGACTGTGCACCCCGAAGCACCACAACTCACTGGACACTATTGCTAGACTGCCTCACTAGCTCTCCTACTCACTCAGAGACATTCAAGCACATGTACACAAGTAGATACGCTGAAGATGTTTTTAAATGTAAAGTTTTTACTACAGTGTCAACGCATGCAACATATGTGCCACAACAGGTTGAGAAGGTGTTAGTACCTAACCAGTAAGGACAGTGACATATCCATTTAACATGAAGAAAGATGTTGCATCAATAATCCCTCTGGATGTAAACCCACGAGCATATCCCCCCACCCCTTGCAGGAAGCAGTTGTATGGGATACCCCTAGTCTATGGGCTTTGTCAGCAGAACTCATTCCTCAGACCATATATGGTGAAATTTACATCAAATTTGCTGTGTTGCTCCCATCACTGGATGGCTCACTCTCCAAGTGTGGGGCATCTAGCCCGCATCCACATGTCATGCAAAGGGGATACGTGTCTTCTTGCAGCTGTGAGACTTTGTTGGGTCTGGGTTCTAGGGCAAAACCAGAACAGGATGACAAGGAACAATGTTCTCCGACCACGGACAGAATATTCAGACAGTACTCCAGGACTGCACAGAGAACAAGCTCTGCGGACACCTCTCATGTGACAGACACATACTAAGGTACCTGAAGGGCACAAGTCCTAAGAAAATGAAGTGGGGGACTGATCAAGTAAGACAAAATGCAAATGACCCCACAACATAGCGACATGAAAGAAGTAAAATAGTGCGACTAAAATGATTTGTGCAAATACTGGGACAGACTAACCCATCTGACAGTCTTACAGTGTCTGCATTGATAAACAGGGACATAACAAAGGCAAAATCATGTCTCCCTTAAGTACCTGTGAAGAGAAGGCAAGCTGTGTGCCTATGTTTCCCTCTGTGGCATCTACATTCAAATGTAAGGTTCAAGGAGGTCCCCAGTCAGCATGTTCAAACAAAAGGAGGCTGGATGGCCCCTTGAGTTCTGCCAGGCTAGAGGTGAACAAAGGCTCACTTGCTCCCTGCTCATTGCTGCTGGGAATGGAAAGCAGTTAATGTGCAGGTGCTGCTGAACATGTCCCGGTATCTGGAAAGTACACCGGGACAAGTTAAGCATATTCCTGTGGGGACCAACTTGTTGGCAGGGGGACGGTCTCCACCCTGCGCAAACAGGGGAGGGACGGCGTGTACACCCGACTCGAGCCCTGGGAACTTGCAAAACAACAACGCCATGTTATATTCGTGCACTACAGCTGCATAAAGGAAGTCAGACTCATGCCAGACGTCAATGTCCACGATGGTTAGATGACAGCCTCCCCTTGCTCAGATCTGTGGTACCAAGCTAAACAGACTGCAGAGCTCAGCATAGTCCAAGCCAATGCAGACAGGGCGAAAGTCAGAGAGCTGGTTGGCAATTCGTGTCAGTAGGCGTGAAGAAAGGGAAATGATATTTGAATTAGTCACCAACAGTTTCAGTTGCTGTTAAGTCATTACGAATCTAAAAAGGCACCGGCAGCTTCGAAGGCAATCAGTTCCAATAGACAATCTTATTTATCTTCAGCGAAGAAGACCACCATCCAATCCAGCAGTATGAATGAACAGATGTGCTCCTCGCACCACAATGTTGCAAGGAGCATCCATCGCAACCTGGGAGATGTTTGATGTAGGCATAGCACTGGAGCCATTGCGCAAATGCACAGGCGCAGCTGTCAGCCTGTGTGACATATTGTAAGGCATCCCATAAAAGTGTCTCAACAAAACAGTCTTGTATGTGAACCAACAAAGGAGCCACCCACAGCTCATGATCTAGGTCAGCAAGGTATGTGTTTGAAAGGTAGACATCCATGGCCCACTCAAACAGACATCTTCCGCATGAAAAGACTGGTTGCACGCAGGTGAAATACGCATAGTGGAATGTTAGCCTATAACTGATGCCCAGCACAGCCAATAGGGCACATGCAAAGAGAAGCTGTATGTGGTCACGGTACAGTTGCAACTGACCGGGCTCCGCCTGGACCACAGGATGGTCAGACATGGCGTGAGAGCACTCTAAGAACCAGCGCTCAGCTGTACTGCCAAGTAATGATCTGAACCCGCTAAATGCAATGTACAAATTGGAGGAATGACACCCGGTGGTACTCCCGGAAAAGCATGGTAGAAAGGGACAAGGCCAGAGCCCACCAGTCTGATAAAAAGTGTGCAACGGCCTTCAGTATCAGACGCTATCAATAATTTGGGTCAATTCACCGTGAGAATAGTGGGAGAGCCGTGTTCAGCACTGACTAAATCTCGCAAGAAGGTCAAGACACCTGGTATTTAAAGGTCTCCGGGCTGGTGTGGGAGCGACTACTTTCTAAAAAGAGGCCCATTGTGCATGCACACTTATTGACGTATGCTTACACTGTGCGAATGTGAGGCCACAAATGGCTATCCACTATCACATATGGGTGAGTTAGGATAATATTGCCACAAAAGGAACACGTTGTGCAACAGTTCCTATATACCTGATGCCTGGACTGTTCAGGCAGCAGTTGTGCACATGCAGGTGAAGCTAAGTACACTTGGAAAATAGATTTAGCAAGGGTATGTTGTCAGAGACTGGTGTTCATGTGAGTAAACATGCATAGATCGCACGTGTCACATGAAAACCTCTGTGCAACAGTACTTGAGTGTCTGAATGCAGCAATGTCACCATCGTCCACATGGCAGGATGTGGTGTGATGCTGGCTCTTGTGGGCACCCTTCTAAGGGTTTCATTGTTCTGTTCTATGTGATCTGTGACAACATTCGTCATGTCCATGTTTATGTTATTAGAGGTTTGGGAGCACACTGCTTCACCTCCAGTGCACAGTCCATCCATTAGCATTCTGGTAATTGCTGTACAGTCATGTTGCTTACTTGTCATGGGGCTGAAGTGTCACCTGATTTGGGCAGGGAGAGGTACAGAGACTCAAGTGGATGTTGGCAGCTTCATCATCAGACACTGATCACAATGTATCTTACCTCTACTGATGTAGGATGATAACGTGACACACATGTGTCTAGAGAATCACAGCACTGACCTGTACCAACCTTGGTGACACACTACAAGGGTGAGAAAAGTAAGCATTTAAGCTTAACTGCATTTATCAGGATGCTAAGGGGTGAACTGTGTTGGGAGGTGTGGTCATGTGCTCCAGTCCCCATACTGTCCATGTTGATGGTGTTTGCCGGTGTTCTCTGGAAGGCATATTGTATAGTGTTGCCTGGTGGTGTGCTTTTGGGGTTATGCCATCATTTGTTGAAGGCACTGGTGGTGATGGTGGAGGTGGGTGCTACACTGGTCATTGATGCAGGGGTCTGCATTGGCGGGGCAGCTGTTGTGGGAATAATGGTAGGGGGGTCAGTTTGGGACTGAGCTTGGACTGTCCTGGGCACGCCGGAGGGTCAGGACAGTCTTCCAAGTCCTGACAAGACCAGGGACTCTGCATCTGAGGGTTCACCTTCCTGGTGGGGCTGGCTGGGCTTGTCCATGGCAGGGTTGCCTACTGTTGCTAGCCAGTCACCTGGTGGAGTGAGGTTATATTTTCAGCATGTTCTGCACACAGCACAACTTTGATGTTCATGTTTGGCACATTTTATTTGAGATCCCTTGACTTTTACCTGGGCATTACTAGGCAATCATGTCAGTTTGGTCCATTATTTTTGCTGGAATGTATTGACAGCAGGCACATCGATGTGCGCATGATCCCACTCCTCACTTCTCACTAGTGGAGAAGTTACAGCATGACATCATACCAGGTGAGCGTTGTGGGGAAGTGAAATCCTATGAGGAATCATTTTGTATTGTAATGGCAAATCTGGAGAAAAGGATGATAAAAATGCATTGAGGAGACAGCGTCTCTACATCGAGAGACCCCTAGAAGGATCTCATTGGAAAACATCATCAATATCTCCAACATCTCGGACAGCGGACACGGGCACGGACACGGGCACGGACATGGACATCGACATGGATAAAGACAAATATAGAACCTCTGAAATCGATTGCATGGACGGAGCAGTCAGGGATGGAGAACAGCCAGCACAGAAAGAACAAAGGAGCCAGAAAGAACAAAAAAATCGGACAATACAGGCATCACAGACACCTACAAATCAACCTCAACCCTACAATATGGCACTTAACAAGAGGCAAGTTGATGGGATTGAAGTTGGTGTTATCCCCTCACAAGAAGAGAGACCTTGTCTGGATAGTCAAAATCTGTCAAATCAAGAGATCGAAGAGGTTGAGGTTGAGGACAGGACCAAAACTATCAAGCATAAAGGTCCTGAAACAAGGGGAGCTAGAGCAAAGGAGAGAGTCACAACTAAGAATGAACCTCAAGAAAAAGAAAAAGAGAAAGCAAAGACTAAGGACAAAAACTTGGGGAAAAAGTTGGAAAAGGAAAAAGAAAAAATAAGGCGCAAGGAGAAGGAGAAAGAAAAAGAAAGAGAAAGAGAAAGAGAAATGAAGCTGAAGACAGGCAACAAGAGTGATGTAGCGGAAGAAAAAGAGGAAGTCGAAGAGAACGACAAACTGGAGCTTCTAGCGAAGAAAGCACAAAGATTACAGATGATAAAAAACCTAAAAGCTACAGCTAAGAATACTGGTCTTTCAGGGACATTCCAGCCTCGAATATCGAATATCTTCAGTCCCCTACCAAAAGTGCCTTTAAATGATACAGCAAAAAATGAAAAATTGCTGGATCTACCACAGCTCTTAGCTCAAACCAAAGACTCTAAAAAGCCAGATGATAATCGTTATTGTACTCAAAATAATCCCTCGAATGAAATTATCTCTAGTATGAACTCCAACCTCACTACAGGAGAAGGAAACTCACATGAAGATCCAAGTACTGGGAGTGAAGAGACAAGGCTACCTTTGGAAGTCGACACAAAAATAATTAATCAAGGAGATCTGACTGATCAAAAAAAGTCAAATCAGAAAACAGAACTTTTACAATCTGCTAACAATATGCAATGCACTTTAACAGGGAAAGACTCGCACTTAGCAAACTTATCAATCTCCGATGAAGATTCGGAATCTGAAATATATCAAACTGGCATATCTATTTCGAGCGACTCGAGTGGCTCAACCAAACTAACTGACTCAAGCGAACTAAGTTCCAATATACAGAGAGAGACAGCACCTCTAGAAATCACTGGTTTCAGTGACTCAAGAATATCCACGGAGAAAAGTTTCTTGGGGAAAAAAGAAATGGGAGCGGAAAAAGACGGATAAAACATAAAAGGAGTGAAAACAATCTGGTAAATGAAGAGACCACAGATCCCGGTAACAATACCGACTACGACAGAATCAGATCCAATCCTACTCGAAAAACCCCTACGAATAAATCAGCGGCTGAAGCAACTGACCCCTCACTGAGCGAGATGCTCATATCTATAAAGAATCTCCATGAGGATGTTAAAGAAGACAGTCTAAAAAATCGCAAGGCCATTGAAAAGCTAAAAGGTGCTGTGAAAAAAGTTGCTAATATCTGCTCAGAAATGTCGGACAGAATGGTTATGGTTGAAACTCGTACTGAGAACCTTGAAACGGATGTTATGAAACTTCAAAAAAACGAAAAAGAGCAAGATGGAATAATAAAGGACCTAATGGCTAAAGTAGAAGATCATGAAAATAGATCTAGAAGGAACAACCTAAGGTTCTTTGGAATTCCAGAGAAATTCGAGGGAGATGATGCCAGAGGGGCAATGATCAACATCCTTAAAGAATCATTCCCGGAACTGGACGCCTGGGATATGGCAAAGGAGATACATCGGGCCCACCGCTTCCCCTTAACTCTTTCAAAACACCTCAATAAGTCAAATGAATATCCCAGAGCAATGCTGGTCTGCTTTGGAAACTTTAGCGATAATTATCGCTATTGCTTGGTTAGAGACAAAAATTTACAGCTGAGCTGCGGCGATTTTTATCGCAGATAAACCTTGGTATTACCAAGGTTTATTGCAAATGCGATAAAAAATGGCCGCAATGCATGAATATCACTGAAAAGTCAGCGATATTCATGCATTACCGAGCTAATGCTCTTAGCCATGTTATCCACCTCCCATTGGATAACATGGCTAAGAACTGCTCAGGGCAGGTGTTAGATTTTGGAGATATTCGTGCTTAGCGCGAATATCTCCAAAAGTTGGTAATAGGAGATAGCGATGTTAGCGACTGTTTCCAGTCGCTAACATCTTGGCACGCCCATGAGATGGTCGCTATCTCCTACTAGCTGTCGCTAACTGGTGTTAGCGACAGCTAGGTAATGGGGAGATAATTTTATCTCCGCTTTCTTGGCTTTTAAAGCCAAAAAAGCGGAGATAAACCCCCTTGATAATATGCCCCTTTGTTCTCCGTGAAGCAATTTATGATCTTGCAAGACCAACAACACAAAGAGAACATAAGGGATTTAAGTTCTTTGCGAGACCGGACTTTGCTCACTCTACTGTAGAGCGCAGATGGAAAATGCGCCAACTATTTGATCCATTTGAAAAACTCGGAGCGAAAGTATTCTTGCAAAATCCGTCACGCTTGAAAATCATATACAAGGGCTCAACAAGATCATTTAATAGTGAAATACAAGCGGAGGATTATCTGCGCGAGATTTCAGAGACTAATCTACAAAAATCTGGGAAATAATATCAGCATATATAAGAGGATAAGATAAATCAAATCAGTTTTTTTCATCTCTTATTCATGTACAAAGTTTAAGGTATAACTGAAGATTTGTTTATCGGTTGAATAAGCTGGAAGATAAGCCTATCCAACTGCTAAAAGTGATACGTTAATTGAAATAATTAGGCCCTAGTTTATTTGAGATTTGATAAATATGTAATATACATTTATAAACCAGCCCAGCCCGCTGGGCTCGCTTACACTGATGTCACACCCCTGGTCGCAACGAGACCAGGTAACCTTCAAAGGTGGTGGTGGGTGGGGGGTGGGCAAGAGGAGGGGTGGTCGGGCAGATCATGTAGTTCATCGACAAATTCTTCAACGAACTGAAAGAAAAGCATTATCATACAGACACAAAAACCAGGATTGATAGATGGGTTCATTAAAAATATTATCATTCAATATTTGTGGTTTAAATGACATCAAGAAGAGGCAAATGGTAGCAGTTGGCCTACAGACTATTGGTGCTAATATCGTATGCCTACAGGAAACCCATATTGAAGGGTCACAATTACAAATATTTAACTCACTTGGATACAATCTGATAGGTGCAACTACACAGGGAATGTGGGCAAGAGGGGTAGCACTTCTGGCTAAAGGCAGAGGGTTTAAGTTTTATAAAACTAAATCCGATAAATTGGGAAGATGGGTGATTACAGAAGTTCATACAGGGCAATCCTCATCAATGACCATTTGTACAATTTATGGATGTAATAACGATGACCCCCTAGTAATTAATAATGTTTCCAATGAACTTACTAATTGGCCACTACCACTTATAATTTGTGGCGACTTTAATATAAATATTTCACATGATTGGTCCACAAAAGATAATTGGCATTACCATGGTCGAAAATTAAAAGTCTTTAAAGCAATCAAGGAACTATGTATTACCCATGGGCTAACTGATGCGTGGCAGACTTTAAATAGTAATTCCGATGATCCAGGGTATACTTATTATTCAAATCCACATCATACACATACTAGACTTGATTACTTTTTGATATCTAGTTCAATCAAAACTCCCTCAAAAATAGAAAAGCTACCCCGAATTATGTCGGATCATAATCCCTTAATACTAACACTTGAGACAACATCATTGACACAGATGCCACAAGCTTGGACCTTTAAGAGGTCTTTGCTCCTTGAGAGTGAATATTGTAAACATATGAGAAGCTGGATCTCAAACTTTTTGATGGTTAATAACGGTAGTACAACGATAGATTTCGTTTGGGATGCTTTAAAAACAGGTATTAGGGGTGAAACTGTACAATATTCACTCCGGAGCAATACATGTGCAAGAGAATTACTAAGACTCTCAGAAGAAACTTTAAAGAGGTTGGAGGAAAAGCTTATAAGGATAACAAGAAGCTCTTCTACTACAGAAGAGATAAATAATCTACAAACTCAGGTTGCAATAGCAAAGGCAGCAATTACAAATATATATACCAATAAAGCCATTAAGAAAGCTACTGCTCACCGGGAAAAAATATACGAGGTTAGTGAGTCGGTTGGTCAGCAATTAGCAATCCGGATGAGACAGCAGATTACACAAAATGTAATACAGGAAATTCAAGATCCAATAATCGGTAGAGTAACTGACTCAGAGAAGATCAGAGAAGCCTTTTGGCGTTTTTATAGTGCTCTCTATGCAGAAGAGGGAGAAATGGATCAAGAGAAAATCGCTGAATATCTAGATATAGATACCTGTGACAAACTTAATACCGAAGAGCAGCTAATCTTGGAAAAGGCCCCCGACATCAAGGAAATAAGAAAAACTGTAAAAGATCTCTCCCGTGGGAAGGCAACTGGAGTAGATGCTATTCCACTTGAATTTTACATAGTATTTCTGGATCAACTTCAAGAAATCTTGTTGAACCTATGCTTACATTTATTTAGAGGAGGGAAACCCCCCAACTCATGGTCTACGGCTAAAATTGTGATATTCCCTAAGAAAAACAAACCTCCAGATCAGATGGGTTCTTATCGACCCATCACCTTAATAAATGTAGATTCTAAAATCTATTCCAAATTACTCGCTAATCGTATCTCATTAATAATTCATAAAGTTGTATCCAAAGTTCAGCATGGCTTTATTCCCGGGAGAGACACTACCGATCATACACGGAGGGTAATTCGCTTGTTTGACTATACCCAGGTGACAGGAGACCCAATGGCACTTATTTTACTCGATGCCGAGGAACCCTTTGATCGGGTCTCCTGGCCATTCTTGTGGCAGGCAATGTCCAGGGTCGGCTTCAACTATACATTTATACAGGCAATACAAAAACTTTACATTAATCCTCAGGCGATGGTGATGGTTAATGGAGGCAATTCAAAAGTATTAAAAATCTCTAGAGGAAAAAAGCAGGGATGCCCTTGCTCCCCGCTGTTGTTCGCTCTTTATATTGATCCCTTTATTAGGAGATTACAAAATAATAGCACTATAACTGCCATCCGGACAAATGAATACTCAACAAAAATTCTCGCCTATGCAGAAGATATTGCCATCGTCACTACTAACCCAAACTTGGCTATGCCAATTATTGAACAGGAGGCACTAATATATGGCACTATCTCAGGCTACGCTCTGAATCGAGGGAAAACCCAAATAATTATTAACAACAAATGTGTTATGACAGATTCACGTATAACAAATTCAGCCACTCACTTGGGGGTTACAATAACCTCTGAATTAGAGAATCTAGTCGACCTGAACCTTAAACCTATCTCAAACAAAATGCAAAAAGACCTTCGCCGTATCAATAATTTACATCTTTCTTTGATTGGACGGACAAATGCCCTAAAAATGGTCTACTTTCCCAAACTTTTGTATTTATTTAGAGCCATTAATCTGGAAATCTCAGATCAATGGTTTAAAACAATGGAACGTATCTTTACGGATTTTATTTGGTCATACACTCAACCCCGCCGCGCCTATAAACTACTCACACTTCCCAAAGAAAGAGGAGGATTAAGTCTTCCAAACCTTAGGTTATATTATTGGACAACAGTCTTGCTATATAATCATGAGCTTTTTCTTCTTGATGGAATAGAGACATCTCGGGATAAAAACGCACCGACTATTCTTCAAATAATATTAGATGACAGAAGTATCGGCTATCTTTGGAGATATCTCTTTGATAGCTATCATAAAAAAGTAAGACTAAAAACACTCATAGCCGTGTTGAAAGTTTGGAAATCTGTGAGGAAAAGGATAGGTTTGGGACGGTTATCTTTTTATACACCAATACAAAATAACCCCCTCTTACCAGACATATTTAAAGATTCCTATATTGATAGATGGATCATAGCTGGAATTACTTATATAGGTTGCTTCTTCTCCTCAGAAGGGATATATTCTTTTGAATTTTTGAAAGACAAGTATCATCTTGAATGGAGAGATTTCTTTAAATATCTCCAAATTAGAGATTTTCTATTACGACGAGTGAGGAGAGAAGACACTATGTCCAAAAACATCATAGCTGAAACTCTTAGCCAATATCAGGAAAAAATACGGATTAGGGGGTTTTACCAATTATTACTTACACATTTACCTGACGACAGGCAGAAGATTATTCAGAAATGGCAAAAAAAATTATAATTTCAACTGAAGAATTTGAGTATGTAAATGGGCTATCACAAACTACACACATGTCAACCAAATTACAAACACAATATTATAAAATATGCTTTGTCATGTACTATACTCCAGATAGAATTGCCAAATGGGGTAATGGGAGAGGAACATGCTGCTTTCGCTGTAACTTACAAGATGCGGATTGTATACATATCTTTTCATCTTGTCCCGCTTTAACTTTTCTCAAATCAAAAATTGAACATTTCCTCTCATTAATCCTTAAAACTGTGGTTAATCTATCTGATCAAACAGTTCTATTAGGCTTAACAAACTATACTAATTTGAACACTGGTCATGAACTGATTTTTATCTCGATGGCCGTATTGAGAAATTGTATAGCATCGGCTTGGTTAGATCCTATCGCCCCCTCATATCAACAGTGGTTTTCAAGACTGTTAGTAATTTTTAATTTAGAAATGGCAATATATAGAACTAAAGGTAGGAAACGTAGAATAAAAGGCTTAAAAATGTGGTCTCCTTTCATAGAATGGTCTGAACCTCAGACACTCATATAATAATAACATGGCCAAAACCGTTTAGTTGTAATGTATACCCATCTACCTTAATGATTATCTGTATCTCGATGATTTCTGTGTTAATTCAAATATTCGATTTCATGTATTATTATTATCTAAAAGCTTTTGAAATTCTTTTTGTTCTACATCTAATCTGCCCGATCAGAGGGGGGGGGGCTGTCTTATGTGTTGTATTGTCTTTTCGTTGTAAAAAATTCAATAAAAAGAGTTTTAAAAAAAAAGGAATAATTTTGTATCTGGAATTCACTCCGTTGGGGATTCTGGAGCAGCAACATAGTTGTGGTGTCACCAGGGCTTTCAGTGGAGTTTTTTTCAATGTTAGATGCAAGCCATAGTTACTGCCTCTTTATCGTATGCAACTGACAGACATTAACGCAGCCAGTAGTCCGGAATTGTAGTAGGAATCATCTGACTTGTTGTATCATATTTCTGTGTGCAATGGCAGTGACAGAAAAAAGTTAGTCCGGTAGATCAATATGTTGGGCACAGATTTATGGCTAAGGTTTTTTAGGCCACACCTTAAATTACATTGGCAACACCCCTTTGGGAGACCACCAAGTTGTTTCATCCCACTTTAAGCCCCGGGTACCCACATTGCTCATTAGCCATGTGACATGGCTGAAGGGCCAATTTCATATGTACCGGTATTGTATTTCCAAGGACTTGTCCACTGGTGCTACATGTTGGTCTTCCAAATCAGTTTATGCTTGGACATTTGGGTTTTGCCTATGTGTATCAGACTACTATGCCGCAACTTCATAATTTGTGTGGTGCTTTTTTGTACTTGACTCCTGTGGTTTGAAAGGGCTGACCGAGTTTCCATGCATGTGTTGTGTTGAGCCGAGTCTTTCTGCTTTGAGGCAATGGGATTGGCACATTGGCTTTTTGTGGTTGCGTTCTTGTGTTTTGCTCTGCTGTTAAATGTGACTCCATCAATGACATTGAGACTCATGCAGCCTCTCAATGGTATTAGCTGCATGTGCGAAGCCTAAACTTATGGTGGATTCTAGAGTTGGCTGCCAAGTGCGGGATGTGGGGGTCATTTGGCTCCATGCTGTTTGTGAGGGGAGACAGAGGGCCTTGTGGGAGATTTTGTCTTGCAGTCAGGTCTCAACAGCCCCCCCCAATAAGATGGCTAGCTACCTGCTAGGAAGCAATCTTGACGGTGTAAGCTGCCCCATGGCTGTGAGGGTGGAGGCTGTGCCATGCTGTTTAGGAGGAAGGTCGGTGTGCATGAGCTGACCACCTAACTGTGGGGTGAAGCTGAGTAAGGATATGCTGTCTTTGTGATCCATTCATATTGCACTCATGCTTTCCACATGAGCTTGATGTGGGCAGGTGATTGGTGCTCACCTGTTGTGCACAACAGTACATTGCAGTGTGATGTGCTCATTTTGTTAGTCCTTACCAGCCTCCAGTCCCCCCTATATTCCTGTAAGGCTCTCTGGAGGCGTTATGGCAGGCACCTTCTCAGGTGCTCCTCCCATTCAGTAAAGGTTAGTGGTAGAATGGGAGGGCCGCCACCAGTTTTCTGAGCCACTGCATGGTTCTTATTGGGGCGTCCTGATGTCACGCACCTTGCATAGGCTGGCCCCTACGGCATTGACTTTGCTGTGGATCCTTGCCCACATCTGCTTGTTGCACGCAAGTGGGGTGTGTTTGACCAGGTTAACGCACAAATGTGTCTCCGCCGATTGTCTCACCTACCATCACTTTCCAATCTGAGTCTGTGGATTTGGGCATTTTCTTGGGGGGCATGGTGCAAATGGGTGAGGGGTGCAGGGTGCAAGGTGGTGGTGGAGATATGTGAGGTGTGTGAGGTGTGTGTGAGAGTGTTTTTGTGTGGAGATAGGTGGGTGTGATGTTGTGCTGTGTGAGTCAATGGTGTCCTGTCTCTCCGTCTTGTGGTGTGCAAAAGATATTGGTCTCGGGATGGGTTGGTTTTGTACTCTGGCATGAGGGTGTGTCCACAAGTTTGGTGACCTCCAGATGTCTCTTCCATGCTGCACATGTATTTCCTTACCAGGAGCAAGTTGGGGTGTATCATTGTGGGGTGTGTGTTGTGCTTGAGGGCAGGAGGGTGTACAGGCACCCTTCTGGCATTGTTGTGGAGTTGGTTACGTCCGCCATTCATTTGGCCTATGTGCGTGCGCGGCAGTCGGATGCAGTGATCGGTCCGCATTCTCAACGTAATTGACAGTGCGTCCATACCGCGGCAGGAGCAGCCTTTCCAGGCCGTTGAACAGCTTTCCCCAACCACCTCCGTCGGATTTGCAGCTTATCCGTCCGTGGTGGACGGTATTTTGTGGCATCTGGCCACAGTGGTCTGATTTGGCATATCGTGCATCGTAATTTGACCGACGGACATGCCACGGGTCATGTGGGTGGATTTTTTCTGACACCATGGTGGACGGATGGCTTTTCCGTCCGGCATCGTAATCGGGCCCTAAGTAAAGATTCATCCTAATTGGTGGAGCAAGCTTCACTCATAACAGGGAACATCTCAGCAGTAAATTTTGATAACTGCAGAGGTGCTGGCCAGGGCACCCCGCTCGCTAAAATTACAGGTTGCAAAATGGAAGGGCTACTGAATGAGCAAGTGCTGCAAACATGAAAAACACTTGTGGACACATTAGGATGGCGGGCGGACTTTGTCCGCCCGCCATTCCGTCGAACAAAGACACCGCCCGCCATAAGGGCGGGGGTCCCATGACTGCCATTAGGATGCCCCCGCCACAGTGGCGGGCGCATCCTGGCATTCCTAACATTGTGGCGGGCGGTGCACTCAGCACCGCCCGCCACAATGCCAGGAAGCCATGTTGTGCACTTCCATGGAGCGCGGTGCCTGCCATGTTGTGCATGTAACTGCAGGGGGGTACCATAGGTCCCCCCCATGTGCACGTGCACCTCCCACCCCGACGGAGTCCCTGGGGGCCCGCAACGGGCCTCCCAAGCAGACTCCGCATGCCTTTCCGTGGCGGCATTGCCGCCACAGAAAGGCATTTCAAACCCCACATCCTAATATGGCTGGCGGTGTCTTCCAAATACTGCCACCATATAGAACCCTTTTCCGTTTGGTCAACATGTCCACCGGGCGGAAAAGCGGTGGACAGTCTTTCTATCCACCACCGACTCCCCAGCCATTGTAATATGGCGGGGGGTCATATCTGCACAGATGGCGGTGTGACCACCGCTGGCCTGGTGGGGGCGATCCGCCTGTCATCCTAATGGGAAGGGAAGGAAGGAGTTGGATGAGAAATAGGTGGCTCAATATATTTTAGTGTAAATGTAGTTCAAATATGCTGTATGATGCAGTATTCTTAAATATATGCAGGCATTATATCAATTTGGATTAAAAAATAGTTATTTAAAATAACCCATTAGTAAATCAGAGAGGTTTTAGCCATGCATAAACAGATGGGTAAAATAAATGTGTATTGATTTGTTCTTTCACCCTACTTCAAAACATGGCTGCCATCACATCCTTCAATTAAAACGCTAGAAGGAACCTCATTTTTATTTGTAAACTTCAAAACGGAGATATTTTTTACACTGGTGCTTCACGTTTTCATACTTGACCTGGTAACAAGAGTCATAGCAAATGTTCTTTATTTGAAGACACATAATATAAACGTACATGTATATGGCAGAGGGTTGTGAAGTGGTTTAATGTTTTACTCTGGGCTCTCATTACCATTTAACTTTTACTGTATTTGAATAAACAGTTAATGCTGCATGAAAAGAAAACTGAAAGGCTTTGCTGTATTTCATTATCTTTAAGAATTGCATCCAGGTCTGGGAGTGCTGCAGCAGTTGTCACTCCCCCTACTTTCAGCGCCCCTGGATCACTGGGGACAGAAGCATCCACTTTAGCTCTCGGTAAATAGCTCTCCAGCAATTTAATCAAGTGATTTGCCACTTTCTGCTTATGATGAGCCATAGTCCACAATGCAGAAAGAGTCAAGAGCATTCTCAATGGAGGGAAATACTTTGCGACGTTTCTGGCATATCTTCTTTGTTTGTCATGCACTGCAACAGAAAAATATATAGGTTACTCTTCATGAAGGATAGAAATAGCTTAGCAGAAAAAATGCCGCATTTTCGATTATTATTTTACAGTGCAATTGTGCATGTGTTTGGATCATTGGTTGCATTTTAGGAGGTACCCAATACTGCATAGTTTATTGACACACTGATCGTTTAATTGTATCTGTACTATTTACGCAGTCACCGACTAGATTGCGGAGATCATGTACTGTTTGGCCTGCAGCTGTGCAAGTAACAAATAAAAATCACTAATTTCTCGGCAGCCGATTAAATAGCAGAGATCATGTACTCTTTGGCCTGTGGCCATGCAAATAGCAAAGAAACTTCACTATTTACTCAGACACCAACAAAATAGCAGAGATTAATGATGGCCAAAAAGCTGATTCAGGGGCATATGTATCAGGCTATTTTGAGGTTGCAAACACTGTGAATCGCAAAGAAACAGTGTTTGCGATTGTTAAAATAGCTTTCTCCTATGTATAACTGAGTTTCGCAGTTCAAAATAGGTAATCGCTAAAATAGCGAATACCTATTTTGCGAGGACCACAATCTGCGAATAATTTTTGCGAATTAGCAAACACAGACACGCTAATTGAGAAAATCACAAAAAACAGTGTTGCAAACATCTGTTATTTATTTATTTGTTTATTTGAAAAGTTGTATATTGCGCTGGCTAGACCCGGAGGTATCAGAGCGCTTTACATGAGGATCAGCGAGTTACAGGTTACATAGTTACATCAATTAAATCAAAGAATCACAGAGGGTGGGGAGGGGGATTGAAGGAAACACAACGAAGAAACAAGGAAAACAGTGTCAGATGACCGTCTGGGTAGGTGAAGACCAAGGGGGTGAAACCAGGGCCAGACTCCTCTATAGCTACATATGACAGCTCAACCGGGAATCAGCCAAGGTTGCTCGTTCATCGAGGTAAGTACAAACAGTTTTGGTATCCCCCCAGGGGGCAACATCAAAGGTCCACCGAAAGTTCATCCAAAGTTCCATCGGGCATGGGCCATGTTGATGTAGTATGCATAATGTTCACGGTTTCAGTCCAGGGACATCGTCATAGATCAATTGGCAGCACCCTTCCTGGAGTTACTGGGAAACTAACATTTACTCTAGGGTTGAAATGCACCCGATAGCAATGCTTCTAGGGGACTAGCCAGGACAGCCATCCTAAGGTCTGGCATATAGACTGGTTAGGCCAGGGGTTGTAGGGCACTTGGTAGTTGCCCCAAGTGATTGCCTCATGAAGAAGCCCAGCCGTCATGTATGAGCAGTGGGGCCGTTGGGGGAGCTTGATTTAGCCTCACAGATTTTAGCTAAGTCTGCTTACTAAGAAATCTCTGGCCACCATTTTAAGGTCAGGCAGGCCATGAAGCTGCTTCCCGACGAGTCTCTATTGGGCAGGAGGCGGGGAGAGCATTCTGCTGGTCCCCTGGTATAAAATTTCTTATGGCTGCTTCGCTTTGCCCCTGCAACTTGAGTGGTTGTTGTTTACATTTAGGCTACGTCGGCCGCCATTTTGGAAACAGGCAGGTCGCCTATCAGTGTCCCGGTGAGTCTTTGGTTAGCGCGGGCAAGGGGCACTCCACCATCCCCTTCCGGTGCAGGGCAGGCCGATACCGGTCTGTTTAATTTCACCCCGCACTGGAATTACACACGGCTCGCAGTCCTGCCGTTTCTGTGTCTCTCCCCGCAGCTCACCTTGTGACTAGTTTCATTCCACCCGGTGGAATCCTCTGCGGCAGGCTGTGTTACAGTATCAGAGCTTGCAGCACACTCCAATGCGCATCCGGCCTGCTGGCCCCCACGACTGTGTGCGCGAGGAACAAAGGGCACCGCAATGAGCGCCGAAGGGGACCTCAATCCAAAATAGGGGATCGTCGTTCCGCAGGTCCGTTCACGCTCTGTTTACAGCCCACAATATACTATACAGAACAAATAGCCAGACAGAATTACTTTCGACACTTTGAATCACACCCAGCCTATCCGTTCTGGGGGATCAACTATTTTATTTTAGTATTTTTATCTATTTTCTAATAAAACCATTTTTCATTTGATATATATATGTCATCAAAAGATACAGTCATCAAACAATAAAGAATACATACATACAGAAATGTGCAATAAATATACAAGTGTTCAAAAATATACACAATCAATACAGTGAATTTAAGAAAGACACCAATGTCAATTTAGTCAGATGACTAACAATTATTTCACGCTAGGAACCAGTCCTTTGTATTAAGTGCAAGAAGCCAGGCGGACAACACAGTTCATAGGTACTGCCTGCCTGTCTTACTAAGCCAGGGATTAGATGATAAGTTCTAGGGTTGCGAAACTAGGGGTGGAGAGTGGAATAGTTTTTTGATGACCCTAGTCGCGCTCTTCTTCTTTATCCCGGGCTCGGGGTCAACACGTTTCGAACCACAATGCAGTTATGTCACTTCAGTTAGTGATTCGCCTTGCAAGTGTACCAGAATCTTAAGCATGTAAAATCAGAGAGGGCCGGCCATTAATCGGTCCGGGGTTCTTTCACGGGGCTTTTCGGTTCGTTAGTTCTGTTCGAATTCAACTTCTTTGATCCAGCAACCTGCTCTGTTGGCTCGCGTACGGCCCCGTAAACCCCGTAACTTGCAAGGCGAATCACTAACTGAAGTGACACACGAGTGACTCACAAGTGCCGAGTTCAGTAATGGCTTCCTCCAGTCCATGTCCTGAGGAGAACCCATAACTACATTGTGGTTCGAAACGCGTTGACCCCGAGCCCGGGATAAAGAAGGGTGCGACTAGGGTCATCAAAAAACTATTCCACACTGTGGTGAAGATTTTATAATCCACATTTAAGATTGAGATCGGCCTGTACGATCCGCAGGACTCCTTAGGTTTACCTGGTTTTAAGATAAGGGTGATAGAGGCATTATCCCACGATACCGGAGGAGGCATTCCTTCTAAAAGAATTTGATTGAATAGGATAGTGAGGAAGGGAACAATTTCTACCTCCAAAACCTTGTATAACTCGGCTGGCAACCCATCGGGTCCGGACGCCTTCCCCCTCTTACCCTTCCTGATGGCTGATCTCACCTCATCCTCTGTAATGGGGCTGTCCAAATATTGAGACTGTTCAAAAGAAAAAGAAGGCAAAGCAATATTACTTAACCAGCTCTTAATAGTCTCCGGTGTAATTATCTTATCTTCTTGATAAATGTTTTGGAAGAATTCCCTAAACACCCTCCTGATTTCCTCATCTGAAGTGAAGTTGTTATTTCCTACTTTTATAGCTTCTATATTATTACGGACCTGGTCTTCCAAGCTAGTAATTTTCCAGCGCCCTCACTATATTCGAAATGTGCCAATTTGCTGGCTTCCCATCTTTGTTGGACCCTCAGATTTAGAACCGAGGCCAGGCTTCCTTTTACAATCATTTACAACAAGGGGTGGTGATGGACAGAGTCTCTGAATTAAGCAGAGTACTCTCACCCAGTCAAGAGATCAGGGCTAGATCCAACACCGTTTTTTTAGCTCATTGCACCATCCCAGTTTCAGAACCTGGCTGTATGCAAATTAGTCTGTCCCTGGCCCAGTGCATCATGGGAACAGGGCAGACCAGACTACAAAAGCCAATTCTTACACTGGGAAGGAAACAAGCTTCCGGGGACCGGTTTCTGCCATTTCAGGCGTCTTCGGCCCGGCTTGCTTGAATCCTGATGGTGCAATGAGCAAGGGACTCACATCTGAGTATACCCTTCCACGCTTAGGGTGGACAAAATTATTTACAACAAGGGGTGGTGATGGACAGAGTCTCTGAATTAAGCAGAGTACTCTCACCCAGTCAAGAGATCAGGGCTAGATCCAACACCGTTTTTTTAGCTCATTGCACCATCCCAGTTTCAGAACCTGGCTGTATGCAAATTAGTCTGTCCCTGGCCCAGTGCATCATGGGAACAGGGCAGACCAGACTACAAAAGCCAATTCTTACACTGGGAAGGAAACAAGCTTCCGGGGACCGGTTTCTGCCATTTCAGGCGTCTTCGGCCCGGCTTGCTTGAATCCTGATGGTGCAATGAGCAAGGGACTCACATCTGAGTATACCCTTCCACGCTTTTACAATCAGCAGTTGATTCTGAAGAGAGTCTAAAATAGACCCTGAAGCTGTACAATTAATGTCAAAATCCTGCTGAATACGAGCCATATCTGCTTGAATAGAGGAGATCTTCTCCTTATATTGCTTCCTACGATAGGCAATTTTACCTGTAATGAGCCCTCTCAAGGTGGCCTTGAATGAGTCCCAAATGATTCTATTTATGGTGGAGCCATTGTTTGATATAAAGAAATTCTGGGTCTCCGACTTTAGATATACGATATCCTCAATGTTGGAAAGGAGAGAGCGGTCAAAGGACCACGTACTCGGGGGTTTCTTGATACGGAGACCTAATTCCAACTCAACCGCGGAGTGGTCTGAAAGGTGAGAGGGGAGGTAGTCTATGGATTTAACAGAATCAACCAGTCTTTGACTGATTAATATAAAGTCAATCCTTGACTTATGATGGTATTTGAGGCTCCGAAAGGAAACCCATTGTTGTTGCCCCGACCTTTGTCGCCAAACATCCACATACCCATATTGCCTCATAGCATCCAGTAGAAAGGATCTAGTCTTGGACAGAACCAGAGATCGACTATTAGGAGATCTGTCCAAGACAGGGTCCAGAACAATATTAAAATCGACGGCTAGTATTGTGGGGCCTGAAAGGGAGAGTAAGTGCGAGAAAACGGATTCCAAACAAGAAGGGTCGTCCTGGTTCGGGCCATAATAGCCCACAACTGTGACTTGAAACCCAGCCATAATGACTGACGCTATGGCCCATCTACCAGAAGAATCTACAGCTTGTGAGACCAACCTAGCTCTAACTCCTTTTTTAAAGATACACCCCTGGTATGTGATGTTTGAGTGGTAGAGACCGTAAAGTCAATCCATCTATTCTTCTTGGTGAGGGCAAGCATTTCACTATTGGTCAAGGGAGTCTCCTGCAACACCACAACCTGCACCTCCAAGTCCTTCAGATATTGTAAAATTCTGTTAGCTCGGGGCTTGGTGCGGAGGCCGTTGACATTCCAGGAGATAAACCTCACACTACTCATCTCTCATCCAAGAAGCCAAGAAGACCAAAAATACTGTACCAAAAAACTGCTGTTTTATGTTACCATTCATAACTTCCTTACAAAAAATTTAACTGTTAATCAATCAATCAATCATGCCATTTGTATAGCGCACTACTCACCCGGGAGGGTCTCAAGGCGCTTGGGGGGAGGGGTATGCTACTGCTCGAACAGCCAGGTCTTGAGTTGTTTCCTGAAGGCGAGATGGTCCTGGGTCAGCCGAAGGTGGATGGGGAGGGAGTTCCAAGTCTTGGCTGCCAGGTAAGAGAAGGATCTTCCTCCGGCGGTGGCTCTTCGGATGCGTGGTACGGCTGCGAGGGCGAGGCTGGTGGACCGTAGCTGGCGGGTGGGCGTGTAGAAGGTCAGGCGGTCGTTGAGGTACTTGGGCCCCAGGTCGTGGAGAGACTTGTGTGCGTGGGTGAGGAGCCGGAACGTGATCCTCTTGTCGACGGGGAGCCGGTGCAGGTTCCTCAGGTGGCTGGAGATGTGGCTGCGTCGGGGGACATCCAGGATGAGTCGGGCGGAGGCGTTCTGGATGCGCTGGAGTCTTTTCTGTAGCTTGGCTGTGGTTCCGGCGTAGAGGGCGTTTCCGTAGTCCAGTCGGCTGGTGACGAGTGCCTGGGTGACAGTCTTCCTGGTCTCGGTCGGGATCCAGCGGAAGATCTTGCGAAGCATACGCAGGGTGTTGAAGCACGATGAGGAGACGGCGTTGACTTGTCTGGTCATCGAGAGGGAGGGGTCCAGGATGAAGCCCAGGTTGCGTGCGTGGTCGGTTGGCTTGGGTGCGGTGCCCAGGGCTGGGAGCCACCAGGAGTCGTCCCAGGCGGAGGGCGAAGATCCCAGGATGAGGACTTCCGTCTTGTCCGAGTTCAGTTTCAGGTGGCTGTCCTTCATCCACTCGGCGACGTCTTTCATCCCTTCGTGTAGGCAGGTTCTGGCGGTGTCGGGGTCTCTGGTGAGGGAGAGGATCAGCTGGGTGTCGTCGGCATAAGAGATGATGTTGAGGTTGTGCTGGCGTGCGATGGCTGCGAGAGGTTTCATGTAGATGTTGAAGAGGGTGGGGCTGAGTAAAGATCCTTGCAGGACGCCGCAGATGACTTCGGTGGCCTTGGAGCGAAACGGGGGGAGGCGGACTCTTTGTGTTCTTCCGGCGAGGAACGAGATGATCCACTCCAGTGCCTTCTCTTGGATACCGATGTTGCTGAGGCGCCTGGACTAGGGTGCGGTGGCAGACCGTGTCGAACGCAGCGGAGAGGTCCAGGAGGATGAGGGCCACTGTTTCCCCCTTGTCGAGCAGAGTCCGGATGTCGTCGGTGGCTGCGATGAGGGCGGTCTCGGTGCTGTGGTTGGCTCTGAAGCCGGACTGCGAGGGGTCGAGGGATCCGTTCGTCTCGAGGAAGGCGGTCAGCTGTCTGTTGACGATCTTCTCGATGACTTTAGCAGGAAAAGGGAGGAGCGATATGGGGCGGAAGTTTTTGAGATCGGTGGGGTCCGCTCTAGGTTTCTTCCTACAGTGTTACCATTCCTTATATTACTAATTAGGTTAATGAGGTCTTTTTTATATTTTTGCCACCCCTCTCCACCCCCATCCCCTCTCCACCCCCACCCCCAATGTGTCTACCCCTCCCCCCATGAAAAACCCTTGCAATATCTAACCGGAACAATGTCCAGTAGATAGTGCCCCTCCAATTGACTCCCGACAAGAAAAGTCACCCGCTATATCTCAAACAAAAATGTGAAGAGCAAGAAAATTTAAAAGAAAAGGAAATAAATCAGGTTGTGAAACAGATCAAGAACTGTTCATAAGTAAAGAACCTGCGTCAAAATTTAGAAGGTAAATAGTAAATGGGAAGTATCCTTGAATAAATTGGGTAGATTATAGATATATGAAGTTATACCTTACGGACCCCCTTACCCAGCTCCATTAGTAGCTCATCTGCTGCTTGTACAGACCTGATGTTAAACATCTTATTGTTATGCATAACTTTGAGAGCTGCCGGGAACGTGAGCTGAGCTGTTGCACCTAATTTCCTAAAGGCATCCAAGCGCCTCCCAAATTCCCATTGTTTTTCAAGTGTAACTCTAGAAAGGTCTGATCTTATCAGAAAAGTAAAACCTTTCCCAGCCAAAGACTTCTGTTTCAAAGCCAGATTAAGGATACGCTCCTTCAAAAGATAAGTATGAAAGTTAACTAAGATTTTGCGAGGTTTGGACCTCTGGGGGTTTAGTTTAAAAGGATCCCTGTGAATTCTTTGAATGTCGGCCAACAATTCTGCAAGAGTGTGATCTAAACACAGGGATTCTTTAAGTAGAGCAACGATGTATTGTTTAATATCCGATCCTTCTGATCCTTCAGGTACATTAAGGATACGGATTTCCCCCGTCTTGCATTATTTTCAAGAGTTTCCATCCTCTCGCTAAGAGCCAAATCTTCCTTTATAAGTTTCTGTATATCAACTTTTGCTTGATCCAAATAGATTGAATGCGATCCTACCGTTTCCTCTAGCACACCGGTTCTTATAGTGAGCCCTTCAATTTTATTATCCAGCGTTTCACAGTAGTTTCTAAACTCTATTTGATTAGCAGATGATTCAGCAAATCCCTTTCTTATCTCCAGGGTAAAGGCAGAAAACATCCCCAAAAAGGATGCGGCCGTCATCGGGAAAGAAGAAGAAACCAATAGTGAGTTTGGATCGACTAAAACAGTAGCAGAAGAAGTTTCTAAATCTACCCCCCACATGCCCCTCCTAGTTCAAGAGGATTTATCTCTTCGGCCTCCTCGGCCTCCTCGGCATCCTTTGCAAGCTCTGTGGTTGAGGCTAGTGGTAAGCCCTGCGTTATGACCGATGAAAATTGCGGCTGAGGTTGCACGGGCTGTGGGTCTCTCCCCATGTCCTGTATACCCTGAGAGTCTCTAGGGGCACAAGTAGATGCTACATTTTCAACAATTTGACTAGGAAGGGACCCCTTCTCGGCTGCTTCTCTCTCCTGCTCCAGCGACGGTGTAACTACTGGCACCAAAGTTTGGCTAGGAGAGGAGGGAAGGGCCTCTGAAACAGATGCCATTTCAGTTTCAGTTTCATCAATTTCTTCAGAAAGATGCAGAATCTGAGGGACGGCCTTAAAATAGGAACGAAGTGAAGGAGTAATCTTTGACCCTATCGAGAGCACCGTTTTGGGATCTTTAGCCTTAGCCTTGGATTTACCTTTCAAGTTAGTGTGTTTAGACTTAACTTCTGTATTCAGGAAAGATGAAGATTTTGTCTTAGCTGGTGTGTTGACGCCTTCTCTGACCTCCCCAGCCCCCTCCGGGACACCTGCCTTATTTACTCCAATTTTCGTTTTACGTCCTCGGCCGCGTTTACCTCCCCCTCTAGATGTATTAGGGGGCGTATTAGAGATTTTTGAAGTATTAGGAGTATTTATAGTAGGGGAAATCTGTGAGACAGCTTCAAAAACCGGGGACCCCTCCACTGTAGCAAATATCCCAGGACGCTGTAGCTGACCTTGCCATCCTTGTAGACCTTCCTTGCAGCAGGGAACTTCGTTTGTATGCAGAAAGATCACCCCATTTGCTGACCCCCGAAGGGGAGAAACCAAACTTCTCAACTTTCTGCCTCTCCTTAGCTCCAGCGCGGCTGAGCAGATCCTCGGACTGGGTTCAGGGCGGACCCAACACTCCTGGGGGAGGGATGGGTCGAATGGCAACTCCCTGCACGAGTTGGTAAACGATTTAATGGCCCCAACTTCCTTGCAGCTGATCTGAAAGTCTTGAGCTTCCCAACCACCCAAAAAAAGCTTGCAAAAACCGCCAAGCCCTACTCGGGACCCCCCACTACCTTCAGGCTCTGACCGGCGTCCTCCGTCTTCCTCCCCGTCTCCGTCTCCGTCCTCGCACAAGAACCATGGACAAAGAGAGAGGACTCTAAGAAAATGCCCGACATGCAGAGAGGAATACCGCATCTCGCTATGGAGAGTCAGGTCGATAGAAGAAACAAAGACTCAGGCAAACTACACCTTACACAAACGGCCCCAGGATGCCGCTACGTTTCAACCACTTGGATCCGTATTCAGTTGCTCTTCTACGCGGCGGGAGACGATCTTACCGGGAGCTCATTCCGGAGCACCGCGGCCAGCTAGCTTGCTGCCGCCATGTTTTCCCCGCCCACAAACCCCAATGTTTATGTAAAAATATAGATTTATTTTATCTAAATAAAAATGATTGTTAAATATATTAAATAATAAAATTAACTAAAAAAATTTATTTAGATTTAATATACATTTTAACAAATATAATATAATAAATGTAATTTAAAAAACATTTAAACATACATATAGAAAATGTAAGTTCTATATATATTTCCTTTAAAACAATTACTAAACTATTAATTTTCATTTATTTTATAATTTTATAAATATGTACAAATTTACTAATAAATATATATTTACATACACTCATAAAATAAAATCTAATAAAAAACCTTTTATTATATTTAAAACATTAAAATATTTAATAGTCTTTAAAATTTAATTTTGCACTCCAGTGAGTGCAACAGTAGGGAAAGTGTTGGATAGCCGAGGGGTAAAACTTAATATTCCCACTCCAGTAAGTACAATAGTAAAGAAAATGTTGGAAAGCGGAGGGGTCAAAATTACTATTCCCACTCCAGTGAGGGCAACAGTAGGGAAAGCGTTGGATAGCGGAGGGGTAAGAAATGCTATATTCACTCAAGTGAGTACAACAGTGGGGAAAGTGTTGGATAGCGGAGGGGTAAAATGTACTAGTCCTACTCCAGTTTGTGCAACAGTAGGGAAAGTGTTGGATAGCAGAGGGATAAAAATTAATATTTCCACTGGAGTCAGTTCAAAAATTAAAACAAAGAAATTAACAACAACAACACCAAAGATTTTAAAAAACAAAAACATTAAAGTTTTAAATATTACAAAAGACAGAAACAGATTAGAATGTTAAAAAGATCTAACAAATAGCTAAAAAGATTATTTAAAAAAATCAAAAAAAATGTAAAAACAAAAAACAATTTTTTAGTAGAAACTTTTAATAAACAAAAACATTAATTATTACATAAATGTATTTTTTTTAGTTCCTGCCCTATAAAAACCCACGATTCACAACCCACATTTTAATTTTTTCCTAAATGTACCTCCATCATTCAAATAAATAATTATTAATTAAACAAATATTATTAAAAAAAAATTAAATGTAAACAAATACAAATGTATTTACTCCCCAAATGTTACCCCTATAAAAACAAAGCACATACAAAATAACAATAACCACTTATCATGAATATTTATCAATTGATTAATTAATATTAGCAATGAACTAATTATTAATTATTTAAACATAAATTACTTTCCGCCTTCTACCCCAATAAACAACACAAACCCACACCTAAAAGGCATTACACAATTTCCATAACTAATTTTAAAACAATTATTAATTAATTATAAATACATTAATTCCCACCCTATTCTCCTATAAACCACACCACACACTCTTAAAAAAAATTACACAATTAACATAAATCAATTAATCCATAGTAATTAACAACTAACTAAATAACTCCCACAATTAACACTACAAAATATAAATTAAATAACAATCAATAAATAAAAGATATGAAAACATTTATTATAATCAAATTACTTCCAACCCTATTCACCTATAAACCCACAACCTGCTCCTAAAACAATTACACAATTAACATAAGTGTCATTTAATTAATTAATAATTAAAAGCCAAAGAATTAATAATTAATAATTAATTAATTACCACAATTAATACTATAAAATCTAAATTAAATAAATACTAATATATAAAAAATTATAATTAATGTATTGTAATTAAATACCTTCCTACCCTACTCCCCTATAAACTCATAACCCGCACCTAAAAAAATTACACAATGAACGTAATTGCCAAATAATTATTTGATAATAATTAACAGCCAATTATTTAATAATTAATAATAAATTAATTCCCACAATTCACCCTATAAAATCTAAATTAAATAAATACTTGTACATAAAAAAAGAATCATTAATTTATTATAATTAAGGCGCCGATTCCGATGTCGGACGGACCTGAGTCCGTCTGACATCGGTCCGGAGCCATAACTGACCGACTTGCTGTGTCGGTTACGGCCCTGAAAGTACGATGCGACCAAACAGGGTTCGGTCGCACTCGTATGCTTCACAATGGGAGCATGCATTCCCAGCGGAATGCATGCCTCGATTGTGAAATGCAGGGGTGCAGTTCAACCCTTCACCCTGTGGTCGGCACCCCTAGGTGCCTGCCACCGGGTACAGGGATCAACGGAGGGGCACCATAGGTGCCCCAAGACGGCCATTCGGCGGCCTCACACCCATGGGGGCCCTGAGACCGTCGTAGGCCATCCAGAAGTCCGAGTTGGATTCCTTTCTGACCGAGCCCATCGGAATGGCTCGGTCAGAAAGGAATTCGGCCGACACGTTCCGATTGGGTCGGAAGGGCTCCGAATATGGTTTGGAGCCCTTCCGACCGGAAGCGGAATCGGCCCCTAAATTACCTTCCACCCTTTTCCCCTATAAACCCACAACCCGTTACAGAACTCCCCCCTTGATTCCTGTGAGGCTTTCTGGAGGCGTTATGGCAGGCACCTTCTCATCTCATTCAGTGAAGGTTAGTGGTGGAATGGGAGGGTCGCCACCAGTTTTCTGAGCCACCGCATGGTTCCTCTGGGGCTTAAGCTTGGGTCGGCCCTTGAGTTCGAGCCACACCTCCTGATGTCACACACATGCATAGGCTTGCCACTATGGCATTGACTTTGCTGTGGATCCTTGCCCACATCTGATTGTTGCACGCAAGTCTGGTGTGTTTGACCAGGTTCACACACAAATGTGGGAATCAGCCGATTGTCTCACCTACCATCACTTTCCAATCTGAGTCTGTGGATTTGTTTTTTTTTGGGGGGGGCATGGTACGAATGGGTGAGGGGTGCAGGGTGCAAGATGGTGGTGGAGATATGTGAAGTATGTGAGGTGTGTGTTAGAGTGTTTTTGTGTGGAGATAGGTGAGTATGATGTTGTGCTGTGTGAGTCAATGGTGTCCTGTCTCTCCGTCTCGGCTTGTGGTGTGCAAAGGATGTTGGCCTTGGGACTGGTTGGTTTTGTACTCTGGCATGGGGGTGTGTCCACAAGTTTGGTGTCCTCCCGATGTCTTTTCCATGCTGCACATGTCTTTCCTTACCAGGAGCAAGTTGGGGTGTATCATTGTGGCGTGTGTGTTGTGCTTGAGAGCTGCAGGGTGTACAGGCACACTTTGGACATTGCTGTGGAGTTGGTTGTGTCCGCCATTCATTTGGCCTAAATGCGTGCGCGGCGGTCGAATGCAGTGTTCGGTCTGCAATGCAATGCCCGCATTCTCATTGTAATTGGCAGTGCGTTCATACCGCGACAGGAGCGGCTTTTCCAGGCCGTGGAACAGCTTTCCCCCACCACCGCCGTCGGATTTGCAGCTTATCCATCCGTGGTGGACAGTATTTTGTGGCATCCGGCCGCAGCGGTCTGATTTGGTGTATTGTGCATCGTAATTTGACCGACGGACATGCCAAGGGTCATGTGGGTGGATTTTTTCTGACACCATGGTGGACGGATGGCTTTTCCGTCCGGCATCATAATCGGGCCCTAAGTCAAGATTCAGCCTAATTGGTGGAGCAAGCTTCACTCATGACAGGGAACATCTCAGCAGTACATTTTGATAACTGCAGTGGTGCTGGCCAGGGCACCCCGCTCACTAAAATGACAGGCTACAAAATGGAAGTGCTACTGAATGAGCAAGTGCTGCAAACAAGAAAAACACTTGTGGACACATTAGGATGTCGTGCAAACTTTGTTCGCCCGTCATCCCGTCGTACAAAGAGACCGCCTGCCAAAAGGGCGGGGGTCCCGTGGCTGCCTATAGGATGCGCCCCTCACAGTGGTGGGCACATCCTGCATTCCTAACATTGTGGAGGGTGGTGCACTCAGCGCCGCCCGCCACAATGCCAGAAAGGCATGTTGTGCACGGCCATGCACAACATATTGTGCATGGAACTGCAGGGGGGTACCATAGGTACCCCCCATGTGCACCCCCCACCCCCCGGAGTCACTGGGGGACCGCAATGGGCCCCCCAAGCAGACTCCGCATTCCTTTCCATGGCGGCATTTCAAACCTCACATCCTAATATGGCTGGCGGTGTCTTTCAGACACCGCCACCATATAGAACCCTTTTCTGCCTGGTCGACATGTCGACCGGTCGGAAAAGCGGCGGACGGTCTTTCCATCCGCCACGGACCCCCCAGCCATTGTAATATGGCGGGGGGTCATTTCTGCACGGATGGCAGGCAGATCGCCCCCGCCGGCCTGGCGGGGGCGATCCGCCTGCCATCCTAATGGGGCCCTTTGTGTGGCACATGTTTTGTGGGAAGGAAGGAGATGGATGAGATAGGTGGCTCGATATATTTTAGTGAAAATGTAGTTCAAAAATGCCGTATAATGCAGTATTCTTAAATATATTCATGCATTATGTCAATTTGGATAAAAAATTGTAATTTAAAATAACCCATTAGTAAATCAGAGAGGTTCTAGCGATGCATGCACAAATGGGTAAAATAAATGTGTATTGATTTGTTCTTTCACCCTACTTCAAAGCTTGGCTGCCATCACATTCTTCAAATAAAACGCCACAAGGAACCTCGGGGCATATTACCAAGCAATAGCGATAATTATCGCTATTGCTTGGTTAGAGAGAAAAATTTACCGCAGAGCTGCGGCGATTTTTATCGCAGATAAACCTTGGTATTACCAAGGTTTATCGCAAATGCGATAAAAAACGGCCGCAATGCATGAATATCGCTGAAAAGTCAGCGATATTCATGCATTACCGAGCTAATGCTCTTAGCCATGTTATCCACCTCCCATTGGATAACATGGCTAAGAACTGCTCAGGGCAGGTGTTAGCTTTTGGAGGTATTCGCGCTTAGGGGTCCATTATGATGACGGGCGGACTTTGTCCGCCCGTCACCATAGTGGGGAACGGGACCGCCCGCCATAAGAGCGGGGGTCCCGTGGGGGGAATTAGGATGTGCCCGCCACAGTGGCGGGCGCATCCTGTAGTTTTAGCATTGTGGCGGGCGGTGCACTCGGCACCGCCCGCCACAATGCTAAAAATGCTTTGTTGCATTTGCATATGCAAAGCGGCAGGCACCGCGCGGTGCCTGCCGCTTTGCATATGCAAATGTGGGGGGGTACCCCTGACTGTGGTGGCAACCTGGGGCCCTGCAGGGGGCCCCCGCAGCAATCCCCGCCTGCCTTTCCGTGGCGGCATTGCCGCCGCGGAAAGGCCTCTACTTGGTGCCATTGTAATATGGCTGGCGGTGTCCATTGGACACCGCCATCATATTAATCCATTACCGCCGCGGTCGTAAGGCGACCGCGGCGGTACAGCGGCGGACGGTCTTTCCGTCCGCCGCTGTCCCCTCCGCCATCCTAATCTGGAGGAGGGGAAAACGAGAGTGCTTGTCGGGCGGATTGCCTCCGCTAGGGTGGCGGTGGCCACCGCCACCCTGGCGGAGGCAATCCGCCCATCATCATAATGGACCCCTTAGCGCGAATATCTCCAAAAGTTGGTAATAGGAGATAGCGATGTTAGCGACTGTTTCCAGTCGCTAACATCTTGGCACGGCCACTTTGCATGTCATTAGTGATAAATATCACTGACATGCAAAGTGGGGCCCAAGATGGTCGCTATCTCCTACTAGCTGTCGCTAACTGGTGTTAGCGACAGCTCGGTAATAGGGAGATAATTTTATCTCTGCTTTCTTGGCTTTTAAAGCCAAAAAAGCGGAGATAAACCCCCTTGATAATATGCCCCCTCATTTTTATTTGTAAACTTCAAAAAGGAGATATTTTTTACACTGGTGCTTCACGTTTTTATACTTGGCCCGGTCACAAGAGTCATAGCAAATGCTATTTATTTGAAGACACATAATATACACGTACATGTGTATGGCAGGGGGTTGAGAAGTGGTTAAATGTTTTACTCTGGGCTCTCATTACCATTTAACTTTTACTGTATTTGAATAAACAGTTAATGCTGCATGAAAAGAAAACTGAAAGGCTTTGCTGTATTTCATTCTCTTTAAGAATTGCATCCAGATCTGGGAGTGCTGCAGCAGTTGTCACTCCCCCTACTTTCAGCGCCCCTGGATCACTGGGGACAGAAGCATCCACTTTAGCTCCCGGTAAATAGCTCTCCAGCAATTAAATCAAGTCATTTGCCACTTTCTGCTGATGATGAGCCATAGTCCACAATGCAGAAAGAGTCAAGAGCATTCTCAATGAAGGGAAATACTTTGCGACGTTTCTGGCATATCTTCTTTGTTTGTCATGTACTGCAACAGAAAAATATATAGGTTACTCTTCATAAAGGATAGAAATATCTTAGCAGAAGAGATGCCGCATTTTCGTTTATTGTTTTACAGTGCAACTAATTGTGCATGTGTTAGGATCATTGGTTGCATTTTAGGAGGTACTCAATACTGTATCATTTATTGACGCACTGACAATTTAGTTGTATCTGTACTATTTTTGCAGCCTCCGACTAGATTGCAGAGATCATGTACTGTTTGTCCGGCAGCTGTGCAAGTAACAAATAAAAATTACTATTTTCTCGGCAGCCGAATAAATAGCAGAGATCATGTACTCTTAGACCTGTGACCATGCAAATAGCAAAGAAACTTCACTATTTACTCAGACACCAACAAAATAGCAGAGATTAATGATGGCCAAAAAGCTGATAATGGGGCATATTTATCAAGCTATTTTGATGTCGCAAACACTGCGATTCGCAAAGAAACAGTGTTTGCAATTGCAAAATAGCTTTCTCCTATGTATAACTGAGTTTCACAGTTCAAAATAGGTAATCGCTAAAATTGCAAGTAACTATTTTGCGAGGACCACAAATCTGCGAATAATTTTTGCGAATTCGCAAACACCGACACGCTAATTGTAAAAATCACAAAAAGCAGAATGGCAAAATCACAAAAAATATTTGCAGAATGTGGTCCTCACAAAAAAAGCAGAGTCGCAAATATCTGTTGACTTCACTCCACGGAATGTCCTTGTTGAGTCTGTCCCTGACAGAGGACAGGCAAAAGATCCAACGTGGTTCCTTCCTAAAGAATGCCTGCTTGTTCAGATGTGGGTGTGCCTCTATAATTGTCCATCTCAGACTATCTGGAGGGTGGCCGTTCTCTGCAAAGTGTTTATCAGAGTTTGGCCTGGATTTTGTGGCAGTGGATGTTGCTTCGGTGTTCCATAAGCCTAGTCTTTGCTACTCTAATTGTCATGCCAAAGTAACACAACTTTCAGGGGCAGTTGATTGTGTAAAAGCAATTACTTGTGTTGCCATTGATGTGCCTCCTCTGAACCCATTTGAAGGTTGGTGATAGTTGGATTCCCTTTGTTGTTTTACAGAGGGGGCACACGAAGCAAGACCCACAGGGGAAGTGGCCAGTAACTGGCGAAAAGCCCCACAGGGATTGTTGGTTAGTGCGGATATCTGGTGATGGTCTCGTGTGGAGAAATGAGGTCCTAAATATTGCTAGTGTGTTTAAATGCAAATCTGGGGGGTGGCAATGTAAGACTCCCTGTCTGTAGGAAAACCCAATGCTTTTTGATTATCTTCTTGATTCTGTTTGACTGTGGGGTCAATGTGGTCGCACAGGTCAGGACATCACTGTCATCCTTGGGGTTCTGTTCTAGTAGAGCATCCCTGTTATTATTGCAAGCCTGTTTCCTCACTGATTTAATAGTGTGGGCGGGATAGTCGTGTTGTCTGAAGTTGTGTGTTAGTTGTTCCGCCATCACATCGTAGTCCTGGACAGTGCTACAATTCCATCTAGGTCGTAGGAACTGCCCGAAGGGAAGGTTGTCCCATAGGGCTTTGGGGTGGTGACTGCTATAAATTAGAAAACTGTTACAGTCTGTAGATTTCTTGTGAACAGTTGTGTGTAGTCTGCCCTCTGTCATGCTTATCTTCAAGTCCAAAAAAGGTGATGTGCATGTTAGAAATGGTATGCTTGAAATGCTTGTAGTACGTGTTGAGAGTGTTGACCCACCCACACAACTCCTCACAAGTTGCCCTATCTCCTTTCCAGAACACCAGGACATCATCAATGTACTTACCCCACACAAGTATGTTCCTAGAATAAGGGGTGGAAGTGTCAGAGATGCACCTGGACTGGCTGCTATATAGAGGAATGCTGGGCTCGGGTAAAAGGGCTCCCTATAGATGTATCCTGGGTTTGGTGGTGACGTTTTTTAAACTGGAAGAAATTCTCAATTAGGGCCAAGGTGGCGCATTCCATAATGAAGTTGATCAGTGTAGCAGACACCCAGTCCTCTGGCATGAGAGCTACCTCTACTAATTCCAAAGTGCCTGCTTGTGCAATGTTGGTGTAGAGGACCTCCACATCTAGGGTCACTAATAATTCGATCTCAGGGATGGTGTCACTTGTATTGATCAGGCGAAGAACATCCCCGGTGTCCTGTAGGAAGGAGGGTATATTTTGGACAAGTGGTTGGAGGAAGTTGTCACAGAAACGTGATAGTGGTTCAAGTTGGGAAGTGTTTTATCCCTAACATTGGGCTTCATCACGGTTTTTATCAAGTCTGTTAGATGATTCCTCATTGAAAGTGTACACCAAATATTCAAAGAAGATAGTATCTCTTTATCCCCAGTGGTACCTATATATATTCAATAGGAGGACACAACATCTCATCCATGTGTGACCCTTTCATAACATATGAGATGGCATAGCATGGATGGGATGTTGTGCCCTTATATGCCCAGTGGCCCGATCCTTTTGATCCTGGCCCTTAAAGTTTGGTTTCTTTTGGAGCTGGTTCTCAGGTACCTGGTTCACTAACCATCCTAGTCATGGTCACCTATGTCCTGGTCCTTTTTGTCCTATTGTACTTGTTATCACAAACCTTGCCTTTTAGCCACCCTGGCTCGCACATTGTCCTTTGTATACTAGGTCTCTTTTTACATAGACTCCTTGTCCTGGACCTTTCCATACCCCTCACCCTAATTTCATCCATTAGTCCGCCTGGTCCTTCTCCCTTGGCTTATGTATTCCTCAGATTTGTCCTTCTCAAATCCCTCTTCTCCTGGTCCATGTAGACCTAGTCTTGGTTCGTGTACTCCTTTGTCTGGACTTCATGTACCTGGTCTTCTTGTGATAGTCCCGCTGGTATGGTTTCCACAACCCTCCAAGTCCCCGGTATTACTGCCTCATCCTAGTCATACTAGTGCTTCTGGTTTGCCTGTTCCACCTTGTCCTTGTCCGTCTGACCCCAGTTTCCATGATCTAGTCTTCCTAGTAATGAGCCTCCTAGGTCTACTTTTTCTCATCCCTCTGACAGTTGCAGGGCACCTTGCTTTATGTTGTCCTGTCACCTTGGCTTAGGATCCTCCTCAGTCTGATCCTCATGGATCCTCTGATCTTGGTCCCACCAGGGGCCTAGATTTCGTAGACCTTTATATCCCTTCTGGTTATTCTAATCTAGGGTCTCCAGTTTATGCTAGCACTTTCTGGTCGTGGTGTTCCCTGGTATTGGCCAATTTACTTCTGGTCATTTGGTCCTCCTTGATCTGATCTTTATGGTCTTGGCCCTCCTGTCCCAGGGCCTTCTATTCATTGGTCTCCTGGCACAGGTTTTCTTTGGTCCTTGTCCACTGGGTCTAAGTCCCCTTGTTCCATATCCTTCTGGCCTTTCTCATCCATTTCACCTTGGTCCTGGTACCCCTAAGGACCTGATTTTCTTTGTCCTGTACCTCGTCATTTATTTGTTCTTCGCACCACTGGGCACTGGTAACCCTGAGGTTCACTGATAGAATATAGATTCCGAAAATATTCACATACACAAATATTGATGCAAAAATATTGATGTCAAAATTAAAGACATCTTATATTTAAAATTGTACATACAAAAATATTGAAACAAAAAATATCGATGTAAAAAATATAGATTTATTCTATCTCAATAAAAATGAATGTGAAATATATTAAATAATAAAATCAACGAACATTTTTTATTTCGATTTAATATACATTTTACAAATATAATAAACTTAATTTAATGTAAAAAATATTTAAACATACTTATAGAAAATCTACGTTCTATATCTATTTCCTTTAAAACAATTACTAAACTATTAATTTTCATTTATTTTATAATTTTATAAATATGTGCAAATTTACAAATAAATATATATATATATTTACTTACACTTATAAAATAAAATCTAATAAAAACATTATTATTATAATTAAAACGTTAAAATATTTAATAGTCTTTAAAATTTAATTTTGCACTCCAGTGAGTGCAACAGTAGGGAAAGTGTTGGATAGCCGAGGGGTAAAATTAATATTCCCACTCCAGTAAGTACAATAGTAAAGAAAATGTTTGAAAGCGAAGGGATACAAATTACTATTCCCACTCCAGTGAGTGACACAGTAGGGAAGGTGTTGGCTAGAAGAGGGGTAAAAATTAATATTTCCACTGGCTTCAGTTCAAAAATAAAAACAAACAAATTAACAACAACAACACAAAAGATCTTAAAAAACAAAAAAAATAAAGCTTTATATATTACAAAAGATAGAAACAGATTAGAATGTTAAAAAGATCTAACAAATACCTAAAAAGATTATTTAAAAAAAAATAATGATTTAAAAACAAAAAACTATTTTTTAATAGAAAAGTTTATAAACAAAAACATCATTTATTTTTTAGTTCCTACCCTATAACACCACACAATTCACAACCCACATTTTAATTTTTTTCTAAATGTACATCCATCATAAACATAAATAATTATCAATTAAAAAATATTTTTAATTTAAAAATGTGAACAAATAAAAATGTATTTACTCCCCAAACTTTACCCCTATAAAAACAAAACACACACAAAATAAAAATAACCATAAATATTTATCAATTGATTAATTAATATTAATAATCAACTAATTATTAATTATTTAAACATAATTAACTTTCTACCCTCTATCCCAATAAACACCACAAACCCACACCTAAAAGGCATTACACAATTTCCATAACTAATTTTACATTTATGAATTAATATCAATTAACAACAACTTATTAATTCATTTAAAATAATTTATTTCCTGCCCATTACCACTATAAACCCCACGACTTACATCACAAATTAATTACACAATTTCCAAATTTTATTTTTAATTAATTAATTTGCATTATTCACAATTATTAATTAATTATAAATAAATTACTTTTCCCCCATTCTCCTATAAACGTCACCACCCACTCTTAAAATAATTACACAATTAACATAATTAATAACAAATCAATTAATCCATAAAAATTAACAACTAACTAATAAATATGTCATAATAAAATAACTCCCACAATTAACACTACAAAATATCAATTAAATAAATATCAATAAATAAATAAAAGATATGAATACATTTATAATGATTAAATTACTTCCCAGCCTATTCACCTATAAACCCACAATCTGCTCCTAAAACGATTACACAATTAACATAAGTGCCATTTATTAAATAATAATTAACAGCAAATGAATTAATAATTAATAATTAATTAATTCCCACAATTAACACTATCCAATCAAAATTAAATGAATACAAATATATAAAAAAATTATAATTAATTTATTGTAATTAAATAACTTCCTACCCTATTTCCCTCTAAACACACAACCCAAAAAAATTAATGTAATTGCCGAATAATTAATTGACAATAATTAACAGCCAATTAATAATAAATTAATTCCCACAATTCACCCTATAAAATCTAAATTAAATACATACTTGTACATAAAAATAATCATTAATTTATTATAATTAAGGGGCCGATTCCGATGTTGGACGGACCGGAGTCCGTCCGACATCGGTCCGGAGCCATAACCGACCGACTTGCTGTGGTCGGTTACGGTCCTGCAAGTACGATGCGACCGAACAGGGTTCGGTCGCACTCGTATGCTTCACAATGGGAGCATTCATTCCGAGCGGAATGCATGCCTTCATTGTGAAATGCAGGGGTGCAGTTCATCCCTGCACCCACTGGCCTGCACCCCAAGGTGCCTGCCACCGGGTACAGGGATCAATGGACCGCCATTCGGACACACCGGCACGAAAAGGCAGTGAAAAACTGCCATCATACTCCCTCTGTCGTAAAGAGGCGATCGAGGGAGTACTGGAGGATTTCCGGATGGCAGACGGGCTCTCCGAGCCCGTTGTAGGCCATCTGGAAATCCGAGTCGGATTCCTTTCTGACCGAGCCCATCGGAATGGCTCGGTCAGATAGGAATCCGGCCGACACATTCTGATTCGGTCGGAAGGGCTCCGAACATGGTTCGGAGCCCTTCTGACAGGAAGCGGAATCGTCCCCTAAATTACTTCCCACCCTATCCCCCTATAAACCCACAAACTGCTACAGAACTTAAACAATGCAACATGTAATTAAGATAGAATTAATAACTATTAAAAATGCAACACATTTATTAATAAACAAAACTTTGTTATTTCCAAAAATGATATTTGTTACCTGCAAGTCGATATTCTTGGCAATGATATTCTTCTTGTCGATATTTCTGTACCACGATATTTAAAACTCGATATTTTTGTATCTCCACATTTTAAACTCGATATTCTCTCTGCGCACCAACACTGGCCCTCATAGCTTAGGTCTCTCTGAGCCTAGTTTATCTTGTCCTTGCCCTTATGGCTCTGATCATCCTAGGTACGGCTATCAGCACTTATTTTCCTATTTGTCATTATCCTCCACCTATTGGTTCTACTCCTTTCTTTCCCCAGCCCCCTCCACAATGACTTTAGTCAGGGACAGCCTCCAAGACTGTCACTTAGATTTTATATTTTCTTTGGCTTCCAGATTTACTTTGCTGAGGCAGCAATGTCATAGACAGAAAAAGAGGGCTCAGCAGAGACAGGACCTTGCCCACTTAAAACACTGCCTACCACATTACGAATCAAAATAACCATTCCAAAGATACATTGTGCAGTGTACATTGTTATTAAAATGTCACTGTGGCTGAAGGGGCCAATCATGGCATGGCACCTGTTAGAAATGGGGTCTCTAGTTGGAAGAGGTATGCACCCTATCCAAGTAGGGTCCACACTATAGTCAGGGTAAGTTTAGTACAAACTAAAAGTTTACATGTGCTCACCCTCTGGTAGCTTGACACAGAGCTGTCAGTATAACCTAAAGAAGAAATGTGTAAAATATTTGTGCACGCACACACACACATAGTAACTCCACAAAAGTACTCCACACCAGTTTAGAGAAAGATAGTCAATAGTCATCTAAGTAAAACAAGACTAAAACGCCAAATGTCCAATATACATAGGTCAAGATATGAATTTTTAAAGATTAAATCAAAAAGCAAAGCTTTGAAGTCAATTGCTCCAACTGGGGCTACCTGGTCGTACTTGACCGGGACAAATCCAAAAGTTCAGCGCGCAGGCCGGATACAGGATTCATGCAGACCCCCTTCTAGTACCTTGCATGCATTGGAAATCGACACCGGCGGAGCAGCCTTAGAAAACATACCACTGGACTGGACCAAGGACTTTTGGAGGACTTAATGACCATTAACTCCCGCATCTTAGAAACTTCCTCTTTGATGCTGGTCCTCACTCTGTTGACCTATAAGTTGTGTACTTAACAGGTAGTCTATCCCCAGTATCAATGTTATAAGTACACTAATGGGTGACTCTTGGGGGGAGAGAGAAAAGAGATGCCAACTGTCCCAGCACCGGTGACAGTCTCTCTGCCGCTCCAGAGTCAAAGTAGGGGAAAGGCTCACACCCTCTAATGACTCATCATGCTCTTGGGAAGACAGAAGGTTGGGAAAAGACGCACTCTTCTCTTCAATCCATCATCAGAAACCATGAGCATCATCAACTCAGACCTCTCAAAGTGAGGCTTGAGGCGGTTCATGGGCAGGACCCTCAAAGGGTTCCTAGGAGTCTGCAAGTCCACCAAGTAGGTGGCATCACTGTTGGGCTCTTTCACCTCAAATGGGCCAGATCAGTGGTCTTGCAGAGCACGGGTCTCTACTGGCGCCATCACCCACACTTTTTGACCAGGCTGAGACTCAATCAGAGTGGTATTCTGGTCAACGGGTGTTTCTTGTTCTCTTGGCTAGCTTCCAGATTCTCCTTGGGGAGTATCCGTAAGTCAGGTTGCAGGAGGCTCCCAGCCCTCTTTCACCAAACTGAGAGGTCATCTCACAGGTTGCCTGTACAGAAGTTCAATAGGGGTGAAGACAACCTCCTTCCATGGTACCTCCTTGTGGGCAAAAGAAAGGCATGGGAGGAGGAAGTCCCACTTACACAGCATGGGTTCAGAGAGACGGAATCATGCCTTAGAGGGTACGTTTGAACATTTCAGCCAATTCATTGGTTTAGGGGTGGTAAGGAGTAGAGAAGTTGTAGGTTTTTCCATATCCCTCCCACATGGCCTTCAGGTACAAGGACATGAAGTTGATACCACCGTCAGATATCACCTCCTTGGGGAAACTCATGCAGGTAAAAATCCCCGTCAGTGCCTGGGCATGGTGGGTGCAGTCACTGTCCTCAGCAAGATAGCTTCTGGGTGGATTGGTCTACCAAGACCTGGTCGAACATGTTGCCCTGGGCTGTCTTGGGATCCAGAGGCCCAACAATGTCAATGCCCACCCTGTTAAAAAGGATGTTCATGACAAGAAACGGTTGAAGGGGAGCTGTACATCTCCCCCCTGTCTTGTCATTCACCTGGCAAGTAGGACAGGACCTGTAAAATGCATCTCAGGCCTTTCTCATTTGAGGCCAATCGAAGTGGGTGACAAGCCTGAAAAATGTGTTGTCTTGCCCAAAATGATATGCCAGAGGTACATCATGAGCCACACCAAGTAGGAAGGTTCTGAAGCACTGGGGTACCATCAGAGAACTGGCTGTCCAAGGCACAGCAACCTTAGGGTCACTATTGGGGAGATTATTCTCCCAGCATATCAGGTGAGTTCCAGAGGTGTCACCAGCTGCCTGGGCCTCAGCCTGCTTCCGAAGACCCACAAGAGTAAGGTACTTTTTCTGTGCAGGTTACTCAGTCGGGCCAAATCTCCCCCTGTTTGTTCCTGGGCATCCCCCTCAGGTTGAGCCTTCTCCCCGACTTGGAATTTCAGGAGCAGATTTCCAGCGCCCTTTGCCCTTCCTCTTTTTGGCAGTCAGCTGGGCAACTCTTTTAGGCTCCAAGTCCTGCTCCCTCTCATGCTGCCATGGACCATGTGGTCAGGCACACCCACTCAGGCTATCCCAACATCACTAAGTGTGACCTGCGTTTCACCTCCTTTCAGGCGGTATGTTCCAGTTCAATTGCCAGTAGACAACAGACATGGATGGACTTACGGCTACCCTTAAGTATCCTAAGACAACCCCCCCCGATCAAGGGGAACCTATGCCACCAAACATTGGCGTTCACTGTTGTCTACAGCAACTATTTGGTGGACCTCATTAGGGACTACCTGCTCAGAAGAAACCAGATGACACCTGACGATTGTCATGCTGGCTCTTGGTCTCTCAGAAACTCCACCCTTTTGCTATTGACTGTGTTGAAAAGTGGATTATTCGTAGTGATACATATGCATCTACTACTGGCAATTAGGCCCCTAACACAGTCTAGGGTTCAGAATAGGTCTCAGAAAATAGTTCCCATGCTCAACCCTAGGTAGCTTGGCTGCGAGCAGGCAGGCTTAACTTCAGAGGCAGGTATGTAAAGCATTTAAAAACACTGACTCAATCAATAAGTAAGACACAACACGCAATAAAAATCCAACACAACATTATAAAAATATGAAAAAATGTTATCTTTAAAATGAAACCAAAACAAAAAAATCTAACATAGGGAACCTGAGATATTAATTTTTAAAGACTAAACACTTTGCAGCACTTAGTCACCTTTTGGAGTTTCAAAGTTGCTCCACACTTTTCCAAAATTCTGGACTTCTTACTGAAGTTCCTCTTGAGGGTCCAAAGAGTCCGGACCACAATCCAGAGGTCTGGAAGCTCTAAGATGGTCCTGGAAAGTTTGGGACCACAATTCCCACAATGCACATGGCCAACACCCTTAAAAGTCCACTGGATGCACTCCAGGCAGGGGGCTCTTGGTGGAGTTGACGCAGGGGAGCTCTATTCACTTCGAGCTTGCATTGAGCCCATTTTTTATGCCTCTTGAAACAAGGTACATCCAAAGGGCTGTAGTTCCAGATAATGCAGCTGGCACAGTCAGTCAGAATGCAGAGCTTGATATTGCAAATCAACTTTCCAGTTTGGCATCCCCTCTTTATACCTTTTGAGCAAGGTACATCCAAAGGGCTGTAGTTCCAGACAATGAAGCAGGAACAGTCAGTCGGAATGTAGGGTCTGATGGTGCAAATAAAGTTTCCAGCTTTGCAATATGTCTTTTTCTCTCAGTTTCAAGCAGTGGAGCTGAGAGGCTCTGCCCTTCTTAGATACTCTAGACACCTCCGGGCAATCGTGCGCTTTACAAATCACGCTAGCATAACATATTTATTCAGTGTTCTCTGCGGTCCAACAGGAGGGCACTCATGTCCAATGAGGCAAAAAAGCCTTAAAACTTATTTTCTGTATATTTTAGGATAAATTCAACAATAGCATATGTTTGGATTTATCAATATCATTCTACTAAGTCCATGAATTATACTTTACTTTCATTCTTAGAGGTAGTTATACATTTGTAAACTACTGCAATTGAACCTATGTGGCTGGGGATCTACAATGGGAAAAATGAAGTGTCCTACTTCTCCAACACAAGGGCCTACAAAACTGCTTTTAAAGGACCCTTCTTAGAATTACAAAACTGCCATCCCTGGGACAGCTAGGGGAGACTTTAGGGGTTCGGAATATACAAAAGGTATGTAGATCCTTACTCCACAGTGCTTCTAGCACAAAAGTGAATTTTCGGAAGCACTTTACCACAATGAGGAAAGTGAAATGTACAATTTCTATATCCCAGAGGCATATAAAACCTTGTTTTACTGGTCCTCCTTATAAGTACCTGCCCCCCCCACCCCTGGAACACCTATTGGAGATCCTGGGGGTACCTAATATGGGCAAATATTGTAGTTTATCATTTTAATCAATTTTTAAGTGCCTCTAACACCAACGCCGAGTTTAGGAACATTTGCTTTTGAAAGCACTTACGCAATACAGGGCTGCTTTTAAAATGACCTCAGACTCTCAGCAGTGCACACATGCAAGTGCAGAAAGGGCTTATGGCCTCTAAACTACTATGCTCTATTATATACTAGGGGCTTAAAGGTAGTTTTAATCACCCTGACCTATTAGGTACTAGGACCTTATAGGGAAGGTCACCCTAATCATAGGGGTACCCTAAAACAGAGTGTACCTTAGTGTATGTAGGTGCTTTCAGCATAGCACTGGCCCTGGGCCTGATGAGACAGAGCCTAGAGACAATGTAGGAAAGTAGAATCTGCTTCTTATTGTTACTCCAACGTTTTGCTTGATATGATGCTGTTTTTTACTAGTCTGACTGGGATGCTGCTAATCAGGACCCTCGTCTATCTCCTTTCTTCCAAAACTGTTGTTTATATCCCAGGTGGGATACTGGGGTACCCTTGTCAGTCCCTGGTATATGGGACCCAGGTAACCAGGGCATAGATACCAGAGAGGTCTCCCATGGGCTGAAGCATGAATTATGCCACCCATGAGAGACCATTCAAAATGGAACTACAGGCCTTCCATTGCAGCCTGTGTAAGTTGGTGCATGCACCACTTACTAAAGATATAGATTTTCTATATCTAAGGGTCACTGCACTTAAAACCTATAAGTCACCCCTATAGCAGGCCTTTACAATCCTGAGGGCAGAGTGCTTGGTTCTAAGTGAGAGAGTGCCCCAGTGTGAGCAGGACACCCCTGCAGCCTACGCAGTCCATTCTCCCTGGTTGTCAGTGAAACAGCCATATACCATATAGAGGGGCACTGCCTAATCACGTGATGAACATCTCGAAAAAGGCTGCAAAGAATTCTATCATGTTTTGTATCAAGCATGTTGGAATCATACCCCCACACCGTAAACAGTGTGAGAGGTATGATTGCAAGCACTGGGAGAGCCCTCCGTTAGGCTCTCAGTGTTCCTGGTACCAGCTGCCTAGTTTCAGACAGCACACAATGGTTGCTGCCAACCAGAGACACATTTCTGCCCTCCTGCTGCTGAGCCAAACTTGAGCAGAGGTAAGCAGAACAATAGGCATCCTGTCATTGGGATTTAGTGTATTTGGGCTGGGTGGGTGTGCTTGCCATCACCTAAAAGTCTACATGAAGGGCATATTTGGTGTCCTTGTGCATAGTCCACTTCAAAACAGTCCTGGGAGGCGTTGGCGCCTGCTCCGACACAAAACTAGATAAAGGACATGGGAGTGACCTCCCTCATGTCCAGACCCTCCCATGGTAGGGTCCTCTGAATCCTCCCAACCTTTTCCTTAGGTTACTTAAGGGCTTACCTAGGTGTAGGTCCCTAGACTTGTCGTGGGGTAAGATTCAGAACTGAAACCACTGCACTTCTACCGTCTGGGCACTCTGTTCTACGCTGGACTTCGTTTGAGCCTGACTTTGTCTCCCTTCCAAGTCTGCTGCATCATCTGTGCCTGTGCATCATACAGTAACCTTCCAAGGCCTGTGAAGCATCAAGGACAACCAAAGTAATTTCCCTTGGAGTGAAGGAGTCACTCTCCTGCATTCGCAGGCACCGCAAAGAAGACAACCGGTATGCAGATACCGAGTTCCTCTAGACTCCGTGGGCTCTGAAACACAGGTGGTGGTTTTCCTCAGCTCCCGAGGCCTGCTCTACCCTCTTACCAAGTTTGAGGTCAGTAGTCCTTGTGGGGGTTGCAATAACCCAACACCTTGGTACCGTGTTCCCTTTGCAGTTGCAAAGTTTTGTTGACATCTTTGCAAGAAAATCTTTGGGCTCCAAGTAGTGCCAACCTTGAGCACCTCCAGTGACCACAGTCTTGGGCTCCCCTGATTGTTCGGGGCCTGTCCTGATTTCTCTGCTTGTGGTGAGTCTCTTGGACCTTGCTGGTCTCAACTATGCACCTTCTTGATTTCCTGCGTGGGTTGCATTTGCCAAGGCTTTTTTGTGCTCCCGCCAGACATCGACCCCTCAGCACTCGCTATCCTTTGTGGGACAGCTAGTATTCGAGACCTGGTCATTCTCAGTGTCACCTGGTCCTCGCAGCTGCAGAGTCAAGGCCACCGTCACTCTTCCTGAAGCGCCCGGCATCGGAGGGCATCTGTCTTCCAAGTCTCCTGGTCACTCACGAGTGACATAGACTCTGTCCCCTCTGCTTTCAGGTATTCCTCTTCAAGAATCCACATTTGGATTCCTCCGGACACTTTCTCCTCTTCCAGCAGCGGCACTTTCCTGAAGTCCTCCATTGGGTTCGACGGCGGTTTCCGACGCTGCTTCACACCCTCCCTGGGATAGGTAACTTGGGTACCATAGTATCCACGAGTGGGGTGGCTCTCCAACCTTCTGTTTTCCACGGGGTTTCCTCAGGGTTCACTGGGAAGGGTCCTTAATCTTTAAAATTCCAACCGCGACTTCCACATAGACGTGTATGGAGCACACGTTGTGTTCACACATTCTTTCCGTAGGGTCCCTATCTACTTACCTTTGGAGGTTCCATAGGTACCCAGCAGTTCTACGTCCTCTCGACATTGTCCTGACTCAAGTCATGGTTCTTATACCACTATCTTACTATATAGTTTGGTCCCCGCCTGGGGCAATGTGTATTAGTGCTACTTACCGTGATTTCTTTGCTAAGGTATTGTGTGCTTTGTATTTATCTCCGTGTAGGAGATACAGTAACGTACTAGAGGGTGTTATATATTAAATAAATACTTTCATAAATACTTGTGTGGTATTTTCATTTAACCTATACTATATGTTGCATTCTGGTAAAACATGCTGCTTTACACTCCTTCAAGACTAAGTCTGAAGGCTGCTGTCCACAGTTACCACTGGGATAGCTTTCTATTGCCGTCTGAGACCTCTTAAATCCCCATAATGGTTGTCTGGACTGGTGCAAGGTGCCCACTTACATTAGTGGACATCATATAACAGGCCAGCTTCTCACAGACAGTCAGAGTCAGTTACCACAAGTGCCAGTCAGCAAAAAGAAAATGGGGGTACCCATGGCACAGGATGACTTTGCATCAGATGGTCACCCGCTGCCTGTACTTCCTGGTGTTGTCAGGCATGAGGGTTCTCTGGACCTTTTCATTATCACCAAAGGATACTAGGGTCATCTCAGCTGACCCCCCACCACTAACTGGGGCCAACTCCCCCCCAAGCGCTACACACATCATCCCCAGTGACTGCCCACCTGTGGGCAGCTGTGCCCACTTGGAACACTTGTCATCCCCCTTAAAGTGCCCTTCCTGATTAAACTCAAAACAATTCAGGGGTCCCTTCCCTGCAGGCTCTTCTATAGGGAATCACTTCTTCTTCTCAACAGGGGGTTGAGAAACCTTACCCTGGGAACTAGTTTGGGACCCTTTAGAGAACTCCTTACCTTTATTTTTGTCTCCCTCCTCCTTCTTCTGTTGGGGACCCTTCCAACTCCTGGCAGAGTCTCCCACATATAACTTCTTGTGGACCCAGGTGCTCAGCCAGAGGTCTGCCTCCTGAGCAAGCTTCCTGGGATCAGAAATCTTACCGTCAGTCAAGTGCTTGCGTAGCTCTGGAATGCAAAGACTGAACAAGTACTCTTGTGCAGTCCAATTGTACAGCCCCTCATAATCTGTTACTTCACTGCCATTCACCCAACCATCCAGTGATATGCAAAACGAATCAATACACTCTACCTAAGTCTTTAGACTTAGTTTCAAACCTTCCCTAAACCTTTTCCTGTATATCTGTGGGCTCAGGCCATAAGTTCTAATCAGGGTCTCCCTCATGGCGGGATACATTGTCTGGTCCTCTTCCCATAGGGCCAGTAAGGTGTCCCCCCCCCTTCCACTGAGAAATGTTTTCACAAACCTGCACTCAATTTATCTCAGGGATCTAGTGCATTAGAAAAGCTTTCTGATAGGCCTGAAACCATGGACCTATGTCATCCCCGCTCCATAATCAGGCACCAGATTTTTGGATATGCAGACTTTTGCCTCTGAGTGTACTTACAAAATGCTGCCACCATCTGTGCTGGGATCAGCCCTCTTGGCTTTCCCATCCACCTCCTTCAAACATAGTTCCTGAGCTAAAAGCATTTTCTTCTACTCCATTGCCAATTCAGTGGGGGCTCCTCCGCTAAGGTGGAGGAGTGTCACCTAACTGAGCAGGTCAAAAAAGGAAAAAATAAAATGATAATAAGTAATTGTTTTTATCATTTTATTTTTCCCCTTGCTCAGCTAGGTAGGGGCAGGGCTGCTCTGCTCGCAGAGCAGGGGAGGAGTGGTCTGCCCAACTGTGCATGAGGCTTTGGAACCTGTTGTCTCAGGCCGGCTAAACCATCATGCGCACTTTGCATAATCTTCATGCAGGCTGCATTACAGCCTGCATGGAGAACATGCCCAGTCCCCCATACTCTGGCTGAGCACTGAACTACAGCGCTTGGACCAGCACTCTGACCAATCACAGCACTGCATTGCAGAATTTGGATTGGCTATCTGGAGGCTGAGAGTGGGTGCATACTGCCTCCTGCCCTGAAATCAGGGAAGAGGACTGAGAGGAGGAAGCAGCGGCAACTGTGGGTGGCAGTGGCAGACAGGTAAGGGCGCATTTAAATTTTTTCATTCCCTCCTCCCTTCCCCTCACCACCTCCGCCTCTCACCCCCTTCAAATTCCAGCAGCCCCTGTGTCAATTTCTGCTTTTCCATATCCATATTGGGTTTTCCCAGCTCCCTCTGGAGCTTCCTTTCTTCCCACCTGTCCTACTCTACTGAAGACAGAATTTTAGAGGAAGCAATGCTGCCAGATCTGAGAGAGCTCTTCCACCATTCAGCCTGGCTCCCCACCCTACACACAATGCTGGATCCTCCAGCCATTCCAGATGCAAACTTGATTCCTCCTCAACATCATTTCCATCTTCTGGGTGCACAGCTTCGTATCCCTGGCTGCTACCCAGGCCCTCAGTGCCTATTACAGCTTCTTCTTTTTAGTGAGGCCTTCAAAAGAACATTTGAGTTTCTTGCAGAAAATTTTGAACTGGGAAACTGTTTAGGATTCCAATTTATCTTGTTCAAACTCTAGTACTGCAAGTACAGCTTAACCAGTTGCAAAAGGGGAAAAAGAAAAATAGTATGCTGGTATGTAGCGGTGTGAGACATGAATGTAGTGTGCACCAATAACTGTATGTAATGAACATATACAAGTCCTATCTTCACTGCTGATCCCCAATGTTACAAATGGGGTCTCTAGTTGGTCAATCTCTCTTTGTCCTCAGCATCTGTACCAGTGGCCTGGAAACACGCCAAAGTCATTCCGCTGCTAAAGAAACCGTCTCTGGATCCTTCTGAGTTGGGCAACAATCTCCCCAACTCCCAGCTGCCTTTTTTGGCTAAGGTGGTCGAATCTCATGTGAACTCTGCTCTCTCTTAGTTTATTGAGCATAATGCCATCTTGGACCCTTCGTAGAACGGTTTCCGAGTGCGGCATAGCACAGAGTCTGCCCTGCTGGCGGTGACAAAAGCAATCCCGGAGAGTCTGGATGTCGGTGATTCGGCGGCCTTAGTCCTTTTGGACTTAAGTGCAGCGTTCAACACCATCTCTCACGCGATACTTTTAAAGCGCCTACAGGAAATTGGTATCCGGGGTGTGGCTTTGGACTGGTTTCGGTCCTTTTTGGAGGGAAGATCTTTCCAGGTATCTGTGCCACCTTTTCATTCGCAGGAATTTGCCTTGCAACAGGGGGTGCCGCAGGGCTCAATATTGAGCCCCTTACTGTTTAACATTTATGTCCGACCCCTGACATCGGTAGCCAAAGGTAGGGGGCTGCCACTGGTGTTGTACGCTGACGACACCCAATTGGTGATCGCCTTCTCTCAGAAATGTAGTGTTAATCTGGACAAGTTTAAAGAGGACCTGCTAGTGGTTGTGGACTGGATGGCGGCAAACTTCTTGCAGTTGAACACCAGCAAGTAAGAGGTTTTATTGTTTGGGAAGGACCAGGAGTTGTGGTCCAAGCAGTGCTGGCTGGATCGTCTTAAACCAGCCCCATCACCCAAGGAGGCGGTGAAGAACCTGGGCGTGTGGTTCGACAGTGGTCTCACTTTTGACATTCAATCAAAAGCAGTTGCAGGGGCTTGTTTTGGGCTTCTGCGAGGCTTGAAACCTCTGTTGGGCTTTTTTCCTTCTAAAGTGCGTCAAACAATTGTCCAGGCGACAATCTTATCTAGACTGGACTATGGGAATTCTCGTTATCTTGGCGCTAATAAGTCCACTATCAGGCGTCTGCAGAGAATACAGAATGCAGCGGCACGCATTTTAGTGGCACTTCCGAAATCTTTGTGTGTCGCACAGGATTTTGACCCAACAGGCACCTTTAGGGCTCGCTAATCTTTTGAAATTCTATGTGCTGCGGCCTACCCTAAGATCTGCTGAACAGGCGTTGGTCAGTATTCCTCGAGTTTTGAAAACCAGAGCCGGTATCCGTTCTTTTTGCAGTCTTGCTGCAAAACTTTGGAATTCGCTTCCTGTTTCTCTCAGAGCGATCCAGAAATTCTTGGCATTTCGCCAAGCCATAAAGACCTGGCTTTTCCCGGCCTAATTCCTTAATCTTTTCCCTCTAGGCTCACACTCATGGTCTTTTGTGGTGCTGGGACGCCCCGTTGCTGGGGCAGCCATGCGCAATACAGATCTGACTATAATAATAATAATAGTTGACAGAGGTATGCACCCTGTTGTAGTAGGGACTCACACTCTAGTCAAGGTATGTGTACTACATACTAAAAGTCTACCTGTGCTCACTCTGTTGTAGCTCAACACAGAGCAGTCAGGCTAAACTAAAGAGACAATGTGGTAAGTATATGTGCACACATACACACAGTAACAATTCCTCAAAAGTACTCCACGCCAGTTTTAAATAAAGTACAACTAAATCAAAATGACAAAAATCCAACCTACACAAGTCAGGATATCAATTCTTAAATATTAAATCAAAATGCAGTGCTTAGAAGCCAGTAGCTCCAACTGAAGCTACCCTGGTCATGCTTGACCAGGACAAATCCAAAAGTTAAGTCCGACCACGACGGAGCACTGGCCAAATACGGGATTCATGCAGACCCCCTAATAGTACCTTGGATGTGTCAAAAATCAAAGAGGATGCGAGGCACAGAGCTGGTAAGGCTTCGTGGATGCAGGGGATATATCTGTTCCTGAAGGTAGTGCAAGGTCGTTGAAGCTTTAACACCTAGGGACAATGTGGTGCACAGTGGAGGTGATGCACTGGTTTCTGGTGCATGGGCCTGGTTCCTGAACGATATGTGGCGTCGGAGATGCATCAAGGTCAAGAGCGTGATGCACCAATTCCACGAAGTCAATGTCAAACCACTGGAATGCAAATGCTGTGTTTGGAGCCACTCAGGGCCAAGACTGCATCAGAGTTGGAACGGTACATCACAGACCTCGGGAGGCAGTGTTCTGAACTCTTGCAGTGGTGGTTCTTTGGAGGCGCTGCGGCAAAGTCGGGGCTACGTTGAAAGTTGAGGTAATTGCATCGAGCACTCGGACCATGGTGCTTCAGTGCAGGCAGTGTTGTTGCGTCATTCTTGCAGGAATAAGCTATTTCCGAAATTATGCCTTGGGGTTGATGCATCCATTTCTTGGTTTCCGCACAAAAACTCCCTTCCAAGTCCCAGGACTGGATTTAGCACCACAAGCCAGAACAGGACACACAGCAGGGTAGCCCAGTTGCTGGTAGCAAGATGCAGGGGAAAACTTAGTTGTCCTTAACACTTCAGCAGCAGGAGGCAACCTCAATCAAGCCCTTGGAGAAACATTAAATGCAGCATGTAGAGAGTAAAGTTCAGACCTCTCACTCCCAGGTAAGAAGCAGCAAGCAGCAGACCATCACGACAAAGCAAGTAGCAAAGTGGCATACCCTCTTGTCAGCAAAACAGCTCTTCTTCCTGGCAGAATGTTCTCAGTTCAGAAATGTTCTGAGTATATGGTGTCAGAGGTCCAGTATTTATATCCATTTTGACCTTTGAAGTAGGCATACTTCAAAGAAAGGCATTTGTAATGCACACGACCCTGCCCTTGCTGGCCCTGACTCTAGACACACTACACGGGGGCATGCAGCTCTTTGCGGGGAGGGGACAGCAAGAGCCCTATTCAAGTACAATGGTCAGCTTCTCCCACCACTCTAGCCTCAGCTCATCAGACTGGTGATGGGCCATCAGGATATAGAGGGCACACCTCAGCTCCCTTTTCTGTGTGACGGTCTAGAGTGAATTCACAAAGCCCAGCTGTTATCTAACCCAAACGTGTATTCTAGGAGCAGGCAGAGGCACAGAATGGTTAAAATAAAAAAATGGCAACTTTCTAAAATTGAAAATCTCAGATCTGCAATTTAAAAACCAACTTCACTAAAAGGTGTGTTTTTAAATTGTGAGCCTGGAGAAATCAAGCTCCAATTTTCTATCTGCTCCCAATTGGAAGTTACACTTGTAAAGGGTTACAAGGCAGCTCCCATGCTAACCTATGGAAGGGATAGGCCTTGATGTAGGGAAGACAAATTTTGTGTTTTTTCACTACCAGGACATGTACAACTCAAAAGTACATGTCCTACCTTTTAAGTACACTGCTCTCTGCCCGTGGGGCTATCTAGGTCCTACTTTAGGTGTGCCTTACATGTAATAAAAAGGGAAGGTTTGAGCTGGTAAGTAAGTGAACTTGTCAGGTCAAAATGGTAGTTTAAAACTACACACATCGGCCCTGCAGTAGTAGGCCTGAGACATGATTGAAGGGCTATTCGTGTAGGTGGCACAAGCAGTGCTGCAGACCCACTAGTAATATTTGATTTATAGGTCCTGGGCACACACAGTGCACTGTACTAGGGACTTATCAGTAAATCAAATATGTCAATCATTGGGAAACCAAATACAATACATTTTAGACATAGAGTACATCCTCTTTAGCACTGACCTACAGTGGTAAAGTGCCCAGAGTCTTAAAACCAGCAAAAACGAAGTTCAGCACACAGTCAATAACAGGAGGTCAGAAGCAAAAAGACAGGGAAAACCATGCCAAAAGATGCCAGGTCTAGCAAGACCAAAACACATCTATGCTTGAAACCCACTCTGCTGAGTGAATAGTATTAAAAATGTTGTTTATTCAGAGACAGCACGATAAACTCCTCCTGTGGATTACCCAGATGAATTATCTACCTTTCTCCTGCATTCACTTCACCATTCCACAAAAGCCCCATTACTGTGCTTCACTCAAGTTACCTCCTGCAAGTGTCCCAAAGCACTGTGCCCCAAGCACCAATTGCCTTCTGTGCATGTCCCTCTCTCAATGGCCCAGATATAACTTATCTGTCTGCATTCCCTGTTTGCTGCTACTTGTCGACTGCTGCAGGTTTGAAATACTGAGCAAGTGGACACCCCCCCATTGAAAAGAAGCCTAAAGTTAGCTGAAGGCCTTTCATCAGAAGTCCAAAAAGAACCCAGCCCTAAAAAATCACCAAAAGGAGGATCATGGCTATTAAAAAAACAGGGTATTATCATGAGTGGATAAAACATTTATGTAGCATGCATTAAACCCATACTCATTCTTCATTGTAGACTCCCGGACTGCAGCGCAAAAAATCTGCGTGCCACATCCTAAAGCTCCTGACATAGAATTTCGATTCCTACATTTCTTATTCAAATATTAAAACAACATAAATGTTTGTATTCAAAATAGATTTTACTGCTTTTTCACCTGTAGACAGTTTAGCTAAGTTCATTCACTTGGCTTTATACAAACTATTGAACATTTGTATATGCACCTAATTTCAAATGCCTCTCATGTTGCACTGCTCTTACAAGATGGCCACCACGCTACCATTGCCTCTTGCCAAATCTTTCCTCATGGCTGGATAAATGACGACCTCCTCCATACTATTTTTCCGTCCACCGCCGGTTAAATTGTTCATCATCTTTAGGAGCAGATTTACAAGCCCCTTGCGCCACATTTGCGTCATTTTTAACATGGGAAAAATGACATAAAAGTGGCGCAAGGGGGTTGTAAATCTTCCCCTTAATGTTTAGCCTGGGGCTGGCAAAACAGCAGAGATTATGTACTATTTTGTTGGCCGCTAGGAAAATAGCAGAAATGATGTACTATTTTAGCCAGGCGACGGGTAAATAGTCACTTCTTTTATATTGTGCAGTGCTTTTTAAAGGACTTCTTAGGTGCACATTTAAAGACCTGCGACTAATTATTTTCTTTTTTATCAGGTTTTTCAATGTACTCTTTAAAAATGGAAAACAACATAATTATTGTACTCTTAGCACTCTTAACGTACATTCTCGGCAACGTTTAAAATGAACAATCCGCTTCTTCCTTTGAATCATTACCAGTGTACAGTATTATATGAACTTCTTTTCAAGGGTGTTTCTTTCAAACTTGTGGCTTTTCTCTGTCTGTCAGCTGTTTGACCCAGAGCAAGATAGCTGGAAGAAGACGCGAGTACTGGAAAAGTTTGCCCCGCGGTGTTAATTGCTCTGAACTCCGGTTCACAAGGGAGACAATCGTCGAATACATTCTCCTGCAAGTGTCTCATTCTAGATGAAGGGCAGCGATACGGCAACCTTAACCCTTCCATTTTATATCACAGGGTCCCTCTTTATGAAGACAAGTAGAACACATTTACAGTGAAGAAAGATCTTCAAACAGAAAAACTAGGCCAAAACAGAGACAACCACTTTTCAAAGTAAAACTGAAATAAGTTATAGTGGAGATAACGTATATAATAATGTTGATTTGTATAAGGAGAATGTCTAGATTTGAGGTGCTCTCATTTGGTTTTGCGTCACCTAGACATTTGGCAACGAGGTTCTTCTTGTAGAGACATCTCAGTGACGCAGCACTGTTAACTTTGCAATTGTTCCCTTGCCTTTTTTTTAAGTATATCCCTCCTATGGATGGCATTGGACTAAAAGCCTATTTGACTTTGAACAGCTCCTCGATTTGTGCAGCATACATATTCAAACTGGGTAATGCATACTACCTAAAAAGTAAAATATAGCACAATAGCATGAATAAAATTGAGCATTGAATTAAGTCACATTTTGTGTTGGTTCCTGATACTGTATGATAAAAGAAACAGTATACCCTGTCACTTTGTATCCCTCTAGCTAGGGTTGCTTAGACAGCGAAAGGGCACACGCTCTCTCTTTAATGATATTGTATTGGTATTGAGATATGTAGCAACGCTTCAAACCTATGTTTTCCTTATGAGGAAAGTCCATTATTTCACTGGTATGTATCAGAGATTCAAATAGACGCAAATGTACCTTTGCGTGATTGCTCTTTCTTCAGTTTGTGGGGGACAGCAACAGGCAACACTTGTTTCATTCCCATGACTAAATTGTATCAATAGTGTAAGTGCATGTGTGAATCAACTTACATCAGTTTATCGATATATACAATTTTGAACACATAATTTATATATCGCCTAAGATAGAAGTAAAACAATGTGTAAGTCAAGCTGAAATGACATACACCACACAAAACGACACCGACTCAAAAAGGTTGATCAAACTGAAACACAAAAATGTTAGCACAAACCCCAATGTCTGTGAAAAGTTAAAGAAAGTATATGTGAAAAAGAAAAAGTGTTGAGACCACCAGCTAAGTGCAGGCAAATGAAACATGCAAAAATTAATAAGACGATGCTGCTTACTCCAATGCCTGGAGTCACTAATATGTAGGGGTCTAGACCTTGTATCTGAAGCCTACGTAAGACTGATTAATCCTTTGAAACAGTTGAAAGAATCTAAAGAATACGAATATAATACATGGCATTCTGTCATTCCTGTATAAAACCCATCTCTAAACCCGGAGTCTCATCCTCTATTAAGGAAACCAAGCTAGAGTGCAGTTATGTCCTATTACTTACCGCTAATCTTCATTACTCCTGGTCCCGTTGACCTCGTCCCATTCCTTAAAATATGGAGATGACCATCTCCACGACAGAAAAAAGAAAAGGACCATGCTGAGATACCCTACCTGCTCCCTCCCACTGGGAGTACTTAAGCGGTACCAACCCAGCATGCAGCCTGAAAACACCAAGCCAACAACAGGAAGGCCGGCCTCAAGGGAGGGAGGGAGGGAAGTAAGGAATGGGACGAGGTCAACGGGACCAGGAGTAATGAAGATTACCGGTAAGTAATAGGACATTACCCCCAGGTCCCTCCTGACCTCGTCCCATTCCTTAAAATATGGAGAATACCAAAGCAGAGAAGCCGGCCTTCCGGAACCCCACCAACAACAAGGGCACCAGACCAGAAAACAGAACCCCACAGACCCGAACCAAGACCCCCAAAGGCCAGAAGGGGACTGCCACGAAAACAAGAACCACCAACCCGGCAAGCCGGAAGGGAGGCACAGAAGTAGAGCCAAGCCCCCAAGGGAGCAAGCAGAGGGGCCAAAACCAAGGACCCCCCACGACCAAAGGAATGCCAGGAGAAGCGCGCGCGACCCAACGGAGAAAGGAGCCAGGAAAGGGCAACCAACCCGCGAGAAACTCCCAAGGGCGAAGCCCCCGGAACCAGGCCCCACCAGGCCACCAAACAACCAGAGACCAACAGGCCAACCCAGCCCAAAGGACAAGGGCAGAAAGAACAGCCCGCACAGGGCGGAGCAGCCGAAGGACCAGGAAGGAACAAAGCAGAAGGATGACCCCCACACAGCAGGGGAAGCCCCGAGCAGAACAGAAAGAGGGCAGCAACAAGGAACCACAAAGGAACCAGGCCACAGGGCAGGGCCGACCAAAGGCCAACCGCAGCAGAACCAACCCGGTGAAGAACCCGGAGCCCCAGAAACGACCAAGACCGGGGCAAACCCCCAAAGTAGGAGGCACCAGGACAAAAAACCAGCAACCACCCCAAAAGAGGGCAGGGAGAGCAGAAAGCCCAACCAAAAACAGACCCGGCAAAACCCCGGGCACAACCAAGAAAGACAATAAAGGTCCACACGGAACCAGGGAAACCAAAACCCCAGAACCAGAAAAGGAGGGACCGACCCCCATGAGGAAAAAGGGGACACCACGGAACCACCGAAGGCGAAACCCCAAACGCAGACGACCAACAACAAGGCCCACAGCCCAACCCCAAGAAACCAGCCGCAGAAGAGGCAGGCCAGCCATCCAGGAGGCACACAACATCGGACCACCAGGACCCAGAAGGAGAGCCAAAAAGGAACCACCAACCAGGAAGGAGCCCAGGAAAAGCACAACAGCCAACCAGAGCCAGACCGCTCCTGAAAGCAGAACCAGAGGGAGGGAGCCCAGAGCCCACAAAACGGACCCAGCGCCAAAGCCAACCGAAGGGAGCGGACCCAGAAAGGACCGAAGACCATCCGAGGACCACGATAAAGCCCACGAGAAGGAGCAGCCAGGAAAGGACCCCAGCAGGGACCAAAAAGGACCCCAAGTAAAGAAGGGCCACACAGCACAAAGCTCAACACCACCAAGGGAGAGCACCAGCGACCCAACCGCAAAGCGAACGGGACGCCAAAACGGAGACCGGGAGGCAAAAGCACAGAGGCAGAGCCCCGGCCCCCAGAGAACACGGGGAAAAAACCCCGGCACCCGAAAGCAAAGGAGAGGAGCCCCAAGAAGCCCAAGGCGCACCACGCAAGAAGGGAGCGCGAAGGAACACCCCAGCACCAACAAGAGAGCAAAGGCCGAAAACAGCTCATGCGGCACAAGGCCAAACGCCAGGCCCACAAAGCCCCAGACCCGAAGCAAAAACCCAACGCAACCCAAGGCAGAGCGAGAGGGGCGGGAAGCAGAAACCCGGCCACACACCAGGAAAGGCAGACACCCAACCCCACAAGCAGGGAAAAGGCACGGCCAACAGGGCAGGGCACAAGAGCTGAACAACCCAAGAACAAGAGGCCACCCAAAACAAAAGCCAAGGACGACCAACAAATCCCAGCCACCACCGGAGGGAAACAGGACGGCAGGCGAGGAGAACCCCGAGCCAACACCACCAAAAAGGATAATGCCCACCAGCACAAAGGAAGGGCCCGACAAACCCACCCCCCCTCCCAGAAACCCGGGGGGGGGGGGAGAGGGCACCACCAGAAGGCAGACACCCCGAGCACAGGGCATGCAAAAGCACCCAAAGGGAGCAAGAAGCCCCCAACAGCGAAAAAACTGCAGGCAGGCAGGCAGGCCGGCACCCAGACAGGCACACACCCCGGTCGAACCAACAGAAGGGCAGGAACCAAGGGGCGAAAGGAAGAAGCAGAGAGGCCATACACCCGGGGAGACCGACACCCAAAAACCCACCAGCAGGGAAAGGGCATAGCCCAGCCAGGACCGGCAAACAGGGAGGGGCACAGGAGCCAGGCACACGAAGAACAAGCGCCCACCCAAGGCAGAGCCACGACCCAGCCACCACCGGAGGCAAGAGTGGCCAGCCAAGCAAAGCCCCAAAGCACAAACCAGCCAGAGATACAAGAGGGGAGAAGGAAACCACAACAGGAAACCAAACCCCACCAGGCAGAAGGAGAGAAGCAAATCCCCCAACAACAGGACCCAACAGGAGCCCAACCCGTCCGGCCCGGAGCCAACAGCCGTACAAGGACAAGGCGCCAGCAGGACAGAGGAAGGGCCCAACAGCCCCCCGATAAGGAAACAAGGGGAGGACACAGGAACCCGCCGAACGCCAGAAGCCCTGAGCAGAGCCCAAGCAAGGGCATCCCAGAGGGAGCAAGAAGCGACCAGCAGCGGAAAACCGCAGGAACCTGACAGGCACGCACCAGGACCGAACCCACAGGAACGCCAGGAACCAAAGGGCAGCAGGCTGCAGAAAGCGAGCCACGGCCCCGCAGGAAGACACCCCACCAGTCAAAGCCACAGGGCAACACAGCCGCAGAGAACAAGCGGCAAATGACCAACACCAAGGGACAAGCACCAGCATGCCAGACAGAAACAGCAAAGCAGAGCAGCAAGAACCCCGGAACCAGAAATCACAGGGAACCGCAGCAGCAGTAGAAGGCCAGAAACAGGAGCCCGACAAGGGCCAACCCGAACCCCCAAAACAGCACGCAGGCCAGGGGAACAGGAAGAAAAAAACAAAATCCATGCCGCAAGTGCAAGCCAACCAAAGAGACACGCCAACGGCACGCAGGAGAAAACAGAGGCGACCCAGGAACACAGAGGACCAGGGCGCAGGCAGGAAGGAAGAACCGCCCAACCCCAAAGAAAAAAAGGGGGAACTGCCAGCACACCAAGGGCACAAGCGCACCCCACTAGGGGCAGAACAACCGCAGAGCAGAGGGGCCCAAGCAACAGGGGACCCCCCCGGGCAAGAAAGACGGGCTGGAGAACCCCCGAGAGAGGCAAAAGGAGGAGGCCCACCCAAACCCAGGGCCACACCAAAGCTGAAACTCCAGAGGAGGAGAAAGGACTCCAAGGAGGCAGGAAGAACGCACCCCCAGCCCACCGCCTCGACCAACAGAACTCAACCAGCCGAGGAGGCACGGGGAAGGTAAACCAAGGCAGCAAGCACGTAACAGCAACCCCAGCAGCAGAAGAGCAAGGGCAGCACAGGAGACTACAGTATGGAGGAAACTGAGGAAAACAGCACACACCCCACACGACCGGTAGAGAGACGCCCAAAGGACGACTCCCACCAGCAACAGTCACGGACAACAGGCCAAAAGACGGAACCAAGCACATCAAGGCCAACCCGCCCATACACAGCCCAACCGCCAAACAGCAAAGAAGGACAGCGAACAGGAAGGAAACAGGGACGTACCATACAAGGCACACACCAGGAGGGCAGGAAGAGGGCCCCAAAAGCACCCCCCCTACCCCCAATAGTCAGGCCAGGCGCCCACCAGAACACCAGCGCCGGGCAGAGAAGTCCCCCCCCCCCGCAGAGGCCACAGCAAGAACCACACCGACCTCAGGGAGGGAGCCCAGGACCAGGCCCAGGAGGAATCTGCAAAAGAAAGACAGCAGGAAACACGGGACACAGCAAAAAAGAAACAGGAACCGCTACGCGGTACTCACCAGGAGGGCAGGAGGAGCGCCCCAACAGCCCACCGCCCTCCAAGAGACCCCCCAGGCGCCCTCCAGGACATCAGCGCCAGGCAGAGCAGACCACACCTCGGAGGAAGGCCGGAAAGAGACTGCAAAGGCTCCACAGCACGAGGGGATCGCAGCACAGTGGAACGGCATAGCACCTCCAGAATCCAGGGAGTCAGCCAGCCACACGGCCAAGCAGCACCAACACAGCCAGAAATGTGCAGGCGGCAGGCACAGCAAGGAACACGCATCCAGCAATGCCAGAACATGAATGAAGCCAACAGGACCTCGAAGACCAGCAGGCGGACCACCATCCAGTCGTGGACACAACATGTGGTATGCTTCTCCTGTCAGTGAACCAATTGACGCCAGAATCACATGAAATGTCAGCCGGCGGCACGTTCACGACTTCCTGAGTGCATGGTGTGTATTCAGCATTCCAGGATAAGGCAGCATATCAGGCACCCCACCAAGCAAGTCCCGCAAATGGCCGGAGAAACCTGCTTGGGGAACGAAGAAAGGTGTAAAGTCATGGAGGCCGGAAAACCGAGGAGCAAAGCCCGGCAGAGCCCCCCAGGAACCAGCAACACTCCAGCAGCAGCGCGTCTCCCACCACCGGCCAAGCCCCAGGGAGACGCGCAAAGCAACCCGGAAGAGGACCGGCAGAACCAGCGCCCCAGCCGCAAAGGGCCGGGCGGCATCCAACGCGGCTTCCAGCAAGCCCGGCAGGCCAGGAGTCCGCAGAGCAGGACGTCGAGAAGCCCAGCAGCCCGACGCGTCCCACAGAGAGGCGGACTTCAGGGATGGAGAGGACAGCCCAGCAGCCCGACGAGAAGACCCTGAAGCCACTGCAGGTAAGAGAACAGCAAAACTCTATCCATACTGTCGGAAGACAGAAAAAAGAACAGGCTGCATGCTGGGTTGGTACCGCTTAAGTACTCCCAGTGGGAGGGAGCAGGTAGGGTATCCCAGCATGCTCCTTTTCTTTTTTCTGTCGTGGAGATGGTCATCTCCATATTTTAAGGAATGGGACGAGGTCAGGAGGGACCTGGGGGTAATGAGTACAGCTACAGACCATACTGTGGAAAACTCCTTCCTGATACTGGAGATATGCAACAAAAGTCGTACACCGAGTGTCAGAAGTAACAGCAGGCAAGTGACATGAAATGTAAAACTACCACCCTTGTTACCATGATCTCAATAAGTCCCACACAACTAGGTCACTGAGACCAGAACCATTAAAGCATGAGCATATATCTGCCCCTTAACTTATATCTGCTTCCATAGCTGCATTTAATTTCATGCTTCATCACCCTATCCCCAATTATTTGTTTGGATGCCTCGATATCATCAAATCCACCCCAAATGCCTTAAGCCCTCATAAACATAAGATCCATAGCTAAAAATCCCTTCAACATTCATGACCTCAGCCTATGTGTTGAATTCACTTATTTGCCCTTACTAAGACCTGTCTTTCAATAACTCTTCACCACCTAATAGAATATATTTCCTTCCCCCTGCATTAAAAATAACCTGAGGAAAAACAGAGGTCAGGGACGATATTAGAGGAGTGGCTATGATCCATGTCTACTCGCTCTCTCTCTAGTAGCTGCAGGGCCAATCTTACGATTTAACTGAGTTTCTCCTAACCAAAGCTCCTACACAATCACCTCCCAATAAAAGCCTGGCTACTTTCCAATTCAGTTGCATACATATTCACTAAAATATTCGAGACATATGTGTCCATTACTTTATCTTGGGTCAATTGAATATCTTAATTGACTAGCCATTGAATGGATATTGTGAGAACGTAATCGCGGATATGGACTCCCTAAGTCTCATTCAATTGGTTCAGGGACAAACCAAAGAGAGAGGTAACAGTCCTCGTCCACTTTTCTCTTAGATATAGTGGAACTCCATCTCCTTGGAATCCAACAGCTGTCGTGGTTTGACTACTTTCTAGTCACATTCTACATCAATAATGAGCTAGTCATTAGGCCTTGGATAAAAATACAAAGTGAGCCCCCAGCAATGACATCCCAGCCCATCTATAACCTACGCAGAGTAAGACGCTTGACACATTGGCTCCTACCTCCATCAGGAATGGTGCAGCCTGAAGACTAATAATGGTTGACCAATTGCCCACACTACCTAAAAGTTGAAAGTAGAGCATTAGAAAGATGGTGGGATGAAACTAAACTGTCATCCATTTTTCACAGGAAGTTGTGGCTCTTCCAGAGGTTATAAATCAACTTGTACTCATGCAAAGAAAGAATACTTCCACACCCCAATTGCTGAATATTCTAATTCTATCATAGAATTATACCACATCTTTAGGAAGCTAGTATTCTATAGCTTCTGCAGCAACATGCCAGCTCTCACATCTGATATCTGTAACAACCTCCTGCCATGTTGTACCAATATAAGTGATGTCATAAAAGTATGTATTGCCTCAGAAACCCCGCAGAGGTTTCTGCTCTGTCATCCTCCCACCCCTCCCGGGGCAAGCCTTCTATAAGAGATTGTGCCTCTCTCGGAATGTGACAGCATCTTGGCATCCTTCAAAAAATCCTCTCCATCTTGTACTATGAGTATTGCTCAAGTCAGCAACATTAGCCTTCCTAAACTCACAGTGATCCTCACTAACCTTATTATTCTCTATCTTTTTAGTGGATTCATCCCTGAGGCGATTGAGCATGCAATAATTACATCCCCCCTAAAGAAACGCACCACAAACAGAAGAATTTACAATACTGTAGACATTTACTGGGCCTTCCAGGTTTCTCAAAGAACTTAAAACTGTATTAACACTGTGAGAAGTTGGCCTGATGTATGATGTCCACAGTTCTGTGGGCACCTTGTATCAGTCCAAACAATCCCATATGGTGAAGGTTGTAAGTCAACCTTATAGACAAGCTATCCTATGGGTAGCATGGACTAAGCAGCCTTCAGGCTAAACTCAAGAGGGCATGTGAAGCCAGCTGTTTTACCATATGCAATCCTGTAATATCAAATGAAAGGACACCACACAAGTTATATATTATAAAAATATATGTATTTATTACTAGAATAATCTTCTGTACTCTTTATGAGTATAGAAGCACAAGCGTTTAAACAAAAGAGCAGTTTAATATATGAAAGTTGCACGTTTATGGATGAGGCCGGTGGCCACTCAAACCATATATCAAAAAATGGTATAAGTATCACTTTATGAACAGTGGTAAGGCCTGGGGCCTTGGGAATCGCTGGGACTACACTGGACTAACAGCAGTTAGGATGGGAGTAGCCTGCGGGATTCGGGTGCAGCGCTAAAAGCACACGCATGCACCAATGCAAAGTCAATGGTGCGTAAAAGTTATCGAGTTACAGTTTTAGGAGTCTTCCGACTGGAATAGAATTACCAAACTTTAAACTAGGACACTAGAGGTGTAAACCAATACAGGAGCACCGGCGTTCATGAGTTACCTCACCCACAGGAACCGGGTGCATAGGTGCCAAAGTGTGTCGGGTTTCGTCGTGTAGATCTATGGAGCCTGGAGATGAAGATGCTGCAGGCGGCCAGGCGAGAAGAGTCCGGTTGGATCCAAGGGAGGATCGAAGATGTAGAGTACCTGAAAGCAGAGGGGACACAGTCTGGGTCACTAGCCAGTGACCAGGAAGGAACCAGGAAGGAACCAGGCGATGTTGGGCGCATTCAGGTGGTTGTCATGAAGCTTGTCTCTGCTGCCACGTGGACTCTGGGGCATCGAGGATGTCCAGGAGTGGATCAAAAGCTGTCCCACAAAGGCTCTCACTGTCGGCGGTGTCGGCTTCTGGATCGGAGTTAACAAGCCTTGGCAAGTGCAACCCACGCAGGATTGGAAGATTGCTTCTTGATCGGACCGGCAAGGTCAGATCGGGTACTCCTTTGCAGGGGAGCGACGACAAACAGGAGCAACCAGACTAGCAGAGCAAATTCAAAGGTTTGTTGGTACTGGGGCCGCTAGCTAATGGGCAAGCGACCGGACCAACGCGTCAAGCAGGAAAATGCAAAAGGGCCCCACGCAGCACTCGGTGAGTGTCGGAGGGGAGATCTTCAGAGCAAAAGTTGCTCGGGGATGGGGCTTCTCAAACCTTAATGTACAGCTTCAAGGGATCCTCGGGAGCTGCACGGTCAGCACTTCGTAGTTTTTACAAGATGGCCAGCCCCACGCTTCAGGTCGCCTCCACGGGTCTCAGATTCTCTGGAACTGTGCATTGGGCAGTTGGAAGGCAGGAAAGCTGGGTCTTGTTGATCTCTGTTGTTTGAGTTCTGGCAGGAATTGCAACAAAGCAAACAGTCAGGCGCTGGATGGTACCTGTTTACACAGGGTGGCCACTCCTTGACCACAAGGGAGATTCTTCAGTCTTCCACGTCGAGTGGGATGTTGAAGGGTCCAGAGTTTCATTTCATAAGTTTCAGTCAGGATAATCTGATGTCCATTGGCACAGCTCCTACCTTTATTCCAAATTAAGGGGCTGGATTACCTGCTAGGTCCCTCCTATGGGTGCGACCCAGGAAGGGGGTGGTTACACCCCTTTCCCTTTGTCCAGTTTCGCGCCAGAGCTGGGGCTGGAGTGCCCCAGAACCGGTTTGACTGGAGTTTGCATGGGACACCTTGTGTGCCCCAGGCAGTGTCTAGTTTCATTCAACCCTCTCTGCTCCAATCCCCTATCTCCTGTCTGGGGTGGTGTAGCACCTCCCTGTGACAGGAAACCCTTTGTCCAGGCCTCCCCTGCCAAGTTTCAGTCAGCAGCAGGAGGTCAGACTTGTGTCGGGGCAGCAGCATCCATTTTGTGATGCTGAGACTCTGGTTAGGATTAACCGCGTTTTAAGTAAAGTAACATGTCTTCTCCCTCTAGAAGGGTGGAATGGTACCTCCGTCACCAGAACTGGCAAGGGGGTAGTATTCCAAAGTGTATGACACCTTACACGACATGTTTTGATAAAGCCAAACCAAAGTTAGCAATAACCGCGAGGATTATAATGCACTTAAGAGTATATGGTATGGCAATACCCTGGAACAGCAGTAAGGAAATGGTTCCGACCTCTGCAGACAGGCTCAGCTCATGCTAGAGCACCATCTCACATAAAACCAAGCACTCTGCCTCCAGGATTGTTAAGGCCTGCCATAGGAGTGACTGATAGGTATATATGTGTCCAGATATAGGTGTAGATACAGGTATACTATATCTAAGCAAGGGGTGATTACACCACCTTGCCCCAGCTGAATTATCAGCCAGTTGTGTCAATTTAAATGGCCAGCCAGGGGTGGCAAAAGATATGCTGCAGCCCCTGGTACGCCTTGGATGCACCTATGCCCTGGGCACCTATAGTGCATGGTACAGGGGCTGATAAGGTGTCCAGTACCAAATTGGTGATGTACCTATAGTACATGGATATGAATTTAGAGAGAGAACAGCAGGCTGTGGGTCTGATTAGCAGGCCCACAGCCACATTAGGTCGAAAATCAGTGAAGCAAAAAGCAAAAATTGGGGTGACCATAGGATAGCAGACCCTACTCTCCTACACACCCCCACCCCCCCCAAATGCAGGGACATTAAACTTAATCTTGACCAGATAAGTCTTCATTTTCTAAGTGGAAGTACCTGGAGAGACCATCTGCATTGCCATGGTCAGTCCCTGGTCTGTTCTCCACTGTAAAGTCCATCCCCTGTAGGGAAATGGACCACCTGAGCAGTTTGGGATTTTCACCCTTCATCTGATTAAGCCACAAGAGGGGCTTATGGTCTGTCTGAATTAGGAAGTGAGTGCCAAACAAGTATGGTCTCAACTTCTTCAGGGCCCAAACCACAGCAAAGGCCTCCCTCTCAATGGCTGACCAACGTTTCTCTCTAGGGGTCAGCCTTCTGCTAATAAAAGCAATGGGCTGGTCTTGACCATCTACATTAAGTTGTGAAAGCACAGCTCCCACCCCCAACTCAGAAGCATCTGTTTGGACAATGAACTCTTTGGAGTAGTCAGGACTCTTCAGGATAGGTGCAGAGCACATGGACTTCTTCAGGTCATCAAATGCCTTTTGACAGCTAACTGTCCACTGAACCTTTTTGGGCATCTTCTTGGATGTCTGATCATTTAATGGAGTCACAATGGATCGATAATTCTTTACAAATTTCCTGTAATACCCAGTCAGGCCCAAGAAGGCTCTGACTTGTGTCTGGGTAGTTGGAGGAGCCCAGTCCTGTATGGCCTGGATTTTGCTCTCCAATGGTTGAACCTGACCCCCACCTGCTAGGTGGCCCAGGTACACAACCTTGCTCTGCCCTATCTGGCACTTGGTAGCCTTGATAGTCAGGCCTGCCTTTTGCAGGGCCTCCAGAACCTTCTTCAGGTGGATCAGGTGATCCTCCCAGGTGGAGCTGAAGACAGCAATATCATCTAGATATGCTGCACAAAAGTCATCCAACCCAGCAAGGACTTGATTCACCAACCTTTGGAAGGTGGCAGGTGCATTCTTCAAACCAAAGGGCATCACCACAAACTGATAATGTCCACTTGGGGTAGAGAATGCTGTTTTGGCTTTAGACTCCTCAGCTAACCTGATTTGCCAATAGCCAGCTGTCAGATCAAATGTGCTCAGAAATTTGGCAGAAGCCAATTTATCTATGAGCTCATCTGCCCTTGGAATGGGATGCGCACCTGTCCTAGTGACAGCATTGAGACCTCTATAGTCCACACAAAATCTCATTTCTCTCTTTCCATCTTTGGTATGAGGTTTTGGCACAAGGACTAGTGGGCTGGCCCAGGGGCTCTCTGATGGCTCAATCACTCCAAGTTCAAGCATTTTCTGCACCTCTGCCTTTATACAATCCCTGACATGGTCAGGTTGCCTGTAGATTTTATTCTTCACAGGCAGACTGTCACCAGTGTCCACCTCATGGGTGCACCAGTTAGTTTGACTGGGTGTAAGAGAAAACATATGTCTATGAGCCTGCAACACTTGTCTGCAGTCCCATTGCTGCTGGTCAGAGAGGCTGCCTGCCAAGGCTACACCTTCCACTGAACCATCATCAGTGTTTTGGGATAACAAGTCTGGGAGAGGATCACTCTCTTCCTCCTGTTCCCCATCTGTAGCCATGACTAAACCCATGTCTGCCCTGTCCACATATGGTTTCAATCTGTTTACATGGAGCACCCTGTGGGGATCCTAGGGGTGCCAAGGTCCACCAAGTAGGCGACCTCTCCCTTTTTCTCAAGTATGATGTGGGGTCCAGACCATTTGTCTTGGAGAGCTGCTGGGGCCACTGGCTCCAACACCCACACCTTATGCCCTGGCTGGTACTCAGTCAGAACAGCCTTTTGGTCATGCCAAGCTTTCTGTAATTCTTGGCTGGCCTCCAGGTTTTTGGATGCTCTCCCCATGTACTCAGCCATCCTGGAGCGGAGACCAAGTACATAGTCCACAATATCAAGCTTAGGCTTTTTGAGAGGTAACTCCCATCCTTCCTTCACAAGACACAATGGACCCCTCACAGGGTGGCCAAACAAAAGTTCAAAAGGGCTGTAGCCAACCCCCTTCTGTGGGACCTATCTGTAAGCAAAGAGCAAGCAGGGTAACAGGATGTCCCATCTTCGCCTAAGCTTTTCAGGTAACCCTTTTATCATTCCCTTTAGGGTCTTGTTGAACCTTTCAACAAGCCCATTGCACTGTGGATGGTAGGGTGTGGTAAACTTATAGTTTACTCCACACTCTTTCCACATTGACTTTAACTATCCAGACATAAAGTTGGTACCTCTGTCTGAAAGGACCTCCTTTGGAAAGCCCACTCTGGAGAATACTCCAAGTAGGGCTCTTGCCTCAACAGGAGCTGTTGTGGTCCTCAGGGGAATTGCCTCTGGGTACCTGGTGGCATGATCCACTACCACCAGGATAAATATGTGCCCAGATGCTGTTGGGGGATCCATTGGACCAACAATAACTATCCCAACTCTCTCAAAGGGCACCCCCACCACAGGTAGAGGTATAAGGGGGGCCTTTGTGGTGCCACCTGGTTTGCCACTGGCTTGGCAGGTGTCACAGGAGCGACAAAACTCCTTGGTATCTTCTGACATGTGAGGCCAGTGAAAGTGAGGGACAAGCATGTCCCAAGTCTTGTTCTGGCCTAAGAGGCCTGCAAGGGGAATATCATGGGCCAAGGTGAGAAGGAAGCCCCTAAATTGCAGAGGTATAACCAACCTCCTGGTAGCACCAGGCTTGGGGTCTCTAGCCTCTGAATAAAGGAGCCCATCATCCCAATACACTCTATGGGTACCTTGAGCATTTCCAGCAGCCTCAGCAGCAGCTTGCTGTCTGAGGGGTTCAAGAGAAGGGCCAGTTAATTGAGCCTGACCTGATCTGGTTCGTGTTCTTCCAGGACAATCTCCTATTGGATCACAGAATCATCCTCCTGTGAGGTCTGATGATTCTCAACCTGGGGCAAGTGGGAAGGCACTGCCTTCACCCTCTTGCTCTTCCTCTTGGGTTGTGGATGGTCTATTGTTTCAAGATCCACCACAGGTTCAGGTAGGCACTTCTTGGCCTGGGACCTGGTTACAGCTAGGACATGTGCTGAAATCCCTAGCATTTCTGCATGAGTCCTCTACTCCACTTCTGACCATAAGGATTCCTCAAGATCATTGCCCAAAAGACAGTCAACTGGGAGGTCTGCACTCACAACAACTTTCTCGAGGCCAGTTACCCCTCCGCAGGAGAATTTAACAACAGCCACACTATGTGTAGTAGTGGCATTGCTAGCATTGGTCACTAGGTAGTTCTCACCTAGTATGATTTGTCTAGGTTCCACAAAGTTAGGTGTAACCATAGTGACACTGGCGCATGTGTCCCTGTAGGCCTGAGCCAGTTTCTCATTGATTAAAGGCGTCTGCCTATATTTGCCCAAAGTATTGGGACTCATAGGAGTGGTCACTGACATGTCCACATCATATAGCAGAACTGCCTGAGTAGGGATTCTGACTAAGCCAGGCTCCATCTCAGTACCCAGGGTTATCCCCACTATACCCTTTTTTGGTTGTGTACCACCACTGCTAACCGTACTAGTGGGTGCAGGTGCCTTAGGGGCTGCAGTGGTAGGGACTGGATTTTTCTTGGGGCATTCACTACCCCAATGAGAGGTAGATTTACAGAAATTGCACCAAGGTTTCTTTGGGCCATCATTCTTCTTTTCTTGTTTCCATTCTGGGAACCACCCTCCTTATTATAATTATTTTGGGGGCCTGGAGAAGAGTTCTGGTCTTTTTCTTTTTCTTTCTTATCCCCACCCTTCTGGTCTGCCTTCTTTTGATCACCTCCATGGTTCTGGGGTTTCTGCTTAACCCTTGTTCTGACCCACTTGTCTGCCTTCTTTCCCAATTCTTGGGGAGAGGTCAGATCTGAGTCAATAAGGTGTTGATGCAATAGCCGGTTCTGACAGTTATTAAGGATCTGTTCTCTCATTATAAGATTGTACAATCCTGTATAGTCTGAGACTTTACTTCCCTGCAGCCAACCCTCCAGAGCCTTAGTGGCACAATCAATAAAATAAGTCCAGTCCTGAGTCTGAGGTTTTTGGGTATCTCTGAACAACAACCTGTATTGCTCAGTGGTTAGGCCAAACCCATCAATAAGAGCACTCTTCAAGACAGAGTAGTTTTTAGCATCCTCAGGTCTAACTGTGAGGAGCTTGTCTCTCCCTTTCTCAGAAAAGGAGTACCATAAGATTGCTGCCCACTGTTCTTGAAGAACCTGCTGTACCATGCAGGCTCTCTCTAGAGCAGTCATCCATTTGTGGATGTCATCCCATTCCTTGTAGGGGGCTACAATCTTTGTCAGGTTTCTATTATCATAGGACCTGTCTTTCTCTCTAGGAATAATGCTGCCACCAGTGGGTATCTCCCCACACAGTTTTTGTTCCCTTGCTAAAGCAAGTTTAGCTTGGGCCAAGGCTACCTCCTCCCTCTCTATCTGGAGTTTGACAGCCCTCATCCTGGCCCTATACTCTTTTCTCTGGGGGGAAGTCATTCCCCTTTGAGATTCCCTTGAGGCACTAGAAAGGTGAGAATTCCTGGAAGGAGATTTCTCTCTTCTATTGCCTGGGAGTATCCTGTTATGTACTCTGGGGAGGTGCTGGCCCTCTCCATTTCCATGTAGGTCCAAGTTGATCTGGCTAAGCCTCCCAACTGGTACCTGGTTATCCTCTTGATTATGATCTGAATCATTATCATATGACTGGGTCCACCTCCTCATCTTCTGCTTCTGGGGTGGTGTTCTCAGTATCTGGGGGATTCACTCCTTCTCCCGACCCTGAGGGAACTGCCCTAGCTTTCTCAAGATCATCCTTCTCCAGGATGGCTATCAGGGTGGGAATGGTAGGGTTGTGACCCTTTTTCAGCCTCCTTGCAGTGCACAAGGCACTCAAGTCCCTATGGCTGAGTTTGTCATAGCTGGAAGGTGCCTGGGCAAGGTCACCTATCACAGGCAGAGCAATGGGTTGCTCACCTGCTCCAGACATGACTCTAGTGAGGTGTAAGTGGTGCACTTACCTACACTAAGTGTTTTCCTACTGTACCTTGCTAGTGAGTTGTAGGCAGGGTGTGCTATGCCCTTTTATCTACAACTACTAAGTTCAGTAGAACTTAAATATGTAAGCTTTGTTTATATGCACCTAAGGTACTTAATGTGATCTTTCAATTTGATAAAAAGATTGCAATGGTAAAACAACAGCAAGCTCAAATCCCAACCGCTGCACACCAATGTGAGAAGTTGGCCTGATGTATGATGTCCACAGTTCTGTGGGCACCTTGTATAAGTCCAAACAATCCCTTATGGTGGTGGTTGTAAGTTAACCTTATAGACAAGCTATCCTAGGGGTAGCATGGACTAAGCAGCCTTCAGGCTAAACTCAAGAGGGCATGTGAAGCAAGCTGTTTTACCATATGCAATCCTGTAACATCAAATGAAAGGACACCACAAAAGTTATATATTATAAAAAATATATGTATTTATTACTAGAATAATCCTCTGTACTCTTTATGAGTATAGAAGCACAAGCATTTAAACAAAAGCACAGTTTAACATATGAAAGTTGCACGTTTATGGATGAGGCCGGTGGCCACTCAAACCATATATCAAAAGAGTGGTATAAGTATCACTTTACGAACAGTGGTAAGGCCTGGAGCCTTGGGAATCGCTGGGACTACACTGGACTAACAGCAGTTAGGACGGGAGTAGCCCGCGGGATTCGGGTGCAGCGCTAAAAGCACATGCATGCACCAATGCAAAGTCAATGGTGCGTAAAAGTTATCGAGTTACAGTTTTAGGAGTCTTCCGACTGGAATAGAATTACCAAACTTTAAACTAGGACACTAGAGGTGTAAACCAATACAGGAGCACCGGCGTTCATGAGTTACCTCACCCACAGGAAGCGGGTGCATAGGTGCCAACGTGTGTCGGCTTTCGTCATGTAGATATATGGAGCCTGGAGCTGAAGATGCTGCAGGCGGCCAGGAGATAGGAGTCCGGTTGGATCCAAGGGTGGATCGAAGATGTAGAGTGACCAGGAAGGAACCAGGAAGGAACCAGGTGATGTCGGGCGCAATCAGGTGGTTGTTGTGAAGCTTGTCTCCACTGCCAAGTGGACTCTGGGGCATTGAGGATGTCCAGGAGTAGATCACGAGCTGTCCCACAAAGGCTCTCGCTGTCGGCGGTGTTGGCTTCCGGATCGGAGTAACAAGCCTTGGCAAGTGCAACCCACACTGGATTGGAAGATCGCTTTTTGATCGGACCAGCAAGGTCAGATCGGGTGCTCCTTTTCAGGGGAGCGAGGGCCAGTCTGGAGCAACCAGACTAGCAGAGCAAATTCAAAGGTTTGTTGGTGCTGGGGCCGCTAGCCAACGGGCAAGCGACCGGACCAATGCGTCAAGCAGGAAAATGCAAAAGGGCCCCACGCAGCACTCGGTGAGTGTTGGAGGGGAGATTTTCGGTGCAAAAGTTGCTCGGGCTGTGGTTTCTTAAACCCCAATGCACAGCTTTGAGCAAGCCTCTGGAGCTGCACGGTTAGCACTTCATAGTTTTTCCAAGATGGCCGTCCCGCGCTTCAGGTCGCCTCCACGGGTCTCAGATTCACTGGGACTGTGGATCGGGCTGTTGGAAAGCAGGAAAGCTGGGTCTTGTTTATCTCTGTTGCTCGAGTTCTGGCGGGAACTGCAACAAAGAAAACGGTGAGGCGCTGGATGGTACCTGTTTGCACAGGGTGGTCACTCCTTGAGCACAAGGGAGTTTCTTCAGTCTTCCACGTCGAGTGGGATGTCGAAGGGTCCAGAGTTTTGTTTCATAAGTTTCAGTCAGGATAATCTGATGTGCATTGACACAGCTCCTACCTTTATTCCAAATCAAGGGGCTGGATTACCTGCTAGGTCCCTCCTATGGGTGGGACCCAGGAAGGGGGGTGGTTACACCCCTTTCCCTTTGTCCAGTTTCGCGCCAGAGCTGGGGCTGGAGTGCCCCAGAACCGGTTTGACTGGATTTTGCATGGAACACCTTGTGTGCCCCAGGCAGTGTCTAGTTTCATTCAACCCTCCCTGCTCCAATCCACTATCTCCTGTCTGGGGTGGTGTAGCACCTCCCTGTGACAGGAAACCCTTTGTCCAGGCCTCCCCTGCCAAGTTTCGGTCAGCAGCAGGAGGTCAGACTTGTGTCGGGGCAGCAGCATCCATTTTGTGATGCTGAGGCTCTGGTTAGGATTAACCGCGTTTTAAGTAAAGTAACATGTCTTCTCCCTCTAGAAGGGTGGAATGCTACCCCCATCGCCAGAACTGGCAAGGGGGTAGTATTCCAAAGTGTATGAGACCTTACACGACATGTTTTGATAAAGCCAAACCAAAGTTAGCAATAACCGCGAGGATTATAATGCACTTAAGAGTATATGGTATGGCAATACCCTGGAACAGCAGTAAGGAAATGCTTCCGACCTCTGCAGTCAGGTGCAGCTCATGCTAGAGCACCATCTCACATAAAACCAAGCACTCTGCCTCCAGGATTGTTAAGGCCTGCCATAGGAGTGACTGATAGGTATATATGTGTCCAGATATAGGTTTAGATACAGGTATACTATATCTAAGCAAGGGGTGATTACACCACCTTGCCCCAGCTGAGTGATCAGCCAGTTGTGTCGATTTAAATGGCCAGCCAGGGGTGGCAAAAGATATGCTGCAGCCCCTGGTAGGCCTTGGATTCACCTATGCCCTGGGCATCTATAGTGCATGGTACAGGGGCTGATAAGGTGTCCAGTACCAAATTGGTGATGTACCTATAGTACATGGATATGAATTTAGAGAGAGAACAGCAGGCTGTGGGTCTGATTAGCAGGCCCACAGCCACATTAAGTCGAAAACCAGTGAAGCAAAAAGCAAAAATTGGGGTGACCATAGGATAGCAGACCCTACTCTCCTACAAACATTCCTCACTGGTGGAGGGCAATAGCCTTACAAGTGGCTTTTGGTCAGACTTCAGACTGTGGGTGGAACAGAGACTACCCTTTTAAATATAAATGAAAAACTTTAAAAAAAACAGCGATTAACGCCACCTCTATGCCTTGATCTCACATGATCTCACAGCTGTCTCTAGTTCCATTGACCATCAGTTGCTTATAAATGCACTGCTTATGTAAGCAAGCATTAGTTGGACAACATTGTTATTGTTTGCTGTCTTCAGTGTAACTGCACCCATCAAGAAGAATTCATCCGAATCTAACCAAGGAAAACTAACAAAAGCTACCACGGTCCTACCATGTGACCAGCACTTTTTAGTAATAACATACCTTACATGGCTGTCAACTTGGACTTCTACTAGACAAGCAGATAGAACACAGATCAGTCTCAAGTTCGAAAAGCATCCTGGTAGCATTCCCGAATTATTTCACTGTATTTCTCAGGCCTATCTATGGATGCAGAATAATTTTCTCTGCATAGACAGCAAAAGACAGAAAGCTTGTTCCTAGAACTTGTTAATCCGGCTTTCCTACATCTCTACCAAAGAATGTGGGTACCCACAAACCATATAAAAAAGCATGACATTTTATTGTGATTTTTGATTATTTGTTGTGTTTAACATCCCGAGTTGCTTTCTGTACTCTTTTTTAATAGTGAGTTTTATTCTTACTTGTCTGTAGCAACAGTCTTAGATAATTGTATTCGGGTTAACTGGACCTGCTATGTATTTATAGTCTCTTTTTAAACTTTGGTATTTATAAGTGTCTTTGGTACAACTGTTTTTATAGCTTTTATTGGCCAAATAAAGAATCTTTGACTGACTGACTGATGACGATTTTTAATTTACCCCTGAGGTAAATGTAGTGTTCAAATTTGTATTCCACTGCATACCTCTGCTGGAAGAGGTCATTCTGCTGCTTTCCTGTTCTCAGAATATCACCCTACACCTCATTACAGGTAATTCATGCCTGGATTATTTTAAAAGCCTTTACACCAGTCTCCTCGACATTATTTCTAGGATATTGCTCATTTCATCATCCTATGTATTAATCACTCTTATTTGTACCCACGCCTAGAAAGTGCTCTGAGACCGAATATATAGTAGCGCTTTACAAAAATCCTAAATGTATTAAATGTTCCAATGCACACTTCTCCTCACTTGTATTTACAGCCTTGAAAAATGTGTTTATGGACCAAAATACGTTGGCTATTTTGAAATTACTTTATGACATCACTACAACTTTCTGGTAAAAAAAAACATGCAAAGTTCCATTGGTATTTATTTGATCGACAAAGTGGCATGCATCCATTCACTGTTTCTGGTTCAGTGTGTATTATAGCTTTAAACTTATGTTTACATACCAAATTCAGGTTGGCATAGCATAGATTAGCCCATAATTGTCAACAGAATATATACTGAGTAGAAATATTAGGGGTATTTGGAGTTTGGCAGATGCGGGACACTGACCAAAAATTCGTGGCTGTTAAGTCTACACTATTTTGAGTGTGTAGGATATGCACTCCAAAGAGGGATAACAGAAAAAAGTGCACATTTTTGACAGATATCCTTCAAATGCCAAAGTATAAATAACTCCTTAATTACTTCACATTAACAATGTAAGTCATTGGTTATTGTAAAACCGTGTTACATCAATACTACAGTATGAATTTTGCTTTCAAAACTATGGGCCAGATTTATGAAGATTCCATTTTCAAAAAGTGGTCAACATTGTGCATTGATTTTTTTTTGTGAAATCGTATTGTGCGAAACAACCTATTTACTAATAGACTGGCTCACAAAATACCAAATCATAGTGGGTCACAGATCAAGCTGCCTAAGGAATATTAATTTGGCAGTTTATAATTTACGACCCACAATGACTGGCTACAATCACACTGATGTTGTTCTGCAAGGGTCAGCAGACCACCCTCCCTGTGATTAGTTTTCATAAAAGAAAACTTTGTTGAAAAAAAGCAGTCCTTTGTTGATTTAGCCGCGCCCCACTAACGGAAACTGCGGTTGTTCCTCGGACGTGTCGTCAGGCGGGCGTGGTGAGCATGAGGTGGGGGGAGACAGACGGAGGCCGAGCGGCAGGGTTGCTGCGAGCTGTGTGGTCGAGGGCCAGGAGCCGGGAGCCGGGGGCCCACGTAGGCACCGGATTGAGGTTTGAGGTCCGGGTTGGGATTCCGGCGAGAGCGGTGGTGTGCCGGTAAGTCGGTTAATTGCGTGTGGGAGGGAGTGAGGGTGTGTAGAGGCGCCCGCCGCTGTTGGTTGTGGCAGGGCAGGGCAATTGGGCAACAAGAACGGCTTGATAAGTGCAAGCCCTCCCCCCTCTCTCCTGAACCGCACACTATCGCGTGAAGCCACCACCAGCCGAGAGTCCCTCCACCTTGTACACCCAGGCATCTCCCAGGCACCTCCTGTGTTGCTCCTGTGTTGCTCTAGAAGGCCACCGGTGACCTCTCTCCCTTGCATCGGCCTGCGTCAACCCTCCTGCACAACCTCACCCACCAGCCTGGCCGGCCCGCCGTGTGTGGTATCTGGCCTCTTTTTTCAGCTCTGGAGCTGCTCCCCCCGCCTCCCCCCCTCCTCGAGTCCGCCCAGTAACAGCCAGCCTAGCTGCAAGCCCAGGATATCAACTGGTTGAGTCGGTCTGACCCGGTCATACACACCAACTCTCCATCTGTGTGGACCTACCTCAGATTCGTACTCTGGGTCCAGTCTTGAGGGGCGTGGTGTGTGCTGGCGGTCGCTGGTCGGGCAGACGAGGCTGGGGAATAAAGGAGTGGGGGGGTGGCAGACCTTAAGGTACTGTCAAGCACAGACAAAGCACCGACAAAGCACCGGTGCATGCCTACTGAAGCGCCATAGGGCCATTCAAACAGTCAGCCATCACCCTATTGGGCAGTCTCTGAAGACTGGTTCAACCAAAACCTAATACAGTGGAGAATATAAGCGGAGAATACAAAAGAAAGAACACTACATCGTCAATCATAGTGGAGCCGGTCAAAGAGCCGGCCAAAGAGATCTGAACCACCTGAACCGGCAGTGCCATAGAGGGCCCATAGAGGAAATACATCGATCCGATTCATTAGAGTCTTAAGGCCACCGAACTTCTTCCAATCTCTCAATAGTAGAGCCACTGCATAGCCAGCAGAGACTTAAGGCTACAACAACCCCTCTTTCGGACTATTTCAGACAAACAGCTCCGGCAGCACCGGAGAGGTGGGCTTGCCCCAGTATCATTTAATTGAGGCCATGAGATCGGGGAAGGTAAGAAGGACCATAGCGGCACCGAAACGGAAGATCACAAAACCGCTGGCACCCAAAGAGGAGCCTCATCCGGGTAGCCACTCATCTTCCCAGGGTCCGTAGGAAACAGCAACCGCGGCAAAACCCTCTTCAACCAGTTGCTGCCTCTCGAGTCAGAAAGGCAAGAGTCTGGATACGCCAAAAACTATGAAGCACTCAAACCTGCAGGCCTATTTTAAAAAAATACCAACTACGACTGATATCCATCCACAGCCCCAGCCCCAGGAGGCAGCCAGGCTCGGAGCCCCGGATCAATCGGCCTTAATAAGCACGTCCCCTCCACTACCGCTATCCGCACTACACTGGTCAATGAAATCCAAAAAGTCTGCTCAACCCTCGGGAGTTTATATCCTTGGATCAACACTCAACGACTCGATCTCGGCCTGGCCAGGGGATGTAAGTTCCAATCAAAACCCCTCAGCTACTTTTCATCCACAGCTGCAATTAGGACAGCAACTCTTATCCGCTGGAGCGGATAAGCAAGGAGCATGCCAGCTCCAATCCTTTCGTGTGGACTTGCAACCCAACCCAAGTTCTTTTTCAGATCAAACACAGAGACCAGATTCCCCAGCATTTACCCCCCCCCCAACAAGAGCAAGCTCCGTCAAAGGAACCCATAATGGCTACCCACTGCCAATCAACATTTGCACAAATTCATGTGCAAACTCCTTATGTGCGCAATACTATTCTTCAAACGCCTCATTCACCCCAAGCCATTAGCGCATCAAATCAGCACCTGGTCACGTCAAGTCCCCAGCACATCATCAACGTCGTGTCAACCCCTCAGCACATCGTGTTCTCACCGTCAGCAGCACCCTCTCATAAAATAGCTAAGAAAACCGATCCAAGCGATCAGTTTTTAGCGGACCTCTCACTCTTCTTTAAAAATACCCAAAATTCCCCCAATCATACGTCAAACACAAATTCCAACAAAGAAGATTCAACAGCAACTGGAGTCTGGCCACAACTCCTTCTAACGTTTCAACAAACAGTTAATGCATTAAACTATCACTCGGACAAACTGGACGTGCAGGTGGACCTCCTGAACACCCTAGCCCTGTTCACGGCAGGGATAGATAATAAACTCGACAAACTGAATAACTTAATACTAGGAGCACAAGCCTCGACCAAGCTCATACAGTCGGTCTGCTGTTGCTCCCCAATCATTGATTCACAGACTTTCTATCCAGTATTATAAAGGAAGTCAAGTCACTGAAGGGGGGTAACTCATCCATAAACCCCGGTTTGCAACAGCAAAAACCCTGGAAACGGATCAAGATTCTGTTAACTTGCAGACCATTACAAAAAAAGGCACTAAGTTAAGGGGAGGAACAGAACCATGTACAAACCAGCTAAACGATCAGCTAAAAAGCGGCCACCTCCAACCAGCAACATCGGGTTCTGACACGACCGAAGTGACGACTGAAAACGCCGGGGCCCTCAACGGGCGCATAATCCACACGGATCACCCAGCGACCAGGCCAATGGCCAGCTCAGTGACCCTGGCTTTCTGCAAATTGGAAGTGTTGCCTGCCCTCCCACCATCATGCAGCAAGAGAGAGCGCAAACGTCAGCGCAAACACAGAAATAAAATAAGGGCAAAAGCAAATGCCGTACCCCTGGAATTTTTTCCCCTCTTTGCGCAGGCAGTTAATAAGAAAGCTTCAAGTGAGACGGAAGTACCATCAACTCCAGTAACTCTCAGCGCCTCCAATTCAAAAGGAGATCTATCAGCAAATGTCATCCAGCAATCCTCGGGGAGTTCTCAAAACCCAAGCAAGCCAGCTATGGGAGCAGTAACTGAAGAACCATGCATAGCTATGGAAAATCTAATCAAAACCATCGAACCGAGATTCACGGGGCCTACAGTTACATTAATAAAATCTAACCCAGCGCCGGCCACAACCCCTCCCCGTGTGGATACCGGAAAAACAAGAATGAACCTCACAAAAAAATTTACAACCAAAAAACAACTATGCCCAAAACCAGCTACCCTTCATTGAAGCCACCAAACTGCCCAAAGCAACAGGAGCAGAAACTAGATGCAGGCCTGTCCACTAACAAAACCAATAAGTTGGCCCCGAGCGTACTCAAAGAAGAGAATAAAAATGACTCCTCACTCTTTCATATCTTGCTGGCACCAGAATATAAATCAAAGGGTCGGCAAGATATCCTCAATAGATCTAACATAATAAAATTAGTGGAAGGCATTTCGGGGTTCGCAGGCCTGGCATCGGCATCGGAGGACATAGAATCCATCTAATTCCTCCCACCAAGAGGCACTCAACCGTCCGAGGTAACGCTGGTGTCACTCAAGTTGGCTAGCTGGGCAGGAACATTTTTGATATAAGTACGGTAGGTGTGGTGCACAGCTATTGAGTTAAAAGTATGTTTTTTTGTGAGGTTGATTTGGGGGTTTTGTTAGTTTAAAGGTGCTCCTGCAGGTAGCGTAACCGTCCGTTTACGCTAATGTAAATCTCAAGGTAAGTGTGTGCATAGGTTATGCATACATCCCTGCGGTGGGCACTCCGTAGAGGTTCGTATAAAACAGACTCCACTGAATTCTGAAATGCATTTATTTCGAGTTCAACATTAATTTCATTCAAACATCTTTGTCCATTGTTTTTTTCACAATGCCCAAAAAAATTTTTCCTGTAGATTTTTCCACAATGATGCTCCGATGCATTTCGGGCAACATTTGCCCTTTCTCAAGGAGCCATCGTCTTTGAATTCGATGAATTCAATGATGTGAAATTCTTGTAGGATGTTCAACTATTTGTTCCTCTTGTTCGGTTCACGGTCCTGGGATGTAGACAGGCTTCCGTATGTTCAGAGCCGGTTTGGCGTGGGAACATTTTTGAACCACAAGACCATTCTGCGGGACTGGGGCATAAAAGTGTATCCATACTCCACTCCAGGCTACCCCATCTCCCTATTAACCCAGCCAACACCTCCGCGAAATACCGGTACCATCAGACTGGTGCCTCATCCCAGACCATATTCGATCTTAAATAACGCGGCAGGATCCGAGGAACTGCACAAAAACCCTCCAATGGTGGTCTCCAATGTCGAGATAAGTCAAGGCTGGGAGTGGCTCCCAGCGATTTTGTCAACTAAAAGCTCAGATTAACCTGCCGAAGTAGAGCTTTCTGCCCATAATTACAAACTTCAGTAGCCCCATTTATAACCGCTCCTACTCCACAAGCTGATTCCATCTTCCTCATGTGTTCTTGGAACATTAGCGGCCTTCATCAGAAAATTACGCACCCTGATACTTTTTCTTTCCTATGTGAGCATGCTATAATAGCCCTACAGGAAACCTGGGCCACAGAAGGATTTCCCGTTATCGGCTACATTGAATTATGGAAATCAGCACTCAGGGACAGCCGCTATGGCCATGCCAAAGGTGGCCTCTTGATATACATATCAAATAATTTAAAAGGCCCAAGCTCACGATTAAGCATTGAGGAAGATTGGCTACTCGGGGTCAAAATCAACTCGTGGCGAAAACAGCGCCCACTACTTCTTTTAAACGCATACATCAATCCCAACACACATACAGAAAAAGATCACTTGGCACGCCTAACGGAAATAATGTGCGACATAGCTGCAGAACACCCCAACTCAGACTGCATTGTCACGGGGGACTTTAATGCCAACTTATTCCAGGGGAATTTAGCAGACATCGACGGGCCCTTCTTATTCCCCATCACTGAGGCCGTGACACAAACCAAACCGACCAATCAAGCCTATTGCGGTCTCGGTGAGATCTGTTTGATGAAACTCTACAGCGCTTGATACCTGGTAATGAATGGCAGGTCGGTGGGGGATATCCCCCCGAATTGGTCCTGGACAAACGGTAGCAAACACTCCTATTTGGACTACACCATCTGTAATGCAGACTTGCTTCATTGTCTGGCCGGCTTCTGTATTCACCCACGTTCTCAAAGTGACCATAGGCCCCAGGTCATATCCCTTAATATAAACTCAGTGAAGCACAAACCCCCACCTCCAACGTGTCGGGGAATATATACGGAAAATCTTAAGCGACTCAAGTGGAGCGAAGATATCAGCCCAATAATCCTTCAGGTATGCATGGAACGCATAAAAGGTGGAAACGATCAAGATGCCTCTCCCATTGTAACATGGACGGCGCTGTGCTCCCATTTCACTAACTGTTTTCCAGTAAAACAGCAGGCCCAAAGGACAATCCAGTCTCACAAGTACAAACTTTCAATTCAAACAAAGTTACTTAAGAAAGCCAGGAACAACGCCCTGCGGTCACTTGCAAAATATCCTGGGAATAGCGAATGTTTAAATCTCTATCAAGCTGCCAAAAAGTCATTTAGGCTGGCGACCATCAAAGACAAACAGATTTATGAAAATCAATTTTGGTGCAAATTGGTGTGGGAGAGTAAGAGCAAAAACCCAAGAAAATTCTGGGCCCTAATTAACCACGCCAACTCAAGTACCTCAAGCTTTGGATCAGCAAATATCCAAGAATCTGAATGGGCATCATTCCTCACAGACTTCAGGTCCCCAGAACATCCAGGACCCACAGGATGCGGTTCACTGAGAGAGATTGAAAGCGGGGCCAGCATCAAGCGGAGTGCACCCACCGAGCTGCTAAATTCAGTTAATGTGGACTTTCAGGTGCCCCAAGATAGAGTAGCGTCGGCTGTGACTAAATCAAGATCAGATGGAGCACCGGGCCCAAACGGCCTGCCACAGAATCTCTTTAAATCTGACATAGCTTTTTGGTCAGGAACCCTAACAAACCTTTTCAACTACGCCCTGAGAACTGCAACAATCCCAGACTCATGGCGGGGTGCACTAATACGTCCAATTTATAAATCAGGATCCCGCGCTGCCCCTAACAACTACAGACTCATTGCTCTTTTGGACATTGATGCCAAGTACTATGCAGGCCTCCTCCTGGAGGATCTGAACTTATGGGCAAAGGAACGCAACCGGATCCCGATGAATCAAACGGGGTTTGTTGCCAACTCAGGGACCATGACTAACCTACTAGTGGTATCAACTATTGTCGACAAAGCTCTCTTAACATCTAGGACAGTGCTTTGCTGCTTTGTCGACTTCATAGCAGCATTTGACAGGGTCCCCAGGGCGGCCTTATGGGAAAAGCTTAGGAAGTGGGGGATCCCTGACAAATTACTGGAGGCTATCATTCAACTTCACTCTCGCACGTGGGTTCGAGTGAAGTTAGGGTCCGGAACGCATCTCTCGCGGAAAATTATGACAACGAGAGGTGTTAAGCAGGGATGCGTGCTGGCCCCTCTTCTCTTTAACCTGTTCATAGCAGACCTGTCGATGACCATGGATAAAACCAATAGTCCTCCGCCAAAGGTGGGAGGCACAGCACTTAGCAACCTGTTATATGCCGATGACCTTGTTCTCTTCTGCCTCACCAGGGTCGGGTTGCAAAGGCTTCTTGATACACTGCTTCGTTACACAATAACGAATCAATTAGAAGTCAATTTAAAGAAAACTCAAGTAGTCCCCTTTGGGAAGAAACGATACGCCGGCAGTGGGTGGTTCTTTAACAACATAAGCCTTGCGATAGGTCAATCGTATAAATATCTAGGCGTCCACCTGGACTCTAAAGGCAATCTTATAAGACAGCATCCCGAGATTGCAGTTAAAGCCACGACCCTTGCGGTGTCTTTATCTAAGATTTCGAAAAATCTCTCAGGTCCAACTTTCAAGCCCCTCTTGGAAGTCTTGAGAGCGAAAATTGGCCCCACCCTATCATACGGGATAGAGTCATTCAAGGGTAAATTGAATACGGCGCTAAACCAACACACCACTAAAATCTATAAAAAAGTCCTCCAGTTACCAACTTCTGCATCTGCCGCACAGATAAGATTGGAGATGGGGCTACTAAACTTTGAGGTCTTCAATATCGGTGTGTACTTAAACCTCTGTCACAAGCTGAGACAGGCTGATCCAGGCTCATCAGAATCCTTAGTCTGGCTAGAAATCTCCCAGAAAAACCCAGGAGGAACGTTTGGTCGCCTTTTCAAGGACTATATCCAACAAATGTCAGCAGGTGATCTATGGGCCCTTAACCCCAGCCAGACAGCGATTAAAATTGCCATAAAAAAATGTGTGAGAATAAGATCACTCATCACAGACAAAGCACTCTTTTCAAAACGCAGTCATTCCTGGGCCCTTGTAAATTCCTATAGTCGGCTAATCCCCGCCACTTACCTTTCCTGTACATACTCATTGGACTTTAAACGTAGCCTTATAGCTATTAGAATGGGCGACTGGCGTTTTCTGCAAGACTTACCCTCTTGGAGACGCACGGCGGAGGATCTAACTTGTAGAGGGTGCGGTAAAACTGCCAAAACATTGTTGCACGTGGTTTGCCTTTGCCCAGCCTTTTACTCCCAACGCAGGTGCAAACTAAAAGCCGAATGGAACAGGTTGGGCTTTCGAACTTGCAGGCAAGCTATCATCGTGGCTCTGAAAACACTGACTTAAATATAAGACTAACAAAGTTCATCCAGCAAGCATACCGCAATTTCAAGCTAAAGAGGTCGTGCTAAATTCCCCCTCTTACCTCTCTTTTCTCACTTGATACACCTTATGATACATCCCAAATCTCTAGGGGTGGAAATGAAAAGAATATGAGCAGTATCTCTAGGAAAATTGGGTTGTCTTTCAGATGTATGATATCCAAGTTAGCGAGAGTAAAGAAAAAGGGGTGAAGTCCTTTGCACATTAGGTTTTAAACTTTTGTACTATTTTTTCTCTGGTTTTATCTTTTTCTTAAAAACTCCACGGACCTAGGAGGGTGAGGATGCGGAAGACTTTTACTTTTATTTTTATTATGGCTGGTCAACTGACCGTTTTGCTGTTTTTATTTTTAATAGTTGTATATAACGTGTATTATGTAACCCTCTTTTAAAGATATCTGTGTTATATCTAAATAAAGAAACTTTAACCAGTCCGATTTCCTTAAATAAAACGAGGCTGCTTTCTTTTTTTAAGTTTTCTTTTTTTGAAAGTTTCAGTAAGAGTTGGCAGTGGTCCCCTTGTTCACTGCCAACTCCCTTTGAAACTTGTACCCCATTCCTAAAGGGGAAAGGGTTCACAAGTGACCCCCTCCACCTTTGTGGATCAGTTACCACCCCAATTTGGAAGTGGGCTACTTTTAAATGGTGTGTGCCTGAAATTATGGTTGCAAACCATTCATATATCAGGGAATTAATTGCATTCTGGAAGAGACGCCCACAACAGGACCCTTTCAAATTGTGATTCGCAATACATCTCTAAATAATGAACTGATTCGGAAAGAGTTTTCTGAATTAGTAAACAAGTTTAGTAAATCTAAAAATGCTTCTGATTGGTCACAAATCCTTGTGAATTGGCTAATGGGAGGGCTTGCAGCTGTTAATCAGTTTTATACATTGTTCAATCAATCAATCAATCAGCAAATTTGTAGAGTGCGCTACTCACCCGCTAGGGTCTCAAGGCGCTGGGGGGAGGGGGAGTCGCTACTGCTCGAACAGCCAGGTCTTGAGTTGTTTCCTGAAGGAGAGATAATCCTGGGTCAACCGTAGGTGGGTGGGGAGGGAGTTCCATGTCCTGGCCGCCAGGTAGGAGAAGGATCTTCCTCCGGCGGTGGATCTGCAAATTCGTGGGACGGTGGCGAGGGCGAGGCTGGCGGATCGGAACTGGTGAGTGGGTGTGTAGAATGCGAGGCGGCTGTTGAGGTATTTGGGGCCCATGTCGTGGAGAGCCTTGTGTGCGTGGGTGAGGAGTCTGAACGGGATCCTCTTGTTGACGGGGAGCCAGTGCAGGTCTTTCAGATGGGCAGAGATGTGGCTGTGATGAGGGATGTCCAGGATGAGTCGTGCAGAAGCGTTCTGTATGCGCTGGAGTCTTTTCTGGAGTTTGGCTGTGGTTCCAGCGTAGAGGGTGTTCCCGTAGTCCAGTCGGCTGGTGACGAGGGCCTGGGTGACCGTTTTCCTGGTTTCGGTGGGGATCCACCGGAAGATCTTTCGGAGCATGCGCAGGGTGTTAAAGCAGGATGACGAGACGGCGTTGACTTGCTTGGACATCGTGAGGGAGGGGTCCAGGATGAAGCCCAGGTTGCGAGCATGGTCCATTGGCTTGGGGGCGGTGCCCAGGGCAGGGGACCACCAGGAGTCGTCCCAGGCAGAGGGAGATGGTCCCAGGATGAGGACTTCCGTCTTGTCTGAGTTCAGTTTCAGACGGCTGAGCTTCATCCATTCCGCAACGTCTTTCATTCCTTCCTGGAGGCTGGCTCTGGCGGTGGCGGGGTCGTTGGTGAGGGAGAGGATCAGCTGGGTTTTGTCAGCATAGGAGATGATGTTTAGGTTGTGTTGGCGTGCGATGGCTGCAAGGGGGCTCATGTTGACGTTGAAGAGGGTGGGGCTGAGCGAGGATCCTTGCGGAACGCCGCAGATGACTTCGGTGGCCGCGGATCGGAAAGGGGGGAGGCGGACTCTCTGAGTTCTTCCGGCGAGGAACGAGACAATCCACTCCAAAGCCGTTCCTTGGATTCCGGTGTTGCAGAGGCGTTGTATCAGGGTGTGGTGACATACGGTGTCGAAGGCTGCTGAGAGGTCCAGGAGGGTGAGTGCAGCTGTTTCCCCGTTGTCGAGCAGGGACCCGATGTCGTCGGTAGCTGCGATGAGGGCGGTCTCGGTGCTGTGGTTTGCTCAGAAACAGGACTGCGAGGGGTCGAGGGATCCATTTGTCTCGAGGAAGGCGGAGAGTTGTTTGTTGACGGTCTTCTCGATGGCTTTGGAAGGAAAAGGGAGAAGAGAGATGGGGCGGAAGTTCTTGAGGTCCGTGGGGTCCGCGGTGGGTTTCTTCAAGAGGGCGCTGAGCTCGGCATGTTTCCAGCTCTCCGGGAAGGTGGCGGATGCGAAGGAGCTGTTAATGATGTCCCGGAGTTGGGGTGCGATGATGGAGTCGGCTTTGTTGAAGATATGGTGTGGACAGGGGTCAGTGGGGGAGCCGGAGTGGATGGGGTTCATCGTGCGGGTGGTGTCTACGGTGCAGATCAGGGTCCAGTTGCAGAGGGTGGTGGTGGGGGGCGCTGGTTCTTTGGTTGGGTGTGTGGTCTGCGCGCCAAAGCTGTTGTGTATGTCGGCAATCTTGCGGTAAATGAACGAGGCGAGTCAGTCGCAGAGGTCTTGCGAGGGTGTGATGCCGTTGTTGCAGGCGCTGGGGTTGGAGAGCTCTTTAACGATCTTGAAGAGATCCTTGCTGTTGTGGGTGTTGTTGTCCAGACGTTCTTTGAATGTTGTCCTTTTGGTGGTGTGGATCAGCTGGTGTTGTTTGCGGGTGGCGTTCTTGAGGGCTGTCATGTTCTCCGTTGTCTGGTCGTGGCGCCAGGCTTTCTCGAGGGTGCGGCAGGTTTTCTTGGAGTTTTTGAGGTAGTTGGTGAACCAGGAGGCTTTCTTGCTGCCAGGTCTGTTGGGAAGGTTCTTCAGTGGCGCGAGGTTATCGGCGCAGTTGGTGAGCCACTGTGTGAGGTTGCGGGCTGCTTCGTTGGGGTCCCTCGTGTTGGTGGGAGGGTTCTGGCTGAGGGAGGTGGTGAGTTGGTCGGCGGTGATCTTGCTCCAGCTTCTGCAGGGAACCTGTTACGGGTGGTGGTGAGTCGTGGTTCTCGTGAGGTTGAAGTGGACGCAGCTGTGATCTGTCCAGTGTAGTCCGGTGGAGTGGCTGAAGGAGATGTGCTTGCTGGAGGAGAAGATGGGGTCTAGCGTGTGACCGGGTTAGTGGGTGGGGGTGTTCACCAGTTGCTTGAGTCCGAGGTTGGCAAGGTTGTCCAGGAGGGCGGCAATGTTCCTGTCATTGTTGTTCTCCAGGTGGAAGTTGAGGTCTCCTAGGAGGATGTTGTCTGAGAAGGGAAGGGCGTTCTGGCTGATGAAGTCTGCGATGGCTTTGCTGAATTGTGTACGTGATCCCTGTCTGTAGAAGAGGGTGCCTCTGAGGGTGGTCTTGGGGTCGGTGTGTATATGAAAGTGGAGGTGCTCGGCGGCGGTGAGGGTGTCGTTGGAGTTGGTCGTGATTCGGAAGGTGTTTTTGTGGATGATGGCGATGCCTCCTCCGGTTTGGTTGACGCGGTCCCTCCGGTTGATCTTGTAGCCCTCCGGGATGGCTATGGCGATGTCGGGGGATGAGGAGGTATTCATCCAGGTTTCTGTGAGGAAGGCGACGTCTGGTGAGGTTGTGTCGAGGAGGTTCCAGAGTTCGACGGCGTGTCTGTGGACGGAGCGGGTGTTGAGCAGGATGCACTTGAGGTAAGTGCTGCTGGTCCCTGGCTTGGCGGGAGCGGTGCTGGTTCAGAGGCAGGAAAATGTGCAAGCTTGGCAGGTGAAGGGTCCGTGGGTGCGTTTCGGGTTGGCTCGGTGGCAGGCGGGGTTCCGGCAGTGGTTGAGTGCGTTGAGGGTGGCGGCGTCGTAAGTTCGTCGCGTGGGCTGGCATCGTCGGGGGCCAGGGGGCCTGGCGCTGGACGCGGATGGGCGCAGACGGGCTTATCTTAGGGGCGCCTTCGGCGTGCCAGCGGCGTGCCCGCTGCGCGGTCGTTTCTTGGTCTGCATAAGAGTGCTGACGGGAGGGAGGAGCAGCTGGGTGGCGGGAGCGGGGCGGCGAATGGGGAGACAGGGGGGTCCAGGGGGCGGGGCCGCAGGGAGCAGTGGCGGGAAAAAACGAGCGGCAGGAGGCAGCAGGAGACCAGGGAGAGCCGGCAGCAGTGGCGTGGGGCGACCTAACCTGAAGCCAGGGTCAGAGGTCAGGGTCAGAGGTTTTTATGTATTTTAGTTGCGTGAAATCTAAAACGTGTAATATATATTTCATAATGTCCTATAAATTATGTTTTTCACAATTTGCTCATTTCTTCAATGAAAGCTGCCTTCATAACTTTGAGTTTGTAGTTAAAGATTCCACTTCACTGTATGCTCTCTTTATGATCTTCTTTCACTGTGTTCGTTGGAGCATTCAACGTTTTCACTTTTTCTGCATTCTTTTTCCTCCACTATCTTGGTTCTGCTGGACAATTCTGTTTGGGCTCCTTGAAGGGATAAAACTCATGAATCTCAATCTTATTCAATTAAGAGAAGCCCTTGGTATCCAGAAGCACATACTTACTCCTGACTTTAAACAACTTTATCAATCTGATCATACAACCATGAAAGTACGCAGACATAAAAATGGCTCCTTAAAGGGATAAAACTCATGAATGTCAATCTTATTCAATTAAGAGAAGCCCTTGGTATCCAGAAGCACATACTTACTCCTGACTTTAAACAACTTTATCAATCTGATCATACAACCATGAAAGTACGCAGACATAAAAAAATGCATAATATATGGGAAAATTAAAATACTTCCATGTTTGATAAACAGTCAAATGATGTATCATACAATCAAATCCAGATAAAACCCTATAAGCATAGTTTAAACGAAGTGCATAGTGCCTCTCAGTCATACAGCCACACATAAGAATCAGCTTGCAACTGTACATAATCTAAATAAAGTGCACAGTGCCCCTCGATTGAAAAGCAGCACATAGAAATTGGCTTACAACAGTACAAGTTTCCTCATCTGAAAGTAATTGGAAGAAATGGTAGGCAAGATAGCAGTGCCTTAAATTCCTTGATCTCAAAAATAGAACCAAAAACCATTTGGTATATGATTCATTAAATTCACACAAGAAAAGAAAATGGGCCATTGGTTGATTAGCACCATTGTTGCATGGGCATACAATCACATCTAAATTCGACTGGTGCCCTATAGGGAAACAAAGTAAGTACTTTGCAGTGTCTGCTCTAAACTAAAATATTAACGCAAGCTCCCAAGTCCTTCTTGGTTTCCACGGGTAAGCTGTCTGTATTACCCCCATATTTAACTGCATGTGATTTGCAATGCTCTATTACTTACCTGTAATCTTCATTACTCCGGGTCCCGTTGTCCTCATCCCATTCATAAATATATGGAGATAACCACCTCCCGACAGAAAAAACGATCAAAAGAATGCTGGGACACTAACCCCGCCCCTCCCACCGGGAGTACATAAGGGGTACTTACCCAGCAGTCTCCCTGATAAACCAAGCCCAAAACAGGAAGGGCGGCCGCCCGGGAGGGAGGGCGGGGCGTATGAATGGGACGAGGACAACGGGACCCGGAGTAATGAAGATTACCGGTAAGTAATAGAGCATTACCCCCAGGTCCCTTATGTCCTCGTCCCATTCATAAATATATGGAGAATACCAAAGCAGAAAAGCCGGCCTTCCCAAACCAAACAGAAGCCAACTCAGGAAACACCCCAAGGTAGCAACCGCAGGAAGCAAGAGGCAGAACCGGGGAAACCCCAAGCAGGGCCCCCGACAAGGAGGAGCCCCACCAAACCAGGAAGCACCCAACCAAAAGAACGGAGGAGCAACCAGAGGACCAGAATCACCACCACAGAGGGCAACCAGGCCAAGCAGAAACACCCTACCGCCAACCAGAGAATGGGTGAGGACGGACTCACCAGCCAACCGAGGCAAGGACAAAATCCGCGAGGAGTCCACCCAAAGAAGAAAACAGGCCAACAACCACTAGGCCAGGAAGCCAGAACCGGGCAACCAAAGCCAAACCCAGGCACAGAGAGCCCAAGCCAGACAAAACCCGGCCCCGGAAAGAAAAAAAAACACGCAGGAGACCAGCGGGTCAGAGGAACGCCAAGACCCAGCCAAGAACAGCAAAGGCGGCCCCTGGAAAGAGGGGCCGAGAAGGCCACCAAGGGAAGGACCAAACCAGAAGAGAAGAAAAGCACCAGACACGACCACAGAGCGACCAGAGGAAAACACCCCCGAAAACCCCCAAAGAATAGCAGGCCGAACAGAAAGGGCCAGCAACAGCAGCCAGACCACCAGCAACCAACCCGGAAGGCGAGACAGAGCCTACGGACAGGAAAGAGGCAAACCCCAAGGCCACAAGGGACCCATCACCCCCAGGAAACCCGGGAAGCAAAAATAACTACAAGGGCAACCATCCAGGACCAAGAGACCTGGAACACCAAGGAGGAAAGGGAACAGGAGGAACCACAGGAACCCCAGAACACAGCCCCAGCCAATCGGAGGAAACTGGAGCAGGAAGCAACTGCCCGAAGAAGGCACACCCCGAACAACAGAGGAGGGGAGCAACCAAACAGACAAAACACCCAGCGAACCCAAGACCAAGCAAGGGAACCCAAAGGGGCCAACACCTACCACAGGCAAGCCCAACCAAAAAAGGGCAAGCAAAGAAGACCCCAAACAGCCAAAGCAGAGGGCCAGGAAGCAACCACAAGGAACCCCTCAAGCCCAGCAGGAGGAGAAGCCAAGACGCCCAGCAAGCACCCGAAGCCCAGCAACAGGCAAGCCCCAGGAGCCCACAGAGGGCAGCGAGACAGAGGGCCAACAACCCCCAGAGCACCCACAGGAGCGGGACAGGGCCAAACAGCACAGCACGGAACCCCAACCCAACAGGGGAGAAGCAACCGAAACCAGCGAGGAAGCCCAGCACGACCCAAGGCAGGGCACGCTCAGGGGAAAAACCCCACAGGGCACAAAGGCAACCCAAGACAAACCCCGGAAGCCTAGGGCATGACCCGCAGGACCCGAAGGACCCGAAGGCCAAACCCAAAATGTGGGAAGGCACAAAGGAAAGGAAGGCCCCAGCAGCAGCCCAAACTAAACTAACGAGGAGGCAAGCAGGGAAACAGAAGCCAGAGCCAGAAACAGAACCAGACTCCAGAATGGCATGAATACACCCCACGCACAAGGGTCCTGAACCCGAAAGCAGAGGGACCAACCCCCCCCCCCACAGGCAGGCAAGACACCCGCCAAGAAGCGCCAGGCCCAAACAGGCAGGCCCGAACAGCAGAAAAAGTGCAACCAGGCAAACCCAAGCAGGGCGCCCCGCAGACCAGCCAAGGACAGGAGCCAACAGGGAGCAGAAGCAACCTCAAGCCCGCAGACCAGGAAGACCGAAACACAGCCCCCGGAACAGGATAACAGGGAAAGCGGAGACACTACTCCGGCAAAAGGACCACCAGAAAGGGAAGGGACAATACCCTCCCACACCACAGCCAGCCAACCCAGAGAAAGCACATGCAAGCCAAAGAGACCCAGCAGACCCCAACCGCAATAGGGGAAGCCACCCAGGCAGCAAACAAGGACCACCCAAGCAGCAACATGGGCCCCAGACGAGACCCCAAGAAGCAGGAGGGAATCACACAGGCAGAAGCCCAGCCAGAAGGCGAAGAAGCCAACCCAAGACACCCCAGGGGAAGCCACTCTCAACCAAGGCACCAGAGCAGGCGAGCCTCCCAGAACACCATGCAGCAGCGAGGACCAGAGAGGAGCGACCAGCACAACCCAAGCACACCGGCAAAAGGGGGACAGCCCCTGAAAGGAGGGCAGACCAGCAACACAGCGCCAGGGGAGCCCGGGGAGGGAACAAGCCCAACCGGAAGCCAAGAGGGAGACCACAACAGGGAGAGAAGCCAACCGCAGTGAGGAAAGGCCAAAGGCAACAACCCCCAGAAGCCAGGACCGCAGCACCCGGCCCAGGGCAAGGCCAAGGAGGACCCGCACCAAGCCCCAATGACAGGGCCAGAGGGCAAACCGGGCGAAAAGCAGCACAAATAAGGGCGACCGAAAGCACAAGGCATAAGCGCAGGCAAGGCAACCCAGAAAAGGACCAGGAGAGGCAAAACAGTAGCAGGAAGCCTGAAACAACCAGGCACCGCCGCCACAGGCCCCACAAACAGGCAGAAAATCACCGAGGCACAGAAGCCCAGAGCAGCAACACAAAGACACAGGCAAGGCCAAGGCCAAGGCCAGGCCAGGAGCGATAAACCCAGAGAGGGACCGCAGCAAAAAAGAAGGAAGGGAGCCACGAAGACCCCCCCCCCCCCCCCGAAACGGGGAAGTACAGAGCACTAACGGGAGAAAGAAGGCCACAGCCCCCCAAAACCCAGAAGGCAGGAAGGGCCACCAAAAAAAACAAGGCCCCCACCCGACAGAGAGCTCCAGGCAGCCAAGAAGGCAACGCCAGAGCCGAGAAGACAAGCACAGCCCCAAAGCACAAGGAGAAGATCGCAGCGCAAATCCACCAAGCAACAGCACCCCAGACAAAAAAAGGCACCATGAAGGCAGAAACCAGGACCAGAGTCGCAAAACACGACCAGGGAACCCAGAGCGAGAGACGCCCAAAGCAAAGGCGAGGAGAACAACAAAGGACCACATACTCCGAAACAGGCAGCCAGCACACGGAGAGTAAGAGAGACGCCCGGAACAAAGGCTGCGCAGCGCCGCAGGCGAGATTCGAACACACAACCCCAGCTACGAGGCCGAACGCAAAAGCGGTAAGGCCACATCCGCCCCATCAAGAAGCACAAACCCAAAGGAGCGCCCAGAGCACAGCGACAACCAAGCCGCACAGAAGGACACGCCACAAGTGCAGAACCAGCAAAGAGCAGAAAAGCCACCCAGGGAGTCCCGGGACCAAGTCCCGGCTCCCCAGACCAAGGCCAAGCACAAACCACAAAGAGGCCAAAACAAAGGCACCAAAGCAAAACAGCAACGGAGCCAATGAATCACGAGCGCAGAGACCAACCCCCGGACCCGCACACAGCGAAGAGCGACCAACGTCAGAGCCACCCGAAAGCCCGAAAGTGCACGACAGACACCCAACTCCACGAGGCCTCGACACACAGAGTGCCACAGCAGCAGGCAGCACCCAGCAGCCCAAGACAAGTCCCCGAAGACAGGAACAAGCACCACCACAGGAGGAACCCCCCCCCTCATGAGGGAGGACACCCAAGGAGGAGATGCAAGAGTCACAAAGCACCGCCCCGCAAGAGAACGCCAAGGGGGCCCAACAAACTCGCAGCACACAACAGGGCATAGCCAGGGTGGCATTTCTCCGTCGAGTGGCAACACGAAGGCCCCAGACAAGTCAATCAACATAGTAGCCGCCGTGTGAAGGGGAGAACTCCGAGTGACAGGGAGGAAGCAGACAATGCCATGCCACAAGGTCCGACAGCCAAGCTGATACATCTCAACAAAGGAACCCCAGCAAAGGCAGGGGAGCTGCAGGCGAGCAGCGGATGGGCCGTGCCGGCCCCGCACCCCGGAGGCCCCCCCCCTCCCGGCAGACGAAGGCAGCCCAGGAGCAGGGGGCCGCTGAGACAGAGAGCCGGACCGGGGACATAAAGGGGCCCGACCCCAAGAAAAACGGGCACCCATCAACAAGTCGGCCACACCAACCCGGTAGCCACAATGATCCAGAGAGGCGGGCAAAACAGGCCAGGGGACCAGCGGGAGACGGCCCCATGCCCAACCAGCGGATCGAGGCGCAGGAACAGCTGGAGGCAGTGGAAGCGGGAGGAAAACAATGCACAAAGAAAGGCAGGGTGAGCAGAAAGAAACCACCGATACGCGGGACTCACCCAGAGCGGGGGCCGAAACTCCCCCAGGATCGAGGCCCCCACTCCCAGCAACCGGCATTGGAAATCCTGGACAGAAAGCGCAGCACGTCTTCCACCCGGCCAGGCCATAGGAAGACGCGCACAGCGACCCGGCAGGAACCCTCAGGAGGCGGCGCACCAGCTGCAAAGGGCCGGTCAACAGGAATCCTCATCCAGGAACAGGCCCGACACCCAGCAAGCCCGGCAGGCCAGGTGGCAGACTCAAGGAACCCCCTCCCCCCCCCGCCCACGAAGCCAGGCAGCCAGGCGGGGGGGGGGGGGATGAAAATAAGGGCACGCCACCCCAGCCCAGCAGGAGCAGCACCAGCATCCAGACCAAACTGTCAACAGACAGAAAATAGAACAGGGAGACTGCGGGGTAAGTACCCCTTATGTACTCCCGGTGGGAGGGGCGGGGTTAGTGTCCCAGCATTCTTTTGATCGTTTTTTCTGTCGGGAGATGGTTATCTCCATATATTTATGAAAGGGACAAGGACATAAGGGACCTGGGGGTAATGGTTGTTTCCTGTGATTTGGCCTTGACCCTTGGGCTAGCAACGATGCGGACACCTTCTTTTTGTCAATAAATATGCATGAAGCTGTGTGATAAAATGCATGAGAGAGGCCAACCCCTTCAGGTGAATCTTTCACATATGACAACCACAGGATATACAGGCCCTTGTCACATGCCAAACATTCTGAAATGACGGCCCCTGTTAGAGATGCTTCCTCAGTGCACCAAATAAAAAGCCACAACAATGGAGGTTTAGTTTGAATAATATCACACAGATAGGTCAGGCCTCAGTCAGTATGGCAGATAAAAGTGTGAAGAGGATACAGGGACTGCCAAAACTGTCCTACCAAAAATATTTTTTCTCCCTCTGTATTGCTGTTCACTCAGCAGAACCCAAGACGCCTGCCCCATAAGAGGCCATGCCCGCCCGATAAGGGGCGGTTGAGGTGCATTGTGCAGTGTAAATTTGTGGCACCATTACCAGTGACCATTCACTGGAGACACGTCAAAGACTGAGGATTCAACCTGCTGATCTTAGAAATTTTGAATTGCTTTGCAAAAAGTGCGGAGCCCAGAAGCCTGTCACACTGATGGTAACACCTAAATAAGAAAAGTTTTTTGTGCTTGATGAGGTGTTTGGACCAATTGTGATTTTAAAAGCCTGAGATCTTTTGGGGCCACACATCACTATGGTAACATTTTATATTTGGAAATACAGCCCTGAAGAAGTCAATGTGTGCAAATACACATGACGAAACATGTGTTGGCTGTAGAATAATGTTTTGTTGCATGTCAACATTTTGGAAGCTATATACTGATTGACACTGTATTTTTGAACATCGGATGCTGAGCACAATAGGAGACTTTATTTCTGCTGGACTTGTTACTTAAACTTTGAGTGCTCTGGGAGGAGCTATATTGTTTCTGTACTCTCTTCTTAGAAGGGACTAGTGGGTGGAATTGGCAGCCGACACCTCTTCTCTTGGAGCACCAATACATTTGCATCTATTACTTGCCCTATATCATTGTTGATTTAGTTTATTTGCCTGGTTGCCAATTTGTGTTTCTCTGCTCGTAATAGGTTGCCCAAGGACTATCCATTCACTCCGTGTGGTCCACAATCTGCATGCTTCCATTAAGTAATAGTTGCCCCTGTGTATGTGCTGTAATGAATGTTGGCGAAGGGGAATAACAATTCACAAGATACACCCCATTGATGTATCACTGAAGCTTGCAATATTGAGTGGTATGAACAGGGTTTAAATACAAATTAATTAAAATATTGCAATTGGCCCTTTGGACTAATGACATGGATATAGAACCAACAGGAAGTCTCATAAATAAAGTCGAATCTTCCACAGTTTTAGTGAGATCCTAGTAGCGATCTTTGAAAGTAAACAATATTCTGGCTAAACAACCAATACCTGTTGTTTACGCGAGAAGAAAAGTTCTGTGAATTATTCTGAAGCCTTTACTAGCATTCTCAAATTTGCATCAACCATTTTGCATGTTTAAGCCAGTAGTGACATCATTGAACAAAGAACACAAATCTTGTCAGCTGGGCAAACTTTAATCTCTTATAAATAATTCGGCTCCAGTTTGTTCATCTTTAAATCTATTATGTCAATGAATTGACTTCATATACATCACATTCAAGATGATAACCATAACCGATAAATGCATTTCGGTCAAATCGCCATTAATTAGCTCCTTAATTACATATTAAAGCAATTGAAGGACAGAACACATTAATGTTAATTAGAAAGTCAAAATTTGATGAATAAGTAAAAGCATGCCAAGCCATAATCGATATTCTATTGTCAATGAACAGTCTTAGGAATAAATCTATGTTTGCCAACAAATCTTGCAGATGAAACCGCTTACTTTAATTTCATGGGTATACTAAATGCTCAACCAATTATTTTTGCTTATGTTATTTGCACAACCCTGGAAACACAGATGGCAACTCAATAATGTTGGCGTGCACATATATTGCCTCCAGAATGCCGACTACCAACATATTCTCAGAGTATGCATATATAGGGAAGTTTAGATTTACTATTCTTAAACCTTTACCTACTAACCCTTATGACAAGTTCGTTGTTGCTATTGCGCAGTTGATTAGTTCATGTGGAAATAAAAGGAAACTGAGATGTCAAATCACAAAATGTGTAGGAGTACAGGGAGTAGTGTCATATTGCTACTGATATTCTGACTACTGTGTTAAGTTAGCGTAGTCTCATTTAATGTTTAAACGCCATTTTCCTTTTTGCTGCTTCTGCACACGTTACATAATTGTTGATTTAGCTTTCACCCTAGTAGTTTACTTGAGAATAATATGTTATTGCCTTCAAATCAACGTTGCTTAATAAATAATGTCTGTACAGTGAGTGCTGAAGTTATAAGGATAACAAGACACAGATTGTTGTCAGAACTGATCTCCGCACCTCCATAGACATAACATAAGTGCAGCTCCTGCCAAATTCTGGCTTTGGGCGGGTTTTATATTGCAATGTTCAGAGCAAATACACACACTTGATGCGTTTTGCATGCAGAGAGCTTTTGTGAGCAGATGTGATCTCTTCATACTAGGATTTCCAGGTATGGGCCCACCCTGATAAAAACCCGAAGAGACCTTCATATATATTAATATAATATACCAAATAGGGTAGGTGTGAATTATGTGTGGTTAGCACTTATTCATTTCAGCATAATAGCATGCTGTCCCCGTTTGCTTTCTATGGACTAGTAACTATGCTGATAACTTTGCTTTTGATAATATGTTTCCTTGTATTGTCTAAGATACTGCGTTTGAGACAAAGGCATTAGTAAATAAATAAACATCTCAAATCCATGTTCTGGATTGAAATGACTATATAACGAAAGAGTGCTCATGTGTTCCACGTATCCTGAGGTATTGTGAGTTCATGTATTGGTTTGTCTAAGCATTGGATGTTCCTTTATGTCCAATGAGACAATGTAGCTAGCTCGGTAAGGGGTTTTTTGGGTACTGAGGTGAGTTTTGGGTCACCCTGATTCGCCGAGGTTCCAATCCTCTTTGCACAGTTCTGTGGGAGAACAGAAACCCTGCGACAGTAGTACTGCAGAAGTACTATGTTACATACCTGCTTTATAAGTCATCTTCGATATATCAAACAGCCTTATAGTAAAAGTGCAAAAAGGGCACAGTCATTCCTACTTCTCCTAACTGTACGTGAATATTAGCCAAATATTCTCATTTAATTTTCATTTTATATATATAATGGTGTCAACTCACAAAGCATAGAAGAGACAGAAGTATTACTGTAGGTGCTCCACAGTGCCTCTATAATTAGACCCCTTAGTATATTGGTAGATTTTTTCTTTGTTTTTTTAAGCAAGGCTGAACAGAGTTGGATTTACCACTCATTAAATTAGTAGGAATTATGAAGAAGCTTTGCTGCTGCTAATGAAAATCCGATTTTAACTTAATGTTGGAGAACACAGTGGATTTGGGATTGCAATAAAGGAAATGTAACCATGTGACATTTTCAAAGCTTTGAGCCCAAGGACAACTACAACTACAGCATTACTCCAAAAGGAACAAAATTAAGACAAAGTTTGATTGTTACCTCAAAATGTTGTCTTAAATCTATGAAGTAGAGAGGACTTATGAGCCAGGAAGATAAGTTGGAACATTCTCTCTGCATCAGTGGCCTTCAAACTTTATAACGCCAAGCCTCCCACAGCAAAATGTTTTTGCATGGGGCCCCCTAATGTTGACATGGGCAGGGAAATTACATTTTTGGTATTGCAGAATGTGTGTTGGATGGTAGGGAGGGACTTGTTCAACTGTATTGGACAGTGGGGATTTTACTTTGGCATAAAGAAGTGAGGTTTTGCTCTTTCCTGTTTCCAACTTTATCCAGGTTTCTGCAGCCCCTTCTCAATGCTGACTCCTCCTGCATTGATTCTCCCAGGCTCACACAGTCTCTTGGCTACTCCCCTCCCAGTCACTAGCCTTTGCAGCTTTCCCTCCATCTCTTTTTCCACTGTTCTAATCCTCAAGACTCTTGCAGCACATCCTCCCTCCATGACATACTGCTCAAATCCGCATCATAATGGGACTGTTACCTTGCAAAGGCTTATTTTCACCTTTCAGACAAGAAAAATGCCTCCCATTAACCTAAATTGGATCCCCCATCCTGAAATCCTTCCTCAACATAACAAAATGTTTTATCACCATCAATTTCAAAGGGATCACACTTCAAAACGTCTTCATATCACCACAGTAGGACACTCAAAAGGTTATCAGGTATGCTAAAGGAACATAAAGCACTAACTCTGTCCACGCTCTTGCATCTTTCTTTGCACCACACTCCCTCAGTGCTTCCTCAGTCCATGTTTTTGGACTTCTTCTTTGCTCCTGACTGATGACCTTCTCAATCCCTCCAAGCAATCCACCTCCAGAATTAATTATCACCCTTTCTCTATTGGCTCCTGCAGAGCCCCTTTCCTTAATCCCCCTTCAAGTGAACTAGCCGTTGAGGCTCTTTCAGCTCTTCCTTCCCACACTGTTTGTTCCCTCTGGTTTTTAATCCCTTTCCTTCCCTGAAGGCAGGGTTTTCACCTATCCAGTTTTATACTGGCATGACCACTATTTTAATGTCCCCGCCAGTACAAAAAAGATAAAAATCACCTTGAGACTGTATTTTTCCTCCTTATCGGTACATACTTAAATCAGTAAATATATGAAGAATGCATTTCAAATATGCACGTGTCCTCATTACTCCATGTTCTGGATTGAAATGACTCCATAACGAAAGAGTGCTCACGTGTTCCACGTAACCTGAGGTATTGTGAGTTCATGTATTGGTTTGTCTAAGCATTGGATGTTCCTTTATGTCCAATGAGACACTGTAGCTAGCTCGGTAAGGGGTTTTTTGGGTACTGAGGTGAGTTTTGGGTCACCCTGATTCGCCGAGGTTCCAATCCTCTTTGCACAGTTCTGTGGGAGAACAGAAACCCTGCGACATGGCGCCCATACATTGGTGGTCTTATATCATGGCACTTGAGTAGTATATCATTCAATCCTTAACCCCTTCACTGTCGTTTCCGGAAAACTGTGGTGTCGGAACAAACCAACCTATTTTTGAAATAGGTCTTTTCAAGCTTGAATCTTTCTAAAACGGTTTCCTTGAATTACTACCCAGTTGTGCTACAAAGTTTCCTTTGTTTCTCTGTAGTTCCGGTGCATCATGGCACAGGCTGTGGACATCCCGGTGCATAGTCGCATCGCGGTGCGCAACCATTTACAGACTTTTCAGGTCCCCGTGGATGGCTTGGCTGTGATTTTGGTGGTGTCAGCGGATCCGGCGTACCCGTTCGAACTGTTTTATTCGTGGGTCACGTTTCCGGCACTGGACCCAGTTTCTGGTGTGTTCCATACCTACACCCCCTCACCTGTACCGGCTGAATATACACCGTACAGGGCACTGGAGATACCTATTGATCATTGGCAGCATCGCGTTTGGTTTGGTGGCGCCCTACCCCATTCGTTAACCACTCCGAGGTTAGGTCCTTTGTCCATTCCAGGCACTAATTGGCCTGCTTTGGCTGGATTTACTCCTCATCCTCAACACGGCAATTGTACCTTGGTGGAGGTTCGTAGACTACATGTTGTCGCGATTGCCGTGATTCCTGAATTAGTGCAATACATAGGTCGACATCTCCCGGGGGGCCTCCCGGGGGGTCAGGCTGTCCGAACGGAACATGGCGGTTTGAAGTTAAATCCAGTGATGGTCAATTCAGTTTTTGGTAAACGCCCGGATAACAGGGATGATTTTCCTTTCTGGCTTGTCGAGAAGTTTGATCAACTGGAGGCTGTGTTTCCGAACTCTACTCCTGCTGATAAACATAGAATGTTAACGATTACTTTACCTAAGGACTGAGCTCCTGAACTAGTTGACTGTGAGAGTTGGGGGAAAACTTTTGCGGCTGTTTATTCGAGGTGCTTTGGCACCCCGTCTATGACTGTACTGCCGACGATCATTAAGCGTGTTCAGGATGATCACGGACCGGAAGCAGCAGTTGAATTGGGTATGCGCCTGTGTGGTTCTTTTGAGATTGTCAGCGATCTCATTCTCTCCAATGTGAAAGGGGACGCAGTGAACTTTCAGGTGTCTAATGCTTTAGCAGCGATACCCGAGGCCGAAAGACCCCGCCAGTTGGCGAAGATTGTTGTGGCCGCTTATAAGACTATTGGTCACACAAGTAAGGGTTTAAAGTATTTCGCGGTTAAGGAGAAGAAACAACCACAAGGGCAGTCTTCTGAGGCAGATGCCCAGCCCAAGTCCAAGAAACAAAATTGGCCTAAAAAACAGAAACAGGGAAAGCAACAACAGCAAACACAGGAATCTTATCCTGCGGTTCAGCAACCTGCGCCAACAGAGCGCGTTTATGATTTGCGCGATCGCGCATTGATTAAATCACCTGATAGATTTCAGGTTTCTGATCAACGCTCTCCTCGTTCCTTTCAGGACTCATCGGCCCCGAAGACCGGTAGAGGAGGAGGCAGGAGGGGACGTGGTGGCCAACAAGGACGTGGCCAACCCCGCCAGACTGACGGCGCAGGGAAGCAGGAAGACTCAATGCCAAAAAGACCGCAGTTTGCGAAGAAAAAGGTCGCGGCTTTAACAGCGCATCGATATGCCACAGATAGTGAGAACACGGCTTCGGAATCTGATGTGGGCTCTGACCTTGCTGGACAGCGCGGCGGAGATTACCATAGTCAGAGAGACGCTGCGTACACTACTGAAGGTGACAGCGACTGACGTTTATGTTGTAATAGAAACGGCAGACACGAGAGTAGCTCCCCCTGATAGACTTTTTGAAATTGTCCTGTTAATAGAAGGAGACATACAACGCACTATTAAAGGGGTGTTTTGGGAAAACCTTTCCTCTACGTATGACATTTTGCTTTCGGAGGCTGACTGGCCCCCACCTTTTGTGCTCACAGCGCCGCGAGGGGAGGAGGTGATCCTCCCCAGTTTCGCAAACACTGTCTCAAAAGAGCATGCGCAACATTTTGCAGAAGAGTGGGCTCTGGCGCTCGCACCGGCTCTGTACCGCAACCAGTGTGGTTGGGATAGATTGTCCCCGGGCCACGAAATTCCGTTGCGGTCTCAGCCGCAGCCTCAACCTTAATATCCCATCCGGCGGGAAGCTAATGCTTCGGTCGCGGCAATCCTTGAACAATTGGAATATCAAGGTGTAATTGAAACGTGTGTGTCTCCGATGAATAATCCTCTTTTTACTGTGACCAAGCCTGACGGGTCTTATCGTTTGGTTTTGGATTACCGGCATTTGAACTCGCATTGCCGTAACTGTGCAGTACAGAATACTCACGGCTCTGCCTTAGTGGATAGTCTATTGCGTAAGCGTTTTAAAACAACGCTTGACATATCCAACGGTTTTTATGCCCACAGATTGGATAGCTTTAGCTCCCAATGGACCAGTTTTACAAGCGCTGGGGTCCAAAAACAATTCCGGCGTCTCCCAATGGGCTATAAGAATAGTCCAGGTATATTTACCGCCCACATAGTCTCTCTCCTAGAGAGAACCGACACAGATGCTTGTTCGTATGTGGATGACATATATCTCACTGACGACGAGATTTGGGAGCATCTGTGTCGTGTTAATTCTATTATTTGTAACTTTGCAGATATGGGTTACAAATTTAATTTTGCAAAATCGCACATTGCAGAGTACACAGTGTTGTTCCTCGGTTATGAGCTGAACAATGAAGGTAGAGGTTTGGCTCCTCACTTCTTGGAGAAATGCGCACAGCTGCGCGCTCCAACAACACTGAAAAAATTACAGTCTTTACTGGGCTTTTTAAATTTCGGGAGGACATACATTCCGGAATATGCCCAGCGTATCAAGCCTTTGTATGCGTTGATACAACCAACTTTTTCCAAGTCATGCTGGCTGCCTGAGCACTCAGCCATTTTGCAATCTTTGCAGGCTGATCTGCTAGCTTCTAAATTTCTATTTACTCGTGATAACCACACTAACCTGGTGATAAGAATTATTCCTGGGACGGTGGGTTTCACGTACCTGACTTTTAATGAAGGAGACACAGTACCTATTGCTTACAAGTCACACTTGTACACTTCGGCTGAAATGCGATTTTCCACTGTGGAAAAGGTTTTAACAGCTGTGCAGATGGCGATTCTTAAAGAACGTGCGCTGTCACAGGGAAAACGCATGTTGGTTGTCACACCATGCCCTCATTTGGAGGCGGTTACAAAAGCTAGTGTACCGAATTCGAAAGCTTTGCACCCTCGGTGGATTCAATGGGCTGCTTCCTTGACGTCCACGGATGTCACGTTTATTTTTGACGCCTCATTACGGTCGCAGGAGTACTTGCAGTATGAATTCGTTCATCCTGCTCCTCTGGCAATGCGACCTTTGGAGGATTTCCATTTCATCATTTACACTGATGGTTCGGCGCAGGTTGCGCATGGCTCTAAACACGCCTACGTTTCCGCATGCGCCATTGTGGTCGGTGCCATGGTGAACGATGAGTTCAAGTCCAGAGTGGTACAATCACAGACTCTAGGAGACTGCACCGCACAATTGGCAGAGCTTCGGGCTCTCTTACTAGCGTTGGAGTACGCAGATCCATGTGTGACAACTCTTATTGTAAGTGATTCTTACTACTGTGTGCACTCTTACAATGAAAACTTGTTCTTTTGGATTCAAAATGACTTTCGTGATTCCAAGGATAGCACAATAAAACACAAGATGATCTGGGTTCGAGTGGCAGAGCTTAAGGCTCAATTTCCGCTTGTTTTTGTGATTCATACTCTCGGGCCACCAGCGTGTAGGAGTCCACGCTGTCGGTAACTCGCTTGCTGATGAGGCGGCGAAATTAGCAGTGTCTACATATTTAGTCGCAGCAGTTACACGGTCCAAAAGTAAGATTGATAATGATATCTTGGCGGCAGTAGCTGCCACTGAGAAGGGAGGTAAACATCCTGCGAGATTCCCTTCGAAGTACACATACCACTTAAGTCCCGAAAAGGTTCCTTTTGTGACAATACCTGAAGTTGGTGAACGCTTGATTCCCAACTCGGATCGCAGGTCTGCCTTGATTACAGCGGCTCATGAAGGCGAGGCGTCTGCGCATGCGGGTGTCTCGGCCACGGTAACTCAATTACAACAGCGTTTCTGGTGGCAGGGACTGTACAAATAGACGCGCGAATATGTCCTTCAATGTGACATATGCCAGCAGATTAAGCCTTCGACTGCTACGCGTCCGCTACAGACACAGTTGTACATTTCGAATAAACCACTAGGTTGTGTTTATTTGGATCACTGCGGTCCTTTTTCCTCTGACACTGCATATAAGTACATCTTAGTAGCAGTTGATTCATGCACACGCTTTGTATGGGTATGGCCCCATCGCAGCGCTGATTCACGGACTGTCATCAGAGATTTGCGTGTCTTTGTGGGAATTTTTGCCTGTGGTACCTTCCATTCGGATCAGGGTCTGGCTTTCGCCTCTAAGGCGTACAAGGATGCCATGACTTCGATGGGGGTCCAAGTCAAGTTTTCATCTCCCTACAGACCTGAGGGTAATAGTGTAGTGGAACGAATGAACCGCGACTTAAAGCAATCTTTGACAGCCCGGGTTATAGGCACTAGCAGAAACTGGCTGACCACCTCAATGGCGTGCAGCGTGCTCTAAATAATCTCCCTAGAAGGTCTCTGGGTGGGCGGACCCCATACGAAATGCTCTTTGGCATCAAGATGTACGTCCCTGACCTTGACGGTCTAGACTGTGTGGTTTGCGCCACTTCCTTTGACGCAGATGAACATTGCAATGTTTTACAGAATCTACAAAAGACCAGAGACAGTCTTGCAAAGGAACATTTGCCCTCCACATCGGATGTTGCGCTGCAGATCCCGGTAGTTGGCTGGCTACCCCAAGTTGGAGAACTGGTTCGAGAGAAGATCGACAACAAAAAAGAATTTGGTCCTTCCTATCGAGCTCCAGTACCGGTACTTGGCGTGAAGGGTACAAGAACAGTCATTTTACCCCCTCTTCCAGGTCGTAAAGACAACAGGTTTATCTCCATTGACAATGTCAAGGTACACAGAATGGCCGATTCTTCTTAGTATGACACCAGCAGTATCCTGTCCTGCTATGGTGAGAAATTCTGTGTTGGCTACTACTTCAAATCCTGAACCTGATGTGGCCATCGAATTACCTGTGCTTTCCAGTCCTTTATTAAGTACTTTGCCTGGCACTGACCATGATGATATCGATTACACTTATCCCACTGACTTATCGATGCCTGACCTACAAGCCCGTTTGGCCATTGAATCAAGATTTTCGTTTGACACTGTTTCCCTTACCTCCAAGAAACCGTCACGATTTGCTGTTTATGCCACTTTATTTAAAAAACATTTTTTGATTCCCCCTTGGACATACATTTGGCTGGTTCTTTTTTCAGTTTATCTTTTTATGTCAATTGGTTTTGTGTTTTATTTTTTTCGCCTCATCAATGGACACTATGTCGAGGAAAGAACATGCATTACACATCTCAATGGAACTTTGGCCCCACTTTCCTCGTCGCATTCTGCACACAGATTGAAAAGAGACTTGACTTTGGTTAACATCACTGCCTGGCTGGTCCTTGATGGTATAGTGTGGGATGCAGTTAGATTTCAAATTCATGGCCCAACGGAAGTCGTTAATGTTCCTAATGTGCTTAGAGTAAATATGGGGGATGTAGTAAAACAAAACATTCGTTCTGATGACTGGGATGTTGTTCATGCAGTAGAAAGTTTGTTTTCTGATTTGCAATACTATGCTGCCTTTGATGCTGAGGTTTTATATTTAGAATCTGCTAATTATGGTGATTTATTTTGCTTTCAACATTTTGGCAATCACTTCTTACACAAAACATCATCCAGGAGGGATACTGTTAATTTTACTCAGTGGGAACATTGCCCAGCTCCTGCACAAGGCAGTTCTGAAACATTTCTGAAGAAGTATACTTATTTTACTGACTTTAACCAGTCCAGTCCCGAGTCCTTTTATTTTAAATTTACAATGAAGCCTATGTCCAAGGTTAGACTTACCGATACTAAATTGTTGTATTCGAAGTCCTTCCTTGTTCAGTTAGTCACTGGAGGCTACGAACTATGGAAGGAAACGATAGACCTTAAATCTGTTTGCGGTTCAAGAGCCTGGCAGGTACAAGGCACTGAGGCTTTGCACCGTGCATGTCTCATCCCGAATCATATGTTGTTTTTGAATGAAACGATTTCCCAGACCACTTGCTTTGGATTGGCTACTTCTAAAAAGATAAATACCCCTACCATCCCGGATTTGGAGGAATATGATGGCTGGAGTAATTTTACTCATTTATCCATCAGTGAATTAAAGGCCCTTTTCCTTAATTTTTCCTTTAACATTTCCAGTTTGGATCCAAAGGGTTGTCTGCTTTGGCACCGTAGTGCTGATTCTTGCCGACACCTTTTTTTGGGAATATCTGACGGTTTTAAAATGGTTAGATCGGATCCCCGTTTTGACATGGTCCACACTGTCACAACTTATTCTGTAGGCAAGTTGTGTCAGAATTGGCTAAAACATTCTACTTTACCTGCAGTTAAAAGTCACCTTTCTAAACTGCATGCAGATGTGGATTTAAATGATTTCATTAGGGGCCCGGCTAGTGGTAGGTCAAAAAGGTGGATATATGCTATTTACAATGAAATTTGGAAAACATCACAGGTTGAGGCTGCTACACGCCTTAGAGCTATTGATCAAGCTAATCTTGAGAAAGTGCTTGCAGTAGTTGATAATAGTATTAACATTCTTTCTTCTCGCATTTACACATTGGATAATATTGTGTCCTCCGTTGTGGATATTGTGCATGATGAAGTGTCAGTATTATACCATGGCCAAAATCAATTGCGTTCAATCATGCAATTTGCATGGACCCTACAAACGCTGAAAAATGGCAAGGTGCCATGGAAGTACATGAACGTTTCATTTCTCTTTGCCCCTTTTAATTTGACTGACAAGCAGCGCTTGCTTTCCATGCGTGATGCTTCTTTTTCTATGTTGCATATTGAAAGATTAGAGTCTTTGCCTTTTTCTGTGGCAGAGGCCACTGGTGCAACGTGGCTTATCCACGGTTTAATAACGCTGCCTTTTGCTTTATATAAATTCACAAATTGTATGCGATATATACCCATTGGTCGTTATGAACCATTAGGTAGCGGTTTCCTTCATGAAGTCTGGTCACTTCCATAAACATACAGATGTATGAGGGATGATCAGGAGGTTTATCTGAATGGGGAGGAGTGTACAGAGACACCAGATCATTCATTAATGTGTAGACACATACAATTACACGGTTCATGTAACCAACACCGACCGAATTTAGCTTGTGTTTTAAAAGGCACACCGGTTCCTGCTGTCATCCCCACATTTACCTTATTGGGGAATGGTAGTTATTTACTTTTAAATAATGAAGATTGTTGTGGGTTAATAAAAGGTATTCCTTATGTGGTAACTGTAACTGAACGTGTAATTTGCTGCAGAAATGTTCTGCATCCACCCACACATGAACACAGGGAGGCCTCCATCTGGCCGCTCATCCCAACCTTGAGAGCTGAGTTCAGCGGCATGAGCAGAATAAGGGCTCTTTTGTCCCAAAAAGAAGTGGCCTTGAGTTCGGCTCGTGAAACTTTCGTTCTTCACATAGCCAACACCCGTATAGAGGTTCAGGCCCTTTTCAATATTGATTTGCCTTTGCATTTCGGCGAGATGGTTCGTACTATCTTTAACGCGTCCTCCACAACGGGCCTGGCACATTTTTTTAAAATAGTTAGCAGCGGTCTCGTGACTTCCTTTGAAAAGATTTTTGGAGTCATTCCTGCTTTCTTTCATTCCATTTTTTCGAGTTTGTTTGGTGGATTCCCGGTTTTACTGGCATTAGCGGCAGGCGCTCTAGTTGTTTTCTGTTTCTTTAAATATGGATGCCCTTCCTGTGCAAGGCGCCGCCCAGCCGCTTCTGACGCTGTTCCGCAACCAGATGTTTGAATATTATGGCACACTGCCGCTCGCGATTTTGAGCACGGCATATGGATTATCATTTCGATTCTCCTACTTCACCTGTGTCCAGCCTTTGTTTCACTGCCTGAGCTGTGATTTCGATTGGGCCATTGATTTGTGTCTCTGCGGACCGGTTTCTCCTGACGTCGATTTTAATCAGCTGATGAGTCCTATCACTACTCACGAGTTGGTTTGTCCTGGCGAAAGGATTATGGCCTTAGCAGCGATGCATGGACTAATGGGTCCCTGGAACGTACTCGCAGCGGCGCAGGATTTCTTGGAACTGAGCTTTCTTGAAAACCCACCGAGTTGTCCTCTGATGGTGATAGAGGCTCCGGTACTAGAAGAACACGCATGTTCTTTTCCACTTTTAAATTGGATGGCTGAACTGTTTTCGGATGAAGACGGTGATTTCATGTTGGAGGCTGTTGCTGCTTATTTTGCATACACAGTCATGACCTAGACACTTTTAGAACTTCCTACCTGGCATGGCATGCTGATATCTAGCATTTCATTGGTATTTTTTATTTTATTTTTAAATATTGTGTCACTCTTTTTTTTCCTTCCCTTGCCTATTGGCTTGAGCCAGTATAACATTTTGGCTTTTTTGGCATTTTTTTGCAATAATGCTATTTTTTCAATATTTCGTTTGTACACCAAGCTCATATGTTGTTGAACTCTGCTCTCACGAGATGGCCCTTCTGTTATCTTATCTTGTCCGTACTCGGATCATGGGGGGGTGTCATATTGCTACTGATATTCTGACTACTGTGTTAAGTTAGCGTAGGCTCATTTAATGTTTAAACGCCATTTTCATTTTTGCTGCTTCTGCACACGTTACATAATTGTTGATTTAGCTTTCACCCTAGTAGTTTACTTGAGAATAATATGTTATTGCCTTCAAATCAACGTTGCTTAATAAATAATGTCTGTACAGTGAGTGCTGAAGTTATAAGGATAACAAGACACAGATTGTTGTGAGAACTGATCTCCGCACCTCCATAGACATAACATAAGTGCAGCTCCTGCCAAATTCTGGCTTTGGGCGGGTTTTATATTGCAATGTTCAGAGCAAATACACACACTTGATGCGTTTTGCATGCAGAGAGCTGTTGTGAGCAGATGTGATCTCTTCATACTAGGATTTCCAGGTATGGGCCCGCCCTGATAAAAACCCAAAGAGACCTTCATATATATTAATATAATATACCAAATAGGGTAGGTGTGAATTATGTGTGGTTAGCACTTATTTATTTCAGCATAATAGCATGCTGTCCCCGTTTGCTTTCTATGAACTAGTAACTATGCTGATAACTTTGCTTTTGATAATATGTTTCCTTGTATTGTCTAAGATACTGCGTTTGAGACAAAGGCATTAGTAAATAAACATTTCAAATATGCACGTGTCCTCATTACTCCATGTTCTGGATTGAAATGACTATATAACGAAAGAGTGCTCATGTGTTCCACGTAACCTGAGGTATTGTGAGTTCATGTATTGGTTTGTCTAAGCATTGGATGTTCCTTTATGTCCAATGAGACACTGTAGCTAGCTCGGTAAGGGGTTTTTTGGGTACTGAGGTGAGTTTTGGGTCACCCTGATTCGCCGAGGTTCCAATCCTCTTTGCACAGTTCTGTGGGAGAACAGAAACCCTGCGACAGTAGTACTGCAGAAGTACTATGTTACATACCTGCTTTATAAGTCATCTTCGATATATCAAACAGCCTTATAGTAAAAGTGCAAAAAGGGCACAGTCATTCCTACTTCTCCTAACTGTACGTGAATATTAGCCAAATATTCTCATTTAATTTTCATTTTATATATATAATGGTGTCAACTCACAAAGCATAGAAGAGACAGCAGTATTACTGTAGGTGCTCCAAAGTGTCTCTATAATTAGACCCCTTAGTATATTGGTAGATTTTTTCTTTGTTTTTTTAAGCAAGGCTGAACAGAGTTGGATTTACCACTCATTAAATTAGTAGGAATTATGAAGAAGCTTTGCTGCTGCTAATGAAAATCCGATTTTAACATAATGTTGGAGAACACAGTGGATTTGGGATTGCAATAAAGGAAATGTAACCATGTGACATTTTCAAAGCTTTGAGCCCAAGGACAACTAGAACTACAGCATTACTCCAAAAGGAACAAAATTAAGACAAAGTTTGATTGTTACCTCAAAATGTTGTCTTAAATCTATGAAGTAGAGAGGACTTATGAGCCAGGAAGATAAGTTGGAACATTCACTCTGCATCAGTGGCCTTCAAACTTTATAACGCCAAGCCTCCCACAGCAAAATGTTTTTGCATGGGGCCCCCTAATGTTGACATGGGCAGGGAGATTACATTTTTGGTATTGCAGAATGTGTGTTGGATGGTAGGGAGGGACTTGTTCAACTGTATTGGACAGTGGGGATTTTACTTTGGCATAAAGAAGTGAGGTTTTGCTCTTTCCTGTTTCCAACTTTATCCAGGTTTCTGCAGCCCCTTCTCAATGCTGACTCCTCCTGCATTGATTCTCCCAGGCTCACATAGTTTCTTGCCTACTCCCCTCCCAGTCACTAGCCTTTGCAGCTTTCCCTCCATCTCTTTTTCGACTGTTCTAATCCTCAAGACTCTTGCAGCACATCCTCCCTCCATGACATACTGCTCAAATCTGCATCATAATGAGACTGTTACCTTGCAAAGGCTTATTTTCACCTTTCAGACAAGAAAAATGCCTCCCATTAACCTAAATCGGATCCCCCATCCTGAAATCCTTCCTCAACATAACAAAATGTTTTATCACCATCGATTTCAAAGGGATCACACTTCAAAACGTCTTCATATCACCACAGTAGGACACTCAAAAGGTTATCAGGTATGCTACAGGAACATAAAGCACTAACTCTGTCCACGCTCTTGCATCTTTCTTTGCACCACACTCCCTCAGTGCTTCCTCAGTCCATGTTTTTGGACTTCTTCTTTGCTCCTGACTGATGACCTTCTCAATCCCTCCAAGCAATCCACCTCCAGAATTAATTATCACCCTTTCTCTATTGGCTCCTGCAGAGCCCCTTTCCTTAATCCACCTTCAAGTGAACTAGCCGTTGAGGCTCTTGCAGCTCTTCCTTCCCACACTGTTTGTTCCCTCTGGTTTTTAATCCCTTTCCTTCCCTGAAGGCAGGGTTTTTACCTATCCAGTTTTATACTGGCATGACCACTATTTTAATGTCCCCGCCAGTACAAAAAAGATAAAAATCACCTTGAGACTGTATTTTTCCTCCTTATCGGTACATACTTAAATCAGTAAATATATGAAGAATGCATTTTAAAATGTGTTCTGGAGCTGCCTTAATGATTTCTGACTATTAAAGTAAAGATATACAAAAAGGTAATGTTATTAATGAAAAAATCAAGGTTATGTAATGTTCTATTATAGGAATGATATTATTGCAGAATCTTAAACAATGAACAAATGTATGGGACTTTTCTTTAGGAAAAGTGGCAAGCACTACCACTACCTGTGGATGTAGAAACGTGCCACACTTTCAAATGAGCCCCCCCTGGAAATCTGGAGATATCTTCCTGTTGATTTGGCCATTGGGAAATTAGTGTTGCTTTTGTGGCCTCTTTTAAATGCCGTTATGTCAGGAAACCATTGATGTCTATACCTGTACAGATGTATACTGTTAAATGCAGTGATGTCCCATCTTGCAGAGATGGATGCAGGGAAAACAGGAGATGTCTTCCTTTTGAGATTGATGCTATTTAGCTATAAGACCAGAGTCTATCAGGAGGAAAATGATATACTGTCTTACTTTAGAACTGTTTTGTTCCCATAGAAATGCCAAACTGTTCTTGGTAGTCACACTGGCAATTCTGTGTATGGTTGGAAATAACAGCAATATCATTATTATTGTTTTGCCTGATCTGTAGGAAGCCTTTGACACCCTTGATCACATGATTCTTTTGCAAAAACATAAGAACATTAGCAGGTATAATTTAGTTTTAGCCTGGTTTAATTCATTACTGGAAGCTCACAATCAAGGAGCCTGCCTTCTTCTCGCATTTTAAGGTTCTCTGCAGATGTCTTTTTAGGTCGAGCCTAGACAAAAGCAAATGCGAAGCATTTGCTGTCTGGATCGACAACTATAGTCAGCCGTCTTGGGGGAATGTGAGACAGGGGCCCGGCACAGGCGTCGACTTCACCTTGTCGGCGCGCACGCCCAGGCCGGCGACATGCCCGTCCCTTGGCTCAGATTCCCCGCAAACACGCAGGCACGCACAAAGACACACACACGCAGGCAGGCAGGCATACACACACACAGGCAGGCACGCACACACACACACACACACACGCACCCCCACCACCACCAGCACTCACGGGCTCACACGCGTGCACACACAGATGCACACAGGCACACATATCCCCCCTCCACTCACTGTGCTCTTTTGTCGCGTCGCCTCGCTGCGCTCCTTTTTTCCGGCGCATCTCCACACGCGGGGCACTTCTGTGGATTTTCACGCTACCGCGGGGCTCTCCCTCCATGATGGGAGCCGCGTGAACGAGCAACACCGGCCTCTTCCGGCCACGTCACAGGCCCCGCCCATGTCACGGGCAAGGATGCCTGACTTCCTTTTTTTCTACGTAGCCATGCACTGCTATTCTGTTTTTCTTGGGAACTGCCCGAGCGCACAGTTGCTTTCTGCATACAGAAAACCATATATATTCATACACAGTGTAATACTTTTTTACGCTTTCATCGCAAAATGTTGTCTGACTGGGTGTTTAGTCTTCATATATGTATATGTATTTAGCTATGTTAATATATATCCATGTCGGGAGTGACTGGTTCTTGTAGCTCAGAGTTCTCAAGCGGGTCTTTCTAAAGTATTCTTTTCTCACCCGTGCTGCGATTTCAGTTCCACTTTTTTCACACAACACACCCCAACCCTCAATTCGACCCCTACTCATTTTTAAATATTACTATGGCATTTGCTCCATGTGCATGGGCACCGTGCTTTGATTCAGCATGGCGCCCCCTTTCATCTTCACAAAACAGATGCTGCACTTTCAGCACAGCGCCGGTATTCTGTTGACAAAGCCAATAACTGCAAGGCTGGGCTGCAAACTTGCAGCTATTAGCTTTGTCAACAGTGTACCGGGCGCCCGCTTTATAATTATGACGGTAGGCACTGGGCTAATACAATGTGATTTTTTTTTCTACAACTCACTAGGGGGCATATTATCAAGGGGGTTTATCTCCGCTTTTTTGGCTTTAAAAGCCAAGAAAGCGGAGATAAAATGATCTCCCTATTACCAAGCTGTCGCTAACACCAGTTAGTGACAGCTAATAGGAGATAGCGACCATCTTGGGCCCCGCTTTGCATGTCAGTGATATTTATCACTAATGACATGCAAAGTGGGCGTGCCAAGATGTTAGCAACTGGAAACAGTCGCTAACATCGCTATCTCCTATTACCAACTTTTGGAGATATTCGCGCTAAGCGCGAATATCTCCAAAAGCTAACACCTGCCCCTGTGCAGTTCTTCACCATGTTATCCAATGGGAGGTGGATAACATGGCTAAGAGCATTTGCTCGATAATGCATGAATATCGCTGACTTTTCAGCGATATTCATGCATTGCGGCCGTTTTTTATCGCATTTGCGATAAACCTTGCTAATAGCAAGGTTTATCTGCGATAAAAATCGCCGATGTGCGGCGATAATTTTTGTCTCTAAACAAGTTAGAGACAAAAATTATCGCTAGTTGTTGGTAATATGCCCCATCATTCTTTCCGCTGCCATGCTTTCTTCCCGTTTCAAATTATGGAGACGTGTAAAATGCACAGGAAGTGTACTTAATGACGGGTTTCCTACTTTGAACAAGTATTTGCAATGCAATTGGTCTCGCATTTACGTGAGTTCAAACTATTGGCATTGTAAATGGCAATGCGTTTTATTTATGGTTCAAAAACCAAAACATAAATATAAGGCATTGTCATTTACAATGCCAGTAGCTCAAACTCGCGTAAATGCAAGACCTGTTGCATTGCAAATGCTTGTTTACTCCAGTCCTTAGCTGTAGGTCCTAGCTTAATTGACCTTACATTGAAGCCTTACACATTGGGCTAGGTTGATCCAATTCCACAGATGTATCCTTTACATGGATGCTGATGGCTCCCAGGCTAAGACTTATTAATTCCCACAATGGGACTATCATCTATAAGTTCCAGAGTCAAGAGGAAGTTCAGTGAAAAAGGCATTTGAGTCAAGTTCGAAGTGATGGTGGTGGTGGCCACAAGAATTTATGGACCCAATCATATTGGCTTTGGAAGGCGGGTACTTTTTTTGGGTCTAATTCTGGTTGTGGGTACCCTGTCTATATGTCATCTAGCTTTCTCGAACTGTTGTCTTATCGCCATTCTGCTTCTTCTGACTGAGTTTTTTATGGGAGACCTTACCCTGTCTCACTCAGGAGGGTTGTACTGTAGCTGTCACAGGCCCCATAATGTCAGGGGTGAATATCGAAACGAACTTTGTATGTGTTTTTGCTTTCTTGGTACCAAAGTACTTGAATGTTACATGTGCACCATTGAAATCCACTGATGTACTTATGTTCGGGAAGAAGGTGAAAACTTAGTTGTATAAAAGCAGAGCTCGGCTTTGTCTTCCACACTGTGTACTTAGTTACATCTATTACATTATGTGCCTAAATCCTATGGGTCAAAGTTGCTTTTTATAACTGATGAACATAAAAATCATATAATTTCTAATAAGTGATACTTAGGTAAGTGCAATAATGATCTGTAGAACCAAATGCAAATAAAGAATAGTAGAGTGAAATGCTGCAAACAATATGCACTACAAAAATAATTCCTCAGGCTCAAAAACAGCCTGCATTTTGATCAGGCACAGTGAAAAAAATCAAAATATATTATTAATAATTTAAAATACATCAAAACGTTTGTTGTCACACACGGTCATAGTTAGCACAGTATAGCCTAATTGAAAGTGTAAGGATTCCCTTGTAGTATGTGACAGTTGAGGTTGGCTCAGAGGAGAAGATGATGGGGTTTTCCTGTAATTTCTAAAACCTAATATATCCTTTCAACAACGATCCGAACAATGGTCTGTATCAGCCCAGTTGTTTCAAGCCTACCTTAGACTCCATTTCATTGGTGTATTGAAGTGCAGGTGCTTCTGGGGTCAGACTGCACCATTAAGCTTAATGGTGCACTCTGACCCCAGAAGCACCAAACACTGGGGTCTGGATTTATTAAGATTTCATAAGCATACAGCAGCATCCATATTTGCTGAACTGTGTGAAACAAAAACTCAGCCAGCACCATATTTACAAATATTGGCCTGCTGCTGGTGTCATCCTATGCATTGGCTCACACACAGGATGCCATGTGACATATACAGTCTTACTCAATGTCTCCGATAAGAGTGTACACTGTGCTGCAAAGGTATATCCTTCCAATATCGATTCCTATGCATAGACTTCTGAAGGGTCAGACTCTTTAGATCTGTGTTGATTATTGCTACACGTCTACAATCCATTTATTTCTGTAGGGAATTTTAACACATTCACTCTTGTTTGTGGGAAACATCCATTACAACGCAGGCATTACAATGCAATGCCTTTACAACATGGTCAATACACTGCAGGATTCATTACAATGCATGCCATTACAACGCATTCCATTACAACACATATCCAGCCGCGGGCCGTGGAGGGAGTTACGGTGGGGCAGGGAGGCAGGGAGGGGGAGGGGCGGGGTGGAGGGTGCTGAAAACAGGCATATGGATCATTGCAGGTAAGTACACAATTTAATTAATAAAACTAAATTCGTAGCGCGCACTGCATGGCAAAAAGCAATGCTGTGCGCACTACGAATTTTGTTTTATTAATTAAATTGTGTACTTACCTGCAATGATCCATATGCCTGTTTTTAGCACCCTCTGCCCCGCCCCTCCCCCTCCCCGCCTCCCTGCCCCACCGTAACTCCCTCCACGGCCCGCGGCTGCACATATCCCTCACTGACCAGCACCTTCCCTGAGGTAAGCACCCAGTGGTGTTAGATTAGTAATTTTCACTGCAATGGAATATGTGTTGTAATGGCATGAGTTGTAATGGAAGCAGTGTTGTATTGACCGCATTGTAAAGGGATGTGTTCCTTGTTTGCACCTGGCTCCCATAGGTTTCCAGTTTTTGTTACGCAAATTCTAGTAAGACTATCTTAAGTAATCATCCTTTCTGTCAAAACCTATTAGTGTTTGCACCAATCCTCCCCTAGTACAGCCCCTTTACGCAAAGCTCACAAAGTGGATTTGGTGCCGCAAAAATCGCACCTTTACAGCACAAAACCCCCATAGCGCAGAAAAGGTAAATCAGTACTACCACGTTTCACAGCTTTCCCACTCTGTGCATCATGCCAGCACTGGCACACAGAATTAGTAGATCTGAGCATGGATGTAGAAACAGATGCCTTTTTAGGTGGCGCTGCTGTTAACTGTTGTGGACATCAGGGGTTTCTGTTATTCACTGTCACTGAGTCATGCGAACTATGCTGGGGCGGGTCCTGATATGATCAGCTGTCCAAAGATACAGTACATATCTCTACTTGCCTGTATAACATAAACATTTCAAATATGAACTTTGTCTTCAAATAAAGCTGTTCCATTTGCAATCTCAATTATACATTTTACACTTTCCAATATCTTTTACATTCCCCTGTGCATTATAGCACCCAAATATGATTACTTGGATTTATCTTGTGAACACTCTGCTGCTCTTTCCAAGTAGAGGTGTGATGCACGCTAAAGTAAGTAAATGTTATGAAACTAAAGCCACTGGCTCTATGAAAGCCCTTGGGGGCTCATTTATGAAAAGTGTTGCATCACTGGTTGAAAAAAGCAATGCAACACTTTTCATTGCGCCCTCCTTGCGATACTTTGGATGCGCCGTATTTACAGCATGGTGCTCCATGTTGCAAAGATTGACCCGATACATCAGGAATTCTGATGCATCAGGTGGCGCAGAAATAACGCATTGCTGAAGTGTGACACAAAACAGACGCAACTCCAGCAATGTGTCATTACGCATGGGCAAGACCCATGTAAAAGAGCTATTGTCAGTCCTTACGCCTCCTGTGCAGCATGCGTAACGATGTGACGCAGTGAACTCCTAGAAGTGGAGCAGTGAAATATCAGAGATCTTACTGCGCCACTTCTACAAGCCTTTTTTACATGGGGACGTCCACCCTGCATATTTTATAACGTGTAGCGCAGGACTTTACAAAGTAATGCATTCGCCTTGATGTGTCATTTTGCAAATAGGGTGCAGTGTGGTGCATTTTTTACGCTGCTGCAGCGTCACAAAAAAGTGATGCAAGGGCTGCATAAGGCCTCATAAATAAAGCCCTTGCAGTTCATCTCTTTGCTTCTAGTTTATTCTTGCTTTTATTCCTAGATACTGCTCTTGAAGCAGTCTCTTTCTTAAATACTGAACTTTTCTCCCTATTGTAGCCGTGTCTTATTATTTTCTTGTGTTTTCTGTGTAGTAAACAGACCACATCAGAGTAATAAAAAGATAATACACAAGCAGAAACATATCATTGTAAATCCTCCTGGCCCTGTTGCGTATTGCTCATAGAATGGATGGTGATTTGGAAAAAATCTTTGAATGTAGTTTGAACCATGCTCCATCTGCCAAGATAAGTTAAGCTCCAGTGTCTCTAACCGCAAAGGGCTTAGAGTGGTAATAGCAGAAACACCCTTCTTAGCCTTTACTGACAAGCCACCAAAACAATAAAAATACACTTTTTTCAGAAAGCGATTTGTTTACAAATGCCCATTTCAGCTATCGATTAGGTTCTAAAAACCTGCAAAAAAGGAAAGCGTACAATGAGTGCCCTATATTCCCCCCACATTCTATTCCACCTAATTATAGCTTCGTACAATAACCACAAGATCCCCGATCAAGTTTCGAATTGTCATCAGAGTTTTTACGACTGAGCGAATAATTTTACATTTTCAGACTAATTAGCGTCTCAACTGTTCTTAAAATGCATTTCTTAAATTGATTTCACCTTTCATTCTCTCCAGTGAATGAGCTCCTATGAAGAAATGTTCTATTAGCAATAAAAGGGTGCAAATGAGATTCTATTCAGCGCGTCATATCCTTTTCTTTACCGTTTCAAATAAAAAAAAAACCCTCTTGAAGTTCAGCCTGAGCCGCTTCTGGGTGTGATATTAAAAGAGAAATGAAAATAACCTTCTGCCGCAATGCCTGTTTGCTTGTCACCGACCGTCGCCTTTTTGGGGGGTGTATCTGACTTCTTTTCACACAGAACTAACTTACTTTTCCTCTAGAACAGCATTTTATCTGTTAAAAAAAGTTGAATGAGGAAAAAATATATAGCACTGATTTAAAATGAGGGATGAGTCTGTCAGGCGCCGTTTATCAAAGACATGTCTGTGTCTTTTGTGATCTGCATTACATCACATGACAGCGGCCTCTGGGAAAAAGCGATAAATGGCGCCCGAGAGACCCCGTGGTTTCCGCGGAGATGATGTGTGGGAGAATCTCCATAAAGCACGTTGATAAAGTGCGGTAGGAGATATTAAAAGCTCAGTCAATCAATAGCTGCGAAATGGAAAGTGCCGCTCTATCTGGAGCTTTAATATAAAATAGGATTTTTTCCAGTTAATATTGGGCATCGGGTGAGGGCCGTGAAAGTTCAGTGCGTCAAACTTGTGGCCTGTTGGGACGCCGTATGTTAGCACTGAGTGGAGCCCCTGTTTCTGTAGGAACCCTAATGTTTCAAATTATTTTTGAAATCGTTTTTTTAGCACACCCAACCAAATATGTATGAATTACTAAGTAGCGATTCTCGTAATTTTCAATTTCTTATTTGCGATTCACAAATAGTATGTGTGAACCATTCACAAATTGATAACGGTCACAAAATGATAATAATGTTTTGCTTGTGCACTGTACCGCCAAGTGTAAGTAGGTGGAAATCACGTGCTAACTAAAAAGAGAGGCCCATAAGGAAACACACTCTCTTTTACAGTGGCAGACTCTCATCACTGGTAAGCAGAATGCACATTGTGGCAGCCCTAAAGAGGAGATGAAGAAATCAGCGGAGTTTAAGGTACTGTCATTCCTTTTTCACAGGTTGAGGAAGAAAAAGACGCAAATTAAGCCTTTTCTCTCGTTCCCCTCATGCAAATTATGGGGCAGATTTATGAAGGCCATGCGCCGCCGGTGTGTCATTTTTAACATGGGAAAAAGTGACGCACCGGCGGCGCAGGGCCTTCATAAATAAGGCCCTATATGTTAAGCAAACTTGCCTTATTTGATCTCAATAATTAATCGGATCTTCTGTTGGTATGTAAATTCAGCACAGCCGAGACATATACTACGCATGTGCAGGCACAGAGTTTCTTATACCACCTTGCATCATAGTTACCAGAACACAGCAGTAGTGGCTCCTGGAGGGAGTGCTGCGGGGCGGTGAGGCGGGGCAGGGAAGGGGCAGGGTGGGGGGTAGTAAACTCCAGCAAACAGTGACTGGAGTAGCTAACCAAATAAATAAATAAAACAAATTACATTGCTCGCGCTGAAACGCCATCCGCATTGCAGCGCACACAATGTAATTCATTTTATTTATTTATTTAGTGAGCTAACTCCGGGCGGCCGTATGCTGGAGTTTACTACACCCCACCCTGCAACTCCACCGCCCCGCCCCACCGCCCCGCAGCACTCCCTCCAGGAGCCGCTACTGGAACACAACACTGTTGCTTGTGGGATATCTGAAAATGCACTCTCTCTGGTTTTTTAACCCATTTCTAGATTCATTTTCCAGGATACATTCTTATGTATCATTTCTGCACACCCAGGAAGAGCTGCAAGAACCCATGCTGGGTTTCTCTAGCAGCGCACTATTCAAACAAGTAATAGGATTTGTAGATCAAAGACATATATTAATATGCCACGATCAGTTAAAGAACACCTGTACAGGAATAGCGGTGGGGCAGTGCGGCGGAAGGTGGGAAGTCGACAAACGATTGGGTAAGCAAAATAAATAAATAAAACCACTTTCCTTGTGCTCGGCGATGTGGCGAGCACAGAGTAAGTGGTTTTATTTATTTATTTATTCTATTTTCCCTATCCCTATCCCGTTGTATGTTGTTCCCCACGCTCCACTTCGCCCCACCACTCTTACCTGTACTGGCCGCGCCTGCAGGAATTGGAAAATCAGCATTTCTTGAACATGCAGGTGTTATGTAACCCCGAGTGCATAATTACGGCCCTTGAATCACACTGCCCTGTTAGTACCCATAAGTCGTACATATTTAAGGGTTGAGTACGATCTCGTTCGGAAGTGCTCCGAACCAGATTTGGGCTTGCCAAATCCGATTCGGGAGCCTTGTTTCAGACCGAATCGGTCAGTTCCGAATGACCGATTACAATGCCCAGAAACCATAAGGGCTGTCCGAATTGGTTCCGGAAGGCATTCAGGCAGGTCACGCCTTTATGGTACTGAATCATACAGCTCTATGGTTTCCGAGCGAGCGAGTACGATGACCGACAGGGCCAGAATGGCCGTAGCAGGCACTGGGTGTTTCTCCAGGGGGCTGCAGGGTGGGACGCTATTGGGGCCCTATGGGGAAGGTTTTGTTACCGGGACCCAGCAATATCAGCCCCCTGTAGCAAAATCGGCAGAAAGCAGCCCTAACAAACAGCTTGGCCGCACCCCTCCTGAGGTGGCTGAGCAGTTTGCCAGGGCCCGTTTTGGTTTCCAGTCCTGCCCTGATGACCGATCTGGACTGCCATTCCGAATCGGTTTCTCTGGAATGAAACAGCTGTTGGAACAGGTCTTTGGGGACCCATAACGGCCCCCCTTCACCAGGGGGACTCAGAATCAGGCTGTGGGGTACACATGGGTACCCTTTTCCCAACCCTGCACAGGATGGCAGGCGCCATGGAGTGCCCGCAACAGGGTGCACGGTTTTCCCCAGCCACCCCTTTCTTCAATAGGAACCTGTGTTCTCGTTCGGCACACAGGTTCCCATTGAAGTCAAAGGGAGTCCGACCATCTCGTATCCGGAAGCATCCAGATGCATCCGAATAGCTCAGTCAGACTACCCCAGTTCAAGTCGTTCGGAAAGCATTCTGGACAAGATTCGGTCGGAATGCTTTCCGAACAAGATCGTTATCAGCCCCTTAGGTGTAGTGCATTATATGATCATCTTGCAAGAGGAGACCTTGGAAATGTATGGCTATTACGTAAATAACATGCTACTACATACTTTTAACACCAATGTTTATCAACTTCACAAACTTACTTGAAATCTATATTAAGTTTTGTAGGTGATGGTGTGTATGCATTCCTATCTTTATATGAGTGGAGACTCCATAGTCGTAAAGATACTACTAGTAAAATACCATTGTAAATAGCAAACAATCTTAAACTTACACGATAGTGTAAGTTTACCTTTATGAATCAGGCCCATTGTTGTCTACTAATAACCGTAAGCGAAAAGTTGTCAGTGTGGCTAAATCATTTGCAAACAAATTCTAGTGAATATGTAGCAGAACATTTAAAAATCACAATTAGTTTACAGTATGGGCTATCTCTAGACATTTACACCAGATGCCATCATTACTTAACTCAGAGGTACAGATACCTGTAAATGCAGATCTCCTCAGTGGACTCATAATCAAGTGAGGTACCTCACTGGATTTTTAAACTACACAAGAGGGCTTTATAGTTCCAAACTCCATTACCGAATTGCCTGAATGGGGTCAAGTAGATCCTTTCCAGTCAAACAATGTACTTAATGTAATAAATGCCAAAAGGACATATTTTCCAATGTTTTATGTTAATGGTGAGCAGCTGGATAAAAACCATTGCCACCCTCACACACCCCTAAAATTGCTCTGACAAATGGTTGATTGGCTGAGATTCTAGGTAGAAAATATGTAGAAAATATCTAAAAAATGTAATAGGAGCTACTCATTGCACTCTTGCTGGGAACTTGGAAAAAGCGAACTCCTGACCTGGGCACTGTGAAGGGGCATCGTTGTTGAGGTCGCGGCTCCCGCTCCTCGGCTGCCGCTGGGACCAATCCGACTCCGCCCATCCCCGCCCACACCGCTGCGGGACTGCGAGGCTGTGCAACACCTGAAGCCTCTTCCCGCAGCGGCACCGCCCCCCGCCTGGCTGACCGGATAAATTTCGCAGCACACGCTTCGCGGGTGCTACTCATTGCACTCTTGCTGGGAACTTGGAAAAAGCGAACTCCTGACCTGGGCACTGTGAAGGGGCATTGTTGTTGAGGTCGCGGCTCCCGCTCCTCGGCTGCCGCTGGGACCAATCCGACTCCGCCCATCCCCGCCCACACCGCTGCGGGACTGCGAGGCTGTGCAACACCTGAAGCCTCTTCCCGCAGCGGCACCGCCCCCCGCCTGGCTGACCGGATAAATATCGCAGCACCCGCTTCGCGGGTGCTACTCATTGCACTCTTGCTGGGAACTTGGAAAAAGCGAACTCCTGACCTGGGCACTGTGAAGGGCCATCGTTGTTGAGGTCGCGGCTCCCGCTCCTCGGCTGCCGCTGGGACCAATCCGACTCCGCCCATCCCCGCCCACACCGCTGCGGGACTGCGAGGCTGTGCAACACCTGAAGCCTCTTCCCGCAGCGGCACCGCCCCCCGCCTGGCTGACCGGATAAATTTCGCAGCACACGCTTCGCGGGTGCTACTCATTGCACTCTTGCTGGGAACTTGGAAAAAGCGAACTCCTGACCTGGGCACTGTGAAGGGGCATTGTTGTTGAGGTCGCGGCTCCCGCTCCTCGGCTGCCGCTGGGACCAATCCGACTCCGCCCATCCCCGCCCACACCGCTGCGGGACTGCGAGGCTGTGCAACACCTGAAGCCTCTTCCCGCAGCGGCACCGCCCCCCGCCTGGCTGACCGGATAAATATCGCAGCACCCGCTTCGCGGGTGCTACTCATTGCACTCTTGCTGGGAACTTGGAAAAAGCGAACTCCTGACCTGGGCACTGTGAAGGGCCATCGTTGTTGAGGTCGCGGCTCCCGCTCCTCGGCTGCCGCTGGGACCAATCCGACTCCGCCCATCCCCGCCCACACCGCTGCGGGACTGCGAGGCTGTGCAACACCTGAAGCCTCTTCCCGCAGCGGCACCGCCCCACGCCTGGAGGATAGATAAGGTACATTCTTAACGCGCAGCGGGACGCGCACGGGACGAAGCTCGGGGCGAAGATCGGGCAAAGAGCGGGCCCGTTTAAGCCCGTTCAAGACTGGGCAGGACAGGACTGGCCCACCCCCCTTACAATTGGTTCTATGTGTTTGCGTAATTATTTATTAATTTTATTCATACGCAAAGCTAAAACTAACACAGGTGCCCGTTACTCGATTGTCCTCTTCCTGTCAATTATTAGTTATTGCATTATTTTACTGCTAGTTGCCTGTGATTGATTATGTCACCCAGAAGTATGAGGAGTGCTGTTAAAAAACAGGTAGAAACTGCAGGCCAGGTTATAGGCCCCATTGATAAATTTATAGCCAAGGCCAACGACGCAATTACTCAGGGTATCACTCTGTTGGAGCGCCGAGTCTCGCAGGATCTTGCGGTCGCTAGACGCTCTTCACTGGGCCCGATAGCGGCAGCAACAACTCCACACCGCCTCTTAGAACCTGCCCCTTTGCTGACTGCAGCAGCACAAGTCCACAGTGTTCCAGGTATTGTGGACTTGTCGGCTTCCCTAAACCTCACCGATCCGAATTTGTCAATAGAGAAGTCACCTGTAATGTTTACCTCCCAACATAGCACTGCTCCCAGCCCGTCTGTAAGTAGGGGGTTAAAAGAGGGTGCAATCCCCAAGACAAGAAAAAAGGGTAGTAATAAAGGGAATAATCCCCGTAAAACCACCTCCTCCCTGACTTGCCTTAACCCTGAATCCCTGCATACATTACCCCCAACTGCGCAGCTTTTAGGTTTGGGTCTATTGTCGCAGGAGGGAGCTATTGACCCACCTGCACAAATTGTAATCTCTACGCTCATGGACAACACGAATCAAAGTGTGAGTAGTTGCGACACTAGTACAGATGGGGAATGTAAATCATGTAGTAAAAATGACCTCCTCTTGGTAAAAATTTGGCATCTAATTAGAACTCATTTAAAACCGTTAGAGCAGTCCCTCCAGAGGGTGGAAAAGCAGCTGGCGGAGCTGACCCTAGCTTCAGCAAAAAGAGATGCTAGGGCCATACAAACTGTGCCTCCTAAAACAAACCCAAAAGCACCAAAGGAGGGTTTGCCTCCTCCATCCAAAAAACCCGGCGTGACCGGAGCAGTGCAACAGAAGAAACCGCCAATACAAACTGCTCTGGCTGCGCCATCCCCCAAAGCCCCCGCACAAACTGCCCTGGCCCCACCACCCCCTAAGGCCCATGCACCTCTCCAAGTCCCTACCCTTGTAACAACTAAGGCACCTGTAGCTCCCAAATCCACCCTTAGAAATAGAAATAGGGGAGGGTTACCTGTGCATCTCCCCCCCGAATCCACCCCATATGTGGTAATCATGACCGGTGTCCCTGAACTGGCGGAAGATGCCCACGAAACTCCCTGGTCACTGAAAAATAAAGTGATTCATTGGCTGTCCACGAACAGACCCCTCCCACCATTCGCGGACAGCAGAGTCACGTCAGTGAGAAGGGTAGCATGGTTGGGCGCTGTGCCCAAAAACATCCAGGGCGACTGCATTATTGTTAACTTCGTGGATCCTAACACGGTGGAGCACATTTGCTCGTGGGGTGACCAGGCAATCATGGATGGGATAGGGACAAATAGGTTGTCTTATTTTTATCCCCCAGCACCCCGATATAATACAGGCCCAGCCTGGGGGTGGACCCAAGTAGGGAATTGGGATGGACCCGGGGATCGGGGGTGGTGGTCTGGGAATAGGAACAGGAATTTGCCCCCCGCTCAATCACTGGGATGGTGTGGTCCACCACTAGCCAACAGGTACGAATGTCTAGATTGGGTGGACTGACCATTAGCATCCGCCACTATTATCGAATAAAGAAGTCCCCTATACTTACCTATCACATCATTTGTCCCCTTCCCTATAGTTACCTCCCCTCTGTATGGCGATGCACTGCGACATTTGCCTAGCTCTCAGATAGTTGGGGGGGAGGACCCAGAGCCCGCAGTGAAGGTAGCTAGCGATCACGCAAGGGTGGGGGAAGTGGCAGATCCAAAGCCTATTGAACATGCACCGGCCCTGTATCCTGATCGAGGCCGCACATGTGGGAAGGACAGAACCAAAAAAGTTAATAGACGGGTAAACGTGGGGACGGGGCCTCTAAGGGAGGGCGCGCCTAATAATAATAACGGTGTGTCAGTGGGGGTAACGGCGGTTAGTCCGTCCATCAGCCCCGCACCCCTCAAACTAACACATCTGAGGCTAATCTGGTGGAATGTAGCCAGCCTAGCTAATAAGCTGGACTCACAAGACTGGGTTACTTATATCGAGACTGGGGATGTTTGTATGTTTCAGGAGACCTGGGCAAGGGAAGAATATAATCAGCAGGGTTACCTGTCATTTTCCATCCCGGCCAGGTGGGAGGGTAAGGGCCGCCCCTCTGGTGGACTTACAACTTGGGTGGCATCTCATCTTGGGTGCCAGGCTTCACGCATACCGGTGCCATCGGATGACATTTTAGTGGTCCTATTGGCATGGCCAAATCTAGCGAAACTTGCCTTGATAAACATATACTCTAGGCCAGTGGGGGTTTCGCGAGAATCTCCCACCATAGGCGAGCTTTCAGCTTATTTATGTGAAATCCCAAGGGGCACCCCCTATGTAGTTGGAGGGGACTTAAATTCTCATTTTGAGCCACTGGCTGGCCTTCTAGAGGGATTTCCCATGGTAGAAGAGCTCAGGTGGTCAGTACCCTCTGTAGTAGCACCTCCCCCGAAGGCATGGACACCTCTAGCACTCCAGATTACTGCCCTAACTTTAAAGCATGGAATCAGAGCCTGCAATGGGCGTATTAAGTCTGATATACCAAGCAAACCCACGTACAATAGAGTGGGAAGAAAGTCCCGCTTGGACTACGCCCTTGTACAGCTAGCGAACTGGTCATCCATTCTTGATTTTAGGGTTACCGAAAGACTAGATAGTGATCATAATGCCCTAGAACTAGATCTTATCCACCCTGGTATGGAAGCCTCTATCCCAAGTAAGGAGGAGAATAAACCTAAACTTCTACTAGGTAACAACAGGAGAAGAATCAGGTGGGAAAAAATTAGTCAAGAGCCAAGAGAAACTCCCGAGGCTCTACTCAGGATTAATTCCAATCTTGGAAAAAGTGGGAGATTTAGCCAATGATGTGGGCAATAAAGATTCCCATAATAAATTATATCAGGCCCATGAGGACCTTATAAAGGGAGCGGCATGTGAGCTCTTTAGTAAGGTACAGAATCCTAGGAGGGGGCAACAACATAAATTCTCATGGTACAATGCAGCCTGCAGGAAGGCAAAGGGAGAACTCCTTAGAAGCATCAAGGAGGGAATAGGCGGAGAGAAGTTACGTGAAGATAGGCGGGCATACAAAAAATTAGTTGCTCATGCTAAAACTGAATGGGAGGAGGGCCAGTGGGAGGAGCTTACCAGCTCCCTCGCAATAAGGGACTACCGAATGTTTTGGCGGGTAGTAAATGGGGGATCGGGGAGCCTCCACTCGGCAATAGAGCCAAATATTGCAGCAGGGGTGTGGCAGGCACATTTCCAGTCACTTTATAGTTCAGAGCTGGGAGAAACCCCAATTACATCCGGTAATGGACTGGTTGAGTTTGGCGGGGACTTGATCACAGTAGGGGAGGTAAAGGCAGCAATTGCGGGACTGGCATCGGGAAAGGCGCCAGGATTGGACGGTCTCCCCGGGGACCTGTTCAAGCAGGAGCCCGATGTTTGGGCCCCCTACCTTGCTATTGTATTTAATGCAGTCCTGCATGGCATGGAAATCCCGAGTACTTGGCTGGGGGCAGAGGTGGTTCCTATATTCAAGAAGGGCTCGCCTCTGCTCCCAGCCAACTACAGGCCAATTAGTCTAATTGACGTGCCCCAGAAGCTTTTTGGTAGGATACTATTGAACCGTCTCCAGGATTGGGTGGAGGAAACTGGCGCCCTTAGCCCATACCAGGCGGGCTTTAGGAAGGGAGTTTCCACAGTGGACCAGGTCTTTTGTCTGAATATTATCTACTGGAGGATGACGATTTTCGAAGGCGGGAGCTTGTACACTGTATTTGTGGACTTGCGGGCCGCCTTCGACCTGGTTCCTAGAGGGAAACTCTGGAGTGTTCTGGCCAAGATGGGGGTCCCCCCGGACATTCTGGTAATCCTACAGAGACTGCACCAAAACAACTATGCCCGGGTTAGGTGCGGGAAGCTTGGGGAACTAACGGATAGATTCCCCGTTGGCAGAGGGGTGAGGCAGGGTTGTGTACTGGCACCGACCCTGTTTTGCCTCTTTGTCAACGGGGTAATCGCTCATCTCAATGGCACTGAATATACTGATGCCCCTAAACTGAACGGCAGCAGGGTACCTGCAATTATGTTTGCAGATGATACCCTGCTGCTGTCCAAAACCCCCATGGGGATACAGAGGATCCTTGATTCTTTTGTTGTTTTCTGCACGGAAAGGGGGCTCGAGATCAATGCTATAAAAAATAAGTTCATGGTCTTGAACCCAACCCAAAGATCACGCCCGAACCCCTTGCTGGGATCATCACGTCTAGAGAGAGTCTCCACCTTTGAATATCTGGGTGTAACGTTGAATGAAACCATGTCCTGGGGAACACACCAGACTAGGGCTAAACTTAAACTAGACCACAGGTGGCATTGCACGGATGATGAAAAGTTCCACATATCGACCACTGGGGCCGGTTATCCAAATCTACAAGGCACAGGCCAGGGGTGCCATCACATATGGGGCGGAATTGTGGGGCCATACACCTGCCCATAATTTGTCTATAACTGAGAATAAATTCAGTAGACAGATAGTTGCACTCCCGTCTAGTACACCGCTCCTCCCTTTGAGGATGGACTTGGGCCTGAGACCCATAGCAGATGAATTGGGCCTCAGACCCATAGCTTTCTGGCGAAGGTTATGGAGCAGTGAGGAACTCCTTACTTACAGGGTAGAACTGAGGGAGTTTTTAACCCATCCCAAAGCCTTGCAGATTCCCTGGATAAAATATATAAAAATGTCCTGTGAGAGAATAGGGTTCCCAGATCTATGGTCCGATCCAACTAATGCGTCACTTATGATCCCGCGAAGAGTTTTGACCAAGGCTTATTATGAGCAGAAACTGGCTATTGTTTTAGATTGCCAGCGCGAGGGGTCATTAACATCTGCATTTATACAAAGCAAGGATTCCTACAGGCTGGAGAGGGTCCTGGATGGGATGACTCCTGGGCTGACCAGGAAGCTATTTCTCCAATGGAGATATGGCACACTGCCTTTGCGGTCATACACTAGCTCCTGGTCAATACTGCCCTCCACCAAGCAATGCCCGGCATGCACTTGTGCTGAGGAAAGCGACCTACATGTGGTCTTGTTCTGTCCAACTTATAAGGCCGCCAGGAAATATTGGCTTTTACCCCTTATCAGAAATTTTGGTTGTAGGCAAAACCTCCCGATGTATAGAATTTTAAAAACTGATGTCTCGGGACCAACAGTGTTTGCACTAGCCAAATTCCTTACAAGTGTCAGGCATACCCGCACCCGTATTTTAAAGTCGCAGTTGATTACTCAAGTATAAGAATATGAATTTTAATGTATGACCTTTTATCTACTGTCACTTAAGAAGTACTCATTTTTTTATGGTGGAAAGGTTTTATATTGTATTATATGTGTTTTATTGTATATCTTTGATGGTCAAATTGGCCGAAATAAAGATTGAAAATTGAATAGGAGTTTGGAAGAACGGAGTTCTGCACAAGAAAGATCCTTCCTTGTGTAGCAAAAAGGGGTGGTTTGTATGTGCACATTAACTTTGTATCTGGTTTCCTGATGCAGTTTTTCCACATAGTTCAAAATCAGCTTCTGTAAAAATTGGCCAGTTGAGTACAGACAATCCGTTACTGATGTATATTACCAAGAACACCAAAGGGTATGTTGGTAAATTACCAAAATATCACAAATGCATTTCAAATGTAGGAGCAAAACTGGTGGAATTGACTTCTAACTTTTTACAATAAGATTTGTAATTCAGACCTACATCTTTTAAGATACAGGGTGTTTTTGTTTGCCAAAATCATTGAATCAATGTACTTGCCTTAATGCCGGTTAAATGAAAAACAACCAAAGAATAAGGTGAAAGTTACAAGTTTGTGGCATGGAGTGGAGAGCTCAAACATTGTTATGTTATGAAATATTTGTAGCGCGCACTGATACTCTAGAGTGTCCTGGCGCGTAGGCAGACTGTGGCTTCGGGAAATAATGATTAATTAGCAGAGCTGGTTGAAAAGATGTGTTTTAAGCAATTTCCTGAAGATGCAGAAGTCCTGTGTATGCCACAGCCTGTCAGGAAGGTTGTTGCATAGAGTAGGTACTTTAACCGAAAGAGACAGGCCCCCCATCCTGGTGCGACAAACGTGGGGTGTGGACATCCAGCGATGAGAAGCCGAGCGCAGAGAGCGACTGGGGTTGTAGAAAGCGAAGCGCTTCTTAATATAAGAAGGCCCCTGGTCATGCAAGGCTCTATGAGCTAGGGTGGAGACCTTAAACTGAACCCACTGGGCCACAGGAAGCCAGTGCAGGTCGCGCAGGTGTGTCCTCACACTCGATCTCTTAGAGATATTAAGTAAGAGTCCGGCCTCCGCATTCTGAATCAGTTGAAGTTTGTTCATCAGATATCCGGGGATACCGATGAATAAAGCGTTGGCTTAGTCGAGCCGAGAGAGAATGAGGGCCCGAGCGACCATTTTCTTGGCCGGCCTTGGAAGCATAGGGAAGAACTTTCTCAGAGTCTTAAGGGTGCCAAAATAGGCCCCAGTAAGTTTTTTGATGTGCTCCCAAAACCGGAGGTCATCTCCGAACCATACCCCAAGGTTCTTCACTGGGCCACCCACAGAACAAGGGCATGCGAAATCCGGGGGTCATAAGGCTTCTCTAAAGAGTGGAGGAAACTGGCCATACAGCAGTACCTCTGACTTCTCCTCATTACACTTGAGTTGGGCCCTTGCCAGCCAGGTAAATACGGCTGAGAGGCACCTCTGAGCAGTACCTGTATCTAAATCAAATGTCAGGCTTTTGTAAAAATCAATCATATATCTTAACCACTTTTTTCTTTCGTACTTGAACTATAAGGATAGTACAGACTTTCGAACAGTGGCGTAGCAAGACCATTGGGCGCCAGTGGCGGTCCCTACACTTGCCGCCCCATGGCAGCCACATGTAAGAGCTAGAGGGTGCTGGCAATTCTTGCGTTTGTTGCCCTGCGACAGTCACAGGTAAGAGCGGGGGAGGCTACTGCCCCCAAAACACGTGCCGTCCGGGGCAGCCTGCACCCCCTTGCTACACCACATCTTTCCAAGGAAGACAGAAAGTATACACAGGGAATCTCCTTTTGTAATGAAAAATCTTGATGTATCCTCTTTGTACTCATAAATCCACCACACAGATGCATTATTGTATACAGACATCAGCTAAGAGGGACACCACTGAGAATGTTTAATCACACAGACATGCTCTTACACATACATGATCGACTTCTGCTTAATAGATAACATCTTCATTTTGAGGATCAGATTTTCAGGCAAATTTTAGAATGGCTTGCCCCCAGCTATGCCAACCTCTTTATGGGTTGATGGGAGGAGCAGGTGGGAGGGTCGGATGACAACAAAGGATATACCAACCCACATAGTCATGTGAGTACTGCACAGAGATGACATACTCCTAATCGGGTCTGGGGACTGTGACAATGCAGAAACATTCCTTGACACAATACAAACCTAAAAAAGTGTAAGGCCTTGATTCTGAGTTGATGGGAATAGAAGATATATTTAACCCCTTTTGTACTGCGGTTGGTCCCCGGCCGCCCCATATGACGGTGTGCGTGTGCGGAGGATGGCTGGGGGCCATCCGAACCCCGCCCACTGATTAAAATGCCCGCACCGTGGCGGAATTTGCGCCGCGGTCAACGGGTTAACTCACCTACAAAATAGTGATACCCTGGAGTATGTTATTTATCAGGTGTGATAAGTTGCACATGTATGAGTTTTTGAAGAATAGCATGGAGATTTTAGTGCTTACCATAAAAGAATCTGTATTGTACTGTAAATACTGAACATTTTCACTTGTTAAATACCGGCATGTTTGACCTGCTGAAATTTAATGAAGGATAATGTATTTACCACACTAGGTGCCAGATGTAGGTAATCCCAATTTACCTATTCTTAAAAACCTAATTTTACCGATTCGGTATTTAAGAATAGGTAAATGGGATGTAGGTAAATTTTCGGTAAAAATTACAGAATCGGTAAGATTCGGTATTTACCGAATCGGTATTTACCGATTTGGTAATTGCCATTCATTCCTATGGGCCTGGAGGTAAAATGGGGGACACATTCAAGGGTGCCAGGGTGTCACTTTGACACCCTGTTGCACCCCTGAATTGTGCTTGTGTGCAGATGTGGTACACATACATGCCCTAAGGGCATGTATGTCTGCCACATGGCACAGTTGAAAATGCACAGATTTGCATTTTGAAAGGTATTCCTTATTTACCACCAACTTATAGTTGGTGTAATTAACGAATCTTAAAATGGGAAAAGCACTCATTTGAGTGCTCCCTACATTGCAAATTCGGTAATTTACTGATTCGATATTTTAAGGAATCGGTAATGTAACGATTCCTTAAAATACCAAATCGGTAAATTACAGAATTTGCAATTTAGGCCACCTACATCCCAAATGCCCAATACCGGTCGGTAATGGCCGAAATTCGGTAATTTCGTCCGTTACCGACCGGTATTGGGCCACCTACATCTGGCCCCTATTAATTACCAGATGCATTAAATGCCACCAAATTTCGATCCCTATGCAAACAGGGGTATCATTTTTTAAGACACTGACTCAGGCACATGCATCCGCATGTAGTGCCCATTATATTGTACAAAACCAGTTGTGATTATCTAACAGAAAAAGAGAGGTAATTGAGCCTCCCATTATAGTCAAGGGAAGTCAAGAGGTTCCAGTTATCCATTCAAACATTCAAGAAACCAATAATGTCCATGCTGTTCTGATTTTGAACAACATGGTATCTGTTATATACGCACATATGGTTTTGTACAATATAATGGGCACTACACTAGGATGCATGTGACTGAGTCAGTGTCTTAAATTTCTCTCCTCCAAGAATTGGGAACCAATGGAGCCATTTCCAAGACAAATGTCTTGTGTATTTGCTTCTTCTCTATTTAATATGTCAAGTGTTTGCATTCCGAAGTTCTTCCAGTTTAGGAATATTTGTTTTCTATTGCTAGTCATTGATGCTTTATTTTTCATTCCTATAACTGCTCTGGCAGACCTGCCTCAATTACATTGCATTTAAATAGATTTTAGTTAATATTTGAAGTTTGCAATACTGGAATTTGCCTATGTTGTGATGGTCATCACAGAATAGAATATACAATGTTACATGCATGACAATTCTGGGATTTGTTCATTCATGTAGTAGAAATTCGGTTTGACTTTCAGGTATGCTGAACTAGATACTGTTAATCTGGTTTGAGATTGTTAAAAAGCAAATAGTGCCCTGTGAATGGGTGTGTCTGGGTGTGTGAATGCATGGGTGTGCATAAGGGTCTATGTCTGCCTGTGGGGCCCCCTCCCTGGTGAAATTACTGGCCGCCCCTGGTTGAAAGCAAAATATAATAGCTGATAGGGTAAAAAAAGAATTATATGACAGTTTTAAAGTACTGGACTGGCATACCCCACAGCCTCTCAGCACAAGAAAGAATCAGATCAGATTTATTAAAAGTGTCTTTGACTTGCATTGATGACACAGAATCATATTGAAGACCCACACTGTGAAAGGACAGGGTTTGTGGAAAGGTGGGTGTTAAGTATTTTGTTCTAGGTGATTTTAGACCCTAGCAGCAAAGTTTCCAATTAATTATTTAGCTAATTATGTACTTATTTATAGTGTGTTACTAAAAACTGGGCTTAATGGTGCTGGCTGCATAACAGGAAATTAATCAGCTGGTGGCATCAAATTAAGGCGCGCAGTAAATGGCTAATTAAAAACGTGTTGGCAAAGATGGTTTAATAACTGTGATTTATAAGGAAACATTAATATTAGTTTTCAACAAACAATTGTTTTTGTCCTTAATCATGCTTACTCAAGGAGCTTCAAAATATAGCGCTATATATTCCCATGTCTCGTTAGAAACTGTTGCTGTTCACCTATGCTTGCTACAGAGTGAATTCGTGAGCAAGGTTTTCTATACCCACCACGTTTCTATATCTATATGCCAAATCATCATGTACTCCATACAGTAGGATGTCTATTTCTGAAACCTAATTGCATTTGTATGTATTGTTTGAACGTGGTATCAGCTCCAGTTCGAGCAGAGGCCTACTGATTGGTAGCAGTGAGTGACTATCAAAATGGCAACTGGTAAAATGACTACAGATAACCCCTTAAACAACGGGTGAGCAGCAGGTCACACATCTGAGTCTCTTCTAGGGAGTAGCGGTGTGTGTTTGATGCCCACCAAGGCGTAGGTCACCATAGGTTGCTTCAATGAGTGTAGTGCAGTCATGCTAGGCTCTAGCACAGAGAGATGATGGAGCAAGGTTGGAAAACAATTTTTTTTGTATACAACTCGTGAAATTACTTCCCCATAATAGTAACATGAATTAATCGTGTGGTTTTGAAATTAACCAACATAGAATAGAATGCACACACACAAACACGCGTGGGATACTAATTTGCTTATGTTGCGAACCATAATCTACTAATTAAGTGAAGTTTTTACGCTAATTTTTGTGCATCGTCATAATCTAACCAAAATTTGCATGAATATGCTTTTCGTCTGTCTAATTGTGGCATAAATTATGGAGAATGGTGAGTTAACCATGATTAAGTGTTGCTTATTTTGCTAGGTAATAATTAATTGGGTTACCTTAGAATGGGGGAGGTAAACAGAAGGGCTAAATTAAAAAAATTAACGTTTAATTGTATTTGTTTCTATAATAGTTTCCATTGTGGCCTACATTAAAATGGAAGCTGTCTGCGACTCCGAGTTTGCGATGATGTACGCATGCGTGACTGATCTCGAGAAGAGCGCTAGCTGCCTGTGCCTGTGCAGTATGGGTCAAGGACAGTGTGGCCTGGACGCCGGACTAGGTGCCAATAAATTTGAATGTCAGCATCATGGGCCTGGGAAAATCTTCATAACTAACCACTTAAGGGACACAAGCAGAAGAGACTGCTAGGAGAGAATAGCGACTTTAGTTTTCAAATTATAACGATGGATTTGCGGAAATACGAACAATAAGGTGATGAGGTTATGCTCATCCACCCCTCGACTTGTCCAATCAGAACAGTTAAAGACCTCAAAAGTTACAACTTTTAGATAGATATGTTAGGGAAAAAGGGTACAAAAGAGGATGTTTGGAAGTATGAAAAATGCTTGCTTTTCGATTTTATCTTTGCACCCCGACATGCTGCCGGACTGCTAAATCTTTCTATGAAGCAAGGACTTTGAGATTTTTCTGAACTTTAATTTTTTGAATGGGAGCGGAGTCCTTATGGGGAGGTGAACACCAAGAGAGAATAGAGAGGTGGTCTTTGAGAACTATTCTGTATTTATGCTGATGTTGTGTCCTGAAATCTTGGTAATATACATTTTCTGCTTATTTTCTGAACTGCTATGCTAATAAATATAAATGTTTGAATTTAACCTCTTATCTTCTTTAGGTTATTGATGTTTAAATGACTATTACATTACAGTGAATAAAGAAAGGTCATGCTAGGAGATTTAATCTCTAAAATAAAAATTAAATAAATGGAAAATTAAGCTGGTCTTGTTGTCCATTAGTTAACTTTTACTAGCAGATCCATTGACAAATAATGGTGGTGTGTTTAAATGTTTCTTAACATTTAAACCATGGTAATAGAGAATAAACTGCAGATGTATATAATGTAAACATTTTATGATTAATTTAGACACTCCGCTATAATCCAGTAGCTCTCCTTCTGGTCCTCACCGAATCCTTAGAGCAGGGTGATGTGTGTATAAATGACTTGCAGTGTTATGGGCCCCACTGATCAGTAATGTGTGAATAGGTCTCTAGGGATAAGGTGATGGTTTTGTAGGAAAATTCTGGAGCTGCGCTGCATCACAGACCACATGAGTTTCTTAAAGGTAAAGGCTTAATGCCATGTCACTGCCTCTGGAATAAGAGGTACTAGATGCTGAAACAATAAAAAACACATAAGTGCCAGAAAAAAAGTGGTTCTCAGCTGTCTCAGACTGGAAGTGCAGCAACACCTCCTAGTCCCATCACCAGTGCAAAAGCACAGTGCAAATGGTTTTAGTTTTTCGTGGTTGTATGCTTCAGAAACATGGCCCAAGGAAATTAGAGCGCATTACACGAGCACAAAATGAATTTGCCATAAACTAGATCAAATTCATCTATTCTAGGCACAGGGACACTATGTGGTGAGACCAGAGTCACAAGAGGTTGAGATGGTGCTGGGACTAAAACCTAATTCCTCAGTTCCAAGATCAGCTGCTCTGGTCCATCTTTTCCCTGCCACCCCCCACATTTACCTATATTTCTAGAAATTACACAGTTAATGGATCTGTTTTTAACTCTCCTATATTCTGTTTAACATGTCCCAACCAGGTTTCACAATTAACTCTGCATTTATTTAACAAATTCAGGGGCTGTATTTCAGTAAGTGCCCTGGGAACATAACGGGCATTTGCGCCCGCTTTGCGTGCCACAGGGGCACTTTGGTATCATAGAAGGGGGCGCAAACGCCTGTGTGTCCCCTTCTGTAATACCGTTAGCACTGGTGCACTTAAAGCGCCACAGCTACCATCAGGGGGTGTTCCCTCATTTGCATGGGGGCGTGCCTTATGCAAATGAGGGCATTTCTTTGCCTCTGCGCATGCGCCATATTACAGATGCAGGCTCAGAGGCAAAGAAGCACTCAGGGAGCACACTCACAGTGTGCCACCTTCTAGCTGGCGCCCTGTGAGTGCGCATTCTGAGAGTAGCCCTCTGAAGGTGAGAAAGGGGGTCCTATGGCCCCCCAGGCACCCCCTTGCATCTGGATGCAGTCACTGACTTTAACAGTGCAGTAGGGTTGGAGCCTGCACTGTGAAAAAACGGAGCTGTTGCAAGCAGCCGCTCTGTGTTTTCACATGAATGCGCTGCCTTGGGGGCCGTGTCAAATTCACGGTGCCATGGGGGCAGCGCATTCACCATAATGGGGCACATTGTCATTGTTTGCGCCAGGTGCAAACTATGACAATTTGTAATACGGCCCCAGAAGTTCATTGCCCCGTTGATTTCTATATGTGCGTCAGATCTACTGAAGTGAACCAGTAAATATGGATTTTAAATGAAATATAAGGCTTCTACATTTTCTCATACTCATATGCCTCCTCTGCATTCCTGCACAGCACTACCAATCATCTTGCCTTTAAGAAGGTCAAGAAATAATGGCTGTTTTGATGTACGACCTGTCTTTTATTCGGGATGCATTTCGTAAAATAGGGAGAAATGATTTGTGGTCTTCACCTGAAGAGACCTGTCCTGCTATATCTAAACAATCTTTAACATCTGCTTTGAAAGAACATAGACTGGCATGTATCATTCAGTCAATAGACTCATCCAGCCTCACTTCCAGATTCCTGTATGTTAAGCAGCACTATTGCTTGGAGCCTGCTTTAGATATCATTCAACCTCTTGCAGCCAAGAAATTGTTTCTTTAATTCAGGCACGGAACACTCTCCCTCTATGCATTTATCAACAATTGGGTGAGTACAAAAAAATTGTTATGTCCTGGGTGCAATGCTGTAGAAGAAACGGAGATCCATGTGATCTTTTATTGTCCTGCATATAGTGCCGCTAGATCTAAATGGGTCCTCCAACTGTGCAGGAATCGGGGTATAAGAAATCATAGAGATGTCTATAGGATATTAAAATATGTTACCTATCCGGTCTTTGTCATTGCAATCGCTAAGTTTTTATTTGCAATGTGGTGCAAACTCAGATGTTTTGAGATTAGCTAGAGTAGAGATTTTAGATGTTCTGTGCTTTACGTATAGATCAATTTCCCTGATTTTAATTGGTATTAGAACATTGGAATGTTGGGAGCTCCATTGTAGACAATGGAGTGCTCCTGCTTCTACGGGCCGGTAAAGGCCCGCAGAGCAATATTCCAATGCTCTTTAAAGGCTTCTCGAAGCTCGAGGGGATTTATATCCCCTCGAGCTTCGAGAACCCTTTGTTTAATTTGTTAGAACATTCTGCCCTCTAGTGGCAGAATGTTCTAATAGCCTTATAGCCCTTCGTAGCAGGGCTATACCGGCTATTAAAGTCCCGCTGTCTCATTAAAGTCCCTCGCCTTCGGCTCGGGCCTTTAACGATACTGCGGGCCTTTAATAGCCGGTATAGCCCGCTACGGCGGGCTATACGGCTATATTAATTGAAGCCTACTTATTTTTAACCATCTCTTCCGTTTATTTATATTTTTAAACAGTCTGTAGCATAGGATGATGTTGTGTAATATGTGTTAATGCTGCTCTCAAATGAGATATTTGTTTATATTTAAAGCTCTTCATGGGTTATTAACTTGAGGGGGCGGGACCCCTCTTAACTGCCACCTCTTTGTCATTTGGAGTCAATAAGGTATTTTATATAAATCGTAATTGTTTTTTTCTTTCATCCTTCGTTCTTCTTTTAATTATTAGTCTGTTGTTTTATGATGATGAACTTATAAATGTTATATTATTGCACTTTTATGGCAGAAATTGCCAAAATAAAGTTCCTTTGACTTGATGTACGACCTGATCCTTTGGCCAAGAGTCAGACTGTTATTATATGCTGTAGTGCCAGGATGCACTCTTTGGGTAGATTAGCGCTTTATAAAGCTAATTTGTTTGTTTGAAGGACACTGTACTAAATGGAGTGCAGCATTTGTTAATAGGTACATTTGATTGAAATTATGCTACTTTATTTTTCATTCACAATTGTCCTTTTTGTGCTCAGTTTTCAAATGTAACATTTGTCAGGTATGAGTAAAATTAATGATTCAAAATGAATCGTTATTAAAGCTACAGCAGAACTGTGCATGGATTGGTGGACATATAAAACAACAAAACCGAGAATGCTGCAACGCGAACAGCCGTGGGAGCTGGGAAAACCCCTCATCTGCCCAATACATCGGAAGACACAGGGAAGCACAGGAAGCCGGACCTGCAGACCGGTAAGCCGCAATTAATCCTCCCCTCTCTTTTCTTCGCCCCTGACAATTATCCAGCAACTAAGGCTAAAACTGTCACTTCGGCTAAGGGTAACAGCAAGAAACTAGACACTGAGGTTACTGAGTCTCTCTGTGGTGATAAGGGGGAAGCGCTGAACTGTATTCCTGCACATGATAACACCGTGGTTGCAGATCTGGAAAAGAATATAGGGGACATGGAGGAAGGGCTGGTAACAGTAGTACCCAGGTACTTAAAATTATTCATTCCGAGCAGTGTGGAGAGTTGGAGGATGAGGTTATCGACGGCGCAACTGGTACTAAGAAAAATGCTACCAGTATCTGTGAGAGAGCGGATGCATTCTCCAACGATGAATATGAGGAGATTGTGGAAGAAGAAGAGCTAGTCTCCCGCAGATCCAGCCAAACAATTATCCAGGAAAAAAGGAACATCTAAGGCAAAGGGTAAACTGAAGAATAAGAAGAATACTAATCTTTTTACTGTCTCTTGATATCATACTCGAACACACGAGGGAAGCCCATCAAAGATGAGAGTCTTCTACGCAAGTGGATTCAGGCTAAGGGTGGGGTAAAAATCATGGCATTGCGATTGTCAGGGAATAGTCCCACGAGACAGTACAACCTTCTGAAGATGCAAGCTGTAACGCCACCTCTCGGTTATTGCCTGAGGCCCCTCCAGCAGTTCCTCCAATGGCAACGAATCTGGTTACAAATCTTATTGCTGGGACAAATCTTCAAGTGGTAACTAACAGTGTAAATAGCACAGATAGTACTGTAACTGCAACCATAACCACAGCAGCAACAGCCCCTGGAGTAAATGAAAGAAGCCCTTTGAGTATGCACACTTTTTCAATATCAATACTCGACGCCGCTACTAGCATAGCTAATTTGCCCTCTCCAGCTACTATGGAGTCCTCTTCATTAGCATTAATCCTTAAAACGCTAACAGAACAACGGCAGGAAGCACAGCACCACTTCTTGCAATTAAGAGAAGACAATACCAAAATGCAGAATTGCCTACTGGAGGTGACCAGTAAGCTGGGTGGAGTCACGCAAGAAATTGAAGACCTTCAGCAGAGAGTGGTAGGTGTGGAAGAATTATCGGTGCGTACAGGGGCGCTATCTGCTCAGCATGAAACACAGATCAGGGCGCTTCAAAATAAGCTGGAAGATATGGAAAACAGACAGCGAAGCCAGAATCTCAGACTTTTTGATGTTCGTGGGGGGGTCAGAGGGATCGGACCCTCGTGCATATGTAGTCAAACTATTCCAACGTGCTTTCCCAGATCTGGCCGATTGAGACTGGGACTCGCAATTGCAAAGAGTACACAGACTGCCTTTAGTTAATAGAAACAAAGGAAATAAATTTCCCCGTCCTTTCTTGATTTATTTTGGAATTTTTTTTACTTAGACAGGCAGTCTCTTTCAAAGCTAGACCCAACTCCCTAGTGGTAACAGCAGATGTAACATTTTTTGTAAGATCAGACCCTAGTAAGGCTACTATGGAGAAGCGCTGGAAGCTGCGACAATTAATTGATTCTTTTAAATCAACAGGCGCCCAGGTATACCTTCAGGAACCAGCATGTCTCAAAGTCATTAAAGCTGGTCATACTTATTATCTTACTGATATTAGAGAAGCGGAGTTAGCACTTTCTAAATTTAGGGGCCGATTAGGATGGCGGTTTTTCCGCATCCTCCGGGCCGGCGGAAGTGTCCGCCGGCCTGGAGGATGCGGAAAAACCGCGGCGGAGACTCCAAAGACCCACCGCCAAATTAGGATGGCTGGTGGGTCTGGAAATCCGTCCGCCGCTTTTCCGCCGCGGTCGGCTTCCGACCGCGGCGGAAAAGCTATAACATGGCAGGCGGTGTCTATGAGACACCGTCCGCCATATTATGATGTGTGTGTAAATATGCTTTTCCACGGCGGCATTGCCGCCATGGAAAAGCATACGGACCTTCACTTCGGGGGCCCGTTGCGGGCCCCCTGGGTGAAGGGGTGGTGGTGGGTGCACATGGGGGGTACCTATGGTACCCCCCTGCATTTGCGTGCACAATGCAGCAGGCACCGCGCGGTGCCTGCCGCTTTGTGCACGCAAATGCTGTGCATGCATTTTTTACATTGGGGCGGGTGCAGCTTGAAGCTGCACCCGCCGCAATGTTAGAGATAGAGGATGTGCCCGCCACCCTGGCGGTCACATCCTAATCAGATCGGAGGGAACGACGCAGCCCATGCGGACGTTCCCTCCTCCTCAGGGGTCGCGGACGGACTCAAGTCCGTCCGCGATCCTAATCGACCCCCAAGTACAGAATAAAAAAGTGTCTGAAGTAGGAAAATGTATATAAGTATGATATTTAGAAACTTCGGATGTTGTTAGTTTATTTGTATGGATATTTTTATTTTGAAACTAGCCATTGCAAGTCCTAGATTTGGGGAGGATACAGATCTTTTGATAGCTACACCCCTGTTTGGCTGCCCTTCCAGCGGCAGCGGGAGTCAGAGGGGGGCTTTCCCTTAAGGTACTTAGGGGTGGGGGAAGGTGTGGGGAGGGTGGGGGGGTAGGGTGTGGGGGGGTTGGAAAACGTGGAAAAAGACAAAACAAGCACCAGGGTGTTTATTGGTGAATATAGTAGATTGGTTATATTTATGGCATTACAGAAACATGATTGAATAGTCAAACTTATTAAATATATTAAATGTATCAAATCAGATGTTTAGCCTGGAATGTCGCGGGCCTTAATAATAAGAACAAAAGGTGGCTTGTATGTGAGGAGCTGAAAATGTATAACCCACACTTGGCACTGCTGACAGAAACCCGTATTTGCTATAAAGATAAGAAATTATTGGGGCAACTTGGTTTCGAAGTTGTTATTTGTACAACATTAAATGCCCCTATACGTGGTGTGGCTATTTTGAAGAAAAGGCAATTACGAGGGGAAATAATTAAAACTGCATCAGACAGTGGAGGTAGATGGGCGATAGTTCAAAAGGAACTGGAAAATTGCAAATATGTATTTTGTGCTATATATGGACCTAATATGGACGATCCACCTATTTTTGACTGATTGAATATTGAATTACTAGCTTGGGAGGGCGAACTGATACTTATGGGTGATTTTAATTGTGTCATGAATTATGATCAGGATGTTACTAAAAAAGGTCTGTTTCAACGTATGTGTAAGACACTTGGAACTTGTACGCTTACACAATGTTAAAGATGTTTGGCGGAACCTACATCCTAGTATAGCTGGGTACACTTATTATTCTTCACCTCACAAACTGTGTTCACATATCGATTTGGCCTGGTCTTCGGATAAAATTTTAGTATAAGGTTTTATGGAGATATGCCCAAAAGTAGCATCAGATCATAACCCAATTCTTCTTCTATTTAATATAGCGCAAAGGACTCCGTAACCCAGATCTTTTTCTTTTCCCAGGTATTTATTAACGGATCTAGCTTTCACGTCACAACTTAAGGAGCATATCAAAGAATTTATTGAAATAAATATTAATACAGCAGCACTTATATTTGTATGGGCTGCCTGCAAGGCCAGTATAAGAGGATTTGCCCAGCAGTTTATACTCAAACAAAATGCAGATCGTAAGAAAGAGATTAAGACTGTAACATCTAATATTATGATACTTGAAAAACACTTGGCGGATACCCTTAGATCTGGGGCTCAAAGCTTGCAAAATATTGCTTAACTAGAAATTAGACTAGTAGCTCTCCGATCTGCCTTGAAAAGTTCGTTTAAGGAGAGAAATGGCTTTAAAATTCACAAATATAAATTATCACAATATGAGTGCGGAGACAATGTAGGGAAGATCCTTGCGTATAAAGTCACGGATGATAGAGCAACTACATTAATCAAATCTGTTTAGGGGCCCCATGATATTATGTATAGCCAACCGGCACAAATAATGGAGCAGTTTGTCGCATATTATGGTAAGCTGTATACCCCTGAGAACTGTCCTATCGAGGGTAATATACAATCATATATTAGCAAGAATTTGCCAAAGGATGGTTATCTAGAGAAAGAAAACACTGAGCGACTGGAGGAAAAGATTACACTAACTGAGCTAAGACTTTCCATTACTTCTCTTCCCTCTAACAAGGCCGCAGGATAGGATACGCTCCCTATAGAGGTCTATAAAATCTGTGCAGATGAATTACTGCCACTTCTTTGCTCAGTCATTAACCAGATTGGGGAAACATGGAAGGCACCTGAATCATGCAAGACTGCCAAGATTATGTTCTTCTTAAAAAAGAATAAACTAGCAACAGAATGCACTTCCTGTGGGGGCATTTCCTGAGCGGTTAGCGCTCTAGTGCCTGCTTTTCTCTGGGCTATTTAGGCGGAGCCCTTCCACCTGCAAGCTGCGGTAGGGTGACGGTGGCAGAGTCCCCGATCCGCTTTTGCTTTTGCTCACCAGAGGTATTATAACTGTGCCTTGTGCTGTGCCTGAATTGCTGAATGAAGAGAATTGCTTGCATTCTTTTAAACATTGTTGACCTAAAAACGATGCTGTTCTGTTGACTGAAAACGGACTTTTAATTGTGAAACTTACATTTTTTCAAAAACACTAAATTCGCTGGGTCAGCACTCATTTGAAAACGCCACACTTGCTGTATTTGCACTACCTACCTCTCTCCCAGTCCTGACTCAATAGGGGGAGGAATAATAATATTACTGGTTAGCAAAGGAAGCCTGTGCTCGTCTTTCACTCCTGCCCGCCCCGGTCCGATGCGGTAACCAGTACCGTTGTGCCGAGGGCGGGTCAGGGAGAGCCAGGCACTTCCTGTGGGGGCATTTCCTGAGCGGTTAGCGCTCTAGTGCCTGCTTTTCTCTGGGCTATTTAGGCGGAGCCCTTCCACCTGCAAGCTGCGGTAGGGTGACGGTGGCAGAGTCCCCGATCCGCTTTTGCTTTTGCTCGCCAGAGGTATTATAACTGTGCCTTGTGTTGTGCCTGAATTGCTATATGAAGAGAATTGCTTGCATTCTTTTAAACATTGTTGACCTAAAAACGATGCTGTTCTGTTGACTGAAAACGGACTTTTAATTGTGAAACTTACATTTTTTTTAAAAACACTAATTTAGCCCTCGCCCCCTTCCGAGCGCGCAGCGGTCGCGCGCAGAGGTGCCGAAGAGTGGCCAAAGAGTGCCCCGTCTGCGCCCGTCCGCGACCGGACGGGGCCAGGGGCTAAACCCCCTGACTGATTCATGATGGAACTCTTCGAAGACACCGGAATCAGGTACACGTCTCAAGCACTACTCAGCCTACAACCGATTGGTTCTGGGGGTTGTATGCGTGACCAATGGCCATGTCCGGAAGGTCCTTTCTCATGCTCTCAGTGCAGGTTTCAGGCATCTCATACCACTATTTGCATCGGAGATGGGGTTAGTAGAAAGCCAGAGCCCAAGGGTCTGAAAAGCCTCCTTCTTAATGTTCGCTCATTTCCAAAACATCATCTTGAGATATGGGACCTTATTAAAACCACCAATCCCGACATATTTTTTTTAACAGAAACATGGCTCAAACCACATACCATTCCGGTCATAACACTTGGAATCCCAGTAGGATATAAAATCTTAAGGCTCGACCGCCCGATAAAAACTGGAGGCGGAATAGCCATAATATACAAAGAATGTTTAAAAGTCTCCATAATTGAGCAGAGCAGTTGCCCATTGATGGAAGTGATCATATTTAAGATAACATCAGGCTCCAAGGAAAATTGGAAAGGCGCTTTGATATATCATCCTCCTGGGCCCAATACTGGTTTCTCCCTCTCCCTAACAGAGCTCATTGCACAACATCTTAAAGCCAAAGAACACTTTCTTCTATTAGGGGACTTTAATGTTCATGCAGATATCCCCAACCATCCAGACACCTTGTCCCTACTATCGGACCTTGCCCGGCTAGGTTTGCTGTTGCAGAATAATGGGTCTACCCATAAAGGAGGACACACCTTAGATCTAATCTTTTCTAATGGCCCTACCATATGTAGTCTTCCACCGATCCGGGTCAATTGGTCTGACCATTACCTAATTACATTTACCCTTCCCGGCTTAGCCAAACCTGCTAAACAACCCCCTGCTCCCCGCATATGGCACAGACAATGGCGAAGGGTCACCTTAGATCAGATCCGGAAAGTATGGAAAGAGCCACACATATTAGCTACAGATGATGTAGAGTCAGCCCTTTCCAAATACAATTTAGCACTAAGGGAAGCAGTCGACCTCCTAGCACCGCTGAAACTTATGAAACAGCATCCCACATCAAAGCAGGAGAAATGGTATACGGAAGAGCTCAGAATAGAAAAGCAGAACTGTAGGAGGTTAGAAAAAGTTTGGAGAAAGACCCATACTGAAGACAGTAGGAAGAAGCACTCAGAAGCTTTGTCTTCTTATTACAAAAACATCAGGCTAGCCAGAAAAAACAACCTGACATCACAGCTAGCAGAAGCCGGGAACTCCTCAAGAGAGTTATATAAGATCCTACAGACTTTTGTGAAGCCCTCAGCCTGTGAGAGCCCTGATGAGTTCTCCCAAACCCTATGCAATGATATCTCTCTTTTCTTTGAAAACAATATAGATGCTATTTATGACAAAATCACTATGGCCAATAACTCTAGGGACAGTGCCGAATGTATCTTGACACATCCCAGCAATGGTCAACTTAAGCTGACCACCTTCCCCGAAGCCAGTCATACGGAAATCCTGTCAATAATAAGTAGCATCAAAACAGGCTCTCCACTAGATCTTATCCCGGCCAAAATGATGACTTCACTAAGCAACCTTCTTTGTCCACTGATACAAACAATCATTAATCTTTCCTTCAAAGAGGGACAAATACCACAAGACTGGAAAAAAGCAAAAGTTAACCCTATCCGTAAAAACACGGCCTTGCCATGGACAGACCTTACCAATCTTCGCCCCATTTCCCTATTGCCATTCTAAAGCAAACTGGCCGAGAAGCATGTGAACACACATGTGTCGAAATTCATCGAGGCTACAGGGGGTCTGGACCATTCTCAATCAGGGTTCAGACCCAACTACAGCACCGAATCCGCGCTCCTCTCCGTGGCAGATAACATCAAGATGACACAGGATAGAGGAGGCTCTATGATTCTGGTGCTGTTAGACCTGTCTGCAGCCTTCGACACTGTGTCACATGAGATCCTTCTCGGCCGTTTGCAGAGAGTTGGAATTGGAGGCGTAGCTCTGTCCTGGCTGGAGAGCTTTTCTCACTGGCCGCTCACAAAGTGTCAGCCTGGGCTCCTACTGTTCCACCTTTAGGGAGCTCACTAAGGGGGTCCCACAGGGCTCATGTCTAAGCCCCACATTATTCAATGTGTACGTGGCCCCCCTTGCTGACATTGTGAGAGCATATGGGTTTACTCCAGTGTCGTATGCTGACGACACCCAGCTCTTGTTTCCCTTCCAGACTCTTACCCCGGAAATTAAGAACTCCTTTGCGGAGGGCATGAGAGCGGTATCCACCTGGATGGCTTCCAACTGCCTCCAGTGTAATGTCGGCAAGACAGAAGTCATGCTCTTTGGGAAAGCCAACCTCCTATGGTCACCAGATTGGTGGCCCTTAGAGCTAGGACCCGTCCCTTGCCCAAAGCAATCAGTGAAAAATCTGGGAGTAAGACTGGATCAAGACCTGGTTCTAAAAGAACATGTGAACCTGGTGACAGGATCCTGTTTCCGGACAATCGGTCTCCTAAGAAGGGGTTTTCCCTTCCTGTCAGATGCTTATAGAAAGACACTGGTCCAGGCCCTTGTAATAAGTCGTTTAGACTATTGCAATGGTCTTTTCATCTTAGCAAATGAATACGTGCTTAACCGTCTTCAAGTGGCCCAAAATACCGCACCCAGGCTGGTCCTCAATGTCCCCTCGAGAACACCATCTAGGCCCCTATTGGAACAGCTTCATTGGTTGCCCATTCGTCAGCGAATCAACTTTAAGATTTGCTGCATCATACACAAGAGCCTTTATGGATCTGGACCCCAATATCTAAATAAAAAATTTCAAATCCATAAACCGGAACGTCTCCTACGTTCAAGCAATCAATCTCTACTAAACATTCCCCCCATTAAGAAGGCCAGACAGGGCGGCCGAGCACTTTCATACATAGGACCCCTCATCTGGAATAAACTCCCTATCGATTTGAGACAAAATTCTAATCTTTTATCATTCCTGAAAACACTCAAGACATTTCTCTTCTGTGAGCCATAGCCCCCTATTCTCACCCACTAAAAAGGCACCGAATCTGCCACCATCAGCGAATCTAGCGCGGAGATACCCCTTTGGGGGTCGAGTCCAGCGCTTTATAAGTAAATAAAATAAAATAAATAAATAAAATGCGGGTCTTTTAGACCCATTTCGTTGATAAATGCGGATGCGAAGGCATATGCTAAGCTTCTTGCTACGCGGCTGGCTCCACTTATGCCGAAATGAGTCAATATTCAACAACACGGCTTCGTGGTAGGGAGGGACACAACTGCCCATATAAATATGGCCATAACCGCATTTGATGTGGCAGCAACTAATCTCACCTCACTCGGAATGATACTACTAGACGCGGAAAAGGCGTTTGACCGAGTGGGGTGGGAATATCTTTGGACAGTTATGACTCATTTTGGCCTGAAGGGGCGATATCTGAGAAATATACAGGCTCTGTATAGGGACCCTAACGCAAAAATAAGTTATGTAGGTATGATGTCTCCTAATTTCCCAATTTTAAGAGGGACACGGCAAGGGTGTCTGTTATCACTTCTATTGTTTGCTCTCTCAATGGAGCCATTTATAAATGCTCTCCAGACACAACATAATATTCTTTCCTTCAAATATGGGGCAAATGTCCTTAAAATCACAGCATACGCTGATGATCTAGCGGTGTTTACAACAAATGTGGCAGATGCCATAGAAGGGATTACTGAGGAAGCTGAACATTTTGGAGCCATTTCTGGCTATAAATTAAACTTAAATAAAACTCAAGTTATAATGAACTATAAATCTCCTTCTCCAGTGCATGGAATGTGTCAGGCTGCCACGTATCTAGGGGTGAAAATATCGTCTAAAATAGGGGACATAAACTCACTTCATTATGATATTCTATTAAAGGAGGTGGCAGTCCTTTTGAAAAAGTGGCACAAGATCCCACTTAATCTTTTAGGGTGGATTAACCTAATCAAGATGAAGATCTTACCGAAAATTTCTATATCTTTTTAGATCCACTGGATGGCATTCTCAGCAGTTTTATATGGGGCTATAGAAAGTCTCGAAGGTCGATTTCTATATTAAAACTCCCACTTGATAAAGGCGGCCTTAAGTTCCCAGACTTTAGAACATATTTTTTTGCCACCTTCCTGGGACGTCTTCGTAGTCTTTTTGTTACAAATAATCAATTTTATTATCACCAGTTTATGTTAGGTAACGATGTGAATCAATTTTTGCCAAGAGTGCATGACCCGAATTATTTTAAACGGGTAAAATTTAAGACTGCAAGGGTGCGGTACGAATTTGGAACTTAATTTTGACCATATGCAGAACTTATTTTTTTCCACTCTAAATTGCCACTATGGGACAATCCAGGGTTACTTGGAATTTTTAGTGATAAACTAGGACGTGTTTGGGTCAATTTTGGAATAAATTCTTTAGGAGGTCTATATGGCACAGCTAGTCTGTTAGATTTTGAAACACTTAAACTTTTGTATAAACTGCCGGAACTGATGCGTTTTAAATAGATGCAAATAAGAGATTTTTTCATACGTAAGATACATTTGAGAGAAGTAAGCGATTCCGACATTTGGTCATGCTTATACTCGGAAAACAAGAAATCGTTAATTAGTGCAGGGTATAAGTGCCTCAGTCAATACAAAGTTGATGATTGTCCTAAATTGGCTTTAAAATGGACTATTAGATTAGGATTAAATGTAACTGCTCAGAACATATCTTCTTCATTCTGTAACACAAATAGAGAGGTACAATCTTCAAGCTTAAGGCTTCAATGATATAAAACCGTATGTCTCTTATACTACACTCCGAAAAGAATTTCCAAGTGGTCTCAAAATAATACAGTTAGTGATCGTACTAAATGCCCTAAATGCGGTCTGGTGGCAGCAGACCTTGAACATATGCTCTACTCATGCCCATCATTAACTGAGTACTGGTCGGGAATTGAAAATATCTTATTTCAAAAACAAGTGCTCGGGGCTACCTTGTCAGAGCACATTTGTCACTTGTAGGCCACAAATGACAGCCAGAATGGAATAAACAGGGACACATGTGAAACACCGAAGAGTGGGATACACAGAACTGGCAGTTCGAATACGTTACACCATAAACAGCCTCACTGCACTGAGGTGACACACCCACCATCCATTAACAAATCTTTCAATTGACAGCACAATATGTCGCACCCTCACCTGTCTGAGTGAAGTGCCTGTACAGATGAGTGACATGCACGCAGGGAATGTGTATCGGAATGCTTTTATTAGCACATGCAGTGCCTGTAGTCAGTCACCGTACTGTGCTATTACTGCCAAGGACCCACACATATTGGTGCTGCGGCTGCAGTGGGGTGTGGTCCACTTGCCTCATCTTTATCATCATCATCCGGTACATCTGGCACTCGTACCCATGGGGCCTTGCTGCGTACACATTTGTTGTGCAACACATAACATGCACAGATCATCTTGCACACGAGGTCTGGGCTGTACAGGAGCTTACCACCTGTGACATCCAGGCACCTGAAACGTGACTTCAACGCGCCAAATGTGTGCTCCATGATGCCCCTGGTGCACTTGTGGGCCACACTGTACTGCCTCTGGGCCTGTGTGTTCGGGTCTCGAGTGGTGTCATCATCCAAGTGCATAGTACATATCCTTGGTCACCTGTGACAGTGCAGAGAGGTATGAGTCACGACTACGTACTACATGATGTGTTGGTAGGCTCACTGGTTTATTGGTGTGTGATATGTGTGACTTGGTGATTCCTGTATGACATGTACTGTGTGTTGCACATGAGCTGCATCACCATGTACGTAGACTCACTGCTGCACCTCCCCCAAGGACATTCACTACATCGCATTCACCCCTACGGCACAACATGCCTGTCTGCGCATGTCTACAAGCCTGAGTACGACACTGTGATGAAGCTGCGCAGAATGTGGCAGGCCACCTGTGTGTAGGGGCATTGCAAGGACTGGTCTGACACAGATGTAGAGCGCCTGCCTGGGTGAACTTGACATGCATTTGAGAGCACGTCTTTGGCTCAGGGTGAGCTAATAGCGACACAGGCAACAGTTGGCATGTGTGATCCCTGACCCCGAGCCGGCATGTCTACGCCCATGTACCCCTTCGGCCAAGCACGCACACCGACATGGTCAATTGCGTGACACTACAACAGAGACACACGCATCAGCCACATCCTTGGCAAGGCTCACACTGAACCCCACCCAGATCCACGTGTGGAGCAGCCACACCCCTACCCAGTACTGTTGTACGCCTGTCCACCCTGCTTACGCCCACATAAAGATTCCACGTGGTTACATTACATGTCCCAGGTGTACATCACTTCCTGCGGTGACATTGTTGCGCACGCTGTACACAGCACAATGTAATGTGCAATGGCCCTGATCCCACATGCATACATAATGACCACACAGACACACTGAGTGAGTTTATGGGACTGGCTATGAGCACATGCGCCTAGCCATTTTTATTGCCAGGATCACATCTCCAGTGATGCATCTGCTGGATGGGTGTTGGGTAGTGTAAGCCACCACTCAGGGTTTGGGTGGTGCTGGCAAAAATAACAACAGTGAGCAGACAATCATCAGTACAGTGTACGGACATCATGGGTCCCTGACTTGAGCAGCACAGAGTTTGTGGCCCCGGATGCACAGCGGCCGGCACAGGCACACCGCCACAGAACAGTGACTTGCGGTGCACTGAGGTAGGGCCACGATAGCTGAGCGAGTACTCATCAATGTGCACTAGGAATATAGCGTGTGGTTGCTGAGGACAGTGGAAGGTGCCCCTCCAGGGCATGATACAGAGGGCAGAAGCAAGCAAGAACAGGCAAATGGCAGAGTTGAATGCTACAGACTCGACTTTTCCACCTTGTCAGTATCAGCTACAGGTAGAGTAAGACAACCCCCAGCCCATGGGCTCAGACACCACCAACATACAAACAGAGATCGACCATGAATATCAGGTCACCAGAGCAGGAAGGGGATGCAGTCTGCGATGAAGCCTGTACAATGAAATTGACTCTGCCATGTAGAGGACAAGGCTCTGTTCAAAATGTGTGACCTACTCCACCGCAGAATGTGCCAGAGCCAGCAGTTATCAGGGGCCCACAGCCACATGTGGTAGACAGACATGCACTGCACAGAGTCAGTGGCACCAGTGCAGTTGTTGGTAGTGTCCCATCAGCTCCATAAAGGTGAGCCTTTTCTCTTCCGGACAGAAGCACGTCTTCCCATTATTCATCTTCTTTCATACTGTGACATGTTCACTGACATGAAGATATCAAGACTCAGTTCCAAAAATGCGACCTAGTTGGCTGCAGATTTAGACCGAGGCTGCGGTCAGCACGGGTTAACAGTTGTCCAGTCATCTCCTCCTGGATCTCTGACACATGAAGATGGAATGGCATTTGTATTAGATTTGTGGGTGACATAGGTAGTAGCACCAGAGCTGACCGGGTGTTTGGCCAGTGAAGATGCCGTGTCCTGCCTGTGACGTACTGCAATGGATTGGTCTGAGGCCTGCAGGACAGCAGTGTAGGCTGAAGGCCGCAGTCAGCACGTGCCCACAGACACATTTGGTAAGAGTTCTATGCACAGCCTTGGTGGCATCACATTGGAGGGGGAATAGTGACATATCATTAGCCTTAAATCATTTACTCGGCCATGGTGTAATCAAGACTCAGTTCCAAATGTGTGTCCTATTTGTCCGCTGTGTATGCCAGTGGAGTACGTCAACGAGAATGGAGTTCAGCGGGCCTATGATGTGGAGGCCGTGATGGTCCGAGGAGCCTGCCATGGTCGTGGGCCTCATGCACCGGCACATGGTGGGCCCTCTTCAACACACGCTAGTGTTGGCAGTTGGGCATTGAGGCCTGGGTGAGCAGGGGCGGGCAAGATGGGTTCGGGGACCAGCTTCCCAGGGTGCAGCAGGGGCACAGGATTGCAGGCAACCACGCTCACGGCGACGGTGTCTGCCTCGTGGCGGGTTGAGAGGCGCCGCCCTGGCAGAGACGTTGGGCATTCTGGAAGAAGACCATGCCCGGAGTTACATGCCTTTAATCCACACCCATATACTGGCTTGGCATACGCCGGGCCAGCCCACTCTGCTCACGCTTATGGGGGGGGGGGCCTGACTAGCTACATTTCCTTGATTTCCCCCATTGGCTGGGATGACCTGGTTACATCCACTGTCCACTACACTCCAAACACCAGCGGTGTGTGTCGACATAAATATGAGAGTGTGGTCTGCATTCTGCATTCTGGGCAGCACATCCACTCCACACTTGACATTGTGGACACGCTTTTTCATGGGTCACTTGCCTCCTTCGCACATGCCTGGTTTCCCACCTCTCCCCACAATCTGCTATTGTGTGGCTGAGGTGCCATGCCATTGATGGCTTGTGTACATGGCTAACCCATGTTCCCACAGTAAGTTGTGCTGTTGTGTCTGGTAGAAGGGCATGTTGTTTGGCATGTTGTATGTGAGCTTGTAACGTGTGCATTCCCAGAGTTGTGAGTTGCATGATTATGAAGTTGAGGTGTGTGGTGTGTTCATTTGGTACTTACCAACGAGCAGAGCATTTGCGTAGGTACTATCCTCGAATCACTGGTTGCTTGGTCTCCAGCTGTTCCTGCGCAGTGTGGGGGAAGTATAGGTACTGAGGTACCAAGCTGATGATCCAGGACAGATTTGAGGAACTTTGCTAGGGCTGGCTGTGAGACTCCTCTGACTCTGGCTGTTGTTGGTTGGAAGGTACCAGAGGCCAACAGGTACAGCACAGCCAGCAGCTTTGTCTGGGGTGGTATGTTGGTTGTGCGCTGTGTTGGTACCGTCACCCTGTGGGCAATGATGTGCAGGATGCAGAGGATGATTGTCCTTTTGAGCCTGTAGTGGGCAATGACATTCTCTGGAGTGAAGTCTCTGAGGCTGGTGAGTTTTCTGAAGGTCTGCGGTCTGTGTTCCGGGGTGAGGGTGCGGGTGGTGGTGGCGGGCCTGGGGGTGGTGGCGGTGGGTGTTGTGGGCCTGTTGGGTCTCCCAGCTGCATGATCAGTAGGTTCATGGTATCTGTTGTTCTTCTGGTGTGGCTCAGAGCTAAGCTCCCTTTTGTGGTGCCGGCTGACGTCCGACTTTACACCTGGTCAGTGCAGGTGTTACTTTCCTGCTGCTAACTCGCCTTATCGCATGTTTTGTTGTCATATCCACCGATACTGCCGATGCTGCTCTTTACATGGATACGATTCAGCCCACAGGATAACAGCATATCTATGCTCGTATTACCGGCGTCATTCTTTAGGCAGGAGAGAGAGTAATGTGCGACTTCCCTCTACAACCCTGTAGCGGCCATCTTGCCTCCTGGCTTTAGGCTGCCTCAGCAAAAATCCTCTTCAATGCAAGGAGCAGTTTCTTCCCATGAATGCTGTGTAGTGGTGTTTTCGCGGATTTTGGCACGGGAACGCCTACTCTGCATCTCATTTGCGATATTGGGGGGGGTCATCTGTGGCGATGTTTTTGGCGGCATCTATCACAGGTAAACTGGTGCTATGGGCTGTAAGCACCAGCTTGTGAATGGGGTGATACATTTATCGTGACTTTGGCTGCAATGAAGTGTCATTAACTCGGCGATGACACCTTGAGAATAAGCCCCATCGTGTTTTGTTGTGGTGGTGTTAAGGTGTTGTATTGTTATGGTGTGTCTTACGGTATATAGTGTTGTTTTATGTCTTACACATTGTAAATATGCAGCATCTACACCGGAGGATCAGAGCTGTTAAAGGGGTGAATGATAACATTCCTGCGTTGACAGAAAAACATTCCGAAAACAATGTTTTTGTAAAATCAAATGCAATTTTCTCTCATTGCACGAGAAAGAACTGTTACTCCTTGATGTGTGCCATGACAGGATGATGCATGTGTTGCTTGCCAGATGAAATGTATTTATCGAATAGAAATGGAGAACACAGGGTTTATTATCTTCATCTTCACATCAAATGCATCCCCTGCAGGGGGCTGACAGCGCCTACTTATGTAGAATACCACTTCGTTTTGTGTAGACTGAATTTACAGGGCTTTTCCCTCGCCACACAGACGGTATTGACACGGTGCGATGAAACATGCATGGCTCCAAGGAAAGGATTTGCATATTGACTTATTCTCAGACGTGTTCTCTGTATCAAGTGCCTTAGTACTCATAATGTTAAGATCTGAAGTGACAAAAGATTCTTCGTACAGCTGAGGAATAAATTCATGTGTTCAAACGTATCCTGAAATTCAATGCAAAGATAGTGAACTCTCTGCATGGCAGCAATAGCTGAACAACATGCCCCCCCTTAGTCCATTCAGTCTCTGGACACAGAAAGCAGAAATTTAAAAGTTTGGAGGCCTGTGATCACAGCATTGTTTGCAAAACGAGAAAAAGAAGTAATGTTGTATAGAACAGTGTAAAAAAGAAGGTGGGAAAGATATTATTCTAAGAGGTCTTAGAGGGACTCTTCTTGGATTTTACCACATATTTTCACAACTGTATTTACTAAAATAGTGTAAGTGTTAGAAGCTGTTCTGCTGGGGTACTCATGAAAAGATCGAATCCTTCAAGGTTTGTCACCCCAGAGGAGTGGGCCTGAGCACGGCCGGACTGGAAAAGCAACCAGCCCAAGCAGATGGCTGCTCGTGAGTCCCTGGGAGCAGGGGGACGACAGTGGTGCTAGGGGCTAGTGAGAAGCATCGCTCCTGCTTTTGTTACAGGGGGTCGATATTACAGCACTGCTGCGAAACTGGCCCCAGTAACAATACCGGCTCCAGGGGTACAAAACCGGCCCCCATTCCTCCGGCCCATCCGGGGAACGACCGGTGCCCAGTAAGGTCAGTCGGGCCCTGGGCAACTTCTTGTAAAGTGACCAGCAAACCCACCTGGGGGGAGGATGGTGCTAGCTGCTAGTGAGAAGCACCGCTCCAGCTTTTGTTACAGGGGCGGATATTGCAGCACTGCTGCAAAACCAGCCCCCTGTATCAAAACTGGCCCCAAGGGTACAAAACCGGTCCCCAATCCTCCAGCCCACGGGGGAAACTCCGGGTGTCCAGTATGGTCAGTCCAGCCCTGGGCCTGGGCAACTTCTTGAAAAGTGACCTGCAAACCCACCTGGGTTTGTCTGAGTGCTTAGCTCTTGTCCTCCCAAAGGAATGGTTTAGGCGTTTGTAGGAGTTCAGACCTTCAACTAAATTTAAGAACAGTTTGGGAGCATGGCGTTGAGGATTGGGAATCTAAGTAACTCATCAAGTTCCCGATTCCATAGTGAGTTCTGTTCGGCTGCAGAAAAGCGTGGCAGGCGTTGAGGACATCTGGACATCACCAGCTCGGGGATCCCTCCAGGCTCAAGATCAGCACCAGTGAGTGCAACAACACCCTGAAGGCCGGACTGAAAGCAAGAACCCCAGCAATGGTGAGAAAATCATGCTGTGTAATTGTGTAATATATATTTGTCCAACCTGAATGGCTTCAACTTTTCTTAAAATTTCAACTTCGGTGAATTTGCAACTTGTGTATATGTAACTCTAACCTCTAGTATCTGTAGTAGACTTATTTACCTACTACCATTCTTATGTGAATTTAGAGTTTATCTGTTTGTATCTTTTATGTAAATCATGTACTCTGAAGTCCTTATGTAATGTAACTGGTTCTATTGTAGAGCGCTCTGACACCTTCTGGTAAAGATCTCGCTATAACAAAAATGCAAATAATAAAGAAATAAGCCTTTTCATACACAAAGCACTGTGAACATGCAAGGTTCCTGACTGCACTTTATCATTGGCTTATAGTGAACCTTCTCTCTTCCAACCTTATCCCTTCTGTAATAAAGCAAAATGAACAGGCTCCAATTTTGCACTGTTATATCAATGCATCCAAAAATAAATGTTGCCTTCCATCTGACAATCTCATCACTTGCCCAACACAGTACTAAGACTATTGACACATATGTTGTGCCTGCTTCTGCCTGCATGCCGGCACACTCCTGTGTCTCCATCTCTGTTGTGATGTTTCAAGCTGGTTCCATTGTGCACCGTGACACATTACAATGGTAAGGATGTTTGAGACTGGTATCAGTTGGTACCAGTTGGTGTTCCACCCAAGACCTGCTGCTATGCTCTGTGGGTTACCTGGCAGACCTTGCTTTAAAGCTTGTTTGTAGATAGGAATTTATGTCAAAATGCATGGGTGCATGCATGGAAATGCCCATGCACCAACCAAGGAATGCCCCTGGATGAGGAGTAATTCAAGGCACAGCTTTGCACAGTTTTGCATTGGAGCAGGAAAAGCAGTGCTATAAGAAGTCTTTGTGAGCGTTCTGATTGACACAAATGATTAACACACAGCACTGACATGAAAGGCCTCCCCCTCGACTGTGCACTTGTCAATTTCACCACCCGCTAGAGCGCGGTGAGGCTACACTCACACGCGTTACCTTGTTTTTTGCAGCTGTGGGGGCGGGGACCCCTGTCGCTTGAGGTTTCCCCAGCGGGAAGGAGATGCGGCAACAGCTGTGCTGGTCTGTCCTCGTGGCCCGCAGTGATACAGCACCAACGGTGGCAATCACCCTCAGGAACACATGTGTGACATCAGTGCACAGCTCTAGTTCAGCGGGTGCATCGGCCCGGAGTATGCTCCCATCACACAGGCTAGTTACCTAGGAAGGGTAAACCCAATACTAGTCTCGGAGACCTGGATAAAGGACAGTACATAGGAACAGTGGTCCCAGAAAAAGAAATTTCAATATCAAAATAACAACATATTCATAAATGCAAAACTGAGACAAAATATTATTGGTTGCTCACAGTGTTTAATTCACACTGAGCATCAATCGCTTAATGACAAAGTTCACATAATATAGCATACAGTGGTGGCCCTAGATAGGGATAAGAGGGGACGGTGGTTGTAATTCAAGTGAGGGTGCGGTAGTGACTACAAATGTGTAGTGTACATCAGAACAATATATAATTTAATAAGCATGTGGCTCAGTCTTTGAGCCTATTAATCACAATTTGTATCAAAAACTGCATAAGCCATGGTTACAAATATTGACACAGTACAAAATCTCTGTTGTTCAAGCGACCTCAATAGATCAGTAGGCTGTTACATTCCTTACGGTGGGGTCTTCATCAGGACTGGAGTATGTGGGGGTCGGAGGGGGGGAAGGATCTAAGGAAAAGCATGAAAATGTCTTTAGAGTGTGCAGTAAAGCAGAACAAGGTTGAATCTATAAGGTAGAGAGAGTAGTCAATTACCATAAAGGAAAACGCATATGGGGCCAAGCCACTCTATTGAGTTAACGAGTCACCCAGGCAACATGAGGGCAACGATCTGCGCTGTAAGGGCTTGCCTCAATACTGCAGTGTCTCCTTGGCAGCCAAATCCTTGGCTTCAGGGAGCGCACAGAGTGAATCGAGGTCACAAACAGCAGAGAGTTGTAGTGTGTCCCCTTGATGCAGCGAAGCATGGTGTGTAGAGCTCCCCTTCAGGTTGGGGCTTGCGCTGATCGGCACATATAGAAAGTGCTGATCGTCATAAGAATTCACTGCTGTGTAGAAGCAGGTGAAGCATTTGATGGCCCTTAGACTTTGAAAACAGTTGGAAAGCCAACAAGCCCTTGGAGTCACTTGGGTTTAAAGATTTTAGAGTAGGTTGAGTCCTTCTCACTGCAAGAGGCAGAAGGCAGTAGGCCAGCACAGCTGAGCAAGTTGCAAAATGACAGTCCCTCCTGGCAGCACAGCAATCAGCAGGCAGCAGGCCAACACAGCAGAGCAGTTAGGAAAGTGGCAGTCCTTCCTGGCAGCGCAGCTCCTCTTCATGGTAGAGTCTTCTGAGGACCCAAAAGTGAACTATTTTGAGGGTGGTGTCAGGGGTCCAGTACTTATATCCAAATGTGCCTTTGAAGTGGGGGAGACATCAAAAGGCTTTTGAACCTTACAAGGTGATGGGCCATCATGATATGCATGACACACCTCAGCTCCCTTTGTGCATGACTGTCTAGAGGGAATGCACAAAGCCCAGCTGTCACCTAACCAAGACGTGTATAAAGAGACAGGCAGAGGCACAGAATGGTTAAAGTAAGAATATGCCAACTTTGTAAAAGTGGCATTTTCAGACCTGCACTTTAAAAATCAACTTTATAAAATATGTGTTTCCAAATTGTAAGTCCAGAGACAACATAATCCAATTTTTGATCTGTTCCCAATAGGAAATTACACTTGAAATATGTTTTAAAGCAATCCCCATGTTAAACTACAGGAGGAATAAGTCTTGCAGTAGTGAAAAACGAATTTAGCAGTTTTTCACTACCAGTGCATGTAAAACTCAAACGTACATGCCCTACCTTTTAAGTACACTGCACCCTGTCCTTGGGGCTGTATGTGGCCTACCTTAGGGGTGACGTACATGTAATAAAAGGGAAGGTTTGGGCCTGGCAAGTAATTTAACTTGCCAGGTCGAAAAAAAAATGTTTAAAACTACAAACACAGGCTAATAATGGCAGGTCTGAGTCATGTTTAAAGGGATACTGAGTGGGTGGCAAAATCAGTGCTGCAGGCCTACTAGTAGCATTAAATGTATAGGCCCTGGGTACACATAGTTCACTTTAGCAGGGACTTACAAGCAAATTAAATATGCCAATTGTGGATAAGCCAAAATTACCATGTGCATAGTACAGAGCATATGCACTTTAGCACTGGTCAGCAGTGGTAAATAACCCAGAATCCCAAAGCCAACAAAAACAAATTCAGCACAAATAGGAGGAGGAAGGCAAAAAGTTTGGGGTGACCCTGCAGAAAGGGCCATTTCCTACACTTTACATAAATGGCACCAATGGTAAAATACCGATGCTGGGATACTAGAGGTAATTTTTGGCATATAAAGGGCACATATGGAAAAATACTGGCAACTTGCAGAACTTCTGGGGATGTGGATACAAATGGCAAAATGCTAGTACTTGCACAATGGAGGGAGTTCCCTGCATAAAAGTGGATGACTGGCATATGAAAGGGTGGCAACCATGTCAAAATGCAAAACTTAACACACTAAGGACATTTTTGACATAAGGGTCAGCTATGGTATATGGACGGCATAAACTGCAGAATTCTAGCACTAACATATATTATGTATTTTGTTTCATAAAAGGGGTATCCATGATAAAATGCTGGCCTTGGCACAAAGAGGACAAGTTTGACATATGCGGGCACCCGTACCACATTTTGAAAAAAATCAAGTCAACTCTTCTGGAATATCAGGTTTAATTTACTTGGCACACTATGAACAGATTTGAATATTTCATGAGTGCTCTCTCAGCACCTTTTGTTATTTGACCAAATGTATGTTAAAATGAACTATATCACCCCATTCTTTTCAAATATTTATCAAGGGGAGAAACCCCCTCAAAGTAATCTGTCTTACTTGCTTTTCTTGCTCATTACAAATCAGGTCAGGCACAATGTCATTTAACTTTCAAATATCAAGTCAACACTATAATATAGGTAGTATCTAAAATAGCCATTTTCTATTTGATGCTACTGTGCTAATCATGAAGTTATTATAGAGCTTCACTGAAGTCCATTGTTGTGATGTTAGTGTCATGTGCTATGCCTTCATGAAAAAAATGAGAGTCAAGGGTCATATGATGTCACTTCCTGTAATGTCATTAAGGTCAAATGTTATGTGATGTAATTTCCGTTACTTCTGGCATTTTGGTGAATTGACACCCACGTGCACGACTAGTGCACCTTGCCAAATTGAGAATATGTCAAAAAACATTTTGTCATATTTTCAGTTCGGCACAACTTTATAAAGCATACACCACCCAAAGAAAAATACCAGCATTTGCACTGATCACACACCAGGGCATGTACACAAATTGAAGATTAGGGAAAAATGTCATAAATGAGACAGCACCTGGGGAAATACATGCGCACACACTAATGTCTACGCAGGCCTAAATCGGTCATGTGAGTGTGTGTTTCATGCTGAACTGGATCATGATACAGTGTTTGTATGAACCCCTTCTGGCACATATGTGCATATATCACATACGTAAGAGAACAAATCCAATCGCAAGTGTATTGATAACTGCATGTGCTTTGAGCAAAACATTTAGGGGCATGTTTATAAGCCCCTTGCACTGCCGGTGTGTCACTTTTTATGACGCTCCGGTGGCGCAGAGTGCAGACCCATATCTACAAGGCCACTGAAAGCCACTGTGCATGGCTTTTCCCAGCCTCATAGATAGTGCAGGTTGCTGTGTTTCTTTACATTGTGTCAGAGGGGCATTGCTGGGGGCTTTTCCACCCAAAACCCTTGGGTTTGACACATTCCCAGATTTATAAGGATCTGTAAACCTGGGAATGCATCAAAACTGTACGCCTCCCCAGGGGAGGTGTAACAAGGAGAAATATCTTTATTTCTCCTTGTTTTTTCCTCTTTCTATGTGTTCTGCAGCACGCATAGAAAGAGGAACACACCTCCATGAATTTTTTTTGTTCAGGAAGTTGCCCCTACCTGCACAAAAACAATCCTGCCAGCAAAGCAGACACCCTTGAACCACGGTGTTGTCTAGGCACCAAACTGTGCATAAGCAGAAAGAATAGGAATACACCGTATCTTGTAAATACCGTTGCATACCTACCCTAGCACAGCAAAAGACATGCAGTGCTGCCCTAAGTCAATTTCTTGTAAATGAGGCCCTTAGAATATAAAATCACCCGGGCCTCCATATCAGATGTAACCTTTCTGTTAACTCTGAAAAACAAGGATGATTATTCTTCTGTTACAATTTGCCTTTCAGTGAGGCGACTGACCCTGCTTCTTCTGTTTAAAACAGATAAGCTTCTCTTACTGATTTCAGTGAAGGCCAACAAAACTGGCTTAGTAATTTGTGCTTTCTCTGAATTTAATCTAACTTTTCCAACAGGGCAAAAACACATGCCTCGAGTAAACATGTCAGATTATACCATCGCAGTAAAATGCTGCCCTTTTTAACAAAACATCCACATTCGTGTAAGAGGAAGCAAGCACACATACATATAGCCCTGAACTGTGCTGCTAGTTATGTATTTCAAACAATGAGAATAGTGCACCTGCTTGTTGTTGCTCCAAAGCCTCTCTATTGCTTTTTCTAAATGTGAACCCGAGGGGAACCTCATTCGTGAACTAAATAAGGAAATGGAAAGTATTGTTGCACTGTATTCTGCCCAGAGACATTTCTGAAACTACCGAGAAAGAGAAAGAAAGTTCAAAAGGAGTCAGAATAGAAAAATGAGAGGAAGAGGATATGGACAAGCAGGAAGCAGGTGTCAAAGAGAGAAAGGGAAAGCAATAGGGAGATGGTGAATGGAGGACAGATGGAGGTGAGAGGGAAAGTCAGGCAGTATGAAGAACTGTAACTTTCATTCGTTCAGCAGATTCAGTGGCATACAAACCGAAGGGTGTGAGGGTCCCCCTGCACCCTAATTATGGCTGTGTAAGTAGCGTCCTGAGGTGCAGAAGTTAGTTTCCATTTCTTGTGCTAGTGCTCTGGTAGCCCTTGATATGTCACTGCTCAGGCAAGGTGCACTGTTGTGCTACTCTGAATGCAGTTGATGTGATATGCATCTCTCTGCCCCAGTGGAGCTGCAATGCTAATTTGAAGGTGGGTGTTGTAACCTCACTCCTCTGACAGAGTGAGGTACTGACCCTGGTCTCTCATTCATTTCTTGTTTTTCAGTTTTCTTCTAATAGCATCTCAGACACTGAGTGCCTGTTTTGAGCCAGACCCTTACTGCAGATGCAGCAGTGCTTATAATTATTGTTAGTTAATTCTGACTCCTCTTGTGTGGTGGACAACACTCTATGAATGCCCTGTTTGGCACAGGGGTGCACTTAGACTTCCACTCCAGTCTATTGTACCTTGATGCTGTCCCAAAGAAGTTATTACTTTTTCTGACAGAAGGATCAATGCGTTCATCTGTCACAGGGAAGGGTCTGTGGACATTTAGCAGCAGAGATGCTGCACTGCATAGCCCCAACCTATACCAGGACTGAAATATCTGGCTATGCATTCCCTCTACCTGCACTACTTCACATCCACCAGGCAGTTATCTCCGGTGCAAATCAAAAACTGTCGTCTGATGCATAGCACAAGTCCAGCATCCCACCGTGCCCTGGTGTACAACTCACTGCTATTACCATGTAGAACTGACATGACCGTTGTGAACCTGCAGTTGTCAACTTCATCCAACATTCATCAGCTGGCATGGGATAATCATTGCTGCAGACACCAAATATTGGATCTTCACATGTCACAAACAAATCACTAACCAATCACCTAGCAGTCTATCCATCCTTGAACTCCTTCTTCGCTCAATGCACTCAATCACACACTCACTCACTTTCCCACACTGCCTACTGCCAGTTCTCTCATACTGACTCACAGCCTTACCACTCTACACTTGTCCCTACTCACTGTCCAATTCCCTTCATTCTTTCAAGCACTCTCTCATTTATCCCAACAAGGTTACTTAGACATGCCTCTATTCATCCATCTTTTCATTTTCACATGAGTCCATGAACTCATCTATAATATTTAACCGACTATCGATGAAGAAGCACGTTCGCTTATAAGTCAGGCCTATTGGTTTTGCTGAGTTTTGTTTACTGCCTGTTACAATTTACACACAATGAATTTTGCCTTGTTTCAAAAGAATCTCTCGTCAAATCATTAAGAATCACCTTTAAAAAGCGCTTGATTTTAATTTCTATAAATAAACAACACAATGACTATTTAGAGACAGATGCTGTAGCATATAAATGTGAGCAGAGCATAAAGGGACATCAGTTAAATTGATACACCTAATAGTCTGAGACTTTGCAAAGGATGAGATATAGACCACTGTCCTTGCCCTACATATTGTACACACTGGAACATTTGCTGGTATCACTGAAAATTATTAACCTTGGCCATTCTAGTCTATTTAATGTGGGATGTACTTTATTAAAACCATTTAAACAAATATTAAAAGAGATAAAGCAATAACCCCAGTTAATGATGAGGTAAGTGAAGTTATATTTTTTTTAAGATTTCATTTATTAAGAACCGCAAAATCAACAATTCTTGAAATTACATAAATTATGAAAACAAGACATAGCACCAGGGTATTAAGTATGGGATACAATAGATGGAGGCAAGAAAATGATTAAAACTAGATATGAATATACATAATTATGCATTCTATGCTATATGAATTATGAAAATGTGAAACGAAATTGAGGGGGGAGGAAGGGGAAGGAAGGATACATAGGTATAATGTTCAAGTTAAAAAAACTATACCAGTTAAACTGTGGAAATTGTAAAACGGAGAGAAAAGTAAAAACAAATACATGTGTATGACAATGCATAATATACATCATCTGTTAATATAAAATAAACATACAAAGGAAGTTCATGGTGGTTTCCTCACTTCATCAGACCCAGTAGCACATTTATTGACAGGAGAGGAGGACAAACATTTATTTTGTGGAAGCCATAAAAGATCCATCTTAATGGCTAAGGATATAGGCTAAGGCTAAGGATATAGGATATACATATTTGGTGCGTTTGGGTAATGCATTGGCAGCGGACGCCAGAGTACCCGATTCCTGGGCTGGCGCCGAAATATTGCCGATCTTCAAGAAAGGCGATCGGTCGGTTCCATCCAACTATCGGCCGATCAGCTTAATAGACGCGGTACAGAAGATTATCACCCGTCTTCTGCTCACTAGGATCCAGGCATGGATTGAGGAGTATGACATCCTCACCCCTCTTCAAGCAGGGTTTCGATCCCATGTGAGCACCTTGGATCAGGCATTCCGATTTATGCTTCTGCATTGGAAGACTGTTACATTGGGAAAAGGCAACCTGTATGCAGCCTTCGTGGATCTTAGGTCAGCATTTGACCTGGTCCCGAGGGCAGGCTTATGGAACTCCTTACTGGATATGGGCATGCCCTCTATATTGGTTCGCCTTATAGTGAACCTCCATGCCCAGACCTTTGCTTATGTACGCTGGGGAAAACCAGGAGAGGTGACGGAAAATTTTCCAGTGGATAAGGGAGTCAGGCAGGGCTGTGTCATGGCCCCTACCTTGTTCTCCCTATATATCAATGGGGTTACCAAATATTTTGATAACTTCTCCACGGATGCTCCGAGCCTGGCGGGTCTGCGAATGCCCCTGCTCATGTTCGCCGACGACACTCTCTTGCTTTCTCGTACCAGACAAGGTCTGCAAAAGGCTTTGACAAGGTTCGAGAGTTTCTGCAGCGAACATGAGCTGGAGGTGAACGTGTCCAAAACCAAATTTATGGTTTTGAGGGGACACAAGCAAATAAACGCCAGGGTCTCCATGGGGGACATCCCCCTTGAACAAACTAAGAATTTTACCTACCTGGGAGTTACCTTCAGCGACACGTTGAGTTGGTCCCATCAGATTGAACTCATGGCTTTGAAACACCAACAGCTGGGTGGGGCACTGATTAAAGAGCATAAAGGGTCATTTACGAGGCCAATGTCCCCGCTTATAAAGATCTATGGTGGGAAGGTACTATCAGCGGTTCTCTACGGTGCGGAACTATGGGGTGGCAGCAATCTGAACTCTTTAATACATGCCCAAAATAAATTTTTAAGGTTATGTATAGGTTTGCCACAGTCGACCCCCTTAACCCCTCTCCTTTATGATCTTGGGTGCCATTCAGTGGTGGACCAAGCAAGACTACGTCCATTATCCTTTTGGCGTCGTATGTGGACAACACCGGAACTCCATTATTATGCTGCAGCATGTTTGGAGGTTAAAAATAGTCCTGGTGCCACGAACATTGGTTGGTTCAGAGACCTTAAGGCTATCTTATTAGCTTTGGGTCTTGGCTCTTTGTGGACATCGCCCGAGTCAGCCATTTTTCCCTCGAAAAGGGCTCCTAAAAAATGTTACTGGGATTGGGTGACTCTTAATATGTACCTGAAGTCGAGCACTAGCAGCCTTACTGGTCGGTTTATTGTGCATAAGGATGCGCCCAAGTTTGAAGGGTTTTGGGACACCATAACCAAACCCCTGGACCGCAAACTATTCTTTCAATTTAGATGCGGTTCGCTCCCCATCGGGGAGTTTACTAGAAAGTGGGGAACAGAAAGGACGGGGTTCTGTCCCAAGTGTCATGGCATTGGGGAGAGCCTGAATCACTTTTTGTATGTATGCCCGCTATATTCTGCTCCCAGAGCTAAATGGCTCGGACCGGTCTGTAGAAATCTAGGTACCAGAATGGCTGTGGAAGCCACTAGATTGTTAAGAACTAATCTAGATTCCCTTATTGTTGTCGGGGTTGCTAAATATCTAGGCTGGGCCTGGGTGCTTAGAAGTAGGTATAATAAAAGTACTCAAATGGTGACAGCTTAGTTTTTGTCAATTACCTGTCCTTCGGTTGTATTAGAGCTTTCATGTATAACCTAGTATAACTGCCTATGAAATTGATTAATTTTAAATGATTTATATATCTGTTTTAAATTGATTTATGGCTGCATTAAAGTCCCATTATAAAATTGCTTATTTATCTGTACAAGAAGCTGATTAGTTATAAATGATTTAATACTTGTTTAAGTTCACATGTATGTTTATTTTGTATTTTATGTCTTTTATGATGAACTAATCGAATAAAGACTTCTTGAAATTGGATATACATAGGTTGTATCTAGTCTATGATGAAAAAAATGGCATTCCACCAGGATCTAAAGTAACATGCGCTTGTTTCCAATTGGATGTTATAAAGTGAAAAGCAACAGCTAACAACAAATCTTTCAGCTTATAACTAGAGGGTGAACCGAGCCATTCAGTAGCGAAACTACCCAGAAAAACATTAGTAAAGGAGAAAAGGAGATCCTGTTAATTTGGCAACAAACCAATTTCCAAAACTGGAGAATAGAAGGACAGTCAAATAACATATGTTTTAAATCAGCAGTTGAGCTTGAACAGGACCAGTAATATGAATTTGCAGTTGGAGAAATAAGATGTCAAAGTCACAGGGGTAAACAACAAACAATGACAAATAAAATAAAGGGTTTGCATAGTGTTTGCAGCCTTTGTAGTTGTATGAAGCTTAAGCCATAACATGTCCCAAAGGGCAAACGTCTAACATTCCATTGAATCCTTTCCCAGGCCAACTCAATCTTTGATTTAATTCTATCTGAGACAGCATGTAATGACATAAATAATAGAAGCTGAAGGGTTGGTGCTTAATAATGGAAAAAGCGTAACAACTGGGGGGGGTAGATGTAGGAGGTAAAGTGGAAATATACACATTGAGAGATGCACTCAAATGATCATATTGTGATTGGGAAATAGACGGGAGGGAACATTTAGCTTGAAGATCAGTGAAGGATAGGAGTTGATCATCAGTGAAGAGTTGTGACAACCAACACAATCCTTTGGTTTGCCAAGGTTTCCAGTACATACAACACTTCCTAACTTGCAATAAACTGTTATGTCAAATAGGTTGTTTTTGAAAAGTAGTAACTGAGGGGTATGCTAAAGATAGAAGGGGTGATTGTGAGATTTTTGTTGAGAAAGGAAGTATTTCCCTAAATCAAAAGGGGAAATGAGAGATTTCTCTAGCTGCCGCCATAAAGGAGGGTGTGGTGGACAGTCTGGAGAAAGCCAATGAGAAGCTTGTTTCAAAGAAAAAACATAATGTACTTTTTAAAATCTGAAAAGGTAAGGCCTCCTTAAGACTTATCCTTTTATAAGGATGACAAAGCTATATGAAGAAACGTATTATTCTGATGGAATTTTGATAACATTTTGAAAAAAGAGAGTATTTTTAAAAAAATATTAGGGTGAGGAATAAGACTGGGATCATGGCAATTTCATATAATATCACAGGTCTGAGCATCATCTTGATAGAGCTGATCCTCCCCACCAGAGAGAAAAAGTAGATGTCAGCAAGTAATATCAACATTTAATGTCTTGAAAATATAATCAATTTTTTTTATTTTATAATGTCCTTGATAGTATGCAAAAATATAGCCCCAAATATTTTGTTTTAGTGGGCTGCCAATTGAAAATCATATGCTCAAAGTTTCTTAATGCACAAGAATGTTAAAGGCAATACCTCATAGTTATCAGTATTAAGGTGATATCTCGACAGTTGGGAAAAAGTGGTAACTAGCTGAAAGAATGCAGGAAGGGAACTGGTACAGTTATTACAATAAAGGAGAATGTCATTAGCGTAGACTGACATCTTAATTTGTTGTGAGTCAAATGGAAAGCCAGATCTGTCTGCAGCTTGTATGATTTTGGTTAGAAAGGGTACCAGTGCAATAATAAACAGCAGATGTGATAGCGTGCAACATTGGTGTACCCCTCTAAGCAAGGGAAAATATTATGAAAGTATACCATTAACAAAAATTGCCACCTTAGGGCCTCTTTATAACACAGAACCTAAAGCAATCAATTTAGATGGAAAACTAATCCATTTTAGTGCCCGGAACATACCACCCAATCCTATCAAAAGCTTGTTAGGTACCTAATGCAATAGCAGCAATAGGATGGTCTAGTCAAGAGGCCTTACTCAGGATGTTAAAAAAGGCTTGAGCATTATCAGAGGTCAATCTGCCCTTCATAAAACCAGACTGCTCAGAGCCTATAAGGTCAGGCAAAATAGGGTCAATATGTAATGCCAGATTATTTGCAAATATTCTATAGTCAATATTAACTAATTCATGGGGACAATGGTTCTTACATTGTGACAGATCTTTATTTTCCTTTGGGAGTGAACAAATATTGGCATCCTCAAAGGAGCCCTGAGATGCCCTCTTTGTGATGAATGAGTTAAACAAAAGCAAAAGGTTGGGGAGGAGAATCCTTGTGAAAAGACTTTAAAATTCCATAGTAAAACCATAAGGCCCAGGAGCTTTCTTTCTGTGCCATACAGAGACAACATGAGTGATTTCTGAAAGTGAAATATCTGCCCCTAGTGAAGTGAAGTTAATGTGTTGCAAAGGAGGCAAGGAATGGATTGAAAGTAATTGGTCAAATTTGACTGTAGGGGTTGTGTTTCTGGTAAATATATGAGGGTATATAAGTTAACACATTTCCTTAAAATATCCTTATTCCTAAAGACAGTAGTCCCTGCAGTATTTCATGGAGATTCTATTCTAGTCCTTTCTTTCCTGATTTTCAAATAGTTTGTAAGCAAATTCCACATTTTATATTGAGCCCCATTATATCTTGCACTACTCTTCAATGGGCAAGAGGAAGCAGCATTTGTGGTCAATCTATTAAAGGTAATTTTGACGTAAATATGGTGTTGCAATGAATTCTCATTCTTAGAGTGATAACAGCTATACTCCAATTTCTTTATCTTGTACAGTAATTGATTTCACTGAGCTGCCATAGAGTTTTTTTCAAGACAAAATATATTATGAAGCCTCTTGCTGCTGCTTTGAAAGACTTCTAAAGCATTACAAAAGAAGAACGAGGCATACTATTTAGATTAAAAAAACTCTGAAGCAAAGATTACAAAGTGAGATGTAAAAGTAGTATTTAAAAGTGATGACTTATTAAAGCACCATCTACCTGTGAGGGACAAGCATTAGATCAAAATATGTGTACAGTGGTGCATGATCCTTTATCTGAGTGAAGGACATGTTGTGTTAGAGATTTACTAAGAAAAATGTAAACTATTTGGGATTTGGAATGATGAAGTGCTGAATAAAATGTACATTCCTGGAGATCCGGGTGGCATAACCTCTATATGTCAACTAATGGTGTACGGTGAATGATGGATTTCAATTGTGATAGCATTTTAGTGTGTATAAACTTGACTGTTGAATTCCTATCCAGTATAGGATCATGCATTTGATTGCAGTCACCACCAAATATAATATAGTCCTCATTGTAGTGAAGCAATTTATCTGAGATTGTAGACCAAAGGGTATTATTAATAGAGACTGGGACATGCACATTAAACATAGTTAGTTGTCTGTTATCAACAATGAGTTTAAAATGAATCCATCAACCATCCAAATCAGATTATTCGTATAACAACTGTAATATGTTATTTTTTTATACAAGAAATTAATACTTCATTTGTCCATGCAGGTGAAGCAAATTCGGTACCTACCCAACATCCTTTTAGTTTGACAGGCTCTAAATAAGACAGGTGTGCAACATCTGCTTTGAGTTTGGCTAGATAGAATAACACCTTTTGCCTCTTAGTAGGGTTACCTAACCCATTACTTTTCCACAAAGTAACCCTGAAGGCAATATTCGAGCAATAGCATGCCAAGTAATATGTCTACAGTAGGAAAAGTATTAGAGAAATTAAACAAATATTGAAGAGAGTAAAAGTGGCATTTAGTGAGAAAAAGATAGGAGAAAGAGGTAGTGATAAAGCAAACAGGTAAATAGAGAGGACAGAGTAGAACCATAAAAAGTAACATCAGTAGGAATTTAGTGAGAGAAAGAACATAAAGACAGTACAAGTCATACAAATGATGACTGAGAAAATTACCTACAAAATACAAAATGAGAGGGAGGGTGGCGACACCAGAAGATGACGATGACAACGTCTGAACTCCGCAGGACAGCAGGGCATCGTTGATTTGGAGGAAACCATCACATAACAATGAGACTGTAAGGGAAACGCAACATGAAGACAAAAACCTGTATGATAAGGGGAGAAACATAAAAAATTAAGCCATGTTATATTAAAAGAAAAAACATCATAGCAAAAAGGGACAAGAGAAATGTAAAAAGAAAGCAGGCAAAAGAAAAAGTTAATATTCAAGTAATTCTTGAAGTGTCCATATCTTCTCCTCCATGCTGTTAAAGAAGTTTCTTAAGTGTGGCAGGCTATGCATAAGTGGTTGTCTTGTCTTTGTACATGATCTTAAACAAGCATGGATGAATTAGGCTAAATATAGCATTAATAGCCCTCAATTGAGGACACATATCCACAAATTGTTTCCAACGATCTGCTGTGACTTTAGCCACATCCTAAGAGAAAAATAGTCGATGGCTGGCCCACATTTGCTTTTTAGCTTTGACAGCAGACATTACTGGCAAAAGGTCTGCATATTCTAGGAAGAACAATATAACTCCTCGGAGCTTGGCAGAAACTCTAAGAAAAATGGTGGTAGACATATTCAGAAGTTTTGGGAGAAAAGATTGATAAAAGACAGTCAGTGTGCTTTTTAAGTAGATCTACAATTTCAAATGGGAAATACATGTAGCTGCAAGTTGAAAGTTATCTGTTTTTTGATGCGCTAATAAAACTCGTTCTTCCAATAAGGACCATTTACCATCTACATGTTGTAGCGTTTTGGTAGTCTTTTCCATAAAGGGTTTCAGTGCACACATTTCCTCAAGGATCACCTCCAAAGAAGCTGGCAAGGATTTTATTGGAGAAGGGTGGGGTTCTTTTTTGTTTTTTTGTTTGACATCATCAGCACCGTTCTTGAGGAAGACATTTTGGGGATGGTACCTGTATGGGATTCAGGTTTCCGTGAAGTATCATCACCCATATCATTATAGACAAGGTATACGTCTGAAAGTACAATGTTGTTGGAGGTACTAGAAAGTTTAACGTTTCATATTTTACCTATATAAGAGTACTCCACACAAGCACAAGAGACAGGAAATTAGAGCACACTGGAGACAGAGATGATGTATTAAAAACCTTACATGTAAACACTGAGGCGGAGAAAATCTTAATTTTAAAAACTATCAGCTATCTCCCTGGGTAAAAAGGGTAAACAGACATATTATCGACTACAAAATATCAAATGGACATAATATCGAGTTCAAAATATAGGCTGGACAAAATATCGAATGGGCAGAATATAGACATCAAAAATATCGTTTTGAAGGTAAGTAATGTAATATCAAATTTTAAAATATAGATAGTCAAAATATCAAAGTACATAATATAGGTTAATAAAAATTTCGAGAATGTAATAATATTGAATTTTTTATAGTGTATTTTATGTGTTAAAAATGTTTATTTATGTTATAATGTAGTTAAATTAATGAATTTATAGTTAATTAAATTTTGCGTAATTTAATTCTGTAGCGGGTTGTGGGTTTATAGGGGAATAGGGTGGGAAGTAATTTAATTATAATTAATTAAATATGGTAATTAATTTATTGGTATTTGTTTATAATTTTTAATTCGTTTTTAATTTGTAATTAATTAAATTGTAATTGCCAATTAATTTTATTTAAATGATTAATTGACAATTATGTTAATTAATTTATTGGTATTTGTTTCTAATTAATTGGTTATTAATTTTTTAGTAATTTTTGAATTTTTAATTGTCAATTAATTTAATTTAATTGATTAATTGATAATTATGTTAATTTAACTAATTTAATTTTTGTAGCTGGTTGTGGGTTTCTAGGGGAATAGGGTGGGAAGTAATTTAATTATAATTAATTAAATATGGTAATTAATGTAGCATTTATTTTTAATTAATAGGTATATAATTGTTAATTGGTGATTAATTAACTTTTAATTGAGAATTAATTTTATTAAATTGATTAATTGATAATTATGTTATCTACTTTCACTACTGTTGCACTCACTGGAGTGGGAAATAGTAATTTTTACCCCTACGCTATCCAACCCTTTCCCTACTGTTTCATTCTCTGGAGTTGGAATAGTAATTTTTACCCCTACGCTATCCAACGCTTTCCCTACTGTTGCACTCTCTGGAGTGGGAATAGTAATTCTTACCCCTACGCTATCCAACCCTTTCCCTACTGTTGCACTCTCTGGAGTGGGAATAGTAATTATTACCCCTACGCTATCCAACGCTTTCCCTACTGTTGCACTCTCTGGAGTGGGAATAGTAATTTGTACCCCTATGCTATCCAACCCTTTCCCTACTGTTGCACTCTCTGGAGTGGGAATAGTAATTTGTACCCCTGCGCTATCCAACGCTTTCCCTACTGTTTCACTCTATGGAGTGGGAATAGTAATTTGTACCCCTATGCTATCCAACGCTTTCCCTACTGTTGCACTCTCTGGAGTGGGAATAGTAATTTTTACCCCTACGCTATCCAACGTTTTCCCTACTGTTGCACTCTCTGGGGAGTGGGAATAGTAATTTTTACCCCTACGCTATCCAACGCTTTCCCTACTGTTGCACTCTTTGGAGTGGGAATAGTCATTTTTATCCCTACGCTATCCAACGCTTTCCCTACTGTTGCATTCCCTGGAGTGGGAATAGTAATTTTAACATTTCTGCTATCGTACGGTAATAATATTGTATATTATTTAATTATATTATGTTACTATATATATATGGTTTTTTTTGTATAACTTCCATTAACTATTTAATTTTTATAAGGTAATTTAAGTATTTTTAGGTATATTTCAGTTTAGGCGGGTCCGGTTCCTGGGGTGGGATTCTCTTTGGGCGCCATCTTGGAGTGGTGTTCACTCTTTGGGCGCCATCTTGGAGTGGTGTTCACTCTTTGGGCGCCATCTTGGAGTGGTGTGCACTCTTTGGGCGCCATCTTGGAGTGGTGTTCACTCTCCGGGGCTGTCACTGATGAGCGTTCTAGCGCTCCAGCTGAGTGGAGGGACGCCTATTTAAGGCGACCTGCCCTGTGGTCTTCCCTGAGAAGGTATTCGCGCGCTGCATTGTGCTTTGCGCCTCACTGTGCCTCGCTACTATTTTAATTAACCTGGTATCTATTTGAGTTCATTTTTGTTGCATTTTCCCCTGGTTTTAACGGGATTCATTCTACCCCCCCTTACCTGCACTTTAATCGGCTCCTCACCGCTGTTTAGGCGGGTCCGGTTCCTGGGGTGGGATTCTCTTTGGGCGCCATCTTGGAGTGGTGTGCACTCTTTGGGCGCCATCTTGGAGTGGTGTGCACTCTTTGGGCGCCATCTTGGAGTGGTGTTCACTCTCCGGGGCTGTCACTGATGAGCGTTCTAGCGCTCCAGCTGAGTGGAGGGACGCCTATTTAAAGCTCCCTTCAACGTGCAGCGGTATCGCGCAGCGGGTGCGCCTTCGCTGCGCCTGAGTCGCGCCAGAGTCCTGCCCGTCTGCGCCTGTCACCGCTAAGGCATCGCGGGTCGTGGCAGGACTCTATGCCCCTTCCTACCATTATGCCATCACCTATAATTAGGTATCAAAGGGAAGAGCTGTTGGCCATTCGGGGATCGTGCACTGTCTGTGATCTCCCCCCAGTGGCCCCGACTTGTGGCCCCTATTGTTGCACCTGTGGCGTTTGGGCATTGGACACTCCGTCGCGCATTCGTTCCTTGAATTTACCATCTGGGCAGAAACACATGCCACGGAAGCGGGATCTTGACATCTGGAATTTGAATGTCAGGTCACTGGTAAAACATTATCAGGAGATATATGATCTCCTTAAAACAGAGGCACCTGACGCCCTTTTTATGACCGAAACGTGGCTGCAGGACTCGGACTCCTCCATACTGAACCTCGCTTTTCCCCCTGACTATGCTATCTTTACGCTTAATCGGGGTACGAGAGGAGGGGGAATTGCGATGGCTGTTAAGTTGTCTTACCCATGTGAATGGAAAACCCTTAAACTTCCCGGATGTGAATGTGCTCTGTTTAAAATTTCGTTTAATCATCACTTCACCTTTTCGGGCCTTTTAATTTACCGCCCTCCGGGCTGCGATGCTGCCTTTAGGGCTGCTCTCCCGGATCTAATTAGTACGGAGGCACTAGGATGTGCGAATTTTAATGTCCTTGGTGACCTCAATCTCCATTTGGACTGTTTATCTTTGCCCGCTATTCGGAGTTTTTCTGCCGATCTAGAGGCCTTGCAGTTTTCCCAGCTGGTGACCTCTCCTACTCATCGAGATGGCCACATACTTGACCCATTTTTTACCAACTTAGAGGGTATTAGAGTACTTTGTCCCATTCAGATGATTTGGACCGATCATATGCCGGTGAAGATGGTTGTCCCTATGTCCGATCCTCCTTTTATATCTAAGGATAAAAAATTCTTTAAACGCCGTTGGAATAAATTAAAACCTGAAGACTTTTATCGTTTTTTGGAGAAAGCGCCCCTGGGCCCGGTCATTAATGTCGATGATGGGTACGACGCTTTCTGTGTGTGGATTTCTCGCGCTCTGGACTTTTTGATCCCTTTGGTATGGTCTAAACAGGGCTCTAAAGAGCATAGCCCTTGGTATGACGATACCTTAGCGTCCCTTAAAAGAGCCTGTAGGCAGGCTGAACGGCTTTGGAGAAAATCGTTTGACCCTGAGCTTAAGGCCCGCTACTTTGCTAAAACTAAGATCTACCACAGAGCGGTATGCAGAGCCCGTGCAGCTTATTATGCTCAGGAGTTTCTGAATAGCCCTAACCCCTCGAAACTTATATTCAAGGTTTTAAAGGACTTAGTGGCTAGGAGGACAACGGCTGTAGAAATATGTTCAGATTCCCATTGTGAGGGTCTGGCCTCTTTTTTTCTCGAGCAGGTGCAAGCCATATATCGAACCTTCCCTATGGTCTCGTCCAATTTAGTGCGAGACAGGTGTATCGTGAGAGATAGTGAGTGCCTCGACACCCTGCCTTCCATAACAAGTGAGGTTTTTGACCACTTGAGTTTAAAAATTAAGTCGGGCTCTCCTGCAGATCCGCTTAAACCGGCTCAGCTTAGAACTATGCTGCCGCTATGCAGCACTCCGGTGTTGTCTTTAATCAACCTGTCATTATCCTCAGGTGTAGTGCCTACTAGGTGGAAGCAGGCCATAGTCACACTCATATTGAAGAAGGCTACCCTCGATCCTCTCAAACCTGAGAACTACCGCCTGATCTCCTTGCTTCCCTGGGCCACAAAAGTTGCTGAGGCCCATGTGAACGGTATCCTGGCAGACCATCTTACCAGAGCTAACATCTTAGACCCAACTCAGAATGGGTTCCGTGCGGGCCACAGCACGGAGACGGCCCTACTTTCCATGGTCGAACATCTGCGATCTGTGCTTGATGCGGGTCGGACAGCGGCACTATTATTATTAGATCTGAGTGCCGCGTTCGACACTGTATCGCACAGGATCTTACTTCAGCGACTGGAGGAAGTAGGAGTCAAGGGCTCTGCCCTATGCAGGTTTCTATCCTTTCTTACGGACAGGTCGTTCCAGGTTGCGATTCCACCTGGCAAGTCTAAACCGTACCCGTTGTCTCTGGGGGTCCCACAGGGGTCTTCGTTGAGCCCCACTCTTTTTAATCTTTACGTGAGACCGCTGGCTGTGGTCGTCAGGCAATGGGGCCTGACGATGGTCTCATATGCTGATGACACGCAGCTGGCGGTCACGTTGAGTGGGGACTCTGATGTGGAGGCCCTCAGGTTCCGGGACGGCTTACGGGCAGTGGCCAATTGGATGAACTCTAACTGTCTCCAGTTGAACACCAAGAAGACAGAGGTCATGGAGGTAGGCAAGCAAGTGGGGTTGTGGGGCGACGACTGGTGGCCTTCTGAACTGGGTGTGACCCCCTCTCCGGTATCGGAGATAAAAAATCTTGGGGTTTGGCTTGATCCAACACTTAGTTTTATCTGCCATACCAAGAGGGTGGCGGCCTCTTGCTATGGCGTTATTAGAGGACTAAGGCCTATAATGAGATTCTTTGATGCCCCCACCAGACAGCTGGTGGTTCAGGCATCAGTACTGGTTCGACTGGACTACGCCAGCTTGCTCTTGGCCGGGATAAATCAGGCTGAGTTCATTCGGCTGCAGCGAGTTCAAAACGCTGCGGCCAGAATAGTGGTAGGTTTGCCTAGACGGTGCTCGGTCTCCAAGACGATGCATTCGCTTCATTGGCTCCCTGTAATTCAGATAATTAAATTCAAGGTTCTCTGCCTGGCATTTAAAATCCTCAAAGGTATGTCTCCCCAAATTCTGGCGAATCTTCTAATTCCTTATGTCCCTTTGCGGACTCTGAGATCTTTGAGCCAGAACTTGGCAGTGGTTCCACGCTTCAGGCTGAGTAGAACTGGCGGCCGGTCCTTTCGAGTACTGGCAGCGAAGTGGTGGAACCTCCTCCCTTCTGAGACTCGGGCAATTGATGACCGTCTCCAGTTTAGACGCGCTATCAAAACCTTATTGTTTGTCTAAATTTAGGTTCTTCTCTGCGCCAGACTGATGTTGTGTTGTGTTTGCCTTCTCATAGCGCCAGGACGCCCCTTTGCTGGGGCAGCTGTTGCGCTGTACAAATAATAATAACATAACATAACAGTAATTAATTTGTAATATTAATTTAATTTAACATTGTTTTTAATAAAGTTGATATTTTTTTTAACTATATTTTTGTAAACAATATTTTTTAACGATATTTTTGTACTTACCTGTTTGTAGATACAAACTCGATATTTTGCCTGTCGATATTTTGTTGCCGATATTTTTGATAGTCGATATTATGTCCCTCGATATTATGACAGTGATCCGGTACAAAGATAATTCTTTTATTTGAGAAAAGTCAGCACTCCAGAGATCTCAGAAACATGAAGAACGACTCATCAAAATATGTTGGGAGCATTAGAAAGGTTAATTATATCACACACTGATTGTTAATCCTGATGGGGTTCCAAAGACCAACTGAGCAAAGTAAGATAACATTCTGAGGTAACATAACATGTTAATGCTCTGAAAAATGGCTGCAAAGTGCCCAATATTTTTTTCCAGCTATGTGCAAAGCGCCTGGAAGGGAATTAGGAGACAAGTGTATCTTCTAAATTAAAAGTGGCCCCTCTCAAAATGGTGGGCACGACCTCTCGTGAGGTAAAATCCCCCAGGCCAGCCACGAGCAGAGAGAAGGCAAAACGAAACATACAAAAAGCTCCAACGACTCACCAAACTTGCCAAGGGAGATGCATCCTTGTCTCCTCTGTCAAGAGAATACCCGAGCGGTCTCACAGGGAAAGAAGCTCCCACTCGTTGATTGGAGCATATAAAGGCACTGCCATTTGGGCAGATTCCAAAATCACACCCCCAGGGGAAGTAATATAACTATGCAAGATTTAACACTACACAACAGTTTTATCTTCATGTGTTAAACACAAGTATAGCATTTCCCCAATCAGATCTGTGTCATCCTCAAACCTGGCATTGGGGCCAAGCAACCTGTGTGTAACAGTCATACATTCAATAGACCCTCAATAGATTGCAAGGCTCCTGCACATGTATGAGACATTTTTTTGCACATACTCCAACTTTCAAAATCAGGGGATGGCCTCATTCAGCGCTGATTGCAAAGTAATTGCTTTTTGGAAATTATGAGCATATGGGAAGCAGCTGCCTTTGTGCGCATGATTTTTAAAAAGTTAATTTAATGTAAATTGATTTGAATAAAAATAGCCCCTCCTTTATTCCTGCCTCTATTGAGTTTGCTCTCATGCCGAGGGGGAGTGGCCTGTCATGGGTTGTAAGAGAGAACCACGAATGCCGTAACCATGACTTACCTTTACAACGATTCCTTAACAACAACAATGCCTTTACCATGAAAGTGTTTACATCTACTTTTTTTTAGCATGACTATGCTTTTACCACGCATGCCTTTACCACTAAATTGTAAGTGTTTTGCAGTTAAGAATAAATCATATATATAGTAGGTACTTATAGGTAAGACTTAATTTCCATAGTACAAGCGTTTTTTGACTTGCCTATATCTTTGGTGCCGTATGGTGAATCTTTACAAATTTTCCAAAAGACTTTGACGCTCACTTCAGCTGCTGTCTGAAAAGTTTCAGGGTAATCTGTGTAACCGGGGTTGGGAAAAAGAGGGGCAAACATGTTTTCCCTATGTTAATTCCCACACTACTGTGGTCCAAACGGCTGAACGGAATTACTCCAAAATTGGCAGAAAGCAAGCTCTTGGTCTAGAAAGCATATTTTTTTGTGATTTGGTGTGAATTTGTCCAGTAGTTTTAGAAATATTTAAAGAAATCCAAATTTGCATAACTGGGACCTCCGCAGATCCAACCTTCCCTCTGCTGAAATCTGATTGGCTGTCAACACTTCAAACAGGAAGTGTTAGCAGCCATTTTGGGACTCGGGCTTAGCTGAGTTCCGTGAATGTTTTTAAAAATAAAGAAAAAAGGGGATGGTAGGAATACCCTGACCTCCTAAGTCTGGTGGTGCAACCCCACAGTTTGTTAAAAGCATTTTTATTTTCAAGTTTGCGCAAAATCGTCGGTGAATCCACGAAAATTGAGAAGAAAAAAAGTATTGTCTCCCACACTTGCTTGTATTTCAGCCCCCGGGTTGGCCAGGTCCCGGGGGCATATATTAATAGTGTGATACACTGCTTGTCTGTGGTGGGCCTGTTGAGGATAGTCTGTAGATTATAGATTGGGCAGGGCATAAAACATATTAAATAGATCTATTTATTTAGAGATTGGATCGTATCTCTAATTAAATTGATGTATTTAAGTCTGGGCTGTCTGTTACAGTCTGCCTGTCCCGCCTCGCTCTGAAGCAGGAGACGGAAGCCAAGCTTTCTGAACTGTGTTGCACAACACAGGGTATTCTGTTTTAAAGCCCTCCATTGCGATTGTGGTCTAGGGTTGAATGCACTCCTTAGACAAGTGATGCGATAAATGTCACGGTTTCAGGCGTCAACGAATCTGATTCGGTGTCTGCAATGTGTTTGCATGCTAATGTTGTGTTACGTATATTGTGCTGAAACCCTTCATCATGCTAACCTCCCCCACTGTGACACCCCATGCCCTGACTGCAGATTTTAGAATCGGGGCTGCTGTATTTGTTCCCCTGCTGAGTTGATCCACATATCTGAGTCAAGCCCAAGCAAGAGATATGTGCTTACTGTGGAACATGTGCTTACAGTCGACAGTTCTCTGATGTATGACATTAACTGACCCTGTATTCATGCCCCTAAGATAACCCTGATGCCAAAAACATGGATTGATTTTAAACAATGAATGTTAAAACATTGAGGAAATGTATTTCAGCTATTTAGTTCCACTCTTATTTCACATGCTTTACTTAATCCTGCATACCCCAAAAGTGAGCTATTTTATAATGTTTTTTTATCTATTTTTTGCTTTGCATACTTTGAGGCTTGAGCCATGTCAGGTATTTATGAGGGGCTTTGATTGAGCATGCAGGCGCTAAGGCTGTAGCTAAAGTGCCTATCAGCGGGTTGATTCTCTGCAGAGCACACAGAACAATGTTTATGTATTCCATTTGCAACTGAAATTCTGTGGGTATGTGCATGAAGGGGTACACAGATGTCAAAATATTTGCAAGGCAAAAGTGAGAGAAATGAGAGTGCTTACATTTGAGGGAGTGCAGTGCATGTTAGAGGCAGTGAATTGACAGCGAAGCGAGGAGGTGCATTCGGGGAAGAGTGAAAAGAGGATGCTGAAGAGGAAAGATAAGTGATTTAAGATGTGCAGCAGGCGCGGCCCGTGCAGGTAAGAGCGGTGAGTCGGAGGGGCCGGGTGGGGGGATTTCAACGGGCGATGACGAGGGGAAATAAAATAAATAAGTAATTTTCCCTCGTCGTTGTCTGTCGAAATCCCACCCTACGACCCCACAGCTCCACCGCTCTTATCTGCATGGGCCTCTGCTGATGTGCAGATGGACAAGATATGTAGAGAAAATAAGATACATATCTAAGATAATGCACACATAACCGTAGGCTAAAACTCCTTCCACAGGCCTCAATGCTATTTAATTCACAGACTCTCTATTTCAGAAATTAAACATTTCCAATGTTAATTATTTATAAGAAATCATTGTTGTTACTCATTTTTCTTAAACAGCTAACACCCATTGACAAAGCCAATCATATTGACAGGCTTTAGGTGTATGTCAGTTGTTGTGTCATTTATCTGTATAAAATTACATCTCAGAGAGAAACCAAAATACTGGTCAAGTGGCACACCATGGGAATCACAGAAATGTATTTTACATGTTTCTCAAGAGAGAGCCCCCACCTTGTTCAACCCACTTAAAGACCTGTCTCCATGTATTTCCGTATGACTGGATGCAACCAGCATCTTTGGGTGCTTCTCAAAGTCTGGCTAGAGCATATTGTTCCAAATTTAATGCTGCATGCAGTGCAAGACACTGTGCAAGCATACATTTTAAAGGGCTACAGTTGTAATGCTGTACAATATACACATTACAATAACTGTTGAACATATTAATGCAGGAAGATATAGGGCAGTTTTGAATGTGTTTAATATTTCAAGACTATACAATCCCACTGCTTAATAAGCCTTGCTTTATCGCTACATTCATTTGCTTTAAAATGCACTATTTGCCAATTTTTTAAATTATTTTTCTCGGTAGATGGACTCACCCTGTGGCCCAAGTTTGTCCATTAAACATGTTCACATTGCTCCCTATATAAAAGTCATGTCCACTACTTTCAAATGTTATCAGCTGCCATTGTTATGGAGGGACACCTGTTTACCCTCTTATAGAAACAGGCAAAAAGTGACTCAGCGAGTGGAGAAATGAATTCAGCTCGCCTTTGTTTTATCCTCGAGCTACTGGGGAAAGGGTAAATCTCTGATGCCCACTATCTTCCTCCCTTCTCGCCTCGTATTAAAAATCAAGGGACTGAAATACAACACCATTACCTGGAATGTTTCATGTAATGACATAATATCTTTCGCTTACTGTGGTGCTTCAAAGTCAGAGGCTGAAACAAAATCAATGCTAAATACTTGTGTGATATAATGGCCACGCTTCGTACTGGAGTTTGTACTTTTTTAATGAAGTACCAATTTGTCCTGTGTTCCAGAGCCCTACAGTAACTACACCAATATATATAACACATGAAAAGGTGTTTTTATCATTTGTTGTGTGTGTTGCCTTTCCTGGAAATATTGAGTGAAATCTTCCTATGTTTAAAATAAAGTGAAACAAAATTGTGAGCAGTTGACATCACCAAATAACACTTTTTACATTTTTTTAAATAGTCTGTATGCCCACATTACAATATTAAAAGGAAGGCAGACATCAAGCCCGTGCATCATTAACAACAGCTCCTTAAAAATAAACATTTTCATAAGATTAAACTTAAACTTGCATCAGCATGCGTCCCTCGAAATTCTATTCACATACAATGAATAACAAAAACTTGAAAATTGGCTTCTACTGTTAGTTCAAAATAAACCAGAAAAGAATAAGCAATGATAAAGTTCACTTGGAAAACAGTTGGAACACCGCGGTGTAAACCACAAGTGTTCCGACTCCGCAAGCTTAACCACGCTTGCCTTAACCATGCATGTGCATGGGTAAGTCAATGCGTGGTCTAGTTGTGGGCTGCATTGGATGGATGCAGGTAGCAGGGACAGATCCGCGGTGAGGCAAGTGGGACTGGTGGGTTGGGCTTGTCTTGTGGACTGGGGGTGGGTTGGGGTTGTTTTGTAGGTTGGGGGTGGATTGAGGTTGCTTTGTGGGCTGGGAGTGAATTGGGTTGCTTTGTGGGCTGAGGGATAGGTTGGGGTTGTTTTGTGGGCTGAGGGAGTGTTGGGGTAATTTTTTTTAATTTGGAGTTAGGGTATTAGGCCTCAGGGGAGGGGAATGGGTAGTCGGGGTAGTTTTTAGGGCTTAAGGGAGGGCATGGCATTTTTTAGGGCTGGGTCAGGTTAAGGGACAGGGTTTTAGGCATCAGTGCAGGGGGAGGGCACAGCATGGGGGTTGGTAGTGGTAGGGGTATTTGCACCTCAGGGCAGGAGGGGGATGGGGGAGTTTGGACCTTAGGGCGATGGGGAGGGGTGGTGGTGACCTTAGCCATGCATACCACTTTACCATTCATGCCTTTACCACGACAATTGGTAGTAAAGTCATGCATGGTAAAGGAATGTGTGGTTAAGACACAGTCATTGATAAGACCGCGTTGTTTAGGCATGCGGGATTAGGGCACTCCTGGTTTCATCATACAACCAGTTCACTTTGCAAAACAAAAAAACTACATTCAAGCAAAAGTAGCATTTTAAAACAGCCAACAGGTATCTAGCCCTCCTGTTTCCTCCAGTTAGGCCCACACAGCTGGATTGCTGTGAGGTGGTCAGGAGCCAGGCCCCCTTTCTCCACCACTCTTCAAACACACCTCCGAGTGCACTGCTGCTTGGGGGAAAGAGTCAACTTTAGTTCTGAGGCCCTCAGGAGGCATGGGGACGTCATCACCCACCAGCAGTGCACCGAGAGGCGCATTTGCAGAGTGGCGGAGAAGGGGGCATGGCCTCTGATCACCTCTCAGCAATCATGCTGTTTAGGGGCTTACTGGAGGTAAAAGAAGGTCTTCTAAGCCCCTAAGAGCCTTCAGTAGACATGGGAACATCATCCCCCAACCAAGATCTCACCAGGTGGTGCATTTGCAGAGTAGTGGAGAAAGGGTGCGGGGCCCCTGGAGAGTTGTGGCTGCCAACACTTCCTGGTTTGAAGTGTTGGCAGCAAATTAGATCTAAGGCATGATTTCGGGAGGGTTTGCGGATCCTTCGGTCTCTAAATACACAACTGGGAATTTCTATACATTTCTCAGGAACTACTGAACGGATTTACACCATTTAACAAAAAGAGTGCTTTCTGGAACAAGAGCTACCTTTTGCCAATTAGGTGTAATTCCGTTCAGAAGTTCAGGCTGTAGTCGTGTCTAAAGTTTCTTATGGAAAATAACATGGAGAAAAAGCATTTTGGGGATCCCCCTTTTTCTCGTACCCCGATTGACAAATCACCTCGTTCATTAGTTTCTGAGAAATGTAAACATTTCTCAGATATACAACTGTGGCCGTAGAGGATCCGTGAATCCTACCAATCTCGAGCCTGCGATCTGATTGACTGCCAACACTTCAAACCAGGAAGTGTTGGCAGCCATCTTGTGACCCGGATTAACCAAGTCACAAGAAAAATGTTTAAAAAACAAGAAATGGTGGCAGGGTAGAAACACCCTGACCACCAAGGGCTGCTCAGGGCCCAAAAAAAACATTGTTTTTAAAAAATGTCAACAGATAAATCTGCAGCTTCTGCGGAAAATTAAACAAAAACTAAATGTGGGCTGCCTCACAATGTTTAATTATACCCCCAGGTGGGCCAGGTCTCGGGGGCAATTGAAATAATAATGCGGGGGCTGCACGGGTCCCTGCAACCCCAGGGACCACCACCTCCCTGGGGCTATATACAGTGTGAAATGCGGGGCTATGCGCACTTCGCAGCCTGAGGACTGCCACCTCCCCAGGGCTAAATGCAGTGAGAAATGCGGGGTCCATGCGTTACACCATAGCCCTGGTGCCCTCCACCTCCCTGGGGCTAATTACACTGTTAAATGTGGGGGGCCACGCACCCCCTGCAGCCCTGGGGACTGCCACCTACCCTGGGGCTATATTTAAAAATAATGTGTCGGTGGGCTCCAGCCCCCATAGAGGCCCGGGGACAACCACCTCCCAGGGCTTTTTCATAGATGGGAGGGCAGACGCGCGACCCCCCTCCTTGAGCAGCAAATGGCCTTGGGGACCACCACACCCCCTGGGTCCAGCAACGTTCCAGTGTGCACGCAAAAAATCCCTTATCACCCAATAACTCATACCCAACCTAAACACTAACAAGTCCTTTGCCACCCACAACCCCATAACCACCCTAAACGCTACAAATTCCCTGACCACCCGAAAACCCATACCCATCGAAACCCTGAAAATTCCATAGCCACCCAAAACCCATACCAACCTAAAACCCTGAAAAATCCTTTCCATCCAAAAATCCATGCCCACCCTAAATTCTAAAAATTCCCTTACCACCAAAAAACCTATACCCACCCTAAATCCTAAAAAGTCCCTTATAATCCAACCTACACGAACCCAAAACCCTAAAAAAATCCCTTGTCACTCAAAAACCTACACCCACCCTAAACCCTAAAAATTCCCTTGCCACCCTATCCCCACCATCATAAACTCTAAAAAAGCCCTTACCAACCGAAAGCCCACACCGACCCTAAACCCTAAAATCCCCCTTACCACCCAAAAAATCAATGCCCACCCTAAACCCTAAAATATCCCTTACTTCCCAAAAACCCATAGCAACCCTAAACCACAAAAAATCCCTCACCAACCAAAAACCTATACCCAACCTAACTGCTAACAAGTCCTTTGCCACCCAAAAACCGAATAACCACCCTAAACCCTAAAAATGCACTTACCACCCAAAAACCCATACCCATCTAAACCCTAAAAATTCCATTGCCACCCAAAAACCCAAACCAACCTAAAACCCTAAGAAATCCTTTCCCACCCAAAAACCCATACCCACCCTAAACCCGAATCATTCCCTTGCCAACCAAAAACCCATGCCCACCCTAAACCCTAATAAATTAACTTGCCACCCTAAGCCCTAATAAACCGCTTGCCACTCAAAAACCCATATCCACCCTAAAACCTAAAAATGCCACTGTCACCCAAAAACCCAAACATAACCTAAACCCTAAAAAATACCTTCCCACCCAAAAATCCATAACCACCCTAACCCATAAATATTCCCTTACCTCCAAAAACCCCTGCTTCAACATCCTACGCATGCTACGCAAGATCTTCCGGTGGATCCCCACCGAGACCAGGAAGACGGTCACCCAAGCCCTCGTCACCAGCCGACTGGACTACGGCAACTCCCTCTACGCCGGAATCACTGCCAAACTCCAGAAGAGACTCCAGCGGATCCAGAACGCCTGAGCACGACTCATCCTGGACTCCCCCGTCGCAACCACATCTCCGGACACCTGAGAGACCTGCACTGGCTCCCGGTCAACCAGAGAATCACCTTCCGTCTCCTCACCCACGCACACAAAGCCCTGCACAACCAAGGCCCAGGATACCTCAACAGCCGCCTCAACTTCTACGCTCCCAAACGCCAGCTTCGATCGACCAGCCACGCCCTCGCCGCCGCCCCCGCATCCGAAGAGCCACTACAGGGGGAAGGTCCTTCTCCTACCTCGCCGCCAAGACTTGGAACTCCCTCCCGCCCACCTCCGCCTGACCCAGGACCACCTCGCCTTCAGGAAGCAGCTCAAGACCTGGCTGTTCGAGCAGTAGCAGACCCCCCCTCCCCTAAGTGCCTTGAGACCCTCCGGGTCAGTAGCGCGCTATACAAATGCCGTGATTGATTGATTGATTGATTGATTGATTGACCTAAAACCTGAAAATTCCATTGCCACCCAAAAACCCAAACCAACCTAAAACCCTAAGAAATCCTTTTAAACCCAAAAACCCATACCCACCCTAAACCCGAATCATTCCCTTGCCAACCAAAAACCCTTGCCCACCCTAAACTCAGAAAATTAACTTGCCACCCTAAGCCCTAATAAACCACTTGCCACTCAAAAACCCATATACACCCTAAAACCTAAAAATGCCACTGTCACCCAAAAGCCCATACATAACCTAAACCCTAAAAAATACCTTCCCACCCAAAAATCCATAACCACCCTAACCCCTAAATATTCCCTTACCTCCCAAAACCCATGCCCACTTTAAACCCTAACAAATCCATTGCCACTCAAAAACCCATACCCACCCTAGAACCTGTCAATTTTTTTGCCAACCAAAAACCCATGAACACCTAAAACCTGAAAATTACCTTGCCACCCTAAACCCTAACAAATCCTTGCAACAAAAAAACCCATACTCACCTTAAATCCTCAAAATGACCTTACCACTAAAAGCCCATACTCACCCTAAAACCTAGAAATTCCACTGCCACCTAAAAACCCATACATATACTAATACCTTACCACCCAAAAAAACAATATCCACCCCAAACCCTAAAAACTCCCCTTGAAACCCAAAAAACAATACCCAACCTAAACCTAATAAATTCCAGTACCATCCCAAAAATCTATACCTATCCTAATCTCTACAAATTATTTTGTTACCCTAAAATCTAAACCAACCCTAAACCATCCCTTACCACTCAAAAACCCACACATGCCCTAAACCATAAAAGTTTCCCTGCCACCCAAAAACCCAATACCACCCTACACCCTGAAAAACCCTTTACCACCCAAAACCCACACCCATCCTAAACCCTAACAATTGCCTTGCCACCGAAAAACCCATACCCACCCTAAGCCCTAAAAATTCCATTGCCACCCATAAACGTATACCTACCCTGAACCTAAAAAATCCTGTACCACTCAAAAACCCATACCCACCCTAAACACTAACAAATCCATTACCGCTAAAAAACCACACCCACACTAAACCCTAACATTTCAATGATCACCCAAAAACCCATACCCACATAAACCTGAGCACCTATACCCACCCAAAACCCTAAAAGTTAATTTACCACCCTAAAAAGCCACCCCCACCCTAAGCCCTAAAAAGTCCCTTTCCACCCAAAAACCCATAGACACCCTAAACCCTAAAAATCCCCTTATCTCCCAAATACCCACAATCACATTAAACTCTAACAAAACCCATGCCACTCAAAAACCCATACCCACCCTATACCCTAAAAATTCCTTTGCCACCCAAAAACACATACCCATACTAAACCATAAAAAAGTCCCTTACCGCTCACAAAACTGTACCCACCCTAAACCCTATAAAATACTTTCCCACCCAAAAAGCCATACCCACCCTAAACCCTAAAAAGTACGCTACCACCCAAAAATCCACACCCACTCTAAACCACAAAAATTCCCTTACCACCCACAAACCCATACCCACCCTAAACCCTAGAAAATTCACTTACCAATACCAAACAAAAACTCATACTCACACTAAATCCTAAAAAATCCCATGCCACCAAAAAAAAGCACCCACCCTAAGAACTAATTAAGATATAAATAAATAATGTTGGCACATTTTCCAAATCCATTCAGTTGTTTGTGAGAAACTAAAGGAATCCACATTTGCATATCTAGGGTCATGAAGCCTTTGCGAATAATACCGAGCTCATACATGGATCTTGAGAGCTCTGATTGACTGCCAATACTTCATTCAAGAAATGTTGGTAGCCATCTTGGGACTAAGCTTCATCCAAGTCCCATATAAAAATGCAAAAAAAGAAAAGGGAGTATGGTAAGAATATCCTAACTCCCTAGCCTTGGCCCTGGGGTCTCAGAGAAACCCCTGCAGGGCCAAAAAGTTATTTTTTGAGAATATCAGCTACCGAGAATATTGCCATGAATTAAAAAAAAAGGGCAGTTGCTATCAATACTGCCCTTTGGTGGACCTGGTCCTGGGGGCCCCCCCTCCTGGAGCCTATTATTGCCCCAAGCACCACCACCTCCTTAGGGCTCATGTTTATATTATTGAGGGAGGTGCAAATCCACCCCATGCCTTGGGGACCATTACCTGTCCAGGGCTTTAAACTTAAAAAAATAGATGGGGGCCACATGGACCCCCTGGGACCACCACCTCCTTGGGTTTTAAATTCAAAACTAGATAGGGGGTCTGCGTGGATACTCCTGCCCTGAGGACCATCGCCTTCCCCAGGACCTAATACTTTCTAAAAATGAAGGAGGGGGCTGTGCACTCCCCTCCTGGACCTTATATAGGCCTGGAGATCACCACCTACCCGGGGCCAGCCTGTTCACAAAAAAAAGGGGGGGGCTGTGTGGTCACCATTCTGGAGCCATTTTTGGCCCTGGGAACCACCAGGGCTGGCTCCTGCTATGTCCTGGGGTGCCCACACCCGGGACATAGCTGTTTGCTTGGCAGGAGTTGTGACAGCTCTCACCAAGCACAAGCAAACATTCCAATCCAGCAAGCAGAAGCTGTCAAATCGCTCTTGCTTGCTGAAAGTGGAGCTTTCATCTCTTTCCATGCCTGCAGACTCGTGGGCAGGGTAAGTACTGAAAAACTGTTGCTCTTACACACATGCAACTTCATTTTATGCAGCTCCCTGTGTAGGTCAGCAATGTCAGCTCCCGCTGGAGGTTGTGAGTCAGCTGGGACTGCAGGTGCTTTGAGGCTTCCCTGTGGTCCCCAACATGCTGACTGGGTGTCCTGGGTGGGATTAGGGCACCGAGTGAGACGTGACCTAGCCCCGGGGAATGGGGTCCTTGAGGCTGAAATTGTCCCAGGAATGGAGGCAGCACAGCTCCCCTCTGCCAATCAAATGTGGCCAGGGGATTTGGTCCCTGGGGCCGAAATCAGCTTGGGGAGGTGGGCGGGGCATTTCCCTCCCCCAATCAACTCATTGCCAGGTCCACGGGTTTTCTGGCCCTGAGCTAATTTCACAGAAATTAAACCTCAACAGGAAGCACTTTAAAATATAAATATAGCAGGTACCTCAGCTGAAGCTCCACTTCTGTAAAGGACAAATGATTCTTACTCTAGGGTTGACGAAGGCAAAGCAAGTGTGTTTTCTTTGCAATCAACCCATTGCCAGGTCCACGGGGTTTTCAGGCCCTGAGCTCATTTCACAGAAATTAAACCTCAACAGGAAGCACTTTAAAATATAAACATAGCAGGTACCTCAGCTGAAGCTCCACTTCGGTAAAGGACAAATGTTTCTAACCCTAGGGTTGACGAAGGCAAAGCAAGTCTGTTTTCTCTGCAATTTCATATTGAAAGATGATCTGAAATGCTTCATGGAGGTAAATGCATTGTTAAGCTATTGGAGAGCAATCTGTAGTGAACATGATGAGTGGGTTCTTTCTTTTCCTTTCCTGGTCAGAGCAGAGTCCATGATTCTCCCTTTAGAATGCTACAAATATTCAAATGTACAAATCACTTGGAAGCTTGACCGTTTGGCCCTGCCCACCTTAGTATTATGCAAAGATCTTCTTGCCTTTTGCCAGGATGATGGACAGCTTAACAAGGGACCCCCAGCATATTTCCCACTGATGTTAGCGAGGTGGTATTGATGCTGAGGAATATGAGGACATCTACACCAAACAAAGAAGCGCTTGCTTCACATAGTTAAGAGGAAAGACCCTTGCTTGGCGGCGATTTATATCTTTGTAGTCTTGTTGTCTTCAATATAGGAGGATTTATGTTATGACATATTTCTGGATAAAGACGCACCAGGAACAATCACATTGCCAAAACGCACAAAAGGTCACTGATACTATTTCTTCATGCTCCATTGTGCAGCTGTAGTGTAGAATACATACTGGACATTTGCCCAAAGAAGGAGGCACTTAGTAATAAACCAGTAGAAAGTACTCTACTTGGGTAGATATTTTGTGCAAAACTTGGGAGTCTTGTAAAATAAAGTCATAGGTGTGGTTTCTTTGTAGCCAAGTCACTCACACAGCTACTAACACACGCCCACAGATACCTACTCACATACACTGGCTCTCATACACTCACTGACAGACACACTCAGACACTCACACACTCACTCAAAGACCCACTCAAAAACCCACTCACAGACCTACTCAAACACCCTTATGTGCACTCATAGATCCATCAGACTCTCATGCACCCAGTAACAGACCTATTAGACACTGATACACATGCTCACAGACCAACTCAGACACTCATACCCCCACTCACAGATCCACTCACACACTCACTCATAGACCTACTTAAACTCTCTCACATACACTCACAAACCTACTCAGGCACTCAAGCACCCACTCGCAGAACCACTCACACACTCTCACAGCCACTTAGAGACTCATTCAGACACTAATGTACCCACTAACAGACCCACTAAGAGGCTCATAAATTCATTCCCAGACCCACTCAGACACTCATGCACTACTTCACAGACTGACTCACACACTCATGGAGGCACTCACAAACCCACTCAGACACTCTGTTACCCACTCACAGACCCACTCAGGTACTCACATCCCAACTAGGATTCCCACTCAAACACTCACTCACTTACTCACACATACAGTGAGACACATATGCAACCACTCCCAGACCTAGTCACATACTCACACACTCACTGACAGACCCACTCAGATACTCTCACACCCACTTCCAAAGCCACTCAGACACTCATGCACTCACTCACACATTCACTCTCAGAGGTTACAGGTAGGAAATACAATTTAAAAACATTAGGAATGCCCTAAAAAAAACAAAGGTTACAGGACGTTATAGTTGGGAAATAACATTAAAACAAACATAGAAATTCACTATAAAAACAAAGGTTACAGGGATGGTATTGTTAGGATATCGAATTAAAAAAAATAGAAATTCATTGAAAAACACACATGTTACAGGGATACAATATTCAGGAAATAGAATTGAAAAAAACCTTAGAAATTCACTGAAAAAAAACAAAGGTTGCAGGGACGTGATAGAGAGGCTCAGAATTCACTCATACAAAACCAAAGAAATTCAGCAGTTAGGGTTATCTGAGCCATCTATTATTTACGCTCCCTATTAATGCACTGCTTATGACCTCACATAATACAATACTCATGATATGGTCAGTGACATTACTGAAGACATCTCAAATATCACTTATGACATCATCCATAGAACCACTCACTCATCTACTCACACTCCTATACAACCTCTCATACACCCACCCAAACACCCATAGTACCACTTGCATATCCTTTCACAGAACCATACAAGTACTCACACAACAACCTACTCCTCCCTAGTGCCACTCATTCAACCAATCACTCACCCATACAGCCACATACTCACCCATACAACTACTCACACAAAGACTTATTCACCTATACAGCTGCTCACATATCCACTTATTCACCCATACAGCCTCTCAACACAGCCACTCACTCAACCATACAAAAACTGACACTCTCACTTGCATAGCCAAACAACCACTTACATATCCATTCACATATCCATGCAATTACTCTTATATCCGCTCACTCGCCCACACATCCATTCACACAGATACTTACTCAATACAGCCACTCACACAGCAACTCACTTAACTAAACACCAACTCACTTACCCATACAACCACTTACAAAACCAGTAACTCACTTATGCAAACATTCAGACACCTACCCACTCACCGATACAGCCACGCACACAGTGACTCACTTACTCATACATCTACTGACATGCCCACTCACACAGATATACAGCCATTCACATGCCCTCTCAAACACTCATGCAGCCTCTCAAACAGCCACTCACAAACCCACACAGCCACTCACAGACCCATAGAGCTAGTTAGAAACCCACTCACTCACCCATACAGCAACTCATGTAGCCACTCACAAACCCATAAAACCACTCAGATACCCACTTACACACTGATACAGATATTTTCACAGCCACTAAGATCACATATGTTGAAAATAGTTTCACTCACTAGTAGTACACCTAGTATACTAATGTAACTTTTGAAGTGGGTGAGTATATATTTTTAACACTCATAAACTCTTAGAAACACTTATACTCACTTGATGTAATCAGTGATGTCATTTGTGATGTCATCAGTGATGCCATCAGCGATGTTACTTACCAAGTCATGAGGGATGTAATATGTGAGATCATAGGCAGTGCATAGTGGTGGCACGAGTTATAGTTTGCTCAGGATACTATAACTGCTATATATTCACTGAAAAACCAAAGGTTACAGGGACGGAATATAGAAGGCTCAGATTTCACTTGTACAAAATCAGGAAAATTCAGCAATTATAGTTAGATGAACAAACTATAAATTGCAGCCCTTGCAATGCTCTGCTTATAACCTCACATAATACATCACTCATGACATAGTCAGTGACATCACTGATGACATCATCCAATGTCTATGAGTGTATTAAAAAAGGTTATGACTGTTAAATACATATACCAATGTGTATTAGTGAATCAGTGAGTGTATGAGTGCCTATATAGATGATTCAGGGGGTCCACATCTCAGCAATCCCAGGTAGGTGACAGGAGATCTTGTTTGCCCCCAAGGTCTGTCAACAGCCAAGGGGACTACATCCAACAAAAAGCAGCACACCAGGATGTGCAATTGCAGAGTGATGCAGAAAGGGAGTGGGTCTCTGGCTTTTTGCAGGTATTATTTTCTTTTCATTTCGATTATAATAGGAAGGGGGCCATGTGGCCCTCTTCCCTGGGCCACATTTGGCCCCTGGGACCCCATCCCCTTGGGCTTGGCATTTTTAGAATGGGGAGGGGGCTGTGCGATTATGACTCTGGGGGTCCCATCCCCGGGTCACAGCTTTTTCTTTTTTTCATTATTTTAAATAAAGAAAGGGGGGCCCTGTGGCTTCCTCTTCCCTGGGTTGATTTTGGCCCTCCAGACCCTATGCCCTGGGGCCTGCCCCTTTTTCTAATCTTATTTTTATAAACATTGGAGAGGGGCCACCTGGCCCCCCTCCCGGCCTGATTTTGGCCCTGGGGACCCCATACCCTCGGTCCTGGCCACACTACTGGGTGCCCTGGTCCCACCCTGGAACCTAAATGCCCCCACAGTCTCTGGGGGCTCCCCGCCTCCTGCAGGAGCCAGCATTACTTTTGGATAGAGGGAGCTGCTAGACATGGATCTCCCTCAGTCCAAAAGCAATTCTGCTTTGCTTCTAGTAAGCAAGAACATTTTTTCTTCTCTTGCTTACTAGAAGTGGAGCAGAATTTGCTATGGCTTGACAGGAGTGGAACTGCTCCAGTCAAGCCATAGCAAACTGCAATGTCCCCATGACACTGCTGGAGCCGGCCCTGGGGCGGTGGCGGTACCCAGGGCCATTATTGGCTCCAGGAGGCGGTCATTCTCCTTTGTTCTCATTTGCCCCGGGAATTTGGTGGTCCCTAGGGCAGCGTAGGGGCCACGTTTTCCCCCTGCATTACTTTTGTCTAAAGCCCAGGGAGTTTGTGGTCCTTGGGACTGCAATTAATTTGATACCCTGAGGAGGCGGCGGCCCCTAGGTTGTGGGGGAGGGTCCGAACGTTCCCCAGAGTTGCTTATGGATCAATATTATCACTAAGAAAGCCACCTAACTATAACGTATGTTATCGATGTTTATAGCTGAAGATTATCACTGAGAAATGTGCCTTTGTTTTTGTCAGTGAATTCCAAGGTTTTTAAAAAAGGAAAACAGATATTTTTATTACACCTAACTATAACATTAATTTAACCTTTGGTTTTTTTCTGTGAATTTCTAAGGTTTTTTTTAAGTAAATTGATTATTTTTGTGTGTGTATACAAACTGAAATAACTTATACATGTTGTGTTATAACATTATTTTAGTAAAAGAATGTCTCTTTTTTCATGGTAACAAAACAGGATATGGTTCACATTTTGTAAAATTTTTGTAAAATGTGTGTGAGTATTAGACAGATATATTTTCAATTGAAATTACTCATTTGCTCTGTTAGCATAACTCTGATATCAAGACATTTCACCAGCAATCTTTTTTTGTGGTGTCATTACTCTTGTGAGAAGATCGTGGAATGCATGTGAGATCAAAAAGTTCTAAATTTCATTGTCATTTGCTGTTTATGGTTCTTTATCACATTTTCCGTTGTTCTTTAATGTTAATCTATAATACAGTAGGGAATAAAAGATAGCTGGCTCTTGTGAAACACTTAAGTAAGCCGACTACATAAACCCCTACGTGGATTCCGAGGGGGCTGGACTTCTTGTTAATCTCTCATAAAGTACTAGCAAGATTTCACATTTAGAATTAGGTTAATTACAGTGTTTTGACATTCTGTTTAAGGTAGGAAAATTAATTGTATACTATTCTATACAAGATATAAATGAAGTATTTTTTTACTGTCTTGTGAGACACCCACGCAACACTTACAAGAGGTCCGGGACAGGAAGCACACCCTAAATTGGTTCATATGCATATCGTTATTTAGAAGAAGAATATTCCATATTTATTGCTTTATTTCACTTTTGTTCTTTGGTGATAGTAGACATATTTGGCTTGCTCTCCTATTCTGTTTTCCTTTCAGCAGAACAATGTCTTCATCAGAGGCAGATAAACAGCCAGGGGCTTCTGTGCCATCTCAGCCATGTCAGCCACCCAAGGAATCCTTGGTGTTTCAAATCTTTGAAGTGAAGCCAGGTTCGATGACAGTTTCTGCAAATTAAGTTACCAGTAAACTTTGCAGCAAAGAGTTCAGCTGCAGGAGCAGAAATAAACAATACAGCGTGAGTACCACAGGGATGTGGAGAAACCATAGATCAATGCGTCCGTAAAGGCTTGCACAGACAGAGTTGGTTCATGCTTGGAAGCTATACAACTCTACAGGGGCTTAAAAATATTTTGCTCCATGAGATACTGTATCTTCACATGTTCTAAGTGCACAAACAGACAATAATCCTATTTTTTTCCATAGGGAGCAATTTTGCTGCTTGTGTAAGCAGGTTCTTTTTTTCATCAGAGACAAGCAGGCCACACTTTCTTTCAATACAGTACTACTACTTTATAGCTTCCATTGTTAGGGTATGGGTAGAATATGGCCTCTCCGCTCAGACCTTCCAGATTATAACAGGAGAGTATAGTGGGGTGTAAGGAGAGACTGGCATCTCCGCTGACACATCTCCTCAGGGTGACTAATGTGCATATTGCCTGTAGGACGGACTGGCCTGTTCCCTGACACTTCTCTCTCAGATGTTGTGTTAGTAGTAGTTGGATTTTGAGGAGTCCCTGGGTTTTCCTTTTGGACCTCTTTCTCAGATGACGGAAGTGCATAGTAGGGTGCAGAGAGGGACTGGCCTACCCACTCAGACTTCTCTCAGAGATGACAAGTGTGTATAATAGGGTGTGTAGAAGGACCAGTCTCTCTGCTGAGACCTCTCTTTGTAATGATGTGTGAATCTATTAGGGGTGGAGACGTTTTGGTCTCACCTTTCAGACCTCTTTCTCAGATGATGGGTGTGCATAGTAGGCTGTGCAGAGATACTGGTCTCTCTGCTGAGACCTCTCTCTGCAATGATGGGTGTATGTAATAGTATTTCTGTGGGGACTGGACTCTGCTTTCAAAGCTCTCTCTCAGATGACTGGTGTGCCTGATAGGGTGTGAGGAGGGCTTAGCCTATCATTTCAGACCTCTATCTTAGATGATGCGTGTGCGTAGTAGGATGTGTGGATGAGCCTTGACTCTACTCACAACTCTTCCCAGGCCAATGACCATAAATAGTAGTTTTTGATAAACTCCATCTCCAGTAAGACTCTTTCCTACAATAACAACTGTGCATAGAAGAGTCTATTCAAACATCACCTACTCCTTCCTACTTTTCACAATCTAGTGCGAGTTGTGCAAGATCATACATTTTTTTATAGGAATTAACTATTTGCTCTTCACAGTATTTATCTGATTTACAGTTCTTTTCAAAAACAATGACCAGGATATGCATTACTACCAATAAGTGTACTGAAAACTCATCTACTCCTTTTTTACTAGTCATGATCCTGCAAAAGTCCTGTGAGATCATACAAAATTAGTTAAAATCAATATAAATGTATTTTCTTCACAGGAGGTATCCCTTAGACACTGTATCTCTAAATCTAGGGGGCAGCATGCCATTCTGCTGTACCCTGATATATTTTAGTTTAATATAGTGCAAACTCGACCCAAAGGTATCAGAGCACTTTACATGAGTACCAGTTGCATTGCAGATATACATATTAACTTTGTTAGGAACGAGGATGTTGAGCGTCCCTACTGAGACTCGAGCCCGGTTCCCCCACTTCGAGGTTAACTCCTCCAGCCATTAGTCCACATATACCTTTTTTGCTTCATTTCCACAGCACCTCCACTTTTTTATGGTAAACAGTAGTGGCGACCATTTCATTTCTAACATTCCAACAGCCAGCCAGTCAGAGCACTCGCAGGACTCACTGAAGCCTCTTCTCAGTGAGAGCATAGATGCTCACAAGGAAAACAGGCTTCACAACCAATCAAAGGGTTCAATTTTTGATGTTGCCCTCACATGGGAGGCTCACGGGAAGATCACAAAAAGCACAATCTGTGGACCCAGATCTGGCTTCCTGCCAAATCTGGTGAAATTCCCTTCAGCAGTTTTAACTATAGCCCTGCCGAAATTGTATGTATTGGCACTTCCCTTTTTCTGGGTCCCCACTTAATGACTCACCCAGAAACTATCCACGCACAATAATACTCACAGTACACTTTTAGTTCAGTGAACATTTGTCAACCAGCGGCAAATATATAGGCAAGCCAAAAAATGCTTTTCCTATGCAAACTAGGTCTTAACAGTTGTTAATATCTCTATGTATCTATATTACCTACTGGCGATCAACAGTTGGTAGTTATAATTAGAACCTAGTGTCCACAGTTGAAGCATTTTTTTTGTTTTGCCAATAACTTTGGCGCCATTTGACAAGTCTTTTTGAAATTTTGAAAACTAGTATGTAACTCACTTCAGCTGCAGTTTGCAAAGTCCAGGTGATATATCAGTCAGGTTCCAAGAAAAATAGGGTTCCAAAACATGTTTTCCCTATGCAATATGCAATAGGAATTTTAGACACAACTACAACCGGAATACCTGAACAGAAATACACCAAATCTGGCAGAAAGTTTGGTCTTGGTACAGAAAGTAACCTTTTTGTAATTTGATGTTAATTTGTTCAGCAGTTTTGGAGTTAATGAAGAAAAAAGATTTATAGATATTTAGGCACTAGGACCCCTCCGTGGATTCAACAGATCTCATGCTGAGATATGATTGGGACTTGCACGAGTCCGAGTCCCAAGATAAAAGGCAAAAAAAGAAAATAGAAGGGTGCATGGTAGAAATACCATGACTCCCTAGGCCTGGTGGTGGTGTCCTAAAGAGAACCCGCCATGTGCCAAAAATCTTTTTTTTTCCAATTTTACCACAATTCTGTTGAAGATCAGTGAATCCACAGCAAAACTAAAACAAAACCTGTCTTTGTTTCTTCATATGTGCTGCTTGTGGGCCAGGTCTGAGGGTGTGGATTCATGCTAATATTGGGGGTGTAGTCTGGCTCCTAGGTAGACTTTGGCCCCGGAGACCGCCACCCCTGGGGACTGGGTGTTTAATAGAAGAAGGGCATGCAGCCTTCCTACCAGGATTGATTTCGGACCAGGGGACTTCAGTCCCCAGTCTCACTTGTGCCTTCGAATACATTTGAAAAGGGGAGATCTACGCAGCCCCCCTCCCAAAGCAGTTAATGGCCCTGGGAACCAGGCCTCATCACTGAGGGCTGAGCTCAGCTATACCCTGGCTTGTCCACCCCAGGACATAGTAGTTTCCCTGCCCGTACTCGTGTGAGCTGGAAAACCTCTGTTTACTGTCGCTTGGTGTGGGCAATGTAAAGCTCCCGCCAACCAAAAGAAAACAGAGAGTCTGCTCCCATTGGGCAGGAGTGTTAAAATTGCTCCTGACCACTGAGAGCAGATTTTACATCTGTTTCCCTGCCTGCTGTTAACCAGGCTGGAAAACAGAATAAGGAATTGTTCCTACATGCAGGTTGCAGCATTTTGTTGCTTCTCCCATCGTGGGGGAGCAATGCTGCTCCTGCTCGAGAAAGGGAGACAGCAGGGACTGCATGGGGCATTCAGACTCCCTCTGTGGCCCTGAGGAACAATCACATTGCCAAACTTATATGCAGCTATGGTCACTGGACACATTTCCTCGTAGTCCATTATGCAGCTCTAGTGTCGAATACACACTAGGCATTTACCCAGTGAGATAGCATTTACTAATTAACCAGTAAAACGTACTCCAGATGGGTAGATATTTTGTGCAGAACTTTGGGCCCTTCTTGGATCACATTGCTGAAATTAAATTGCACACAAGGTCATTGGAGACATGTCCTTGTGGTCCATTACGCAGCTGTAGCTGTAGTGTAGAATATGCACTAGACATTTACCCAACGAGGTATCACTTACTAATTAACCAGTAGAAAGTACTCCAGTTGGGTAGATATTTTGTGCAAAACTGTGGGCTCTTGTTGGATAAACGGGCAGGTGAGGTTCCATTCTGGCCCTGACACTCATTTTAACAAACTTAAATCACAATTTGAAGCACTTACAAATATAAACATAGCAGGTGCCCCAGTTTAAGCTCCACTTCTGTAAATGAAAAGCAGCAAACTCAATATCGCTTCTCATTCCAGGAACAGGTTACAACCATGTGTCTTCATGTCTGACATTGTTGCTGTCAGATTCTAATCTGAGGCTTACTAGTACTTTTTGACATTCATACCATTTTTTAGGTTCAACAGGTTCAGATGCCTCCAGTGCCACAGCTGCAGTGAGCCATGCTGCTGCTTAATGATATGGGCAATGGTAGTAAGGCTGAGAAGAATGGGTTGTATACATTTCTTCAGTGATGAAGTACAATTTATCTATTTTAGTTTTTTTTGTAAAGTGTGTCATGCTGCTGTCATTCACTTTAGAATGCACTGCTTAGGGTGAGGCTACATGGTGATTACACATGCACGCACTCAATATCATTGCAACTAAACAGAAAAAGGTTTTGCATATAAAGTGTTAAGAACTAAATCAAGTTAATGTAAAGAGGTGATATAGTAAGTAGGAGATACTTGAGAATTCTAACTGGAATTAGACCATCTGTGATGCAGGGACCCCATAATCACTAAGGCTGATGTTTTTTATCTCCAGAGTTATTTTAGGAGCATTATATCCCATTACCAGTGAACTTTGGGTTACACTGACATTCGTGACAGACTGTTCACCCACTGGACTTCATTGTCATCTGAGATGAGGCATGATGGACTACTTGAGAGCGGAAGAGTGAAGCACTTAGAGACACACTGGGTGGTTCCCAGAGCAGTCTGAGAGGGACAGGTAGGGGCAGATGTATCATTGTAGCATTTTGCCAGTCCTTAACAGCGATTTTTAGTGAATCGTTATTAAGGACTCGCAAAATGCTATGTAGGTAGAAATCGCAATAATAATTACGATTCCTGCATATTCCTTAATTGCGAATTGCAAATTGCATATCGCAATTAACGAATCCCTTCCTATTAATTTCTATGGGGCAAGAGGCTAATAGGAATGAATGGGAATTACGTGCACAATTTGCGAGTACCCAATAGGTACTTGCAAAATGCGACTGCAATTTCAAGGGTGCAAGGGTTCCGAAAGGACACCCTGTTGCAGCCCTGAAATGTGCATTGGTGAGCATGTATGTGTGCCACATGGCACTTTGAAAAAAAGTGCTTATTTCAAGGAAATCGCAAATTACCGCCAACATGAAGTTGTTGGTAATTTGTGATTCTTTTCAGAAATATCGCAAATTGCGATGGCTACTAGAATAGCATTTAGGGAATCGCACATTGCGATTCTCTAAATGCATGCGCAAAATAGGGAATCACAATTTTTGAGATTCTTTATTTTGCGAGTAGGTTTTTTAGGTTTTTCTTTCCTACATTGTAGAGAGCTAAACTGCAATTGCAAACGCTGACATTCTGCAAATTTCAGCATTTGCAATCGCAATTTAGTTTGATACATGTGGCCCTTAATGCCTACTCCAGATTCTTGGAATTCAGGGTAGTAGAGTTACTTACGGCTGCCATCTGGTGATAGTAAATGTCAGTGGGGTGGCTGACAGCCACAGCAGTGTCAGCCACCCAGGTAGGAATCAGGGAACTTTGTGTGCTGAGGACATGTTTGTGGGTACTAAAGGGAGAACTGTAGACACCCATGATGAGAGCAACTGACTCAGGAAGGTATTCTAAATAACTGAGTAACCAGAGAGGGGTTGAAATTGTTCATTTTGTAGGGCGTGTTAGTGGAACCATTTCTGTAGTACTCACTATAGTCCTAACAGATTACCTTTGTGCATTCAATAACATGGGATCAGACATCTATAAGTTCCCAGTGCTGTGAATTAATGGGGCTGGTGAGAATTCAGTTACAACACACATCTATTGGTCTGAATTTGTACACAGAATTATTCAACGTGTCCAATTAGAGACATGAAATTTTTTTTCCAAGCCCTCATCACACTGTCATTGGTAGCTCTTATGGACCCGGGCTGTGCCTCCTGATATGGTGGACAGCAGGCAGCAATTGAGTTAAGCACTAATCCAGCCCAATCAGTGACCCGTGGCTGGCTAGTGCAGCTTTATCCTGCACAAATCAGAAAAATGTCACTCATTGTGCGGGATATTGCCCAATCTGGCAACACTGACCTGTGCATGGAATTACCACGTGAGGTGATCTGATATTGTGTAACACACAGTTGCAGCATATCAGTTGGCAGGTGTGCCTAACTTATTGGACTTGGCAAAGGCAAAGTAAGTGGTTTTTTCCACAGTTCCACCTTCAAAAACAATCTGAAATCCTTGATGCAGGTGAATGCATTGTTGATTTGTCAGGGTACACTCTCCTCTGTAGAGACTGTGATGAGTGGGTTCTTTCTTGTTGTCTCCTGGTGGGAGCAGTTTTTATGGTTCTCCCTTTATATTACTACTAGTATACAAGGCGCAAAATCCCTTGCAAGCAATACCCATTTTACCCCTCCCTGTACTCCTTAGTAGTAGACAAATGTCCACCTGCCTTTTCCAACGTTGATGGACAGCTTACCAAAAGGCCCGAGCATGTTTCCTGCCCTGTTTTGCTGACGTATTTTCAATACAGAGGAATATTAGGACATCTCCACCACACAAAGAAGCACTTTCTTACTATAGTTAAGAGGAATTACCCTTGTTTGGTGTAGATTTGCATCTTTGTAGTCACATTGTCTTCTCTATACAAGGATTCATGTTATCACAGATTTGTGGAAGAAGACCTTTGAGGAACAATCACATTGCTGAAATTAAATGCACATAAGGTCACTAGAGACATTTCTTCCTCGTCTATTGTGCAGCTGTAGTGTAGAAAATGCACTAGACATTTACCCAACAATGTAGCACTTACTGATTAATCAGTAGAAAGTACTCCAGCTGGGTAGACATTTTGTGCTAAACTGTGAACTCTTGAGTCAATTAACAGGCAGGTGAGTTTCTGTTGGGGCCCAGTCACTCACACAACTACTGACACCCCTACACATTAACTCAGACATCCGCTCACACCCCATACAGCCACTCTCATGAGTGATGTATTATCATGAGCAGTGCATTGCATGGGCATAAGTTATAGTTAGCTCAGGTAACTATAACTGCTAAATTTCCATGGTTAAGTGTGTGTAAAATATGAACCTAGCTATAAGACCCTTTTAACCTACATTTTTTCAGTGAATATGGCTAGTTATAGTTACGTTAGCTTTTCCATTGGGAAAGCGTTTTTGTGTTGCTAATAACTTTGGCCCCGTTTGAGGATTCTCCACAACACTTTTCAAAAAGGTGCTATTTTGTAATTAGTTTATGCATAGAAAGTTTCTGTGTGATCCGTCTGATAAAGACCTGCGTGGTAAATGCAATGCCTGGCTAGAACACTGGCAGCAAGTAGGGAGAGGAGTTGGCCTAACGACTAGGGCGGTCGACCTCCAATCTGGGGAATCGGGTTCGAGTTTCGGCAAGATATCGCAACATCCTGTGATTCTGGGCAAATCACTTGATTTCCATGTGCCTGACAAAAAAATGAACGTGTCTTTGTGCAAAGCAACTGGTGCTCGTGTAAAGCGCTCTGATACCCAGGGGCATATCATGAAGGGAGATGTGACCGCTTTTTCGGCACATAGCGCCGAAAAAGCGCCGATTCGGTTATCGCCCTATTTACAAGGACACGCTAACAATCGTTAACGCGCATTTCCTTGCTACATTGCATGTCAGCGATCAATATCGCTAATGACATGCAAAGTAGGCGTTCCCCACATAACATCATGGAATAACCTCGCAAACACAGCTTCGCTATATTTACAAGGATGCCCCAGACCCGCAAAGCCATTTTTAAAGTCGCGCTAAGGACCCTTTAACGCTAGATGTTAACTCCTACTAAAATTTCTACTTGGCTATCTGTAACATGGAAGGATGATTGAAACACTAGGTCCACACCAGCCTATTATCAAGGTTTTCGTTCTTGCAGGATAATTATTGCTGATTTTCGCACTCTAATGCAGCTTCTCACCCTCTACCGCTGGATTTTACATCGCCTCTGTGAAAAGCCTTAATAATACTCCGCTAATCCCAGGCAGAAATCCAGCGATAGACTGCGATAATGCAAATCGCGCTAAGCGCGATTTGCGATGATTATCGCATTTCCTTGCTAATATGCCCCCAATATCTGGGCCTCTTTAACTCCGGCTGCACCTTGCCCTCTTTCATTCTGTGTAAAATGTTTGCAAGTACAATCTGTACCTTCAGTAAAATGTGAAGGTACATGCTTAATTTATTTATTTTAATTTTATTTAATGCATTTTTATAAAGCGCGGACTTTAACCGAAGGTGTCAGAGCACTGTACAATAGAACCAGTTACGTTACATGAGAGAACTTTTACAAAAATGGAACAAACAAAAATAGCAGGCCATAGAATCAAAACAACGTAGGCAAAAGGAGCACAATATCAAACACAGCAAGCACAGAATGTACAAACAAAAATATAAATATATATGACAAATTTACAATGACTAAAAGACTTCCTGGCGGAAAATAGCAGGTCATCGAATCAAAAAAGGTTGCAGCATCTTACCCGTACACCTCTAAAAGGCATACGTTCTAATACCAGCATGAACAGCAGTTAATCATCCCCAGAGACATGTGCATGGTGAAGAATTCGAGCCCTGGCAAGCGCTGATGTACACATCCGATGTAAAATATTCAGCACCTCTGTCTATCCCCTGAAGAATGCACGCGCGGTTTGTGAAAGCCAGTCTTTCCCAGGAGCTGGAGATGTGGGCAGATGCAGAACAGCCATTAAAAGCTGTTTCACTCGCATGCCAAACGAAGACGGTCCCTTCCAGCTGCGCGCGGAGAAGGTGCTTTGCATTCTAATAATGCGGACTTTTAAAATGACGCAGTTGTTGAAGTTATATTCCAGCGCATATAAATTTCGTTTTGGAAATTCGTTTAATAACAATCAATATTCTGAGTTGGATGTGTTATTTTTGCATTTACATTTTTCCATACCATTTTGCGCATCTCTGTAATTGCATCATTTATCGATTTTATGCTCTGAATGATATGTCTTTTCAAGTGCCCTACGATATGGAAGTAAAGCAGAAGTTTGGGCGAGCTATTCAGAGTAAAATAAATGATTCATGTGCTGAACAGGGAGTTGTCTTGAGCTGTTTAGTTCGAACAAGCAGAGTGGCATGCGGCGGTTCGTATTGTGCATAATGAAAGCTGCATAACATACACTTCATATATCTGAAACATCTTTGAATATAGCAAGGTTTCGTATACACGCAACTGTAACATAAGCAGGTTCATGCACTGGCATGAACAATGAAGACACAGAACCGAACAGTACTTCAACTAAAAAGCCAAAGGATACTGGTCCTTCCTATAAGGAAAAAATGATGACGTTGCAATTAACATCATAACTAGGCCTGGGCGGTAAATTCCGACCTGCTCGCGGAATCTGCAGAATTTGGTTAATTTTGCGTTCCGCTGGGAAAGTGGAATTGCCAAAAATTCCGCGATCTGCGGCTTCGCAGAATTTTTTTCTTGTTTGCGCTTTCAAAATGCGTTATCAAGATTTTTCTCCCTGAGCACGCAAACGGCGTTCGCGAACAGGAAAAAGCATAGCCAACGGGCGGAACAAGCAATTCTGCGTGTTCGCAGAACTTTTGCGTGCTTGTGGAGATTTATTACCATTTTGCTGAGCTTTGCGCAAATTCCGCCCAGCCCTAATCATAACGAAAAACCAGCTCGCGTCCCAAATACGACCTGCCCCACAACGATGACTATCTTTTATTTATGTATACAGTTCCATCTGATAACACAGTCGTATGAAGCCATTTGAACAAGGTCTGCACTCCATCGTTTTTTTATTGCCTAATCAATTTCATCACTGTTTTATGTCTGTGGCTCTTCTCTGATAAGGTTCACGGAAAAGAAATTATGTAATCAGAGGACGTGTGCGATTTAAATTCTAAGCTTAACAGAAGGTGCTCTACTCATAAGCCATGCAAGTAAATGAGTGAACTCTAGCTCCAGCACCTGGCAGTTTGAGCTGGGCTGTTCATATTGGAGCTTCAAGGTTGATTTGCATATGATTGGTCTCTGTCTCAAGTAGTAAAGTTAGCAAAAAAAGATGAAATGGAATGCAGCCCAAATCATCACTAGTGACTTAGACTTTTACAAGCATTCTACCTTTCAGTTGTCTGTTTTCCAAGTTCGACAGGTAATCCCTGGTGTGGGTCCTGTGCTAGCTGCTTCACAAGACTCAAGCTATAACTCAATGTGAAAGCCTAAGAAGAGTTAAACTGGTATGGGGTCGCTTGTGTTCCTGTTGAGAGCTGACATGGCTGTCAGCTAGGGCAGAACTCAGAAGCGGCTGGTGACCTTTTTAAGTCTTGCGTGGGGTTGCAGCAGAAAGCGCTGCTCGCCTCAGCGAGATTTATTGTCAACAAGGAGCTTGAGAAGAGGACTTGAAGCCCCGCCCCTTATTTCCATTGGCTGGCATCTCCATTTATGCTAAACGGTGGCCTGTCATTGGAAATGAGGGCTTTTGGTTCACACCCTTTGGCTTCCGATCCGGACTTGGTTGCTTGCTTTGCTGCTGTCGCAAAGCACTTTCTTATCTTTATGGGGCCATGTGTTTCTAATTAGAAACACATGGCTCCAGAAACACAAGAGATCGATACTTGTTGTTTTAGACTCTAGGCCTGTAATCCTGATTGCGTAATATGATAAAACAGGACTACTAATCCCAGAATACAAAGTAAAAACCAGGCCTGCATGAGATACTAGTACTTGGATGTATGACCTTTAGTGTTCCAGTGTTAACAGTGGTTATGGTGCTGTATCGATGGAAGTGAAGGTGGTTATGGTAGTGGTATTGGTGTTAAAGTGTGGCTGGTGGTGGTGATGGGCGAAGAGAGTTTGACGCTAAATACGATCCGAAGTGACACCCGTGGGCCGGGCTCGACAATCGGTCATCCCCTGGAGGGTTAATGTCGCGCAGTGGCCAGAGGGGTCTGAGGGCTCCAAACGAGTGTTAATAATAGAGCCAAAGGCAGCGGCTTTAATTTCAGCACCAGGAATGCACCACCGGCAGCAGAATGTTTAACTCGAGCTGCACGGGTGGTGGCTCCCGGAGCTGGGGTGGCAGAGGAGCGACCGGGCCAACCGAGTGCGGTCACACAGCCAGGCGCGGGCCAGGGGAGGGCACCTAGGGTTACTCTAGGGGAACTCGATGCTATCTCTGAAGCAGTCCTGCTGTTCGAATACTGGGACTCACTCAGCTCTGCCAGAGCATCTCTCTCCTCAACTGGGATGTCCCTTTCCGTTCTAATACTGTACAGAGTTCCGCCACTACATCCTTATGTGCTGAGTACATCAGAACTGCCTGTTCTGCCAAGGAAGTTACGGAGCATGCTACTCCAGTCCTTGAGATGTCTTGGTCGGTGGACCTCTACCCTGGCCTGGCGCACTCTCTGTTATTCCAGTGGTATCACTCTCACAAGATGCTGCCCGTGCGCACAAAGCTGCCCTCAGTGCCCTGCTGTCCCTCCTGTCATTCCAATAAGCTGATCAACCAAAAAGCCTTAGCCAAGAACTGCAAATCTCCTGCACTTCGAGTACCAATGCCTCTGCCCTCTCCTTCAGGTACAGAGACTGAGGCTGCTTCCAAAGCTCTTCCACTACCGGAACCGGAGCCCGGCCTGCCAATGCACCTCAGGCCTGACTCGCGATCCTGCTGGTTGTTGCACTACTCGGAACTTCCTAGTCTCAGATGTCTGCCTGCGTACCTCAGTCTGACAGGCAACAGCCCCTGCCAGGGCAGTACTGAACCCCCTATGTAGTTCTGCCATTGTTAGAAGTGGGTGGGATCGGAAGGGCACGGCATGCCCCTACTTTTAAAAATTATGTGAGTCCGTTCCCCTACTTCTTTGTTTTAAAAAAGCGTACCAGGACTGCAGGATTAGCCCTACTTTAAAAATACAACTTTATTTTTCATCCTGTGTGGTGCACTGTGCACATTGACGAAGGCCTCTGCAGTGCGCCTGACCTCCTCCCCTTCCCCTCTGTGTCTAGGGGCCTGCAAAGTGACACTGAATGGGCCATCAGTCTTAGCATTGGCACGAAAACGGCTGCCTCTGATGGCCCTGCTTGCTGCTGTGAGCCTGTGATTCACACCACATTGAGTGAGGACGATGCCTGCCTGCCCCCACTGTGACCATCAGAATACTTTGGTGGTGCCACCCTTGACGCCACCTGGAAAGAAGAAAAGAGCTTCACTGAGGACTTTGTGGATTGCTGTCAATCTGCTTACCAGCCAGCCAGAACTGAACAAGCATTGAAAATGCAATAGATTTTGCCTTTGATTAAGTTAAAGCCATTTGCTTTGCTAATGGTATTGTATAGCAAAGCAAATGGCTTTAACTTAATGAAAGGCAAGACCTATTGCATTTTTATTATTAATGCTTGTTTGGTATTGTTTTTTACTGTGCTGTTCAGTGCTGACTACTTGTCTGCTGCATGCAAATAAATACAGCTAGTAATCCAGTAATTTACTTGCCACTAGTTTTTCATGTTAAATAGATAGGCTGTTTCTAGATTGATGATATTAAGGTACAAGCCCAGATGACACACTGTTTCCAGTTTCATGTATCAGATTTCTTCATCAGTACCTCTATTTGGTAATGTTTGGAGGTCTGACTGCCCTTTGACTATTTGAGTTTGTTCACTTTTGGCCCAACATCACATGCTCATTGGCTTAGCTTGCAAATTGAATAAGTTCTACTCTTTCCCTGCCAGTATAGAAACCAAGCTCATGGCTGTGCACAGTGAGTGACCCATCTATGTGCCATATCCCAGTAGCATTCTTTGGGACATATTAGCTTCACAAAAACTTTAATTGATCACAAAAGATACTGAGCCTTGCAGTTTCTCTCAGAGTGTAAAAGCATAGGCATGCACTGGCCATACACTTAGCAGGGGCATCGGATAATACCTGTACTTGCGGTTTGTGTTTTTACAGAGTGGGAGTTTAGAAGAAACCGAGGCCTCTGTACATAGAATGATCTGTTTCACAAACATCAGAGATCGTACTGTACCATGCCGTGCTGTAGCACAGAGCAGGAGAGGTCTTACTTAACCCACCCCATGTTTTGGCAAAGTTTACAATCATCATAAAATCTTTAGTTTGTCAATCAAAGCGACCGAAAAATTACAACCTACATTAAAAACGAGTATATATATATATATATATATATGATTTGAACACTATGTAGATACTATGAGTTGTATTAATCTATTATTTATTGTATTTTGCACATTGCTATTTTGCACATTGCCCAATTCCATTTAAGGGATTATCCCGTAATGCAAGGCATTCATGCTTAAATCTGTTCTCTATGTCTATCATTTGATTACAAGCCCATGTGTTTATACTCAACCAATGACATAACAAGATAATTTGCACTAGCACTTTAAATGCTGCTTCTCTTCTTGCATGCGTCATGTGACCAAGGCCTCTGTGAAGGCCTAAACGTTATGCTGAGGTGCGCCTTCCCCACGATTGAATAAAACTGCTCACCTGCACTTGGGTCTCTTCTTCATTTCTGCACCGACGGTATCCGTGACTGGGCTCCAGGCGAGAGAAAAGTGAGTTTGTTTCATATATATATATATATATATATATATATATATATATATATTAAATCCAAACCAAACTTTGCTTAAAAAATAAGGCGCTGACTCTGTGAATCATAATCCAAACGATATTTAATTGCTCAGTTGCTGCATGGACGCGTTTCGGCGGCTTGCTCCCGCCTTGTTCACTACATCTGCATGCACATTGTGTTAAACTATATATAACCATACATGTTCCATGTTTCCATTGACATTCGATTGTTGCACAAGTTTCGATTGGCTAGGGGTTGTTATGGTTACCTTCCACTGACCCTCATAGATTGACATAGAAGAGTTCATGACATTGCACATTATTACATCATGGCAGTCTTTTTACACTCTTTGTTTTCGAAACTTTTAAAACACATAGAAAACATTTTATAAAGTGTCTCTCATAATACTGATGCTTAAAACTTCACACCCTTATATTTGGAAACAGTTAACGCTCTAAATTGCACCCACACTATTAGCAAGTTATCCTGTATACGTGTCCCAATGTCAATACTACAATGCTTTTAGACGCTATTGTGGCAGATGATATTATTGCAGTTAGAAAACGGTCAAGTGGCTGTTGGAAATTGGTGCTTGTGACTGAAAGTTCGGTCGTAAATGGAGTTAGTACTCCAAAGTATAATCCCAATAATTTAACATGCTCACTCTTGAATTACATTTGTTTCTTAACCTATCACTGTGTCATACTGGCCACACTCGCTTATGAACCCTACAGCAAGGTAAAAGCGCGAAGGGCACACATCGTCTCCAAGTGGAGTAGTGGCTCAAGACTTGCATAGTGTACATTGTAACGTGAGTGGTGAATAGGTGAACATAAGTGAAGTGAAGTGATGAATTAATTACATGTGATCGTGGTGTCCCTATGTGCTTGTGATAAAAACCAATGATTCGTAGTAGGAACTGCAGATGTTAAGAGTGGGTATTCAGGGAAGAAACAGTACAGACTGGTTACAGATGTACGTTCAGGGCTTCATCCGCGTTCAAACCGAACGGGATTTTGGAGTTCAGGAGGATTATGTATCTGGACTCCAAGCGACGTAGATTGAGTTTACGATTGCCCCCTCTTGTGTTTTTGGGGACACTATCGATGACAAAGTAAGTCAAACTTTGGGCATTTCCTCCATGTAGCTGATTGATGTGTCTGGCTACTGGGTATGTTGGATCTTAGTTTGCTACTGCCCTGAGATGTTGTAAGATTCTAATATGTGCAGGGTGAATGGTCGAGCCCACGTATCTTTTGCCGCATACACATGTCAACACGTACACCGCATATTCAGTTTTGCACGAGTACTGTGCTCTGATGGTGTACGGTTTTTGTCTGAATGGTACAATGACATCCCTCGTGTTGATGCCATAGTTACACGCTTTGCATTTACTGCATTTCTTGAAACCTTTCTGGTTTTGTAACCAATTGCAGGGCTTTTTTATGGCTGGGGCATTGCAGACCAACTGGCTCCGCATTGATTTGGCTTTTCTGTAGGTGACAAGTGGTGTTTTTCCCACAGCCTGGCCGATGATTGGGTCATTACGTACCAGCGGCCAGTGCCTCCTAAGGATCTTAAGGAGATTCATGTGGTACCTGTTGTACCCCGTGATGAATCTAGGTGGTTGTCGTTCGCAACTCACAGGAATCTTTCCGTCTTTGGGAGGAAAAATGAGTTCCTGCCTAGATTTGGTTCTGCATTTGCTTTCTGCTCTAGCACACGTTTTGTCAGTGTACCCCCTGTTCTTAAGTCTAGAAAAAAGGTATTTTTTAGCTTTTGTTAAATCTTCTGCGGTACTACAATTTCGAGTCATCCTTAAGCATTCAGCATACGGGATGGACTGTTACAATGGTGTAGGATGGAAGCTTTGCGCATGTAGGAGGGCATTCCCTGCTGTGGGTTTGAGGTATGCGCGTGTCTGAATTCTGTTGTTTAAGACAAACAGCTCTAAGTCAAGAAACTGTATGGTGGTGGGACTGATGTTACATGTGAATTTTAAATTTAAAGCATTTTCATTCAAATCACAAGTGAATTGTTCTGCACTCTCAGGGCTGCCCTGCCACAAAATAAAAATGTCATCAATGAAACGTTTATACACCACAATGTTGTTGGTCATAATTTCTGCGTGAGTAATTTGTAGCACTTGCTCCTCCCACCAGCCCATATGCAGATTCGCATAGCTGGGGGAGAAGCAAGTCCCCATTGCTGATCCCTGCATCTGTTTGTAATATAGTCTGTCGAATATGAAGGTGTTGTTGGTTAGGCACCAATCTGCCATTTCAAGTAGAATGCAGGTATGTTTGTACAAGTCTATTGGCCTTTTACCAAGGTAATGTTTGAGGGCGTTGAGACCATCATTGTGTCTGATACTTGTGTAGAAAGATTGTACATCCAGAGTCATGAATAGGTAGTTCTCTTTCCATTCTGCATCATAGATTTTTGCAAGAAAGTCTCCAGTGTCCTTGATGTATGGAGGTAATCCCCTTACCTCAGGTTGTAGGAAATGATCTATGAATACACTGGTTCTTTCAAAAAGGCTCCCTATTGCTGATATAATAGGTCTGCCAGGGGGAACTTTGTCGTTTTTATGGATTTTGAGGATTAGATAGAGTTGGGGAGTCACTGGATAGTCATTCTTCAAGAACTCAAACTCATGTTTGCTCAACATTCCCATCGCTTTCCATTTGTATAGCTCATTGTGGTATTTTATATATATATATATATATATATATATATATATATATATATATATATATATATATATATATATATATATATATATATATATATATTGCACAGATTACAGTAAGATAAAAATATCATAAAATGAAAGATTAAGAACAGAATTAATATCCATCATCAACTAAGGTGACCTATTGCCTCTCGCACCTCACTGTAAATTGGCCAGCCGGTCCCCTGCAACCGGGTCCTTCAACCATCCATGAGGGACATGAATGCTTTATGATTCTTCTTTCTGCTTGTATAGAGGATATTTGTATGGGTCGTTTATGATACAGGTGTTCCCAGCTATGCTGGAATCCATTTAGTATTTGCTACAAGTGGTATCTAAGATGAAGAGATGGAGAGAAGTCAGACAGCAGATGTGAATTCTAGGGCTCTTCCAGGGCAGTGCAGCGATCCTTTGTACGGGAACAAACTTGTGGGTGTGGAAGAGGAGACAGAGAAACCCTTGAAACTGGATCGTTAACCACATACCCTTCCCTGGCCTATTGTTTGCTGGAAAGGCCACTACCCACAGGTTATCAGAACTCTTGCTTACCCTCACCTTCCTGCTAATATCTTGTGATAAAAATCTTGGTTGAGTCAGTCTGAGTGAAATAACCAAAGGGACAGAACTGGCAAGAACTACTCACAGGGCTGACGGTTGAAATGCATAACTACTTCATAGTATAAAGATGGACCACAAACTTCCAACCAGTGTGCAAGGTGCCAATGCACTTAGAAGGCAGGGCCAGAGAATGTTCCCTGCAATAGTGTGAGCCAGGATATAGTGTGCCAGCGAGGCTCACTAAATAATGAAAGATAATAGTCAGATATCAGATTTCTATAAATCGGGACACTTGTATAGTGTGCTTCAGTGCTTAATTTGAGCAGGTTGTTTCCGGTGCTCGGAACCAGCACTTAATTGTAAACACCGGCACTTGTGATAGTCTGCCACAAGGTGACACCGACTGACTAATTTAAAGATGATCAAAACAACATATGATTATTAAGTCCCTATACACTAAAAATTACTATTTCCTCCACCCAGCCCATTCTTACAGCTTTGGGTGCCTGCAATTGTCTAAAATGTTTTTTTTGTAGAAGTTGTGTTGTTACTATCATTGGCAGCATGGCTGATTATATGATTCCAGGAAAAGAAGAGCTCCAAAACCTATGATGTCGATTTGCCAATGGAGAGCAGAAATGGTTAGAAAAAGGGAGGAGAAGTGTCAATGAAAGAAACTGCATGGCTCGGAGACAAATGTCTTATGATTCCACTTATATGCGTATTTTGGAATATTCTGTGATTGGAAATATGTCCCACATTGTAAATGAATTCATTATAAACAACTTATATATTAAACCTCAAATAAACATGTTTATCAATTGTTTGAATTAAATAACATTATAAGTTGTAACTGGTCAGTGAAATGCCAAACGTACTAAAAATTGGTATGTTTTGCTATTTCTAGCCACACCTCTGATTCCGCCCACTAATCCAATCCTCTGTTTACTCCCGCCCCCTGATTCTCCGCCCACAGTTCCCCTACTTTTTTTCCCACTTCGACCACTGAGTTCTGCGAGGGACCCTCAGTCCTGGCTGGCGGTAGCCCATTAGGCCACACTCAAAACCATGCCAGGTCATCTAAATGCTGACCTGCAGCTCTCTGTCTATTCACGTTAATACCACTAAACAGCTCTACCAGTGCACCTCAATCCAGACATTGAGCATCCCCACGTCTAACAATGCTGCCACCCACAGAGCTCTACTAAGGCACCTCAGCATTAAAGTTCTTATGAGACAGAGCATAGGTGTCACCTGGAGAGCTGGCCTGCCAAGAACACTCACAGTTCTGCAACAGGGAGGGCGGGAGATGCATTGTTTTTTTTTAATGCTTGTTGGGGATTCTGGCCCAGGGAGGGGCCCGATTAATTTACAGCCCACAACTGGCTTGCTTACTACATTGAGTACGAGTAGTTGAGGTGGAAGCCTCCTCTCACAGGTTGAGAATTCTTTTGCTCAGTATTTTCTGTTAAAGGGATTGTTCTTTAAAGCTGTAGATTTTTTAGGTACAGTGTTTAGAAGCAGGGGGAGGCTATTCGGAGCAGGACGCTCAGCAGGCAGTAAAAACACATAGTGCTTCTCCCTGTGGAAAGGAAAGATGCTACAACGATTTCCAGGTAGGAAAATGTTTTAAAGACAAAGTCAGGACATGAAAAACAGTAGCAGCAGGCAGCACAGCTCCAACCTACTTACAACCTTCCCAACTCCCAGGTGACCTATTCAAATGTTCCCTCACATTCCATGACATCACTATAAGTATATATTTAATCACTGCTAGATTATCTGGCTTTGCCCTACATCCCAGCAGCTAAACACCCCAGATCTAAACAAGCATTAAAAATGCAACAGGTCTCGCCTTTCATTAAGTTAAAGCCATTTGCTTTGCTATACATTACCATTAGCAAAGCAAATGGCTTTAACTTAATCAAAGGCGAGACCTATTGCATTTTTAATGCTTGTTAAGTGGTGGGGCGAGCGAAGTGCCCAACCACCTCCAAAAGATATGTTTTCCCTCCCTACAAAAGCCCATAGTAAAAAAGCAACAACACCTTCCTCCAAAATAAAGCAAACAGTAAAGCATTGCACATTAGAATAATTTAATAAAAATACATTGTGCTTACCTTGGACTCTGTGTCCTCCTTGCAGTCCTTATGAGGCCTGTGAAATGAAGAACCCCCCTTAACCAAGCCAAACGCTGCTCTCATGCTGCATTAGGGCAGCACCAATATTGGATTGAGTGGGTTGGCCTAACGCTCCTTCAGGCCCTAGAGGCCTGTGCTTGGTCTCCACCCAGCTTTCTAAGACAGCTGAATGGAGAGATTCAAAGTGCGCATGTCACTTTGGCCATCGCAAGACCGCTCTATAAAGTGACATGCATGCCCACCACTACTCCAGTCCAGCTGCTGCCAACAACCAGCAGAGGACAATCAAGACACACCCTCCTGGCTCGAAGGCAGGCTGGTGGCTGTGGCGCACCTTGGTTAAAAATAAAATGCCAATGAAATCATTGCCATTTTGTTTTTAACATCGTGCAGCTCACAGGAGGCTGACGCTCCCCTGCCCTCATAAGGAAATTGTCGCTTAACTGTTTCAACTGAACCAGAACCAAATCTGGTTTGCATATGACTGCTTTCTCTCTCAAATGCCCCGTTATTACCAGTAATATTCATTTGTCTGAGTTCATGTCTTCCTTGTCACAGTCCTTATGTATTAGTTTATCTCCATTCATGTAGAACGAATTCACCAAACTTGTTTTTCTTTTCCAGTCCAAGATGGCCCCAATATCAAAGTGTATAAGTACATCACTTCCTGGGAAGGTCTTCCTGAAAAACAAAGAATAGAAAGAAATCAGTTGAACAACAGGTAGAGATGGGACTGTGATGAGTAAGACATGGACTCGGAGTAATGAATATTACCGGTAAGAAATCGTGCATTGCCTCCTCATTCATTTTCCATTCACAGTCCTTATGTATGAGTACGTACCCAAGCCAAAAAACTGGATTCAACCAATACAACACAATAAAGCAAAACAAGGGACATCAAACAATGACCCCAAGAAGATGACACTAAATGAAGGACCTATAGGACACAAAACAACAGCACCAAATCCGAGGACACATCACCGCCCAGATGTGAATGGGAGGAGAACAGAAACATGAGGGGCAGCAATTCTAATACAGGGAAATGAAGCTGCAGCAAATGACGCCCAGGAGGGCACAACACCCCCAGAGACAATCAAGGGAAACACACCGGAAAACAAATGTCAGCCAAGGAAGAGGAAATTGAGAAAGCCAATCAATCAATCAATCAATCAATCAATCATAGCATTTGTAAAGTGCACTACTTACCCGTGAGGGTTTCAAGGCGCTGGGGGTGGGGGGTGCTGCTACTGCTCGAAGAGCCAGGTCTTGAGGAGTCTCTGACCGTCAGCAGGTCTTGGGTCTGCCGGAAGTAGGTTGGGTGGGTGTTAAGGTCTAGGTGGCGAGGTGGGAGAATGATCTGCCGCCGGAGGTCGCTCTATGGATGCGGGGGACTGCGGCGAGGTCGGCGGAGCAGAGCTGGCAGGTAGGGGTGTAGAAGTTGAGTCGTCTGTTGAGGTACGTTAGTCCGGTGTTGTGGAGTGCTTTGTGGCGTGGGTGAGGAGCTTGAAGGTTATCCTCTTGTTGACGGGGAGCCAGTGCAGGTCTCTCAGGTGGGGTCTGATGTGGCTGCAGCAGGGGATGTCGAGGAGCAAACGTGCGGAGGCGTCCTGGATGAATTGCAGCCGTCTCAGGAGTTTGGTTGAGGCTCCTGCGTAGAGTGCATTTCCGTAGTCCAACCTGCTGCTGACGAGGGCTAATGCAACCAAAGGGAAAAGGAAAGGAGAGATGGTATGGAACCCCCCAGTGCCAGGCCCAGGGAAACCAACAGAGCTCTTGCCTCGTAAAACACAGCAGAATGCCGCAAAGACAGAGAAAGAGCATGAAGCACATCCAGGGAGGTAACCATGGAGCAGACATAGGAGACTGACAATAGGTTGGCAAAACAACACTAGCAACCAAAGGCAAAGAGGACACCACCGGCAGGGAGAAAAGTCAGACAAGTGTAAAGCACCACAATGTCTGGAAAAACCTAAGCAATAGGGCGGAGGACAAACAATTCCCCAAACCCCAACCTGTTTCCCAGAAAAAAGGCAACTAGGACAGCTGCAGCCAACAGAATCCTAAAAGAGGCTGACCCCAAAAGGCTCAAACTGAGCATCCTGGAAGACCACCCGAACCAGCAGTAAGCCCCAAAGGCCTTTCATGGGTGAAAGTGGCCATGTACATGCCTGTTTTGTAACCTGAGGACACTTGCAGCACTCAATAAAGTATGTCTTGCATGTGAGCTGTACCTCAATTTAATTGTGAGAATAGTTTCTCGTGTTCACTGTTGGAGTCCAGTGCTCACTGAGTGAACTTTATAGACTCAGTGTTGTTTGGCACACAGTTTTTATGATTTAATCTCTGTTCAATTTCTCACCTCTGAGAAAGTCTAAGCACACACTTTTTCCTTTTTATTTCTGGCCACGTAAGCAACCGATGATGATAAAGTGGGCATACTGGCGAGTACCATTCAGCAGCTCCTTGGGTTTGAATAAGTGAGGTGCTTACTACCCTTCTCTCACAATTTCTTTTCTTTAATTTGTAATACACACTAGTGTGAGGGTTTGAAGTTACTGTATGCTGTGTAGATAGGCTGTGGTTGTTGATATTTGTTTAAATTGAACAGCACGGTCCAGCAGGCCTTTTGCAATGAGCGGGCCTTGCCATGGAAGTTTTGAAGTGCACAGTGAAAGGTCCCTGTGGGCCCCTAATTATAAAGTGGTCTGTTCGATAGGGATCAGATCTTGTAGTGTTTATGATTGTTTGAGTGGGAGCCAATCTGACTTCTTATTCCCCCTTTGCTCCTGTAGTGTTTGGGTCAAAGAAAATAACCCGAAAGCTATCAAGATGCCATAGGGGGCAGAGAAAACGCCAGCCCCATGAAAAGCCAGATCGCTGCCAACTCACCAAAGAGGGCAGAAACAACCAAAACTAGCTGAAAACCATTCAAAGGAACACCAACACAGAAGGATGAACCAAGAGGAAGAGGATAATCCCCTGCCCTGACACAAAGCAGAAAAAGATCACCAATGACAGCAACAAGCCGCAAGGGTTGATGATGGCCCGAATGCCATAGCAGTACAGCAACATCCAAAGAACATCCATGGTCCTAGATGGACTGCCTCACAAGAGGCAAACAGCAAGCCTCAACCAGTGAAGTAAGTCCAATGGATGAAGTGGCAGTCACAGAGGGAACAAATAAAAATGGCAAACCCGAATGGGGCCCAACGGACAGATCATAAGCCTTAGTCAAGATCTGCGCAAATCTCCTGCACTTCGAGTACCAACGCTTCTGCCCTCTCCTTCGGACAGATGGAGAGCACAAGGGAACCCAGGGCAGCCTAACCCAACTGGGGCAAGCAACAGAACCACTGCACGGTCCTGAAAATCCCACATAACCACCCAAGGGAAAAGAAGGAAGGGTGTAATATAAGAAAGGGGCCCCCATTCAGGGAACAGCTAGAAGAACCACAGTTGAAGCACTCGAGGAGGGACCAGACAATAAAAAGAGCAGAAGAATTTCAGTCCCTCAGGGGAGAACCAATCCAGTCAAGGTAGACCAAAACAAAGAAAGGATGGACAGACCACCAAGCCAGACATAACTCCACAAAGGAAGGAAATCACTACCACAGGGCAGTAAAAGGCCCACACAGACATGCTGGAAGACAGATGGCCGAGAGACAGGAGAGAAGAAACGACCCATAAGCACCAAAGCAAAAATGCACTCCTGAGACAATGGGAACAAAGCCATAAAAGACTGTGAACAAGGGGAGACATGCACATCCCCCAGGGAGGAAGGCCGACATAGAGGACAATAAACCAGACAGGTGAGCCATGGCCCTGCAGAAGCTGAGGGGCAAAAAGGAGTGAGAACCCAAGGGAGCGTAGACAAACACAATGCACTCTGACCCTAAGTGCTCCCTCAAGGGTAACCCAAAGTGTGCCGCGAAGATTAGGGGAACCAGACATGGCTGGACCAAGTAGACACACCCAGCCAAGCAAGAAGCTGCAACCAGCAACTCCATTGACACCCCGTGAACCATCAACTGGGCCTGGAAAGATGAACCAAGAGACAACAAGACAAAAATCCAGAGAAGGGAACACCCCCAAAAAGAGTCAATGATTGGAGAACACCCTGGGGGCAGATGCGTGCCCGGAGAGAAGGACCCATAACAGGAAGCAGAAACTCTAGACAGTGAAACAGAGGCACAGCAGGTGAGAGGGGGCCGTCAGAAGCAAGTCCCATCCTCAGCAAGGGAAGACCACCACAAAGGTAAAGTCGAATGCAAAATCAACAGGTGGACAGCAGTGACACAAACCGGAAACAACCAAGGCCATATGTATAGGCAGAGAGCTAGGCTCCCACCACCAGCCCTAGCCCAGGAAAGAAAACCCAGAAAAAGACCAAGTGACCCAAGCTAGGGCCAGAATAAAAACAAATAGAAGCCCCAAAAGGAACCAACACCCACTGATGGCCGCAGAACAGGAAGCCACCAGAAGCATGGAGGCCGGAGCCCCAGCACCAGCTGCAAAGCAGAATCCACATTGATGGCAAACAATTAAGCTCAGTAACACAGAGGAGGCCCTGCACACACCTGCCAAACTGTCAACAGGAAGAAGAAGTCAGCAGTAACCAGACGCGCATACTGGAGAACCCATGCAACCTCCCACAACAAAGGCAAAGCATGCTGACATCCCCTTGCCAGAGCCCAGCAGAGGAATGGGACACCAGACCAGGGAGCATGCAGAGCATGACCAACCATCCAACAGAGCAGGCACTAAACCAGCCAGTGGAAAAGCACCTATAAAGTAAATACAATAAACGTTAAAACACTGGCACAACTGTGCCCTGCACAAACGGCCTCAAGGACCATAACACACCCTACCATGGACGGAATCATCCAAGGAACCCCTGTAGCATGCACCTGCACCAAGCATGAAACACAGCCTCAACAGCAGCCGCAATACCCGGAGAACAGGGGCCACCCCAGTGTAAGGCCCCAGAAATGTGGAAAGTAGACCCAGGCAGAAAGACAAACCAACCCCACAGACAGCAGCTGTCCTGTTGGAAGTCATAAACCTGCCCACTGGTCCACACTGACTCCCGTTAAAAAGCAGAGATGTGTCAACTTTGCTTTAAAGGCCCAAACCTCCAAAGCAGCACAGTCATGTCAAGAAACAGCAGGAAAGAAAACCCCAACCCACAGATGAGGACCAATATACAGGCCACAGCAACCGCAACCCCAAGGAGTAATCTTCAGCAAAGCCAGCACATCAATGGCACCCCATCTCGGGATAGTCATCAACACCTGCTTCGAGACAGCAACCTTCCAGGTGAGCTGGAAGCACGCCGAGATCAACGCCTTACTCAAGAAACCCAAGGCGGACCCCAAGGACCTCAAGAACTTCCGGCCCATCTCCCTGCTCCCGTTCCCAGCAAAGGTCATCGAGAAGACCGTCAACAAACAACTGACCCGCTACCTCGTGGAGAACAACATCCTGGGCCCTTCCCAGTCTGGGTTCCGCAGCAACCACAGCACCGAGACTGCCCTCATTGACACCACCGATGACATCAAGTCCCTGCTGGACAACGGAAAAACGGCGGCCCTCATCTCCTGGAACTGTCAGCCGCCTTCGACATGGTCTGCCACCACACACTGCGAACACGCCTCCACAACGCCGGGATCAAGAGAAGGCCCTGGTCTGGACCACCTCATTTCTCTTCGGCAGAACACAGAGCGTCCGCCTTCCCCCCTTCTGCTCCGAAGCCACTGAGATCATCTGCGGCATACCCCAGGGCTCAGCCCAACTCTATTTAACATCTACATGGCACCGCTCACCCACGTCGCCTGTCGGCACGACCTCAACAGCATCTTTTACACCAATGACACCCAGCTGATCCTCTCCCTCACCAAGGACACCCACACCGTCAAAACCAACCTTCACGAAGGAATGAAGGCTGTCGCTGAATGGATGACGAACAGCGACTGAAGCCGAACTCAGACAAGATGGAGGTCATCATCCTCGCATCCACCCCTTCGGCCTGGGACGACTCCTGGTGGCCGACCGCACTGGGAACCGCTCCAACATCCACCGACCAGGCACGCAACCTAGGGATCATCCTCAACTCCACTCTCTCCATGACTAAACAGGTCAACGCCATCTCCTCCTCCTCCAACAACACCCTCCGCATGCTCCCCAGGATGTACAAGTGGATCCCCACTGAAACAAGAAGAATGGTCACCCAGGCCCTTGTCAGCAGCAGGTTGGACTATGGAAATGCCCTCTATGCAGGAGCCTCAGCCAAACTCCTGAGATGGCTCCAACCCATCGAGAACGCCTCTGCATGCCTGATCCTGGACATCCCTCGTTGCAGCCACATCACACCCACCTAGACCTGCACTGGCTCCCTGTCAACAAGAGGATAAACTTCAAGCTCCTCACCCATGCACACATGGCACTCCACAACACTGGACCAACGTACCTCAACAGACGACTCAACTTCTACATCTCCACCAGCCAGCTCCGCTCCACCGACCTTGCCCTCGCCACAGTCCCCCGCTTCCAAAGAGCGACCTCAGGGGGCAGATTATTCTCCCACCTTGCCGCCAAGACCTGGAACCACCTCCCCATCCAACTATGGCAGACCCAACACCTGCTGACCATCAGAAAACTCCTCAAGACCTGGCTTCTCGAGCAGGAGCAGCATTCCCCACCCCAGTGCCTTGAGACCCTCACGGTTGAGTAGTGCACTTTACAAATTATATGATTGATTGATTGATTGATTGACCGAAAGCCAGTGAAGAAGTGCGAAGCACAGCAACTCAACCTGAACAGGAAACACCCCTCAAAAGCCAGCCAGAAGACAGGAAAAGCCATCCGAAGGTCAAAGAATGGGTCACAGCCCCTCCACGCAAACACCAGGTGGGGGCATGGACCCAACTGACTCAGGACTTATGCCCCGCACGCCTACAACAGTGGGGCATGATCATGCACATAAGCAGTGGGGGGATAATTAAGCCCTGGCTTTCTGAAGCAAGACAACAAAGGAAGGGTGCCAAAACTGATACTTGATTTCCAAACAAATAAATTCTCAATGTAAAGATCACAATTCAATACACGTAGGTGCTAATGAATAGCTATTTATTTTGAAGAATTTTTTTTTGTTTATGCACACTTTTTGAATTAATGCAGTGGTTCAAAAACGCAATTATATAAGAACAATCGAGATAAGGACACAAAAAGTGGGATAAAAACCTCATAGATACCGTCACTCATAATTCTTCAAACATATCACAGTCAAACCTCTTACATTCAAACAATGTACTCTGCACAAACTGGAGGGGCAGTGAACCAGTTGGTGAGGTACTGAGTCTGCTTATACAATTCCAAAGAACTTTCCTATAATTCTAAACAATACACTACAAATAAGGCACTTTTAAATCATAACATTGAAATCACAATTATCAACATTAGAGTGTAAAGATGCAACTCAAGATGCGGAACCATTAGGCACCCAGACACAAAAAGCAGACCAACAGGCCTACGCATTTTGAATTCTTGAAGGTAACAGGATTGTCATCAGGGCCAATAAGCTCTGCAAAAAGAAAATAGACAAGTGTCTAATCTCTAGTATAAAAGAATCAAGAATCGTGGAGAGCGCTACTACACATTGGTACCCAGCCAGCTTACCAATTAGTCCTTTTGCCAACAGATGTCCTATTTATAGAGATGGTCTCCTGCAAAGGGGGTGAGGGGAGAAAGGGAGAAAAGAGAAAAGGAAAGGGGGCAAGATTTAATCATGAAATCACTCATTTAATGCCCTGGAGTCCTAGGCGTGGATGCAAATTGGTGGAAATGACAAAACCGGTGGCTTACCTCAGGGCGAGAGCACCATATTCTACATTTGCTGGTGTGTTATCCTTAATTAGATGAAATTAATCTGGTTTATTGTAGAACCTGCAGGGGCAAGCATAGGGCAATCAGGGATGATCGTACTGCACTAGCGCTCGCGCGGTGGGTTCTGGGTATTGTAGTCTCAGTAACAAACGAGACTCGGGGGGCTGCGCATGCACATGCTGATGCGTGGAGGTCATGGGTGATATAGTCCCCAAGGGTAGCGCTATGACGGGACTCTAAGCCGCGAAGTAAAGACTGGCGGTGGGGGTGCACACCTGTAGTGGGATGAACGGGTTGGTTTATAGAACAGTGGTGGCCATATGGACTGACTCCTTTCTCTCGATACTGCAGACATCAGAAGTGATGTAAGGCATAACTTATCAGGGGGCATTGGGGAACGCAGGTTGCGAAGAAGGGGGGGAACACTTACGGGGGGGAGCCGGGATGGGCAGGATATTGTCACAAGGCTAAGGTAGGGTATGGTATCAGTGCCACATTAACCTGGAGAGATGTGGCGAGCTGGCAAGTCTAAGCTGATGATACAGTAGAATCAAAGATTCTATATTTTTATAGATCTCGGATAATTCGTTTAGGCCTGATACAGCCGTATCAAACTTAACGATCAGAAGTGCCTCCCTTTTGGATAGTTTTAGATCCTTATCACCTCCACGTGGACCTTTTTCGACTTTCGAGATAACTGTCCATTTGAGGTCACTAATTTGGTGTTTTAATCTTGTCCAGTGATTCACAAGAGGTGCTGTTTCCACTTTATTTTTAATTCTAGATTTATGTTGGGAAATTCGTTGGCGGATTTCCTGATTCGTCTTGCCAATTTATAGAAGCCCACATGGGCACAATACTCCATAAACAACGTATTTGGATTTGCAGTTGCTAAAGGCGTCATGTTTTCATGAAATTCCTTTGTGTTGGAATAATGACCCTTCCATGGTGTATTCGCAGGTTACACAAGTTCCACATTTGTGGTGGCCAACGACAGGGATTAGGCCCATTAAATGTCTCAATGTTGGTTGGACTTCCCTAGGAGCTGCAGCTCTCATTACATAATTAGCAATGTTACTCTCTTTTTTAAATGCAAAAAGAGGTGGTTCATGTAGACTTCCCTCCAAATTTTTAATGAGATGCCAGTTTTGTCCAATCATTTTTTTGAGTTTGTTGGCATTGGGGAAAAAAGTAGTGACACAAACTTGACGTTTCATTTGAGGTTTAATTCTGCGTTCCAAAAGACACTCCCTTGGGGTCCATCTCGCTCGTTTCTTTGAGTTTCGCACCAATTTTCTAGGATATCCGCGGTCGCATAATTTAGTTACCAGGTTCTGTACATTGGCAAGACGAATCAGGAAATCCGCCAACGAATTTCCCAACATAAATCTAGAATTAAAAATAAAGTGGAAACAGCACCTCTTGTGAATCACTGGACAAGATTAAAACACCAAATTAGTGACCTCAAATGGACAGTTATCTCGAAAGTCGAAAAAGATCCACGTGGAGGTGATCAGGATCTAAAACTATCCAAAAGGGAGGCACTTCTGATCATTAAGTTTGATACGGCTGTATCAGGCCTAAACGAATTATCCGAGATCTATAAATTATAGAATCTTTGATTCTACTGGATCATCAGCTTAGGCCTGCCAGCCCGCCACATCTCGCCAGGTTAATGTGGCACTGATACCATACCCTACCTTAGCCTCGTTCCGCATCTTGACTTGCATCTTTACACTCTAATGTTGATAATTGTGATTTCAATTTTATGATTTAAAAGTGCATTATTTGTAGTGTATTGTTTAGAATTATAGGAAAGTTATTTGGAATTGTATAAGCAGACTTAGTACCTCACCAACTGGTTCACTGCCCCTCCAGTTTGTGCTGAGTACATTGTTTGAATGTTGGAATGTAAGAGGTTTGACTGTGATATGTTTGAAGAATTATGAGTGACGGTATCTATGAGATTTTTATCCCACTTTTTGTGTCCTTATCTCGATTGTTCTTATATGATTGCGTTTTTGAACCACTGCATTAATTCAAAAAGTGTGCTTAAACAAAAAAAAATGTCTTCAAAATAAATAGCTATTCATTAGCACCTACGTGTATTGAATTGTGATCTTTACATTGGGAATTTATTTGTTTGGAAATCAAGTATCAGTATAGGCACCCTTCCTTTGTTGTTTAGCTATTTGGCTCAGCCTTACTGATTAGAGCCGGCCCCAGTTGTTACTAGTTTCTGAAGCAAGAGCACCCCACTTGGACAGAGCGGGGTACCAACTGGAAACCAGGTAGGTGATACCCATAACAAGGGTCAGTCAGTGCCATTTCTAAATCAAGCTGCGCCACACGCCCTCCGATTCCAGTGTAACGTCACCAAGTACCCCTAAAACGATGCTGCATGAGTGCCCTGCACCCAGGAACATCGGGACTGAAGTAAATAAGAAAAACAGGTGAAGTTCCTTGAAGGTAAAAAAGGAAAAGAACGCTCATCACATTCCTTCGAGGCCCCCACAGGTTGCCCAGCACACCACAGATGTCTTGCATGACCTTGCATGCCCAGCACACACGGATGATCACCAAAAATTACAGGAACTGCTAAAGCAGACCCAAGGAAAAATTAACAAAATAAAATACACCTGAATCCAACATGGCTATCGGCTGCAGAATAAAGAAGACAGGGAGTCCTTCCCAGGAAGTGGTATACTTACACCCATTGGTGTGGGGGCCATCTTGAATTTGCAAGGAAAAGTCAAGTTTGGGTATTAGATTCAGCATGAACAAAAACAATGGTTTGGAATGCAGTCCAAGAGATTGTCAGTGGCTGAAACTTAAAATCCATCACCTTTCTGTTTCACACAAAGCAAAAAAATGGCCAGAAAGTCCTCATTACAATCCATGGAGGTTCATGATGCAAAAGATAAATTAGTGATATTGCACTTGACAGCCAAATGGGAGCTTACAGCCCATCACACAGACTGTCCCACAATGTGTCTCTGTGTCTACCGGTTTCTGCGCTCTGTCCCTCGCTGTTTTGCATCCTGTGCCTGTTAAAATTGTTTCATTCTCTGCTAAATTACTGTTTTTGTGCCCTGTGCCCCAGCCTGTGCCTGCCTTCCACTGCACCCACTCACCCCCTGCCCCTCGCCAGTCCCACTTCCCGCCCCTGCATCCCCAGCGGCCCCACCCCCCAACTGCCATTCGCCCATTCCCCCCACCCAGCTGCTCCTCCCCTTCTTATGACGGCCGCGCAGCGGGCGCACTGCTGGCGCGCCAACAGTGCAACAAACGCAAGCCCGTCTGCACCCGTCCGTGCCTTGACTGCGCCAATGCCAGAACCCCTGGACCCCAAAGACACCACAAAATCCAACTGCACTAGGACGCCAGCACCACCCTCCACGCACTCAACCCCGGACGAGAACACACCTGCTACCGGGCCACCCCGAAGCGCACCCAAGGGCCATTCACCTGCTGGAACTGCAGCTTGACCAGCATCCGACCCGCAAAACTACCTACCAACAAACCCAACTACCTGAGATGCATCCTCATCAACACTCGCTCCGCCCGCAAACACGCCGTCGTACTCTGGGACCTCAACCGCCCCAGACGTCGCCTTCCTGGTGGAGACCTGGCTGTACCCAGCCTCAGCACCCGACATCGCCATGGCCATCCCGGAAGGCTACGAGATCTCCCACAGAGACCACACCAACAGAGTAGGAGGTGAAATTGCCATCATCCACAAGAACACCCTCAGAGTCTCGACCAACACTGACGACACCCTCAGCACCGCCGAACACCTGCACTTCCAGATCCACGCCGACCCCAAAACCATCCTCAGAGGAACCCTCATTTACAGACCCCCTGGACCCAGACCACAGTTCAGCGACTCCATCGCCGACCTCATCAGCATCCACGCCCTTGCCTCCACGGACTACATCCTCCTCGGGGACCTAAACTTCCACCTCGAGAACAACAACGACGTCAACTCAGCCACCCTGATCGACAACCTCGCCACTCTGACTCAGACAGCTTGTGACAACACCCACCCACGCCCCCGGTCGTACACTTGACCCCATCTTCTCTGCAAGTCCCCACGTCTCCTTCAACCACACCACCGAACCCCACTAGACCGACCACCGCTGCATCCATTTCACCTTCAGGAAGCCCACCACTTACCACCGCACGCAACATATGCCTCGTTGCTGCTGGGGCAAAGTCACAGAAGAGCAGCTAGTCACCACCCTCTCTCAGAGCCCACCAGCTGACCCCACCGAACTCAACAACGCCGCCCTCAACCTTCGACAGTGGATCGACAACTGCGCCAACACTCTTGCTCCGCTCAAGACATCCTCCAACAGCCACACCAGCAAGAAGGCCACCTGGTTCACTGAAGACCTCCGGTCCTCCAAGTGTACATGCCGGAAATTGGAGAAGAACTGGCTCCACGAACGATCACCAGACAAATACACAGCCCTCAAGAACGCCACCCACAGACACCATCAACTCATCAGGACCGCCAAGAGGACCGCTTTCAAGGACCGCCTGGATAACAACGCACACAACAGCAAAGAGCTCTTCAGCATCGTGAAGGAACTCTCCAACCCCAGCTCCAACACCGATGACATTCCCCTTCGCAGCACCTGTGCGACTCACTTGCCACCTTCTTCCACCGCAAGATTACCGTCATCCATGACAGCTTCAACGCCACGACTCCTCCGCCAACCTTCAACTCATCAGAACCGCCAAGAGGACCGCTTTCAAGGACCGCCTGGATAACAACGCACACAACAGCAGAGAGCTCTTCAGCATCGTGAAGGAACTCTCCAACCCCAGCTCCAACACCAACGACATCCCCCCTTCGCAGAACCTGTGCGACTCACTTGCCACCTTCTTCCACCGCAAGATCACCAACATCCATGACAGTTTCAACACCACGACTCCCCTGCCAACCACCAAGACCTCCACCCCCGCGACCACCAGCCGTCTGATCGCCTGGTCTAACATCAACGACGATGACACCATAAAGAACATGAACTCCGTCCATTGCAGATCCCCGTCTGACCCATGCCCACACCACGTCTTCAACAAAGCCAGCACAATCATTGCTCCCCATCTCCGGAAAACTATCAACATTTCCTTTAAGACAGTAACCTTCCCGGAGAGCTGGAAGCACGCCGAGATCAACACCTTACTCAAGAAGCCCAAGGCGGACCCCAAGGACCTCAAGAACTTCCGTCCCATCTCCCTGCTCCGGTTCCCAAACAACTGACCCGCTACCTCGAGGACAACAACATCCTGGACACATCCCAGTCCGGTTTCCACAGCAACCACAGCACCGAAACTGCCCTCATCACTGCCACCGATGACATCAGGACCCTGCTCGACAACGGGGAAACAACAGCCCTCATCCTCCTGGACCTGACATCTGCCTTCGACACGGTTTGCCACCGCACACTACGAACATGCCGACACAGCACCGGGATCCAAGAGAAGGCCCTGGACTGGACCACATCCTTCCTCTCTGGCAGAACTCAGTGCGTCCGCCTCCCACCCTTCTGCTCCACCGCCACCGAGATTATCTGCGGCATACCGCAGTGCTCTTCCCTAAGCCCAACGATGTTCAACATCTACATGGAACCCCTCGCCCACGTCGCCAGACAGCACGACCTCAACATCATCTCCTACGCCGATGACACCCAGCTGATCATCTCCCTCACCAAAGACCCTCACACCGCCAAAACCAACCTCCACGAAGGAATGAAGGCTGTCGCCGAATGGATGAAGAACAGCCGACTGAAGCTGAACTCGGAAAAGACGGAGGTCCTCATCCTCGGCTCCACCCCTTCAGCCTGGGATGACTCCTGGTGGCCAAAATGACTGGTAACAGCCCCGACACCCACCGACCAAGCACGCAACCTAGGGGTCATCCTCAACTTCAATCTCTCCATGTCTAAACAGGTAACGCCATCTCCTCTTCCTGCTTCAACACCCCCCGAATGCTCAGCAGGATCTTCAAGTGGATCCCCACCAAAACAAGAAGAACAGTCACCCAGGCCCTCGTCACCAGCAGGCTGGACTACGGAAATGCTCTCTATGCAGGAACGTCAACCAAGCTCCTGAGACGGCTGCAACGCATCCAGAATGCCTCGGCACGACTGATCCGCAACATCCCCCGTCGCAGCCACACCACACCCCACCTGAGAGATCTACATTGGCTCCCCATCAAAAAGAGGATAACCTTCAAGCTCCTCATCCATGCACACAAGGCCCTCCACAAAGCCGGCGCAGCATACCTCAACAGATGACTCAGCTTCTACACCCCTACCCGCAAGCTCCATTCTGCCGGCCTCACCCTCGCCACAGTCCCCCGCATCCGAAGAACAACTGCAGGTGGCAGATCCTTTTCCCACCTCTCCGCCAAGACCTGGAACACCCTCCCCACCAACCTACGGCAGACCCAAGATCTACTGGCCTTCAGAAGACTTCTCATGACCTGGCTCTTCGATCAGTAGCAGCACCCCTCCCCCCCCAGCACCTTGAGACCCTCACGGGTATGTAGCACGCTTAACAAATGTCCTGATTGATTGATTGGTTAAAATGTATTTCCTACTTAAGAATGTAGATGTTAAACTTGGCCCTCTCGGCAGGGTCGCCTCTAAACATTTTGCCTTCGCCCCTTGCATTTTCTGAAATTGGTTTTCTTGCTCTCAGGCCTTTGGGCTCTTTACAGCCCCCTATACAAGATAAATCTGTTGATGCCCTCTCATGATGTCATTCGACCAAGGGCAAAGTTTAAGCTTTTATTGTTCCGTAACCATTTTTGGCCACTATTTGACAAACTTTGGGTCTTAGTATCTGATACCTTTCAAGGCAAAGAAAATGTGTCATCATTCAAGAGTTTTTACAGAATCTAAGCCATAATAGGGGTCATGCATTACATGGTTTATAAAGTAATGGTTTTCTAGCATATCAGAAAATGCTTTAATCCTACACTCCGCAAGTGTAGACGTCCAGCACTTTGCCACCTGCTCTAAATTTCGAAATAGGGCTTCAAACATTATTGGACATTTTTACAAGAAGGTGACTCAGTGCCACACTGCAAGCGATTTGGCTGTGCCATGCTGCGTCACTTTCAAAGCACAGGGATGAGTCATATTACAACAATATGACACATCCCTTAGCTATCCCCTTCGCTGGGGCACAATTGGCTGCCATGCACCAAGGCAGGCACCCTTGCACCATGGTGCAAAGGTGTCTGCGTTATAGGGGAAATATTTTTTGTGCAGGAAGGAACACCTTCTTGCACAAAAACAATAAAGAGCTGTGTTTTCCTCTTTCTATGTGTTCTGCAGAAGAAGGTACGCATAGAAAGAGGAAAAAATGAGGAGAAATTAAAGTGTTTCTCTTCGTTGTGCCTCCTTAAGCCTCCTCGGGGAGGCGTATTGTTCTGATACATTCCCAGATTCATGAAATGTTGTAAATATGGGAATGCAGCAGAATCCAAGGGAGTTGCATGGGAACACCCACAGCAACAGCCATGGCATGCCCCTTTCATGCAGTGTGGCTTTAAGTGGCCTTGTAAATATGGATCACCACACTGTGCCTCTGGTTCATCCAAAAATGTGGTGCACCAGTGGCGCAAGGGGCTTGTAAATATGCCCCTACTTTCTTAGAATTCACCTTAACTCTGCATGCAGAATTTACTTTATGTTGCTTTTGAAAAATAGTTTCCCTTGCCTCAGCTGTCTTTATTGTAATTCGCTGGCTTTTTCAAACACCATAGCTTAATTTCATCATCTCACATCTTTTCCGGTAGTCAGGCATAGTTCATTTTAAGTGGTACATATTTTTACCCAGCAGGAACCACATTCTTCTCTATAGTTTGAATCATGTTAATCTTCAGGATGCTCATTTCACCTTTCACAGAAATTTCATAGTGACAATAAAAAGACGTATAGATACTCCTCAAAACCTTGACATGATCAACAAGAAAACCTTGTCCCAACTTAACTTTCACATACACCATAACACAATCCTCCCATCTCTGCCATTTTTAAGTTGCATTCTTTGCCTTAGCACACAGGATTGAAATGGAGACTCCAGTGAACAATATAGCACTGATTTCCTCCTCCCAATCCCTGGTGACTACTTTATTTCATGGACGTCATTTAGGGGTCACCAGGATATCAATTTTTCCAGAGTAATTTACAGGTTGGTAGGGCAGAGATGGCTTCTGGCTGAAAGAATTAATCTATCTGAGTCTGTGTAGGTGAGCATTCTGATTTGTTTGGAGACTCTTCATAGGTGACAACATTTTTGGTTATGCAAAGGGTGTGAATAAGTATCCTACCGTCTGTATCTTGTAAAGCTGCAATGACCATATGAAATTATCTCTGGTGCAGTTGCACTTCCACATGTCTCCTAGCTTTCCTTCTTATTTATGCCTTCTTTGATTAACTTTAATTAGAGCCTGCTCTGCAAATTAGGTAAAAAAAGTGATTCAGATAAAGCTTAGGTATTTCTACCAGATGCTTCATATTTAGAGAGGGTGGTTACATATTTTCTGTTAAGGGTTCCGACTGTAGCCTCCAACTCTTGTTTGTCTTAAGGCTCCTACGCTTGGCAATTGCTGACTTCCTCATTAGCAACCACTGGCATGTAGATAGCCTTTACAGCAGCCCACAGAGTAATATGCAATGCTGATGATCCATCATAGTCTGCTAAATTTATACATATGTTACACCACAGTCTCTCCTTATCTTGGTGGCCTCAATGCGTCATTGATCCTATGAGCCATATCGCTGATGTGGGTACTACATGCCCAAAGTCTAAGTCAATTGCACCGGGCTAATGGTCAGTTATTCCAATTTCTAGAATCTCACTTTACAGCACTTTGGACAATAGTATACCATGTAAGAGAAAGTAGTCTATAAGCGAATCGGTGCCATGAGGGAAATTGAATATATATTCCCTATCTATAGGGGGGAGTAGGCACCATATGTCCATGAGGTTATGATTGCCCATCAGGTCTTTCAACAGCACTCTGCCACTGTGATTGTGGCATTCCGTACTGCAAGACCTGTCCAGGATGGGATCTTAGACCAGCCTCCATATTCCACTAACAGCCACGATACTTGTTCAACTAAGTATTATTCACATATAGTGGGACATGTATCAATTCAGTGTTTGCTATCTTGTGTAGAATTTTCAATTTCACCAAGGCCCAGCATCCTCCCTCATTTGTCCATTTTCTAAGAAACCTGTGTGGAAATCGTTTATGCTAAGAATAGTCACTCTGCATTTTTTTTTAGTAATTTTGCAATGGCAATGCATCTCCCCGTGTAAAAGTAAGGCCCTCCAAAAGAATGTGAGTAAGTCCCAGCAAGGGACACGTACATGTACACAGTACATTTGCAATCCATTTGGTTCTTGCTGAATTTCAAAGAGTTTAGTTTATTCATTTGTGTATCATGAAGCTGTTCCTGATGACTGAGCACATATTATTTGTAAGCAGGTGAAACACAGAACTTTATGTAAAACTATGGTTCACTTTAATATATCCAATCACCAAGGGGGATAATTAATTTTTCATCTTACACATTTCTCTGCCATACAAAAGTCAAAATGTGTCCAATCCAAATTGAGTGTGTCGCCAAATTAGTGAGTATTTGCACCTAAATAAAAATCATACGATACAATGCGATGGATGTGAAACTGACAAGGGCCAACGGTAATAACAATAGTTAAAATGATTAATGGTGCCACCATAATTATTTGAAAGAAATGTAGCCCCAGTTCATGATAAATTACTAAACATCCATGAACAATCCCAGATGAAGTTACTTTAACCCCTAATTGCAAAGAATGGGACCCCCTTTGTTTGCATAACATCCAGTTCATCATTGGTGAAGTAGCTAGGTTTAAGCTAAAAACGAAAACTATGGACACTGTGCATTTTTAATTCTCAATTTAGAACGAAAAAACAACTGATATATGTAATCATGTATGGCACTAAAGATAAATAACTTCCAAAAGAATACAGAAGATAAAGAATGTCTGCCGTATTCGGCTGTCGAAGAATCAATACTACAATAGATGTACAATGGACCATTCCCAAAACAAAGCCATCTTGGAGCGTATAAGAACTGATGGTACGATAGTTGTAAAATGGACTATTCCCAAAACAAATCACATCCATCATATCCAAAACTACTAATCTCAATACGAGAACCATTTAAGCAGGTACAATCTTGACTTTATATTAGTTAGGCAGTTGGAGAGAAAGTGATTACTGTATTTATTCATACACGGCCACCATTAAGTAAATACAACAGACCAAGTAGTACTAGCAGTGTATGAGGCATCCATTTTGGCCTGTAAAAAATCCAATCGCATAATCGGTGCAAAATTGGCCAATCCCTAGAACAAACACAAATGCCAAGTGATTAAACATGCACCAGCAATTTTTGTTTTGAAACATGACTAATTGCCAAACAAAGACACGGCACTCTGGGGATAAAAACACTTTAAATATACCATAATCCTCATCAACTGATAATGTAACTCACCCGAGTCCATAGCAAGACACCCTGTATCAGTAATAGTGTTCTGCAAGAGACTGACATTTTCACCCTTATTTATAGCTCTCAAACTATTGGTGCAAAACAAATCACTTAAAATGTAAAAAAAAAAAAAAACGCATGAAACCAGATTGCATTCAGCAGTTCAAAAATAGGAACCACTATGCTCATCTAGTCATAAAGTAAAATGGTAAATGTTATCTCGAACAAACTGTGTATGCAGCTGAACACACTAGTGCTCTTGACATAGACCTGGGGTCTTATTATGACCTTGGCGGAGTGTAAGTGGGGCCGCCCCACTCCCACACCACCAAACCAAAACAGGCGGCCTGCCAGATTACGACTTTTTAAGTTGATGGCGGGCAGTTCTTTGGTGTTCCCATGGCAATGCCTTTAAAATAGGCACCGCAATGGGAACATCAAAGCATGTTCGTGCACAATGTTGTGCATTTCGTTCTGTGCAGGAACATGGGGGTGTATGCAGACAGGGGGGCACACTATGTGCCCCCATGTATACACCCCATAGCACAGAGGCACAAGGGGGCATTGTAGGGCCCCCTATGTTTCCTCACCACCACACTTTTCTTATGCGAATGTGAGGAAATTCCTAAAATGTTTCGCAGGGCCACAGCAGCACAGCAAGCATATTAGGTGCCTCAGACTGCTACGTCACTGCCAGGGAACGTGGATCCCTGGCAACAGACCTAATGCAGAAGGCGGACCGCCAGTACAGGTTTGGCGGTTCATTGGACTGGAAAACGCATAAGGCCACTAGCCACTAGCCAGGGAGCGCAGAAATCCATGAAGATATCCACTAATAGCTGGTAGACAATGGAAGTATACTTTCATGGTGTTGAGCTCAAAACTGTCTCACTACCAGAAGACAGAGACATTAGGGTCATAACAAAATTATAAATGTGGGTACTGACTAGAGATATCCGACTCAAATGCAACAGTTAGCAAAGTACTCAAAAAAGTTGAACTGCAAAGTACATACCCATTGGAGGCTATATGACTGACTGGGGCATGGACATGATAAACTCTTGTAATACATCACTTCCACCTGCTGTGTGATGTCTGGTCACCTCATCAATTACCTTATCTAGCATTTTAGTCCCTATTTCATTATTTATATTTAGCATATAATGTTTCTTAATATTTCAGTGCTTTGGAGTGATTTTTGGAGATATTTTTCATTAGATATGTTTCCCAATTATAAAACCCCGTTTTTTAACTCCTTATTTTAGGTCAGTCCTGATGTATATATATTACCTACTGGCGGTCGCCAGTAGGTAGTTATAGTTAGGATTGTTTTCCATAGGAAATCTGCAACATTCTATTGAGAATAACTTTGGCGCCGGTGGACGACTCTTCGCGAATTTCTCAAAGAAGATGGCCCGCTCCGCTCTGCTCCTTCCCTGAAAGTTTGGGGGGGATTCGTCAAGCGGGGGCCGAGATATTTGGGGGTCCCAAAACGTGTTTTCCACATGTTCATTTCCATAGGGCGGTTGGACTCACTTTTAGCCCGAACGGCTGAATGGATTTCCACCAAACTTGGCAAAATTGTAGGGACTGGTAGCCCGATGTGCCTTTGCTATGTCTCAAGAAATGTGCTCCAGTGTATTTTGAGTAATTTAAGTTAAAAAAAATATATATATCTATAAGCGCGCCCCGGAACGCGCACCGGGGCGCGCACCAGAGCGCTACGCGACTTCGCAAGCGGAAAGCTGATTGGCTCTCGGGTGTCTGTCAACATTCCAAGCAGTCCGGAGCGGCCGCCATCTTGTGTCTCGGTAGGATCGAGACACAAGAGGTGGCAAAAACAAAGGGGGAAATGGCCAAAAGGGGGCAGGGTAGACCCCCCCTGACCCCCCTAGGTTTGATGTGGGGGCCATAAAAGTATTTTTTTTCGATTTTCGCGGGGGGAGTACACGCACCGGGGAGCGTACCGGGGAGCGTACCATGGGGAAAACCCAGTGAAACAGTAAAATAATAATTTAAAGTGCTTAGAGGTAGGGTAGCTTTGAATAGAGTTGTTGTGTTGTTTGGGTGTTTTAAGTACCAACATGTAGGTACCAATGCAGAGTCTTAAATTTAATGTAAACCGTTTCCTCTGTAGATATCTTGCATGTTGTTACAGAAGTTATTGTGGTATATGGAATCCATATCATAGTCTGTCAGGAAAGCAGAAATAGATACTTTAAGCACTCAATGAGAAGGCCTAGGGGATCATGTGTAGTCTATCCTGCTCCCTTATGATGATGAAAATGAGTAAACTTACTATGTAAGAAAAAAAAGTCTCACTTTATATTATAATCATTTTGGTAGTACTTCATGAATTACATATAAAAATGAATAATGTCTCAAACAATTTTTGATTATTAAATATAAATGTATTCTTCTGATTCTTTTTCAAAATGTAATAAAACTTCTAACATTATATTGTCTGGAATTTCCTCATAATTATCATTGCATGATTCAATTTGATCCAAACAGTGAATTAATTGTTGGTCTATAGAGTCATCCATGAAATTCAAGACATCATCTGGATTGTTTTCAATCTTTACTTCGAAAGAAATAACATTGGATTGTTATTTTTCTTCCATTTTCTTTCTGTAAATTGCATAAAAAATAACTTTATCAGTTGAGTTATGGTACTTTTGGGTTTAAGTTCAGACAGGTATTTCACAGTTTTTAACAGTGAAGTAAATTTTCGGCAGTGTATGGTTTCAGGCAGGAAGTAGAACTATTAAAAGTGCATGTGATGAAGCCTAAGTAAATTCATAATTATACCAGAGAAGCCTAACTCAATCCATAACTATTACAGAGAAGCCTATCTCAATCTATAACTATTACAGAGGGATAGTATATAACTATCAGAAAATGTTTTCCAAAATTAACTTAAAGTGCACAACATACTTCCCTTTCCAAATTAACAACTTACCTTTGTGAAAGCAGTTGAAGTTTTCTCAGTGAAAATCCTTTTCAAATGTACTTCAGGAAGTACTAGTCAAAATGGCTGTGTTTCCCTCTCTTTTGTTATATATATTCATGTATACAACCAATCAAATGTCGGCACATAAAAGTAGAAAATGTAAGTAACATTTTAATTGGTTGTAATTTCTAACACTTTCATATGTGTTTTTGTCATGTAATTTACCTCAGGAAATTTAGACAGGGCTATAGCCTAAATGGCTGAATGGAATATCCCCACATTTGGGAAATTAGTAGGGACTGGTATGTAGTATGGCCTATTCTATATATGTTGAAAGTCTCTCCAGGGGTTTCTATGTAAATTAACATTTAAAAATTGTTGGGAGCGCTTACCGGTGCGCGCCCCGGTACGCGTACCGGCAGCGCAACGGGAGTCCTCCATCTTGTGTTTCGGTAGAATTGAGACACAAGATGGAGGATAAACAACGTTGGGAATGGGTAAAAGGGGGCACGGTAGACACCCCCTGACCCACCTAGGTTTTCTGAGGAGGGCTTAGGAGGCCCATATAGGGCAATTTCTTTTTTTATTTTTTTCGCGGGGGGAGCGCCCGGTACGCGTACCGGGGAGCGTACCGGGGAGCATACTTTGGTGAAAAACAGTGAAAAAAGTTAGAGTAAAGTAATCATTTTGAGTGAGCAGAGGTAGGGTAGCCCTGAAAAGAGCTTTTGGGTTCTGTAGCTGATTTAGGTACCTACAAGTAGGTTCCAATGCACAGTCTTAAATTGAGGAGGAATATTCTATTCCCCTCATCTGAGAAGTGCACACCATCTCCTCTGTAGATATCTTGCATGTTGTAACGCAAGTTATTGTTGTATATTGAACCCATTCCATAGTCTCTCATGTAAGCAGAAACAGATTTATTCACATGTTTCCGTGCTTTCTCAAATTGTGGACAAAATTGGTTGGACCACTTCCATTTCTGTCTTTGGCATATATTGGAATATACCAAGGCAGTTTGTGGAAAAAGTGTCATCAATTGCCCAAAGGTGTCCTTTAAAATCATTTCCAGACCTACCCCAGTCAAAGTGCCTAGGTCATTTCCACCACAGTGCAAAATTATGAGGTCAGGGTGTGGCAGATGGTAAAAGGTTTTCACCAATGGTATCAATTGATGACATCTCAATCCTCTTTGGCCAATCCACTTGATGTCCACATTTGGTAAATCAAGGTTGTGAAAATTTCTGATAGCTGCATACCTTTGAGCCCAGTGAATGTAGCTATGTCCAATAATCCAGACAGAATACATGGTGAGAGGAGGTTCTGGTGCAGTCAGATGAAGTGTAGGAATAAAATGGCAGTTGGAACAGTAGGAGTTTGCAAAACAAATCTGTGGAGTTTCAGTGCTGTTGAATCACAATCAATGATTGGTGGATTCAGATAGTTGAAAACTGAAAGTTAGGGTGCATGGTTCTGTTCTGTGAAAGAAGTAATTTGAATGGTTAAGAAAAAGTCATTAAAAGAAAGATTGCAACTGATTAGCTGGTGTATTGAGAGGTCAAACATCCTTGCTGAGTTCATTTGCAACATTGTAGAATAAACTTTTAACCCTGAGAGCTCAGTGAGGAGGGAGTTGCTATGGTAACAGGTAGAAAGGGCTGAGGGGGGGAAGGGTGTTGGTTTGAAAATAGAGAGGGAAGAGTTTCAATTGGTTAACATGAGAGATATGTGTGTAGAATTAGAGGTTTTCTGTGCCATTCATGGTTGCAGTGCCTGGAGTACATACCTTTTGCTCTGCTAAAGAAATATTGGTGTGTGTATCTGACACTGTTTTCAATCTCCCAAAGCATTTGTAAAGATGAGTAATGATTCATTTAATATAGATAGAGACTTGTATACTCTATGGAGAAGATTTGGAAGCAAAATGTGGTTTCTTAATGTGACTTTTTTTCATGTTTTTTAACATGCTTGATAAAACGTTGTTGCTGGAAAGAGGAATTGTATTTTGTAACATAGTGAGTTTTCAGTACTGAAATGGAAGGCTTGTACATAGGACCTGCGTTCAGTTTCTAAAATGTTATTCAAAAAACGATTTTGGGGCAAATCAATGGCTTTTACATTTTTGAGAAGGAATAAATAGTGTGTGCATGATTACATAAAAATATTTACATTTTTCACAATCATGTCACCTGTGTTACCGCAGATTAGGAAGCAGACTGAGCTTCTTTGCTGTTGGTTGTGTCATTTTTTTGGTAATGCTTGGTAGGAATGTTTGCAAGAGAGAGGAAATGTATTTTGAAAAATAGTGAGGTTTCAGTAGTGAAATTGAATGCTTGTACATAGGACCTGCGCTCTGTTTCTAAAATGTTATTAAAAAAACGATTTTGGGGCAAATCAATGGCATTTACATTTTTGAGAAGGAATAAATAGTGTGTGCATGATTACATAAAAATATTTAAGTTTTTCACAATCATGTCACCTGTGTTACCTCAGATTAGGAAGCAGACTGAGCTTCTTTGCTGTTGGTTTGTGTCATTTTTTTGGTAATGCTTGGTAGGAATGTTTGCAATAGAGAGGAAATGTGTTTTGTAAAATAGTGAGTTTTCAGTACTGAAATGGAATGCTTGTACATAGGACCTGCACTCTGTTTCTAAAATGTTATTCAGAAAACGATTTTGGGGCAAATCAATGGCTTTTACATTTTTGAGAAGGAATAAATAGTGTGTGCATGATTGCATAAAAATATTTGAACCTTTCACAATCATGTCACCTGTGTTACCTCAGATTAGGAAGCAGACTGAGCTTTTTTTTGCTGTTGGTTTGTGTCATTTTTTGGGTAATGCTTGGTAGGAATGTTTGCAAGAGAGAGGAAATGTATTTTGTAAAATAGTGAAGTTTCAGTAGTGAAATTGAATGCTTGTACATAGGACATGCGCTCTGTTTCTAAAATGTTATTCAAAAAAACGATTTTGGGGCAAATCAATGGCATTTACATTTTTGAGAAGGAATAAATACTGTGTGCATGATTACATAAAAATATTTGAACCTTTCACAATCATGAAACCTGTGTTACCTCAGATTAGGAAGCAGACTGAGCTTCTTTGCTGTTGGTTTGTGTCATTTTTTTGGTAATGCTTGGTAGGAATGTTTGCAAGAGAGAGGAAATGTATTTTGTAAAATAGTGAAGTTTCAGTAGTGAAATTAAATGATTGTACATAGGACCTGCGCTCTGTTTCTAAAATGTTATTAAAAAACGATTTTGGGGCAAATCAATGGCATTTACATTTTTTAGAAGGAATAAATACTGTGTGCATGATTACATAAAAATATTTACATTTTTCACAATCATGTCACCTGTGTTACCTCAGATTAGGAAGCAAACTGAGCTGCTTTGCTGTTGGTTTGTGTCATTTTTTTGGTAATGCTTGGTAGGAATGTTTGCAATAGAGAGGAAATGTATTTTGTAAAATAGTGAGTTTTCAGCACTGAAATGGAATGCTTGTACATATGACCTGCGCTCTGTTTCTAAAATGTTATTCAAAAAACGATTTTGGGGCAAATCAATGGCTTTTACATTTTTGAGAAGGAATAAATAGTGTGTGCATGATTACATAAAAATATTTGAATCTTTCACAATCATGTCACCTGTGTTTCCTCAAATTAGGAAGTGGATTGTGCAGATGAGGTGAGGCATGTCCAGGGGTGCAAATGAGTTGAGGCCTGTGTCCATGAGTGCAATGGAGAGGACTTACCTCCTCTGACCCTTAGACAAGCATTATCTAATCTGTGCCCCTTGGACAGACCTTAATACATTGAGTATAATTGATGGTAACAGGGTGCAGATGAGAAGAGGCGTGTCCAGGGGTGTAGATTAACTGAGGCCTGTCTAATGGTGCAGATGAGTTGAGGTCTATTCAGGGTTGCAGATGAGGTGAGGATTGTCCAGGGGTGCATAGGAAGTGATGCCTGTGTTGAAGAGTGTAGTGGAAGAGAGGTCTGTCCAGGGGTGGAATGAAGGTGAGGGCTGTGTCTAAGAGTGGAGTGGGGGATAGGCTTCATGAAGTCCAGTCCAGTGCACTCTTAGACACCGGTTTCACCACCTATGCTCCCCAGGACAGGCCTTACCTCATGTGTACAATCTGCTTACTAATCTGAGGAAACACAGGTGATATGATTGTGAAATGTGCAAATATATATTTTTTAATCATGCAGATACTATCTAATCTTTGTCAATAATGTAAAACCAATTCATGTGCCCGAAATATTTTTTTATAATAACATTTAAAAACAGAGATAGGTCATATGTATAAGCATTATAGTGTTTAAATTGTTTGCTTATAGTCATTGCTTTGTTGTTTGGTAATAGTGGTCTATAATGAGTCTTTTCTTTATTTGTTTACCACAGATTGAAATCAAGATTTCAATAGTAAGGAAATATGCCCTCAAGGCAGAGGAGATGGAAAGATGCTAAGCGGAAAAAATCAAAAACAGCAACGGAATTAAAGCAGTCTCCTACAACAAATACTTCAAAAACCGCGAAAAAAGCTCCTGGTAAGACAACTAAGTATTTTTTTCGGAACATATGTAGATCCAAAAAAAATGATAATATACATGTGAATGTACAGAAGGAGAGAACAAATTTGAAGAGGAAGGTGAGATCCCCAAAAAATGTTACTACTGCAGCAGGAGACAATAATATGTATAGGAATAGAAGGCAAAATCAATTTAGGGACATTTGTAAACGAATGTTTCGCAATAGGGTGGTTTTAAATTTGTTAAAAAATATTAAGAAAGGTAAACAGAGAGCTGCTTTTTATAAGAAAAAGAAAAGTGTAGAGAAGATTGTTGATCAGGCTTTTGAAGTTAAGAAAAAATTATTTATTTTAGTAATCAATAGAATTAGGACACTTAACAAGACAATTGATGTTTTCAAATCAAAGAGTAGAAGCAAAAGAGTAATTAATCGGACTAGTTTTTGTAAAGTTTTTTCTGGAGAATGGATGCATAGTTCAAGTTGTGATCCATTTTTTAATGAGGAGAGTTACTTCCAGGAGAATGATTTGGTGCATGCAGTTGACACCAGTGGTCGAGCATATGAGGTGAAAGACGGTTGTCCGATTGAAAAAAAGAAACTTGTGCCTAGAGAAGCAGAAGAGGTGTTAGCTGATGAAGTTTTAGGGAGACGTACTAAGGGTCCAGTGTACACTTGGAAGTGTAGTAGTATTTGTAGTGTGCGACAGGATTCAATCGATGTGCTTCATAATTTCTTACGTACATATAGTAAGAAAAGTGTAAAACAAAAAATGAAGGTGTTGCAAGACTTAGATCCTTGCAGAGTGAGAGAAAACACCGGTTTGCAAGAGCATTCACTGGCTTGTCTTTCTAGAAAAGTCTGTCAGAGTGTTTTTCATAATTTTAGGATGTTAGCAGTGCATCATAACAAAATGAGGAAATTAGTGAGAAGGTTGTATTATGCAAAAAGTCCAGCACTTAAGCTTAAACAGTTAAATAGTGCTCTTTTGCATGGAACTGAATTAGATGCGAAGAAGATTTGTGAAGAAATTGAGATTTGTTATTTTTGTGAAAAAGAGGACAGTGTAGAAATTGACACAGTAATACAAGGTAATGTAGAAGACAATGTACAGATTTCAAGTACAGAAAAGTTTGACCAGGAAATTACCAGGTTTAAGGTGAAATCAAGTGAAAGGCCTAATTTTACTTGTGTGTGTTGTCGACGAACTCATTATAAGCATCAAACTAGATTAGTTGATTTATATGTAAAAAGTGAAAAGATAAATGATTATGAGTGGAAGGATTTTGCAACTTATTTGTGGGTGGAGAATTCTTTTGATTTGAGTTCTGATCAGCGTATTTGTAAATATTGTTATAATAAATTAAATCAAAACCGAATGCCTGCTAGAGCTGTTCATAATAATCTTGAGTTGGTAGACATTCCTCCTGAATTGATGGATTTAAATACATATGAGTCTATTTTGATTCAATGTGTCCATCCTTTTCAGGCAATTGTTCGCATGGAGCCTAAGATAGGGAAATTGCCTCTTTCAGATTTACAGAGAGCATTAAAGGGAAGAGTTGTTTATTTGCCTCTAGTTTTCAAGAAAAATATTGATACAATTGGTGTAGAGAAAGTGGAAGAGGAACCTCTGGTTATTCTAGTTAATGGGGTTCCGACAAAGAGTAAGAACATCTGGCAAGATTTTGTGGATGTTAGGAAAGTCAAAAAGGCAACGTTGTATTTGGCCAAAAACAATGAGTACTACAAACATGTATGTGTTGGAGCAGAGGAAACAGCTGCAGATGAAGACAGTGATTGTTCAGCTGGCCAAATTGAAAAAGTTGATGTGTCTACAAGTGAAGAAATATATGAATATCATACTGTTCATCCTTTGCATTCCAGAGAAGTAATGGGGAATGCAATTGACTTGTTTCAAATGAAATCAGCAAAAGGAAGTCCCATTAGTGTATGGGAAGAAAGTTTGGAAGCTCGTTGTTTTCCACATTTATTTCCAACAGGTCGAGGTGGACGATATGACGATCGAGCACTTCAAATTCCTGCATCTGAATACCGGACTTTAAGATTATATGCTGAAGATCCAAGGTTTCGTCAATGTATTCCATATTTGTTTCATCTACTGTATGAAAGTGACTTGTCTGGGCTTTCTTATGCAGTAAATCATATACTGAAAAGTGGAGCACATCTGCAAAATGTTTCGGCGAGGGACTTTATGGAGAAAGTCAATCTGCAAGATAATATTTTGGAATCTCATCTAATCAATCTCATGGCATGTCAGCGTGGTACAAACGAGTATTGGTACCGTCATCATGGGGAATTGAAATGTATGCTAAGAAACTTAGGAACTCCTACATGGTTCCTCACTCTTAGCTGTGCCGAGTATGCATGGGACGACTTACTTCAATTTATACACGAGGCAAATGCAAATATACAAAATATAGAATTCAAAACACCTAGAGAACTGTGTTCTTTTGATCCAGTGAATGTATGCAGATATTTTAATCATAGATTTGAAGCTATGATGTCTTTCATTACCAACAAAAAAAATCCTCCACTTGGAGAGGTTTTGGATTTCTTTTGGAGAAAGGAGTATCAAGCGAGAGGTGCTCCTCACATACATATGTTGTGGATTAAAGATGCACCCAAATTTGGAACAGATTCGGATGAAACAGTGATGAGTTTCATTGAAGAGTATTCAACATGTGCTGTTCCGAAAACTACAGAGGAAAACAGTTTAAGGCAACAAGTTTTACGCTTTCAATCCCATCGTTGTGGGAAGTATTGTCGTCGAAAATTCAAAAACAAGGAAAAGTTCTACACAAAATGTCGTTTCAGCTTTCCACGACCAGTGATTTCTAAAGGAAGAGTAAATAATTTGATGTCTTCTCTACGACATACTCTGACGAGGAAATCACCCAAAAATAAATACAATTTAAAAAGAAACAAAGAATCCAAGTACATCAACGACTACAACCCAGTGATTTTGTCCATGTGGAATGCTAACATGGATATTCAATTCCTTGCTGACAACTCTATTGCTGTGGCTCGATATGTGACGTCTTACATCACAAAAAAAGAAAAGACAGAACTGAAGGAAATGTGGGAGGATATTTCACATGAAAAGAGTCTAAGCAAGAAATTATACAGTTAAAGTCTGAAGATGTTGTCACATCGAGAAATTGGAGCATATGAATGTTCTGAGCGATTGTCATCAGCAAGTCTATATGCCAAATCTAGAACCATCATTTGGGTGAGTCTAGGTCTTGCTGCAACACGAAACCGAGTTTTGAAATCTGTACAAGAAATAGAGTATTTGGCGGAGAAAGAACCAGAAAGTACAGATATTTTGAAGACAAACATGTTGGATACATACTATCCAAATAGAAGTACTCACCTTGAGAACGCTTGTCTCTATGAAGTTCTGCAAAGATATATTTATAAGAGGAACATCAGAGAAGATATCAATAATGGAATATATGCTGTCATTGGATGTGAAGGATGTATAGTGAAACCGAGAAAAGGTCATTTGATTAATCATCGAAAATTAAGTTGCGAAAATCCAGACAAAAGGGAATTTTACTATTTGGCTCTTTTGCAACTCTTTAAACCATGGCGTATAGAAGAGGAACTACTTGGAGATTTTCTCTGTTACGAAGACTCTTTTAATGCAACCAAGGATACCATAGAATGTCCTGTTTTTCCAAATTATCTGCAAATGTTGAACGAAGAAATAGAGCAAGAAGCAACAATTGCTGCAGAGATTGAGAGAGACAGTTCTCAAGACAGTCAGAGTTCTACTTCATTGAGTCAGGATCCACTAGGAGGACCAATTATTCAAAATGAGGCTGCCACTGCCATGGATGAGGTGGAAAGAGCTATGGAACAAGCTGAAGAGGATGTAGTTAACTTAGAAGATTTGGTGAAACAACTAAACATTGAGCAGAAACAGATATATGACGAAGTCACAGAACAGGTTGAACATGGATTCAGTCATGAGAAAAAAGAGTGCTCATGTACATCATTTAAGCCTGTCCGACTGTATGTGAGTGGAGAAGCGGGAACTGGAAAAGGTTTTCTGATTAAAGCAATTGCAACTTATCTGCAGAAAAGGACTGAATCACCGCTGTCTTGTGTTGTTACCGCTCCAACTGGTCTGGCAGCACATAACATTAAAGGGATTACTTTACATCGTTTACTGATGCTACCAGTTGAGCATGATAACAAATTACAATACCACAAGCTATCTGGAGATGCTTGTTCTGAAGTTTCCAGAGTCCTGAAGAAAATTAAACTTCTTATCATTGATGGGGTAAGCATGGTCTCAAATCTAATGCTTGCTTTTGTGCATTTGAGAATGCAAGAAATTCTTAGAACAGACTATGATGTCTTATTCGGAGGAAAACACATTATTGTTTTTGGAGATCTCCTGCAGTTGACTCCAGTGAAAGGACAACCAGTGTTTAAAATGCTCACGCATGAAGATACCAGGAAGTGCCTAGGAAGCATTGGAAACGTTAATATATGGTTACATTTCAAATATGCAGAACTGCTTCAAAATATGCGACAGGCAAAGGATGAAGATTATAAAAATATTCTACAAGATGTAAGAATCGGAAAAGTAAGTGAGCATGGGTAAGAAGCATTATATGCACGATTAATTTCAAATTTGTATCTAAATGAAAACATTCTTCCAGAGAATATTTTTAAGAAAATTACTGAGAACAAATCTGGGATATGCTTGATGCCAACTCTGCAAGAATGTTCCATCTTCAACCACAAAATGTTAAAGTTAGAAATTGAAGAGATTGTGAAACTGGAAGCTATAGATAAAATAGAGCATGTGGGAGCAACAATTATTTTGTCTGAAAATTTGAAATCAAAATTGGATTCATTACGGAAGAGTATATCTTAAACTGCTGGTTTTGAAAAGACTCTGAATGAGTGTTTAAATTGTCATATCATTTTGAGAAGGAATTTAAATGTTGAAAGAGGTCTGGTAAATGGAGCAATGTGTCATGTTGTTGATTTTGTGAATTACAAAAATAGAGATGGAATTGAAATATTAAAAATTAAATTTGATGGCATTGACAAAATACAACAAATTTGTCGTTGTTCAGCTAGATTTTTGCTTGTGAAAGACTTATATGTTCGCCGAAAACAGTTTCCTGTCTGTTTGGCATATGCGGTGACAATTCATAAATCTCAAGGTTTAAGTGTAGATAGTGCTTTGGTGAACATTGGAAGTTCTGTGTTTAAAGAGGGTATGGCATGTGTGGCATTATCACGAGTCAGAACTTTATCAGGATTGTACTTGATTGAGTGTGATGAAACAAAGATTTGTGCTGATCTAGATTGTGTTAAAGAATACAATAGGTTAAGAAGAGAGTATGCTCCACATTTGCCTCAATATCCTCTGTTTGAAAAATGTGTGGTAGGCCGAAAAAGAAGAAATGAGAATAATTGCAGTGAGGTAGTAGCAAAAAGACAAAAAGTAGATGAAACTGTAATTGTAAGCAGAAAGATAAAGGATTCTGTTGAAGATGTTGTTGGATTTCAGTTTGAAAACAGTTCTGGTGTCAACTGCTATGCTAATGTAGTGCTTAATGTTGTTTTTTTTCTTCAAAATTTACAAGAACAGATTGTTGAAAATCGGGATCAAACATTCTGCTGTTTATTGAATTCTGTGTTTGAGAAATGTAGCAGTGATAGAGCAAAAATAGAAAGTGTTTCAGAAATTCGAAATCTTCTAGACATATGTTCTGGACAAAATCAATTTCACAGAATATTCAGCAGGATTGTCAGGAATTTTTAATGTATATGTTTGATGTATTGGAAGATGAAGGTGTAGATATAAAAATCTTTTTAGCCTTTCTTATCAATGGCAGCATGACTGCGACAACTGTAGTTTATCAAGTAGTAATAGAACACACACTAAAAGATTTATATATTTGACTCTACCAGACTGCAAATCAGTGTCTTTTAATAATCTAGTTAAAGCAGCTGATCACAATATGGTGTGTACCCAATGTAAGTCTGCAATGCTGGCCACATTATTTTTACAAACTTATGGAAAATATATCATTTTAATGTTCCAACGATGTAGACCTGATGGAAGTAAATTGTCAACTTCTATTAACAATTTCGTGGCTTCTCAGTTATCAATATCAGGAAGAACTTTTGCAACTGTAGCTATTATTTATCATGACGGTCCTTCAACAACATCAGGGCATTACACATGCTATTTAAAAAGTAGAAAAGGTTGGACTAACTGTAATGACACTCATTTCACTTTCAAACAACGTTTGGCTTCTGACTTAAAAAATTCATACCTAGTGTTTTTAGAACAAAAATTTAAGTAAATGTAATTGCCTTATGAAGACGGGAGCAGTTAATAAAAGTTAGTTTGCTGTTTAAAATTATATTGTGCGTAAAAGTGATGAAGACAATATAAAAATTATAGTTCTCATAAAGGTATGGTAAGTGGATTGCATACTAAGTTATATCAGTATTATAGGAAATGTTCAACATGAGAGTGCCAGAAATGGAATTATGAATATTTAAATATTTTGTGAAAATGTTGTTTGAGCCTTTCTTTCAGAACATCGGGAAAACGGTAATTTTAGAGTTTGTTTTAAGTAATTTGAAAATATACTGATACATCTGACACTATTTGGCCTTAAGGAAAGGTGAAGGAATGAGCAAAGAGTCATGACTGAACAGAAGGAGTATATGAAAACATTGAAACATATTTCAGATGTTCTTCAAGCTTTTTTTCTAGAGAGTCGATGAAATGGATTTTTTAGAGAACAGCAGAGTACCTTCCAACGTAAAGGACCTTCATGATGTACTATTTGGCCTAAAGGAAAAGTAAGTGAATCAAAGATTAGTGTACATATGTGATTTGTAAGTTTATATGTTTTTTTTAAACACAATCTTTTTGATTGTGTTTTTTTTCCCCGCTGTCATATGATGAATAGTTTGAACTCACTGTTTTTAGTGAAATTCAATATGTTCTGAGAACAGCAAAAATAAACTATCTAACATGTTGTATAAATTATTCTACAGTTTGTATTGTGTAATTTATATTGTATTCCCATTGTCTCACACTCACTTTCCTTTTTCCTCTCTCTTTCAGCTCTCTTTACTCACTCACATTGCCTTTCTCTCACTCGGTTTCACACCCATTCGTTTACTGCACTTCTTTCACAACCCCTCATTTTCATTTCAACTGTCTGCATCCCCTCTCTCCCTTGCACCACTTTTCAGTTTTCAGTCTCTCTGTTTTACTTCCCTTTTCCGTCTTTTCCTCCTTTGCTCTTTTAGTAATTCCTCTTTACTCACTCACCAGTATTGTTGCACTTTATCACTATAACTCACCCACTCTCCCTCGCTTATCTTTGTTTGCCTCTTTTTTTTTACCTCTTCTCTCTATTTTTCGTTCACTACCTCTATGTCCTCAGTCCCTCACTCTCCTTGTGTTATGTTCACTTGTGTTTATCTACCTTCTATCATTTCTCTTACAACAACTTCACTGCTCCTCTCTCATCGTTCTTCATCCCATTTCTTTTACTCTGGTTCCATTACTACCCCTCATTTCCTATCTTTCAGTGTCCTTCTCTTTACTTTCATCACCGAATCACTTTCTCTCAGTACCACTATTTTAGTCCTCTTCTCCTCTCTTTCCTTTTTTTGCTCCCATACTCATTTCCTTTCCTCACTCATTGTACTCCACTTCACTCAGTCCTTCTCTTAGTCTCTCTGTCTACTAACTTCCTCACTCCTTTTCTCTCAATCCTTCTATATTATCCTCTCTCCCTTCATCCCTTCACTCTATGACTCTCCTTCACTTACTCTCAGTTATCTTCCATTCCTCATTCTTCTACATGCATCCTTAATTAGACTCCTTTCCCTCTCAGTCATTATCTTTTTACTTACTCCTGTTTCCTGATTTAGTTTTGCTAACTCACATTCTTTTAGTATCTTTCTTACCTTCAGTTCATTTCTCTCTTCTTCTCTTCCTCTCTGTCAGTGAATCTATATGCCTTACTCTTAGTAATTTGCTCTCCTTCTTTTTCTTTTTCCCTCTTTTTGTCCTTCTACCTTACTTTATTTCCCTTTCTGTGTCCTTCACTCTTACTTTATTTCTAAATACACTGTTATGAATTTTAACCTCTTCATTTGTATCTTTTATTTTAAAATACATATTTTACTAATTATAACTTATTTTTTCTTCGCTCTTTCACAGATACAAAGTGTAGTAAAAAATGTAATTAAAGTTACATTAATTATATGGTAAGTGTGACTAAAAAAATGTAGTTTGTCATCACCCTTTGCTTTAACCTCACTACTATTTTCTCACCCTACCTCACTCCTGTTTTTTTACTCTGCTTCCCTCACTTATTCTTATCCTCCATGTTTACTCCCCTTTCCCTAACTCCCCTCCCACATTCAACTTCTTTCAGTCCCCCTTCTTTACTTCCCTTACCCTCTGTTCCCTTCCTTTGCTCCCTCACTCATTCTCTTTCCCTTAATCATTTACTTCACTCCTAGGCACACACCTCACCGCCCCCACACACACACACCTCTGACACACACCCCACACACACACCACACACACACACCTCACACACACACGCACACACCCACACCCACACTCCTCACACACACACCCACACATCCCCCACACACACACACACCCCACACACATACTCCCCACACCCACACACCCCCCACACACACCTCACACACCCACACCTCCACCCACACCCCACACACCCACACCTCCACCCACACCCAAACACCCCACACACCCACACCCACACACACACCTTACACACCCACACCCCCACCCACACCCACACACCCACACACACCTCACCCCCCCACACACACACACACCTCACAGACACACCCACACATCCCCCACACACACCTCACCCCCCACACACACACACCTCTGACACACACCCCACACACACACACACCACACACCCACACCCACACACACACATTCATACCCACACACACACTCCTCACACACACACACACACCCACACATCCCACACACACACACACACCCCACACGCATACCTCACACACCCACACTTCCACCCACACCCAAACACCCCACACACCCACATCCACACACATACCTTACACCACCACACCCCCACCCACACCCACACACCCCCACCCACACACACCTCACCCCCCACACACACACACACCTCACAGACACACCCCACACATCCCCCCACACACACACCCCCTCACACACACACACCTCTGACACCCCCCCACACACACACCACACACACACACACACCCCACACACCCACACCCCCCCCCACACACACACCCACACACACACCCACACATCCTACACACACACACACACACCCCACACACATACCCCCACACACACACCCCACACCCATCCCCCCCCACACACACACACCACACACACACTCATTATTTATTTTTTTCTTTTTTGGGGGGGTGCGCGCCCCGGTACGTGTACCCTGGAGAGAAAAAAGAAAGACAGAGTTTTTTTTAAAAATGTAGCATTTTTATATAAATTGGAGGTAGTTCTGAAAAGAACTGTTTTTTTTATTCTTTTTGTTGTTTTATATTTTTTTCATTGTTTTTTTGAACATTTTTTACTTTTTTCGGCTTTTCTGAACAATTTTATATTTTTTTGTAGTGTTTCTGGGGACAAACAAAACACAGGGAATTGCAAACAGCTCAACTGGAGCAAAAAAAAATAGAATCATGAGTGATGTCACTGACCATGTCATGAGTGATGTAATATGTGACTTCATCAGCAGTGCATTGCACGCGCAAGCTATAGTGAGTCCAACTAACTATAACGTGGGAATTTCAATGGTTTTATGCCAGTAAAATTTCCAGCTAATTATAACTGGTGTGAAACCTATGGTTTTTTCAGTGAATTTAATAGGTTTTTTAAATGCTAATTCCTAACTATAACTGGTGTGAAACCTATGGTTTTTTCAGTGAATATATATATATATATATATATATATATATATATATATATATATATATATATATATATAAAAATAATTTATTTATTAACTATTGGAATTTCTTCTTTCTTTCTTTATCCATTTTCTCCTCCCTTCCTTCCTTTGGGCTTAGTACCTATTTACTTCTGTATATATTTACATATTTATATGTCTTTGTCAACCATTGAGAGACTTTAGTCGCATCTACTTTTATTAATATATTTGCTTATTTATTGTTAAATGTGATTGAAGTCATTGTTTTATGATGTCAATTTATGCAAAAGTTTTAATAAAAAATGACAACACAAAAAAAAATGTTCTCTTCCATTATGACACTGGAAAATGCATGGAATTGCAACAAAGGGGTGATACCACACCAAGCAGTGAGGTACTCCCTCCTCCAACTGCCCCCACCTAGCCACCCTGCTCATAGGAGTTTTCCTGATTGTAATTTCCAGCCATCCTAGAGAGAGGGTCTTTATGCAGTGTTCAGTCGAACATTAGAAGCGCCATAAAAAAGCAATTATTATAACATTCTGCATAATTCCTTACTTAAATATAGACGTTCTAGAATAATTTTTACAGGCAGATATTTGTAGTCCTCACTGTATACATGATGATTATGATGCACACTCAAAAGATCATATTGGTGAGTAAACCAACCTGCAATGAGGAAACCAGTCCCTTCTGAGCGCAGGGCAAAGCATGTTGTTATGTTGAAGGCAGAAAAGCCAAATGGGCGTCTTTGGAAACAATAAAGGCCAGAAGGACTAATGCCAAGGATGACATCAGAATATTTCAGAGTGCCTTGGTCAAAATGGTCTGGCAAAAAATGTGGGCTGGGCACTGTAGGAGAGTAAGATCTTCTTACTATGGTTACCCCCACTTTTTGCTGGTGTTTCACTGTTTTTTACTTTAGTCTGGCTGAAGGCCTGCTATCCAGGACCCCAGCCTAGCTGCGTCCTCTCTAAGTTGATTACATGTACTTTAGGTATACGCCAGTTTGATTACTGAGACACCCTTGTGAGTCCCCAGTATATGGTACACTAGGCACTAAGGACATAGGTACCCCAGAGGCCTACCAGGGGCTGAAGCATGTATTATGCCACCCCTGGGAAGCCTACCAAAATGGAACCACAGGACTGCTGCTGCAGCCTGGGTAAGGTGGTGCATGCACCCCTTACTAAGATATATGTTATCTATATCTATCTTTAATCACTGACACATATAAGCCTATCAGTCACTCCTATGGCAGGCCTTGCCAATCCTAAAGACAGAGTGCTTGGTTTTGTGTGAGAGTGTGCCCATGCGTGAGCAGAGCCCCTCTGCAGCTTGTGGAGCCTATTCTCTGAGGCTGTTCTGTGATGCAGCCAGACCATATACTCTTAAGTGCATTATAACCTCGCAGTAAATGCTAACTTTGGAATGGCAAATCTGTGACTGGGGGTGAATGTTTTGCCAATGTGCAACATTCCGTCCATCATCTTGTGTGTTTTGCTGTTCGCCCTATGTGGGAAGGGTATGCCCAGACGCGGGTCCCGTGCTCACTACACCACTGGAGTCAAGCTATCCTGGCTGAAGAGGGGTGAAACCCCAAAACCGGTCCTAGGATGCTTGATTCCGGTCCAGGAAAAACATGGCTTGGCAGTTCGGGCTGGACTGTTCCCATGAGGCAGAGGGTCAAGACTGATTTTCATATGGCCATGTCTGAACTGGGGTGGCGTGATGAGCAAAATAACGATGGATTAAACCCAGTTCTGTGACTGAGGGTGAATGCTTGGCCAATGTGCAACATTCCGTCCATCATCTTGTGTGTTTTGCTGTTCGCCCTATGTGTAAAGAGTATGCCCAGACATGGGTACCGTGCTCACTACGCCACTGGAGTCAAGCTATCCTGGCTGAAGAGGGGTGAAACTCCGAAACCGGTCCTAGGATGCTTGATTACGGTCCAGGGAAGGCATGGCTTGGCAGTTCGGGCTGAACTGTTCCCATGAGGCACAGGGTCAAGACTGATTTGCATATGGCCATGTCCGAACTGGGTGCCGTGGTGAGCAAAATAACAATGGATTAAACCCAGATCTGTGACTGGGGGTGAATGTTTTGCCAATGTGCAACATTCTGTCCATCATCTTGTGTGTTTTACTTTGGAATTGCTGCATGGAAACATGTTGTGTTTGGTGTCAAACACTTTGGAATCCTACCCCCCCGCCAGTCCTAGCGGCAGGGGTAGAATTCCACCCTTCTACAGGCAGAGACATGTACACACTGGCGTACCCGGTAATAGTTTAAAAGAGCCCCAGCATCACAAAATGGACGCTGCAGCCACAGACTGGGGTATAGCCTCCTGCTGCTGACCGAAACTCCGGCAGGGGAGGCATGGGAAATAGGTTTCCTGTCACAGGGAGGTGTAACCACCTCCCAGACAGGCTTTAGTGTATTGGGGCTGGATGGGAGCACTCTGAGAGTGCGTTGATGTCTGCACTGGGGGCACATTTGGCATCCCTGTGCATAGTCCAGTCCAAACAGGTTGCAGGGGCTACCAACCCCTGCTCTGGTGAAAAAATGGACAAAGGAAATGGGAGTAGCCACCCCTATTTCCAAATCCTCCCATACGTGGCTCCACAGAGTATGTTCAAGTAAGGGAACCCTGGTAGAAGGACTTTAAATTACACCTGGACATACCTCTGAAACTGAATGCTAGAACTTTGATGCTCTACTAAAGACTAGAGGATGGAAGAATCTCCCTTGGGGTGTGGTAAATAAATAAATAATACCCTATTTTTGAGTGCATGAATGAATAACAGATAGCTCAATAAAATAAGAGTCAAGATTCGAGGTAGTGGGAGTTTTGCAGGTTTATTACAGCATAAGGACAGGATCAGGACAACCTGCACAGGAATAGGATGGCAGCGCTGCCGGGGGCAGGATCTGGACAAGGGAAGGATAACTTTTAATAACAAAACATGAGCATATATACATAACGCAAACACATAGCATTACATTGCAATAGGCGTAACAGTGGGTGGAGCAGTAGGTGTGACGCGTAGCAGTCGCGAAAGATAAGGGTGAGAAGAAGGTGTAACAGGGCGTATACATAGACATGTGATGCAAACGTAACAGAATATGTCATGAATGGGGCGGAAACCATGGAGGGGGCTACCTGAGGAGCCGGGACCTCTAACCTAGTGGTGCGCGCAAACTGGCAATGACGTATTACTAGGAGAAGCTGGGGGCTATGAACTCTGTGCTAGGAGCAGAGACTGAAGTCTGGAGGGTCGGAGCGACATGTACCTAAACCCTATCTAGTATCTGATGTTTAGGGAACATGTTGATATAAACTAGAAGTCAAGAGGGGAAAGGCTAACAGACTCTAAGACTGGAGCATGCATTATTCTACATGTAGTGCGTGATGAAGAATATTAAATGACCATTAAATACAGTATTCTCTAACATGGAGCCCTGAAGGCTAGACAATGACGGAAACTATTGATGCGATTCAGTAGCTTTAGGAATGCAGGGAAGGAGGGCTGAACTGATAACTGGAATCATAACATAGTCTTGGCAGACTCAGAGGCAGAGCCAGGCTGCACCGGGCACTGCGAGGCAGGAAGTAAGTGAAGGGTCGAGGATACAGGTGGGGGCCGTGTCGCTCCTCAGCGAGGGCTTCAGGAGACAGGAGCTGAATCTGGTGTCCGGGCCCTTTTGAGGCCTGGAAACGGGGACTTTCAGTGAAATAACGTGCACACTGAGAAACGTGGCAACATAACTTTACATAGGCCTAATACTCGTATTATTCACGAGAACTGGAAACTGACATACTAGAGGTGGACACAACTGTAATTGCGTCTTTTAATCGAACATGGGAAATAACATATGCATATTAATCATGCACACATAACATATGATGGATGACACGTAGGGACACAGAACATGGCAAAATTTACTTTTCCACATTCCCTCCTTGTCACTACGTTTCCATCAGGAAACATCAATATTCATGATACCATCTATCATTTCATACAGTATCATTTGCTCATCTAGAATTCTCTTAGAACGGGATTTAGAACGGGACTTGGGACTAGGAGTTATACTAGGAATACAGGATGTAGCACACATGCCGCAAATCGCAGGGCCACATTGTATACAGAGGCAGCAGCTGAATATGATCGCCACTGCTATACCTAGAAAGGACAAGACTTTCCATCCCCATGCGGAAATTATATTCCAGAACCAACCGGACCATGTCCAGGTGCCTGGATCTTGGTGTAACAGATGGGCAATTTTATGGAGTCTGGTTATAGCTGAATAAACAGACGGCGCGTTATTTGGAATGAAAATGCAGCAACTAGATCCGATGACTCTACAGGCCCCGCCCCTATCGGCCAGTATGACGTCAAGGACGAGACGATTTTGCAAAACGACAAATCTCATAGCAGATTGCTCTTCGGTTAGGTTACCTAGAGCAGAGGCAGTCTCATTTACTACAGCTTCAAGGGTTCTTGTTAATCTACGGATTAACTTACTATTCTGGACAGGGCCTATAAAGAAGAAGAAACCTTTATTGAAATCGGTATATTGTTCTAGAGTAGTTTCAGTGTAATCGACAATCGGGGACTCCCTTCTATGTCTAATGTGTACTAGACGTGTGTTTCTATGATAATCAGATGGGGCTAGAAAAACTGGTGGCAGTAGGAAGGCAATGTAACAGGTTCCCTCCCAATCGAGGGGCAGACGAACATATGCGGTCTGACCACAAATAAAATATGAATGACGTGAAGCTTTGAAAATAGATTTCCCACTGTCACTATACTTGACAACAGTAGTACAATCACTATGTCCTACATGTATGGAACCATTATTTCGGACACATAATTCGCCTTTGACTGGTAGTACTGAAATAGCAGGTAAGTCTGGAGTAGTATCAGACTGAACATTCAGGACCATAAAATTCGAAGAATAATTACCTAAATTGTAAACTTCATTCTCTAGATCTAACCCGGTTCTGTGGGGAAGACCTTGCTTGTCTGGGAAACATGTATTGTTAAGAAAAGACATATCTGTTGAGGATGACGTTAACGTGGACCATGCCCCACACGAACCATTATGTGAAAAAGGATAAGGAAAGAGTGGCAGAACTCCCTTCGGTGTCTGGAAAGGGGGGAGTCGACCCCATACCCAACAATTAGTGGCATTGCTGGTCTGGTGTGAGTAATGTAACATGCGGATAAAGGAGTTATTACGCATAGCGAGGCGGTAAGAGAGTTCATGAGGGGGCAGATCACTAAACATGTGCTCTGCTGTAACATTAGAAGACTTATTTACATGAAGAACTGGGAAACACAGATAAAATGCATAACTGGTGCAGGAAATCATAATGCTGAGAAACAATATGAAACATAGAAAAACGATACATCGGATTGAGTTTTGACTGACTCTCTCACTATGGGGGTCTATTTTATACATGTCAGAAACAGTCTAACCGTTTCACCTAGGGGAGGACTTAGACAATCAAACTGGCTGACTTAATTTACTAGACCGGAGTTTCTGTTTATACTCCTGCTGCGGAGTTTTCTCTAACAGGGGGGGTTTTGAATCAATGTCATTTGCGGGACAGTCCTTGAGAACAATGCTTTGGCAATCCTTCAAATCCTGGGAAATGTTCTTAAAGACGGGTTTCAGTCCATTAAATTGTTTTATATGAGAAAGGTGCACCCAGCCTTTGCGTCCTTCCAACTTCACGGCTGTACGGGTGGTGAGGAGGACTTGTCGGGGCTCCTTCCAGCGAGGCTCCAGCGGACTTGATCTGTCAAAGTTGCGGACCATCACCATGGATCCTGGAACGATTTCATGCGGTGCCACCTCGGTATTGTCTGGAAATGCGGCGGCAACCTGTGAACGACATGAGTTGAGGGCAGACATCAAGGAAGCTAGGTAATCTGTCAGCATATTACTTGAAACATCGGTAATACTTCGGGGTCTAGGAGTACCCCACATATTTGGGGGGCGGCCGAATACGACCTCGTACGGGGACAGACCTGATCTGGAATGTGCGACCATGCGCATGTAAAATAGAGCAACTGGCAGAGCTACTAGCCAGTCCACACCTTTTTCTTGACAGACTTTGGCGATGCGGATTTTCAGGGTTTGATTATGTCTCTCAACGAGACCGGCTGCTTCAGGATGGCGTACACAATGGAACTTCCACTGGTACCCTAACAAAAGGGAAACGTGCTTCATTAACTCTGAGGAGAATGGCTGGCCGTTATCAGAATATACGACTCTAGGGAGTCCATAACGAGGGAAGAATTCACGAACCAACTGCTTGGCAGTGGTCGCGGCTGTGTAATCTGGGACTGGATATGCTTCTGTCCACCTGGACAAAGCGCATACAACTACAAGGACATACTTGAAACCTCGACATCGCTCCATCTGAATATAATCCATCTGGAGGACTTCAAAAGGGTGGTCAGGGGGCTGGAAACCACCTTGTTCCACCGGGACACTTTTACCTGGATTGAACTGACAACATATCATACAGGTACGGACTTTCTGCTTAGCTGCAGCTCGTAAATGCTTGTTGAACCAAATGTTCTGGATACTATCTAACATAGCTTTTTCTCCTAAATGTGCTGGACTATGTGCGGTATTAATAATGACTTGAACCATAGAGTCGGGGAGAAACCATGTGGTTCTACCCTTCGTTACCCATCCTTGATCTGTCTGGACCCCTCCTTGTTCGGACCATTTCTTGATTTCATCGGGAGTAGCATGTAACTGGATATCTATGACATCTTGAGTAGGGTCCTTAACTGTCATACATGTAATCGGATCTGGAGTATGTGTCATGTTAACTGGAATGTCTGGAGTCTGGGCTGTAAGCTTGGCTGTGCGATCTGCTAGATCGTTACCCTGGGAAATAATGTCAGTGACTTTCGTGTGTGCCTTGCACTTCATGATGGCAATGGATGTCGGTAAATGTATTGCATCTAATAGAGCTTGGATAAGGAGACCATGCTGAATCTTGGTTCCATGAGAAGTCATGAAACCTCTCTCCTGCCAGAGCACTCCAAAGTCGTGTACGACTCCAAATGCGTAGCGTGAATCTGTGTAAATATTAACTTTCAGGTTCTTGGCGTGTATGCAGGCTTGTGTCAGAGCAACTAGCTCTGCTGCTTGAGCGGACAGAGTGTCAATACGGTGTGTTTTAATAACGTCAGTGTCAGTAGTCACTGCATACGCGGCGACTAGTTCTCCTGTACTAGTTCTCATACATGAACCATCCACATAAAGTGTCAGGTCAGGGTCTGGTAATGGAATATCTGTCAGATCTTGTCTTGGCTTTGTCGTAATGTTAACTACTTCCACACAGTCATGTGGGTCAGGATTTGATTTAGCTGATGGTAACAGTGTAGCAGGGTTCAGGACGTTGCAGCGTCTGATTTCTATGTGTGGCTGGAACAGTGTCAATTCATAACCTGTTAGACGTGCAATTGTCAAGTGCTGAGTCTGTGTTCGGTTCAGAAGAACTTCTACGGAGTGTGGAACTTGTACTGTCAAGAAGTGTCCTAAGACTATGGAATCACTTTGTCTAATAGCTAGTGCTGTGGCTGCAACTGACTTGAGGCACGCAGGCAATGCCTGGGCGACTGGATCTAATGTGCTCGAAAAATAAGCACAGGGCTTGTTTTGTCCTGCTTGATCTTGTGTGAGAACAGATAATGCTGTACCTTCACGTTCTGTGACGAAAAGTGTAAAAGGCTTACTGTAGTTCGGTGTGGCTAGAACTGGAGCTTGGCATAAAGCTTTCTTTAACTCGTTGAAACTCAGTGTATGTTCAGATGTCCAAGGGAGAACAGTCGATGCGGCTGCCTCCTGTGTCGTTAATTGTATCAGTGGTTTGGCTAGAAATGCATACTGAGGAATCCATTGTCTACAATAAGAAGTAAGGCCGATAAAGGCACGTACCTCCTTCTGGGTCTTGGGCTGAGGAAGACTCGCTATTAACTGGATACGGTCTGGTGTCAACTGCCTACCCCTCTTGGACAGTAAGTGTCCTAAGTAGACCACTTGCTGGACACAGAATTGAAGCTTCGAAGGGGACACCTTGTGCCCCATCTCGGCTAGGAAATACAGAACCGTCAGTGACGCTCGCTCGCAGTCACGTTCGGAACAGGCTGTGATCAGTAGATCATCGACATACTGGAGCAGGGCAGTGTCAGTTGGCATGTGAACATTATCAAGTTGTCTCTTAAGTGCTTGACTGTAAATACTAGGACTTTCTGTGAAACCTTGAGGAGCGCGTGTGAACATATAGCTCCTTCCATTTAAACAGAATCCGAAAAGAAACTGGCTGTCTGGATGAATTGGAACACTAAAAAATGCATTCTTGAGGTCGATTACTGTAAAGAACGTGGCTTCAGAATCAATGGCTGTCAATAGGGAAGAGATGTCTGGGACAACTGGGTACTGAGGAATAATACATTTATTAAGTTCTCGTAGGTCGATCACTAATCGATATACTGGGGGTGCATTTGGATCAGTACGTTTCATGACTGGAATGATCGGAGAATTACATACATTGGAGTCAGTTTCTACAACTACTCCTTGAGCGATGAGCTCGTCAATAATTTTGGATAAGGCTGCTACAGCCTCAGGTGGCAATCTGTACTGTCTGATTCGTGGTAACACTACACCTGGTTTCAGGGTCACACGATGGGGTGTGATTTGCATGTACCCTACATCAGTTGGACCTTGCGCCCATAAATGCTGCGGAACATTAGACAATCTGGGATCAAAATCACGTAAAACATAGTGACCCTTAAAGTCACGTAGGAACAGACGTATTCCCTCTGGGGAACAACATATAACTGCACCTAACTCTTTCAGTGTTTTAATGCCTAATAGATTTTCTGGACATGACTTAGTAAGTAACAGATCAGTAGTACGGGACAATGGACCTACTTCTAGAGTAACTGGCTTTGAAATCTCATTTACGATAGGTTTTCCTGAAAATCCAAGGGAAACATTTCTTGAGCCTGAGAGCGGAGCCCCTGGAACTTCGGCGTGACTAATTGTGGTCCTACTTGCCCCTGTATCAATTAAGAACTTTCTGTCTTTCCCTAATACTTGACTATGAACATAGGGACCTTCTTGATCTACAGGTATCTCGATGAGAGGCAAGCCTACCTCCCTCTCTAGGCTGTTTCATGAATACTGCTGGTACTCTGGATACTCAGACTGTGCATACTGGTACATCTGCTGTGTGACATGCTGGGTTGCAGCAATAGGCTGCGGTACTGTAACTGTCTGTTGTGCATTATGTGGCTGAGGAGTCTGTGAAACTTGCTCTTGTCTAGGCGGACGTGGTCTTTCTTTTGTTTTACCGGTAGCTATGTTGTGTTTCAGAACTGCACACTCGTTTATAAAATGACCTGGCTGTTTACAATAGTTGCAGTTCCCTTTAACGGGAGCCGCAGGATGATTGACTTGATTCGGACCCCTCTTCTGACTGTCTTGAGGAACGGATTGTGCAACTAATACTTTCATTTTCGTGTCTTTCATACGTTTTCTCTCGTGTTCTTGCTCTTCCCTGATTCTATTCTGGTGGTACTGGAGCATCTGGAGCATCTGGGACGGGGTATTAGCTTGCCAGGTACTTTCGACTTTCAAAACTCGATTTTTAACTTGTGGACTTGAATTCTCGACTAATTTAGTAACAAAGAGATGAGGGTATGACTCGCTACTTGTCTTGAGGCCACTATTGATGCTAAAGCATTTTTCAAACCTAGAATAAAAATCACTAATGTCTTCTTCTTGTTTCTGCTTACAGGCTGAGATTGCATCCCAGTCTTCCTTTTTCGTTGTTAATAATCTGGGTAAAACTTGAATCAATCATTCTGGTAATTCTTTACATTTCTCTCCTAGACCGGTACCTGGTACACGTGACTTATCTTCTGCTTCTAGAACTGTCCAATCTATCTTTTTCTCTCCCACCTCCCATTCTTTTTCCTTTAGCTTTTCATACACCCCTGCGGGCAACAGGACCTTTAACATTTTAATGATATCTGGGTAAGTGTATTCTCCCATACGGAGCATGTCTTTTAATTCTCTATGGAACCCTGCTGGATCTTTGTCATGACAGGGAATTAATTTCTTCATTTCGAGGAGTTCCATCTTTGTAATCGGGGTGTAAACAAACACTCGTTGCATTTCACCGTCCTCTGTCTTAACTGGATGCACTTCTCGTAACGGGTTCTGTCTTTCCATGTAAAATGGTTTACTTTCTGGGGGTGAGACATGAACAAAATGCGGGTTCAGAAACGTTCTATATTTGTGACGCTGTTCTAGAATGACACTAATTAAATCGGTACCTAAACCTCTCCATCTATACTGGAGTAACTCGTTCAGGACATCATGTAACGGACCTGGATCAGAGTGCTGACCCTCATACAAAGTAATGAGGTGCTGGATCATATACATACCCACCAGTCGTTGCTCGGCTGGGGGCAATTTCAGAAACATTTGTGCCACTATTTCGTCTGGAAAAGTGGTAGAATCAGTAATCCATCGGACTGCTGATCGGGCTAGTTCCTGCTCATGCATGGTACTTAATTCACTGTAACCGATTCGTGATTTCAGAATGTGATCGGTAGCTTGGAACACTTGTTCTAGGGAACCTTGTTCTGGTGCTGAATGATGGAAAATTGACTTGTGTTCTAGGCGTAAATGGCGATCTGGAAATCTAGATTTTCCTACATACGCTATCCTGGCGGTATTCTCGTCGTCTTCCTCTTCAGGATCAGAGTTACTTTCTTTCTCGCTTACTTGTGCTGCTTTACGTTGTTCGTGTATCTTTATTATTTCTCTACGGATTTTCTTGTACATACTCTCCATGGCACTAATGGTATTGTGCTTACCCTCGGCTATATTATCACTCCACTTTGTCAGGATTTTCATTTCGGCCTGATCTTTAGACGGGTAATCTTGTTCTCTTATTAGACAGTTAATTAAAAACTTTAATATCATACGCTGGATCTCAGCTTTCCTTTGAGACATGGCATCACTAATACTTTCTGGATCATCCCCTGTACGGATGAAACGATATATTCTGTCTAGATCTTCTTTCATATTGGGTAGGGTGACTAGATACTCGGTCACCCTCCTTACGCGTACTGAATATAAAACCATATTATTCTCGCCTGGGACTGGGTCATAGGCACATTCGCCAAGGGCTTGCCTGATTTCTGCGACAGACTTATTACTCTTGGGAGTACGCTGTGATGCTTGAGCATGTAATTCGAGTGCTGATAAACGCTTGCGTGGCGGCGGGGTTTGAGGAGGACCTCCTCCTGCGGCCCCTAGACTAGAATCGTCGACTGATATTCTTCGTGGCGGAGCGGGAAATTGAAATGCTGGCTGGACCGGGGGTACCGTAGCAGGTACTGCATGGGGTGCCCCGGTGTCTGGAGAAGCAGGATGTGCCTGATTTACTGGGACTGGCGGAGCGCGAACAGGATTTGAATATTCAGGGACTGTGTCGTCCAGATAGGACGAAATAAAAATATCAGCTGCGGTCGGTTTGTGACGTAGCTTGGTCGGACCCTTTCTAGTTTTTAACTGACGTAACTTGGAAAATATGGGCATGACTGAACTGTAATCTAGACACAATACAATACACAATGAACACGATACTTATTCCCCATTCATACCACGACATTAAAATACATGAAAAACATTTAAAATAACAGTTCGAACAAAATACTACCTGGAAATATTGAGAACAGAACACATAAATTTTCTCGAGAACAGAAACTGACTAGAACAGAAACTAGATTCACTGCTGAAACAGTACGAAACTTACCGGTCTCATAAAGAGACACGTCAGGACCCGCATCCACCGAAGTGGACACTTCGTTTGTGGGACTGTGTACCACCAACCCACAGACCAGAGTCAATTAAATTGACCCTGTCTAGATACCACCCCAGTAACGGTACTCACCGGGCAGCAAGAACGGAAAGCCTCAGACTGGACTGGACTGCTACGACGACGGACGACGAACTTCGGACTTCGGACTTCAGTTACGGGTGGACCTCCGGATACCTCGGACCTTGGACTCTTGGCTTGGGCTCTGGTCGGGACTCGCCGCGTTCCTCCACCGTCTCGTCTGGATGCTGGACCGCCTCCTCCGTCTCCTCCGTGGGCCTGAGGGATACTTGAGCAGAAATATCTGCCACTGCGCAGAAGAGTTCCGTCACGACTGCAGAGGGTCAGGGGGTCGGCGTGGCTTCACCGACGCGTGGGGAAAGGGCAAGTCCCTATTCGGGCGCCATTATGTGGTAAATAAATAAATAATACCCTATTTTTGAGTGCATGAATGAATAACAGATAGCTCAATAAAATAAGAGTCAAGATTCGAGGTAGTGGGAGTTTTGCAGGTTTATTACAGCATAAGGACAGGATCAGGACAACCTGCACAGGAATAGGATGGCAGCGCTGCCGGGGGCAGGATCTGGACAAGGGAAGGATAACTTTTAATAACAAAACATGAGCATATATACATAACGCAAACACATAGCATTACATTGCAATAGGCGTAACAGTGGGTGGAGCAGTAGGTGTGACGCGTAGCAGTCGCGAAAGATAAGGGTGAGAAGAAGGTGTAACAGGGCGTATACATAGACATGTGATGCAAACGTAACAGAATATGTCATGAATGGGGCGGAAACCATGGAGGGGGCTACCTGAGGAGCCGGGACCTCTAACCTAGTGGTGCGCACAAACTGGCAATGACGTATTACTAGGAGAAGCTGGGGGCTATGAACTCTGTGCTAGGAGCAGAGACTGAAGTCTGGAGGGTCGGAGCGACATGTACCTAAACCCTATCTAGTATCTGATGTTTAGGGAACATGTTGATATAAACTAGAAGTCAAGAGGGGAAAGGCTAACAGACTCTAAGACTGGAGCATGCATTATTCTACATGTAGTGCGTGATGAAGAATATTAAATGACCATTAAATACAGTATTCTCTAACATGGAGCCCTGAAGGCTAGACAATGACGGAAACTATTGATGCGATTCAGTAGCTTTAGGAATGCAGGGAAGGAGGGCTGAACTGATAACTGGAATCATAACATAGTCTTGGCAGACTCAGAGGCAGAGCCAGGCTGCACCGGGCACTGCGAGGCAGGAAGTAAGTGAAGGGTCGAGGATACAGGTGGGGGCCGTGTCGCTCCTCAGCGAGGGCTTCAGGAGACAGGAGCTGAATCTGGTGTCCGGGCCCTTTTGAGGCCTGGAAACGGGGACTTTCAGTGAAATAACGTGCACACTGAGAAACGTGGCAACATAACTTTACATAGGCCTAATACTCGTATTATTCACGAGAACTGGAAACTGACATACTAGAGGTGGACACAACTGTAATTGCGTCTTTTAATCGAACATGGGAAATAACATATGCATATTAATCATGCACACATAACATATGATGGATGACACGTAGGGACACAGAACATGGCAAAATTTACTTTTCCACAGGGGTCAAGGAGTGGCTCCCCTGTTCAAACCGGCACCAACAAAGCATTTGCTGGTCTGTATCTCCGACGCTCCTGCCGGACTCCAAAGTATTTGCAGCCCAGGAAGAAGATTTCCAGACTTCTCAAAGGCTGACCCGAGTCCCCAGCAAAGCTGCGACCTGTAGCTCTCGCAAGTGACGTGGAACTGGAACTCCTGGACACCGTGCACATTTGCTAGTGCATAAAATTTCCGAGCTTAACTGAAGTTGTGCATTTGGTTACTTGTAGCCCAAGTCCCGAGCACCATCTGCACTGAAAATTGTGGGCCTACACTTCATGAGTGTTCTGTGGGTCTGCTTCTAGCATTTCCGCTTGAGGCTCCTTTGCGATCCCTGGTCCGTCGACTGGTGGGTCTCCTTGAAGGTAACTCTATTTTTCTTTGGGCTTCCCTGGTTGCTCCAGATGTGCCCTGACTCCCTACCAAGTGGTGAGTCCCTCAGACCATGCTGGTCTGCACCTAAGCCTTTCTCTGCTTTCTGCATGGGTTGCTGTTGCCAAGGCTTGTTGGGTCCAATCCGGAAACTGACACCACAGCACTCAACATCCTTTGTAGGACAGGTCAATTCCAGATCTTGGTTGTCATAGACAACTCCTGGTCCTCGTGGCTGAAGAGTCAAGCTTCACGTTCTTCACCCAAAATCACCCAACATCAGTGGGCATCAACCTATCGTCTTCCTGGTCACTGGCAAGTGACCCAGACTCTGTCACCTCTGCTTTCTGGTTCTACTCATCTTCGATCCAGGCTTGGATCACACCAGGCACTTTCCACTTGGACGCCAGCAGCACTTTGCAGCAGATCGCCATTGAAAACTACGACGAAACCCGACACGAAAAGACACCTATCCACCTGGCTTCCCTGGGTGAGGTAACTCGAGTACTCTGGTGCTCCCGTGGGTGTTGACTCTAGAACCTCCTAGTTCTAAAGGGGTTTGCTCCAAGTCTTCTTCTAAGTGTCCTTTATCTTTAAAATTTCAACCGCGACTTTCCCATAGAAGTTAATGGTGATTTGTGGCTGTGTTTAGACACTGCACGCGTCCCCCGTGGGTCCCCTGTGTCACTACCTTGGGTGGTTCTTTATTGATATATGGTTTGGTGCGCCCCTAGGGCTCAACGTATAGTGTGCTAATTTACTGTGTGATATTGAGTTTACTGAATGTAATTTTTCCTCTCGCCTCATAAAGAGACTAGAGGGATGTGTTTAGAATAGATACATATATTTTATATATATATACCTGGGGTGGTTTTCCTTTCATTTGATCATTCACGAGATTATAGACTGGTAAAACAAGCTGCTTTACATTCCTTCACGACTTAGCCTGAAGGCTGCTCTCCACAGCTACCACTAGGATAGCTTTCTATGAAGGTTGTCTTTAACCTACCATCAATAAGGGTCGTTTGGACTGGTGCAAGGTGCCCACTAGAATAGTGGATAGCATATGCCAAGCCAACTTCTCACAGGCACAATCGTGTAATTTTTTTAACAAAATTTCACGATAATAGTATAGGAAATTATTCTTGCATTGCAAACTATGATTTGTCAGTACCCCCTGTATTTTTTTTTTAACCTCACTTGGAAAGTTCTTGCGAAAGGGCAGGAAAGGAGACTTCTTAGGAGCAGATAATGTCTCTATTCGCGGGAAACAGTCTCCAAATGACGTCTGGCAAGAGATTTTGTTGTGAGGTGCATGCTTGGGTAAACAAAAGCATGAGAATTGCATAACGCGTAATTTCGAGAAGTTAAAAAAATGTCACACAATTCGGACATTTTGCTGGTGTAATAAAATTCCTCCCAGGCCTAGTAAGAATATGGAATTTGTTTTGGAGAAGTGTCATTTCGGAACTGAAGGCTACAACAGAGAGTTGAGTAGTATTATTTCAGGTGAATCGTGGGAGGAATCATTTGTCTCAGTCACCACTGAATTGAGTGGGACAAGTAAAGTGTGCACAGTGATAGTTTACTTTTGATTCTACAACTCTAACACCATTTCTGCATTCCTGGCCCCACTAGACTTGTATTGTATTAAAAGAGTAAGGTGTTGATAATGATGTTTCTTTCCATATAGCCGTCACTGAGGGACTCTATTTGTATTGATTTGGATCCTTGTTGGGTTTTAGTGGCTCGGGGGATAATGAGCATCCATTGGTGGGATTTGCAGAATAGTTTGTGTATTTGCTGAGCGTAGCTGGATCCCTGCTCCTGCCAATTTTATTCCCAGACTCGTCCCGTTATTGCTTCCTGGGTTTGCTCTCTTGCTTTCCCATACTCCTTTTCAGCTATAGTTTGTGAGTAAACACCCAGCCTCACCGCAGATTCCAGTGCATTGCTGCCCCTCTGTGACTTGGTCACCTCTCCTCAGCTACACTGTGCAGTTTTCTTAGCTCCGGGCGATGCACTGAGGAAACGTGTGTCTTTGCCTCCGTTGACCTCAAGGCATTTGGAAAGGGGAATCTGAGTGATCGTCATGGTCCTGTCATGTCTGAAACACTTTTCTGTGTGTCTATGTGTTGAAGGAGCGGGATGAAGACTTCTCAATGGTGTCTTTGGTCACCACATTCCCTCTTTTTCCCTGGAAATGCTGTTCCCTATTAATGAAGATGGAAGAGGAGATTCTAGAAGAGCAGAAGTGTGGCCTCTCCTGTAAAACTAGAAAGAGCCAGAGTCTAAATCATCCACTGCACTTTTCTCCACAAATGTCCTCTTCTATACATTTGAGGCCGCCTGTCTTATTTTTTGCCTCTGTGCAAAGGGAGCAGGATAAGATCTCTCTTTGCTGTGTTTAAAGAATGCAGCAATCGCAATTTACCACTTAAAATGCTGTAGTCTGGGAAATCTTACCAAGTCTTACAAACATAGAAATCTTTGTGTAAGAGAACATTCATCCTTCTTTCTTTCTTTCTTTCTTTCTTACAACGGAATAGATACACACCAAAATTCACTGTTCATACATTGCATAACATTTGCATCGCACTTCCACAATGAAAACAAATGTCTGTTCATGGAGCAGTTAGGGTAAACAAAAAAAAGTATTGTCCTAGGTGGCTCATTGCAGCCAACACGATTATTGTACTTATGGGTCAATTAATAAAAGACAGAGGCCCAGACGTGGAACCTGTAATGATTCGTTTTCATGTCAGTCCAGGGTAATCTCGTTTGTAGTGCCTAAACTAACTAAAGTAAGTCAAACAGGGATTTATGCTTCATATATTGTTTGAATATTCAAGTGATTCTCTATTTGTTATTTGAATGTTTTCAGAATTAAGGGGCCGATTATGATGGCGGACGGACCTGAGTCCGTCCACCACCATAGAGTAGGGGGGAACGTCCGCATGGGCAGCGGCGTTTCCCCCGTGAAGATTAGGATGTGATCGCCAGGGTGGCGGTCACATCCTCAATCCTTAACATTGCGGCGGGTGCAGCTTCAAGCTGAACCCGCCGCAATGTTAAAAAAGCATACTTTGCATTTGTATGCAGAAAGCGGCAGGCACCGCGCGGTGCCTGCCGATCTCTGCATACAAATGCAGGGGGGTACCATAGGTACCCCCCATGAGCACCCCCCACCCCCCCTTCACCTAGGGGGCCCGCAACGGGCCCCCGCAGTGAAGTTCCACATGCTTTTCCACGGCGGAAAATCCGCCGTGGAAAAGCATGTTTTTAAGCATTTCCTGATATGGTGGACGGTGTCTGAGAGACACCGCCACCATATTAGAGCTTTTCCGCCGCGGGACCACGGCGGAAAAGCTGCGTACGGACTTCCCGACCCCCCTGCCATCCTAATCTGGCGGGGGGTCTTGTGAAGCACCGCAGCGGTGAATCCGCATCCTCGGGCCGGCGGTGGCTTCCGCCGGCCCCGAGGATGCGGATTCACCGCAATCATAATAGGCCCCTTAGTCTGGTGTCATATTTGTAAAAGTTCAATTATATATATACTGGAATAAAGATATCCTACAGACCTGTGAACCAACCTACGCTACTTATAAGTAAAAGCTAATGGAGGCAGAAGGAATATTGAGCCCACATCAGCCAATGTTTCACGCAAAGTAATAATAGTAATAATAATAATAATAATGGCAATGATAATGATATTATTAATAATAATAATAATAATAATAATAATAATAACGATGATGAGAATAATTGTTATTATTTTTATCATTATTATTATTATGCGTGTTATTGTTTATTATTATTATGACTTATTCTTGATTAGCAGGCCATACCACACTTCTGCAGTTTTCTAAGCTCTTTAAGTAATAGGATTTACTAGTATCCATTTTAAAGACATAGGGGCCTATTACAATGGTGGTCGGAAAGCCTCCGGCCCAAAGGTCAGAGGCTTTCCGACCGCCATTGTCGGTTTCTATTTTGACTGGCTGGTAAAGATGTAGCCGGTATGAATTAAAACTGACTAGTCTTTTTGGCTGGCTTCGGACAAGCCCGTCGGCCAGTCCGAACCGGCTCGTAGTCTCAAAGGGCGAGCCTTTCTGCCCTTGGGATTTCGATACACGGTTTCCGGCATGGTTTCCAGGCCGGCCAGTCAGACGTGGAAACCATGTCAGGAAGGGTGTTTGGGAGTACCCAGCAAGCCCCCTTGGGTGTGCGGCCTCCGGTTGGGGGCCTTTTGATCCATGCATCCTGTGGCAGGCTCCTTAAAGGGCACGCCACGGGGTGCAGGGATGAACCACTTTTCCCATTTCCCCATGGGAGCATGCATTATGGCCAGTTTACGGCTGTAATACATGCTCCCATAGGGAAATGTAGGTATGCGACTGAACAGTGAATGGTTGCATCCTGAATTAGGTGGTCGGAACCACTCACCGGGTGTCAGTCAGTCCCAGGATCGAGTCAGTGTCGAGCGGAATCAATTCCCCCTGATATCGAATTGGCCCCTCAGCTGTTAAGCTTGAGGGAAGAAGACCTACCACTAATTATAAACTGGCAAATCACTGTACGCACTATTTCAGGACAGCTCTAAACAACACTCCACAATAGTCACTTAGATAAGTCACACAATACAAGGGAAGACTATGTACGAATAGCATAAAAATAGCATCTAATAAACCACAGCATCTCTAAGGAAAAATGATTGCATAACTACACACCAAACCTATTCACTTTATGCAGTGCAATATTTTATAGAAACACTACTAATTATGCATTATAGTCTTTAATGAATCTTGCAAGTTAGCATTTTGAAGGACCTTCTAACAAGCACTTCTAAACATACATTTTAGTATGCTTGCATGAACATGTTTCAAATGCAGTGGAAAACTGAGTCTGAAAGAGACGGACAACTAGAGCCACCATAGTCACCTGTACCTTTAACCCACTGGAACCCCATTTTTAGTGAAATAAAATTCAACATATTTTGCCTTGGGTAGTAAGTTTGTTAGTCCTGTAAATTTACCAGGTTAATTTTGCAGTCTGCTTTGAAAAACTGAGATAACATTCAGGAACTACTACTGAAAACTACAATTTTTAGGTCTGTTCTAAAGACAGCTTTAGATATTTGGCCAGCCTCATGTAAATAAAATACGTAAACGTTTGTGCTTACATAGAGGGCTATGAGTCAGCCCTCTTCATCCATTGGTTCAGCTGCCATTTAAATTTTGGTTTCACCCACTATATGATGTATCATGGGACATTGCATTAACACATTTCATCCACTGGCACTCTTGTACCATTAGTGACAACATTTTATGATAACATATGCATATCCGCCGGTAATGAAGTGCACTTCATTGCAAAGATTGATGAGCCTATACCTTACTTTGCCAATGCCAATAGTCATCCATGCATCTTTAATCTTTAAATTACGTCTTTTGGTTGCTGTAATTCAAGTCAGTAGTGCCTTTTCTATTCATCAATATAAATCATGCATTTCAGTGATCTGCATTAAAACTAAAAAGGAGCTTGTTAGAAATGGGATTTCTGGTTGGCTAGGGCATGCGCCAAAGCCAGTCAGAAACCACCACTCTAGTCAGGGCAAGGGAGTTACACGCTAAAGATAACCCCCTTGGAAACTTGGCACGAGCAGTCAGGCTAATCCCAGAGGCATTGTGCAATTGTGCATCGTTTGGGCAACACACTCACACAGCAGCGGCACTCTACAAAAGAAACTCCACACAAGGTTATAGAAAAAATAGCATTAGTATTATCCAAAACACATTAGAATCATAATCACACAAATACACTGTGCCAACTGGCACTAGGCAGTAATTTACAGGGGATTATATACATGACAGGGCCAATAGGGCCACTGTCAGAACCATGAGAACAGGTAGTAAAACACAACCAGTAACTCCTGGTAAAATAATGAACTCAGTGGAAACATATTATGCATAAACACAGTATGCACAATCATCTTTGGCATAAACACATTATGCATTAGGCATCACATTAGGCTTACATCCTAATAACCAGCAGTGCACCCCAGTAACACTAGGAAGGTGCACACATCATCTAGGGGCCTTACGCCACCCCAGGACACCAAATGACTCCAGGCCAACTGGCCTTCCTTGGGGCCCGTCCGGGCTGTCCCAAAAGCCCTCTGCCCAAAAGTCAGGTCGCTCTAAACATAGGACCTTTCACCAGGCCCTCCGGCTGCCAATGCAACCGCCACAAATATGCGCAACACATTGGGGGCGAGGGTGCATTTCACCCCTTCCTCGTTATGGAGAAATGCCCCATCGTAGCAGCTGTCCGCGCTCTCAGGTTGCAGCTGAGAAAATGAACCTTGGCACTACAGTGCCTTGAGAGCCCCGCTCCAGGACTCTTGCAACACAATTGCCCCCATGTTGCAGCTGCCCACGATCCTGCAGTGCAGCTGTGAAGACAACCAAGCGCTGGCACCAACTGTGCCATGAGAGCCTCATTTACCAGGCTCCTCCAGGTGCCCTCAGTCAGCACTAATAATTTCTCACCAGCTTCAGCCCCACTCACCGGGGCTCTCTTTCGAAGGCTAAATCAAGCCCTCAACATGCCGACTGGCAGGCCCTCCTCACGGGACCATTCCTCCTTCCTGGTGGTCTCTTTCTGGCAGGGCACGGGAGCAGTGGGATAAGGAGTGAAGTCTCTGTCTGCGCCGTCCCCTCCGTCTTTGGCCATATGCGGGGCTTCCACGGGCACGGGAGCCCCGCCCACCTCCAGGCAGCAGGTCTACCTGACTTCCTCTGGTGGCGTCTTCTCGCGGTCTTCCTCCCCACAGTAGGCTCCGCCCACAACCAGGCACTGGGTTCTGCCTGACTTCCGGCTCGGATCGCTGTTAGCGGCGGCTCACCCAAAGCACGGAAATGCGGGGTAGGCTCCTGCTTCACACCTGGAGTACCAAAATGCGGGGTAGGCTCCCACTTCACACCTGGAGTACCAAAATGCAGGATAGGCTCCGGCTTCACACCTGGAGCACCAAAATGTGGGGTAGGCTCCCGCTTCACACCTGAAGCACCAAAATTCGGGGTAGGTTCCCGCTTCACTCCTAGACCACGTGTGGGGTCCCTATGCTAGGATTCCCTTCAGGACACTTCACAGCCCAGCGCTGCCGGGCACAAGCACTCCTACTGTCCTGGCAAGGTTGGAGTCACCCTTTCTCGGGCTCCAACAATTAAGATATAGCGCTCAAGAGGCGCTAGGACCAGAGTCCAAAAGCAAAGCTTGGCCCAGGCAGGCCAGCTCACAGGGCCCTCCAGCAGAGGGGCAGTCCCTTGTGGCAGTACCTCCTGGGGCCCAACAGGTCCAAGCAGCGTCCAAGAACAGCACACCTTACATGGAGTCACAGCCCCAGTATATATACTACATTTCCCTTTGTTCTGCCCTGGCACAGGGCTTGGAGAACCAGTCTTAACTGGTTCTGAGGGGTACTGGAGCACTTTGTTTACAGTGCTTCTACTCCCCTTTGTCAGGTGGGGGCTCAGTCCTCAGACACACCAGTCAGGCACATACATATTCAGGGTCAGGGGACTACTCCTTCCACTACTCCAAATGCAGATCTCCTATTGAGCCTAGCGCTGACTCGCCCTGCCCTGCTGGAGCCATACACCTCACCAGCCCCTGTCACTCCAGAGCCAGACATGCAATACACATCAGGCAGGCAGAGACACATAGCACACAGAAATGCCAACTTCTAAAAGTGGCATTTCTAAAATAGTGATGATAAATCTGAACACACCATTACGTAGCGTTTATTAACACTATTCCAAACATACCAAACCTGACCACGCTGCTCCCCTCATATCATGAATTACCACTGAAACACTTATCAGGGAATCCCCAATGCAATCCTATGAAAGGGCAGCCTCACAGCAGTGAGAAACCAAAATGGGTATTCATCACTCCCAGGACATGTCACTAACTTAAGGTGCATGTCCTACCTTTTACGTGGAGAAGTGTGGCTCAGTGGTTAGAGCGGCAGACCCTGATGTAGAGGTCTAGCCCGGGACCAGGGTTCAATTGCCCCCCTCGGCAGGTCTTGGGCTAATAAATTCCACGGACCTGATAATTCTCGCCTCGGTGCCTATTCCAATCATGGAGTCCCACTCTGCAACTCTGGGCAATAGCTTGCTTAATATCCACAACGGCCCCCACAACGCTAAGGATGCCTGGCTTCCACCTTGGGGGTGCCCAGGAGTGGACACCTCACAGGGATAGCCAGGATGGGTTCTACAGCGGTATTCATACAAGCACCTTGAGACCCTTGCGGGTGAGTAGTGCGCTATACAAGTATCAATTTACTTACTACAATGCACCCTGCCCTAGGGCCTACCTTAGGGTTGACTGAAATGCAGTAAAAGGGAGCTCACAGACGTGGCACTCACTTAAGGTGTCACGTCACAGCTGCAGTAACTCTGTGCGCACAGGCCCTGCAATGGCAATGGCCTGAGACAGGTTTGAAAGCTACTTTGGTGGGTGGCGCAAGCAGTGCGGCAAGCCCATCAGTAGAATTTAATTTATTGGCCCCGGTTATATTAGATACCACTTTCCTGGGGACTGATAGGTAAATTAAATAAGCCAAACAGGTGTAGACCAATCTTACCATGTTTGCCACAGCGAGCACACACACTTTACACTGGACAGCAGTGCTAAAGTGTGCAGAGTCCTAAAACCACCAACATCAGGTCAGAAGAAAGACTAGGAGGAAGGCAAAAAGTTCAGGGATGACCCTGCAAAAAGGGCCTATTCCAACAGAGCTCAAAACCTGTTTTACATCAGTATGCTAGGAAATAGGAAATCTCCATAAAGTTGTATTAAAGTGATATGCAATAGTTTTTCAATATACATTTTTTATTACAAGGATATGATTGTCAAGTTGAAGCATGTTTTATTTTGTATTTGTATGTCCATAGTTTATGTTAGCTGTGACATGCTTAATGTGGATTTACCCCATACCTGTTGCCTTCACCACTGCTGTTTGCTGAATTTGTTGGCTTTAGGATTCTGCACACTTTACCCCTGCTAAGTAGTGCTAAATTGCTTGTGCTCACTCCTGCAAACATGGGCAAATTAGCCTACACCTAATCGGCACACTTGGTTTACTTGTAAGCTTCTAGTAAATGGTATTATATGTACCCAGTGCCTGTAATTCAAATAATGCTAGTGGGCCTGCAGCACTCACTGTGCCACCCACTAAAGTAGCTCTTTAAAATGGTTCAGGCCTGACACTGCAGCCAGTAGTGCAATTTAAACTGCCATTTCAACCTGGCAAAATAAAACTTTTGCCAGACATAAACCTTCCTTTTTATTACATAGAATTCACACCTACGGTAGACCCTAAATGCTCATAGTGCAAGGTGCATTGTATTTAAAAAGTAGGAAATGCGTACTTACGTTTTACATCTCCTGGAAGTCAAAAACTCCTAAAGTAATTTTTCACCAGCCTATTGCTCCCATTGACTAACACTGGATTACCCATTTACTTGTACTAAGTGATACCTTTGGGTTGGGAGCAGATAGATCTATGCTGTTGTTGGACTTGGCCCTTTAGACAGGTTCACCCCTGAACTTTTTGCCATTTAATATGATATGATGTTAGTTGATTTCTGGTCTCTGCGCACTTTAGCACTGTGGACCAGTGCAAAGTGCGTGCGCTCTCTGAGTGCGTGTGGTGAGACTGGCCTGCCCTCCCATAGGAGTGCATGGGGGATATGCTTGTCCATGGTAGTCCTGATGGTACACAGTCAAAATATTGAGTTGTAAATATCGACCTACACAAATATCGAGTTAGAAATATCGAAGGTAAAAAATATCGATGTCAAGAATATCGTTGGACAGAATATCGACACTAAGGTAAGTAATATCGATTTTTTTATATCGATGTAAGTAATATCGAAGTCAGTAATATCGATAACAAATATATCGCTGTTAGTAATTTCGATGTTACTAATATCGATATTTGTACTATTGTTAGGTATTTTAGTATGTATTTAATATGTATGTGTTATATGTTTTTTGTTAAGTATTTTACTTTTTTTAAGTTATATGGGAACTATTTTCATATATTTATAATGTTATTTTTAAGTCAATTTTATGTTTTAGTACCGGAGCGGGTTGTGGGTTTATAGGGGAATAGGGTGGGAAGTAATTTAATCATATTAAATTAATTATTACTTTTTAGGAATTATAAATTAATTTTAATTAATTTTTGCGTTTAAGTTCTATAGCGGGTAGTGGGTTTATAGGGGTATTGGGTGGGAAGTATTTTAATTGTAATTAAGTAATGAATTATTTTTATTTATTGGTATTGATAATGTATGTATTTTTAATTAATTATTAATTGGCAATTAATAATTTTAACTGTTAATTAATTGTTTTAATTGGTAATTAATATTTGTAATTGGTAATTAATTTATTTAATTGGTAATTAATGTTTGTAATTGGTAGGTAATGTTTGTAATTGGTAGTTAATGTTTGTAATTGGTAATTAATGTATTTAATTTGTAATTAATTTTTGTAATTGGTAATTAATGTTTGTAATTGGTAATTAAACAAATATTTATTGGAAATTATTTGTAAATAATTGGTAATTAATGTGTTATAAAAAGTCTTTTTTGGTATACAAATAATGTTATTGTTTAATGTTTTTTAATTGGTAATCAATTAATAATAATATTTTTTTAGTTTTTTACAGTATTTTATTGCTTAATATTTATTATTTGGTAACTATTATTTATTAATTGATATTTATTGTTAATTTATTGTTAATTATTTATTCAAATCTATTTTTTTATATTAATGGGTAGTTTTTTAAATGATTAATACATTTAAATATAAAAATTATTTCTAAGTATGTTATATTTAATTTTTATGGTATCCAATGCTTTCCTTACTGTTGTACTCTCTGGAGTGGGAATAGTAATTTTTACCCCTATGCTATCTAACGCTTTCCCTACTGTTGCACTCTCTGGAGTTGGAATAGTAATTTTTACCTCTACGCTATCCAACGTTTTCCCTACTGTTGCACTCTCTGGAGTGGGAATAGTAATTTTTACTCACCCGCTATCCAACGCTTTCTCTACTATTGCACACACTGGAGTTGGAATAGTAATTTTTACCCCTACGCTATCCAACGCTTTCCCTACTGTTGCACTCTCTGGAGTGGGAATTGTAATTTTTACTCCTACGCTATCCAGCGCTTTCCCTACTGTTTCACTCTCTGGAGTTGGAATAGTAATTTTTATACCTACGCTATCCAGCACTTTCCCTACTGTTGCACTCACTGGAGTTGGAATAGTCATTTTTACCCCTACGCTATCCAGCGCTTTCCCTACTATTTCACTCTCTGTAGTTGGAATAGTAATTTTTATCCCTACGCTATCCAGCACTTTCCCTACTGTTGCACTCACTGGAGTTGGAATAGTCATTTTTACCCCTACGCTATCCAGCGCTTTCCCTACTATTTCACTCTCTGTAGTTGGAATAGTAATTTTTACCCCTACGCTATCCAGTGTTTTCTTTACTGTTTCACTCTCAGGAGTGGTAATAGTAATTTTTATCTCTATGCTATACAATGCTTTCCCTAATTTTACATTGTCTGGGGTGGGAATAGTAATTTTACGTTTTACGCTATCCAATGTTTTTAATAAACAGGGTGGCTGAAAGTGTTTAAATTGAGTGCAACCCTCCTCGGTTTTATACTGAGACTTTACAAGTCAATGTAGCGTTTGAGTGGATGCTTTAGGTATACAGGAACCACAAAATACAAGCATAATGGGGAATTTGGCATTTGTGAAAAGGCTACAGTAAAGGAAGCATTGAATGCACCAATGCTGGAGGACGAGCGGAATATGTGACAAACTGCATTTGAAAGTCAAATAGTTTATTGAATCTTATATAATGATGCTCTGCAAAAGAGAAGATTTGCTCTCAAATAAAGATGGATTCATGGTGACACAATTAGGCCTGGTCCACGAAACTGCCTCGAGGAATGATCCCAAGTCTTTGTCTGGAATGCGCGTATCTCCAGGTTGAGCTCCAGACCATTTTTTGTCGTCCAGCATCGAGGTCAAGTGCTACACAAAGGCAGGAACAACATCTCAGTCTGCAAGATTATACTGCTACAGACACAGTTACAACTGGATAAGCACACATCAGACAAATTAAAATATATTCCCACAATGACAATAATGCAGGGTGAAGGACTCCATTTCAATCACCAATGTGTATAGAAACTTAGAAGCTATAAAGAATTTCTGAACATTCAAATATCTTTTGCCTTTAAAAACTTAAAATTAATTATTTAAAAAAAAATCTTGTATCTGTAAAGGGAATTTGTGTTGTCTCTTATCTATTGATTTTGAAACTTCAGTTGAGAAAAGAACTTTGCCGTTGTGATAAGGGGACTCAAATGATGTACAACAGAGAACAATACATTACTCTTGTGTCACAATGCGAATATCAGATGTTACAACACTGGTCTTTACTCTGCAGATATAATATCTGAAAAAAAGTAAAGTAATGTTATAGTTAGGTGAAAAGTTCAGTACCAACGCAATGTTTTACACTTTTAAAACCACAGACATTCACCAGCTACAGCCATCTCAAATAACTGCAGCTCGTGCCTAAAGCGACTATAACGGGTGCCCCGCCAGGCTCAGTTTTCTCATCAATAATTTTACTCCGAATGTTGCAGTGATATCATCAGTGATGTCATAGAAGATGTTATGAGTGATGTAATATGTGGGGTAATTAACAGTGCATTACGAGGGCATAAGCTACAGCCACCTAAGGGATGGAGAGATGAAGATGGGATGGAGATGGGGAGATGGAGATGGGGAGATGGAGATGGGATGGAGAGATGGAGATGAGCTGGAGATGGGATGGAGATGGAATGGAGATGGGAGGAGATGGGATGAGATGGGATGGAGAGATGGAGATGGGATGGAAAGATGGATATGGGATGGAGATAGAAAGGAGAGATGGAGATGGAATGGAGAGATGGAGATGGAATGGAGATGGGATGGGATGGAGATGGGATGGAGATATAATGAAGATAAAATGGAGTTATAAAGGAGGTATAAAGGAGGTGTAATGGAGGTATAATGAGATACAATGGAGATATAATGGAGATATAATGGAGCTATTAGGGAGCTAAAAGGTAGCTAATAGGGAGATAATAGGGAGACAGATGGGGAGACAGATGGGGATGCAGATCGGGAGACAGATGGGGAGACAGATGGGGAGAAGGACATGGGATGAGGGAGATGGGGAGATGGGGAGATGAGGGAGAGACAGATGGAGGAGAGGGTGGAGAGGGAGATGGGGAGAGGGTGGAGATTGGGATACAGATGGGAGAGACTGATGGGGAGACATATGGGGAGACAGATGGGGAGACAGATGGGGAGGCAGATTGGGAGACAGATGGGGGAGATTGATATGTGGGATGGAAATTTGATTGAGATATGGAGATGGAGATGGATTAGAGAGATGCAGAGATGAGAGGGCATATTAGCAAGGGCAGCATTGCCGCTTCAGCTGCACTTTTTTGCCGCTAAAGCGGCAATATTTCTATCGCCCTTTCAGCAAGCTGTCGCTAACAGTAGTTAGCAACAGCTTCCAGGCGAATGAGACCGGTTTGGGGCCCGCTTTGCATGTCAGCGATATTTATGGCTAATAACAAGCAAAGTGGGTGTACCTAAACTGGTAGCGACTGAAAGCAGTCGCTAACACAGCTATCTCCTATTAGCAACGCAGGCGAAGAGATAAATGAATTTATCTTTCCATTTAAGCTTCAGAAATCATTAACAACTAAGGGGCAGATCTACAAGCCCCGTACGGCACATTTGCACCGTCGTTGCATCACTTTTGTGATGCAGTGGTGGCGCAAACCAGCGCCATGCTGCGGGGTATTTACAACAAGATGCATCTGGGAGATGCGTCACGTTGTAAATCCCTGCTCCACATGTGGGTGTTCCGGCACAGAGGGGGGCGTTCCGGCGCAGGAACGCCTCTGAAAAGTGGCTGAGTGAAATCTACAAGATTTCACTCAGTCACTTTTACGGCCATGCTGCATCAAAACCCTGCGCCTGCTTGAAGCAGGTGTAAGGATTGACGCAGCATGTTAGGTATAGGAGCACCCCGAGCCTTGCAGGAGCTGCGTCGCGCTTGCAACGCAACTCCAGCAATTCGCCGCCTTTCCGCCAGGGGATGCGACACACATCTGCCCATCCGTGCGCCACGGTGTGCCGCATTGTAAATTCAGCGCATTAGTGGTGGCGCACAGGTGGTTTGGCATGTCGCAACTGTTCTGGCGCATCCCTGCTTGTTAGCAGAGATGCGCCAGCAGTTGTAAATCTGCCCCTTAATATATTTCAATATTTGAAATTTGTATTCAACAATACATTATCAGTGATGTAACCTTTTTATTTTGTTTTACTTTTAAAATAAGTATTTAGAAATAATTTACATTAATATTTAACATCAATATGTTTTTACAAATTTATTATAAATGTTATTAAGCTTTTTCATTTTCCCTATACTTTTCCATAAGTAGACCACCCCTAACTCCCAGAACTATGGAGTTTACCTACAGTATATTATGGGGAAAAGCCAAGAAGTTTGTTTAACTCCCAAAACTCCATTATTAAATGTGATGTATAGAATTGATCAAAAGTTATTAAATAATATTTTAATAAAAGTAATGTTACGTTCATTTTTTTAATAAAACAGCTTGTTAACATATGTTCTAATTGAAATTAAATGTTTTATTTTTAGATATTTTCTTAAATATAAGTATATTCATTTATATTTTTTATGATTTTAAATAATTTTATTTAACATTATGTCCTAAATGGCTCCTACATTATTCTCCAAGGAAGGGTGTTGCAGTACCAGTAATTGCCAATGTGTGGTGCTGGACTTACTTCAGCTTTGAGCTGGAGTAATTTACTACTGTTTGGATCTCTTTTTGGCTGTATTAAATTTAGAAGTGTAATTTGAGAATAGCAATGGGCTCACTCGTTTGTAGATGGGTGCATGTCCCTCCAATTAAGCCCTCCGATCAATTAGTATATATGCCCCTTTTTCCAGCCACTTCCCTGTCCGCTCCAATACTTTCTTCCAAGGGGTGATTACGATGTCTTCCGGAAAGGCTTGAAATGGTGTTCAAAATGTTTGAATCCGATTCAGAAGCCATGTTTCCGAACAACTCTGCAACTTTCCAGGACAACCGATTAGGATGTCCGGAAACTGTCCTGACTTGTCCGGCTCAGTTCCAAACAGCTTTCGGAGAAACAGAGTCGGTCGAAGCCGCATTGTAGCTATGGACCGCATTTCCAAATGAGCCATTAGGATGTCCGATTCGGACAGCCTTTCCAAATCGATTGTTCCGACACAGATCTGCTGTCGCAATCTGACGTTTGGGGCCTGTAGCAGACCCCCTTCACACAGGGCCCTCCGATTCAGGCCCTTGGGGGTACCCGTGGGTCCCCCCTTTCCATGCATGCACAGTGTGGCAATCACCACGGGGTGGCTGCCACAGAGTGCACAATTTTCCCCAACCACCCCTTTTTTCAATTGGAGTCTGTATTTTCGTTCCGAACACAGACTTCCATTGAAGTCAATGGTAGTCCGACCGAAGAGTGTTTGGACACACTGTAATCGGTCACTTGGACTCACCTAACCCAAGTCGTTCAGAAAGCATTCCGAAACCGATTCGGTCGGACTGTTTTCCGGACGACATCGTAATTGGCCCCTAAGTAGTACACTTAAATGTATGAGGATCTCCTAATAGAAAAGACAGCAGATGCGGAGGTGGAGATTTACACTTGTGGGTTTATGAATAGCATTTTTGCAGTACTTTAGTAGTACTATTGCAGTACTGTTAAGCATGTTAGACCATGGAATTTGTGTGAATAGACTCCTGAATATATATTGTTAAAACATCTACTATTCATTTCCTTATTATTCTTTCCTTTGAAAAAGAAACAAGGTAAAATGGAGAATAACAGCTAAGTGTTACTGGCCCACATGCATCATCGTGACATTTTGCACTTCCTAATTTGCGAAAAATAAGGAATCGCAAATTAAGAAGTGCAAAATGCTATGCATCATTGTTTTCGGTATTCATTTGTGATTCGGTAAAAATCGCAATTTTTACCGAATCCCAAATGAATACCGAATTCTTAAGTTAATTTTCGCAATTCCCATTGATTCCTATGGGCCAAAAGGCCCATAGGAGTCAATGGGAATTGCGAGTGGCACTTTGAAAATTTCATGGGTGCAGGGGGGGGTCCAAAGGACCCCCCCATGCACCCCTGAAATGTATTTTTCGCATCATGTTTCACACACACATGTCCTAAGGACATGTGTGTGTGAAACATGAATGTTGAAAAAAAAACATTTTAAGCATTTTAAACACTTTTTCCAAATTTACCGAGTGGTTCAACCACTCTGTAAATTTGGCACCCTAATTGCGAATTTACAGTTTTAAATTTAATGATGCATTGCTTTTAAGAAATCGCACATCTGCGACTTCTTAAAAGCACCCGCAATTTTAGAACTCGCAAACATGTTACGAATTCTAAAATTGCTTCATGCATCCCAAAAAGCACTTTTGCATTCGCAAACGGCCGATTTTAAGGAATCGCACCGTTTGCGACTACAAAAATGCTTGATGCATGTGGGCCACTGTGTATATACATATTATCATGTATTCAGTTATGCGATTTGTAGTGTAACTGTACAGCATATTCGCGGAGATGGGTGAATTTCACTTCAATGTTGTGACAATTATTGATGCTGCCTGAATTGACTCTTGTAAAGAAATAGGCAGTTTAGGAAAAATCTAAATACAGTGGCTTTTAAAGTTTGCACTGAAATGTGTTCATCTGAAGTTATTGTTAAAGATTGATATGATTCATGGTTAATTATTAATGGCCTCTTGTACTAAGAAAATAAACATTACACCAACATGCTACGACCAGATTTATTAGCTTTGCCAATGTATTTGAGAATTTCAGCTCAACCATTTTTTTTATATCTATTCCATCCAAGCACACATAATATTCGATATTAGAATTTGGAATGTTGGGAGCTCCATTGTAGACAATGGAGTGCTCCATGCTTCTAAGGGCAGGTAAAGAGCAACATTACAATGTTTTACAAAGGCCTCTCGGAGTTCGAGGGGATTTAACCCCTTCCATGCTGATGACGGCCCCCAGCCGTCATGCACTACGGGGCTCGTGTGCTGATGACAGCTGGGGGCCGTCATAAACCCACCCACTCGCGATTTTGACGCACAAGCGCAGAATCACGGCCGCATGGAAGGGGTTAAAGCCCCTCGAGCTTCGAGAGGCCTTTCTTTTATTTGTTAGAACATTCTGCCCTCTAGTGGCAGAATGTTCTAATAGCCTTATAGCCCTTCATAGCAGGGCTATACCGGCTAATAAAGACCCTGGCCTTTAACCTGGTAGCGGGCCTTTAATAGCCGGAAAAGCCCGCTACGGCGGGCTATAAGACTATAATGTTTGTTGTAGTGTTTAGTTTCAGTTTTCAGTGTTGCTTGATTAGTCAGCCACACTTTGCCACTGCATACTTGGGGAAAAGAAAATAATATGACGGAAAGCATCAGTGAAGTCGGTAGGTCTCACTATCCATACGTACACATGCCTCACAAAGCACAATCATATTCGCACACAGGGCCATTTTGAACTGGTAAAGAAGAACACATCAAGATGGCTGGAATGGTTATAGATACATGTGTCTTCATTGTGGCACATGCACTTTCATAAGTTAAGGTATGATGCACCAGTGGCTATTTACGATAAAGAAAAAAAAAATGAAAAAATAGAGCAAGAATTCACAAAACAGAAGGGAGCATCCTAAGAGTATTTTGCAGCTGCTTGGCCACAAAACTGCAGAACAAACTGCAGAGTGGTAGTGGAGCGCTTGAACTGAAAGGGAAAAGATGGCAGCACCAAAGACCTAAAGATGAGCTGGGGGAGTGGAGAAGGTGGGGAAAGTGGCAGCCACTATGTAAATATATGTGTGTGGGTGGGTGTGTGTGTTGTGTGTGTGTGTGTATATAAGAATGAGAGGCACTCATTTTAATATGATTATATCCATGAAATGCTGAGTGCTGGTTCGTACATTGATGGCCATGCTTTCTGGCCAATATCAACTGAGCAACAGTAGCCAATGGCTAAAAAGGGCTATACAAAAGCCCTTTTCTGTAAATATAGGTGTTGCATGTAGTGTTTTGTGATATGTTGTGGTGTTGGAGGGCAATAGCTCTTGGCACACAGTTAAAGCTGTCTTTGGGCAATACCTACAAATTCCCTTTCACTTGCCCTCATGGCCTTCTATTGTCTGCTAACTTGACAAGGGGTCTTATAGATTTAGTACATTCAATTAAAGTGAAAATATGTTTGTGGTGTAATTGGGTCACCGCAAGGGATGAAAAGTAGTTTGGAGCCTTTAACAAATATTTGACCTCTAGTACTCAGATGAGAGAAAAGATCATTAAGGGCATGCAATGCATATAAAAAGGAAAATATGACAGGGCTGGGAACTAGGCAACGCCACAGATAACATTCAACGCCGCTGCCAACAATTGTATTGTTTTTCTGATATTTAATCTCAGTCATGAGTAGAATATCATACGTTTCATCAGTTTCTGTCAGAGAAAATGGTATTGCGGAATTGCATGTCTTGTTTTAAATGTGAATCATGCTGCGAGTAAAGTTTGCAGACATTTTTGTGCATAACAAATTGTTAATGTCTAAGCAGAAGAAAGTTCATACGAATCATAATCGTTTTTTGTCTATTCCATGTTGTGTGACTTTTATGTAGCTTTTTTCATGCCTACCAATTCCTCTGTGTGATTTCAGTGCAACCACTGAGCGCTTGCATATTGCAAATTATCACCTCAATTAAAACGTTTTGATTTTTAAAGACTACAAAGGAATTGTGCCTCAACTGGAAAATGCCATTTGGTAAAAATACTAATTTAAAAAATGGAATAATGACATCTCGCCTTATGATAAATGTCTCAGTGCCAGTCAAAATAAATGGAATAGGAATTATAATCAGACACAAACACAATAATTATACAATGGCCTGGGGGGTATAAAAGGCTATAGACGTGGAATGAGCCATGGCACTTTGTTTGATTTAAAACAATATTTTAACAATAAACATCAAGTGATGCCCTTTAGCGGTATCAATATTATTTGTGACTAGATGCAATTTGTACAGCGGTACGCATTATGCAAAAACTAAATTGTATTGTATTTCACTGGTATTTATGTATCACTTTCTCCTACGCCCTGCGGTGCCCAAAATGATTTCTCTGTGGTCTGATTTCGTTTACATAATTCTTCATACCACTGGTTCGGTCATAAATTGCTGTATTTTCCATTGTGTTTGTAATTGTCCTTTGCCATTCGTGATGTACTTTGGCTGGTATGGGACATGTTGCGTGAGGTTTGACGAGGTGGTGGAAGCATGTGGCATCTAATATTACTGTGCACAAACATGGGGAGTTACAGAAAGAGTGAAGAAAGGGGCGCTCTCTAAAGCAGATGTTTGCCGTTTAAATGAACAGACAGTAGCATAACTAGCAACCGCTGTTGCTGTGCATCAGCGGGGTCAGCTAGAGAACAAGATATTGACCCAGCAGTGTAGAAAGACTCAACTGATTAAAGGTACTGTTAAACTACCAAGAGAGTACTGTATCGAGTCCACCCAGGGGCGCGCTAGGAACAGCCACAATGGCAGCACTGTTCAGGCTCAAGGCTGGCATGTAAGGAAAGTGGTGAGGCGGGGGGATAAAATTAAAAATATAAATTAAAAAAATAAGCTCACTTACGTTCTATGTGCGATGTCCCCCTCCTCGCTCTGGTCTTCAGCAGGCTGGCTCCAGAAAGCTGCAGTAACTAATACTGGTGCTACTCTCATGCTGCATGAGAGCAGCACCAGGATTGGAGGCAGCGGCCTCTCTCGCTGCTCCCGAGGGCACTGGAGCCCTATGTTGTCTCTAACCCAGCTGTCTAAGAGAGGTTTCAACTGGGCATGTCTGGCTGGCTGTCGCAAGATGGCTGTCCAAAGAGACATGCATCTATCACTGATTTCTGCTGCAGCCTGATTGGCAGCAGCAGAAAGCCCAGCCCCCCGGCCTGATGCTTGGCTCGGACCGATGTTTGAAAAATACAATTTTAATTTATTACCATTTTTTCTTTCTATCCCTCAGGGCACTTTCTGTTAGGGCGATGCCCCTCCGCCTTAATAGAGAATCTGCGCCTGCCTCTAGGGAGTATTAACGATAGTGTAACCAGGAGCCACAGAGGGCCATCCCCATGAAGCACTGTTAAATCAACTATGGAGTATTATGTGGTATCTAGACTGGAGTGAGTGGGGGAAGGGCCAGGGAAGGATAGGAGAAGGGATTCTGGGCTAAGGTAGATGTAGAGCGGAGGTCTTCAAATTTTTGATGCCGAGACCCCCTTGTAAAACCTTTTTAGGCATAAGGACCCCCTTCTGACAAAAGTTTCTAGAAACTGGTACTCCTCATTATCAACTTTTGACAACCATAAATGCGCCTGTTAGAGTTCATCACATCCATCCATCCATCATTCATCCACCCACACTTTCACACATCCATCCATCCTTCATCCATCCACCCTTTCATCCTTTCATCCATACATCCATCCTTCACCCATCCACCCTTTCATTCTTCCATCCATACATCCATCCTTTACCCATCCACCCTTCCATCCATCCACCCATCATTCATCCACCCACCTTTTCACACATCCATCCATCATTCGACCATGCAACCTTTTATCCATCCATACATCCATCCTTCATCCATCCACTCTTTCGTCCTTCCATCCATACATCCATCCTTCATCCATCCACCCTTTCATCCATTGATCCACCCATCATTCATCCCCCCACCTTTTCACACATCCACCCATTCATCATTCATCCATGCAACCTTTTATCCATCCATACATCCATCCTTCATCCATCCATCCATCCTTCATCCGTCCACCCTTTCATCCTTCCATCCATACATCTATCCTTCATCCATCCATCCTTTCATCCTTCCATCCATACATCCATCTTTCATCCATCCACCCTTTCATCCACACATACATCCATCCACCCACCCTTTCATCCATCCATCCACCCATCATTCATGCCCCTACCTTTTCACACATCCATCCATGCATCATTCATCCATGCAACCTTTTATCCATCCATACATCCATCCTTCATCCATCCATCCACCCTATCATCCATCCATTCATCCATCATTCATCCACCCATCTTTTCACACATCCACCCATCCATCATTCATCCATGCAACCTTTTATCCATCCATACATCCATCCATCCTTCATCCATCCACCCTTTCATCCTTCCAACTATCCATCCTTCATCCATCCACCCTTTCATCCACCCTTTCATCCATCCACTCATCATTCATCCACCCACGTTTCACACATCCATCCATCCTTCATCCTTACATCCATCCATCCGTCATCAGTCCACCCTTTCATCCATGCATCCACCCATCATTAACCTTTTCTGTGCCTCTCTCATGGGGGGGTCAGTATCTCTCTGCATCTTCTTCCTTCTTCATTCTTCTTTCCCACTCTTGGGAGGACATCCCCCTCCCTCCCCCCCCTTGCTGGGGCAGGGGGGGAGGGGGCAGATAGGCTGTAACAACATCTCACCACGAAGAACTGACTCTCAGGCACATTTCTCCTGCACAGGCGCCAGGTATGAGGGCTCCTGGGACTTGAACCAATGATTTATGGGACGTGTCACGGGGCCCACGGCTCCAGGCGCGCAAAGTCCATTGAACTCAAAGGGCTACACTACAGCCTCCTCCCCCAGCCCCCCCCTAGCTCGTGTATGTGAGCCAGGCTGAAACAGCTTCAGGGACACACAAAGCCACACCCGAGTACTTCACAGGTATTTAAAAGACCTTTTACTTGTTAATGAGGCTTTGATGTTTTTCACCTCTCGGTGTGAATTAGGCCTCCGCCGTGAGCACCCTCAATCAGCCCAACGCCAGGAACGGCATGCTCTGACAGAACCTGCGACCCCTTCCAAGGACTCCACGACCCCCCTGGGGGTCGTGCCCCACAGATTGAAGACCTCTGATGTAGAGGAAGACACCAATAATATTCTGCCTTCATTGCCGGGAGGGAGGGGCTAAGAAGGTGACTGTAATAGATTGAGGGGGGTCTTAGAAGGATGGGCTAAAACTAAGTTAGGCACCAATTATGTGGCCTATATGACCTGAATGCTGAATTTTTTCCTGTGTCCTGGTGTGACTTTGAAGGACGGGGAGGTCTAAGGCCAGGAGGATAGTTGACATGGAGGCGAACAAATTCTGAAGAGGAAACAGGTGAAAGAAGGCAAAATGTACAGCAAAACGTTTCTGCACCGAATGATGTCCAATTAGCCTGACTTCTAAACCATACTTTGTGATGTAAAATCCCTCAAAAAATGAAACACAACACATTCATGGTTGTGCTGCATTATTTTCCTGCTTGATTCGATTCCCAATAAACATTACTGGATGAAAAACCCTCAAAATGCCTAAATGGATTTAGAGACCACACAGATGTGTGAAGTCACACTATGTTATTTTACTGCTGGATAGTTGAACTTTTGCTGCTTGCTTTGCCCTCACAAAGGTTGGATAATTTAAAGTACTCGTGTAAAAATTTGATTTACACTCAGATGCATGTTGTTGCAATCTTTTAAAAATCCCACAGGGTACCTGCTGTGTGTGGGCCAATGCTTGCGAAGGATGGATCCTGGACTGTGCAGAGGAGTCCCTCCAGGCTAGTCTCTAATCTAATTTTTTGCTGAATTTATCAGTATGTCATCATTAATTTAACTTAGTAAAAAGCAGTATAAATCAGCTCAAAACACAAATGCACATATTACAAAGACCAAGGTGTGGGCATAGACTGGACAACAGTAGTAGGTTCAAGCAATCCTTTATTGAATTGCTACATAGTTGTATTTAATCAATAGTAATTCATTGACATAACTAAATGAGTACCAAAAGTGGTTGCCCCACTAGAGCGTGCAACACAGCAAAGAGTGCAAAAAGGGGGGGTTGTGAATAAGAGAGAAAAGAAATAATCAATAGAAAAGTGGCAAAATAAATACTATAAACAGATTATTGCGTACAGCAGAGGGTCATTAATCACCCAACCTGTAAAACCTGACCACTAAATCAATCAAAAAACCAAATCTCATACATTATAAATGAATCAAGCACTACATTTTGCACAACAACGTAGGGCCCGATTCACAGAACTAACTTAAGACAAAATCCTAAACTTACTACCATTTTGGTATTCACAGAAGGCACTTACTCATTTTGGTATTCACAGAATGCACTTACTCATTTCGGTATTCACAGAAGTTAGGAGTCCTAACTTTAGGACTCTTAAATGCCTTCTGTGAATACCGAAAGTCTTAAAGTTAAGATTTTTATCAATTTAGTAGTAGTAAAGTTAAGACTCCTAACTTTAGGACTCCTAAATGCCTTCTGTGATTACCGAAAGTCTTAAAATTAGGATTTTTCTCAATTTAGTAGTAGTAAAGTTAGGACTCCTAACTTTTGGGCTCCTAAATGCCTTCTGTGAATACCGAAAGTCTTAAAATGTTTTTTTTTCTCAGTTTACTAGTAGTAAAGTTAGGACTCCTTACTTTAGAACTCCTAAATGCCTGCTGTGAACAATGAAAGTCTTAAAATTAGGATTTTTCTCAATTTAGTAGTAGTAAAGTTAGGACTCCTAACTTTTGGACTCCTAAATGCCTTCTGTGAATACCGAAAGTCTTAAAATTGGGTTTTTTCTCAGTTTAGTAGTAGTAAGTTAGGACTCCTTACTTTAGAACTCCTAAATGCCTGCTGTGAATACCGAAAGTCTAAAAATTAGGATTTTTCTTAATTTAGTAGTAGTAAAGTTAGGACTCCTAACTTTCGGACTCCTAAATGCCTTCTGTGAATACCGAAAGTATTTAAATTAGGATTTTTCTCAGTTTAGTAGTAGTAATGTTGAGAAAAATCCTAATTTTAAGACTTTTGGTATTCACAGAAGGCATTTAGGAGTCCAAAAGTTAGGAATCCTAACTTTACTACTACTAAATTGAGAAAAATCCTAATTTTAAGACTTTCGGGGCCCGATTCACAGAATGAACTTAAGACTCAATCCTAAATTTACTACTATTTTGGTATTCACAGAATGAACTTACTACTTTTGGTATTCACAGAAGTTAGGATTTTGTCTTAAGTTTGTCTTAAGACAGGCTTAAGAGAGACTTAAGACAGACTTAAGACAAAATCCTAACTTCTATGAATACCAAAAGTAGTAAATTCATTCTGTGAATACCAAAATAGTAGTAAGTTTAGGATTGAGTCTTAAGTTCATTCTGTGAATCGGGCCCTCGGTATTCACAGCAGACATTTAGGACTTCTAAAGTAAGGAGTCCTAACTTTACTACTACTAAACTGAGAAAAAACCCAATTTTAAGACTTTCAGTATTCACAGAAGGCATTTAGGAGTCCAAAAGTTAGGATTCCTAACTTTACTACTACTAAATTGAGAAAAATCCTAATTTTAAGACTTTCATTATTCACAGCAGGCATTTAGGAGTTCTAAAGTAAGGAGTCCTAACTTTACTACTACTAAACTGAGAAAAAAAACCATTTTAAGACTTTCAGTATTCACAGAAGGCATTTAGGAGTCCAAAAGTTAGGAGTCCTAACTTTACTACTACTAAATTGAGAAATATCCTAATTTTAAGACTTTCGGTATTCACAGAAGGCATTTAGGAGTCCTAAAGTTAGGAGTCTTAACTTTACTACTACTAAATTGAGAAAAATCCTAACTTTAAGACTTTCGGTATTCACAGAAGGCATTTAAGAGTCCTAAAGTTAGGACTCCTAACTTCTGTGAATACCAAAATGAGTAAGTGCATTCTGTGAATACCAAAATGAGTAAGTGCCTTCTGTGAATACCAAAATGGTAGTAAGTTTAGGATTTTGTCTTAAGTTAGTTCTGTGAATCGGGCCCTCAGAGAATATGGTTGGGGTCCAGGTTATATATATTTCAAGTGTCAACGTTTCGACTCGTCTTATGGCCATGCGGAATCTTATGCCTGGGCCGTGCGAGTCTTCATCAGGACAAAGGGGCAACCAGGGGATTAGTGATGTCGCGATTAATCATGCTAACATCATGATTATCGGCGACTTCAATTATTGGCCATCTAATGTTCGAGAAAGTCAGTCCTCTACGGAGTTTACTGAGCTGCTAACTAGCATGAACTTTTCCCAGCACGTTCATACTCCCACCCATCACAAGGGCCACATTTTAGATCAAATTTGGACGTCCAATCTCGACCTTTCCCCTCCCTCTGTCCTTCCCTGTTCTTGGTCCGATCACTGCTTTATTTCTTTTCATCTTTATCTTCATATTGTTTGCCCTTCCCCCCCTGTCAATAATCTGTCTGCTCGTAATTGGAAAAAAGCAAACCTGGCTGATTTTCATGCCGCACTGGCCTCCTCTCCACCTACTTCTTCGACCTTGATAGCCGATCAGGCGGCTCACCTCGAAGAATGGCTTCTTCGCGCATGTGACAAAGTTGCCCCTTTTAAAACACTTAAAGCCAAGCGTCCTCACGACGCCCAGCGATGGTTTTCTGACCAACTTAAAGCGGACAAACTTGCTCTCCGACAAGCTGAGCGCCGTTGGCAACGCAACTACGACCCCCAGCTTAGAATCATTTTTGTAGATTCCTTAAAATCTTACAAAAATTCGATTCTGGCAGCTAAAACCGCCTACTTTTCTCATAAAATAATGGAGTCCAATAATAAAGCCAAAGACATCTTTGCCATTGTCAATGAGCTCTCCCTTCCTGACAGGGTTACACCTCAACCCCAACCAACCCAATCCTTATGTGATTCCCTTAATGCTTACTTTTCTGATAAAATTGCTATCATTAAAAATAATATTCCTTCTCCCTCGTCCACTCTGCCCCTTCCTCTCTCCCCTATGAACTCTAGTTGGTTGACAGAGTTTCCGCCAATCTCACTACAAGAATTTTCTTCTTTGCTCCACAAAGTCAGTTCAGGCTCACCTAATGACGTATGCCCCCCTCAGATTCTGAGAGAGGCCTTCTTGGCCTGCCCCGGTCCCCCACTAGCCTTGCTCAACAACTCCTTAGCTACTGGAGAAGTCCCTCGCTCCTTTAAACAGGCAGCTGTTCTACCTATCTTAAAAAAAACAAATGCAGATCCTACTATCTTAAGTAATTACAGACCCATTTCCCTCCTTCCCTATCTAGGAAAGATCCTGAAGGCGCATGTCACCCGCTGCCTCAGTACATTCATCGAGAGATCCTCCTTCCTGGATGCCCAACAAGCTGGCTTCAGACCCTTCCACTCCACCGAGGCGGTCATAGTAGCCGTCATGGACGCCCTCAGGAAAGGTGCCGACAAAAACACCTCACAGGCCCTTGTCCTGTTGGACCTGTCGGCGGCATTTGACACGGTCGATCATGTGATTTTGATCGACCGTGTCAATAATGCTGGCATCCAGGGGGTAGCCCTTGATTGGCTAAGATCTTTTCTAGACAACCGATCCCAGGCAGTTCATTTATCCACTTTTGCTGCACCTTTTTTATCTTTAACCTGTGGGGTCCCTCAGGGCTCTGCGTTATCACCTTTATTATTTAATTTGTATCTGCAACCCCTTTTAGCTTCCCTTCGAAACACCCCGGTTACAATTTTTAATTATGCGGATGATCTTCAGTTAATTTTTCCCATCGACTCCCTTCCCTCCTCCTGTCTTAATTTTCAGTCCACCATGTTGGCCATTGCAGAATGGATGTATCATAGTCAACTGAAATTGAACCCTACAAAAACAGAGCTAGTATTGGTGGGGGGCTCTGCTAATCTGTGGAACACCGCCTTTTGGCCTCCATCACTTGGGACGGCACCCATTCCTGTGAGCACAGTGAAGAGTCTGGGGGTGATCATCTCTGAAGATCTGTCGATGAGACCACAAATTAATTCTGTCACCTCATCCTGTTTTTTTCATCTTAGGCGGATTTGCTAAATCAGTAGGTTTCTCACCAGAGAGGCCTTGATTCTTGTCATCATCGCTCTCATCACCTCCAGACTCGACTACGCTAACATTTTGTATGCAGGGATTCCCGCCTACCACCTTCATCGGCTGCAATTAGTGCAGAATCAGGCTGCTCGCCTGATCTTTCACCAGCCCAAACATCAGCACGTTACTCCCCTTCTCCGCAATCTTCACTGGCTCCCTGTTTCCAAACGCTGCATCTTTAAACTTGGAAGCACCGTCTTCAAGGCCCTCTCTGACTCGGCCCCTGCCTTTATCTCTTCTAGCTTGGAACGATACATTCCTCACAGAGCTCTCCGTTCCACATCTCTTAATTACCTTGTGGTACCCAAATACAGACGGAAAAAGCATGGAGGACTGAGCTTTTCTTATCTGGCCCCCTCCACGTGGAATTCTTTCCCAAGGGCTCTTCGTCTTTGTTCCAACTATGCCTGTTTTCGCACACTGTTAAAAACTCTGCTATTTCAGTCAGCATTCGAATAACCCTTCCTCCCTGGTCACCGTTCATTGTCAAAGAGCGCCATGAAACCGTTGGTGAAAGTGCGCGGTATAAATATTTTTAACGTAACGTTTAACGTAACGTAACAAAGAAGAGTAAATATGCTTAGTACTGTTGTCCCTATGTAATAACTCCAAAGTAAACCCACTGGGTACAAAGAACTTACCCTGACTGGTCTCAGGTTAACAAACGTCCACCGCTGATAGCTGGTGACACTATATCCTATAAAAAGGATAAGGAGACCTAAGTTTCATCCTGGTCAGTAAAAACCAAAGTACATAAAAAGCCATTAAGAAATAAAACCGTTCAATTACCTTATCAATTCCAGTTAGGCACCAAAGGGTTCTAGGAGGGTAGTGTTTCAAGGGTCCTGTAAGGATATATGTGGGACTAATTAATTATATTACAGCGTATAAACTAATTGTACCCATCCTAACACAAAACAGAGCGGAGTCACAAAGTTATCTGCTAATTTAATGCAGTAACTGTTCCTCCATGCTTGACTGCCAAAAGTAGTTTGAGAGTCCCTTTGCGTCGTATCAATGTGCTGCAAGGGAAAGGAATACCGTAATTAAAACGGACGCCTCATGGTTGAGTAAATTATCTCGAACCGGCAGGACCCAGGTATAAACACTCACCGTCGAGCGTCTTGGGGGGGTTTGTATACACCGGAACAACACGTTGTGGCCGGGCATCCGCACTGAAGACGCTGAATCGGATGAAGGGTATAGAAAAAGGACAAACGTAACCAAGTATACGCAAGGTTACCGAAGCACGAAAAAAATAAAAAAAATAAAAATAAAAATAAAAAATTTATTTTTATATCACCGTGCTCGTTATTATTGATGTTCGAGTGTATGAGTATTGAGATCCTCGGCGGTACCCCCATCACTAGAACTATTACGGATAACAACGTTATATAACCACACATTAATTTCGTGCCGAAATATCGCGGACATCTTGAAATGGGTACATTATCAAAAATTATTCTAATTTTCTATCGCCACTTCATTAGTTAAGGCATATATACATAAAACATTAGTACAGATTCTTTGAAACACAAGCATGTTGTAAAGATTTAGATCCAGTATCTGTACATAGTCCTTATACAACTTTTTTTGGCAGAACTGTGGCAGACATCTTTGAATGGTTCATGATGGACAGCGAATCGGAATGGTGTGTTCGCAGACCATTAGCCTCAACATTTTCGAATTGCCATGCAATGCAATTAAGATTATATACCTATGTACAAGACATATTGACAAAAACATTACATTATACATATTATATTTACACAAAATCATTTGACCCAGAGAATAAAAATGTTTCTAAATAGTATGTTAACAGACCATTTGCCTCAACATTTTCAATTGTCGTGCGATGCAACTAGGATTATATACATATGTACAAAACATATCAACAGAAACATTACATTCTACATTTATATTTACACAGAATCATTAGACACAGAGTATAGGACATTTGATCTGATACTTTTACAGAGTCATAGTATTTGGTTATAGTAGTGACACCTGTCTATTTGTTTCTTCCAATTCATTCAAACCATTCTTGACGGTATCCAAAAGGTGTATCCATTTGCATTCTCTAAGGTTGAGTGTCTGTCTGAAATCGCCACCCCTGGGATTGACCATAACCTTTTCAATCACCCACCACTGAAAATCAGTTGGCGCATGTTGCAAGGACGTAAAATGCTCAACTGGAGGGGCACCAACTGTCTTACAACGTATCCTACTGGTATGTTGCAGGATACGGCATTTAACCCTTTGGATCGTTTGCCCCACATATAGGAAGCCACAGGGGCATATGATCGCATAAATCACCCCTGTCGAGTTACAGTTACTGTGTTCCTTCAGGTTGATTGTTCGATTGTTATAGGTAAATGTAGTGCATTCCCTGGTGAGTCCACACGCCTTACAAGTACCACATCTCTTATGGCCCAATACTGGGGGAAACCCCCATAATGTAGTTTGGGTCTCCTTCAACGGTGTTGGTAAAAGAGACTTTATTAAGTGGTCTCTGATGTTTCTCCCTTTGCGAAATGCATGTAGAGGTGCTTCTAAACCACCCACTGCTTCCTTTACTAGATGCCAATGGCGATTGATCACCTTCTTGGTAGCGTTACTCTTAGTGTTGAAAGTGGTAACACATACCAATCTTTCTTTCTTCTGGGCTTTTTCTGAAATCGTTAGAAGATTCTCACGGTGATTATGCCACGCACGTTTCCGTGCCTTTTTCAACAGACGCATTGGATATCCACGTTCACTCAATCTGGCAATCAGCAGAGACGCTTCATCAAAAAAATCCTCTTTTTTTTAGTGCAATTCCTCCGCAACCTCAGAAATTGACCAAACGGTAAATTATCTCTGAGGTTGCGGGGGTGATGGCTTGAGTACCTTAGAAGCGTGTTCCGTTCACTACTTTTTCTATAAAGACTCGTGAACAACGTATCAGACTCTGCCTTAATCTGAATGTCCAAAAAGTCTATCTTCATGTTATCAAACTTCATTGTAAATTGGATGTCAGTCGTACAACAATTAAGCCATTCTTAAAATTCAGAAATAATGTCTTTACTACCCTGCCAGATCAGGGTAGTAAAGACATTCATTCTGAATTTTATGAATGGCTTAATTGTTGTACGACTGACATCCAAGGTCTAAAGGTCTCCTCTCTCAACAACATCCTGCACCTTGCCAACACCCTAAAACCATTTGAAGACTGGATGGATTCCCTTCTCTTAAAATTGAACTCTGCCAAAACCGAATTCTTCTTCATCTCCTCATCAAAATCACCACTGCGGGTACAATCCTAGATGGACACACTCAAAATCCTCAACAGAAAACTCATCTTTATTGACAATGCAAAATCCCTTGGAATCACCTACATTGCAGGCCACAGCCTACAATCACAGATCAACACTACGGCCTGAAATGTCCATTTTCAACTGTGTCTTTGCTGGGGAATGTGCTGCTATATTCTTGCATATGACCTAAACATTCTTTTACAATCTCTGATGCCGTCCAAAATCGACTACTATAACTCGCTCTTGACTGGTCTCCTCAAAACTCATTTCACCCCCGTTAAGTCAATTTTACACTTGGCAAGACGCTTTGTCTGTGGAACCAAACGGTACAACCATATTTCAGCAATAATGACCATTCTGCACCGGCTGACCATTGAAGCCAGGGACATATACAAGACAGCTTTCCTCACTCACAAAGCCCTGAATACATCTACTCCACAATGCCTGGATGACAAACTCAAGCTATCCAGGGGAACTAGGCCATCACAGAATGATGAAGTAGAGCTGCTACATCCTCCAATTTAAAAAAAGGAATAACTTATGTCAACATCCTTCTCAGGAAGCACAAAGAGAATGTGGAACTCCTCACTTCCAGACAGCACCAATAATTTGATCACTGTCTGTGGGGGGGACCTACCTGAGGTCCAGTTGCAGATTCCAGCTGTGAGGGCAACGGCTTTGCGGGCAGTGCTCCCTCCTTGCTGCTGGGGGACAGCGGCTCCATTTTCGCGCCGTGAGGGAAACGGCTGTGAGAACTACAAGCCCCAGGTGCCCCGGGACCCGCGGCGCACTCCCGACGACACCACCTGTGACCGGAGGCGCTACAAAGCACCGGAACGCCTCCCGCCCCGTGGGACGCGCGCGGGCAGCGCCGGGCTAAGCCCGGGCAAAGGGTGGGCCCTCTGTGGCCCTCAGAGGCCAGAAGAGGCTTGGCTGGGCCACATCTCTTGGCAGCCCCTTACATCATCCCTGGGACTCACACCAGGTCAGTGACAAAGTTATTTTAGTGGCTAAACTAACAGTTCAGAATCATGGGGAAAAGGACACCGGCAATACCCAGGCCAAAAGTCGTGCACAAATCGGCCCAGCCAACCACAACTACTACCACCCCGCGGCCAACACTGACCGCCATTGATAAAATGCTTCAGAAGACAATTGATGTTGTTGCTACTGCCATTCAGAACACTGAAAGGCGTTTCTCGCTTCCATCAAGCCTACCCCCGCATCTTTTAAATCAGGATAACTCAGTGGATTCCTTACTTGCTGCTTCTTATGCAGGTCTACCAGGTATTGATTCTAATGAGAACTGCATAATTGTTGGACACGGCCCCATTGGCACAATTCACCCCAGGTAGTAGGTTATCATCAACACCCACCTTGCTCAGGTCTGACATGATTATCAGTCAAGATTCCTGCGCACTATTGGGAAATGACTATCTACATTTAGATGGTAACGATTCATATGTGAATCCTGATATGTCAAATTCTGAGGGTGACAAAAGCGATAGCATTCCTGTCGAACCCGGGGCCAAAAAGCCCAAAAAAAATTGAAGCATCTAGACACTGAGTTACCACCAAAAACACATAGAAATAAGGGGGGGCGCAAGCGAATTTGGAGGATCCCTGCCCCCCCAGAGCGGAAAAGGGACAAGGGAGAAGATGAACTCTTGGCAACCAACACTCCACCCACAGAAGCTAGTGCGGCATTGGGAAATGAGGTATTCTGGGGGAGAATGGAGACTCTATTGTCCACCCTCTTAGGTCCAATTAATCAACAAATTTTAAATTTGGATAAGAGGTTGAGAGCGCTGGACGATCATGTATCAAAATTGGGTATAGGGCAGACCTTAATAACTAAACCTAATGTTGGGACACTAGGTTGCACTAAGGCTAAAAACAGTGGTGCTAATACTAATTTAAAAACAGTTGGCCATAACAAATTAACTCCAACCACCTGCACCTAGCACAAGTAAAATCCAACCTCTAGTTAAACATGCCCCCAATTTAAATACAACTAAGGTAGCCAGTGTGGCAAGGACGGATCCTAACGCTGATAAAAGCAAAAGGGTCCTAACCCACCAATCTAAGAATGATCCCCAAAACCGCCCTACAGCTCAACCTGTATTTAACATGACAACCAATACGAGGAAGATCCCCACCCGCATCAATTTGCCGCCTGAATGCGGGGCATATGCGCTGATTTTGGTCAATGTGCCTAAATTAAAGAATGACCAAGAGGAAAATCATTCAATTCTCAAAAATAGGACTCTCCATTGGTTATCCACAAATTGTAATTTCCCAATGGAAGGTGCAAGGGAGATCATTCAAACACAAAGAGTTGGATGGGTGGGCCCACTGAGAAAAAAGTTTGAGGGAGACTGCGTAGTTATAAACTTTTGGTCCCCTCAATGGGCCCAAAAAACCCTTGCTAACGCGCCATTACCCTCACCATGGGAATTCAATACGACCTTGCTCCCCCTGGGTTATATTTATAGACATCTGGCCCCAATGCCTAATTCCATGACTAACCCGGCCGCGTGGCATCAGGAACAAAACCTTGGAATCAGGAAACTATATCCAGCTTTCCAACTGGACCAAGATTTTGACTTTAGGAACGGCCCAGCCCAGTGCCATCAGGCTAAATTCATGGGACACCCTATGCTACACCCACATTTCCCTATTATGCCTCCGCATATTTATAGTGAGAGATCACACCTCAGTGCTAATTCAAACTTAAATTTTGGTCAGAATGAGTTGAGGCCCCTATATAACGTCCCAACCCACAATCGGTTTGAATATGCCCTCTCAAACCTAGAAGATCAGGACTGACTAGGGATAAGGGAAAGCCGCAATGGATGTCAAGATGAAAGTGTTGATAATGAGGAACATTTATCCTCAATATCAATTATTCTGACTCAGGAAACATTAGCACAACACAATATCGTTACATCTGCAACTACACAAGAGTTTGTGTTTCCTACACCAATTAACCTTATGCAGAGTACAGCTAAGAATGACAGAAGTAAACTAATTAGACATAGTAATCACTGTGACTTGTCTATTCTTAGCTGGAATCTGGCTGGGCTAGAGTCAAGATTGTCAAATCCAGAATGGGTTGAGTTACTAGATGGTAAAGACAACATCATGTTCCAGGAGACATGGGCTGTGGAGAACCTATATATTGATGGCTACCATTGCTTCAGCGTGACAGCACCCAAGCCTGACTCAGGGCGTGCAGTAGGAGGCTTGTTTATTGGTATCAGGACACTGGCCGGTGGTATAATTACAGATCTTTTAAGAGGAAACCCAAACAAACATATTCTAGAGTTCAAGCGAAAGACCTGGATTTATTCAATTAATTGTTACAACAATGACTTTTATTCTGTACCCAATAAAAATTTAGAAGCACTCACCAAGACTTTACGGAACCTTGAAACTAGTTTTGCAATTGGGGAGTAAACAGGGATTCTAATTGGGGGGGATTTTAACGCGAAAATTCCTAAGAATGGTAGGACTGAGGTTAGGAATCACCTAGACCAAGCTGAACGCAGGGGTATTGAACTAGTTAACATATTAACTGAGTATACTCTCAGTAATGCTATGGACACAACCCACTCTCTTAGTGTACCTCATGCTCCTACGTTCAGAGGGCGGGATTGTTCCTCCACAATCGACTTCATTTTTATGTCTCCCCATTTACTAGACTGCGTGATAAAATCTACAGTGGTAGAAACTTCGTTTGGTGATCACAATCCTCTCACTGTGACCTTAAAATTAGGCCCTAACAAGGTATACGCCAATCTAAATGGGGCAAGAGATATTACCCCCACAGGTGACGGCCTGCGCCTGAAATGGAGGGGAGTCGATAGTGGGGCAATATTAGAAAGCGTAAATAGGGAACATCACAAGCTATTTAACTCTTGCCTAACTACAGATGGGAACTGCCATAGGACAATTGATGATTTTGGTAAACTGTGTTTAGCAATAAAAACCTCCTTGTCAGTTCCATTACCAAAAGAGCAGAAAGAACCCAGGTGGTTTGACTCTGCCTGCTCACTAGCGAACAGGGAATTGCGCAGGGCATTAACCACTAAACCAAGGTGCATATTAGAGGTACAGGCAGCTAGGAAATTCTATAAATTTAAAATAGCTGAAAGGAAGGCGGCATTACTAGCAGAACAATGGGAGTCGCTGGCTGGGAGCGCCAACCTGAAAAACAGAGACCCTTTCTGGTTAGCTGTTAGAAAAATGCGCGAAATGGGCAAACAACTAACCCCAATCAGCTGCAACATACCTAGCTACTCTTGGGAGGCCCATTTCTCTAAAATATACGCCGCCCCACCTGAAGAATTATCTGCCTTTTCCTGTGGTCAGCTCCACGGCTAGGAAATTGATCTCTATGAGGTGGTGACAGCCATCAAAGAGAGCCTCGGAAATAAGGCCCTAGGCCCTGATAGCCTGCCCATAGATATAATTAAGCACAGTCCGGACCTATGGGCACCAATCCTGCTCAATGTTTTTAACAGCCTCCCTAAAGCACCTATGCCCACCACTTGGGCTACCAGCACCATAGTTCCAATTTTTAAAAAGGGCGAGAGGTCAGACCCAGTGAACTATCGCCCGATTTCCCTCTTGGATAACACCTTAAAAATTTTGGGGCGAATAATCTATAATCGGGTGGTAGAGTTGACTGAAGACACGGGTCTATTAAACCCGTGCCAGATGGGATTCAGTAGCAGGGTGGGGACGGTCGAGCAATGCTTGAATCTGAAACTGATTATTGACAAGTATAGCATTGCCCGATCGTCCCCTATCTACCTTGCGTTCATGGATCTTTCATCCACCTTTGATTTAGTGAACAGATCCAAATTGTGGGCAATTCTTCTGAACTATGGACTAGATGAGGTTCTTGTCAATTTCCTGGCATACCTCCATACTGACCACAAAGCACAAGTTAGGATTGGGGCGGGCGGAGAAGTATCTGGACCCATTAACATCGGTAGAGGGGTAAGACAGGGGTGCGTTTTAGCACCCCTGCTGTTTATTATCTATATTAATGGTCTGGCCCAAGCTCTTAAACAAGTGACTAGTGATGTACCAAATATCCAGGGGCAACCACTGCCAGTTTTATTATATGCAGACGATGCAGTCTTGATGGGACGAACACCAAATGCCCTCCGCCTACTTGTTAAAGGTTTTGTTCAACATATTGAGGGCTTAGACTTGCGCGTCAATTTAAAAAAATCTTTTATTATGCCATGTGGCCCTGGGAAACGCAAGCTCAACACTATACACATAGGGACAGATAAATTAGAATCTGTAACCTCATTCCCGTATCTTGGTTTGGCTTTCGCTGCGAACGGCTCATGGAGTGGGCATACAGCCCACGCCATGGGCAAGTTCTCGAAAGCCAACAATTCTATTTTGAGTTTGCCCCGACCGAAGAAAATAGGTGCCACTAGAGCTATTTTAAAAAAATTTAAGCTACAGTGCCTACCAGTAGTCACATACGGGGCTGAGGTTTGGGGACTGAGAAAAAGCCCCAGTATCCAGCGAGAAGAAGGCCGATTTTGCAGGAAAATACTGGGTGCCCCATTCTCATCCTCCGAATTGATTTGCCATGAGGAACTTAATCTCCCCCACGTATGTGAAATTTATTAGATCTAGACCAGTTTTTTTCTGGATTAGGATCTGGAGGAAGAATTCAGCCGTCTTAACGCAAAACATCATAAAAGACTGTCTTAAATGCGACCACGGCATGTTGATCCCCTGGCTCGCGGGAGTTTTAAAAACACTAAGCAACGTGAACAGGGAAGATCTTTTCTCCGATCCAAGTAAGATTGAACCTAAAGATAAAACTGAGGTCAAACATGCAATGTATGCACTTTATAATTCAGAACGAATGGAAAGGGAAAATCTCAAATCAACTGTTGTGACTTACCTGAGGAATGATCTAAGTAGGAGAACTCTTGCACAATACCTCCCCCTACCCATGTCCAACTGGGAGAGATCATTGTTGTTTCGGCTAAGGGCGGGCTCAATCAGATTTTTGCTGGGCTTTCCCTTGGGCTACCAGCACACAACAGATCATAATCCATGCCCGTGTGACGGTATTAGTAAACAGAATGATTTGCACTTTCTATTTCTCTGTAAATTTTATTTAAAATATATTAACTGGTTTTTAACTCCGTATTTTAGAAATATAGACCCCTTTCGTTAGGGGAGTCCTATTTAATGTTACTTTCCCTGGACACTGACAAATTAATCTACCGCACTAGCACTTTTTTGAGATATATAACACGCGCACGTAAAATGATGGAAAACCCCTGAAAACAGTCTTATGAAGAAATGTATTAGATCTTAATAATTCATGAATTTCTGTAAACTTGTATTTGTTGTGTAAATGTATTGTTTTTATTGTGGTACTTTTATGAATTTTATGAAATTCGAATAATGGTCTTTTGAAGTTGAACTTGAACTTGATCACTGTCTTTAAAAGTAAACTGAAAGCTCTTCTCTTTCAAAGACATTTTAACTAATTTCTCCTCCCCAGTTTCGGTCAATAATTGTACCTCTGATACTTATTCTTCTACCTCACTTTCAATAGACTACAACATACATTCGACTCTAATCAAAATCCTGTTGTGTTCAGTCTAGTACTGCTGCTATTAATACTTTATGAGTATTACCACCCCTGCAGCCTAATGTAACTCTACGTCCTTTGTAATCATAATCATGCACCTTGTGCAATATAATTATGCCCTACGTAATGATAATCATGAACTTTATGTACCACTCCTGTTCTATTTGTAAAGCGATCTAAAACCTTTGGGTAATGTCCACACTATATAAAACAACATAAGTAAGAAAATAAATAAATATGCCAGCAGTCTCTTCTGAGGGTGGGGGCTAAGCCTTGAGGTGGGTCGGGCTGTGATATAAAAGAAGACAAGCCGCACAAAAAAGACTTTTCAGACCAACAATTCTTCCAACCAGCCTGACTCCTAAAATGTAATTTTGCACTCTAAAGGTCCCCAAAGTGCTTAAAAAAGTAAGAAGTACTACAAATGCTTGCAGTTGCTCTGTATTTCTTTCCCGATCACTCCCATGAACCCATATCTACCTTTCTGAAATGAAGAACCCTCAGAATGCCTTAACGAGTGCTTCATTTGAGCTGGTGGTTTCTGGTGCTCTGTACCTTTTCTTAATTGTGAACTTCGGCACTTATGACAATCTGCCTCATGGTGGTGCGGTTTGTTTAATTTTGCGATGAGCTCAACAACTGGAATGTAATAAATCAATATACATTAACAATGAGATGAATGCCTGCAACCTAAAAACTGTCTTACAGATTTGGGGTCCTGGAATAGTCAGAATTGTCACACTTTTATCAATTGTGTTAGTACTGTCATTGACAGGGCTGGCAGGGGCAGTGATTGGTGTAAGCTGCAGTCGTCTCTTCACAACGGCCCTGACACTTATGTTTTTTACAAATTAAGCACTGCTGCACAGTTTTAGAGAACAAAAAGATGAACTATGTCATGCTATGCAATATTCCCGCTTGGACTGATAGAACCTTTGCCCATTTATAGCAAAACCTGATTAGTAACTGTAGGCATCGTAAAACAGGGCTTATTCCAAATTCAATAAGATGAATTAAAAGCCGAACCAGCAATTTTAGGTGTCTCCAGAAAACAAATGTTCTGACCCATATATCCGCATGCTAAACGCAAGCTAAATGTGCAGGAGAGCTTTTTTCACTGATAACAGGCCTGGAAGGCGGAAAAACATATTGGGATCAGTGCGGAAATACTGAATCCAGTTGTTATTTTTGACTTATGGTAGCAAAACGCATAATAGAATGGTATTCTTACAAGGAATCAGTGGAATAGTGAAGCCCCCACTTGAGCAACTTAAGCAGGGGCAGCAACTGGTGCCATGGGTTAACTAGGTTCCACTAAACGTTAATTACATGTTGATGGGCATTTTCTGTCTGAAAAAAAGTGCTCATAAACAGTATTGCTAGGGAGAACCATGACAAGTGGGAAATATGCTTGCCTGTACCGCACGGCAATCCAACGAGAAATTCTCAAGTGATGACAAAGGGTAAATTATAGAAAAGAACAAATAGAAAAAGTGAGCATCAGAGAGAAAAAAAGCAGATGTAAGGTGAAAGACATAAGATGGGTGCAAATCAAAACCTGCCCCACCCTACTCTCTTTCAGAAAGCTACTAAAGACCGAGGGGCCTATTACCAACAACTAGCGATAATTATCGCTATGTTGGCTTAGCGACAATAATTTTATCGCCGTGTTGCGGCGATTTTTATCGCTTAGGAGCCTTGCTGTTATCAAGGTTTATCTCCTAAGCGATAAAAATCGGCTGAAATGCATGAATATCGCTGTAAAGTCAGCGATATTCATGCATTACCGAGCTAATGCTCTTAGCCATGTTATCCACCTCCCATTGGATAACATGGCTAAGAACTGCTCAGGGCAGGTGTTAGCTTTTGGAGATATTCGCGCTTAGCGCGAATATCTCCAAAAGTTGGTAATAGGAGATAGCGATGTTAGTGACTGTTTCCAGTCGCTAACATCTTGGCACGCCCACTTTGCATGTCATTAGTGATAAATATCTCTGACATGCAAATCGGGGCCCAAGATGGTCGCTATCTCCTACTAGCTGTCGCTAACTGGTGTTAGCGACAGCTAGGTAATAGGGAGATAATTTTATCTCCGCTTTCTTGGCTTTTAAAGCCAAAAATGCGGAGATAAATCCCTTAATAATATGCCCCCTGGTTATTCACTCAATAATAGCAGTCTGCTTTTTACCTACACACTTCCTGAGCGCCAAGACACGGGTAGTTGTGGGCTCTATAAATTGTTCAAATAAATAAATAAAGAAATAGAAGGAGAAATTAAGGAAATATGACTGGAATAAGGAATAAAGGGCCAGCTGTATGGCCATAGCATTCGCAATTTGTGAGTCACAAAATACTATGTACAACGGTGTCTGAGACAGCAGCAGACCACCATGTCTGGGACTGCTTTGCCAATAAAGCATTTTTTTACAAATGCAACCCGTCTTCCTTAAAGGAAAACGGGATGCATTTAAAAAATAAAAATAAAAATGAAACTTTTCAGTTACATTTTTTTGAGGGGCAGGTTGTGGTTCCTGGGACCACTGCCTGCCCTTAAAGAATATTTGCACATGCATTCCAAAAGGGGAAGTGGTCCCTTGGGGACCCCTTCCCATTTGCGAGTGCCTTACTACCCTTCTGAAAAGGTTGGTAAACTGCGACTTATTTGTGACGGCAATTGTGGTCACAAAACATTCATAGATAAGTTTTGGAGTCGGCATTAGGAAGGGACGCCCTTGGAATGCCCCTTCCTAATAGCGAGTCGCTAACCCTATTTTACGATTCACTAATTGTTTAGCGACTCGCAAAATATGGTTGGTACACTGGCCACACGTTTTTGGCTTTCGCAAACGGGCCTTAAACCGCTTTGCGACCGTAAAAACAGTTGTACATCTGGCCCAAAAGGACAAAGGTCGCATGGAAGGATGAAAAGAGGCTTGAGAAGGGACGTAAGGGTTAGAGGGTGGATGAAATAGTAAACGGGCACATAGGTGCAAGGGTGAATAGATCAAAGGATGAAGAATGGACAACTAGGGAAGAGTGAAAGAATTGATAGATGGATACATGGTGGTAATGATGGACAATTGCACGGAAGGGTGGATGCATACACCAATGGATGAAAGAATCGATGGATGGGTGGATGGACAGCTGAAGGATGGACAAATTAATGGATTACTAGATTGAAGGGAGAAAGGCTGGAAGGAGAATGAAAGAGTGAAGTGAACTTTCCTGAGGGCCGGGCTTGCTTGCTTCAGGTGCTGGGCATGATTATTGGAATGGTTCAAGCGAGGGCATTTTAATATTCTGGCTCCTCCCTTGCATGGAGGTATTGGTACATTCAGGTCTGGACACACCAGTTACGAAGGCCTTGTGTACTACTTGTCCTACACAATAAGAAACTATTGCAACCATCTGTTCTCAAAATTAATTTTGATGCAGATTTACAAAAATGCTAATTTATAGTATTTCCTAAGCATAAAAGGATGTTTTACATCAAATATCAAAAGACATCCAGAATCATCATGTTGAAAGTTTTTTGGGGAAAGCAATAAAAAATGTAAACACAATTCTCACTCTCTCATCTGCATTGACATATACATAACACAGTCTTGTCTATGATATCACTCGCTCATAACACCATTCTTAATCTAATTTAATCCTAATTCTCTGAACTAGATTTTCTCCCTCAAGAAGTGAACAAAGATAAACATAAACATCCAAACGTTCACAAAGTCTTAGCGCCAGTCTTACTAAGGCTTTTCACCAGCGCCAAGCAATGTAGAGCAACACATGGTATTTACTAAAGTAGAAAGGCACACTTTTCTCAGAGCAAAGAAATACAAGGATGCTTTGCACCAGTTTGTGTTGTTTCCCATCAAAGGGACAATACTGAGGCAAATCAGTAGACAGAACCACAGTTTGGAGATAAATCCAGATTTACTAAGATAGCCAGATCGAGGTTTGTGTAGAAAACTAACGCTTCATTTATGAAGGCATCTAAATTTGAATAAAAATACTGAAGCTTTCCGGTTGCATAAAATAAACTTGATACACTATATGTTAAAGGTATATGGTGCTAGGTCACTCCTTCTGACACTGATGAGGGTAACTTCATACAGACATAACAATTACTAATCCCCATTGTATTAACATACTGAAACACCAACTTAGTAAACACATTTAAAGACAAATTATTGTGTTTCATTATGGGGATAGTTTATCTCATCTTCTACCCCTATTTTTATTTTAGTTCCCTTTATTCTACCTACTTTTTTATTAGTAGTTGTATTATTTTAGTTACTTGTTTCAATTAATAAAGGTACTCCTACTGTTAGAAATAACCACACTAATACTACTAATATAATACTACATAAGCAAAACCTAAGGCATTTTCATTTAATCCTTCTTTTCGGTTGGGCAGTGACTTCAACTTCTGCCATTTTAATTTGAGAAAATGTATTTTTCTCTTTTCTTTCTTTATTCACAAATATTTTAAAGTTTTTTTTATTTCTAAGGTGGTCTTAATCTGTTGTCATCACTTTGTGCAACATGAACTTCCTCTGATTACTCACGTACATCTAAATTTTCAAATTCTCTAGAATTACATCGGTCCACTCAGGGTCCCATGTATTTTCAGTTCAGAATTCTCAATCTTGGGCTTCTTCATGTTAGTTTTACTGCTGGCTGTTTGGGTCAAGTTTGACTTGAAACTTCACTTGCTCTGGTTTCTCCCCTGATTTTCTAAGGTAGTATCTTAATCTTTTAACTCCACCTGTCCAATTATTTCATTTTCTAACTTTTGACCTGATCTGCATTTCACCTACTTTGTCATTTTCTAAAGTTCTTTTATTTTCAATAAGTCTAAGGACAATCTGATCTTGTTCTTTATCACTTTCTAATTGTCTTTGCTCTGTGTTTTTGGAATTTTTTTCTTCCTTCCCTTGTTCTTGTATTTGTCCCTCTACATCTAACGGGTCCTGTTCAGGTATTTCTATAGTTTACTCTTGTTCTTCCTGAACTTGTTCTTCTACCCTTATCTGATCCTGTTCAGGTCTTATTTCAATTTGCTCTTCTTCCCCCTGAACTTGTTCTTCTTCTCCTTCCTGTCCATGCTCAGGATTCTCAAAAGCTTTGTTTATTTTTTCCTGAGTATATTCTTCTTTCCCTGTCTTTTCCTTTCTACTTTCCTGTCTTTCTAGATTATTTCTTCTTCGTGTTTTGATAACAACTTCAGGTATTTCAATCTCTGGTATCCAGTCTTCATGACTTTTACTGGGTTGTTCATCATCTATTTGTCTTTCAGAATCTGTCACCTTAGATTCTTTGACTTCACAACCTTCAGCTTCTCGTGTCTCAGCTGGTTCGGTCAATTGCTGCTCTTGTTCTTCAGATGGTCTCGGAATTCTTCTGGTATGGATAGCATGAATCCAATTGGGTAAACCTGCACACTTCACTGCAGTGGAAGTGACAAGTATGACTTGACATGGTTTATCCCACCTGGGTGCTAGACACAATTTTCTTGCGTGTTTCTTCACTAACATCCAGTCTCCAGAATTCAAATCACGTGCTTGGTATGGCTGCCTTGCAACTGCATCTTCTCCAACCTGATGAGAGACAGAACACACCATTTCAGCCAATACTTCAAAATAGTTCAATACCAGTACATCAGTTATATTCATTAATTTATTTCCAGAAATAAATGCTTGCCTCATTGCCCTTCCCATGAGCACTTCATGAGGGCTCAAGCCTGTGTTCCTGTCAGGAATACTTCTGAGACCCATCAATACAAGAGGCAACTCCTCTAGCCATTTTAGCATTGTGGATGCACACACCTTCCCTAACCTGGACTTGATTGTGCCATTAAGCTGTTCAACTATTCCAGAGGCCTCTGGATGATAAGCACAGTGTAGTTTTTGTTCAATGTCAAATGTAGCACAGATTAATCGAATTCTCTCATTATTAAAATGAGGTCCTCTATCTGATTCCAAAGTAAATGGAAAACCGAAGAGAGGTATCAACTCCCTCAATAATCATTTAGCAACTGTGAGATGTTCATTTCTTCTTGTGGTGTATGCCTCTACCCATCTTGACACACTATGACAAGTATATTCTTCAATCCGTTGCACGGAGGCAACTCTATGAAATCTAACTGCAGCCTGGTGAATGGTCCTTCTGCCTTTACAATTTTCTCCCAACAGACCACTGTCTTAATGCCTGGATTTTGCTGTTGACAGATCAAGCATCTTTGGCAAAAGCTCTCTGCAACTACCCTAAACTTCGGGTTATACCAACTCTGTGTGAATAGTCAGATCAGAGAGTAAGCAATCTGGCATGACTGGTCTGCCATCTAGGTACACCCACATTTCATCTTCTGTCCTTTTTGTGCAACCTGACTTTATCCAGGTTTCCTTTTCCTCAACTTCTTCCTGCAAATGTCTGGCCTCATCCCATGTTTCTGGAACTGAGAAAAACATAAGTTGACAGCTGGTTTCACCTGTTTCCACTTTTCTGTTAATTGCCATTTTATTTTTTGCACAGTATCGAGCAATTTAGTCGGCATATCTATTGCCCGCCGTCACATAGTCATTTTCTGACTGGTGTGCAGCACATTTGACCACTGCTATTTCTTTTGGCAATTGTAAGGCTTCCAACACATCTTTTACATGTTTACTAATTGTGATAGCAGATCCAGAAGAAGTCAGAAATCCCCTCTGCATCCAAAGCTGGCCAAAGTCGTGCACAACCCCAAAACCATATTGACTATCCGTAAATATGGTTATTCTCCAATGTTTCCCAATTATGCATGCCTTGGTTAAGGCCACCAATTCCGCTACTTGTGCAGACTTGACTCCCGGTAAACAGGATGCTTCAATGACTCCTGAAATTTTACAAACAGCATATGCAGCACTTACCCCTCCTTCTTCCCGTTCTCAGACATGACCCATCCACACACAGTTCATGATCAGATTCCTTCAATGGAGTTTCTTTTATATCTGGGTGGGGCTTAGTACATAATTCAGTCACATCCAAACAATCATGATCAATCTCATCTTTCATTTCCTCACAACATGGATCTGGCAATAATGTGACAGGATTCAGTATTGTACCTCTTATCACTGTCACATTTTCAGCTCCCAAAATCACTCTTTCATACATAGTCATTCAACTAGGAGTGAGGTGCTGTGTTCTCGTTCTTGTCAAAATAATCTCAACTGAGTGTGGAACATATACCTTTACAGGATGTCCCATCACAAATGACTCACTTTGGTCCAGACTCATACAAGTAGCAGCTACTGCTTTTAAGCAGCCAGGTAAAGCTGAAGCCACTGGATCCAAGGTGGCAGAGAAATACGCCACTCGACATCGGCTCAATCCATGTCTGTGTTACAACTGAAAGTGCATAATTTTCTCTCTCACAACAAAGCAGCGCAAATTATTTGAATAATCAGGCATGGTTAAGGCAGGGGCCTCAAACAGACAATTTCACAATTTCGCAAATGCCTCCAAACATTCGTCATTCCAATCAATTGGATCTTTCGCTCTTTTCCAAGTCAATGGTATTAATGGTTTTGATAGCAGGGAGAAGCTATTTATCCACTGCCTACAATACCCAACTACTCCTAGAATCATTCTCATCTCTTTTTGTGTCTGAGGTAGTTGCATCTGTTTGATTATTTTTATTTTTTCCGGTGTCACTTTTCTAACTCCTCTTTCTTTTTATGCCCTATATCAGATTACCGCCCGACCTTTGCCCACACTGTGGAAGCGATGATGAGCACAGTCCCCTACCCCCACTCCGAAAGCAGTCACTGAACAAACTACCAGTAGACTTGCTATTCGGGCACAGGGAGAGGGTGGGAGAAATATGAGAAGGGAAGACATGAAATACCTCGTCTTAGCTCCACCTGTTCAATCCTCACAAGTAGATCTTGACTTCTGTACCTGCATCAATGGACAAACAACATTATACCTTAATGAGAAAACATATATTTGTCAATCTCCCCAGGGACATGCATCAACAATAATTAGCGTGAACTGCACCGTAACCTGCTTACCAGTATTCCTTCTGTGCTTTGCCGCTTCCCAATCTCCTCACATAAAGGCAAAGTTACCAAAAATAGCAAATATACAACCCACCAAAGGATTGAAGGGGAAAAAGACACAAAAAACCCTATTTAATGACATATGTCCATAAATGTATGCTCCGACTCAAAAAACACGATAACATGTGGCCACAAACTAAAACATAGTGCAAAAAATGCCACTGGGACAGCCAATCCGTGAAATCACCCAAAACCCACACAACGATGGTGACTGGATACCAAAATCCAGGAAGTGATATTCCAAAAAATCTGCCGAGGCACCGCCAAGACTCCAGCACACAGCCATGCACTAGAAAGGCTCCAATTAACCACTGCTTAGCCAGGCAGAAAAGGACAGGACTCGTAACTATCCCAGAAACGTCAGGATATGCTAGGGTATTAACCCGTACTATCGTCGCGTGGCGAAGCCCGCAATCCTGCAGACTCCACAAAATCCAATGAGGCAAGTTAATTCGAGGTCCACAACAAGCACGAAGAAGGGGAGAAAACTTGCTGGTAAAAAGACCGGGTATAGAAACCCAGCAGGGAACATCAGCAAAAGGCTCCCTTTATGAAGCACGCTGATTCGACGGTGCTACACCAGCTGACCTGGTGTTCTATGATGCATGTCCATAGAAAGAGGACAAAAGGGGAAAAGGTACGAAAGCATTACCAGCTAATTCCCAACACCCTAAATCTCTAATTTCTTGTTGACTAAACTGCAATTTCTCGGGAGACAGCTTGTGTCCTCCTTTGGCCAAATGGTTCAGTAATGCAATTGTGTCAGTGACACAATCTTCTTGTGTCTTTGATGCCACTAATAGGTCATCAATGTACTGAACCAGAACTGATTTCCCGGGCATTACTAATGACTCCACTTTTTCAGGATTTTATTGAAAATTGAGGGACTCTCTGTGTACCCTTGAGGAGCTCTGCACCATGCCAAAACACGATCTTCAAACCAGAAGGCGAAAATAAACTGACTTTCTGGGTGTAAAGGAATGGAAAAGAATGCCTGACACAAATCAATCACTGTAAATCAACCTGCATTCCATGGTATTTGATAAAGAATCACTGCTGGATTTGGCACCACTGGGCAACAAGGCAGTACAATATTGTTTATTTTTCGCAAATCCTGCACTATCCTGTACTTTCCACTAGGCTTTTTGAGTCCCATGAATGGCGAATTACAAGGACTGCTCATTATTTCCTTCAACATTCCTTGTTTAATAATTTGATCAATTACTTGAGCAACTCCTGCTTTTACTTCTGGGCTCATTTTGTACTGTCGGGTGTATGGATGAATGGCACATTCTTTTACCAATACTTTCACAGGATCTACATTCACCATTAGCCCTACATCCTTTCCTGTAAAATCCCACACCTCTGGATTTACAGTGTCTCTCAATTCCTTTGTTATTTCACTTTCAATAACTAATGAAAACATTTCATCCACTTCTGCAACTTGCTTAGCTAACATCATCTTGTAAACAACATCCTCATCAGGTATTTGGAAAGCAACACCATCAGGCGTACAGTAAATTGTGCAGTTCATTTTGCACAGTAGGTCTCTTCCTAACAAATTTACTGGGTGTGAGCCTCAAACTACAAACCAATGCATGACTTTAAAATTTCCAATATGCACTTCCATTGGTCTTGTAACTGGGGTTCTAATCTGTTTATTTGACACTCCTACAACTTGGATAGTTTCTCCTGAGATGGGTAGGTTTGGGATGTCTGCTGGTCTCACAGCCAAGACCACAGACCCAGCGCCACCCGCCCGCAAGAACACAACCTAACCGAAGACCCTGCAATGCATCCTCCTCAAAGTCCGATCCCTCCACAAACATGGTACCTCCTCTACAGCACCACCCCGGACGTAGCATTCTTTACCGAAACCTGGACCAACACAACCTCGGGACCGGACATCGCCATTGCCATTTGCCAAGGATACACGATCTCCAGGAAGGACCGCCCCACCCGCCCGGGAGGAGGAATCACCATTGTCTACAAATCCACCCTCCACCTGAGCATACTCCCCGACGAGCCCACAGACCTGATGTAACACCTTCACTTCAAGATACTGGCCAGCCCTACCTCCACTCTCTGAGATACCCTCATATACCGACCCCCTGAACCCTGCTGACTTTTTGCCAACTCCATCAAGGACATCATCTCCCCACATGCCATCACACCCACCAACTACACCCTACTGGGAGACCTCAAAATTCAACTTCGACAACTAACTGGACCCCAGCAGCACATCCCTCCTGGACAACCTCCACAATATTGGACTCTGCCAGATCATAACCGAACCCACGCACTCAGCAGGATACACCCTCGACCCCCTCTTAACAACAGGAAACTCCATCACCTTCAGCCATACCACCAATCTCCCATGGACTGACCATCGATGCGTCCACTTCAACTTCAGAACACCCACCATTCACAGACACCAGCACCTGCTCCCACGAAGAAACTGGACCAGAGTCACCGACGACCAGCTAACCTCATCACTCAGCAACTCAACCCCAACCATCGCGGAAAACGGAGACCCCAACACCGCAGCCCAAACCCTGCAGAGATGGATCTCCAACAGTGCCAACACCATGGCCCCCTCAAGAAAAACAACAACACCCACACCAAGAAATCTAGATGGTTCACCACTGAACTTCGAGAGTTCAGACGCACTTGCTGCCACCTCGAAAAGGCTGGAGGAACACCAAATCCACAGCAGCAAACAACTACTTCAGAGCCGCCACCAACGCTCACCACCAACTCATCAGAAAAATGAGGAAAAAATGATTGAAGACAGAATCTCCACTCATGCACATAACAGCAAAGAACTCTTCAACATCATCAAGGAGTTTTCCCAACCCACCAGCGAGTCCACCGACATCCCTCCCTCACAATACCTCTGCGACAAACTCAGCACCTTTCTCCACCATAAAATCAAGAGCATCTACGACTACCTTGACGAATTACAACCAATACACTAAACCCTCAACAAACACCCCGACACCCTGAAGCTAGCGATCGACAACTGGACAGCCCTCACTACTGAAGACACACTGAAGACGATGAAGTAATTCCACTCCGGAGCCCTTGTGGACCCCTGCCCCCACCACATTTTCAACAGAGCCACCAACACCATTGCACCCATGCACTGCCACACCATCAACCGCTCCCTGGCAACCACCTCTTTCCCTGACGACTGGAAAGACGCTGAGATCAACCCCATCCTGAAGAAAACCTTTCAGGGATCCAAGACAAGGCCATCGACTGGATCCGCTCCTTCCTCTCTGGCAGAACGCAGTGGGTCAGACTCCCCCCTTTCCTCTTAGACCCTACACCAACCACCTGTGGAGTACCCCAGGGGTCCTCCCTTAGCCCTACGCTCTTCAACATCTACATGGCTCTGCTCGCCCCCATTGTCAGAACCTATGGACTCAACATTGTGTTATACGCAGACGACACCCAACTCATCCTCTCCCTATCCAACAAACACAGCACCGGCAGACATAACTTTTGAGAAGGCTTGGAAGCCGTTGCCAAATGGATGAAAAATGGCTGTCTACAATGAAACACCAACAAAACAGAAGTACTCATCATGGGCCCAAACCCCGATGCCAGGAATGACACCTGGTGGCCCACCACCCTCAGAAGCCCGCCTACCCCCACGGACCACGCATGCAACCTGGGAATCATCCTGGACTCAGAGATCAAAATGGACTGCCAGATCAACTCTGTATCGTCCTCCTGCTGCCATACCCTCTGCCTCCTACGTAAGACCTTTAACGTGGCTAGGTTGATACCTCCAAGAGAGGCTCAGCTGTATTGGTCTTCTCATTTGCATAGTTGCCAAAATAAGATTGTGGTCTGGCAGGGTCCTACCTAGGTACTCTGAACTTAAAGTATGTTGACATGAAGTCTTTGAGGATATTATTTTATCCCATCTCACATGAACATTATATAAGTAACAGTGAAGTGAATTGTCCCTGTTGTACATAAAATCTAAGCATGGGCTGAAAATTCGTTCCGCTCGCGGAATTTGCGAAATCGCGGTAAAATCAGCGGGGACTAATTTTCAGCCAAGCACTTACAGGGTTACAGCAGCAGGTGCAAAAGTTGAAGCTAATTTTTTGTAACCTTTTACAAAAGGGTTACAAAGAAATTAACTTCAACTTGGGCGCCTGCTGCTGTAAGCCTGTAAGTGCTTCCTGGCGCCTTGTTGCCTACTTGCAACTATTCTCTGACCCGGCTCTGACCCTTGAAGCAGGGTCAGAGAATAGTTACAAGTAGGCAATGAGGCGCCGGTCACGAAAATTAAACCTCAACAGGAAGCACTGACAGATATAAAAACAAGCATTTGCAATGCAATAGGTATCGCATTAGGAAAGTTTGAACTATTGGTCTTGTAAATGACATTTTTTTTTATTTATGTGTTGGTTTTGAAAATAGCTAAATTAATAGCTTTGTCATTTACAATGCCAATATTTATAACTTTCGCAAATGTGACACCTATAGCATTTGTATTGCAACATGTTTTGTATTTACGTGACTTAGCTGTATTGATATTACAAATTACAATAGCTTTTAATTTTTTAAATAAATAATACTTAAATAAAAGTGATTTTAATTTATGTGGTAATACTTTATTCGAAAAAAAATTCCATAAAAGTACAAACAGTCACACATATAAAAATACCTAAAACAGTATTACTAACATTTCATTCCCATAGTTAAATATTATTAAAAAGCGAGAAAAGGCATCACAGAAGCAAGCATTAACAGCTAATACAGGTTACCCATTGGATAACAATTTGGATCTGATGAGCCAGGCACAAGACACATATTTAGCGACCCCACAGACAATGTACATAGTGGAGACATTAGTTAGAATAATACGCATGGCTAATCTATGGTCCCTTACTCCAAGAACTCTGCAAACGGGTTTTAACCATTTAGATCTGGGTTGTTTATATGCAGTACAAGCAAACAAAAAATGGCCAAGTGATTCTTTTGAGCACGAACAACCCGGACATTTCAGGTCTACCTCCCTCCTATCTTTCCACCCTTCCTTGAAAGTATTAAGGGGGAGGGTTCCGTGTCTTAGTTTAAGAAACAAGGTTCTATCCCGATGAGTCTGGATAAAATCTAGAAATGGCTCAAGCTTCCTTAAGGACTTGTGTTCAAGGAAGTTGTTCGTCAAGGATCCCCATTTCGAGTTCATTTGATCCTTTGCCTCAATCCAATCCCAATATAGTTTTTTAAAAGTTTGTTTCGGGGGAGGGGATTGGGAGGCCCAGGACTCACCCAGACCTATGGATACAACCAATTTTTTTAAATTATTAAGCCATTTTATTTTATTCGCAGTGTTCAAACTAAGGAGTTCATCTAGTACTAATGCATAACTAGATAGTTCAGGGGTCCTTCTGAGGCGTCCCCAAAATAACAAGGGGCGGATTTGAACTACATCAGAAATAGATTTTTGGCCCATGTCAAGGAATAATGGTTTCAGAGGGGTCGAAGAGGGTAGCGAGACAATGTCTCTCAAAAATGTATTTTCTGCCACTACCAATGCTTTAGTATTCTCCGCACCCCAAAGTTCAGAGCCATATACTGCCAATGGTAGCGCCTTTCCCCCGTAGACCGCCAGGGCAGGAGCTACAGGTCTACTGACGGAAAGGCGCTGGTTTTTAAGAATAGCTCCAGATGACCTTTTAAGGTTCAGAACCATTTTAGATATATGAGAATTCCAATTCATGGTGTTACTGAGCCTTACTCCTAGATAGTCGAACTCCGCCACTACCTCCAGGGGGCTGCCATTAAGAGAGAGGTTAACCCTCTTGATCTTTTTGTTGGCGGACAGCACCATCAACTTAGTCTTGCTGGTGTTGACCGTCAAATCTCAGTCTTGACAAAAGCTGCAAAAGCGATCGAGTAGCCTTTGCAAACCCATCGGGGTTTTAGATAACAGGAGGGTGTCATCTGCGAAGAGGAGTGTTGGTGTTCTATCACCAGCAAGAACTGGGGCATCCGCAGGGTCCTCCCTCAGGTGGTCCACCACCTCATTTATAAAAAGGGAAAAGAGAGTAGGGGCCATCACACATCCCTGTCTTACTCCTCTATTGACCGGTATCGGCCTTGTTAGTTGGCCCTGGCTTCCCCAACGAATCCTTGCGAAGTTCCCTTCGTGGAGTTTAATAATGAATTGCAGCAAATAGCTGGGGAAACCCATATCATAAAGGACCGACCAGAGTTTGGCTCGTTAAATGACATCAAATGCTGTTTTGAGGTCTATGAAAGCCAAATATAAACTACCTTTGGCAATTAACACAGACTTCCAATAGACTGCACAGAATCGAAAGACCTGGTCCATAGCACCAACATTGCGCCTAAACCCCGCCTGGAAGTGGGATACAATATCCTCATCCATAAGCCATGATTCTGTACGATTTATTATGACCCTGCCAACTACCTTTTGGATAGTGTCTATTAGGCTTATTGGTCTGTAGTTGGCAGGGTCCTCTCTATTGCCTTTTTTAAATATGGTGATCACTTCTGCTCCTTTCCAGGATTCTGGAACGGGATGGCCCTGCTGAATAAGATTCATCAAACACGCTATAAAATCTGCCCATAATTTGGGGTCATGTAATAGTAAATCTCCTGGTAGCCCATCTGGGCCAGCCGCCTTACCCGGTAAAATTTTAGAAATGGCGTCCTGCACTTCTAACTTGGTAAATTGGCCTTCCGTGGGACTTTGCTCTATGGCCATCTTACTTTGGAGATCAGTGGCTGCAGATGTTATTGTACTGTTAAGACTCTCTTCACAATATAGATTTAAGAAGTGAGAGAACCATTGCTGTTCTGTTATATGATTTAAAATAGGCTCTCCCCCCTTCTATCAAGGGCATTAATCAGTTTCCAAAAAATAACCAAATTTTTGCCACTGGCTGCAGTCTTTAGCTGCTGCCAATGCTCCTCCTCCCATTCCTTTTTAGCTGAGTTTATACTACTACGATACTCCTTTCTGGCCATACTGACTGCTACGGGGTCCTTACTTTTTATCGCTAAAGTTCTAGCTTTCCTTTTTGTCCTACAGATTTTAATTTATAATGGCAATAGCTTAAACTTTTGTAAATAACTTTTGTGAAGATTATGTTCAGTGTATTTTATTGTGACGAAAATCCAAGAACAGAAGTGAAATATTAACATCTTTTTGTGACATTTGTAATAAAGTTTGAAACATTGAGAGAACATATTTGAACCAGTTGTTGTTGAATGGTTGCGCAGATTGATGCTGGGGTGGCGCTGAGTGGTGCTGTGGTGGTGCTGAGTGGTGCTTTGGTGATGCTGAGTGGTGCTGTGGTGGTGCTGAGTGATACTAGGATGGTGCTGAGTGATGCTGGGGTGGTGCTGAGTGGTGCTGTGGTGGTGCTGAGTGGTGCTGTGGTGTTGCTGAGTGATGCTGTGGTGGTGCTGAGTGGCGCTGTGGTGGTGCTGAGTGATAATGTGGTGGTGCTGAGTGATGCTGTGGTGGTGCTGAGTGATGCTGTGGTGGCGCTGAGTTGTGCTGTGGTGGTGCTGATTGGTGCTGTGGTGTTGCTGAGTGATGCTGTGGTGGTGCTGAGTGATGCTGTGGTGGTGCTGAGTGGTGCTGTGGTGGTGCTGAGTGATAATGTGGTGGTGCTGAGTGATGCTGTGGTCGCGCTGAGTGATGCTGTGGTGGCGCTGAGTGGTACTGTGGTGGTGCTGAGTGGTGATGTGGTGGTGCTGAGTGATGCTGTGGTGGTGCTGAGTGATGCTGTGGTGGTGCTGAGTGGTGCTGTGGTGGTGCTGAGTGATAATGTGGTGGTGCTGAGTGATAATGTGGTTGTGCTGAGTGATGCTGGGGTAGCGCTGAGTGATGATGTGGTGATGCAGAGGGCAGAAAGGCACAAAAAGCAGTCTAACAAAGGGCAGAAGGGCAGAAAAACAAGGGAAAAACTAGTCTAACAGAGGGCAGAAGGGCACAAAAAACACTCTAACAGAGGACAGAAGGGCAGAAAAACAAGGGAAAAACGAGTCTAACAAAGGGCAGAAGGGCACAAAAAGCAAGTCTAAAGGGGCAGAAGGGCACAAAAAACGAGTCTAACAGATGGCAGAAGGGCACAAAAACAAGGGAATAACAGAGGGCAGAAGGGCACAAAAAACAAGTCTGGCAGAGGGCACAAAAAACAAGTCTAACAGAGGGCAGAAGGGCACAAAAACAAGGGAATAACAGAGGGCAGAAGGGCACAAAAAACAAGTCTAACAGATGGCAGAAGGGTAGAAAAACAAGGGAAAAATGAGTCTAACAGAGGGCAGAAGGGCACAAAAAACGAGTCTAACAGGGGGCAGAAGGGCAGAAAAACAAGGGAAAAACGAGTGTAACAGAGGGCAGAAGGGCAGAACAACAAGGGAAAAACGAGTCAAGCAGAGGGCAGAAGGGCACAAAAAACGAGTCTAACAGGGGGCAGAATGAATCCCGCCCTGCGTGTTTGTCCACGAAGATGCCACCTCTTTGTGCAATACCTCTACTCAACTGGAGTACTTTCTACTGTCTAATCAGTAGGTGCTCCCTTGTTGGCTAAATGTATAGGGGCAGATTTACAATAACTGGCGCATCCCCAGGAATGCGCCAGTTATTGTGCGCCGCAGCTCCGCCACCCATGGTGCGCCGCATTTACAATGCGGCGCACCATGTGGCAAAAATGGCACAGATGCGTGACGCATCTGTGCCGTAAAAGCAGCGCATTGCTGGAGCTGCATCGCGCTTGCGACGCAGGTCCAGCAATGCTCTGGGGGGCCCTATCTTCAAACCCCGCTTCAAGCAGGCACAGGGTTTTGACGCAGCATTGGCCTAAAAGTGACTGAGTGAAATCTTATAGATTTCACTCAGCCACTTTTAGGAGGCGTTCCTGCGCAGGATCGCCTTCCCCTGCGCCGGCACGCCTTCTGATGGCGCAGGGCTTTACAACGTGACGCATCTCTCAGATGCGTCACGTTGTTAATACCCAGCACCATGGCGCATCTTTTGTGCTGCCGCTGCGTCACAAAAGGTCTCGGTAGAGGGTGGCAGTGGTGAACCAGAGGGTGGCAGTGGTGAACCAGAGGGTGACATTGCTGAACCAGAGGGTGGCAGGGGTGAACCAGAGAGTGGCAGTGCTGAACCAGAGGGTGGCAGTGGTGAACCAGAGGGTGGCAGGGTTGAACCAGAGGGTGGTAGGGGTGAACGAGAGGGTGGCATTGGTGAACCAGAGGGTGGCAGTGATGAAGCAGAGGGTGGCAGTGGTGAACCAGAGGGTGGCAGTGGTGAACCAGAGGGTGCTGTGCCCATACACGACCGCATGGGTAACTTCGCCATGCAAGCGGCCCGCGAACACGCAAAAAGCACCGCGAACACGCAAAAAAACCCACGAACATGCAAAAAACCTCTCGAACCCGCAAAAAAACAAGAATCCACGAATTCGCGGATTTTGTGGATTGCGAATTCGATTTCGTGCGAAATTCGCGGAACGCAAGTTCGCAAATTTCGCCCATACTTAATAAAATCCACCATAGGAAAATGTTGAAAGAGCCACGCAAGCCACACCTCTCTGGACTCCCCAGGGTATTCGTTTTCAGAAATGTCTGGGTTTGGTAGGTTTCCATGGATGGTTGCCAAGCCTGGGACTAAAACGCAGGAGCCTCCTTTGCAAAAACAGGTTGTTTTGTGATCGATAAGGGGAACCTGGGTTTTTGTGCCAGGCTTGGCGGCCATCTAGGTAAACCTACCATCCCAGACATTCCTGAAAACTAGACACCCAGGGGAGTCCAGGGAGGTTTGGCTTGTGTGGATTCCCAATGTTTCTTACCCAAAATCCCCTGCAAACCTCAAATCTAACTAAAATAAAACCACACTTTCCCCCTATTTCCATGTGGAATCAGCATGCCAGCACTAATTTCAACCACCCAGCGTTCCCCTCTGTTTCCTGATGAAAATTATACCTCACTTTTATGGGTGCCCAAAGCAAAGTTGGCGTAAAATGTATCAAATGAAAACCTGAGGGGGAACCAAAGCATGTCCATAAGGGCAGTTTTTTAAAATATGTTTTTAGGCTGACTCTGCTTTGGCACCCACACAAGTGAGGTATCATGTTAATCAGGTGATTGTGGGAAACACTGGGTGGTAGGAAATGTGTGCTAGTGTGATTGATATTTGCAGTGTATTCTGGGTAAGAAAATGCTGAAAGATCCACACAAGCCACACCCCCAACCAAGCGACAGTTCCCCCGCACAGCCAGCCAAGTGCCAGTCCATGCACACCACCAACCAAGCACCATCCAATGCACACCGCCAGTCAAGAACCAGTCCACACACACAGCCAGGCAAGCGCTAGTCCACATACACCACTACCAAGCACTAGTGCACACGCACCCCCAGCAAAGCGTTAGTCCAAGTACATCACCAGCAAAATACAAGTACATGCAGACCGTCAGCCGAACTCACACACAGAAGCTTTCACTGGTATCTAGTGGTTTTCTGCTCCCCTTGGAGGCTGATGAGCCTAAACATCTTGCTGATCATCCCCCAAGGGGTAGGCACCCCATAATGTGTGCCTAAAAAAAGGTGGAGTGACCCTTGACTATGGGGCTGCTCCCTGACATGCCCATAAGCATATCTCTGTTGCCTAGTGGACTTTCTTCTGGGGTGCAAAACCACCATTTGTCCTCGTCAGGGGCATAAAGACTGTGCCCAATTTTATGGGGGGGTGGGCAGTCCCTACCATACACAAAGTAAAACTAGTCCCTGTTGGGCTTTCTGCACCCCCGGTAGTCAGATCAGGGGTTGTTGCCTATATCTGCCACCCCAGGGGGGCAGAAAGACGGTATCCATTTTATTGGGGGTTGGGGAATTTGGCATGCCCCTTCCGGGCAGCCCTCACCCCTGCAGAAGAAAAAAATAGTCCCTGGTGCCTTGTGGGCTTTCTGCCCCTCTGGGGTGGCAGATTAGGGCCTATTGACACCATATGTCTCCAGGGGCAGAAAGACTGTGCCAATTTTGTATGGAGAGGAGGGGACACAGCATGCCCATTCTGGGCAGACTGCACCATACACTAAGAAAAGAAAATAGTCCCTGGTGCCTAATTGGCTTTCTGCCCCCCAGGGGCATAAGGGGGCTATTGCCCCCATATGCCTTTGGGGGGCAGAATGACTGTGCACATTTTTTTTGGTGGGGGGGGCATTGGCATGCCCATTCTGGGCAGCCCTCAGTCCTCTTTCATAAACAAAATAAAATCCATGGTGTCTAGCGGGCTTTCTATCCTCCCTGCGGGCAGATCGAGGGTAATAACCACCGTCGGCCTCACAGGGGGGCAGAAAGTCTGTCCCTTTTGTGTTTGGGGGCATTGGCATGCTCATTTTGTGCAGCCCCACTTCTACACACATTGTAGGTAGCCCACACCCCTCTTTCATAAAAAAAAACAATATTCCCTATTGCCTAGTATGCTTTCTGCCCCCTGGGGCAGAAAGACTGTCCTTTTTGTTTTTTTGGGGGTGGGAGCATTGGCATGCCCATTTTGTGCACTCCCCACCCCTATGTTTACAAAGAGAATAATCCCTGGGGCCTGGTGGGCTTTCTGTCCTCCCGAGGGGGCAGATCATCTACCCTCCAGCGGGGTAGGAAGACTGATCTGGCCAAAAATATGGAGGGGGCAAAAGCCCTTGCCCAAGGGTCCCCTCTCCCCTCCCTGGTCCCTAATGGAGTGGATCCCTGTTTGGGGAATGTCTTCCTGCATCAGTCTCCAAACATCCCAATGGTACCTCCACCATCTGCCTAGGTGCTTGGGGGGCTGAGATACTCCTACGAGCACGTACGTGGTGAAAGTGAAAAGAGCCAATCAGCTCATTTCACTTTCACTTTCAGTGTAATGACGTTAGCATTGGGAGGTTGAAAAAAGGAAGAGGAAATTCTTCTGCTGTTTAAAGCAGAGGGATTGGGTGGCGTGTGCAGAGGATGGAATGGTTCCGTCCTCAACACACCAGCAACGTGGTGCGTGACGGAACCATTCCATCATGCGCACACACTGGGTTAAAGGAAAGTGGGCTGCATTTAAAAAGAAATATAAATATCACACAAGCCCTTTTTATGAACAGGCAGTTGTCTCAAGACCACTGCCTGCTCATAAAAAAATGATTTTGCCAACCTTCACAAAAGGGAAATGGGTCCAAGGGGAAGCCTTGCCATTTCAGAATGACTTAGCATCTCACTTGAGGAGGTGGTAAAATATAAATGTTTTCAACCAGATTTAATTTGCAAAATGATAATACAAAACCTAAAGTTACAATACCTGGAAGGGACGGCATTAACAGACCCTTCCAAATGCCAAATCTGTTTTTATTTCTAAACACAATTAGCTAGAGCTTCAGTAAAATTCACTAACATGTTCCTGAATCGTTATTGGGTTTTTTAGTTCATAGCCTTACCGACCATAAAATTGCTTGGCACAATGTATTTACTTTTACTATAAAGTCCCACAGTAAATATTTTGGCCAGAACTGGTCTGGGGTTGCTTGTGTTTCTGTAGAGAGGAGATCTGGTTTAGCATTTTAGCTGGTTCCTTCCTATTGGAGAAGAACTAAAGTTGTTTTGTATATCGATTCTCTCTGGAGTAGCACAGTGGGTTAAAAAGGATGCACTGGGATGTGATGTTGAGCGATTTCCTGTGGCTGAGACTATTCGCAAAAATGACACCTATCACCTATATGTTTTCTCGAGTGCAATGAAATGCCCAAAACGTGGGCCAATGCTCACAGTGCCGCAGCACTCAAGCTATAGACCTATACCTCATTGATGAGGCCTATGTAGGTCAAAATCACTCTGGAGCTGCTTGTATTCCTGTACAGAAGAGAACTGTCTTGGTAGTTTGAGCTTGACTATTTGTACTGGATTTAGACCAACGTTGATATGCATATAGTTTGTGTACATCTGCAGTAGTTTGTGGGGGGAAAATGATAGACTGAAATGCAGCCTGTATGATTGCCAGTGACTGACACTATTTGCAAGCATTCCATCTATCACCTTTGTGTTTCCTGTTTGATATGGAAAATGTTAGAGGTTGATAGCTTTCTACTTGAATATGCTTGTCTCCTTTTCCTTTGGTTTTTGAGCTTTCTGTGAACTGCAAAAAGTTAAGCTGTCAGCTGCTTTTATGAGTGAACTGCTTCTCATCATGTTTTCACTATGACGGACCATAATTTACAATGAACCCTTGGGGCAGGTGAGTTACCATGGTTTACCCAACCAGAGTTCATTGTGCCTGAATAAAGGTATTTGACAACTACCACTCCAGTACCAGGACTCCTTGACTGTATTATAAGTATATGGGTGAGTTCTATCGGCCCACTTTACAACTCTATCACTGGTATGGTCTCATAAAAACAGGTCGGTAGCCATATCAGAACAAAAATCTGGACTAGGCTTCTCAGCAGACTGGGAGCAACACAAACACACCCTATATCTTCTCCTCCTCACCTCTAGTTGCAGGTGATGTTGATTCTTGAAATCTAAGAAATGTATCAAAAGAGAAGGAGCCAGATGTGCAAAGCATTGTTGCCACCGCAAAAATATATTTTAGTTGTGGACAATACCAAACTGCGATTCTACAGAATCGCTTTTTGGGTTTGCAATGCGGTATTTGGAAGGGGCATGTTTAGAGAGTCCCTTCTAAATCGTAGTGGTTTGTCGTGATATTTTACTGACACCTCACAGAAGGTGGTAACGTTTGCAAATAGGAATAGGTCCACAAGGGATCTCTTTGGCTTTGAGAAAATTAAAAAATATATTTTTAAGAGTAGTCGGCCCCACAGACAACTGCCTACTCTGAAATTTACACTTTTCATGTTTCTGTTTTTAAATGCATCCCCACTTCCTTTTGAAAAACGGGACTCATTAAAAAAATGCTTTATTTAAAAGCAATTACAGACATGGTGGTCTGCTGATTTCAGGAGGCCACCATGACTGTGATCCCTGTGATGGCTATCATTTCTAATGGGTAGCAATCTGCATCATTAATATCTAATATTCATTAGCTCGGTAGATTTGCGACACACCAGGCATCACTATTTTACATTTAAACTTTTCATCCATTAGGAATTGCAGTTTCCAAATTGTGATTCGGTAAAAATTGCAATGTGGAAATCGCAATTCCTAATGTTAGTACATCTTTTTTTTTTGGTTGTTTGCGCTAAATGCACCCATCTGCTTTGGCAGAGAGGAGACTCAGGGCCATCGATGTAAAGCTCAGTCGGTTCTTACAAAGAGCTATAGCGCCATAGCCACAGGACCCCAAACAAGCAGCTGAAGTGGGGCCCCCTTCCCTCATTTAGCTAGCAAAAGACATATAATTGGGATCCAAGTGGCCTCTCACTCACCCGGTGCCAGTGCACCTGCTGCATTATCGGTTATCACGTCCCTGGAGAGTGCATCTCATTTCCCTGTGCTCCCTTTTACCTTTTGTCCTTTTGTCCGCTTAAAAGCACTGAAGGATTTATTACCAATTTTAATGCACATTTTTTGTGACTGCCATTAAGCTAATGAATGTACCTGATCTAGGTCCAACAAAGAAAATTAAATACCCGAAAATACATATAAAAGTTGTACTTTCGTGGTGTAACTATGGTAACATTTCACAGTGTATTTAAGGTTAAGACAGAAAGAAAAAGCGATTCCTCACAACCGCCTGGCTGCTTTCCCATTGTGCAAGAGGGCGAATCCGATATAATTATTACAAATCATTACATTCAAAGGTTAACTGCCCAGCCTCGACAAAACGCACACAATGATTAATGCTCAATGAGCCTCAGACAATGACATTACAAATAAGGTCAAAATATAGCATAACTCACATTATGGACTAATTAAGTTGTGATGCACAGTCATAAGTCTTCTGAGACTCTATTTTACAAACATTCAATCAATCTATGACATTATCTGATGCTGATGAAATAAAAAATCAATCACCGTCTGGCAATTAAAAATATTAACAACAGCTCTCCATTTCTGGGCATTATTGGACAAAAAAACATCAAAGTGGGCGACAGAAAATTACATGTAGTACAATAAATCCTGCATAATGCATACAGCATTAACTTCAGAGGGGAAATACAGCCTGTTCTATTTTTTTTTTTTAAATCACTCAATAACTTTCCACCTGGCTTTGGACTCTGTGGGGGTAAACAACTATTACTTTGCATCTTTTACTTCGCACTTCTTTTACTTAGCATCTTTTACTTAGCATTGTCTTTTACTTCGCATACCTTTACTTCGCATATGCCTTTACTTAGCATATGCCGTTACTTCGCAGGAGAAGAGTGGATCCATGGTTGAAGATGAAGAGAGGGACTAAGGACAGAGAGAGGTAAGTGTGGCAGTGTAGTTATGGTAGTGTAGTAGGGAATGTGTAGTGTAGGGTGTAGTGTTTTAGTGTTTAGGGTAGTGTTGTAGTGTATGTGTAGTGTAGAGGGTAGTGTTTTAGGGTTTAGGGTAGAGTTGTAGTGTATGTGTAGTATAGGGTAGTGTTTTAGGGTTTAGGGTAGTGTTGTAGTGTATGTGTAGTGTAGGAGGTAGTGTTTTAGGGTTTAGGGCAGTGTTGTAGTGTATGTGTAGTGTAGTGTAGTGTTTTAGGGTTTAGGGTAGTGTTGTAGTATATGTGTAGTGTAGGGGGTAGTGATTTAGGGTTTAGGGTAGTGTTGTAGTGTATGTGTAGTGTAGGTTAGTGTTTTAGGGTTTAGGGTAGTGTTGTAGTGTATGTGTAGTGTAGGGTGTGGTTTAGGGTTTAGGGTAGTTTTGTAGGGTATGTGTAGTGTAGGGGGCAGTGTTTTAAGGTTTAGGGTAGTGTTGTAGTGTATGTGTAGTGTAGGGTAGTGTTTTAGGGTAGTGTCGTAGTGTATGTGTAGTGTAGGGGGTAGTGTTTTAGGGTTTAGGGTAGTGTTGTAGTGTATGTGTAGTGTAGGGTAGTATTTTAGGGTTTAGGGTAGTGTTGTAGTGTATGTGTAGTGTAGTGGGTAGTGTTTTAGGGTAGTTTTATAGTGCATGTGTAGTGTAGGGTAGTATTTTAGGGTTTAGGGTAGTGTTGTAGTGTATGTGTAGTGTAGTGGGTAGTGTCTTAGGGTAGTTTTGTAGTGCATGTGTAGTGTAAGGTAGTGTTTTAGGGTTTAGGGTAGTGTCGTAGTGTATGTGTAGTGTAGGGGGTAGTGTTTTAGGGTTTAGGGTAGTGTTGTAGTGTATGTGTAGTGTAGGGTAGTATTTTAGGGCTTAGGGTAGTGTTGTAGTGTATGTGTAGTGTAGGGGTAGTGTTATAGGGTTTAGGGTAGTGTTGTAGTATATGTGTAGTGCAGGGTAGTGTTTTAGGGTTTAGGGTTGTGTTGTAGTGTATGTGTAGTGTAGGGGGTAGTGTTTTAGGGTTTATGGTAGAGTTGTAGTGTATATGTAGTGTAGGGGGTAGTGTTTTAGGGTTTAGGGTAGTCTTGTAGTGTATGTGTAGTATAGGGGAAGTGTTTTAGGGTTTAGGGTAGTGTTGTAGTGTATGTGTAGTGTAGGGGAAGTGTTTTAGGGTAGTGATGTAGTGTATGTGTAGTGTAGGGTATTGTTTTAGGGTTTTGGGCAGTGTAGGGGGCGTGGAGGGTAGTGTAGGGGGCGTGGAGGGTAGTGTTGTTGTGTAGGGAAAAAAATAAAAATAATAATATTTTTGCGTAGTACAATCCTGCGAAGTAATGTACTGCTAAGTAATGCCAATTTAATGCTTTTAATTCATTTTGCGAAGTAATGGTATGCGTAATAAAATACTGCTAAGAAAAGGCATTTGCGAAGTAAAAACTTCGTAGAAAAGGCATGCTAAGTAATAGCTTGCTAAGTAACATCATACATTCTCTGTGGGATCATAGCACATACAGTGATCACTGGAACTGCTCATTGAAGACAGGTCTCTGCCACATTGTGGGAGATGCTGATGAGCTGAAGCAGTGCTATTTTATAAATTTGGAGAGTGGCAAATCGTTGTTTGTCACTGAACTGTAATGGAATGAGCTACCTTGGGCTCAAAAGGAATTCACGTTCAGTTGCATCTCTAAAGTAATTACAGCGGACAACAGGAGACAACACTATGACATAACACAAGGCAATATATCAACACAACAAACACCTACAAAGTTGAAACACAACTTCCAAAACAGAACACAAGTAAACAACCAAAGTACAACATAAAAATACAAGAATCCAAAAAAAGCATCACAGAAACACAACCATAAAAAAAGCACAACAACAAAATCCAACACAATTAATATGTAGATATGGGTGAAATGTCCGGACCCGGTGAGATGGGTAGGCATTACTGGCCCTGACACAAGCAGTAGAAACCTCAACCCCTATGGCTTCTCCCTTGATGTCAGACCCACCGGGTACTGTTGACACCCCATACCCCTAACCTTTAGGCAGGAGCAGGGTCAAACAGGTAGTACAACTTATGTGCTGTATTTAACACTGATACTAATCATTAGGTCTTGTTTTGTAGATTGTAGTTTTTTACTAGGTCCTGAAGAATCGCAGTCAATGTACTAGAAGCGAGAAACATGTTGACCACACCACTTGCACTTTAGCCCCTGTCCAATCTGGGAAACCAAAGTTCCCATGAACACCGGCTGCCCTTGATTTTAATTGTGGTAGAGGACCACCAGAACAAAATTGTTTTCCGGTACCTTGTACCACATTTTATCCTCACCCGCACTATCTACTCTGTCCTGGCCCCTCACTCCCACTTCACCCATAGGCAGTTGGATAAAAGATCTCCGATAAAGAGCCCCTCTTTGAGGTGAGCCGTTGGGCATTGCACTGCCTGCCCGACGAGGAGCATTGCCTATGATGAAGCATGACACTCGCAAGGGTGTGTGAGGCCATTATATCCAACAAATTGGATACCCAGGGGTGGTCCTCCATTGAGCACTAGCCCTTATACCTTAGTGACCTTCTCCTTCCTTCTTTCTCCCCCTAGGAACAGCCCAGTCATCTCTCTTGTTGTCTTATGGGTGAAATTTAACCATAGGCTCTAGCAAAGGCTGCCCCCAAAGGGGGCCTCAAGGGCAGACGCTATAATGGCCACCAGAGCCCACAAAGGAATAGATCTGGTTGGCGCTGGTTTGCGCCGCCAGGAAAGGTCGTGCGGCAAAACGCGCCTGGCCCCTGTCCCCCATCCAAGAACAAAGGGAAGAGAGGAGGGGAGGGGGATATAGGGCGAAGCTCCCCCTGGGGAGCTCACCTTCACATCAGGGAGATGGGGGAGCAGCACCAACGATTTTCGAGGTGAAAGGCTGCCCATCATGAGATTTTTTCCCACGTCTGCTGTCTTGCCGGGGAGGCACCATCACGACCCGGACCAACAGCAGAATGCAAGGAGCGAGCCTCAAAGGGACTGGCACTGCCACACCCACACCACAAAAATGACTGGCATCCATGCGTGAACAAAATGGAGAAAGTAGTCCGAGGCGGGCACTCCCAGGAGCCTATTTAATTTGAGAAGTGGCCCAATTTTTAAACAGCTACCAAGAGAAGGAGACTGAGAATGGCACACCCCCCATCTCCGCCGGAGCAGGGAGGTCCAAGGCAGAGGGGACAGGAGGCCTGGGGCGAGTGATGCGGGCATGGCCCCCAGCTCCCCAGGCAACAATGCAACGGTGGAGGAAGCTCTGGTCACCGGCGACATGCCGGATGGTACAGGACAGTAGCATTGATGAACCTGAGGGCTCAGTGAGTAATGAGGAGCTTGCGAGAGTTGAGCATGAATGTGAAGGAGAGTGCTCCGTGTATCGTTTTTCTACATTGGTAGAGGATACTGGTTGCGAATGGCGCATCGATGTAGTGACGGTGAGTCACTACGGCCTTTGGGTTATGAGTGAAAATCCTGGTGTTGCAATGGTGGTTTCCCCAATAAAGGTGGAATGCTAGTGGGCGAGGCAGTTATGTCTACAATGTTCAGGAAACGCTGCATGCACTGGTGGTTTGTGGCCAAAGCAGGCACCGTTTATGCAGAGAGTAACAATCAGAGCTCCCGACTTCATAGCTGGGGGAACGGGTTCGAGTCATTAGGGCGGCTTAATATCCTGTGATTCTGGGCGAAAGTACATACTAATGTGCCTCACAAATAAATAAATAAATGAAATAAGGCGTCCAGTGAACTCAAACGAAAGTAAATAAGCCCCCTTGTTCTGCATTACAAAAAATTAAGTGCGAGCAGTGAAGTTTAAATAGCAAAGATAAGCGTGCATGGAAGTAAACCTTTTTAAAGAGTGGAATATTTTCTCGCCATTCACAAAGCTTTTAAGATAATTGATCACTGTGTTTTATAAAGAATCGCACACTCAAGGTTTTTAACACCTTGCGCGCTGGTGACGGAGTGGTTCCGTCACGGCTCGGCCGCCGCACCTGCGCGGCATCAATTTCGCGCCTGCGCGGCGCGTTCTATTGAGCGGGCGGGGCTGTGACGGAACCACTCCGTCACAAGCATAGCACGCCCGTGGGTCATGACAGAGTGGTTCCGTCACGAGCATGGAGGCGCCACGCGCCCCCCCCCTCCCCCCAGCGCCGCGGCAGAATTACCGCCACGGCCAAGGGGTTAAACAATTTGCTGAGAAACACACTCTGCTTCTCTAGAAAAACACTCCAATACCTTTGAGAGCTAGATAAACCTGCAATATAGTTAGTTCGCCCGCTGTTAAAGGTGGCGTGACCACTAAAAATCAGAACACACATAAATAACTCCTGTGGAGCTGTGGAGAGAAACGTGTGTGCGGCTGTGAGATGCATGCAGAGAGCATGCGGCCGGCAATAGAGATGAGTGCCAACCTATAGTTTAGGAGATACATTTGGGCACAGTGCACTTCGTGGGCTACATTTGAAATGCCGGGGTTGAATAGACCCGGACATAGAGTCCAGGACATTGTTTATGTTTGCACTGCCAGTTTGTCGAGCTCAATCATGATTGAGATGTGGCAGTTTTCGAGGAAAGAGGCTATCTGTGCACAGGTACTGCTCGCTTCTTTGTGGGCATATAAATCAGTTGTCTGTGGAACCATCTCTCAGATGATGGGTCTGATGAGAATTTGTTTGCAAGACCGTACTGAAAACATTTTGTGTCTGGAAATAATTTGCATATTAATAGTGATGAAGTACGCAAGCAGAGAGCACAGCAGAAGTGCTCCGCGCATCTCGAGATAGTATGCGTCTTGAGATAGTGGCTAGTCGGTAAAAGAAAGGCAGTGAAGCCCTGTCTATTCATTATGTTAAAAAATAAGAGCATCTACGCAGTAGGTTGTCTCACAGCCTCGCAAGTTTAGTCGCAGTACTGTAGCGTGGAAAAAGGCTGTGTCTTGAAAGCAGATTATCGTGAGTAATGCATTACGCTCCAGGCCCAACAGTTATGTGGGCTATACCCGGAGGATTAGATAAATATTAAATTGCATAGGGGCGAACGGCCCCAGTGGAACACCAGAGGTCAGCTGAGTTAAAGAGTATAAAAGCCTGGAGCGACAACTGGATTAAACCAGATCATTGAAGCTCGAGACAGCAGTTAGGTCCCGCCACCCATCCAGTAGTTAATGTACATGATTAGTAGGAAATGACCAACGACTATGCATTTTAACAATTCTTGTATGTAAATCCACACATCTCATATTCATCGTGGCTCAGTTTCGCTAATTTGTGATAGGACGGGTGCAGTCCTCACCAAAATATGTTTTTCTCTGATCATAAGCGGTCGAGCATGGAAGAGGTTAGGCGCAGTGGCCAAAGGTGCCTGAGGCCGGAACAAGGGTTTCACGGATTGATCCCCGGTGGAGGCGGCAGGATAGCCCAGCACCATGTGTGTCTGCGCAATAGCTTGCATAATCTCCCTGATGGCCCCCCAATCGCTGGGACACCTCTCTCTTACAAAAAACGGTGGTATGTCATCTCTGATCTCAGATTATGTTTTCAATCAGCACCTATGGACAAACTCTCTACCCTACTATGCCAGATAGCGATAGTGTACTGAATATTTAACAGGCTATCGCCTTTCTTCAAAGGGCACCACATGATTACTAACCACAGCTCATCCAAGGCGTTTGAAACCAGTAAGAAACTCGTGAGCTGGTGCCTTGTGCTGGAAGTCCAAACTATGCTTTTCCCAGGAAGGAGTCGAGGCCACACCATGCGCTTTGCGGGGAACGAGGCCAAATAATGGTCGTTGCAGGGAATGAGTTCAATCATGCTCGTTGCAGGGAATAAGTCCAAACGATACTCTTGGCAGGGTATGAGTCCAAACTAGTTTCTTTGCAGGAAGTACTAGCTTGAGGGCAAGGTTACATGGTAGCAGAGGTGGAGGACTCGGCAAAGACTTTAACACGAAGTTCGAATGGCAAGGGATACATGAAACATGGCGTGGGTCAACCCGAGATCACAAAGGTCTGGAGTACTGTTTCACAAGACACAAACATCAGGGGACAGGTGTTCATCAATGCAAATGTACAACGACACGTAGTCAAAATTTCCTGAACCAGAAGCTGTTGAAATGGGCTTTGACAAATTAAAGATGTTGAAAGTTAGGAGGTACAGCCTGGTGCATGGTGTAGAAACACAATTGCTCCAAAGACATGAACAGATGCACACAAAGGGAGGATGTTTCTCAAGGGACCAGTGTTAGTCTCTAGGCTATAGGCCTGAAGAAGGGTGCCCCGGGTACTACTGGACGAGGCGACAGAGAGAAGCATGAACCTTTTGTCCAACAGCCAGGGAGGGGGCTGATGAGGTTTTTAACCAAGGGGGACTTTGAGCAGCACCAGGATTATACTTAGTAGTGTAGAGAATGCAGGACGTTCATAGTCAATACAGCCCCATAACAGGGGGGCCGACCACCCAGCGGTTCAACGTGATTGGAAATATGGTCGGCATTAAAGTACCAAAATACAAACTGATCAGAACAGTACTTGCTAATGCATGGTATACAAAAGGAGCATATTTCTAGTACGAAATCACGTCAGAGACGAACAGTAAGCAGGATCAATGACTCCATTGCTGACAGTGGTGTACGAACAAGTCCGAGTTGGCGGCAGACGCAGCCATTCCATTTTGATGCAAATCAGAAAGGTTTACTGTATTCTAAAATAACTACTAAGGGGAAACAGCAATTTGGCTCTACATCTAATCGAAGCCTGGGAGTTATTTTGAAAAAAGTGTTAGGTAAAACAACATAAAGCCAGGTGGAAACCTCTTGTGGCGCTGAAGCCCTTTGACTCAAAGAGAAGTCCGCCTAGTCAGTCAGTCAAATTATCTTTATTCGTTTTTTTTTAAAAACCATACAAAGAGGTAAACGATAAAATACATTTCATACAAGATTTATCATAAAATACGTGATACAGATATCTAACGACAATTTAAAATTTATAGTAAACAGTTTTAAAAAGAAAAATATGCATAGCATTTATAATTAATCTTGGCAGGCGGCTTTTGCCCCTGAGGCAGCTACCAAAAATTTTGCAACGCAGTAAGTAATGTGAGGGTTAGGTAGTAACTGTAAATAGAGTAAAGCCGGCCTCACCTGTGTGAAGCCGGCCTCCTTGAGGATTGGTAACAGGAATTTCTTCCTAGACTCTATATATAAACCGCAAAACATGACAAAATGCATTGTGTCCTGCACTGAGAATTGGTCACAGCTGCAGGGCGGGGCTGATTCTGGTTTCTGCCAATTTTGAAAAGAACCTAAATAATAATGCAACAAATTAAATCTAAATTTTGTTAAAAGAAACCTGTGAAAAGGAAGTGTGACATAGCCAAGGTAAGGTTCAAGTGAGGGTGTAGTAAGCAACAAACAATGATCCCTCACTGCCGGCTTTGCTAGTTCACTCTCTTCACGGCACATCTCCATCCTTCCTAAAAAAGACTTTTTAACCGAATCAAGATCTTGAATCCTAATGGACTCCGGAGTGGTAAAAAGCTCCGGGCGACCTATGTCGGCAAAAGCTTTTGCAAGATAGGCCAGCCAGGGAATTTTATTAGATCTGTCAAGGGACAGGACGTCGGTCAGGATCTTATGGTTTAATGGGAGTTCTTCATTCATCCATAATTTTAACCATAGAATCAGAGGGGCCATACGCAACTTATCCGAGAGAAACTGAAGGCCAACTTCTTTGTGTATAGAGTACGTCGGAGTGGACTGAGGTACAGAGAGCAGGGCTCTAATGAATCCATTCTCCGCTCTCTGTATTGGCTCTACGTTTGCGTACCCCCACAATGCGGAGCCATATAGTGCAATAGCCACGGATTTACTATTGTAGATTTTTATTATGGCTTCCATTGGCCTAGCTCCTAGCCTAGCAGCAAAACTCAGAATTGCTGAAGATGATCGAGTGACGGCCAACCTCTTAGCTCTAACCTGTGGTCCCCAGGTCCCTTTCTGGTCAAACAAAATGCCTAAATAGGGAAATGTGGATACCCTAGTGACCAGGTCCCCCCTACAAGTGAATGTTTTGGTTCTCTTCCTGCGACACTCTGAACCCACCACCATAGTGTGTGACTTGGTTACGTTTGTTTTGAGGTCTAGTTGGTCCATAAACGTGCCAAAAGCATTTAATAGGCGCTGGAGACCAACTCCCGTACGCGCGATCAGTACTGCGTCATCCGCGTATAGGAGTGCCGGGATCTTGGTAGCTCCTACACGCGGGACATCGGCTTCCTGCCCCTCCAGATGTGCCCCCAAGCCATTAATGTAGATGGTAAACAGTAAGGGGGCCAAAATACAGCCTTGCCTCACGCCCCTTAAGGATCTGAAGAGAGCGGTACACCTGCCCTCATTGGTCACTCGTACACTCGAGAAAAGTTCTTGGTGCAGGGAGGACATAAAGGTGACCAAAGCTTCATCTATGCCGATCTCCAACAAGATAGACCACAACTTGGTCCTATTGACCAGGTCAAAAGCCGAGGAGAGGTCCATGAATGCAAGATACAATGACCCCTCCTTGGCTATAGTGTATTTGGAAATGAGCAGGTGTAAATTAAAGCACTGTTCGAAGGTACCCTTTTTTTCCCTAAATCCATATTGGATTTCGGACAATCCACCACAGCACTCGACATTCTCCCTTAACCTAGATAGGAGGACTCTGCCTAAGATTTTTACCGATGAAGCTAGGAGGGATATAGGCCTATAACAGCCTGGGTTATCGCGTTGGCCTTTTTTAAAAATGGGAACAATGGTGGAAATGTTCCATGATGCAGGTACAAGGTTTACGTTCACTGCATTAAACACATTTGTCAAGACTTCAGCCCACAATTTTGGGGAATACATAAAAAAGTCAGCGGGCACGCCATCAGGGCCAGGTGCCTTATGCTTTGTGGTGGACATGATGGCTTTCTCCACCTCGTCTTGATTAAAAATAATGGAACAGGTGGCTGATCTTATCGGCAGAGCATCTGTAGTTACATCAGCAGTGTCCCCATAAACATTTTTAAAGTGGGATAACCATTTTTCATCAGGAATAACGCAATCCATAATATCATTATCGTCATCCGAGAAAAAAGGCTGTTTAATAATCTCCCAGAACTTTTTACTATTCTTCAGGACTGCCGCCGAAAGGAGATCTTCCCATGCTTCTTGTTTGATGATGTCCTTTCGTTTTTTTAATGCTAATTTATAGATTTTCCTGAGTCTAGTAATCTCATCATTTGCCCTGGGGATACTTTTTAAAGCTATCATTAATAATCTATGTGCTTTTGAGCAGGCTGAGTCGAACCAGCGCTTATTGCCTGGAGTTACATTTTTGGTCTTTACCAAGAGGTCCTGTGACACCTGCACACATATGGCCTCAAAGGCCTCTACAATTTCTTGGCCCTGTGCGCAAGGATTTTTGCAGACCTCAACCTTTCCCTTAATCTTTGGGAAATTTTCAGCATAAAATTTTTCTGGGACCACCTTAGCCCATTTCAGGCGTCTTCCTTGTCTGGTTGTCCTTAATGGATGGGAAGTAATTTCAAGTGGGGATGGTCCAAAATTGCCTCCCCAAGCCGCTTCTAACTCTACAGGGTTATGGTCACTGAAGTGTGATTGTGTGGTACGATAAGCGTTGACCCGTGTAAGAGTGCTTAGGGATACAAAAATATAGTCAATAATGGTACCATGCGGGATACCAGTAAAGGTTGGCTGTCTAATGCCACCATCTGGTTCATACAGGCCAAAATTGGCAAGAAAATCCTCTAATTCCTCTCCCTCAATAGAATGTTCAAAGTGGGGTTCCTCGGGCCCATCGTCCCCATCAGGGCTACATCTCCTGCAATTTAAGTTGCACGGATGGATGTTAAAATCACCTAATAAAATGTAATCTGTATCAAGCATTTTATTCTGACTGACCGTGTTTAAAATCCTATCCAAATCCATAATATTACGGCCTCTGTGCTCACTGTTACCTGAGTTATAAAAATTAATAAAAATAGTCCTACTAGTGTTTTTGATCACTCTTTCGACCAGCAGGATATTAGGAGAATCAGTGTCGATCTGCCTCCAGCTACCCTTTAAGTCTAATGAAAACAAAAATAAAAGGCCTCCCTTGGCCCTCCCCATACGACTATGGACAGCGGCTTTGGTAAAACTGATAAACCCATCCCACCACAGATTATCAGAAGTGTCCCACGTTTCTTGGAGGGCTATAATATGATGGCCTAAGACAAAGCTTGACCAGGATTTATCCTCACGTTTGCCATTTAACCCCGCAATATTCCAACTCACTAGCCTACAGGAATCCCTAAGAATCTCAGTTACTAGGCCTGGAGCTGGTGCCGCATCCAATTGTTGAGCTGTGGCATCTAAACCCTGATTTGTAACCTCTGTATGTCAATCGCAGTCGTTCAGACCTGACAAAACCCCGTATCTATTTCCCATTCCCAATCCCCAGTCAAAAGGAGTGGGCACCTGACCCCATCCATTTGCTGCCGGATTCCACGTAGGCTGGGGGGTATTGGGTCGTATTGACAGATGTTCATTCCCTTGCCTAGACATAAACCCAATGCCCTGGCCTCTGTTAACATAACCTGGGGTATGTGGGCCCCACCTATTTAAATTGGGCCAAAGTGGCCCTGGTGTTCTGGCCATTGGCCCATGCAGAAAGTTGTTTTGCCCTAACCCACGGCTACTCAAGGGGCGAGAGTGGTTGTTAATAAATCTGGGCCTAGTTTCCCCGCCCCAGTGAGCAATTCTATCATTTCTTCTAGGCCTGGAGATATTAGAGGAGGTCACCATCTGAGTCTCAGTGTAGAAGAATTTCAGGGTAAGGGGAATAATGGATCCAGTTCTGCGTTGCGGTGGGAGGATATTAGCAAGAATGTTAGGGAGTACTTCAGCGCTAGCAAAATTTAATATAACGCAGTCCCCATTAAATTTCTTAATCTTGCTCCCAATCCATGATACCCTCCTTGCCATGACAATATCACCGGCTAGCTGATCAGCCCCCTGGTCTGCCATACGCATATTGCTAGTAAGCCAATATAAGGCTTTGTCCTTAAGGCCTTGGGCGGATTCCCTTTGCTCCTGAGATAAAACGGGCACATTCGCCAAAACCAGGACTAGTGGGGAGGCTTCCAACATGAATTGTGGTGAATCATCCCCTAAGTGCAAAGGGACAGGTGCCATAGGTTGAGACGTAGGTGCCTCACCTATAGCATCATTGGTAGGCACAGATGGTAGCGGTTGGCCATCCAAGATGGGCTGTTGTTGTAAATCCATAGTGCCTGAAGCGGCACCCGGGTCTTCCTCTATGGCTACTATGGGTTTACAAATTTCATTGACAAAGTTCTCTAGATCGTCCGCCAACTTACTTTGCAACCCTCCCATCTTTTTTATTTCAGAAGTTAGTCTATCAATCTTCCCAATAAGAGGTTTGATGATGGTTTTGATTTTTATATCTATCATATCTGCAAATCTATTAAATAGATCATCATCAATAATTTGTCTACGCTCGTCAACGTCATCACACTCCACATTAATCCCTTTGTGACCAGGGGGTAAGTTAACCTTCTTCTTTCCTGCCTGTTTTCCCCCCCTTTTGGCTTGAGCTTTTCTACAATTTCTCACAGGGCGTGTAACAGGGGTAGAGGATGAGGGGATCTCCGCGACGGTGTTTTGCTGCTGCTCTAGTTCAGGCACAATATTTATTGACTGATCAGCTAGCAAATCAGAGTTTCCATCATCTACTTCCAGATTGATTAAGTTAACATCAGAAATAGCGGTAGAAGGGTCAGGCAATGGGGTATCAGAGATATGTGTACTTCGGTCAGGGCTCAATGGGGGCAGAATTGGCGATTGACTTAGGCCCAAGGATTCCCTTCTATCATTATTAATTTTTTTGACCACACGTACAAGAAAGGAGTCAAGGGTTTTAAGCGCAGCAGGGGTAACTGAGGCCGTTTTTTTAGACATTATTGTCAGGTCAAAGATCACAAAATGCACAAGTAGATGCTCTAAAATTAATAAAATCCGTGTATTCTAAATTTAGGCAACAGTGTTCAAGGGCACAGAAAAAAGCCTTAAAAATTGTGTCTTTTCATGAATAACAAAACCCTTGGCTGTACCGTGGCGTGGGAAGCAGGATATGGAATGTTAGGGAGTGGGCCCAGCCCGGCCTCCTACGGCCCCGGACGGCCACAGACGGTCCTGCCCTTGTCCCGGGCTTCTCCCGGCGCCCTCCCGCGCGCTCCCGCGCAGCGGGGATGTAGGCTTCCCTTTATAGGTATGTGATTGGTGGCTGAGGGGGTGGGGCCGGCAGGGAGAGCAGCCCAGGTGGTGACGGGCACGCGGGGGCTCCTGGTCCTTGGAGTCCCCCGCCACGAGCTCGCAGCCCTGCCGGTAAAGTTCTTTCAGCAACAGTAGCACCCCACGCAGGACTTAACTAGCCGCTGCAGACCGCGAAGCGGGACCCGCGTAGCGGGTCCGGCGAGATGTAGCGGCGGCAGCAGCAGGCACTAGAAACCCCCGCTGAAGTGCTGTGGTCCGCGGTCAGCTAGATGGCTCAGATGGCAGGTCGGTGAACAAGGCAATCCGCTGAGACAAAGCGCGGTGCTTCTTTAAGCTGTTCAGGTGGGGGTGGGGCCGGCAGGGAGAGCAGCCCAGGTGGTGACGGGCACGCGGGGGCTCCTGGTCCTTGGAGTCCCCCGCCACGAGCTCGCAGCCCTGCCGGTAAAGTTCTTTCAGCAACAGTAGCACCCCACGCAGGACTTAACTAGCCGCTGCAGACCGCGAAGCGGGACCCGCGTAGCGGGTCCGGCGAGATGTAGCGGCGGCAGCAGCAGGCACTAGAAACCCCCGCTGAAGTGCTGTGGTCCGCGGTCAGCTAGATGGCTCAGATGGCAGGTCGGTGAACAAGGCAATCCTAGTCCATATGTTTGACAGTGAGGCGGGCATAGGATCATGTTTCATCCTCACTGGGTTACCAACAAGGTGCGTAACTCGGGTGTTCTTCCTCCTAGAGTAGAAATAAGTACATTGCAGTGGGTATTTCAGCCGGGCGAATACCAACCAGGGTTACTGGGTTTGCAGCGGTGTGTACCGGGCAGAGGAGAATGGGTGCAGTAGAGGGTGTTATTTAAGTGATGTATCTTGTATCATGCCTTCACAAATGGTATCTGACTGTCTCCCAATTTTGTTTTCATGTATGATTCATGGTGAGAGGATGCAGTGCCGTAAGACTCTGAACAGGAGACAAGCGTGCCACTACATAAGAGCAAGGATGGAGCAGAGCACACCATGGCGTTTGTGGGGTAGATTACTATCAGAGCTTACCAGATGTCAGCCTCCCGGAGACACAGTTAGAGGTTGGTATCCTAGCGCTCGAGCAGAGCAACAGCATGGTCAGGCTCCACATTAAGAGCAGCTGATGCGCAGAGGGACAACATAAGGTTGGGGGAGTCGCAGGAAAATGGAAGCCTCCCTGGTGGCGAGGCGGAAACAAAAGGTATATTGGTTTGGTTATGGAAACACACCAACAGGGCAATGTGTAAAAGGAGGGCCACTCACTCTGGGATGTCACATGGCTGGGTGAGTACGCCTGACAAAAATCAGGGTAGCAAACGAAGACGGCACTCGCAGCCCAGCCCCCGCCAGATGGCAGGGCACAAAAGAGACTAGCAAGGTAGCGAGTTGGGGCCTAACTCTGGGGAAAGGCTACCCCCCACAAGCAAAGGGGCGTGGAAAATAACAAAGAACAATCTACGAGCTGTCAGGGTGATTCATGACCTTAAGAGATGCAAATGAGCAAAAGACAAACCAGTGATTTATGGCCAGCCGATGATTTATGGCTGATGATTTATGATGCTCATGCAGGATGATTATTGACAACGAAATGACGACAGATTTGTGACAGAATGATTTATGACATCCCGATGATTTATGACCATGATTTATGGCTGCTGATTTATGATGATCAGGCAAAGTGATTTATGACAACAAAATAATGGCCGGTTGCAGCAGAATGTTTTACGATACCCAATGATTTATGACCCCTGATTTATGATGTCCAAATAACACTGAGTGATACCCAATTTGTGATAATGTATGATAATAATTTACGACCCCGGCCCAAAGAAGGCTTCCGGGGGAGTTGTACAAATATGATGTATGTAATGAGTAATACAACTGCAGCTAACAACCACCACAAAATACAATGACTGTTGGCTGTGTTTAGTGATGCATATACACAAGTATGGTACTGTTCCTGGACTAGGCACAGTGCGGCGGTTAATGTAATTAGGATAAGGTATTTTCACGTTACTCTTGTTACAGTAAATTCCAAGGGCCTCATTAATGAAAAGTGACGCATCGCTGCGAGAAAACAGCGATGCGTCACTTTTTATTGCGTCCTCCTTGTGACACCAATGATGCGTCATATTTATAGTATGACACATCATGTTGCAAGGAGTTACAGATACGTCAGTATTTCTGACGTATCTGTAGGCGCAAAAATGACGCATTGCCGGAGTGTGTCACAAAAGTGACGTAACTCCAGCAATGGGACATTACTCATGGGCAAGTCCCATGTGAAATGTGCTTGCATCAGTCTTACGCCTGCCATGAGGCAGGCGTAAGATATTGATGCATTTGCATCCTACAAGTGGCTCAGTGAAATCTCATAGATTTCACTGCGTCACTTCTACAAGGCTTACTTGCGTCAGAACGCCCACCCTGCATACATTATACCTGGCGCAGGTATAATGTGGCGCAGGAATTTACAAAGTGACACATCTACCTAGATGCGTTGCTTTGTAAATATGACACAAGATGGCGCATTTTTTACCATGCTGGTGCGTCACAAAAAGTGACACACTGGCGGGGCAAAAGTGACGCATGGGCTCATAAATAAGCCCCCAAAATGACACTTTGACCCCATCACATGTGGTTAAAATTGAAAAACAAATGTGCTTAACATGGGGAAAAAATGACAGCGCACTCACAGGAAGAACCCAAACCAAAAAGCATGAATGTGTATTATTTTCAGTGATTTGTTTTTTTGGGGCTATTTTCATTAGCGCAAATGGATCCCTATGCCCAAAGTGGACTTGAGGATGCATTTAATACTAGGCCACAGTGCCAAATGACAGTTTTTAATTCCAAGTAATTACAGGCAATTTTACAAAACAATGTGCATGCCTACGCAAAAACAAACCGGCGCTAATTTTGTACAACCCTACAAATATGCATAAATATTCTTGCCATATTTTATCCCTTCCAAAAGTCTGTTTTCGTAATATGGTGGTAAAATGAATAGGAACCAAGCCCAGCCTTACATATCACTAAGGACCAGGCGCGGTGCGTCCATTGGGGCGTAGGGGCGAAGCCCCACTAAGCCCCATGGACCCACCACGTCCTCACTAGAAGCCAAACACAATTATTTTTAAAAATCGCGCTATCTGCCGGCCGGGAACCGGGAGACACCCGACCTTCCCGGAGTGCGCAAGGGGGGGGGGGGAGGATCGGGCTGCTGCAGCTGCGCAAGTGTATTTTTGGGCACAAACATGCCCGCGCATGCGCAGATCGTTTTCTTGTGAATTCCCCCTTAGAGAGAGGACCAGGGGGCGGGCCGCAGCCCCCGGGGTTACACAGGGCGACTGGGCGAGGAGTCATGGTGCCCCCCCAGCCAATCCTGGCGCAGGATTGGCTGGTCACTACAATAGCCCGGTTACATAACCCGTGACGGATAGCACGGCCGACTTTGGTGCTGGGAAACCAGGTTCGAGCCTCTTATCGAACCATAAAAATGTATACATGACTTACTTTGGTGTTAAATAAATAGATATTTGAAAAAACAAATAAAAATATTGTTCCGACTAAGGTGTGAAATTGGTGTCGAATAAATACATGTTTTTAAAAACAATTAATATTAATCATGTATCATTGGTGCTGGAGTAGAAGGTTCGAGACTGGTATTAAACACTGACAAGCTGTGTGCAAGTTATATGGTCATAAAAATACATGAATGATGGATGCAGGATGGGTGGATGCATGCATGGATGCAGGATGAATGATGGGTGGATGAATGGATGGGTGGATGCATGAATGAATGATGGATGCAGGATGGATGCAGGATGGGTGGATGGGTAGATGAATGAATGATGGATGCAGGATGGATGCAGGGTGGATGGATGGGTGCATGAATGAATGATGGATGCAGGATGGGTGGATGGATGATGGATGAATGATGGGTGGATGAATGGATGGGTGGATGCATGAATGAATGATGGATGCAGGATGGGTGGATGAATGATGGATGCAGGATGGATGCAGGGTGGATGGATGGGTGCATGAATGCATGATGGATGGATGGATGGGTGGATGCAGGAATGGATGCAGGATGGATGATGGATGGGTGGGTGGATGGATGCATGAATGAATGAATGATGGATGCTGGATGGGTGGATGGATGGGTGGATGAATGAATGATGGATGCAGGATGGATGGATGGGTGCATGAATGAATGATGGGTGCATGAGTGAATGATGGATGCAGGATGGGTGGATGGGTGGACACATGAATGGATGCAGGATGAATGATGGGTGGATGAATGGATGGGTGGATGCATGAATGAATGATGGATGCAGGATGGGTGGATGAATGATGGATGCAGGATGGATGCAGGGTGGATGGATGGGTGGATGAATGAATGATGGATGCAGGATGGGTGCATGAATGAATGATGGGTGCATGAATGAATGATGGATGCAGGATGGGTGGATGGATGGGTGGATGGGTGGACACATGAATGGATGCAGGATGAATGATGGGTGGATGAATGGATGGGTGGATGCATGAATGAATGATGGATGCAGGATGGGTGGATGAATAAATGATGGATGCAGGATGGATGCAGGGTGGATGGATGGGTGCATGAATGAATGATGGATGCAGGATGGATGGGTGGATGCATGAATGGATGCAGGAATGGATGCAGGAATGGATGATGGATGGGTGGATGGATGGATGGGTGGGTGGGTGGATGGATGGATGCATGAATGAATGATGGATGGATGGGTGGATGGGTGGATGAATGAATGATGGATGCAGGATGGATGGGTGGATGGATGCATGAATGATGTATGGATGGATGCAAGGTGGTTCGGGCTCGCTCGCTCGCTGCGCTCGCTGCGGTGCAATATGCAAATTAGTTTACGCCTCACCACTTTCAAATGTCACCAGCCGCCCCTGCTAAGGACATGAAATATTGCATGTGAAACATATTTTCTCAAGCGCATCATATTGTTTGCAACACTGCCAGGGTGGGCTAACAACACCCGACCATGCCCCACTGGCACCATTTTAGTTGTGGGCTCCAATAGTGTGGGATTGATATGAACAGTTTGCCATGCCTGATTTCAGTTTCCAGCCTAGCCCTGTCCACTACTCAAGGTTAGCAGTGGAGTATGTTGCAATGCGGGTGGAGGTACTTCTACCGGGGCAGCCCTGCACTAGCTCACTTGAAGGATGTTTTTCTAGGTTAAAGTTCAGGTATGTCACAAAATGAAATATCTCTTCCGCATATCTGCCTGTTTTAGCATGCATTTATTGAACTAAAATGAATGAGAAGAAATGCAGATAATATAAGCATTCAAGCCATGGGGAAGTAAAAGAAAATCTATAACCATAAAGTAAACATTTTTATACTTCCTCAGATGTCTTGTTCCTTGTTCAGTGCACTAGTAGCGACTCAGAGATGCGTCTGTCATTTTCTGATGCAGATGTGTGGGAAGGTCAGCTCTGTGACACCCTACCATGGCTGCAGTGTGCTGCTGAGTCCAAATGACAAGTATGCAGTGCAGAGTTACATAGACTAACCACTGATGACTGCCCATTCCAATCTTCAAAAACTATAGAGTCCTTCCTCTCATGTGTTTTTTGGAGTACATTTCCATTGCATGCAGTGTTTATCTTACCATCCTTTCATAGACTACAAGGGCTGGTTCTCCAGACCGCCTTTGGTCCAAACAACATCTGCATTCTCACTCTGTGGAGCTACACTATTGACAACACAAACACTTATTTCCGACCATTGTAGAGTCTTCAACTAAAGAATGTGCTAGCCTTTCTTACAAGACACAACTTAGCTTAGTGTTGTGGTGGAATCATGCTGTACCTTCCTATTGGATCTGGCCTTTTTTCCTGGGTCATTCTCAGCTTTTTGCCTTCTGTTGCTGAACTGGTCTTTGTTTGCATTAGGGCCCTGTGCACTTTTTCCTTCTAATCAGTGGTAAAGTGCCTGCGTTCTCTCCCTAAAGCCTGGTACACTTGGCCTGCAACTTACTGGCATTATTTAATTTACTACAACGTCCCTAGTATACGGTACTAACTGTACTCAGGGCCTGCAAAGAAAATGCTACTAGTGGCCAGCAGCACTCATTGTGCCACCCTAAGTAGCCTTTTAACTGCATGCGCGCCAGCGGTTTTCCCGCTGTGCTGCGTTTTTTAAAAACCCGCGTTACATGACAAGCTCAGCTCATCATCAGCGTACGACAGGCGTCGCTGATGACGAGCTGAGCTCGTCATCAGCGTCGAAGGGGTTAAAAACATGTCTCTGGCCTGCCACTGCATATGGTAATGCAATGATAAACTTCCATTTCAATCTTGCAAAATATGCCTTTTCCATTAGAATGCTACTGTGCACACCTTTATTTTTCTTTTTTTGTTAAGCGTACTCATTCCTAAACACTGCTGAGCGTGCAGCCCGGCTACGAGATCCGCACTGATTCACGTTTGAATTGACAACTTGAAAAATCGGACCGTAAATAACATTCCTTACACGGGCGCACAGCATTTTTTTTCATTTTAATGCAGATTTTCAGATTTTAAGAAATCAATCCCTGTACTCCAAAAACGTTGTAATATCTTCATTTATTTCCGATGGTAAATCACACGTGAGACAATATGTCTTAAACTGTTCTCATGCCTCAGATATGCTAATCCAAGCCTTTTTTCTGGGCACACCGTAAAACATCCGCAAAAGTGAATCATATGGTACCCAATGCATTTCGAGCTCTGATGGGCTCTTCTTCAGGAGTTTCACTATAGATGTAAGAACATATGTCAATAAATTGCAACTCCAAACCATTAAAGAATGCACTATGCGCTTTGAAAGAAAAAACATCGAATATTTAAAATAAATGCCGTATATTGCAACTGGCCCTTAAGCAACGTTTTCCCTCTGAAGCTGTAACACTAAGTTACCCAAACATTTTCCCGGAGGTCTTATAATCTAAATCCTTCACATTGCCGCCTCTATCCTTCAATACAGTTGAGCTCCAACCTACACTGTTCTTAATTGCGGCACCTGCCTTCCTTATCTTTCTTTGCTTTTCTTTCTTTTGTATGTTTTAGTTTTACTTGTCCTAACAGCTAAAAACTCCTAAAGTTATTTTTCAATCTTCTAAAGCCTATCTCTACCATTGACTAACACTGAGTTACTTTATTACATTTCATAAGTGCTCACTTTAGAATGGTAGAATATAGAGATCTGCTGTTTACACTCAAATGAACTGTAATGTAAAATCATCTGTAGATGTGAAGTTGGAGTTTGTCACAATTCTGAATATGCCACTTTTGGAAAGTTCATAAAGAACAATTGATAGACAGAATGCAGAACAATGACATACATTCACCCCAGTACAGAGATCTGGGCCTATATCCATTGTTTATTTGCTCCACATGCCATTTCAGTTTGAACCAAGCCATAGGCAAATTCGTCTTGACCCTGCTCTGCATGGGAACAGTCCAGCCCAAACTGCCAGGCCAGGTCCTCCCTGCACTGGAAACAAGCATCCTAGGGCCAGTTGTGGGGTTTCTCCCCTCATCAACCAGGCTACCTTGCCTCTAGTGGCATGAAGAGCACGGGATCCATGTCTGGGCATATGCGTCTCACTCGGGGGGACAAATGATAAAAGAACAATTGATGGACAGGATTCATAACAATTTCATACATCACCCCAGCACAGAGATCTGGGTCTAAATTGTATTGTATTTTTTGCTCCCATTGCCATTCAAGTTTGAACCCAGCCAAATGCAAATCAGTCTTGACCCTGCTCCCTATGGGAACAGTCCCGCCCGAACTCACCGGCCAGGTCTTCCCTGGCCTGGAAACAAGCATCCTATGGCCAGTTTCGGGGTTTCACATCTCATCAGCCAGGCTATCTTGACTCCAATGGCATGGAGAGCACGGGACCCATGTCTGGGCATACTCGTCCCACTCGGATTGACAAATGCAAAAGGAACAATTGATGAACAGAATGCAGAACAATGTCATACATTCACCCCAGTACAGAGCTCCGGACCTGAATCCATTGTTTATTTTGCTCTCCATGCCATTCCAGTTTGAACCCAGCGATATGCAAATCAGTCTTGACCCTGCTCCCTATGGGAACAGTCCATCCCGAACTCACAGGCCAGGTCCTCCCTGGACTGTAAACAAGTATCCTAGGACCGGTTTCGGGGTTTTACCCCTCATCAGACAGGCTAGCTTGACTCCAGTGGCATGGAGGGCACTTTTGGAAAGTTGAAATTTTCTTGTACTAATCGTCTGTGCAGCCTGCCCGTTTCCTGAGTTGCATGACTGTGATTGTCTCTGCTATTGTATTGCTTTCAGATGCTAAAACAAAGGGGGCTTAAGTGTGGACAGGTTACACAACCCTGACAGGATGTTTGGGGAGAAACCTGGCACCAGGCATGCCCTGCCTTTTGTCACTCCCAGACAGTTTTGAGCCTTGAAAAGAGGAAGGGGAAGGCCTTTCAAGACAGGGAGTACTCTCCTCAAATGCTGGCACCAGGTATACATATTGGACCTCCAGGGCCACTCATCAGAACACTCTGAACTTGGGACAGATTCACAAAATGGACTGCCCTTCTGCTTGAAGTCCTGCCATGCTGCCTTAAAAAGGAAGATTGAACCTGCTTGTCTTGATCCTAAAAACAATGGTCCTAGACCTTATTTAGTAGAAGAAACAAATCGCAGCCTACAATAATTATTTAACAAATTATTTACTGAGCCCATAACCTGTTGGCTCGTAGTAACTAATACTCACAAACTATCAAAGTGCAACAACCGAGAAATATTGATTTATAACCGGTTGGTTTTATTCCGTCATGTTTAGTGCAACAGTGTATTTCTGACTGCATTTGGCAAATTTAGAAAAAGGGGGAAGGGGAGAACGATTTGCTCCAAGGGAACGTGAAAGAAGAGGGGGTGCTCTGGTGTGGGGAGGGTGAATAGAATTCAGACAACGTGGTACAAAAAAAGGTTAAGCTTGTTCATTTGTTAGACTGGTCATAAAAACGGTTCTTTACCAGTGACTATGTGCTTGGGTTACAACCACAGACTTTTACAATTCTAGTTAGAGGTAATCAGGAATCAACTTCCACTGTCTTCATCACACCAGACTACTCATTGGAACTGCAATGTATTGACACAGAAACTAATGGAGGCAAAAAACAAAACTATCAGGAAAAAATCAAAAATAAAATAAAGTTAAACAGAAAACTCACACAAAAACTGCATGCCCATTCGGGGTGTGATAAGACACATCACTTCTCTACATGGCCCCTGATGCAAGTTGTTAATGTAAGTACAAGAATACGTTAAATGTGAATCAAAGATAATTGAGGGAAAAAATATTTAATGTATCCATGTCTTCTTTTACTGGAAATTGTGCATATAGTCTCCCTCCCATTTCTTTATCACCCCTCCAGACCTCCAACCGCTTTAGCTCAACAGAGGACAAACGATCACGCACAATGACATGCAGCATCATAGAGCCCAACTTTTGTCATACAAAAGCCCAAAATCAGATGTCATGATAGCATGGGGGATGTCAATGTGAATTTGAGTGCAAGGTCATCAATGTATGTTGCTACCTGAATAATATTGCCTTGCAGCGCGGCATACACATAGTCCAAAATCCAATACATCAAACCTATCCATTTCCACCAGCTAGTACTGTGTCTAGAAGCCAATGTCTGAATGAGTGCAATCAAATTGCAGTGGTGGTGGAACACGTTTGAGAATGGGTCTGCTGCCATCAATGTTACATCACTAAACTAGGAGTGATTGAGAAAAAGCCAAGCGTCACTCAAAGGAGTGTCGCAAATGAGCCATGCCCATTCTGTAAAACGGTGTGTATTAGTATGTAGCTGTTGGTGCATTTCGGAGAACACTATGGAAAATATATTACTAAAGCTTGGTGTGGTAGTGCACTGCAATTTACAGATAGCATATTGTAATGGGCATTGATTTTACACAGACATACAGTTTTACTGATAGAACTATATAGTGCACAAACGACAATCTGTGATAATCGGGTTGGAGCAAATGTTTACCATTTGCGCATTACTAACTAAATTGTCTTGTTTTGCTGAGATCCTATTAAAATCTTTGTTTCCATAACACTTTCAAACTGCAAAAAGAAACAATTTTTGGTTCCCTTTCTGCTGATATGTTTTAAAATATTTGTACAGTGTATTTATTAGTATTTCAATTATATTGTGATTTAGAAAAAAACGATGTCCTACAGCCTTTCCTCTCAGACTACCAAGATTGTTTAGAGAGTTCACCTTTCTAAATCTTATCTCTTTGCAAGCAGAGAAGAAAAGTAATCACCAGTCTACATGTTGAAAAAACAAGCAGCAATTTGACAGAAAAAATAACATTTGACATCCGTCTTTGAACACAGCAGATATGGGAAGAGAAAAAAACAATTTAAAAGGCATCTTCATTGCTCACTCACCTTCGGAACTCGAGCATGACTATTTTGGGGTGTTGCAGAAACCCCCAACCCCTGCTTCCAACTCCTAACAATATATGGCTTGAAGCTTCACTTGAAATGCACGTGTGATTGTGGTATACCAGGAATAAGGCAGTATTGAGTCAGTGAGAAGATGTGGATCTAATATCTGTCCAAAATTAACAACCTGGTACACCAATGTCACCTATACAATGATGCAACAGTTCCATGGCCATGAGAGTTCGCAACAGAAACGAGAATTTGCGAATACACAATAGCACTCCTGAATGTTTCATATATAAAGGTGACAATAAAATATACTTCTAGAACTATGGCCATATTATCAAGGAAGCTGAGGTTGTTTATCGCCGCTTTACCGGCAGGAAACTGCCGATAAAGCGGCGATAATGGGCTTGATAATATGCGATTTGAATTTGAATCGAAGCCCAGGTTAGATGTGTGAACATCTAACCTGGGCTTTGATTGAAATTCGAATCGCATATTATCAAGCCCATTATCGCCGCTTTATCGGCAGTTTCCTGCCGGTAAAGCGGCGATAAACTACCGCAGCTTCCTTGATAATATGGCCCTCTATTTTTATTGCAGTTCATTTGTATGTCGTAAGACACCTATCATGTGTAAACATATCTCGACATGACATAATAATTAAAACTAGGTAAGCGTATGAACAAGTAGACCTTGATGGAAGGTGTTATCATGGGTGGCATCCCTATTGACTCCTCTCACTTACTGCCATTGTTCCCCTTACCTTCCTCCTTGTTAACTACTTTGAAACCCTTTTCAGATCCTACGTAGTCTATGTATACACATTTAGGGCAGATTAGCCCCTGAAGTGAATCTATCAGATGTGCAAAATGTAACATTTCTTACCCATCCTGTCGACTGAACTATATTTTCACCCATTTAGAATAGCTCGGCATGAATGTTCAGTGTTTTGATTGTTTCACGTGATGACATAGGCAGCTGGGCAGAGGTGTCTTACTCCCCCCACTCTCTGTCACTTTCCACAGTGGGCAGCACCCACGCAAGGGAAGGACAAAAGGAGTCAGGGTGACAATTGAAGACCTTGACAGCAAGGAGCCCACCCACTGCAGTCATGGAGGAAGAGAAGGGGGAGAGAAATGTAGTGCCCAAGCAGAGATGCTCAAGCACACATTCAAAATGTCACCATGAGGCAGACGCAGATGACAGAAAGTTGGTGAGCCTGGACAATGCCAGACGTTGGAACAGTGGCTAAGGTGGTCCTCCTAGTAAGGGAGAATTAATGGTGTCCAGGGATCAGGTAACCATAACACTTATCCCTTTTCTCTTCCTCCCTTGAGCAGTTTCCTCCCGTTAGAAGACCAGTAGCTGAGAATACATTTTCCCTACACACCCCTGAACTTTCTTGTGCGCCCACATCATACTAACCTTAAAACTTCAGAGTACAAGTCCCGAATTTGATGAAATGGGTGAGTCCTGATTCACATTGCTGAACAAGTATGGGAGAAATAAGGCTGTTGGTTGAGGGGGTGTTTGTTAACCCTACTAAAGCAGCAATCACAATTTTTGATAGGATGAACCACAAAAGTCACTAAATTAACCTGTGCTTAACTCTCAGCACGGCCCAGAATCAGTCGGGCTTAATTTAGAGGCAATGTGTAAAGTATTTATGCAGCACACAAACAGCAATAAAGTGAAAACACATGATAAGAAAAGTGCCCCACCAATATAGAAATTTAAAGAAGATTTTAATAAATTATTTGACACCAAAACATCAAAATTCCAATTAGTAGAACCAGAGTTATGAATTTGTAAAGATTTAGGAAAAAAAAAGCCCCTAAGAGATCAAAGTGCCAATGGTGGACATTTGACACTCAAACCTGGGTCGGCCTACCTCGATGGAGTGCATGTTGGATACAGAAGTTGATTGTTCTGGGTCACAGCTTACCTTTGGCATTAGAAGAAGTTCTGAAGAAAACATTCTGAGAAAGTAAAGTTCAGCGGGCAAGGCTGCAGGCGGTGTACGAGGAGGGAGCGTCGTCATCATGGAACCACAGGATGAGGTTACGGTGAAGATTTCTCTGTTCGAACTTAGTCACTTTTTTGAAGTCAAAAATCTTCAGTGGGATTCGAGAGGAGGCTGTAGCTGGTAAGAGTTCCAGGAGGCCAGATGCTTTTTTGGTGACCGACCGCTGAACAGGATTGGCTGTGGAGAATAACATAGCAGGAGCTGTTGCGATGTCAGCCCAGCCGGCGATGGACCGTGGGTGGATAGACAAGCAGGTTGATCCCAGTCTTCTCTCCGTTTGCGAAGCAGTTTTTAGCCAAAAATGTTTTTTGTCCCTAGATTGGGATTTTGGTTATCTGGACACATATAGAACCACCACCAAGTATTCCAGGATGGAGTGGCACCACTTGTAAGGACTAACTCAGGCTTGATGCAGAGGCAGAATCAAGATTGTGGAAGCCTTTTCTGTACTTGAAACTCTGAACAGTAGGCCTGCAAACTAGGCCTTGGAGTCACTATGGTAGTCCTGGGTTCAGGTGAGGCAGCATGGCAGGCCTTGGAGGGTTCAAGGCAGGCTTCAAGCAACAAAACAGTCCATCCAGGTGCAGAAACGAAAGTACACATTAAGTCAGAGACTGTGGCAGTCCTTTTGCAGGTCTGGAAAGTGAACTGAAGAGTGGGTCTGAGGTTCTATTTTTGTACCTGGTGCCTTCTTTGAAGTATGAGAAGTTTCTAGGTAATTCCCTTTGAAGTGCTTGAAGTTTCCAGCTTCTTCTGCCCAGGCTTCAAGCTGGCTGCAAGAACAATGCAAATCGATAGGTCCTTTGTGTGAAAGCAGAGCACAGCCTATTCAGGTGCAAGTGGGGCTGTGCCCAGCAACTGTTGATGGCACATCCAAGCACACCTAACCACAGAATTGTGTGGCTCTCTGGGGGGAATAAAAATGTTCGACTGCCAACTACACCCTGTCATGTGATTCGGCGGGGGCTGCAAGCACCAGATACTTTAGGGTAGGAAAATACAAACTTTCTAAAAGTGGCATATTCAGTATTGTAACTTAAAATCCGACTTTACCTCTAAAGATGATTTTAATTACAATTTATCAGACACCAAACATGAAATATTCACCTGTTCCCAATCAAAAGATAGCACTTACTAAATGTAATAAGGCAGCCAAATATGATCCTATGAGAGAGATAGTCCTCACGCTTGCCGTGGTGCCGAGCCTCTGATGCTGCCATTGCCAATCATCTCCACATGGAAGGCAAAATCAGATGAGGCATCCGCCTTCAAAACACTGCAAAACGCGCGCCAGGCACATCATATCAGCACCGAGTAATTGTTAACTCTTTAAAGGGTCTCAGGCAATAGCGTCCAAGCTGTTAAAATGGTGGCACCGTGAAGTGTATCTCAGGTCATTTCCCAGCGCTCCTGCTCCTCTAATGAAGCAGCCCTGCAAAAGCCACCTAAAACTAAATGCATTACTGCCCTTGAGTGTGTACTGGCCAACGTAGATTACCTGTTCATTTTATACCTGACTCTAAAATCACGACGATCCAAGACAACCTGATTCGCCTCACAGTGCCTGACCTTAAGATGGCGCTGCCTCAAAACTTTATTGGCTGAAAACTTTCCAGTGTAAACATCACATTATACATTGCTGTCCTGGTAGTCTCACCTAACTTCTAAAGTGTTGGCCACAACTTCATCTGACTCTAAAATGGCGACGATCCAAGACAACCTGATTCGCCTCACAGTGCCTGACCTTAAGATGGCACTGCCTCAAACTTTATTGTCTGAAAACTTTACATTGTGACATCACAGTTTACATTGCTGTGCTGGTAGTCTCACCTAACTTCTAAAGTGTATGCCACAACTTCATCTGATCTCAACTACACTAGGGTCACTCATGACTTGTTTTTGCTCACCCGAAGAACTCCTTTTATATCAGACTCGCCTCACAGTGCCTGATCTAAGATGGCGCGACCTCAAATCTTTATGGTTTGAAATCTTTACTGCTTGACATCACAGTTACACTGCTGTGCCCGAAGACTCACCTAACTTTAAAGTGCAGGCTTCAACCTCATATTGCTCAACCGCACTAGGGACATCCCTGACGATTTTTTGCTTACCTAAGATCTCCTTTAATATCAGGACCCTGGAAGACTTCTACACTTCTTGCCTAGTTGAAACACTGAAGTGCACCCAAGATGTCGCCCCGTCCTGATGACTAATAAGAAACACTCTTGTGAGACAGACCTCAGTCACCATAACTTCACCACACCTGTGTACCCTGAGACGCATCCCCTCCGCAGCCTCTTTACCCTGTTTTTCACATCAGTGCCATTCCCTAACAATCATTTATTTATTTATATATTTATTTATTTATTCAAGAGTTGCTAGACAAACAAATGCAAGAGCATAGAAGACGAGATGATTGAAGTGTAGAGGGGAAGGGGGGAAGGGTAAAGGGATAGGAGGGAGATATGGCCGAGAGACGAAAGGAAAGTCTGTCCAAAGTCCGGCTGGGTAGGTGACCTTCGAGGGGAAGTCCCAAAACCCATCTCCTCTATAGCTATTAGGTCGCTCCACCGGGCATTGGCCAAATAGCTCGGTCTCAATGGGAGAAACAATTAAAGAAACATGAAGGGCAAAATAAATGGAGCGTAGTGGGGAGGGGGCATGGAAGGAGAGAAAGGGGGGATAGGGGAAGAGACAACAGGGAGAGACTAAAGGAAGACTGTCTAACGGCCGACTGGGTAGGTGACGACCAAGGAGGGAGTCCACGGCCCATCTACCCTATAGCTAAACCAAGTAGCTCCATCGGGCATTCGGCAAAATAGTTCAGTCTCAGTACATTGAGAAAGGAGAGAAGGAGAGACAAAAATAGAGGGAGGATGTGGGAAGAGACGACAGGAGAGACGAAAGGAAGTCTGGCTGAGGACCGACTGGGTAGGTGACATCCAAGGAGGGAATCCCCAAACTGTCTCCCCTATAGGTAGACCAGGTAGCTCCATCGGGCATCAGACAAAATAGCTAGATCTTACATGACAAGGGAAACTAACAGATAGACTGGGTGGGGACTAAGGGACAGGACAGGTGAAGGCAGAGGTCAGCAGCAGGCAAGTGGAGAGGAGTAGAGTGAGGAGATAAGCAGGGTGGGAACTAGGGCCAGGACAGATGAAGGCAGACGTCAAACGCAGGAAGGTGGAGAGGAGTAGAGCGAGGAGGGGTAGGGGGAAGGTAGTTCGGCAAGAAGTTCCCATGTATCTGGTGGGCTATAGTTGCCAACTTAGCCAATGTGCGGGTACTCGGCTGAATCTCCGGTGCAGTCTCAGGTACAGTCAGGTTCTGCATGATTTTTGGTTTCCCTATTTTGCAGGCTGGAGTGGATCTTTGCGTGCGGGTGTTGCCGGTGTCCGGGACGTGTGTGGCAGAGCCTCCGTCAATATAGTGCCCCGGTTTTGTTCACGGCCATCTAATAAGCATACCCGGTTCCTTTTCAGGGCCACTCGGGCAGCCATTGTCACGGGATGGCACAGTCGGCGGTGAGCCCTGCCAGGGGGGCCCCAAGTTTGCGTTCAGGCTGTTCCGATTGCTAGTGCTGGGCTTCTTCCCCAGGGCGCAGCTCCCAGGACGGGCATCGGGAGACATCCGGTGTGTGCCACTTGTGCCAGAGGGAAGGAAGGTGGTATCCTAAGTGCGATGGCAGTGCGTGTAACCAGTCCGCCATGTTTGGGTCAGGCAGTGACTGTCTTTACTGTATCCAGCCAGCATGAGTAGCAATGGGGGGGTCTCGTGTGCGATATCGGGTGGTTCGGGGGGGTCAAACTCCTACCTCCTCCTGACCTGACGTGGTCAGGGGAAAACTCCTATACTCTGGTCTATACCCCCAACCTCTCCAAAACTGCTGCTAAATCATTCCAGCACGCCACCCTAAAAATCCACCATGAGACGCTGATATCCGTCCTGCGCTTCAATGCGGACAGTGGTATTTGCATAAATGACCTTATTTTCTATTCCAGAAGAACCGCTGCCTGGGGCAAAACTTTGGCGCACCTTCATAATGTTTGCTCAACTAGAAACATTCCTTACAGCACCAAACTCACAATTGCTCCCTCCTCCACCCTGCGAGCGGACCTCACCATCACCCTCTACAAAAATGGCATTGTTCTGATACAAGCCTCAACCAATAATCTTAATAAATTTGCAGACCTTTTCATCATCCTCAGAAACCATGTGCATGACACAAATAGGGTAACCAACACCTGCAACAATGATCCACTTTCCTGCCAGCCTATTGTGCCCAGCTACCGGCCTACCACCGCCCCCCCCCCAAGGGATTCCACTTCAGTTCTTCCTATCTCCCCAAAGATTCCTACTGACCCCAATTACAGACACTCCCCTATACCCTTGATCCCCTACCTCCCAATGCCCCCCACCAACAGGGAGACTGGTACGCTCCCAATGACCCCGGACTCAATTCGAACTAGCCCTCCAATGGCTCCCACCACTGATCACCCTTACCATTATAGCTCGTTCGCTGGCACCTCTAACAGACCTCCAACCTCCTCCCAGCCAGCCATCCACCACAATCGAGAGCTAGGTACTCCTCCAAAGACCCTGGAGTCAGCTCAAACCAATCTATCTCACCTTCCACCTTTACATGCCCCCTGGACTGCTCCTAAACCTTTGATCCCCTGCCCTCTAGCACCCCCAGCTTATATTGAAACTCTGCACTCCAGAGCGGCTAAACTCACCCAGAGCATCCATAGCTCCATTCTGGACCTTATGAACCTCCTTTACCTTGCCGAGCTCTCATTTGCTAACCTCAAGCCATCTCATACCTCCCTCCACAGAACACCAAACCTCCCAAGCAACCACTCCTGCTACCTCTGAGACATCTTCGCCCGCGCAAACAACCTTGCCTCCTCTCAGAGGAGGAATCTTGAGCTCTTGCACTCTCTTACAACTCTACCACCGCCACCTCTAATCCTCTAGACCTTACGGGAAACTAAATCCTCACCATCCTCCAAGACCACAACTTTGTCCAAACCATCCTCCGTCCACTAGGTTTGAGTCCTGAACACTCCATTAGCACGTTCACTATCAACCCCAACAGGCCAGCTACCCTCCATAACAGTAGTGTGGTAAAAAGCAACCTCGCGCCTGTATTTCTGTCTGTCTAGACTTCTGACACTCCCCGAGACCCCCCCCTATCTGGTCTCTTAATCAACTGCCGTTCAGCAGTCAAGCATGCCACTGATCTAGAAAAGGTAGGAATGACATTGCTCTGATACATACTTAACTGGGTGCATGGCATTTGCAGTGGTTACAGTCATGGTTGTGCCTCTATCCTACCAAGAGTAGCTGTTCCAGCTACTCCCTGCAACAGTGTAAGCAAAGACCTGTGAAGAATAAAGAGGACAATTGTAGACATGTGCATTTGTTGCTTCTGTGTGAAAATGTGGTTTAACAGTGAGGTGTGTGGAACTGTTGTGTGAGTGAGTGTGTTTTATGTTATATGTTTAAGGAGGCCCTGTATGTGATGGCTGATATGAATACTGTTTGTGGAAATTGCAATATGTTCACAGGACAACATACGTGGCTATCTGTAACCATGCGTGCATCTTAAATGAGATGTCAACAGTGATTTCTGAAACTAACGATTGAGGTGATGCAGGTGCAGTGTGTTGAAGATATGCTGCTCCATGGGCAGAAGTCAGAGACTAATCTGAACCCTTCATAAGGGTTTAGAGCTGCCACCTGTACCTTGGCAAACTTACCCTTCACATGCCTCCTCTCATCTTGCCATTTTTAATTTCTTCCACTGTGTGTACTTCCACTTACAAAGTATTCACAGGGACTGCCATCTTCTCCACTCCATTGAAGGTGTAGAGAGAACGATCATGTAGATAGTTTTCAACAACACGTTGAACACAGGGTCTGCTTCCTTCTCAGCAAGGTTCCTCTTCCTCGTGAGTGGAATGGCATGTGTCCTTCTGGTTGTGGTAGTACTCTGGTTCCAAGATGATGCACAGCACAACAAGAGCACAGAGAGAGGGAGTACGGTCATCAGTGTTGGTTACATGTTTGTGCTTGAGGTTGTCTTTCTGCCTGATGTGCTCTTTGGTGGGGACACTTAGGAGCAGTAAATGGAAAGGAAAACGCAGTTTCTTTACAGCAGAAGCTGTCAGGTGATAAAGAGGACTGACAAGTCAGTGCAAGAGGATGGGGCTGTGTAGGGGTGTCAGTGAGGATGTTGGCATCCATAAATGGGGGCGGTGGCACCAGTAAGAACCATGGGATGGTGAATGGACAAGGTGTTGAACAGGTTTTGAATGGTTAGAAATTTATGACTAGGAGGTCTGAGATCTCACAAAAGGCTTCACAATAGCTGGCTGCTAACGGGTACAAACACTTCTATTGCCTGAGCAGTTTATAATTATATTTTTTAAACTATACATAGCTATGCACTTTGTGTTACCAAATAGATTTTTTTAAAATAACGTAAGCTCTCTTTTGAGCCATGAGGCTTTTCAACTTTTTTTTTTTTACTCACCCTGCTACAAGTGGGCCACATGCTGCAGCAATATGATGGAGTTCTAGCACCAACTGTTGGTACTTTACCTGCAAGTTGCATGTTTTTTGTTGCAGTTTTATATATCACAAACTTGACTTGAATATATTGGAGCACTTTACATAATCACCAAATACCTTACACACTGTCACATTTATTTTGTTATAGGCACAGGGAGTTTAAGTGATTTGCCCAGAATCACTGAATGTTGAGCCGATGCCAAGACGTGAACCTGATACCTCAGCTCTAAAGTCAGCAGCTCTGGCAGTTACGCCACATCCTTATTGGCTGCTTATTGCAGAGCCTACAGAGTCAATCACACTGCATTAGTGACTACTGGACTTGTATGTCCAGCTTGATTTTCTGCTGTGTCAGGGTGAAAATGCTGTGTCAGGGAGATGAATTAGTCTGATACCCTCACCTTTTTGATAGAGCTCAGAGTGCTCATTCCTCTTAGTCAAGCATAAACATTTTATATGTGATTGGCTCATCAGTACAATAAACATGTGCTGGTCAAATTGGCTGCTGTTGGGCTACACATTGACTGTTTCTGTGAGGTGCTTTCTCCTACTGTGTGTATGAGGCAATGTCTAATGGATCATTTCCTTGTGTCTGAAACACAAGCTTTCTTGGAGGCCTAAGCCCTCAGGCCTAATGGGTGTACCCTTTCTGATTGAATTCCTGGCACAATATTATTCACAATATTATCAAAATGCACAGATATTGACAAAACAGTATTGATTACAAAAATATCCTCAATCAATTCTTAAACAAGACAAACATAAATATTGACGAAAGAATTATAGTCATACAAAACATCTAAGATAACTTAATATCAACAGCAAAAATTTGAAAATACTAAATATTGTTATCACATTAAATATATCAACATTAGCCAAATTTCAAAAACAACTATACTGGCAAGAAAAATATTGTTAATTTTAAATACAAAATATATAGGGCCTTATTACAATGTCAGTTGGAAAGCCTCAGAACGCTGGTTAAATGCTTTCCCGCTGACATGTTAGGTTTACACTCCAATTGCCGAATTACAATGTCGGTGGTCAGAGTGGAAACTGGCCAGGGAAACCGACTTGGTTCCAACAGGCTCAAGGTGCCACTCGGACACTGCTCATAATCCCTTAAGGATGGCGTTTCCACCGTCGGGATTATAATGTCGGTTTCCGACACTCTTTCCATGTCGGCATTTCTGACATTGAAAGGCTGTTGGAAAGCAGGCCCCCTTCTCCCCTGGCCTATGGTGACCCCCGTCACATCCCTGCACCATGTGGCAAGCACCGTGAAGTGACTGCCACACAGTGCAGGGATGTGCAAAAACTTCATTGTACAATGGGAGCGTGTGCTGCAGGCAGTTTTGGACTGCTGCCCAAGCTCCCATTGTAAAATGGAAGTTTGCAGTTTCGGGACCACGAGACTCGAAGGAGGTCGGTTCTGCATCTGTGGAACCAAATCCCTGGGGCAATATTTTATTGTAATGGGGGCCCCAGGCCCCCCAGCCCTGAGGACCGCCACCACCGGGGCTTTATAAAAATATGTGGGGGGGGCTCACATCCACCCCACCCCGGGAACCGCCACCCCCTGGAGCTTAGTAAATAAATGGGTGGGGGGCTCAAACGCACCCCCAAGCCTCGGGGAACGCCACCCCCAGGGCTTTATGAAAATATTCACGGGGGGCTCACAGCCCCACCAGCCCCAGGGACCGCTACCCCCAGGGCTTCAATGATACATGGGTAGGGGGCTCAAAGGCCCCCCCAAACTCTGGGGACTGCCACCCCAATGGGGATTTAAGAAAATATTTGTGGGGGCTCACTGCCCCCCGCAGCCCCAGGGACCGCCACCCCATGGGGATTGTGTTTTTTTATTTTTAAAATAAATAAATAACCTTTGTGGGGCTCAAGCCCTCCACGCGCCGCGGGGATCACCACCTACCGGGGCACTAAATATTTGAATTGGGGGGTCCGTGATGGACCCCAAGCCCTGGGGACCACCACCCCCTGGGGCCTTGCAAATGTGGGGAGGGGTGCAGCACGGCCCCCCCTCCTGGAGCTCTGTAATGGCCCTGGGGACCGGCACCCCCCAGGGATGGCTCCTGCAGTGTCCCTGGGTGCCCACCCCCGGGACACTCTAGTTTGCTATAGCAAGGCGGGAGCCTCACGGCTCCTGGTCTGCCATAGCCAACTGCTTTAATTTTTGGAATAGAGAGCAGGGAATCCTGCTCTCTCTTCCAAAAATCAAAGACGATTGCTTTTCCACATGGGGAGCTGGGATGGGGTCCCCGGGACAATAAATGGCCTGAGGAGGGGAGCAAGGCAGTCCCCCTCCAAATACTTATTGAAAAATTAAATGGCCATGCCCTGGGGGATGGGGGTCCCTGTGGCCGATTACGGCCTCGGGCCATGTGACCCCTTCCAAATTTTTTTGTTTAAAAAAAGTAATAGGGGGCAGGTCCTGGGTGATGGGGTCTCCAGGGCCAATAATATTTGGAAAAGAAGGGGGGCCCCATAGCCCCCCTTCTTAAAAAATGATAGAAAAAAAGACCGGCATTGCGCCAGAAGCCACGCCCCCTCCTTGCAGCAATCTGCAAACGCGCCCCCTGGCGCATTTGCAGTTGGGGAACTTATTCCCCTTGAATACTGGGGGTCCCTGGGGGCCAACTAGCCCACCAGGAACCTCCAGTATGTGCCAGGGAGCTGCGTTGAAGAGAGGTGATCTGAGGCCACGCCACTTTTTACACCTCTCTGCAACGCATCTCTGTGGCACTTAATGGAGGTACCTGGTGGGCTAGTTGCACCCTAGAGACCCTCAGGATTCAAGGGGAGTTAATCCCCCAACTTAAAACGCGTCACAGAGCGCGTTTGCACATTGGTGAAGGGAAGGGGCGGGGCCTGAGGTGACATATGTGCAACATGCCCTGTGGCACGTTTTAAGTTGGGGAATTAATTCAATCCTGTGGGTCCCTGGGGGCCAACTAGTCCATCACGTACCTCCAGTAAGCTCCACAGAGCTGCGTTGCAAAGTCTTGCAAAAAGGGACGTGGCCTCTGAACATCTCTCTGCAACACAGCTCTCTGGCGCATACTGGAGGTACCTAGTGGGCTAGTTGGCCCCCAGGGACTCTCAGGATTGAACAAAGGAATTAATTCCCCAAATTACAATGTGCCGCAGGGTGTGTTTGCCAACATGTCATCTCAGGCCCTGCCCCCTTCCTTCACCATTGTGCAAATGCGCCTCCCAGTGAGTTGTGAGTTGGGGGATTAATTCCCTTTCAATACTGAGGGTCCCTGAGGGCCAACTAGCCCACCAGGTACCTCCAGTATGTGCCAGGGAGCTGCGCTGCAGAGAGATGTTCAGAGGCCACGCCCCTTTTTACACCTCTCTGCAAATCAGCTCTGTGGTGCTTAATGGAGGCACCTGGTGGGCTTGTTGCACCCCAGAGACCCTCAGGATTCAAGGGGTGTTAATCCTCCAACTTAAAACGCACCGCGGGCCGTGTTTACACAGTAGTGAAGGGAGGGGGCGGAACCTGAGTTGACATGTGTGCAAACACGCCCTGTGGTGCGTTTTAGGTTGGGGAATTAATTCATCTTCAATCCTGAGGGTCCCTGGGACCTAAGCGCCACTGAGCTGCGTTGCAGAGTGTTTTAAAAAGAGGCATGGCCTCTGAACACCTCTCTGCAATGCAGCTCTCTGGCGCATACTGGAGGTACCAGGTGGGCTAGTTGGCCTTATTCTTCCTACTTAAAACGGCCACAGGGCGCGTTTACACAGTGGTGAAGGGAGGGGTGGGGCCTGAGGTGACCTGTGCAAAGACACCCTGTGGCTAATTTTAAGTTGGGGAAATAGTTCCCCTTCAATCCTGAAGGCCCTTGGGGCCCTACTAGTCCACCAGGTGCTTCCAGTAAGCACCACTGCGCTGCATTGCAGAGAGGTGGTCCATGCCGTGCCCATTTTCACACCTCTCTGCAGAGCAAACTCTGTGGTGAGAGGAGGTCTGCCACTCTATCACAAGAATGATGTAATCAGTAATGTAATCAGTGATGCCATTTGAGATGTCATCAGTGATGTCATGAGTGATGCGACTGACCATGTCATGAATGATGTAATATGTGACGTCATCAGCAGTGCATTGCGGGCGCGCAAATTATAGTTAGCTGAACTAACTATAACAGGGGAATTTCAATGGTTTTGTATGAGTGAAATTCCCAGCTAACTATAATGCCCCTGAAACCTATGTTTTTTTCAGTGAGTATATATATATATATATATATATATGTAGATAGATATAGATATAGATATAATTACAGATATAGCTATAGATATGATCTGGCATTGTCTCAATAATAATTTCTTCATTTTGACGGTCATCTGTACTGACAAACCCAGGGTACCCCGATGGGGACCTCTTATGCCCCCACCTATGCAGGTTTGTATCTAGGCTGGAGAGGAACAGGTGGTTATAATTTGGGCAGGCTCAATGGAACAAGCTCTTGATTTTGTAAAATTGATAATTCACAATGCCTTGAATTTGACTTTAAGAAGTCAAAAAAAAGTTTAAAAACTCAATTAATTTTCTTGACCTTAAAGTTGAAGTTAAGAATAAAACCCTTGAGGCCTGTGATAGCCTAAGGACCGCCACCGACAGGCTGTCCTTCAGCCATCTAAGCAGGGTTCTCCGTCCGCCATATTATTATGGCATTTGGACATGTGGTGGTCGGAAACACCAACCGCCACGGTCCCGACAGGGGGTCTTTATCCGACCACCTGTCGGACCTCCTTGTGCTCTCTAACTGGCGCAGTGGTTGTCAGGCAGCGCCGTAGGGATTACAACATCCCTCTCTGTGGGTCGTTCTGCGGCAGTCAAACTGCAGCAAAATGGAGGGCAGAAATGGATTGGGGGCCTGTAGCGGCCCCCTCTAACCCCCAAGGACATATGCCTTGGCGGGCAGATACATATCCCTACACCATGTGATAGGCACTCCATGGTTCCTGCCACCTAATGCAAGGATATGTATGGGGTGTCTGTTTTATCTTGCGGGGGTGCTGCAGAGCGCAGCACCTGCCGCAATACAAAACATGGGCAATGCGATCGTCAGTGTAGAGGTCGCATCCTGATTTGTCCTGTGGGACCGCCGCTTTGTAGGTGGGCGGTCCCAAATACGATTGGTCCTAATGACCTCCCAAGTTATTTAGGAAGAAAACAGTGGCTAATAGTCTCTTACATGCCTTCAGCAATCTTATTCAAAGTATTCCCTAAGGAAAATGAGTAAGGGCAAATGAAATTGACGTGCTGCACATGCTTTTGAGGAAGAAAAAAAAAACTATGAATGAGAGTTTTCATGACAGAATCTATATCATTAATACTATACAAAAAGCAGTAGCAAGGGTAGATAACATCAAAAGAGAAGATATCTACCATCAGATTCATTACCACCCACATAATGTAGCACAGAAAGTACAGAAAATCTTTAGAAAACACTAGCATGTTTTATTCATAGAAGAGATACTTCCAAAATATTGTGACAATCATCCTAAATTTACTTTTACAAAAAGTAAATTGTTACGGTACATGGAGCCAGACTCCTACTGAACTTGCCTAGGCACCACTCCGTCTCGTCAGCTCTCAGAGATCTTCATTGGCTGACAGTCAAAACAGAATGAAGTTTAAGACCCTCTGTTTGACTTACAAATCCATCCACGATTCAGGTCCTTCCTTTCTGATAAAAGCTTTTTCATGATACATTCCAACAAGAAACCTAAGATTAGCACACTCCTTCAGATTAAACTCTATCAGATGTAAAAAAATCTAAATGGGGTGGTGGCAGCTTTGCAGTTAGAGCAGCCACATCCTGGAATCCCCTTCCATGTCAATCTTAGGTCAGCACCTTACCTGCCCCAGTTCAGGAAACTTTTGAAATCCTGGCTTTTCAACCAGTAGGCCCCCCCTTTTGCTATTGTTGCATACTGAAACAGCGCCAAGACACTTTCGGGTATAGGCTGCGGTTTACAAATAATTTAACATACCATAACACACCTTAACATGTTGTGTAAAAACATGATTGAAAAAACTATGACCCGTAAGGATGATTTTCCTAAAGGGTATTTTAGATGTACTAAACGTAAAGCATGCTGACATAGTGTTTTTTTTTAATCTATCTATTCAGACCCAGAGAAGACCATTTATAGAAATATATATCAACAAATCGACTCTTAAAAACCATCAATCAGAAAAAAAAAATAGATATCAGTTAATCGATACATACAATATTCAGATACAGAAGACCAGGGCAAATATCATTACGAGATAAATATCAACAAATCAGCTCTTAAAAACAGTTGATTAGGAAAAAAAGTGATATCAATTAATCAATACATACGCTAATTAAATACAGTAGACAAGGATACATAGCAGCATATCGGATCATCAACCATCAAAATACGATACCCTCATAATATTGCCTAAACAGTTCTCAAACACAATCAATACAATCCACAGCAATTTAATAAAAAAATAAAAATAAAAAAACTGAATCATTATATATTACATAACCCAAATTTCATTATACAGCTAACACTACACTACCACCGGACTAAATAGAAATGTATTTGGAAGATACATCCTATATTATAGGACACCTTATTCCTATCCCCTCATTTCTCTACTCCATTCTGCAATGAGTGCCCATATTTTTAGTCCCCGAATTCTAGCTTGCCTGCCCCTACATGCATACAAAGCCATCTCTTTTTTCCATACCCCAAAAAGCCTGGCTAGCCACATCTGAAATGTCGGAGGCTCTATATCTTTCCATCTGGCAGCTAGCATTATCCTAAAAATTGCTGTGCCCAGAAACAGGTAGTACTCCTGTTCTTTATTAAGGCCCAACGAGTTATCACATCCTAGGATCAGTAAAGTCGGAGTCAGTTCACAACTAAGACCAAACAGTTCCTTCCAAAAACCAAGCAGTCCTGTTTTTAAAGGGGTCAGTTTATCAGATTGATAGAATAAATGGAGCAATGTAGCCAGACCTCCTCCACATCTAGGACTTTTATAATCAATCCTTTTTCCCCATATAAATAAATTGGAAGGTGTAAAATATAAGTTAGATATAGTTTTACACAGTTGTGCCTTAAGATTCTTGGCAAAATTTTTTTAGCAGATAAAGATAGGCTCTTATAGTTGTCCACATCAGGATTATCTAATTTTGATGTCCAGTAGGTCTCGATTTTTCCATATCATCTGGTAGTTCTATTAATAAGAGTATATATATCCCTTATTCTGCATGATTTCCTAATAATGAGATATATCAATGGTATACTGTCCATTTTAATAACTGGTCTGAATAGTATAAGAGTACCCCTAATCTAAATTTAAAATACTGATTAGCCGATATTCCAAAGTGCTGTTGGAGATTAGAGAATTGTGCAGTTTGTTCATGCCTATAAAACTCTCCTATTATGTTCACCCCACGATTTCCCCATTCTCTCCCCATAGCGTCATGAACCTGGGGTGGAAATAGCGATGAGCGCCAAAGGAGAGTATATTGAGTAGCCTTCGGTATCTCATGAACTTTGAAATTTGTTTCCATATCTCCCATGCGCTATATATTACTTTAAAACAAACTTTTTTTAATAACTTTGCTCCAATTGTCTCAATAACAACCCAGAGGCCTCCTTTTCTATAGTAAGTTAATATATTGTGTTAGTTTCTCGCCATCCGTTCCTCCTCACTGCTTCTGTCTATTACTAACAGAAAAATCATGTGGTGGAGTAAGGCAGCCCAATAATATAGTGTAATATTTGGAATTGTGAGACCTCTTCTGTCTTGTGGTAATGTTAAATATTTTGATGCCCTCCTCACTTTTCCATACTACCAAATAATATTAGAGAAAATAGAGTAAAGATTTTTCAATAGATAATCATCTAAAGCAAGCGGAATTGAACGAAACAAATACAAAATCTTAGGTAGCATAGTAATTTTTTGAAAATTCCCTCTTCCAATTATCGACAGATGTAACCCATTTACTCTTTTAATTCCATAGCCATTGACTTAACCAGAGGATCAAAATTACATTTGACTATTTCATCCAACTTCGCTGTAATTCGGACACCGAGGTAAATAGCTGAATCTGCTTTCCTAGGATCATTAAAATCCATATTGTCTGTACAGACAACAATTGTTTTTCCTCTATTTAAAGCGTAACCTGAAAGACGACCGACACTCTCAGTTACATGGTTAATTTTCCCAATGTCTTCTTTTGGATCCGTTGTTAAAACTGCCACGTCATCAGCATAAGCCAAGACTTTAGTCTCAAACCCCCTAGTGATTATAGGTTTGATCTTCTGAGACTGCAGCAATTTCAAGACTAGAGGATTAATCGATATAGTAGGGCTGGGCGTAGTTTGCAAAGTAGCGCTACCAGGTAGGTCGTTCCCCCTCCACACAGCACCGCCTGTGCCTCCCTGCCCCAGCTGCCGCTGCTGAGGAAGTTCGAAGCCCTCCACCGTCCGCAGGCTGACACCTGCGTCTCATCCCTGGTGGCCAGTGGTAGGCCGTAGGTAGGTTTGTTCATCCTCCGCTTTATTGCTTTTATTGTTTTGCCTGTATTTTCATTGTTGTGTCTGTGACTGCTGTTGTCTGTCTTCCCCCGTTGCCTGCACATGGTCCGTGCCCCTTTGTCTTCCCTCTGTTCCCCTCGCTGTCCCCATGCTCTCTCTGCCTGGTCTTTCCTTCGGTACCCCTCGTTGCCCCGTGTCTCTGTCCGGTTTTCCCTTCTGTTCCCCTTGCTGCCCCCGTGCCTCTCTGCCCGTTCTGCCCTCTGTCCCACTCGCTTTTTCCCTTGTTTCTTGTGCCTTTCTGCCCTCTGTTCCACTCACTTTTCCCTCATTTTTGTGCCTTTCTGCCCTCTGTGCCACTCGTTTTTCCCTCATTTTTTTGTGCCTCTCTGCCCTCTGTTCCACTTGTTTTTCCCTCGTTTTTGTGCCTTTCTACCCTCTGTTACACTTGTTTTTTGGGCCCTTCTGCCCTCTGTGTCACTCATTTTCCCCTCATTTTTTGTGCCTTTCTGCCCTCTCTTCCACTTGTTTTCCCCCTCGTTTTTTGTGCCTTTCTGCCCTCTGTACCACTCGTTTTCCTCTCGTTTTTTGTGCCTTTCTGCCCTCTGTTCCACTCGTTTTTCCCTTCTTTTTTTGTGCCCTCTGTTCTACTCATTTTTTTGTGCCCTTCTGCCCTCTGTGCCACTTGTTTTTTCCTCATTTTTTGTGCCTTTCAGCCCTCTGTTCCACTCATTTTTCCCTTGCTTTTTGTGCATTTCTGCCCTCTGTTCCACTAATTTTTCCCTAATTTTTTTGGGCCTTCCTGCCCTCTGTTCCACTCGTTTTTCTCTAGTTTTTAGTGCCTTTCTGCCCTTTGTTACACTTGTTTTTCCCTCATTTTTTGTGCCTTTCTGCCCTCTGTTCCACTCATTTTTCCCTCGTTTCTGTGCCCCTTTTGCCTTCTGTTCCACTCAATTTTTTGTGCCCTTTTGCCTTCTGTGCTACTCGTTTTACTCTCGATTTTTGTGCCCCTTTGTCCTCCTGTTACCTTCGTTGTCCATCACCGCCCTTGCCGCTGTGTCCCATCTGGCCCCGCCCCCTGACTGCCCACAGCCCATTTGCTGCCCCAGCCTCCCAGCTGCTCCTCCCTCCCACCTCCCCATATATGCTAGCCGCTGCGCGGCCGCTCCGCAGGTGCCTGGACTGCGCCTAGCGCCAGAACGCCTGGCCCCCGCACCTGCCACGACGACCGCCGCCACTACGACACCAGCACTCTGCACGCTCTCAACTCCGGACGGAGCCACACCTGCTTCAAGGCCACCCCGAAACGCACACACGGCCCCTTCACCTGCCGGAATTGCAGCTACACCAGCCTCAGAGCCAACAAACCACCCGCCAAGCAAGACCCCAACCACCTCCGATGCATACTACTGAACACCCTCTCCGCACCTAAGCATGCCGTCGAGCTCTGGGACCTGCTCGACACAACATCCCCGGACGTCGCCTTCCTGACAGAGACCTGGTTTAACGCTCCTCCGCACCCGACATCGCCATAGCCATCCCAGACAGCTACAAGATCACCCGCAGAGACCACGCCAATGTAGTCGGAGGAGAAATCGCCATCGTCCACAAGAACAGCATCAGGGTCTCGACTAGCACCGACGACGCGCTCAGCACTGCCGAACACATGCATTTCCATATCCACACAGACCCTAATTCCACCCTCAGAGGCACCCTCGTCTACCGACCCCCCGGTCCCTGCCCCCATTTCAGCGACTCCATCACCGACTTGATCAGCACGCACGCCCTGACCTTCACTGACTACATTTTCCTCGGAGACCTGAACATTCACCTTGAGAACAACAACAACAACAACTCCACAACCCTGATCGATAACCTCGCCAACCTCGGACTGAAGCAACTCGTCACAACGCCCACCCACTCCGCTGGCCACACGCTCGACCCAGTCTTCTCCTCAAGCCCGTACCTCTCCATCAGCCACACCACCGAACTCCTCTGGACCGACCACCACTGCATCCACTTCGCCTTCCAGAAACCCACCACACACCACCGCACCCAACAGATCCCCCACTGCTGCTGAAGAAAAATCACAGAAGACTAACTACACGCAAACCTCGCTCTCAGCTCACCCACCGATCCCTCCAACACTGATGACGCTGCCCACAGCCTCAGACACTGGATCGAGGACTGCGCCAACATGCTCACCCCACTGAAGACACCCCCCCGCAGAGATACCAGCAAGAAGACCAGCTGGTTCACCCCAGAACTCCTAGCCTCCAAGCAAGCCTTCCGGAAACTAGAGAAGAAATGGCACAGTGAACAAACTCCGGACAGCCACGCAGCACAAGGACGCCATCCGCAACCACCACCACCTCATCAGGGTGGCCAAGAGGACCTCCTTCAAAGACCACCTCGACAACAACACACACAATAGCAAGGAGCTCTTCAACATCGTGAAGGAACTCTCCTACCCCAGCTCCAATACCAACGACATCCCGCCGTCGCAAGCCCTGTGCGACTCCCTTGCCACCTTCTTCCACCGCAAGATTGCTGACATCCAAGACAGCTTCAACACCCAGACAGCCCCAACAGACAGCAACACAACAGACCCTCCATACACCATCAACGACCACGGCCCCTCTGCTAGCCTGGGCCAGAGTGAGCATCGATGACACCATCAAGACCATGCGCTCAATCCACTCCGGCTCTCCGTTGGACCCATTCCCGCACCACATCTTCAACAGAGTAAGCAGCACCATTGCACCCCACCTGCGCAACGTCATCAATCTCTCCCTCGAGACCGCGACCTTCCCAGAGATCTGGAAACACGCAGAGATCAACGCCCTACTCAAAACCTAAGGCAGACCCAAGAGACCTCAAGCACTTCCGGCCCATCTCTCTGCTCCCCTTCCCAGTCAAGGTCATTGAGAAAACCATCAACAGACAGCTAACCCGATATGTCAAAGAAAACAGAATCCTGGACCCTTCCCAGTCAGAGTTCCGCAGCAACCATAGCACCAAAACTGCCCTCATCGTCACCACTGACGACATCAGGACCGTGCTGGACAACGGCGAGACTGCAGCACTCATCCTCCTACACCTCTTTGCCGCCTTTGACACTGTCTGCCACCGCACACTATGCGCATGCCTCTACGCCGCATGGATCCGAGACAAGGCTCTGGATTGGACCACCTCCTTCCTCTCCAGCAGAACCCAGAGCGTCTGCCTCCCCCATTCCATTCCAAAGCCTCCGAGATCATCTGCGGCATACCCCAGGGATCCTCCCTCAGCCCGACGCTGCTCAACATTTACATGGCCCCGCTCACACACGTAGCCCGACAGCACGACCTCAACATAATCTCCTACGCCGACGACACTCAGCTGATCCTCTCCCTCACCAAGAACCCCACCACAGCCAAAGCCAATCTCCACAAAGGAATGAAGCCCATCGCCGACTGGTTGAAGACCAGCCGTCTGAAGCTGAACTCATACAAGACGGAGGTCCTCATCCTCGGCTCCAACCCTTCAGCCTGGGACGACTCCTGGTGGCCGACGGCACTGGGGGCAGCCCTGACACCCACCGACACCCACTCAACCTGGGAATAATCCTCGACTCAACGCTCTCAATGACCAAGCAAGTCAACGCCATCTCCTCCTCCTGCTTTAACACCCTCCGGATGCTCCGCAAGATCTACAGATGGATCCAGACAGATTCAAGAAAGACAGTGACCCAGGCCCTCGTCAGCAGCAGACTCGACTACGGAAACGCCCTCTACGCGGGAGCCCCAACCAAGCTCATCAAACGACTACAACGCATCCAAAACGCCTTGGCACGACTGATCCTCGTCGTACCACGCCACGGCCACATCACTCCCCACCTGAGAAACCTGCACTGGCTCCCCGTCAACAAGAGGATATCCTTCTAGCTCCTCACCCATTGCACACAAGGCACTCCACAAGACTCGGCCCAGCCTACCTCAACAGACGGCTCTCCTTCTACATCCCCAACCGCCAGCTACGCTCCGCCGACCTCTCACTCGCCACCGTCCCGCGTATCCGAAGAACAACCACCGGTGGGAGATCCTTCTCCCACCTCGCCGCCAAAACATGGAACACCCTCCCACTGAGCCTACGACAGACCCAAAACCTGCTGACCTTCAGGAGGATACTCAAGACCTGGCTGTTCGATTAGTAGCGCCCCCCCCAAGCGCCCTGAGACCCTCGTGGGTATGTAGTGTGCTTTACAAATGATTGATTGATTGATTGATTGATTACGCGAAGCTACGCAAAGTGCACTTCGCACTATGCAAGCTACGCGAAGCACTATGCGAACTGCGTAGTACCCTGTTCGCACTGTGCAAGATGCCGTTTTCAATGATTGCACAGTGCGGACAAGCATCCGGCACTGTGCAATCATTCAAAACGGCATCTTGCACAGTGCGAGCTGTAGTTTTCTGCCGCTTGAGTAGATTGTTACTCGAGCAGCAGCTTTCTCAATGCGGACTGGTAGTTTCTCATTGCGAGCGGTCTCGAGCATTCGGGACCATTCGCAATGAGAAACCTGACCTCCCTGCATTGAGAATGTCGCCGGGAGGTTTATTTTCAACGCTCGTGATCGGCAACTTGATGTTGCTGATCGCGAACGAGGAAAAAGTCTAGCCGGGATGTCATTTTGCTTGCTCGCGGTCGCCAACTTGACGTTGAGGACCGCGAGCAGCAAAAAATGAATGCTGCACTTCGCTACGTTACGCGTGTTTGCACTGTGCTACGTGCACTTTGCAAAGTAGCGCAAACTACGCAAGCGTAGCGTAGTGCTTTGCCCAGGGTTAATATGTATCAAATAGTATGGGCGAGCAGGGACACCCTTGCTTGGTATCCCTAGATATTAAAACATTACCAGATTGTTTCCCTATCACTTGTATCCTGGCTCTTGGTTCGCAAAACATGGCTTTAATCGCCCTTATGATTCCCTGTCCTAACCCTTTTAGCTCCAAAATTCCCCATAAAAATGTCCAAGACACTCGGTCGAATGCCTTCTCGGCATCGAGGAGGATCATAGACATCTGGCCCCCGTCTTGGCCCTGATTTCAAATAATGAGATGGTTCTACAGATATGGTCAGTTGTTTCTTTCCCAGGTATAAATCCATGCTGCCAGGGGGAAACCAGGTGGCCTATGATCCTCCCCAACCGGATAGCCAATATTTTTAAATACATTTTAGCATCTGAATTAATCAAAGAAATTAGGCGATATGATGCTGGATTATCTATTGGTTTTCCTTTTTTTGAAAAGAATATTATATTTGTTTCCCTCCATGAATGTGGAGAGTGACCACTATATTGGATACCTCTAAAAAGATCTAGTAAGAGAGGTATTATTGTTATTCCTAATACCTTATATAGCTCGAGAGGTATCTTGTCAGGACCAGTAGCTTTACCTGAAGCCATACTTTGTAGAGCTACCTGAACTTCTTCCAATTAAATGTCCTTCTCTAGATCTTCTTTAAGAGAACTATCTAGTTCACTAGCAGTCACCATACGAGAGATATCTTGTAGTGACATGGGTACATCCTTATCCCTTTCATCTAAATATAGTGTTTGATAATACTCTGTTGCATGGGTAAGGGACTGGTACACACACCAAGTTGGGTCAAAGAGATTTTTATTGCCTCCAATACAGTTTTCTCTCTCTTTAGATGCTAAAGGTGCTCTGTGCTTCAAAACGTGTTGGAGCCCGAAAACAAAACAAAAATGAAAATAAACAGTGAGGCTGCAGCTTCTGGAGCAATGGGGGTGCTGTATCCCACCTCCCCACCCAGCCCATGAAGCGCTTCGGTACCTGCTCAAGCCACGCTCCTCCAGGAGCATGGCTGGGCGGCTAGTGGTACCGTTGGCCTCCTGGCTGCTCCGGACGGCTTTGTTTCCGGCTCTTCATGTCTGCTTCCTCCTTCTCCGGTCCGACTTCCCCGAACAGCACCTCCGGCTCACCTCCCGTCACGCCTCCTTCTTCGGGTTTTGGACGAGACTCTTTCCGGGATTCCCTTGGGCTTAAGGACGCGTAGTTGATGATGTCATGGGGCGGAATCATGTCCTCCTGACTTCCCCTTTCGTAGGCACTCTGCTCTAGTGACTCCTTGTAACAGGACGGGTTTCTGGATGATGCAGTCCAGGGGTCCTGTTGGTGAGAAACAGAGGGATGTTTGGCGCTCCACCAGTCTTCGCTATCGGTGTCATCAGGTAATTTTGTTCCTGGCAGTTACCATGCTATCCTGCAAGCAGACACAGAGTAGAAGATACAACTTTCCTTGTCAAGCCATATTATGTACTTTCAAAGCACAGTTTTGGTAAATCAGGCCCAAAGACGGATTCAATGGAATTCAGCAGCACTCAATAGAATTATTATCATAATCGATACAACACAACTATTGCAAATAACTCATTCTATAAATCCGACAAAACATTTTGAAATGGCTATCAAAAACTTATTACAAAAACTACAGGAAAAGTTAAAGCAATGGGGTACAATAAAGAATCAATACAAAAAAACTAAATTAGCTACTAATACAAAACAATTAAACAAACCGATAAGATCGCAGTTTCTAGAATACTCAGTATCTAAACAGTTAGAAATGAACAAATTGAAAAATCAACGTAGGAGAGAAAAGGCAAAAAACAACAGAATAACCCAGGATAAAAAATGGGTAGATATGCAGATAGCATCAAAACAAAATAACCAATGCGCCTATTGGAACATAATTGCTCTAAGAAACGGTCACGAAAAAAGCATTACAAGCCATCCCGGTGCCCCCGACAGAATGGGAATTATACCTTGCCAATCTATATAAGCTAAATACTAATTCAGAAATAACTAATAATTTGGATAGAAATCCAGAAGTGAAATCCCTAAATATTGGAGCACCAAGGGGCATATTACCAAGGGCCTTATCGCCGGCTTTAGCGGGAAAAATTCCCGCTAAAGCCGGCGATAATTTAATCGCCCTATTACCTAGCTGTCGCAAACACCAGTTAGTGACAGCTAGTAGGAGATAGCGAGCTTCTGGGGGGCCACTTTGCATGTCAGCGATATATATCGCTAATGACATGCAAAGTGGGCGTGCCAAGATGTTAGCCACTGGAAACAGTCGCTAACATCGCTAACTCCTATTACCAACTTTTGGAAATAATCGCGCTAAGCGCGATTATCTCCAAAAGCTAACGCCTGCCCAGGGCAGTTCTTAGTCATGTTATCCAATTGTAGGTGGATAACATGGATAAGAGCATTAGCTCGGTAATGCATGAATATTGCTGACTTTTTAGCGATATTCATGCATTTCGGCCGATTTTTATCGCTTAGGAGATAAACCTTGATAATAGCAAGGCTCCTAAGCGATAAAAATAGGCGCAGCACGGCGATATAAATGTAGCCGCTAACCAAGCATAGCGATATTTTTCGCTTAAGCTTGGTAATATGCCCCCAAGTCCCTTCTCAATTGAGCTATATATAAAAAAGGCAAGAACGACGGCAACAACAGGGCCTGACCAAATCCCGATAAAGGTCCTCCAATGCAATCCCAAAGTATGGAGCAAGATGTTATCTCCCCTTTTTAACCATATCTTTACCACCGGGGAAATCCCCAAATCTTGGAAGGGGAGCATTGCAATACCCATACACTAAAAGGGTTCAAGGCTGCATCCTGGCAACTACAGGCAGATAGGCCTTCTAGATGCAATAGGAAAGATTTTCACAGCAGCAGTATTAGACCATCTTAAGGACTGGGCTTTTTCATCAGGACTATTCCCCCAAAATCAAGCTGGATTCAGACCAAAGCACTCGGTCATTGATAATATTGCTGTGCTCCAAACCATCTTAGACAAATATGTGGCAATAAAATCCCAGGTCGTCTATGCTGCTTCTATTGAATTTATCACCGCATTTGATAGAGTCGATGGAGGAACACTCTAGAGAAAACTCAGCAAAATGGGTATCCCGGATAAATTACTCCATATAATAACATCATTACATTCCGGGACTTGGTGTCAGGTTCAAATGAGGAGGGAAAAGCCCTATCCCGACTCCAAATGGCCTTAGGCAAGGATGCCTTCTTGCTCCCATATTGTTTTCCCTTTATCTCAGCGACCTGCCTGAATGTTTTAAACAGATATGCAACTTTCCACCTAAAATTGCCCTCCACAAAATTCACACCATGATGTATGCAGACGATGTAATCATTTTAGATCTAACACCATTTGGTCTGCAAAGAAGCCTCCAAGCACTCCACAACTACACAGAGGAAAACTATTTAATACCGAACATCGCAAAAACAAAAATAGTTCAATTTTCAGGAAAGAAACAGAGTGCCAAATTCAACTGGACTTTAGGGGGAAAATCATTGAAAGTGGCAAATGAATATACCTATTTAGGTCGAATCTTCACAAAGTCTCTACAAAACATGCCCCATACTCAGAATTTGATTCACAATTCTGACGTTCATGTGGGGGCACTTTCACGTTTATGCGCTTCAACTGGACAAAGACACTTTTCTTCTCTGCTTCAGGTATACAGCGCCAAGATTCCACCAGTGCTGTCATAAGCTCTTGACATCCCAATTAGCCAGTAGAACTATCTTGACCAAAAAGAAGGAAAGATCTTACTGAAGCTAACAAAGCTGTCTCAAGCGGTAGCGATTCAAGCTCTCCGCCTCGAGTTATCATTAACCAGCTCCTATTCCAGAGGAATTACCAATATCATTAGATGGGCATACAATCACCTCCATGCGGAAGAAGGAACGCTTCGATCTCTTCTTAAAACAGAAACATTTGAAAAAGAATCTCTGAATCTTGTATTCTCAAGGAATGTTTTAACTGCTTTTAAGTTATCTAATGTCAATATTAATTTGTTACAATCGTGGACACCTGCTCAGCTGAAGCTCTTTTTAAAACAGTTTACCCCAAGACTCAGCTTTGATCTTGATTTTCAACACTACATTAAATTGCCTGTATATAAAAAATTCGCAGAAACTATAGTTTTTAAGAAAACACAACAGTATATTAACTTTATTTTAAAGCACTGGGTCAGGAGATCAATTGTGCTGCTTCGATTTGGGATACTTCATTTTAAATCTTATACGTATAAGTGGCTACCAAAATAAAAATCAAGTACTACAACATTTGTTGTTCACTTGCCCAAATGCAAAAGTGATAAAGGCAAGGAAAATGTTTTTACAACCAATTTATACAAAATGTAGAATTAACTCGGTACAGGAATTGATCATACTATGTAAGGCTTCGCCAAATGAGTTTGTCTGCTACAATCTATACAAATTTTTAAAACCTATTTTAACTTTGTATTAGAATGAAAAACTTTCCTTTTTAACAAAACTGTTTAAAAATGTTATGTTATGTACTGAATATTTGTGGTTCTCGGTGGAGAACTAAATCAAATAAAATTAACTTGAACTTTAACTAGTTTCTCGATGGAATAACTTGCGGCTAATGTAAAGGACCGGATATTCTACACCTTCTTCGGACAGCTGGGATAGGACTGCGTCTAGACCATAGTTGGAAGCATCTGTGTGCAGGATGAAGGGCTTACTGAGGTTTGGAGAAGCTAGGAATGGACTGGCGTTGATTATCTTTTTTAGGTGTCAAAAGCCTGTATCACGTTTTCCGTGGGATGAGAGAATTGCTGGGGTCAGCTGTTTTTGCGTAGCATGTCAGTGAGGGGGGTGGCAATTTCCGCAAACTGAGGAATAAACCTCCAATAATAGCCTATCAGGCCTAAAAAAGCTCAGAGATCTCTCTTGCTTTGTGGGAAGGGGGTTCCTGCAATAGCTTCTACTTTGTCTGTCTGGGGAGCTATGAGATCCCGTCCCAACCTGAAACCTATGTATCTTTCCTTTTGAAAAGCTACCTTCGATTTTTTTGAATTGATATGTAGCCCTGCTTGTTCTAAGGTGGTCAGGATGATATGTAAGTGATTTAGGTGATCGACCCAAGTTTTACTGAATATGACAATGTCGTCCAAGTAGGCTGAACAGTAAGCGGAGTAAGCGGAGTGGGCATGAAGCACAGTATTCATGAGTCTCTGGAAAGTGGCAGGTGCTCCATGTAAACCGAAAGGGAGGACATTGAATTCATATAGACCCTCCGCGGGGTTAAAAGCGGTCTTCCTTCGGTCTTCTTCCCTTGGGGGTACCATCCAATATCCTTTGGTCAGGTCGAATGTTGTTATGAATTGTGCCTCTCCTAACTTCTCAATCAGTTGTCGATGCGCGGTATGGGATATGCGTCAAATGAGGAAATGGCGTTCAGGGCTCTGAAGTCCATACAAAACCTTGTTGTTTCGTCTGGCTTAGGCACCATGACTATTGGTGAGGACCAGTCACTAGAAGAAGGGCGTATAACACCCAATTCTAACATGGACTGTACTTCCTTTCTTATGACGTTCACGTTTAAATGCAGGTATTCGATATGGTCTTATTTTCACTATCTTCCCGGGAGCGGTCGGTATATGATGTTCGATGAGGGAAGTTTTCCCGGGAAGGTCGGAGAACAAGGCAGAAAAGGGCTCCAATGTTCTTTTTAGTGCAGTTTGATCTTCGGTGTGAGCTCTTGATTTATTATGAGTTGATTCAAGGTGCTTGTTTCTTTGCTAGCTGATGGGATGGTCAGGGATATCTCTCTAGGCGGGGCTCCTATCCATTTCTTTAGTATGTTGATGTGATATGTCTGTTGTTTACGTGGGGTAATGTGGAGACTGTTGGTGGTTTTTCCCAGGACCTTTATCACCTTGTAGGGTCCGCGCCATTCAATTTTTTTGTTGTAGAGGGGAGTAGGACTAAAGCCCAATCACCCTTGGAGAGACTTCCCCACCTTTTTCCCTGATCGTAAAAGCTTTTTCTGTCATTGCTGGCTCTTCTCAAGGTGAATGCAGGTCAGATCTCTCAGCTTCCACAGTTTGGATTTCAACTGCTGGGTGTATTCCAAGGTTCCTCTATGTTCCTCCTCCGTTTCCTTCTCCCATGCTTCTTTTGTCATCTCCAATAATGAACGGGGCTGTCGCCCATATAGCAGCTCAAAGGATGAATATTCCAGACTGCTTTGAACTTGGGATCGGATGAGATATAGAGCCAAGGGTAGGAGCCTGTCCCATTCTTTGCCTTCTACCGCCAACATCTTCTTTAGGGTGGTTTTTATTGTTCTGTTGTACCTCTCTACGAGGCCATCCGTCTGAGGATGATAGACTGAGGTGCGGATGTGGCGAAGATCAAGGGTCTTGCACACTTCCTTCATTAAACGAGACACAAAGGGTGGCCCCTGATCTGTAAGATTCTCTTTAGGGAATCCAACCCTTGTAAACAGTTCCACTAGCCTGTCTGCTATGGGCGAAGAGGTAGGTGCTTTCAGTGGAGAGGCCTCGGGAAACCTGCTGGCATAATCAACTAAGATCAGAGCGTACTGGTTTCCTTTTCTGGTTTGAGGTAATAGCCCGATTATATCCATTCCTACTCTTTCGAATGGATTCCCGATAATGGGTAACGGATGTAGCGGGATGGCTGGAGGACGTTGGACGTTCTTCCTCTGACACTCCTCACAGGCTTGGCAATATACCCGGATGTCTTTGTAAATCCCAGGCCAATAGAAGTGTTGAAGCACATTTTGAGAAGTTTTTTCTGTACCTGTGTGTCCGGCTGTGAGGTGTGAGTACGAGAAAAAAAGTATTTGTTCTCGGAAACTGGTGGGGACCAGTAGCTGTTCTGAGTGTTCGGGGTTTCCCTATCGAAAAAGCAGATCGTTTTTGATGAGGACCCTAGGATAAGGTGCGTTTGGGTTATCCTGTCCCACGTGAGCGGCCTCCCATGCCTTAAAGAGTGTGGGGTCATTGGACTGGGTGAATCTAAAACTTTTATCCAATACCTATTGCTCGGGAGTGGTCAAAGCTAAAAGGGAGGTGTTCTGTCCTTTTTTTTTGTTTTGTTCCCTAGTTTCTCGTTCTATGGTGTGAGAAAACATTTGAAGGAATTCAGGATTGTCAGTTCCCAAAATGAGTTCTTCAGGAAGTGCTTCTAATACCCCCACTCTGGCAGTACAGGGAGGACCTTGCAGAGGAAGGATGGTGATGACCGCTAGGGGATTGGGTTTGGTATCGCCATGTACACATTTGATATGAACTACGGTATCTGGGATCTTTTGTTGTTCGGTTCCCAGGGACTTACGTATTACTGACTGTCTACACCCTGAGTCTATTAAGGCTTTCACCCTCCTTCTATTCACGTGTACACTTACACAGAATGCTGGCCCCATCTCAGCAGTGTATAAGATGGACCGGGGTACGTAACCCACTTCCATGTGATCCTCGGTGGTCTTCCGTTTTGGACACATCCGAGCGATGTGTCCCCAGTCACCACACTCGAAGCATTGTGGACCATGGAAAGGGGTGGTTTCAAGTCTTGTGGGTTTTTGCCTAGTGGTTTCCGTCACTTGACAAGGCTTTTCTCTTGTTTAAGAGGCGGGTACTTTCCTTTACCATCGTTCTCCCAGGGTGAAGTACGCGGTTGAGCCCTTGAATAGGTTGTGGCCATTTCCACTGCTTCTTCAGGTGAAAGGTGGGGGTGCTGCTTCAATCACCTTTGAGTTCCGTATCGTAGTGATTCCAGGAACTGCTCTAGGTAGATTTTTTTCATTATGTCTTCCTTGGTGCTGGTTTGCGGTCTAAACCATTTGTCGGCAGCCACCTTCAGGCAAAGGGTTTTAGGATCGCTCGATGTTAAGCAGAAAGGCATCTGGGTCCTCACCCTGAACATATTTCTGCAAGGCAATCCCGGCATGATCATGTGACAGAAGTCGGGTTTCTTTTGGGGTGGTGACTTGGGGGTTACCAAACATTTGTTGTAATCCTTCCATTTGTGCAGCGCAGGTATTCTTGAAGTCATCTCTATCTGCTTGTGCCGAGGACAACTGTCTCCCAACTGCCCATTTGAGCTTTTCCTGCTCCTTTATGAGGTGCTGTATTACATTTTCCATCTTTAGGGTACAGATGGGTGAGGCCGGAAATCCCACTTCTGACACCAGTTGTTGCGTGGGTAAGGGACTGGTATACACACCAAGTTGGGGCAAAGAGATTTTTATTGCCTTCAATACAATTTTCTCTCTGATTTTCAGATTTCCAAAAGAATGCTTTATATCGTCCACTGTCTGGTAGGGGCTCTGTAGTTTTCTGGTCTCCCTTTTCACTCGTTCCCTTCTGGACGTAAGGCGACTTCTTATAGATCTCAGGTCCATAAACAGGGAACATGAAAATATACTTCTGTCAGTTTCCTCGTTCTCTAATCTCCCAGGTAGGGGGTGGGTAGTGAGGGTACAGCCGAACACAAGTGCTGCACTCGTGGCCCACTTTAGATGCTAAAGGTGCTCTGTGCATCAAAACATGTTGGTGCCTGAAAACAAAACAAAAATTGAAATAAACGGTGAGGCTGCAGCTTCTGGAGCTATGGGGGTGCTCTATCCCGCCTCCCCACCCAGCCCGTGAAGCGCTTCCGTACCTTCTCAAGCCTCGCTCCTCCAGGAGCGTGGCTGGGCGGCTCATGGTATCGTTGGCCTCCTGGCTCCTCCGGACAACCTTGGTTCCGGCTCTTCACGTCTGCTTCCTCCTTCTCCGGTCCGACTTCCCCGTACAGCACCACTGGCTCACCTCCCGTCACGCCTCCATCTTTGGGTTTTGGACGAGACTCCTTCCAGGATTCCCTTGGACTTAAGGACGCGTAGCTGATGATGTCATGGGGCGGAGTCATGTCCTCCCGACTTCCCCATTCGTAAGCACTCTGCTCTAGCGACTCCTTGTGAGAGGACGGGTTTCTGGATGATGCAGCCCAGGGGTCCTGCTGGTGAGAAACAGAGGGATGTTTGGCGCTCCACCAGTCTTCGCTATCGGCGTCATCAGGTAAGTTTGTCACGCCACATACTCCTAAAACCCTCTAGCTATATCATCAGAATCATTCTATGTTTGTCCATTCACAATAATAGAAGATATTTGATTCTGTGCTATCTTCTGTCTAGTGTGAATAGCCAATCTCCTCCCAACTAATTTACAATTTTCGTAAGAGTTATTCCGTGGGGATTGGTAATCCTCTGCCACTTTTTGCACTAGCAAGCTATTCATTTCTGCTTTGAGAACGATTATTTGCCCCTGAATTTGGGTTGCATCTCGTCTCTGTTTGACCATTAAGACATGTTGCTCTTCTGCCTCTATAAGCTTACACATTAATTCTTGATTTTTAATCACACGCTGGGTCCTTACCCTAGCTGTGTAGCTAATAGTTTCCCCTCTAAGGCCGGCTTTAAAAGAATCCCAAATTAATGCTCTTGAGGCACTGTACCTATTTATATCAAAATATTCTTGTGACCAGATTTTAATATGCTTGATATATTCATTATTAACTAGCAGTTTTTTATCAAAAGTCCATTAACTCCTCATTTTCATAAAGCTTGGAATTTCTATTTCTAATACCAGTGGATTATGATCCGATATTATCTTAGGAAATGTCATAATAATAGCTCCATTAAGTATGTCCGTAGTCCCAGAAAAATTGTCAATTCTAACATATTTCTTGTGCGGACAAGAATAATAAGTATATCCAGGGTTATTTTGATTTTTAGCAATCCACACGTCCACCAATCCATGATTTTTATTAAGGGAAGTTAGTGCCCTATATACTCTGGGTTTTCACCCCTGATACACCTCCTGATTCCTTTGGCCTTGTAGCAGATCGAGAGTGGTATTAAGATTTCCACATAATATTAATGGAGTAGGCCATGTCGCGAGTTCCAACTCAAGATCTTCAAAAATCTGGGGGTCATCCTACTTCGATCCATAAATTGAACATATGGTAAGCCCCATCACTAGTTCTACTATAGCCCATCTCCCTAGCGCATCAGCCGCCTTTCATTTAGCCTGGCCTAAAGATGTTTTTTCCAGTATGGCCACTCCACAGATAGTCGAGGTTTGGGACGTATATACCAGTAAGTTATATCCCCAAATACTCAGCCAGTTTTTCCTCCCCAAGACAAACTATAACGAATGAATTTACCCTTACTAATTTAACTTATTTTGCCCCGTTTGCTCCATCATTCAAGCCTGCCACATTCACCGAGCAAATGGTTATCCTCCCAATCTGTATTTAATTGTATTGATTCCTCGAGTTCCTAATATCCATGTTATTCTTTCTGCCATCATCAAAACAATAGTCTGGTTTTCTGTTTCTCAAATTCCTTTTATTTGTATATAAGCTTCATTATCTCCTCTGGGTATGCTTTTTCCATGTTTCTTTCCCCATCCTCCCTCTCCGCCCCACCAACCACCCTCCCCCCTCCCCACCCCGACCACCACCCCCGAAAGACACACAGATGTGAGCCTGTGTATGATGGATGCATCGCACAGACATGAGAGCCCTAATTACATAATCCATTCCCTATGCATGCTGATATATATATATATATATATATATATATATATATATATATATATATATATATTACCTACTGGCGACCGCCAGTAGGTAATATATATATATATATATATATATATATATATATATATATTACCTACTGGCGGTCGCCAGTAGGTATATATAGTTAGGATTTTTTCTCTATGGGATTTTTGAAAATTCTATGTCTAATAACTTTGGCGTTTGTGGACAGAATTGGCAGAAATTTTCAGGAAAATTGAACATTTTGTTTCTGAGCAGCCCCTGAAAATTTGGCGGGGGTTCGTCAAGGGGGGGCCGAGAAAAAAGGGGGGTCCCAAAACGTGTTTTTAACATTGAGTTTTCCATAGGGCGGTTGGCCTCACTTTTAGCCCGAACGGCTGAATGGATTTGCACAAAACTTGGCAAAATTGTAGGGACTGATAGCCCGATGTGCCTTTGCTAGGTCTCAATATATGTGCTCCAGTGGATTTTGAGAAATTAACGTTCAAAAAAAGATATATATCTGTAACAGCGGACCAGGCAGCGCTCCGGTTCGCGGACTTTACGCGTTACGGAGCTTTGTGAAGCGAAGCTGATTGGTTCTCCGGCGTCTGTAAACATTCCAAACAGTCCGTAGCGGCCGCCATCTTGTCTCTCGGTAGGATCGAGAGACAAGAGGAGGCCAAAGCGAAGGGGCAAATGACCATAAGGGGGCATAGTAGATCCTCCCTGACCCTCTAGGTTTGATGTGGAGGTTTTAAAAGGGCCCCGCGGGGCAAAAAGAAATAATAATAATAATCGAACGGCTGAATGGATTTGCACGAAACTTGGCAAAATTGTAGGGACTGGTAGCCCGATGTGCCTTTGCTAGGTCTCAATATATGTGCTCCAGTGGATTTTGAGAAATTAACGTTCAAAAAAAGATATATATCTGTAACAGCGCTCCGCTTCGCGTACTTTTCGCATAACGGAGCTTTGCGAAGCTGATTGGTTCTCCGGCGTCTGTAAACATTCCAAACAGTCCGTAGCGGCCGCCATCTTGTCTCTCGGTAGGATCGAGAGACAAGAGGAGGCCAAAGCGAAGGGGCAAATAACCATAAGGGGGCATAGTAGATCCTCCCTGACCCCCTAGGTTTGATGTGGAGGTTTTGAAAGGGCCCCGCGGGGCAAAAAAAAAAAATAATAATAATAATCGAACGGCTGAATGAATTTGCACGAAACTTGGCAAAATTGTAGGGACTGGTAGCTCGATGTGCCTTTGCTAGGTCTCAATATATGTGCTTCAGTGGATTTTGAGAAATTAACGTTCAAAAAAAGATATATATCTGTAACAGCGCTCCACTTCGCGGAGATAAAATTATCTCTGTATTACCTAGCTGTTGCTAACACCAGTTAGCGACCGCTAATAGGAGATAGTGACCATCTTGGGCCCCACTTTGCATGTCAGTGATATTTATCACTAATGACATGCAAAGTGGGCATGCCAAGATGTTAGCGACTGGAAACAGTCGCTAACATCCCTATCTCCTATTACCAACTTTTGGAGATATTCGCGCTAAGCGCGAATATCTCCAAAAGCTACCACCTGCCCTGAGCAGTTCTTAGCCATGTTATCCAATGGGAGGTGGATAACATGGCTAGGAGCATTAGCTCGGTAATGCATGAATATCGGTGAGTTTTCAGCGATATTAATGCATTGCGGTCGTTTTTTATGGCATTTGCGATAAACCTTGATAATAGCAAGGTTTATCTGCGATAATTTCTGACGATGCTTAGCGGTAAAAAATTCGTTGCTAAGCATCGTTAGGGATAAATATCGCTTAACTTTGGTAATATGCCCCAACGTCTGTTAACGTTCGATTCGAAGGAAATCAGGAAGTGTTGAAAAACATTGTCTGCGCCATCTTGCCTTTTTTCAAATGCCACACTTTTGTTGTGCACGGCAGCCATTTTAGATGACTTGACCAGACCCACTCTCTGCACGCTGTCGATCCTTAGCATGGCTCCCCACCCTCGCAAGCATCTCCCCCAGGCACTGGCCACCCTCGTTCTCTGTCTTATGCATGGGTAATAAACCTCCCCCCATCTGCGCTGCTCTTCCCTGAGAATCACACCCTGTGCCCGCCCGACACCTCCCTTTCGCCCTATTCACTACCGCACCCTCTGACACTCCTTTTCCTCTGTGTCCAATTGTCCAGGCCGGTCCTAGGCTATCAGCTAGCCCTGCAGATGTAGTTTATGGCCCCAGCTGTAAAGAATCACCCCTCTTCAAAGGAGTTATAGTAGATCAAGACCCACACTCGATGAGATCCGTCACAGCACACGCGTTCCTACTATCTGAAAACCATCCTGTATTGTGATTGGGGAGGGGACCGAGCCTGAAGCGGAAGATTCCAGGGATGACTCTTTGTACATCAAAGTTTTTACAATTATGTGTCACATTAAAAATATATAGCACTCCAACACAGTAGTAAGATTATAAAACTTTAATAACTTATAAATATATACAACAAAACAAAAACAGTAAAAACATATAAACATTTTTAGGGAAAAACAACGAAGTAGCGGTCGGCTGTGCGAATAGTCCCAACGCAGCACAACGTCCAGATTTCTGGACGGCACCCAGGTGATGTTGCCTGGGTGCCGCACTGATTTCGGCATCCGGCGTGGGGCGTCGCGGGGGGTGGGTCATCAGTAGCAAACTGTTGTGCGAATAGTTCCAAGGCAGCAGAACGATGGCACCAAGGTGATGTCCAGTAAGTTGCCGCACTGCTTTTGGTATCCTACAATGCTGCTCCGAAGAACGGCGTGGGGCGCCCCGGGGGGGGGGGGGGGAGGCGGCGTGAACGGGCCTCTCCAGGTGGAGTCTCGTCTGTTGTAGTGGGGCGCCCCTTTACTGTTTCAGTTGCCATTCCGTCCGCTTTTGGTCCACTGTGTCAAAAGCCGCAATTCAGCTGAGTTGCGCCCACTCTTGCGGTGCAGCGATAGGCGGCTGCCACAGGACTCTCAAAATGGCGGCAGGCTCTTTTCTTTTTGGGCCTGGTCCACTGAAATGGCCCTGGGACACCTTGCAAATCGGACGCTTGTCTGCTAGGTCTTGGACCCCATTCTCGAAAGCGTCCCCTCCGCCTTGAGGATTCAACAAAAGTTTTGGGGGCCCCCGACTCCTGCAGGCTTCTGGTGGGGAGCGGCTGCCATGATTGCTCGCGGAATGACCACGACGGAGGCACGAAATGGTAGTGCTTTCATGGTGACGCCAGCTTCAGTGTGAAACATCCAGAAACAAGGTGGGGCTTTCATCGTTTGGGAAAAAAAAAAGTTTTCATCCATGAAAAGTGTTATTTTTAGGTCATATGATCAAGCCTTCCATCATTAGGAAACCAAAAGTAAAATGAACCAATGAAAAGTTTTATAAACAAGTCACATGACCTGTTATGCGGCATAGGGTATAAAAAGCGTCGAAAATCCGTTGGCACGTGAGGCGGCGTCAGTAGCGGACCGTTGTGCGAATAGGCCGAAGGCAACACAACGCGCCAAGATCCGGATGGCACCGAGGTGGTGTCCAGCAAGTTGCAGCACTGGTGTGGCCATCCTACAATGCTGAAAGTCGGCGTGGGGCGCCCCGTTGGCCTCTGAGTTCGCGTCAGTAGCGGACCGATGTGCGAATAGGCCGAAGGCAGCACAACGCGCCAAGATCCGGATGGCACCGAGGTGGTGTCTAGTAAGTTGCCGCACTGGTGTGGCCATCCTACAATGTTGAAAGTCGGCGTGGGGCGCCCCGTTGGCCTGTGAGATGGCGTCAGTAGCGGACCGATGTGCGAATGGGGCCAAAGGCAGCGCAACAATATTTTCGGAATAGAAGACACCACAAGGCGCTGAGATGCCAAGATCCGGATGGCACCGAGGTGGTGTCTAGCAAGTTGTGGCACTGGTGTGGCCATCCTACAATGGTAAAAGTCGGCGTGGGGCGCCCTGTTGGCCTGTGAGATGGTGTCAGTAGCGGACCGATGTGCGAATGGGGCCAAAGGCAGCGCAACAATATTTTCTGACTAGAAGACACCACAAGGCGCTGAGATGCCAAGATCCGGATGGCACCGAGGTGATGTCTAGCAAGTTGCTGTACTGGTGTGGCCATCCTACAATGCTGAAACTCGGCGTGGGGCGCCCCATTAGCCTGTGAGATGGCGTCAGTAGCGGACCGATGTGCGAATGGGGCCAAAGGCAGCGCAACAATATTTTCTGAATAGAAGACACCACAAGGCGCTGAGATTCCAAGATCCGGATGGCACCGAGGTGGTGTCTAGTAAGGTGCACTGGTGTGGCTATCCTACAATGCTGAAAGTCGGCGTGGGGCGCCCTGTTGGCCTGTGAGATGGTGTCAGTAGCGGACCGATGTGCGAATGGGGCCAAAGGCAGCGCAACAATATTTTCTGACTAGAAGACACCACAAGGCGCTGAGATGCCAAGATCCGGATGGCACCGAGGTGATGTCTAGCAAGTTGCTGTACTGGTGTGGCCATCCTACAATGCTGAAACTCGGCGTGGGGCGCCCCATTAGCCTGTGAGATGGCGTCAGTAGCGGACCGATGTGCGAATGGGGCCAAAGGCAGCGCAACAATATTTTCTGAATAGAAGACACCACAAGGCGCTGAGATTCCAAGATCCGGATGGCACCGAGGTGGTGTCTAGTAAGGTTCACTGGTGTGGCTATCCTACAATGCTGAAAGTCGGCGTGGGGCGCCCCGTCGGCCTGTGAGATGGCGGCAGTAGCGGACAGATGTGCGAATGGGGCCAAAGGCAGCGCAACAATATTTTTGGAATAGAAGACACCACAAGGCGCTGAGATTCGGTTAGCACCGAGGTGGTGTCTAGCAAGCTATGCAGCTGAGTTGCGTGCGCACTTGCGGCGAATAGGTCGAAGGCAGCACAACAATGTTTTCTGAATAGAAGACACCACAAGGCGCTGAGATTCGGTTACCACCGAGGTGGTGTCTAGCAAGTTGCTGCACTGGTGTGGCCATCCTACAATACTGCTCCGAATAACGGCATGGGGTGCCCGAAGGGGGGGGGGGGCGGCGTGAACGGGCCTTCCTAGGTGGAGGCTCGTCTGCTGTAGTGGGGCGCCCCTTTACCGTTTCAGTTGCCATTCAGCTGAGTTTTGGCCGCTCTTGATGCTACAGCGACAGGCGGCTGCAACAGGACTCTCAAAATGGCGGCCTGTTCTTTGGATTTGGGCCTGGTCCACTAAAATGGCCCTGGGACACCTTAGAACTCGGACGCTCGATTTTTTTTTCCTTTCCTCTACATGCAAAAAAAGGTAAATGCCCGGTACGTTATACGCTTCATCTGCCACGATGTACTCTCCAGAGGAACCGAAAAAATATATAGTTATGGTAACTATACCATGCATCGTCATATGGAGAGGTGGCACCAATTAATTATAGTGCTGCATAAAAGAGAGATTTGGAGGAGAACCCCCGACCTGCCAGTACATTCATCAAAGAAGTGGCACTGACAGCATCAGAGGCAAGGGAAACGGTCCCAAATATTTAGAAGAACTTTGGAAAGATTAAAATGACATGTTTAGATTGTGGCAAATTAATTTCATGTGGACAGATGAGTGTTACTCTATAAATACAGCATATGAACATCATCATAGTCGATGGTTGGTACAGACATTTTGACTATATCCTGGACCTGCCCGTCCTCGCCCAAAATGGCGCCGGAATAAATGGGACTCGTAACTCCTTGTTGTGTACTGGTTGCAGAACCTTGAAATCACGAGATACGTATGCAGTTTTGAAGCACATGGCGGGCGGGGACGAGAATTGATTGAGTATTTCGACATCCCTATTGATATTAAGTTCTGATGTGTTATTGATTACTGTACTATTGAAAGTTCGAATTAACGTCGCGCATGGTACTTGCCCGCAAATGTATATCTAGATAATTTTATTGTAACTGGCCCTGTCGTATTTTAATTATAAAATGTACGTCCACCGATTCCGCAACTGTTAGACACCTTAGTTCTTGCAACCTAATGGCCCGCCCGTTACGTTCCTCTACAGTGTAAATGTCTACTCATCATATACGATTACAGTTTGCTCCGTGGCCGGCCCACGTGGTTATAGGCTCGTATTTGTATAATGAAATTTTCACAATAAAGGTTTTTAAAAGAAAACATGGTAGTAGTATATACATTGGTAAAGTTTTTAATAATAGTCACTGTTTTAGAATCATTAAAAGGGAAGTGAAATAAAGCAGACCAATTACATGAAGGGTAAAAGGTATAATACGCAGGAACGCAGTAAAGATAAATGGTCAAGGGCTGTTGTGTTTTCTACTCCTGCAACATAAAGTGATCGATAAGAATCTCATATTCAGGCGTATCGGCGACTAAGACAGCAGGTCGACCCTCTTTTGCTCAACGGCTCCGTCATGGGACGAAGAAACGCCCTTTTTCTCGAAAAAAGAATATATTTTACTTGCAGGACAGTTGTAAATTTTCCGGGAAAGTACATTAGCCTGGAACATTATAACATATATTTAAGAAAAAATAATGTTCGGAAGTAATAAAAAGCGTAATTTTTAGGTCATATGACCAAGCCTTTCATCATTAAAATAAGAAAAGTAAAATGAACCAATGAAAAGTTTTATTAACAAGTCACATGACCTGTTATGCTTACGTTACGCGCTGCGCGTCGCGCCCCGGATGACTTCCGGATGCGCTAACGCGGCGCGTCATATGACGCATTACGCGACAACGGAGGTCCAGAATATAGTCAAAATGTCTCCACCAACCAGCGGTCGGAACACAACCCCTTTCAGCAGGCTAAATAGTTCTGTTAAATGACAACAGAAGGGACAGGCAACAAGAACCATCAGTCAAAGAGGGGAGGGCTAGTTCTTCTCTACCGGGTTACATTGGGGCGCTACCGGAACTGATCGAATTGGTAGTCTACAGTGTTTCTGGATGTTTCAGACTGAAGCTGGCGTTAGCATGAGAGCACCACCATTTCGTAGCTCCGTCGTGGCCATTCCGCGAGCAATCATGGCAGCCGCTCTTTATCGTTATTTTGGGCGGGGTGGGTGGCGGAGCCGAGCTGTATTGCAGCCATCATGGTGTGGAGTTCAGTTCATCTCACTAGTTTCGTATTTGTCATGAGGGGTTGTTCTTAATGTTTCTATTTTAGCGAGGTCAAAAAGAGATCCCATTAGTGGCCTACTGATTTTGCTCGATTCCTTTTGTTTTTTTACACGATTTTTCGCTATCTGCAAAGACTAAACAGAGTATTGCGACTCTGTGCTTGTTTGTAAATAGAGAATGAACCAAAGAGAACAATCAATCAAATGGAGAGAGAAGCAGGCACGACGGATTACAACGGGGGCAAAGGCCTGCGTTAACTACCCTTCACTATCTGCAAAGAGAGAGTACTCCGAATAGAAATGAGGGGGGGGGCCAGCATTCAAAGCAGATCAGTGTGCATAAACACGAAAATGTTTTTACTTACCACGTACTTGACATTCGACAGCTTATGATATTTGCTATTAAAAAACCATTGAAATTCACTGAAAAAACCATAGGTTATAGACCATATATAGTTAGGAATTAGCATTTACAAAACCTTGAAAATTCACTGAAAAAACCATAGGTTATAGACCATATATCGTTAGGAATTAGCATTTAAAAAACCTTATTTTACTCACACAAAACCATTGAAATTCCATATATAGTTAGTTGCAGTAACTATATATCGCGCACCCGCAATCCACTGCTGATGATGTCACATATTACATCATTCATGACATGGTCAGTGACATCACTGATGACATCACTGATGACATCTCAAATGACATCACTGATGACATCACTGATGACATCTCATTTGACATCAATGACCACATCACTGATGATATCATTCATGTGACAATACAATGCATCTCCTCACACTTTAATATAACCTCTGTTACACCCAGTGTTAAATACAGAGTATAATTTTTGAAACCATTGACACACCAATACTAGTTACTACATACGCACTCACTGATTCCTACGTCTACACACACATTCACTCATTCACCCATACAATCATTCATACATACAATCACTCATCTTTACAACACTATCATATGCACTCATACACCTATACAGACACTCACACTCTGCCACTCATCCATGGAGTTACTCACACACTTAGTCAGTCCTGTAAAGAATCAATCACACTTCCATTTTCTATTTTTTCCATTTTCCATTTAAACATAGAGTACCTTACATTTTCAAACATATACTGACACATACTTACTCTCTTATACAATCATTGATACAAGTACACATTGATCTGCACAGAGTCACACATCTCCCAGCCAGCCACACACACACTCAGTCTCCCATACAAATACTTGGACAATCAATCAATAACCCATATAGTTACTCATATAGCTACTGATAAACACATGCAGCAGTTTACAGAACAACAGACATAATGATGCACAAATTAAGACAGTTTAGTCACTAACCCATGCACTCAGTGAGACACATTTAATCACTCACTCATACAGTCAGTCACGCACCTAAATCCTTCATCCAGACACTTATACATCTACTCATTCTTCAATATGTAAAACATATTTAAACTTTACAGAAACACACAGTCAATGGATGATGTCATCAGTGATGTCATCAGTGATGTCATTTGAGATGTCATCAGTGATGTCATCAGTGATGTCACTGACCATGTCATGAATGATGTAATATGTGACATCATCAGCAGTGGATTGCGGGTGCGCGATATATAGTTACTGCAACTAACTATATATGGAATTTCAATGGTTTTGTGTGAGTAAAATAAGGTTTTTTAAATGCTAATTCCTAACGATATATGGTCTATAACCTATGGTTTTTTCAGTGAATATATATATATATATATATATATATATAAATATATATATATATATATATATATATACATAGCTCAGTCAATCATTCTCCAAAAACACTACAGGTTTTAGTCAACTTCGTACCACCACCTGTACCTTTCGTATTGCTGCCTGAGCTTTCCGCCCATCTTGTCGCGTCTCCTCGCGATGCATTGATATGGCCTGAAAAATAGCCTCTAAAGTTGGAGGGTCAGACCCACATGAATCTGCAGCTGTATGTCCACTTGCCAAAAGACTGGTAAGATGATTTGATGGGGTGTAATCCCAGGTAAGGTCTCTATCACCTGATTTCCCTATCTTATTCAGTAGAATTGCATTTATCTTCCCCCATCAGCCGTATCAAGGTCGCTATTACTCAAATCAGTACTGTGATCCTTGGTCTCATCTAACTAGTCCCCTCCATCAGAAACAGAAAAAAAATAGTCACTAGGCTCCTTGTCCAACTCCTTATCTGGCTCCTTATCAGGTACCTTTTCCTTTTCTGAGCCCCCCTTATCTATCATTTTGCAACCTTGTAGTTTTTTAGTTTGAGTGTCCTTTGTTGTATCAGCATCCCCTAGAGAGGTAGTCTGCTCTCCCTTATTCACACCCCCTGGGTTAGACTCTAAGGGATAACATTGTTATTTTTGTGCAGCAATACACATACCAAGCTTATCCCTTCCCTCATTGACAGTCAGTGATAGCAGGGGATTAGTTTCAGGCCTACCTTGCCCTGAAGCTAATTCCAAATGCTGCTGGTCTATCGTTTGTAGCAACGGGTTCTCCTCCGCTCTTGACTCCTCTACCTCCACGCCTTGCTCCGCACTGCTGCCGCTGTGGTCTGCCCTCCCGTGAACCGGAGCTACTTTCCCTGCAGGACCTCGCAGCAGACCAACCACTGTAGGGCCGTCTGGGCGTGCCTTCATTGCAGTCCCGCCTCTTCCTCTCTTCTCCTGGATCGTCTCTGCCTGCTGGCTTCGGGTCCCTGTCCTGGTGTCCGCACAGGTTCCGGTGATGCTTCCCCCGTCATCGCGTCCGCCTCTATCTCCCCAGCCTCTGCGTAACGTTTGAGCAGGAGACGTACTGCCCTCACCTTGGCCGTTGCTGCCGCCGACTTCGGGCCCATCCCACCAGCCTCCACAGAATCCACTAATGCTGCAATCAGCAGAAGTGGCCCGCCTGCGAGACACTCAGGTACTGTTACTGGCACCGCTAACACAGCTGTCTTAAAATACCTTAGCACCGAAAGACCTATAATTGTTCCAATTAAATGCAGATAATATCCGTATATCCTTGAGGGGTCCCGTAGCGTTTCACTCTGCATTTCCATATCCCACTCAGGAATCATTGCTACACGTCGCTTTCTCGAATTACAGCATTAGTTCTGGTAGCGACTCTCTGCCTCTGTACACTGCTACAGTCTCAGACGACCACTATCTTGCCTCTCACCCCAGAGCCACATTGTTTTCACTGAAACTGACGCTGACATAGTGTTAATGTCAAAAAGATTTTGTTTTCCACGGAGAAAAAAAGATTTTGAAATTTGTAAGCACTTTTCCTGAAATTCAGATTTTTGCATATATGACTTAAAATGTACTTGAAAAAGTACTACATAGGAAGTACACTCCAAAAGCTGAAAAGAATAGTATTAGAGGATACAAGAGTAATAGTTAATCAAGATAAACAATATCCAGTGGCCAGGCACTTTAAAGATTTCTATTTCTGTGACACAAGCCAATGGCAAATGGTTGTATTTGATGGAGTATCATTTAGCATCAGACGAGGAAAAAGAGGAGGAAAAAGGACTGTCGACCTGAGATGGTTTGAATCATGGAAACATTATTGATTTCAACAGTAGGAATCCAAAGGGATTGAATTTAGATGAGGAGCAAGTGGTATATCTTGGCTGATTAAAATTATCCACGTTATTTCCTCTATCTCCTAAACTGTACGTAGTCTCCATTTCCTATATTTTATTGTTATGAACAGTACACATATCTTCCCTGAGATATTTGCAGTGGCATCCACTACATTTTAAACTGACACAGTTTTATAGGTTTCCACACAGGTGCATGTGATTGTTAAAATATGATATTCAATTAAATAATCTAAAAAAAATATAAGCACTAACATACCATTGTTGTACGCATGTCTTCATAACAAACACAGTGCTACATACTATGAACTATTTAAATACAATGCAAAACAAACTACTACTAACCCAAAAGAATTGTCATTGGCTTCGAACAGGCAATGGTTTGTTCCATATTAAAAATCCACCTCCATACAGCTATGCAGGGCTCTTACTATCATTTCAACAAGAGTGTTTAGAGACTCAATCAAAAATCTGCAATGAGGAGTACTCAACAAATTCTCAATTTACCTAGGAGATAGAAAATAATAGTCATAGCATATCCATAGGTTAAAGAACTAGCTAGCCACTACTACTACTATAGAATCACCATACTTCTAAATATACAAACATAGTTACCCCCCCCCCCCCGATGCACCCCTCACCTCCCCAACACTCCAGGGGCACCACCACCATATTAAACCCCTTTTCCGCCCGGTCGACTTGTCGACGGCCGAAAAAGTGTCAGACTGTCTTCCTGGCGGCCGGGTAAACATTAGTCAAATAGCGGGCGATGGTAGCCACCACTGGTCCGGCGATGGCAATCCACCAGCTATCATAATAGACCCCTAAGTGTTTTATGCATCATTTTGAAAAGTATACATTTATTTTTAGAGTAAAACTATTTCTATAAAAAATACAATTAATTGAAAAATGGTTCACATTACAAATAAAAACATTATATTTAGAAATATATTTTTCAAATATTTTATTAAAGTTTCCAAAATCTTTTAAATTACTCCCCAACTTTTTCCTGTATAAACCGTACATCCGGCAACTAAACACAAAAGTGAAAGAAAAATACTTACACAAACTGCACTCATACATTAAATAAATTGTAATATAATAAACATTTTCTATATACATTTTTTTTTTTTAAACGCTACCTGCCCGAATATCCTCTAAGAACCAACATCTGGAAACTAAAAAATATAAACACTTTAATCAAAAAACAATAAAGGACAAATACCATATATATTACAAAAATTTGGCAAAATATATATATCATATACAACTATATTATATACAATGGTGTTTTTAACATTGATGTTAATAGCAACATTGAAAATCAGTATTGTTGCTTGCGATATTCATGGCAACAACATTTTGTATGTCACAATATATAGTCGACATCTCAAATGATATGCGCCATGTCCGTTGGTCAAAGGTTTCGACTATTCAAGAGAATATTGATTTTATATCAATCAAGCTAGCTCAAGCAACAAGTGATTTGGGTGTATTATCTAAAGAATGTTTATTGGCTCCTGCATTAGAAAAGGGCACTAGGATCCACGAGTCTTTCTTTAGAGAGTTAAGAAGTTTATTTGTTAGGCCTTCTAAACCAAACGGATCTTGCATCCCCCAGCCACCACGTTGGTATTCAGGGTATTGTAGGAAGGCCCGCTTGGAACTGGGTAGGGCTATTAGAAGCGGATCATGCGGGAATATTCGTCTCGCAAGGGCCGCGTATAGGAGTGCTGTCTCTAGATCCAAGCGTGCCTGGGACGAACAGAGATGGCAAGACTTAAAGGAGGCCGGATCTCAGAAAGACTCGCATATGTTTTGGAACGTTTTTAAATGGGGAACTGAGGGCAACCCGGATAAGCCCCAGAACTGGGTCCCCCAAGAAGAATGGGTAGCCTATTTCAAGCCGCAATATGCAAAGGGTGAGGCCACAAACCCAATTATGGAGTTACCACTCATACCTTTTTTAGAAGATCTGTTCACCCTTGGAGATGTGCATTGTGCCCTAGACTTAGTCATCCCTGGTAGAACGCCAGGTATTGATGACATACCAGCGGATTTATTCCTGCAGGATAAAGATTCCTGGGGTACCTACATACTCTTCTTGGCTAATATGGTTGCTAAGGGTGCTCCCATTCCTCATTCTTGGAATGGGGCCGAAATGATCCCCGTATTTAAAAAAGGGGATAAATCGTCACCCGGTAACTATCGGCCTATCAGCCTGATTGACACCACCCAAACAATCTTTGGTAGGCTGCTCCTTAACAAAGTATTGGAATGGGAGTGGGATCAGAACATCTTATCCCATTTGCAGGCTGGTTTTAGAATCTCGATTAGCACAGTCGACCAGGTCCTGCATTTTGCTATGCTATACTGGAAGCCTGTGGTAATCGGAAGTGGTAGTATATATGCTGCCCTTATTGATCTTAGAGCAGCATTTGACCTGGTTCCTCGCTCGACCTTATGGAACGTTCTTAACGATATGGGCATGCTTGGGCCCCTACTTTCACTAATTAAAAAACTTCATGAGCAGAATTTTGCTCAGATTAGGTGGGGTAGTCCTGGTAATGTCACAACCCAGTTCCCTGTAGAAACCGGAGTGCGCCAAGGCTGCGTTTTGGCGCCAACCCTTTTTTCTATGTACATTAACGATGTGGCCAAGCAATTGATTGCCTCTAATGTTGATGCGCCCTCGCTCGCAGGAGCCAAAGACCCCATTTTAATGTTTGCTGACGATTGTCTGATAGTATCTAAAAGCCAGAGCGGGTTGCAAAGGGCTTTGTTGATTTTTGAAAAGTTTTGTACCGCTTGTGGTTTGGAAGTAAACGTTTTAAAATCCATGTTCATGTCTTTTAACGCGTCAAAATCTTTTAAGGGCACTGTAAGTATGAACGAATTACCTCTTGAGAAGGTTCAGGCTTTCAACTATCTGGGAGTTTGTATTCAGCATGACTTAACGTGGAAACACCAGGTCGAGCTGGCTATCCTAAAACACCGCCAGCTTGCAGGAGCTCTAAGCTTGGAACACTCAAGGTCCCTCACTAAGCCGATAGCCCTGTATTATCGGTATATAACGGCAAAGTAGTCAGTTATGCTCTCTATGGTGTGGAAATATGGGGGTCTGAAAATTTAAGGGGGATAACAGCTTCTGAAAATTGTTTCTTAAGGAACCTAATCAAATTACCCCAGAGCACCCCTATGAGCCCTTTATTTTACGATCTGGGCCTGTGCCCAATAGCCGTTATTGCGTTTTTGCGCCCAGTTTTATACTGGAGGCGGATTTGGACCACGCCCGAACTGGAAGTATATACCAGGGGTCTGATGGATGTAATAAAAAGTGATACTTCCCAAAAAATCAAGTGGTTAAGACACATTCGGGGTGCATTAAGGGATCTAGGTCTTGGGGAATTGTGGGATGATCCAGGAAATGCTAGGTTTCCCCCGAAGAAGGTTCTCAAAGACCTGCATTGGAAGTCCGTGGCTTCAAAAACTTTCAGGAATACAGCTCCCCTTTCCCTGACTGGTATGTTCCTGGACTTCAAAGATGGGCCAAATTTTGAAGCCTTTCTGGGATGTTACCATAAAACCCCTAGGCAGGAAGCTCTACTTCCAATTGAGAATTGGGTGTTTACCAGTAAGGGCGTTCACTAATAGGTGGACTAGTGGGGGCAAGACTGCTTGTCCAGCCTGTTTGGCCACTATGGAAACTATTAGCCACCTATTGTTTGAGTGTCCTGTGTATGTAGCACCCCGACGGATCTGGCTATGCCCTGTGTGTAGGTTATTGGGCACAAGGAGTGGGCTGGTTGCTGTTAGATTAATTCGGACCTGTGCCAACCCGCCAGTATATACAGCTGTGGCCAAATTTCTAGGTTGGGCATGGACATGGACAATCCGAAATAGATTGTTGACAGCTTAAATTTTAACTTTGGGGTGAAAAACTCTTTGTTTATGCAATATGTTCAAATTCTACCCCATATTGGCTGTAGTACCAATGTTATTTTTTAATGAATTTGTAAATTTTATCACTATTTATTATATTTTTTAAGGATGAATTTTATATGTACAATATTCTTTTATGACATTCGTCGAATAAAGCTTGCTTGACTGACTGACTGACATATAGTCGACAATATTATGGTAAGACAATATTTCCAACTCAATATTTTAGTCAAGAGCTCTCTCATTAGTAAATAAATCACAAATCCAAGACACACATAGCTATTTTGAAAACGTAACAGCAGGAAGTTACGTTTTGCTTTTAGATTGTAATCATGTCTTTACATTGTTCTCAAAGGACACAAGTAAGACATTTGCAGGTACATGCGATTCTGCTTTAATATAGCTGTTGGGACACATTTGCATAGTTAATATATACTGTTTTTAGGCTTGGCATTCAGAAGTGGCAGAAGTAAACAAATGATTTTCGAAGCAAATATAGAACTGTTGGCTAAAGCTGTACAGTTTTGCATTGAAACCTCATTCACGCGAGGCTGTGTTTCTTCAGAGTGGTGGCTCAGTGTGAACAGTATTTTTAGGATATATTTCAGCTTTCATTAACTTTTAGTCTTGCAGAAAATTAAAGTAAACAGAATACCAAATGGCCACTACCAGCCTAATATTTCAGGCTCATTTCCAAGTCAAAGAAACGATCCATGACCATAAGGTCACTGAACTCTAAGATGAATTCCAGTGTCCTGTTGATTCATACCTAGGTGTTTTGTTCCATGCACAGGGTGCCTCACTTGCTTTCCTTTTCCCCAGCTCCTTCCATAATTACTATGGGGTATCATGCTATTCTTGACATAGGTACCTAGTCTTGGATTTTTCGGTCAATAATACTTTGCATGTTAGAATTTGAATCCGTGTTTTACAATCTTAAAAAATAGACTCCAAGTCTCGAGATGCAACATGATGCTGACTAAAAGATAAGGTGTTTGGAAGTGTCACACTTGGGCCCTGATTATGAGTCTACAAGTCAACGGACCGCCAGACTTGTGGGGGCACGGATGTGGCGGTCTCTTGATGACCCTATTATGATATAGGCGGTGAGACTGCCACAGCCGCCAGGGAGCCGTCATTCCCTGGCGTGTTGGGGCAGTCAGGAGGCAGTAATATGCTTGGCGGGACCGCAGCAGTTCCGCCAAGCAAATTCCTCTCTGTCATAGTTTTCATGCCTGTTCCACCGACATGAAAACCGTGGTGGAGATGAAACAAAAGGGGCCCTACAGGGCCTTCTGGTGCCCCACATCCTGTTGATGCACCCATGGGGTACAAAATATGCCCACCAGGGTGCATGCACACCGGTGCCTGCACGTCATGGACTTTTCAATAAATGCAGTGTAGGAACTGTTTTTGGCGCTCCGATTTAGGTGCCCATTTTCAGGGCACGGCCATGGGAACGTAGAAAACCAAGTCCACCAGACAGGAGGAAACTCCTAATTTGGCGGTGTGGCGGCAGGGTGGACCCAGCGCCACACCACCAAAGTCATAATAGGGCTGTTGGTATGCAAAGGAGCATCAAATTTGCAGGTAACAAAATGACACAGCATTGCTAGAGGCTCAATCTAATTTATGTCAGAAAGAATACTAAACTACTTCTAAAAACATTTTTTCCATAAACTCGGATCTATAAACTACCTTTTGCTTAAAAAACATTCTTTACCAAACACTCCGGGCAGACTCGCCATCCTCTGTTTTTAGCATGGTTATGAAAATCTGCCTCAAATCAAAATAGAAGGGTTTGCATGCAAACATGTCATACATGCACCTCCAGCTCACAGTGGCTGTGTTTTTTATATGAAGAGGAGTGTCCTCTATATTGACAGACAACATGAAGACAAAGCAATAGAAGGTAACACGTCTTTCTTCACAGTGAGAGAAAGCTGAAATCGTTCACCCGGATTTACAGCTTGGCAGAGAGGGTGTTCTCGACAAACATGGTGGACAGTCGTGGCTCGCCGTGGGAGTGCTTTGGGGTAGTGAGGTGGGGCGGGGCAGGGGAGGGGCAGGGGAGTCTAACATACGACAGACAGGAGTAAGGTAAGTAATTAAATAAATTAAACAATTTACCTTGCGCGCGCTGCATCGCCAACTCGGGGATGCTGTGCGCGTAAGGTATATTTTTACATTTATTTAATTACTTACCTCCTCCTGTCCATCGTATGTCGGACTCCACTACCCCCCACCCTGCCCCTCCCCCGCTCCACTGCCTCACAGCACTCCCACGTCTAGCCGCCACTGATGGTAGAGTGCCCTGTCTGCCAAACTGTAGGTCCACTTGCTCCATTATGAGTCAGACACACCACAATTTTCCCTCTGGAAGGTCAGCCCCAGGCTCCACCAGTGGAAACCATTGATAGGTGGCCATCAGATGTTGGACTGTCTGTCAATTGACATCAGGCTACCTGCTCAATTTAGGGAATATGTTCCAACATAATTTTTTTTCTGTTTGGGTGTGCCAGAAAAGTCTGGTGGTCCTACACAAGAGAAAAAGAAAACTCCAGTGTATCATGCCCAATAATTTATTTTTTCAAATGTTTGTTTTGGAAATACACACAACATTTCCATAATGGCCGCATCAAATATGCTGGCCATTTTGCCCTCCTTAAAAATTCCGACATGTTTCCCCTGCTGAAATCAAACTTTATCGCACCCAGTAATTACAAAAAGTGATAAACAAAACACCTCTGATTATTGCATCTATATTTTCGTAAGGATTGCAATTTAAAGGGCCATTTATAATCAGGCCTGTAGTGTATTTTCATTGGAATCCAAGTTTATTTTTTCGAAAGGAGATTTCAGCTGGAGCAACTACTATTTTACATGCGTTTTATATATTTAATCACAACTCATTTGCTTGGTACCCCTGTCGAATAAGGAACTACTGTTTCGAAAAACGTTAATTTGAGTAGGGTCTATAAAAAGCTTTAGGATACTGATTTGTGATTAGGTCATTTTGCATAATTTTATTGTTGATTAATTTAGCTTTACCTCATTTACTTACAATTTTGAAAATCATATGCAATCTTTGCCACCATACCAGTATATTAAATTAAATGAAGCAGTCAAAATAATCACTTTAATGAAATTATCAAAATTGCTTTCAATTAGGTGCTTAATTGGATGTGCAATATAAAAAGGTAAATGATGCAGATATAATTTTTCAATTAATTTCCAATAAACGATACATATTAATATCCTGAACTGTATGACTATTTGTCATTTTCGTACAGCGTAAGGAAAAAAAACAAGTACCTGCAATCACATAGGAGAAGATTGTTCTAAAAAGCCCATGCACAACTGGGGCCCTCTCACGAGTTCCGTTCCCCTGTGGAAGCATGCATTCTTTTTGAAGTGGGAACTGGAATAATTGTGTGGTATACCATGCAGAATCCTATAGCAATGTATGACAGAGCTACAGGTAGTAGGGAATTTTGCAGCTACGCAGAGCTACAGCGAGACTAGAAACTGGATTATCAAAATGTGAGCTCGCATAGGGCAAAGGTATGCCCTTCTTAATGCGTTTGAACTGTCTAAAGCGCATGTTTTAACCAAGACTTTTTCCGAGTTAATGCATGTGCGGCAGAAAGCAGTTTGAACACATGGAGCAATGGTTTCCTCTCTCTGTTCTCACGGAGGTTTATCCGCAGTTCATGCAATATGTCGAAGGATTTCGTAATTACCTTCAGGCCAAGTTGCTGAAGAGTACAACCACATACTCACCTCATACGATATTGTTTATTTACAGGAGACCTGGGAGGTAGGGAGCACTCTCTTGCTAGGTGGTTTTGCCACATTTATTTCCCCTGTCACTCCCTCTCCTCATGGTAGTGCCAAAGGGGTTTAGCCATCTTTATTAGGTATAGCCTCAGCTGCAAAATGGAGGGGGTTCTGGCTGCAGTTTTGGATCTTACCGGATTTTTAGGCTCACTATTAACTTGTCTAGTCCCGCGTTTCGGCAGCTCCTTCAAAGTGGTTTGATAAGGAGTGTTCTCAGGCCCATACTGTGCTCATAGCTTCCCTGTAAAGGCAGCCTCGTAATCGTGCAGATTATTGTTAGGTGCTTAATGTATGGAGGAGGAATTCAAAAAAGGAAGATATGAGACAAATTGGTGGGGGCCTGTGCCTCTCGGGACAGGGCAGTGTCTTAGAAGTTGTAAACCACCCCATGTTCTGCCCTGAGTTGGTATCAGAGCAGACTCTCATAATTACTCCTCAGGCCTGGCTTCATCACTTTGAGGCCATCTATGATTTTGAGAATGGTAAGGATCTGTATGATAGTGGTTGCAAGGCCAGCGGACTTTTCTTTCAGTTGTAAGAAGTCAAGAAAGCTATTATGTCCCTACCAGATAGCAAAGCCCATGTCTAGATAGGGTACCTTAGGATCTCTTGATCTCTCGGCCACATAGTGACTCAGCAGCACCTCAATGCTGACACCCACAGCTTGTTACCCTCTAGCTGGCGCCATTCAATTTTTTGGTCCATTTTCAAGAAAGGGACTAGAATGGACCTGCCTGTTACCGACCTTTCTCTCTGGTGGACAGTGAGGTCAAAATTATTGGGCTGGTGCTATTAGACTGCCTCACTTCATGGGCTAACGACAACAACGTCTTATCAGAGATTCAGTATGGATTCAGGGTGGGAGAGGACTGTCGAACAGAATCTGGATCTCTTTTTGCTGATCTCCAAATGCACCAGAGCGAAGGGGGACCAGTTCATTTGGCCTTCATGGACTTCCGGTCAGCCTTTGATAGGGTCAACAGAGGTAAGCTCTAGCCCATTCTGGGGTGAGAGACAACACTCAAAGTTCACAAGGCCAAATGCATTTCAGTAGCTAGTTTTGGGTGTGGCATCTGTGGGTCACATCTATAGCCCTATTACAGGTAGCTGAGAATATCTTCCTGAGAGGTCTTTAAAATGTCCCCCAGGAAACTCTAGTGAGATTGTGCATGAGGAATTGGACTTGGGGTACATCTCTGATTTCATTGGCTTACGCCTCTTGCTCTTATGGCTATCCATCTGAGTATCTTTATGAGAATCTTTAGACGATATTAACATGAGTTATAGTCAGTTAAGTTTTATTTTTTCGTGCCTATGTTGTATTGTTTTTTATTATGTATGTGACAATTACCAAATATTGTTGATATCTCTTTTTATTTAGAGAGGTTTTTTTCTCTTTATATGGTGGCTTTGGTGTATTGAATGTATTTTTATGATTTTATCAGAAAATGAAAAAAAGTTAATACTGACTGACTGTCTAACAGGGCAATGGCATAGAGACAGGTGCAAAGCTGAGCCCTGTGCAAACACAAATATTCATGACATGCCCCCACAGTGCAGAGATGATCTGTGTGTCTATTTTTTTTAAAGACAATATACCGTCTAAAGTGCATACAATTATGTCAGAAATTCTCGAGCTAGCCAAGCAAGTTTTGCTCCATGTTTCCAAGCTGTGCTGTCTGAAGCTCATGTAATAACATGGGGAACTTTGGAGCTAACTTTATCAGAAGTTTAGGGCCATATTTATATAGGGTTGCATTGCTTATGCAAAACCTAACAGGAAGCAACTGTGGCGCAACCCTTGAGATGCACTTCATCAAGCAACACCTTGCCACTTTGCATGGCCCTGAGCGGCTTGATAAAACCTGAGTAATTACTCTGCCTCAGGGAGGCATTCCATGGGTGGTGCTTGGGGGTTCCTATGCAAAACCTGTACCTTTTGATGCATTGCCTGATTTACCATAAGTGGTAGACCTGAGAATGCACCAAAACTGCAACACCAAAACTGCAACACTGCGCCAGGATGCCCGCAGGGTTACAGCGCTCTTTACAAATGCCATGAATAAAATAAATAAATAAAGCTACAGGTGAGGCGTAACAAGGATAAATATATTTAATTTTCCTCACTTTTCCTCCTTCTGTGTGTGCTGCATTCTGCCTCTGGAACTGTTTGTGTGCAAGAAGGTGCCCCTTCCTGCAGGAAAACCTGCTAACAAAGTAGGCACCCTTGCACCATGATGCAGGAGTGCCTGTGTTGGCGCTAGACAGCACATTGTGTGCCAGCACTGGGATAAGGCAGGAATGGTCCATACAATGCTAAGTATGGTGCATTACTGCACTTTCCCTATCACGCAGTGCAGCACTTGCTGTGCTATGCTGTATGATAAAATGATAAAAATGCCCTGCAAATTCCTAAAAATAGGTGTGTTGAGATTTGCGCCAAAGATATGTTCCTGAAGCAGCCAAATAAGTGTGTGAATTTACCTGTTTGCCTTTGCCAATGCCATTTTTCTCAGTAGAAACATTTGTGTCGCTTTTTCTCAGACGATTACGGTTGTTCTCACCCAACTTCATGTTGTTTTGAGCAAATTTGCCTGAACAGTTTGTTGCTGGTCAGTTAAAGTCCAAACATTTTTATGCTCGGCATGACTATGGGTCATAGCTGATTTGCTATATCACATTTTATTATACTAACTAATTCCACATTGAAGGGATTACTATCACAAAACACTACTTTCAAGTGTTTTTGAAATTTCATACTTAGAGGTTTTTTTTTAAACTTTTGTTTTACCTTAACTCAATATGAGAAGATGGTAACGTCTAGACAGCCCAAGTACTTCACCATCTTCATCTTCACTAGAATCAAATCCTTTGTCACTGCAGCACAGTCACTAGAGTTTGATAAGAAGGCCACTATAATACCATCAATGGATGTTAGGATACAAGTAACATTTTGGGGCCTATTCACAAAGGCAAATTTCAATTGTAATTTTACCCTTGTGTACATTTACTATTTCACATAGGATTATCTTTGCTACTTTTAGCTTTTCACAATTTCCAAGTTTCGTTACTCTTAGGTGCCGATTAAGTTCCTTCACCCCCGCAATTACGTGGGTGGAGTTTTCATACAAATAATGTATTACTTTAAATTGGTAAGACCTACTAGCTTTGCTACTGCCTTTTCACTGAGTAACTAGTTGTAAAGGTCGTGTTAGAAATTAGGTTCTAGTTGGCAGAGGCATGCACCGTGGACCAGCAGGAATCACCGTCCTAGTCAGGGTAAGTCACAACGCATCCCAAATGACCCTTTGCTCAACTTCTAGTAGTTTAGCACTGAGCAGCTAGGCTTAACTTGAGAGGCAACGTGGAAAGAATGTGTGCAGAACATCAGACAATAAAAATTGGGAAAACAGCACACACAAAGATTCCACACCAATTAGAAAGCTATATCTTAATTTAATAAATAAAACAAGAGCAAAATAACAAACATCCACTGAAGGGAAGTCGAGATATTCATTTTTAGTAGAATAAATGCAAAAATAGGAATTCCAAGCAATAAGCACCCATGTGGGCTAACTGGTTGTGCTGTGTCAGTAGAAAGTTAAAAGTTCAGGAGGACTGTGATGGAGTTTGCGCTGGATACCAGGATCAGACATGGTCTGCTGAACACAAGTAGCCTGATCCTTGTCGTACCCCAAAGATGTTGAGTGCAGTCGAGTTGTGCATCTGTGTCGATCCCGCAATTAAGGTGATGCGCCGGTTGTATCCACGCAATGATGGAAAACCGCCTGTTTCGAATATGAAGCTGCGGTTCAGATATGCAATGGTTTCAAAGCTTATGCACCAGGTTGCGCCAGTCAAGGGATAAGTCGATCATCTCTCTGCAGTGGCGATGCATCAAAGTTGGTGTAGCAGCAGAGGATGCATCAGTTCTACTGACGCAAGTAACAGGGTCCACTTCCAATGGACCAGAAAGAGGTTCAGGTTGGAAGGCTCATCAGCTAGTCCCTGCAGTCAATCTGGGTTTAGTGTTGGAGGTCTGTTTTTACGCAGTCAGAGAGAGCAGCAGACAGCAGGGCAACACAGCAGTATTACAAAGCAGCAGTCCAGCAGAGTGGCAGTCCTTAAGCACAGCAGTTATTCCTGGCAGAGTATATTCAGATCCAGAAGTGGTGGGGTCAAAAGTCCAAAAGTCCAATTCTTATACACAGTGGAACCTTCGAAGTGGTTGAGTCATCAAAGAAGGACTTTGAAGTGCACCAAGGTTCTCCTTTCCTTCCCTGACTTCAGACTCACTACAGAGGGTTAAGCAGTCCTTTGAGTGGGGACAGGACACAGCGTATTCAGTGTTAGGCTGTGCCTCGCTCTTCCCTTCCATCTTGCCCAGGAAGGCCCATCAGGATGTGACTGGCCCATCAAGTCATACCTTTGTATTTGACTGTCCAAAAGGAATGCTCTGCTGTCAAATACCAAGACGTGTATCGGAGTCAGGCTACAGGCACAAAGGGCTAAGAGCAGAAAAATGCCATCTTTCTAAAAGTGACACTCTTAAAATTGTAACAATAAATTTGACTTTACCATTAAATAGGACTTAGTATTACAATTCCAAAGGTACTAAACATGGTAGCTCTACCCCCTTCCAATTGGGAATTACAGCTTATTAGATCTAATATGGAATCCACAATGTTAAACTATGGGAGGGGTAGACTTCACAGCAGTGAAAAATGTATTTGGGAGTTTTTCACTACAAGGACATGTAAAACTCGAAAGTACATGTCCTACCTTTTAATTACAAAGCACCGTGCCCTATGAGCAACCTAGAGCCTACCTTAGGGATGATGAATGTATAATAAAAGGGGAATTTAAGACTCGGCAAGTTGTTTTTAATGCCAAGTCAACATGGCAGTGTGAACTACACACACAGGCTCTGCATTGGCTGGCCTGAGACAGGTTTTAAAGGGTGACTTAAGTGGATGCCACAATCAGTGCTACAGGCCCTCTTGTAAAAATATAATTTGCAGGCCCTGGACATATGTAATGCACTTACTAGGGAGAGAGCACATGCACTTTAGCACTGGTTAGTAGTGTTAAAGTGCACAGAGTTCTAAATCCCCCAAAAATTTGGTTAGAAAAAGAGGAAGAGAAATGCAAAAAACATTTGGGCCTAACACTGCAGAAAGGGCTATTTCCAATACATTATACACTTATAACTGTAATTTGTGTTCCACTTACTTGGTAGATACATCTGTAAGTGGACTAGGGATTTCCACATATGAGAGAGAGACCTCTGCATGCAGAGGAAAGACAATTGCATGGGAATGGGAGACCCTGCACGTATAGAAAGCCTAACAAATATTGAGCATCAGAAAATTGTTACAGGGAGTGGTTAGGGATATTTGAACATTTGATTCTCATGTTCAAAAACATTACATTTATTAGATACAATCATGAAGCGGTGTCCCAGAAGGGAGGGAGGAAAAAGTCCTGCAATGTGCAATTGTGAAGGCAAGTGAGAAAGGGAGGGCAGTGAACAATATATACATCCAAATTGTCAGAAGCCAATCCAGCCTTATCCAAGGCTAACCTATTTACAAAACCATAATAAGGAGTGCACACAGTGAATCTATCACTAATGGCCAAGAAGGTAAACACAAAATAAAGTCAATGATGTTTCGACCCAGGGATTGTATGTAGGCAAATAGCGCCCTTACAGTAGGGTCTTCCTTAAGACCGAGTGTGAGACACCATTTGGTCACCGTTGCTGGTGTTGAGAAGATAGATATAAGAGCCCTCAGGCTCCAAAGTCAGAAAGGGACTTAATGGTGGTAACAGGTTAATGCAAAGACATCCCGTGTCTGTGTGATTTCTGATTTGTCAATTTTCAGGGGGCTTGAAAAATCTGATGCTCCATAACTCTATTTAATGAACATGTGTCCGTTTCACAGCAGTGTATAGGATGTAACCATTATGTTCTTGGCGAAGCACAGCAGGGGGATTTCTTTTTTTCCCTTTCAGCCTCTGGAGCTGGGGAAGACCTGCCTGAGGCATTTGTTTTTCAGAGTAATGCGCATGGCGAGCTGGTGCCTCTACACTGAAACTGAAAGTGAAATGTGCTGATTGGCTCACTTCACTTTTACTGCCTACATGCTCCTGGGGCTATCTCAGCTTTAGTGCAGTGATTCAGTGATTTAGTGCAGGACAAATATTCCTACTTACCCATACATTTGTACACTCAAAGTGATCTCTATGAAGAAGGACCATAAAACAATGACGACACAGTATTGGTTCACAGCGGGGATTTCCCACATTTTCAAAAGAGAGTGTTACCTCTGATCAAGGACAGCCATCCTGAGATATTCACTAATACATGGATTAGATAATGGTACGTACAGGCTAAGCTTTTTGAATGCGGCCCCTCCAGAACTCAGTCCGAGTGCAGTGAGTACATAGCGTCAGTGCCAAAAGAACTGTAAGTATCTGGAAAGGTTTTCCAGAGTATCCAAGAACTATCATTTTTCTTTTACTAATATTTTTTAATCATGTATGAGATTTGATGGTTTCACTGGGGCATATGGGCCCTTTCATTCAATAGATGGGATGACTGCTCTCACATGAGCTACAAATATGTCAGTCACCCGTGGGAGAAAGAAAGAAAGAAAGAAAGAAAGAAAGAAAGAAAGAAAGAAAAAAAGAAAGAAAGAAAGAAAGAAAGAAAGAAAGAAAGACTTTTTACCAAGTTGCAACATAGCAAGAAAGGACCCACAGAATGGATACATAATTAGAGGTAAGACAGCTGAATTCTCTCTTAATCAACTGATTATATGGCTTCAAGCCAAGGCAAGACAGCCACTGCGCTTCTGACATTTTGGAGTCACTGGATCTACCCTAATAACACTGTTTCTGCATCCCACATTGCTCTCAGATATTTCCTCTTCCTCAGGACATACAATGTACATATTATTAGTTATTGTTAGTTTTATTAATTGAATAGAAGGAATATTTATAAAAAGAATAATGAGTAATGAGAAATGTCAGATGCTCATCTAGTTACAATATATACATTTCCATCATTTCAAATTTTCATACCTCTCGTTCCATTCTTACCACATTCGATTTGTAAGTAAATTAAAGAAGCAATCACATACATTGCTCATGACATACTCTATTACTTGCAAACTCTGTTATTAAATCCAATAAACAACATTTCTAAGCATTCTAATTATTTTCTTTGAAGTTCAATTTATATATTCCACTTTTCCAAATGATCATTTATTTAGTAACTCTACACATTTGATTTGGACGACGGAAATCAATTAGTGAAAAACACTTTACATGTAATCTTTTCATGTTCCAATACCATTTTATCTTGATATATTTCATAGGCCATGTTGTTAAGCCCACAAATTAATTACTTTAATGGTGTCAATCAAGTTAATCCAGCAGTAAAATAGCATAGCAAAAAATAACTGTGCACTTCCTCTCAAATTTAATTCATAACAACAGGATCTGAGACTTAAAAAATGTTATAACTGTTTGACTTACTTACTTGACTATGGATGCAGGTCACCGCCAAGCCACACTGGAGGCGAGAAGACCATCAAGGTGGTGGTGTCCCGCCTGAAGTATATAAATGTTAGTCTTTCATGGGGTGTATCGATGGCGGTTCACTGATGGCAGGAGATGGTGACGGGACTCAATGGACTTCCTACAATGGCAGCAGCTTTGGAAGGGAGGTAAGTGACACACACAAACACACACAGTCCCTTAGCCATAGGTGCATTCACATACTACACACTACACAACACAACATATTTGTAACCTTTGCCAGTTTGAAACAACAGAACCCGTACCACACAATGTACCCTGGCAATGCGGTGTCCCTACCTTGTAGATCATTGATAGGGATGTTATGTTTTCTCCATGGGACTTTGGCAGCAGTGATGGCATCTGTCATGCTGTTGTGGGCTGTCGAAGGTGGGGGGAGAGGTGAAAAAGTTAGTTTTCACTTCCTGACCCCCAATCCACAGTTGGATTGCCACTTCTTTCTTGCCGGTATTTGCACATCTAAATCTGCAAGGCAGGAAAGCTGGCTGCAGTCCCACCAGCATTCCCTTTTCCCTTTCCCGCCATCAAAGCGTCTGATGTTTCTTGGCGTAGACAGTGGTTTGAATGCGGTCTTTTGTATGTGGATCCATCAACATCTGAATACGGTGGGCCGACTGTCACAGTGGGCGGGCAGGTTTATAGTCAAAAATTCAACAGCTGAACCGTTACCGCCAACATTTAAATCAAACCTATCCAGCCTATGGTTTAAACATCTCTCTATTAATTTTACTGTACTATGGAGAAAAAAAAACAAAGAGGTTTTGCTTTCATTGATTTCCTTGATAGTTGGTGTTAAGACACATATTTTCACTTACATTAATCTGTCCATTAGGTTGCTATTATCAATTATTAGTGTTAAAATCTCTTCACATCGATGCCTCCATCGACTAAACTACTATAGTGAATTTATAAACTTTTGACAGATTTAGTAGTAGAAGTATTTGCATTTATATAACATTTGTGAGCCCATTGCAGCTGAACTTAATACATTTAAATCTACTGTTTCTGAATATTCCCTTCACATAAGCTGCCACCCTATCCTATTCATCACGCTCAACATTTGTCAACAATTATTCCTTAGCCAAGAGAGTGGCTTACCAGTGTTTTTTAAGAACATTGCTCACATGATGTAAAACATTCTTCTCACTGAGTCCAATGTTAATAATCCTTCACTATGTTGTTGACTTCTGGTTCAACCATACCCATGTTTCTGAACAATATGGCCCTCTAAATCAACTACCCCTACAATAGGAACTGTCAAGCCAGTATGATATAATCTCTCCTAACCTTTTCAAAGGTACGCATAGTCCCTGAGCAGTATGGTTGTCCCATCATGGAAAAGAAATGTCCTAATAACAAATTAACATCATGTTAAAGCTTCCTCAAATTTATTTTTTATACCCTATAGGTAGTTCAAGATCATAAAATCTTACTGTCTTACGTCTCTTCATCTATTGGTTTTAACAGTTTCCTACAAACATAATTTATTTCAGGAAAGAGGCAGCTTCAATCACATATTTCTTGGTACACAGTGTACCTCTTATGTGTAGGGGCAGAAAATACAGTTATATACTGTAGCTGTGCTGCTACATAATAAAGTTCATAATCCATGAATCACAATGCTCTCTATGTTGTTGGGAGATAGACCTTATTGATGGCTATGCTATGTCTGCTATCATCGCATAGTCATTCTTTCAGTAATGAATCTAAGTTTCTAAAGAACATTCATGGTAATATCCCTGGTAAACTAGTAATACAATTGATGGGGGACACTTTTAGATAGAAAAACTCCTCTCATTAAACAAAGTAGTAAAATCTTCCCAAATCAATCACAATCTAATGGCATTCAAAGTTATATATACATTCCTGGCATTCAAATCAGAATCTCAATGATATACCTGAATCCAACAGTATTTCAACGTAGTGTTGACCTATTTCAGTGGAAAATAGTTAATTTGCAACAGGTCTGCCATTGTCACCTTATGCCAGTGGTTTCCATACTTTTTTGACCCGTGGCTCCCTTGACCTAATTGGCAGTAGGCCGTGGCTCCCACCATTTTTTTACCCGCACACCGGGGTGCCGCGGCGCACCCTTTGGGAACCACTGGTCTACATGAAGAATCAAGCCTAGACGTGATGAAGGATTCAGAGAGTAGCCATCACTGTCATAAAACCGTATTTGCAATCACAAAGATCTTATAAAGTACATCTCAATGCATACAACACCATCATAGAGTAGTATAAAGCACTCCCACTAAAAGTAACCAGGCTAGAGAAAGGCTCAAGGAGCTCTGTGGCGTTACAAGAAGTTTACGTGAGATGGGCTCTGATCATGGGCATCCGCAGAAATGCTTTCGGGGGGGGGATTTTTAACTTCATCCCCATCCCCCTTGCACCCTTTCCTCCTCTGCCTTACACCCATCTCCCCCTCCACCTTGCACCCTTCTACCCTTTCCCCTTGTACCCTACTTCACCTCAGCCTTGCACCCTTCTCTCCTCTGCCTTCCACCCTACTCCCCTCTGCCTTGCACCCTTTTCCCCTCTGCCTTGCACCCTTCTCCCCTCTGCCTTGCACCCTTCTCCCCTCTGCCTTGCACCCTTCTCCTTTCTGCCTTGCACCCTTCTGCCCTCTGCTTGCACCATTCTCCCCTCTGCCTTGCACCCTTCTCCTCTCTGCCTTGCAACCTTCTCCCCTCTGCCTTGCACCCTTCTCCTCTCTGCCTTGCACCCTTCTCCCCTCTGCCTTGCACCATTCTCCCCTCTGCCTTGCACCCTTCTCCTCTCTATCTTGCACCCTTCTCCCCTCTGCCTTGCACCCTTCTCCTCTCTGTCTTGCACTCTTCTCCCCTCTGCCTTGCACCCTTCTCCCCTCTGCCTTGCACCCTTCTACCCTCTGTACCCTCCCACCCAACGCTCTCCACCAGGCCCCTGAACCTGCACCCACCCAACGCTCTCCACCAGGCCCCTGGGTCTGCACCCACCCAATGCTCTCCACCAGGCCTCTGACCCTGTACCCACCTAATGCTCTCCACCAGGCCTCTGATCCTGTACCCACCCAATGCTCTCCATCAGTAATTACAGAGTCCCCTAGTCCAGTAATGAGCAGCTCGCCACTGGGGCAGCAGGAGCAGGTAAGGTGCTGGGGCTGATGAGCGCAATAAGCAATCACCAGATACAGTGGCGTCACTAGGGGGTGCGGGGGTGAGGACCGCACCGGGTGACACCATCACATGGGGTGACACCCGCCTGTCTGATGTTATTTTTTATAACAAAATGGAACAAACTGGTTCTGTACTTTTCTTGTTTTGTGTAATTAAAATGGAACACGCTTACTTTGCTTCATGTCCCCCCATCTTTCAGATGTGAAAAGTAGGGAAATGTGTTTCACCCCACCCCGCCTTAATATATAAACAGTGTACAAATAGTGTGACATTAGTTCCTGCTATGTTGTTGTCTTGCACAAGCAGCTTAATAAAGGGGGCACGTTGGCTACTCCTGTTTTTTTGTACCACTGAAACTTATCTATGAAAAGCTCCCCTGTAGGAACTTCAGCGAAAACTCAAAACGTCACTGTTCGTGCATTGCTCACACGTCTGTGCCCCGCTCACATGCACACAACCTTCAGCCACTCACAGTTACACCAGGGACCTCACAGTGCCCCCAACTTTCCTCTCTCCCCAAGCACAGCATGCAGGGTGCAAGTGGCAGCTGTATAATACAGCTACATGACCAGCAGATGGCAATGGAGGCCCAGGGGTGCAGCAGGCAGCTCGGGAAGGGGCAGGGAGCATTAGGACGCCCTCTCTAAGCGTGGCGACTGGGCTTGGCCACACAGAGGACAGGCCCTGAGCTGGGGACAGTCTGGGACAGACTGCCACTTGTTCATGCAGGAAACCGGGCGACCGAGAGGAGACAGGGCAGAGCCGACAGCTCATAGAGTGAAGACTGTCTGTGCCAGGGGGCAGGGCGCTGCACCTCAACCATAGGTAGAATGCAAGTGGGTACATGGCAGTGGGACATTCTGCCTACTGTGGACACGGCGCATTCAGACAGGACAGGCTCTCCTTGTAGAAAAATAGGGCAACAGCAGCCTCAGAGACTCACAGAGTGACAAGACAGGAAGACATGCACTGGACTCATTCACAGAGAATCCGGACAGTCATCTTAACCGGGCTCACAGAAACAGGACAGGCAGCTCCACTGGGCACAGAAACAGGACAAGCAGCTTTACTGGACTCACAGAAAGAACTGCACTGGGGGCAGAGAAACAGGACAGGCAGCGCAATCGGGCTCACAGAAAAGGACAAGCTGCTCCACCGGGGTACAGAAAAGAACAGGCTGCTCCACAGGGTCCCAGAAGCAGGACAGTCAGCTACATAGGGGCTCAGAGAAACAGGACAGGCTGCTGCACCGGGCTCAGAGAAACAGTCCAGATAGGAGCGAGAAGAAAACACCGGGAGATGCGTGCCCTGGGGCAATGTCTGCCACGTGTGAGAATTGGCTTTCTCCATCAATCACTAATTGAGATGCAGAGTGACCTGGCAGCACAAAGGAGGGGGAGGAATTGCGCCGCGGCGCCCCTGGCTTCTAATCACGGCGCACCAGGGCGCCGCGGCGCACACTTTGGGAACCACAGCCTTATGCAATGGGACAGACACACTTTTTGGTTCAATGAAATTACCCAGAAGGCATGTTAGCTGTGAAGATGTATCCATCATGTCCATCATCTGTGAACGTTGTGTTTAAGGGTCTAAAAATATTAATAAATGCATTGTCAGTGCATTTTTTCCTCAGTGTATTTATTGTTTTAACTACATGTACCAATCTGTGGCTTAATCTTAATGTCTTGTTTTCAACCGCAAGACTTGCTGCGTAAACTACGTGTCTGGCTCAGCTCTACGAGACTTGCTTTCACATTCACAGTTGACATTAGTGAACCTAGTTCAGTGCACCAAGCAAAAATGTGAGAGGAAGGTTTTTGTAGCCCTGCAGAACTCCACCCAATTCATAGTTGAATTGGCGTCAAAGCTTTTGGGTTACTATTAGTCTCTAAACAGGAATCTAGGGACACCGTGGTGATCAGAAACAAACATTTTTTGTTCTCTTCCATCCCACACATAAGATGCTTTTACTAAAAATTGAGTTAATTTCAAAACGTGCTGTTCAACACATCTATAATCACCTAACAAAATGAGAATAACACAGCACAAATGCATATGGCGAACAACACAAAAGAAATTGACATTCTTTTTTAAACAACTTTATTTTTATCAATAAGTAAAAACAATCAATCAACAAAAAGAAAAAAACGCAAAGAAAACATCAAGTAAAACCGATGATGGAAATACTTATCTACCAAAATCAGCCAATAAGGTATATACCAAATTAATATTAGTCCCCTGGTGGGCAACGTAAAAGACATAAAGTACGACACAGGTCAAACAAGCAGGAGCACCTGGAGAGGGTGGGGATCAAGTGTGACATGCAGGATCTCAGAAATTTGGCGGAACAGCTGACTCCAGAAATTAGCCATGATAGGGCATTCCCACCACATGTGAATATATGTGCCGCTAGAGATCCACATTTCTACTAACAAATGTTACTTACCACCATTATGTGCGACAAGCGAACTTGAGTGAGATATCAGTGAAGAAGCAATTTATATGCATTTTCTTAATATTGGGTGCAAATGGAGGTCTTAGCTGCTCTCTGCCATATAGAGCTCCAATCACCTTCCTCTATCTCCATACCAAGATCTTGTGTCTACTGTACAATATAGGATCCTTGGCGATATCAAGAGGGGTTTCCTGTGCCTTTTATAAATGGGAAATCACTTTCATCTTGTCCTCTTTATTCACAATATCCTCTAGTAAACGTGTCTCTCACGTGACCCCCCCAGATGGTATTGGCCTCGTGAGTCCAAATAAACAGCTGCATCGCTCCGTGTAAATCAGTGCGATGTAGCAAAAAATCAGTTGCATACTGATCCCTAGTCTTGGGAACCCCATCTACATATAAATCTTGAAGGGCAAGGTCTGCACTCCTGTCCCAATGCTGGCATTTCTTATCCAGTGTGCCCGGAAGAAAGTCTGGGTTACCCAGAATAGGAGTGTGTGGGGATGGTATAGCCTAATCTGTCTAGTACGGGACACTTTCCTCCAGTGGTAGGGTGGAAGACAACAGGTGGCGAATAGAAGGAAGGTTTTTCTGTGATAGCCATTGCAAGTGTTTAAGGGGGATGTTGCAGGAAAGCTGTTTCAAACTAGTCCATAGCTTAAAAGGGTCGTAGACCAATTCCAATGGCGGAAAAATCTGGGCAGCAGCAAAGTGCCCGGCCACTTTTAGAGCCCCCAATCCACCCTCCCACGAGGAATGCTAGAGAGCTGCTTTAGCAATCCTAAGGGGGTTGGTGTTACATATGAAGGCCCATCTCTTCTTCTGGATAAGAGTGATCACTCGCTTTGGAATCTGGAGTGGAAGTACTCTAAGGGGCTGATTAAGAGTCTGGTGGTCTGAGGACAGCCTGACTAATGGGGTAACGGAGGTGGAGGTCCAGCCAATGTGCACCAGTGCTCTGACTGCCCTGTTACGACTAGGGCAGTTGGACTACCAGTGCACCGCCACAGCCGCCAGGAAACCGCATTACATGGTGGTCCCGTGGCAGTCAGAAGGCTGTAATATGCTTTTTGGTGCCCTGAAGTACCGCCAAGCATATTATGACTTTCCTGACTGCCAGCGTTGTCATGGAGGTTCTTCCTCCATGTAAATGCTGGCCTGGGTGTGCATGCAGTGGAGTACAACATGTGCCCCCATGTCTGTATGCACCCCCAATTAAAGGACAGAATGTACTTTACAGTCCATGCTGTGCTGGAACACACTGTGGCTGGCCCACGGCACTAACTTTCTAAAGCTCTTCCATGAGCCATTGCAAGGCAATGTCATGGGTCAGCCACCACAGAACCGTCTGCCGGACTATTAACTCGTGACCCGGCATGCAGTGTGCTGATGGCTTTGGTGGTACTGGAGCGGCCGGCCAAAGTCGTATTCATGCCCTTAGTGACACCGCCCAAACTCAAGTACTATATCCCATTGCTGCCACCAATGTTGAGAATTGGATTCTATGTTGAAGGGTGTGAGAATCCACTTCATAGAATGATCACAAGCCTTGTCAGGATGAACCAGTAGCACAAAAGTCAAAATATTTAAAGTGTGCTTATCCCTCTGGTAGCTTGGCACAACAGCATTCAGGCTTAACTCATAGTCAATGTGTAAAGTATTTATGCAATATTCAAACAGAAGTAAAGTGAAAACACAACATGAAAACAATGTTGCACCTATTGCAAAAATATAGTATAATAATGATAATTCATATTTGTAAAGCACAAACTTATCACCCCTTAAGGGTTTCAGGCGCTGGGGTCCGTCGCGAAGATTTAGGGCCAGATGTAGGTAGGCTTTTACCGGTCGGTAACGGCTGATTTCGGCCGTTACCGACCGGTAAATGGATTTTAAGATGTAGGGGGCATATTTTTACAGAATCGGTAAATTTACCGATCAGTAAATTTACCGATTCTGTAAAATACCGAATCGGTATTTTTACCGATTCGGTAAATTTGAGATGTAGGTGGGACTCTTCTGAGTCCCACAAGCCTTACCGAATCTGTATTTTACCATCAAATCCTATTTGATGGTAAAATACCGATTCCGGTGTGCATGCACATGTGTGCATGCACACCTCTGCCATGTGATAGGCAGACCTGCCCTTGGGGCATGTATGCCTGCCACATGGCACCCGAGCCTGTTTTGGGGGGGCCAGAGGGAGTCAAAGTGACACCCCCTGCACCCTTGTGAAATTCGGTATTTACCGAATACCGAATCGGTAATGCCCATTCATTCCTATGGGCTTTAAAGCCCATAGGAATGAATGGGCATTACCGATCGGTATTTACCGATTCGGTAAATACCGAATTTTACCGATTCGGTAAATAAACATCTGGATTTTCCTACATCTCCCCCCTTCATATTTACCGACTCTTAAATACCGAATCAGTAAAATTCGGTATTTAAGAGTCGGTAAATATGATTTACCTACATCTAGCCCTAAGTGAACTATTGCCCAGAGTCACATGATACTGGACTGACATGCCGCCGGGAATCGAACTGAGAGCCTGGCGTTCTGGAGTCAGTTGCTCTGGCCACTGCAACACACCTCTCCCAAAGTAGGCTCTGATTAAAATAATAATACAAAAACAACAAAAATCTAATCAGTAGGACCAAGTTATGAGTTTTTAAAGCTTATGGTAACAATAGCACCAAAACACATGAAGCGCCAACTGTAGTTATCTGGTTGCGCCAGACCAAAACAAAGGCACAAGTTCAAGCCTACCACTTTAGAGGGCCAGTTGATTACGAGACCAGGTGCAGCCCACTGGGATTTGCACCCGTTGTCCTTGATGAAAGTGATCCGTGGTGCTGTGATACAAGGGTCTATGTCTCATTGTATTGGGTCAATCAAAACACTGATCAGGAGCTGTGAAATGCTGCAATGCGAGGCCATTGTGTCAGACTACTTCGGTCTGTATCGATGCAAAGAAGCCTTCAGATGAGTAGGGAGAAGTACACTCTGACTCCAGCTGAGGGTCCAGGACCATAACGGGACCTTGGGGGTTTAGAACTCACTACCCGAGGGGCCAGCAGAGTGGACCAGGTTTGGTATCATTGGGTATGGGAATCTGGAGGGCAGGAGAGGCCTCTGGAAGCCTACTGCATTCCTGTAACTCAAAGAGGAGGTCATGCAACTGACACTTGGAGTCAAGTCAAGGGTCCTAGGACAACGGACGCAGGGCCAGTTTCCTTCATCACACAGCAGTCCAGTACTTCTGAATCTTCACAGGTCTAGGATTGTTCTGATGAGAGTTTCTGGGGTTGCTACTTTTATGCCCAGTGTAAGCCCGTGGGAGAGAAACACCTCCTTTGTGTAACCCTAACTGTTTCTGGGCTGTTCTTCCCTCCCCCCTGGGTCTGGTTCCTGCCTGGCTAGAACAACAAATGGCATGCTGGCCCAGGTGTGAGCTGCTTTTTCCAGTAACAGTGCAGGCATCTTTATGAAGTCAGGAAGGGACTGGGTACAGGAGAGGAACACCCGTCCCCACATCCAGGTCCTTTTTTCATTGTCTGGAAGGAATAATACACATCACACCACAGGACAGCCATTAACAGCCATGTGACTGTGAACACTGACAGAAATGTGCATTTGATTTAGAAAGGAAAATGTCAACTTTCTAAAAGTTGCATTTTCACAATAGAAAGTTAAAATCCAACTTTACCATTGAAGAGGAAATTAAATTGCAATTAAAATGTGTAGAGGTATTTCTCTAACTGCTCCCAAACTAAAGTTATCACTTATTAAATGCAATAGGGTAACCCAGTGTTATTGTTTGAAGAGCTAGCCTTGCCACAGTGAAAAAAAAGACCTTCATGTTTTTTCACTTCCAGGACATGCAAAACTTTAGTGCACATTCCCTACTTTTAAAATACCAAGCACCCTGCCCTCGGAGCCTTTAAGGCCTACCTTGGGGGTGTCATATAGATATTAAAAATGAAGGTTTAGACTTGGCTAAAGGTTTGTTTGGCAGTTCTAAGACTGCAATTGAAGGCCTCAGACTTGTTTTATGGGGTTACTTTAGTGGGTATGTGCAGTGCCATCTGCTAGGGACTTATAAATAGATTAAAGGTGTTAATCAGGTGTATGCCTATTTTACCATGTGTGGAAGGAGAGCAGGAGCACTTTGCCTCTGGTTAGTGTGCAGAGCCCTAAAGCCAACACAAATGGGTTCAGCAAAAATAGGACAGTGAAGGAACGACTCTGGGGGAATACGGCGCAAACAGATGGCCATTTCTACGAAACATTCAAATTGAAGGCTTCCGCTGAGATGCCGGTTTTTGTTATGAGTAATAGGGTAATTGAGTGGAGCAATTTGAAAGTTGAGTGGAACAAAATCAGAATGGGTTATAGGAGCTTGGGATTGGCAAGATGTATAAGTTAATTTAACCAGGGAGAAGTAAAGGGATACACATTTAGAATGATTGCATGAAGTGTAAATTAGGGTACTACCATCTTCAGAGTAGTAGACCAGGGATATTGTGAGTGGGGTCACATTTGGTATAGGAGTTGGAGTAGAAACGCAGGCTCAATTGACTTGAATTATAATTTCGCATCCTTGACTACCAAGGGCCGTCATGTACATGCAGCGCATTTTCCTTAATTCCACTGGGTGCACTTTTTAAATGGTGCACCCAGCACAATCAAGGCAAATGCACTGTATTTTGATGAATGTGCTGTCCCCGGGGCAGCCGATCATGTGAAAAATGGAACATTTGCTCCATGTTTTCACTTTGCAGGCAGCAAGCTGCCTGCACTTTGAAGGGAGAATAAATATCCCCTTGCACGCGGGTGTACTAAGTGACTGCATCCACCTGCAACGGGATGTTTGGGGGAGTCCATGGGACCTCCTTCTCCCCTCCAGAGGACTAGCATCATGGGCACACTGACGGTTTGCCTCCTGAGAGCTTCTTTGCTTCTGCGCCTCCATCTGTACTATGGCATGGGTGCAGAGGCAAATGGATTTCTTCATTTGCATGGGGGCACACCCTCATGCAAATGAGGGAACGCCTTCTGAAGATAGCGATGGCTCTTTATGTGTGCCCATGCTATTAATATTACAGAAGGGGCCTCTAAAGCACCTAAAGCCCCTTCTGTAATACCAAAGTGTCCTGGGGGCATGCAAAGCGGGCAAAAATGCCAGTTGCCCACCCAGGGCACTTGTGTAATACGACCCCAAATCTAGAGGTGAGCCAAAAGGCTTCTGAATTAAACCTGTTTTTCTGCAGGAATACTGTTGTAAACACCAAACAATAAACACAATTTGATTTTAGTATAAAGCAATTAGGAGAAAAAGAAAACTACATATCTAATTTGGCTCTTTGAAAAAGTCAGTGAAAAATGTAAATGAATACTCCCATTGAAGTCGAAGTGTAGTACAAGAGTATTAAGAAATGTCCATTTCATTATGAATTGTTTATTTTCAAAGGTCAGAAAGGACCACTAGGTTTTACTAAGAAGGATTTTAAAAACTGGGTAAAATTAAGTAGGAGCAGATCATTGTCAATATTCAAAGTGAATTCCATTGCTTTAGATTAACTTGGGCAGTGTTTGCTGTGAAGAAGAGAATTCGACTTGACATGATAAAAAATAAACCTCAGGAATCACAATGCACAACTGAGGTATGATACTTGATGCACGTCATATCAAAACTGTCTTGAATAATTGATCCTCATGATAATGGCATACTTGAGGCAATAATATTACAAAAGTGGCACAAACCAGCACAAAACAGTTATTTTGAATTTACTTTCCAGAGCATATCTTTTTTGCTCTGCAAAGTTGCCTGAAAGTAACTGTCATAAATTGTGTGTTTGATTGAGGGGGGTAAAAACTAAGGGTGGATGCAAAATCCATTCCGCTCGCGGATTTTCGTCAATTTCGCGATCAGCGAATCTCGCGAAATTGCCGAAAAATTCACAAATCCGCTCGCGGGTGGATTTTGGGCAGTTGAGTAGTGGTATCGCACAAACCGGTGGCCTCTTCTTGGATAAATATGAAGGGCTGGGTTCATTCTGGCACAATGCTCTTGTCACAAAAATTAAACCTCAACCGGAAGCACTTACAGCTATAAATAAAGCAGGTGCCCAAGTTTAAGCTCAAGTTCAGTAATGCATTCATCAGCCCAAAAACAATCGTGAGGTTTGTCGAGGCTGGGCAGGTGTGCTTTCTCCCCATATCTCTACCGTTGAAAATTAGCTGTGATGCTGGATAGAGAGGCCTTTGCATCCTTCACTTCACTTCACGAGAGCAATCCCTTACAGTTCCTGTGGCCAGGAGCTTCTTTCTCCTCATCTGCTGCTCTGATCGGTCTCTGACCTTTTATACACACAAGAGGCATGTGAACTCGCATAGAAGCCCGGCCCGTTTGGCCCCGCCCACACACTAGCGGTGTGCACCGTTTTCCCACCATTTACAAACTATGATGGACAGCTCACTCAAGGGACCCCTGCGCCCTTCTGCGCGATGGCATAGTAACACACACATGGTCACTGGAGACAACTCTTCTGGCACTTTACGCAGCTGCAGTGTAGGAAAAGCACTATACATTTACCCAACGAGGTAGCATTTACTGATTGACAGTGGGAAACAGTCTATTTGGTCAAATCCGCGAGTTCACAAATTTTTTCACGAACTCGTGGATTTTTTTGCAAATTCGCGCGAAATTTGCAGATCTGCAAAATTCACCCATACTTAGTAAAAACCCCTTGCAAACAACAACCACAAACTGTGTCAGGGTGTCCCAGAGAGTGCACTAAATTTACCAGTGCTTACCCCTCCGGTGGTTCGGCAGAAAAGCAGTCAGACTTAACTTCGAGGCACTGGGAAAATTATTTGTGCAGCACTAAAACAGTAATGAAGTGAAAAAAACACAGCACAAGAAAACCCCCATAAATATTTAAAATAACAGAGTCAACGGTATTAAAATATTTGCATAAAACAAAAAAAAGCTTATCAGTAGAACCAGAGTCATGGAGTTTTTTTAAGTTTTTAGTCATAATTAGTCCCTAAAAGATGGAAGTACCAACCGCAGACAAAGTCGAAAGTTATGACTGACTTTGATGGAGCGCTGTTTGGATACACAAGGTGAATTGGTCCCAGGGTCCACTACCCTTTATACTTGGAAGCATTTTTGAAGAAAAATTTCTAAGAGGGTAAAGTTCAGCAAGGCTGCCAGGGGAATCCTAGGAGGAGGCGTCATTATCAGGGAGCTGCTGACGAAGCCATGGTTAAGATTTCTATCAACAACAAGGTCTCAACAAGCCCAGATATCCCTTCTTTGAGGATCCACTGAACAGGATATGCTGCTTCAGAGAAGTACATAGCAAGAGCTAAGACAAAGTTAGGTCAACTGACGATGCACATTGGGTGGACCGGCGAGCAGGTAAATCCTGGTCTCTTCTCAGTTTGCAGGGCACTTTATGTCGGAAAATGTTCTAAGTCCCAGATTTTTTTAGACTGTTTGGGTACCTTTAGCACCTCTTCCAAGGGTCCAGAACTGGATAGGCACATCATGGAGGGCAGAACACACTTCAGTCAAGGTCCAGGTGTCGTATTCAAGTTGTTGGATCGTTTTGTATCTCTGTAGCTCAGCACAGGCGACCAGACAACTAGCCCCTGGAGTCACTCTGGTAGGCCTAGATTCAAACAGCAATGCAGTCCTCTAGTAGCAGGGCCATTCTCTGAGGGTTCATGGTAATCATTCAGCAGCAGGGCAGTCCTCTAAAGTACAAAGCAGGCCTCAAGCACCAGGATAGTCATCTGGAGTGCACAACAGCAAATCCAGGAGTGAACTGATGAGTGGGTCTGAGGGATCTATTTTTTGCCTGGTGCCAGCTTTGAAGTGGAAGAAACCACTGCAGTTTTGCCCCATGGATGGTTCTCAGATTTTGGTCCTTCATGCTCAGGCTACAAGGCTTTAGGTTGACAAAAGGTTAATGTGAAGTCATTGTGAGGGTGCTGAAGTAAATCTTTTAACATTTAAGTGGGACAGGGAACAGTTCCTCCCCTCACATCCTGGTAGGAGGGCCAATCCTGCCACTATCTAGACCCCCTTTGTCTCACCCTCTTGGAGGAATACACAAAGGCCAATTGACACTCTAATCACAGTCATCTGACCCAGAGCACAGGCTGCAGGCCCTTATGGTTAGGACAGGAATATGCCAACTTTCTAAAAGTACAAAAAACACGCGACAAAACCCCAGTTTGCCCAATCAGTGGAACATGTGTATCTAGACATAAAAAACAAATGGTTCTGTGGTGTTCACTTAGATATCTTTCTGAGGTAAATGCACATCTCAATGTTTGATCATCCACAACAATACAACTTTATTGTATTTTACAACATGTGATAAATAATATATCAATAAGTTGCAGACTGCTCAGTGCTCATATGTGCCACATGCAATCATAAAAATATTATACATGTGTGCAACATAGATATCAAAGATTAAAAATGTAACAGTCCAGCATGAATACTGATCACCGATACCAAAAGATTATGAATAATCCCCATGTTAGTGTCAACTATTAATATATTATTTAACTCCTGTTGTAAAATAAAAGAAAGTTGTATTTTTGTGGATGATCAAACATTGATTTGTGCGTATACCTCATGAGAACATCTAAGTGAGTTCCACCAAACTTTCTAAAAGTGCCATCAAAATCCGATGTTACCATTCAAGAGAACTTTAAATTACAATTCTTTAGATACCAAACATGATATTTCGACCTGTTCCCAAGCAAAAGCTATCACATATTAAATATATTAAGGTAACCCAATGTTATACTAGAGGAGAGGTAAGGCTCATAGAAGTGAGAAGAAATGTAGGTGTTTTTCACTAACAGGACATGTAAAACTTATCAATAGAACGCACCATCCCCTATGGGATGTTTAGGGCCTGCCATTAGGGCTGACTTATATATATTAAAAAGGGAGATTTGTCCATGGCAAAGAGGTTATTATTCCAGCTTGAATCAACAGTTTAAAACTACACATGCAGGCTGCAATGGCAGGATTATAACATGTTTTAAAATGCTCCTTAAGTAGGTAGCACAATACGTGTTGCAGGACAAATAGAGCATTTAGCTTACAGTCCCTGGGTACATTTTGTACCACTTTACTACGATCTTGCAAATTCATTAAATGTGTCAATGAGGTGGAGGTAAATTTTACCATGTTTTAAGGAGTGGGCACAAGCACTTTAGCACAGGTCAGCAAAAATGTATCCCAGCAAACAGGAGACAGATTGGCAAACTTATTGGTGAAGGCGCCCTAACGCTGACAAGTCTAACAGTAATGCAAAGCAGCGTTTTTGCACTGCTTTTCATGACTTTATATCCGGGTGGCATTCCATGGGTGGTACTCTGGCGTTCCCATGCAATCACCAATGGCTTTTGAAGCAAAGTCCTAGCTACTAAGAATAGTAAAACATGGTTTTGTGCCAACAAATAACACCTTTTTGAGAAAGGTGTTAACTTGAATTAATGTTTTTATTTCTCCTAAAATGTCTAACTTTTCATATGGCACACAGCAAAAGTGGAGACATTTTTAAAGTTTGTCTAGACGTAGCATTTTTGTAATGGAAGGGTACGCTGACCATACAAAACCTATGCTAGACGATGCACATACCCTTTTTTTAGTTTTATGCATTTCGCTAGGCATCCTAATTGTGCACCAGCGCTGGAGAGCGAGCAGGACAGTGCCATGTCTTACTAGATAAGGCACTATGGGCCCGATTCACAGAATTAACATAAGACAAAATCCTAAACGTACTACCATTTTGGTATTCACAGAAGGCACTTACTCATTTTGGTATTCACAGAAGGCACTTACTCATTTCGGTATTCACAGAAGTTAGGAGTCCTAACTTTAGGACTCCTAAATGCCTTCTGTGAATACCGAAAGTCTTAAAGTTAGGATTTTTCTCAGTTTAGGAGTAGGAAAGTTAGGACATATGCTGGGCATCCAAACACGACCTCGTACAGTGACAATCCTGTTCTAGAATGAGCTGTTGTTCTAATCGATAAATGGTAAAGCATCAAGCCATTGTAACCCTGTCATTTCCTGAATCTTTGCCAATTTAAGTTCGAGAGTACCATTGTACTTCTCAACTAAACCTAATGACTGTGGATCATTGGATGTGGATGACTGAAATGAGGAAAGAACTCCTTCAGGAGTACCTTTGCAGTTATAACAGCTGTATTACCTTTGGTAGGATAAGCCTCAACCCATTTACTGAAAGCACAAACAACCACCAAAACATACTTTAAATTATTGCACCTCTCCAGTTCGATATAATCCATCAGGAGAACCTCAAAAGGAAAGGTGGGTGGTGCAAAATTACCGGGCGGTGTAGGGGTGCCTTTACCATGATTGTGCATCATGCACACCATGCAATACTTCACCAGGGCCTAGATGTATCAAGCATTTTGCGATTCGTTTTCGGCCTTAACGAATCGCAAACGGACATTTTGCATCTTTTGGGATGTATGAGAAATTAGCAAAATAAGGAATCGCAAAAAATTGCGATTCCTTATTTTGCTTAAGCATTTAAGGAATCGCAATTTTGCGATTCCTTAAATGCCATGTATGAAACTTTTTTACATTGCGAATTCAGGTTAAGGAATCGCAAATTAACACCAATTTGATGTTCGTGTTAATTTACGAAATCCATTCAAAAACCAAAATATGACAATTTTGAAGGTGGCATGTGACACACATACATGCCCATAGGGCATGTATGTGTGCCATATGCACACACATGTAAGTTTCAGGGGTGCAGCAGGGTGTCCATGAGACACCCCTGCCCCCTTGAAATAATTCTCAAATTGCGATTAGCAAATTGCGAATTCGCAATTTGAGAATTACTTCACAATCATTCCTATGGGCCTCCTGGCCCATAGGAATGCATGGGAAATTATTCCTTATTTGCGAATTCGCAAAATGCGAATTCGCAAATAAAGATTAATAAGGAATCGCTAAAAAAAAGCGATTTTTTACATACATTCCATTTTGCGAATTCTAAATAGCGATTCGCTAAAAATCGCTATTTAAGATTCGCAAAATGGAATCTTGATACATCTAGGCCTAAATGTGCAGCGGTTTTTGGAATGTTATCATTCTGCCATACAGTGTCTAAGAACTTGCAAATACCTTTAGCACTAATATGAGCTGGGCCATGGGCCATTGTGACTACAGGAAGAACATATGCATCTGGTAACATCCATCTCTGTTTTCCTGACTTATCAATTCGGCATCCCTCATCATTCAATTGTGTTGTACTTTCCTGCCACACTGCTAGTTCTTCTATAGTGGCTTCACTTTGTATCTCTTTTACAAGTGTGTCTTCAAACATGATAACTTCAGGCTCCCACCTAGAGGTGTCTGCTACAAACATTATTTTCATTTTAATTTGGGCTGTTTCCTTGGCTATCTGATCTGTAAATGCATTACGCCTTACCACATCGTCAGTAACCTTCCGGTGAGCACTACACTTTAATATAGTCAATTTCTTAGGGAAGGCCAGAGCAGACAAAAGCCTCATTATAAGATGCCCATGTTGAATCTTTGTTCCATGCGAAGTAAGAAACCCTCTCCTTGCCCTGAGTCTCCCAAAGTTGTGCGAAACTCCTAAGGCATACTGGCTTTCAGTATAAACATTGACAACCAATTCCTCACTCAGTTCACAAGCTTGTATCAAGGCACCAAGCTCAGCTTGAGCTGACTGATAAGGAACTCAGGATGTCTCAACTACTATACGCAGTGTGGTAATAGCATACACAGCAGTTGTTGTGCCATCTGGACATTTCAAACAAGAGCCATTAACATATAGTTTCCCTTGTGTGTCACATAAGGGAACATCAGTCAAGTCTACCTGTCCTTTCTTCACTTCTTCCATCCGGAAGATGCAGTTATGTTTGTCGACGTCATCACTCTCAGAAGGGAGGGGCAGTAACGTGGCAGGATTCAGAGTGGCACATCTTTTAATCGTGATGTGTTTGGCAAACAATGTTAATTCATAACCATTCAGACATTGTCTGGTGAGGTGCTGTGTCTTTGTCCTATTCAAAAGGGTATCCACAACATGGGGTACCATAACTGTAAGATCAGTAGCAAGTACGAGTCCAGCAGATTGTCTTATCGAGATGGCCACAGCTGCGACCGCTCTTAGACAACTCAGGAGGGCTCTTGCAACAGGGTCAAGAACATCAGAGAAATAAGCACTTGGCCTTTGCTTATCTCCAAATGTTTGTGTTAAGACAGAGAGCGCACAACCAGCCCTCTCATGGATGAACAATACAAATGATTTAGTATAGTCAGGGGTGCCAAGTACTGAAGCTGAACAAAGCACAGCTTTTAAATGCTCAAAAGACTGCTGACATTCAAGTGTTCAGGGCAAAGACTCATGCACATCTTTAGTGTTTAGAGCAAGCAAGGGTTTGATTAGTAAGGATTAGTTAGGTATCCACTGCCTGCAGTAGGAATTGTTACCTATAAAAGCGTGCACATCTTTCTGAGTCTGTGGAACAGGCATTTTAACAATGATACTAATACGCTCAAGGGTCAGTCTCCTACCCTTCTTCGACAGTAGGTGACCTAAATAGGTAACCTCCTGTCGACAATACTAGAATTTAGATAGAGAAACTTTATGTCCGTGTTTGGCCAAATATAATAACAGCTGAAAGGTGCTATCTCTATAACCCTGATATACAAATTTTAGGGATTAAGGCAAAAATATGCACCACTATTAGAGTACCATATCTAGGTCCAGGTAGAAGGTGCTAGAACCAGGAACGTAATCCCTATACGAACCTAACAAAGAAAGTAAGGAAAACCCTACTTCCTTGACATACTACACTTTAGATTTGACCTGCACCCTTCAAAGTTAAGTTTCCAATTTAAAGTAGATAACAGGTAAAACACATTGACATTTTCAAGATTCAAGATTGTTTTCCCAACAAACACACAAGCGAGAGAGTCTTTTCTTCAATTTTCTGTCCTTCATTCAGTTTTCTTTTTTTTTTAAATTGCTGAAAGCCAACTAGCCAATGCGTTTCGTCCATTGCCGGACTTCTTCAGGGCTGAATAGATCGTATAGTGATCAGGTTCACATTTGACTCATGCTTTTGTCGAGTTGTTGATTTAATGATGTATATTTTGTTGTTTATTTACTCTTTCTAAAGGTTCCCAATGATGTGTTGATCACTTAAACATAGGTCTTGTTCAGGCAAAAGGTAAGCCCAAAGCACCGCGAGATTTCGAGTAATAATATGGTCTTCTGGTTCCAGAAAACTGAATAAAGGACAGAAAATTGAAGAAAAGACTCTCTCGCTTGTGTGTTTGTTGGGAAAACAATCTTGAATCTTGAAAATGTCAATGTGTTATACCTGTTATCTACTTTAAATTGGGAACTTAAATTTGAAGGGTTATGTCCAAATCTAAAGTGTAGTATCTCTATAATCCTGTACAGTTTTAGAAGCAATGAGAAGGTCATCAACGACCTGCACTAATACATTACCCGCAGGAAGCGAAAGAGAATCCAATTGAGACTTTAAAGCCTGACTGTAAATACTAGGACTTTCAGTACACCCCTGAGGAGCTAGACAGAAACTAAAGATCCTGCCAGCTAGTGTAAACCCAACCAGATACATGCTGTCTGGATGAATAGGAATACTGAAGAGTGTATTTTTCAAATCAATGACGGAGAAAAAGTTAGTAGTGGAAGGAATCATAGTCAAAAGGGCAGTAATGTCAGGGACCACTGGAAACTGGGGAACCACTATTTAATTAACTTTGCGCAAATCAATCACAAAACGATAAACATCTTCATGATCATCAAAGGAACCCAAAGGTGTTATTTAAGAATGGGAAAAATTGGGCTATTGCAAATATTAGCAGACGTCTCCTCAACCAGTCCCTTCTTAATCAAATCCTGAATAATTTGCAATAATGCAATAAGGCTTGCTCCACTGCCTGTAGTATTTTATACTGAGGGATATGGGGCAAAATAGCACCATCCTTAACCTGTATCAAAACCAGTGGTATCAGCAGCAATCCCACATCTGTATCACCTGTCGCCCTCAAGGTGGGTGGCACGTCAGCAAATTCAATAGGAAGAGGCGCATCCTTAGACAAACACTGTTTAGCGTGTACTACGCCTGTGCCCATTGTCACATAGACACATGCCAGAGAACAATAAATTGTAGCATGTAATTTCTTCAACAAATCCAAACCCATCAAATTCTCGCCACACTTAGAGGTCAATAAAAATGGAAAATCCACAGTAAAAGGAACATTAGTCAATGCAAGAGGTTTTGAAATGCGATATGGCAAAAAAACTTACTGAAACATTATTATGGACAGACAGAGTCGCTCCAGGGACCATATTTCAAGAAACAGAGTTTTTGTCGCCCCTGTGTTCACCAAAAATTCCTTGGTGTATACCTTGCAGTTCCGCTGTTACATAAGGGCCATGCTGATCTACAGGTATTGAAACTGGAGTCCCACTCTGCCCCTGGCTGTCCTAGCTGTAAGACATTCCTGTCACTTCATCCACATCATAATCATCATGATAATACTGTCCTTCATGAGTGTCATAAAAATAATTGTTATCAGAACGACCCTGTGAAGTTGCATCAATCTGAGCCCTATCTGCCCCACCAGCTCCACAACCCCGTCCACAAGAACCTCGGCATCTTGGGACCGACACCTTCTGCAAAAGCACGGAACACTCACTACGCCAATGTCCCTCCTATTTACAGTATGCACAAAAATTCGGCCGCAGAGGTTTTTATTCGGCTGCCTACTAGTACTTGGAAAATATCGGGCAGGACCACCGCGTCCTCTACCATTCCCTCTAAAAGCATGCTGCAGCAATATCTTTGTCTTAAAATACTTGTGCTTTTTCTCTGTCCTCTCCTTTTCCTCATTATACCTGTGTTTGTAATACTGTGCCATATTCAAAATAACAAAAGTGGGAGTGGAGGACCAGGAGCTTTTGGAAGCCTGCAATCAAGTCGCTATTTCCGGAAGCAAATTGGAAACAAATCTAATAACAAACAACCAAACACCTCCCTCAATAGACAAATCCTGCCCACTGTAATCCAAAAACATGTCTTCAAACCGGGTAAAGAAATCAGACTTGCTCTCATCTTTCTTTTGTCTACAAATCGACAATTTATCCCAATCTACCTTTCTTGACGAAATAGGAGAATGCATGCATGCAATAATGTGACAGGGCAAAGCAATTATTTCAGCTCAGGGTTTATCTCCTGGCTTTCTTTCGTGATCCCATGTCTTAATTTGGTCCCATGTCCTGCCCAGCTCCACAACATGATCCTGAGTATGCACCTGTCTCCAAATACCAACTGGAACCAACAAACCAGAGAACATCTCAATATTAGCAAGAGTCATTGCAGTAGAAGAGGCAGCTTCAGTCAATTCGTTATGATATGCAGTAGGATTTTTCCTAGAATCAGACAAATGAGTCTTAAGAGGCAAAACTTCACTTCTTTTCCACGAAGTATAAACCCACTGTTCCTGGAAACTGACCACTTCTCATGCCCTAGTAACGTTACCGCGGCCATCCGCTGTATTTCTGGATGATATATGGGTTGAACCTCCCTCATCGGAACCGGAGACGCCGACCTGGGACTTTACTCCTGTAATCTTCCCCTATAAGCTATTATTGTTGCAACATTTTAAAAAAACTGTCCTGGCCCCAAGTCACTAGTATACACCTGATCTCTAATATCATATAAAACTTGAGGCGCTTCCGCTTCAAAGTGCTGTTGCCAAAGACCAATTAATATTGCGCACATATGTTTAAGAGCATGCTGCTGTATAAAGGGCTCAGAATCTCTCATAGTTGCCCAGACATCCTCCACACTATACATAGGATTATGTTCCCACTGTGCAGCCTGGTTTGCTATTTACTTCTTCTCCTCATCTCCCACATCAGATCGCACTAGGGGTCCCATTGGCTCCTTAAATTTCAACCAATCCTATCCTCAAATCCACATGCCGGTGTCCCGGTACTTACTAATATCAGAGGATGGAAAACCATAGTGGGAGAAGCAACGGAAGTAACAGGCACCAACATCGCTGATGGTTGCATCGAAGGGGAAAAAGCTGGTGAGAGGGATGCTGAAACAATAGCTGTGGGAGGGATATGGAGGTGGGATAGAGTGTCTAGCAACTCTTCCACAAAATATCATCTTCCTGAACCACATAGGATTTATCAATTTGTAATTGAAACCTTCTATCTTCACATTCAACACCTTTTTCCTGTTTCTCTCTATTGTAGGCAGCTGCCTTCTGGGTCAGTGTTTGCATTCTCCACTTCCGAGAATCCGTCTCTGCCTTCAATCGCTTCTGTCTAGCTGATTTCTGCCATGTCCTAAGAGAATCAAACATAGACTGCCTACTTTGTCTCTTAAACAACTGTTCTTGTAAATACTCAATCTTCTGTTCATCAAAAGTACCTGTCAGTGGCCACTGCAACTCGGCATTGTCCCTCGTATATTTGTGCCATAATGTACTAAACATAATAGGGCCAAGACCATGCTTCACATACATATAAAATTCAGAGTGCCTTCTGGAGGCGCCGGCTGACTTTCTTCCAATCGAGCATCAGTAGAACAACAACAACAGCACAAGAAAAACAAATTGCAAAAAAGAGACATTCTCAAAAGTTCACTATTGTATGCCTGGTAAAACAATTGCAATTGTTTTTATCCGAAAGACAGTCCTTAGACCATACCAAATACAAACCAAACTGTACCATATCCAAAAAGAACAAAAACAAACTCACCTGATATTTGCAGGTCAAACAATTTAATCCTCCACTGCCAACTCTTCAGACCAAATGGTCAGATCCAAAGGTTTTGCCACTCGGGACTCCAGTCAGGATGACCACTGGGAAAGGCACTGTCCGGCAGGACAGAAGGGGCCGCTGTGAGTACCAGAAGCTCTTCATTCAATGATCCCTGATCTGTCCGTCTGACCCGACGATGACCTTGACCTCCCCCAGTCCACGGAAGGAGATGGGTCACTCACCCGAAGGAGTACTTGTTCGGGCGCCAACTGAGGGAAATGGTCCAAATAGGGTCACCCGGGTCACTCACAACCACCTCTCACCCTTCCATACTAAATGAAGAGTCAGTCAGACAGTAGAGAATACAAACCAATAAATATTTCGTTCAAATCTGTTTTATTTTGAACACAGCGTTAAGCCTACAACCTCGTGTCGAGGCCGGCCGCGTATGTGATAGCTCTCGTGTTTCAGCGCCAGCTTGGATGAGAGAGGAGCTTTAACACAGCGCCTTGCCTACAACCCTCCAGGGAGGGCCGGCCGCTTGGCTTAGTGGTGAATTTCGCAGAGACTTGTCGCATGCGAGCGTACATCTGTTTTGCAAGTGGGGTATGTGACGGGCAACTAGCCCAACTGTCAGAAACTGCCCAACAGGGCACAACTGTCTCATAGAGAGACGAGGGCCAGAGTGGCAAGTAGGAGGAAAGGAAGTAGGTGAGGCAAAGGAGCCTGAGAGTAGGCAGAGAGAAGGAGAGAGGGTGGTGGGTATGTGCGGCGTGTTGGGGAGCAAAGTACAGGGGAGCGTGTGTGGTAGCAGCAGCATCTGTAATGTGTATGGTAGTCAAGGGCACAGCCTGGCCGGATCCGCAGGGACGATTGCATCCTCGAAGAGGTGCATAGCGCGGAGTCTAGTGGGCATATGTCGTGCATATTCTATGGAGCAGAGGTGCCGCACTAAGGGCTCCCAAACCGCCTTAAAGCGTGTGTCCCGTGCCTGCAACCTTGCAGTGAGTAGCTGCATCACCAGGACCTCCCAAAGGCGCACAAACCAGGAAGCTATGGGTGGCGCCTCCGGTCGTTTCCAGTATAAGGCGATGAGCTGTTTAGCTGTACCCAGCATTTGAAGCGTAAGGATCCAGTCGCTGCAGGTGAGTGCCTTGAGTGCGGTAGGGTGAATACCGAGTAGGATCGTGCTCACTTCCTCAGGCAGGGGGAAACCCAGCACCCCTTTGATATGGCTAAGCACCTCCTTCCAGAAAACAGCCAGGGTCGGACACGTCCACCATATATGCACAAAGTCACCAGTCGCAGAGCCACATCTCCAGCACATTGGTGAGGCATTGGGGAACATCTTGCTAAGGCGCAGCGGGTGTAGTACCATTGCGTGAGCAGTTTATAGGCGTTTTCCCTCTGCGGGACACTGCGGTATACCTTGGTTATATCTCGCCACAGTCTGGTCCATTGGGAGAGGTCAATGTCTGTGTCTGCCGCTAATTGCCATTGTCTCTGATAGGGGTGTGCTGGCGTCGATGCAGGCTGCTGCAGTATGTAGTATATTTGCGAGATTAGCCTCTTCAGCCCCCCAAGGGAACGCGCCAACTTCTCGAAGGGCGTGTAGGCCCGGGTGGCCGCTTGGTACATGTCTTCACCCGCAGTCCAGTGGCGTAGCTGAGCGTTTTGTAAGCCAGCCGTCGGCGGTACCCTAAATTCCTCCCTGCAGTCCTTCCAAGTTTTGGGCGAGCCCCCAAGGAAAAGGTCCCCAACAACTCTGCAGTCCCCTTGCGTCCATTTGTCAAATGCCCGAGTCCGGTGAGCCGGGGGGAACTGTGGGTTCCCCGCTATTGGGGTGTGTGGGGATGGGAACGTAGTGAGACCCCTAGACACAGCTACACTATACCAGATATCCAGGACCGTTTTTGTGGGGACTGCCAGGTACGCACTTCTGGATCGTGCCATCCGCGGGAGCCAGGGTAGGTCCCATATGGTGCGTCCTGTGACCGCTCGGTCCATATGGAACCAATGCTTGTCTCTTTCGCGTGAGCCCCACTCCACCACGAAGCAGAGGTGCGCTGCCCAGTAGTAGTGCACCAAGTTGGGACATGCCAGGCCACCTCTATCCCTGGGTTCCATAAGAACCTTCTGCGAGAATCGGGGGGTGCTTCCCCCCCCAGATGAAGGATGTGATCTCACGCTGAAGGCTCCGGATGCAGTGGAGCGGAATAGGGGTGGGCAGACATTGGAATACGTATAGAATTCTAGGGAGGATCGACATTTTAACCGCGTTGAGGCGCCCCAGCCATGAGATCAACAGAGGCTTCCACTTCCGAAGGTCCTCAAGCACCGCTTTGCGACACTCCGTCCAGTTTACCGAGGACCAGGAGTCTAGGTGGGGGGTCAGGGCAAGGCCCAAGTACCTGATGTGGTTCTCCGCCCATTGGTAGGGCACAGCCTTCTTCAGGGATGGGATTTCCTCCGCAGGTACAGTGAGGTTGAGCGCCCAAGATTTTGTGTGATTTATTTTAAGGCCTGACGCCTGTTCATATAGGCAGAGCACCTCCTGGACCGCTGGTAGGGATTCACGAGGGTGCGTAAGGGTGAGGATCAGGTCGTCCGCGAATAGTGCCACCTTGTTGTCTCTCCCCCCATGGGCTATTCCATGTATTCTAGGATTGCGTCTTATCATTGCCGCAAGTGGTTCCACTGCAAGGGCGAAAAAGAGCGGCAAAAGGGGGCACCCCTGCCTCGTGCCCCTGTGTATCGTCAGAGGTGGTGTTAGTTGGCCATTTACCCTGATTCTGGCTTGTGGTCCGAGGTATGGGGCCATGACTCTCGCTATCATTTTTGGGCCTAGACCGAGTTTCTGGAAGACCTCTTTCAGGAAGGCCCAGTCCACCCGGTCAAAGGCCTTCTCCGCATCGAGCGAGAGAAGACAAGCCGGGATGTCCCAATGCCGCACTTTGCCTACCAGGAGTGCCAGTCTGCGTACATTATCAGCCCCCTGCCGGTCTCGGATGAACCCCACCTGGTCCGGGTTCACCAACCCTGGCATGTATGGGTCAAGTCGTTTAGCCAGTACCTTGGTATAGATCTTTAGGTCGGTGTTCAGGAGGGCGATAGGACGGTAGGAGGCACATAGCGCAGGATCCTTCCCTGGCTTCGGTATCAATGCAATCTCTGCCATTCCCATATCGGGGGACGGACCAGATGCGTCCGAAAAAGAGTGGAACAGCCTCAGTAAATAGGGACGAAGTTGAGTCTGAAAGATTCGGTAGAAGGTCAGTGGCAAGCCATCTGGTCCCGGGGTTAAGAGCCGCAGAGACCTCATCATCCAGTATGGGCTCTTCCAGCTCTGTCGCGCATACTGGTGGTAACAGAGTCCCCTCGTAGTCAGCGAGGACGGCCACTCGCGCCTCCACCGATGTAGGTCCCCCTGCGTACAGGGAGGTATAGTAGGCCACAAAGGCGTCCTGCTTGGCTCTTTCAGTGACGGCACTAGAACCATCCTGGCGTTGTATATTAGCGATATGGGCTCTGGCTGCTCTCGCCCTCAGCCTTCCTGACAGCAGGCGTCCCACCTTATCCCCCCCTCATAGTATTTTTGCTTTAGTGCTAGTAGAGAGTGTTCCGCCTTGTTGGTGCGCAGGAGTCGAAGTTGTCCTCTAAGGTTAGCTAACTTCCTCCTGGACGCCTGGGAAGGCCGGTCTCTGTCCTGCGCTTCCGCCTGTTTGATCTCACCCGTTAGGTCAGCCTCCAGTTTATAGGCCGCCCGTCTCCTCGCTATCGCCAGGGAGGTAATGTGACCCCATATGGTGGCCTTAAAGGCATCCCACACTACCGGGAATGACATTTCCGAGATATCGTTGATAGCGAAGTACGAGTCTATGGCTTCCCGGATGCTGTTAACATCCTCCGGGTCCCGAAGGACGCTCGGTGGGAGGGTCCATCGTCGTTCCCGGGGGTGTGTGCCAGTGGATCCTGCAGCATTAGTTCCACATGTGCGTGGTCCGATAGCGAGATATCCGAGATGGCAACCTTCAGCGTGTCCCGGGTCAGGTCTAAAGAGGTAAAGAAGTGGTCGATGCGCGAGTAGGTTCGGTGGGAGTGCGAGTAAAAAGTGTAGTCACGGATTCCTGGGTTATGGTAGCGCCACGCATCGACCAGCCCTAGGTCCGTAATCTTCTCCCTTAGCGTGGATGACATCGCTCCCGCGCCGCTAAACGCATTGTCCCTGCGGTCTATGTCTGGGTCCCATACTAGATTGAAGTCCCCGCCCAGTATTGTACGCGGTTCGCCGGTCTTAAACTGTTCCCGCAGGAGCGACTGGAGATATTTATCTTACGACTGGTTGGGTGCATACACATTACCTAGAGTGAACTGTATCCCTCCCACCTGTACCGTGGCCCGAAGGAAGCGTCCATCTCCACTCTTGTAGGGTTTTATGGATCCCCGCCAAAAGCCAGCTCTGCACAGAATCGCCACCCCCGCCGTTTTAGCGTCAGCCGATGCCCAGAATTGTGTGGGGTATCTGGGATGTGCTATACGTCAAGTGTCCCCCCATAAAAGGTGTGTCTCCTGAAGGAAGATAATGTCAGGGTAATGATGGAGAAGATAGCGCCATACCTGATTCCGCTTATTGGGGGAGTTAAGTCCTTTGACATTGAGCGTCAGGACCTTTAGGGGTTTAGGAACATTCACCGCCATGCCACTAAGGGGGTTAGCGCCGCCTCATCGCCCAGAATCCTCCACCCTGCGGAGCGAAGGGGATTAGCCTCCCCCACCCATCTCGGTCGCGCAGACACCTTCAATAGTTTCTGGACCACCACACTACACAAAGGGGGAAGGGGCCAAGTATAGGGAGAGCTCAGATGAGAAGTAGGAAGAGTAGAACGAGTAGGAAAAAAGAAAGTACGTAGAGGGTACATGACCACCACAGGCCAACATGGCCATAGTATAATGTCCTAGGTTCCAGGCATCCTCTACCCAAGGGTTTGGATGGTCTCAGGAATGTCACTTCCTATGGGACAAAGTGGGGGGTGTTCTGCTGAAGATATGGGTCCCGGTTGCCCCGAGGCCCGTCCGCCCCGCTGCCCAGGGCAGGTTCGGGGGTAATTAACGCAAGTTCACCACAAAGGTAGGTGTGCCATATCAGTCGGCTCAGAAGCGTCGAGTCCCGATGGTGAGGAGTCCGCTCCTGAACTGCAAGGTCGCAGGGACCGACCCCCATGGTCACCTTTAGGGGAGCAGCGGCACCCCATGTCGTTCCACTTCAGCCCCTTTTCTCGCTGTTGACTCATCAGGGCCGCCTCCAGTGCCCCGCTGCCCCCACGCGTTGGCGCGGTGGGCTCAGTTTTAGGAGCGTACTCCGACTTCATTGTCAGGGAATGTAGTCTCATAGGGGCGCAGAAGTGCAGGGGTCATCCTTTCGGGGGGCGCAAGGCCGCGAGGGTTGTTCAGTACAAAATCAGGGATTGTGGCGGTGTTCTCCTCGTTGGCCGTTGACCACCTAAGGTCGGGAGCAGGTCTTCTTCATTTCACGGGGTGCGAGGCTTCGAGAGTTGCCCCTCGCGGTCATCTTCAAGGGAGCGAATGTGCTCTATGATATCTTGCTTGGCCTGAGACGTGGAGCAGTCATCCATTGGGGGGGTGCGGCGACGTCGAATTACCGTGGTCCAGTCCGGTCGGGCTGGGAGCCTCTCTTGGCGCTTGGAGCGGGAGGGGCTGCGCTCCGGGGATTCCGAGAGTCTAAGCAATTGCGCCGCCTCGCGGTAGGAGCGGATGACTCTGCGCTTGTCTTCCCAGCGAAAGATGAGGGCAAAGGGATGCCCCCACTGGTAAGGGATATCGAGAGCCCGCAACTTCTCCGTCACCGGGCGGAAGACTTTCCTTCGATGCAGCGTGTTGGGGGCCAGGTCTTGGAAGATTTGGATCTTGTGCCCTCCGTAGCGTAGGTCCTGCTTGTCCCTCGCCGCTTTCAGTATGGCCTCCTTCTCCGTGAAGTAGTGCACTCGGGTTATAATGTCCGGGAGGAGGCCCGTCTGCCTCCCGCACCAAAGATTTGATGAGCACGATCCAAGAGCGGTGGGGGGCTTCCTCGTTGCCCCACACCTCGTGTAAGAGTTGAGCCACATAGGCCATGGTGTCAGTCCCTTCCTCCCCGAGTGGCACACCCCGTATACGGAGGTTGTTGCAGCGCCCCCTACTTTCAAGGTCCTCCTGCTTGACCTGGAGCTCGATGTTTTGCTCCTCCAGGGTCGCCACTCTCTGCCACAGCTGCTCTATATCTTCTGTGCGCATATCAACAATTTTCTCGAGTCTATCAACCCTGTCTCCCAGCTCGGTCACTTCCTTGCGCAGCTCTTTGACGCACGAATGCACCTCCAATCTCAGGGACCCTATCTCCGATTTCAGGTCTGCCATGAAAGAGGACATGAAGGCCTGGGTCACCGGAGGGGAGTCAGCAACAGGTGGCGGCACTTCTTCAGTTGGCGCTGACGCTCCTGCTTTGCCCCACATGACAACCACCGATGTGCCTTTAGGCGCCGCCGCCGGATCCGCCTTGCCCCCTCTGCCGCGGGTCATTGTCAATCCGGAGCGTGGTGCCCAGCCACCCGATGTGTCGCCCGGTGCCGCGGGCGCGAATCCTCTATGCCGCTGCAGTAGCGCGGGGGTAGTTCAGTATACCACCAGCAGTCCTCTCCCCTCTCAAGCACTTCCACGCATGTAGACCCGCTTCGCCCGGCAAGTGGAGTTCAGGCCTGAGCCCTCAGGAGGCCGCAAGGTGTCACCAGTACGTGAGAGATCCGCTATGGGGGCCAGCCCTCTCTTCAAGCCAAGGACGCTGCACCGCTCTCCCCCGCAGTATGTGGCGGCTCCTCTCGAGGGCAGCTGGGGGCACCCCAGCTCCCCCACCACTATCGTTCCCCTCAGAGGGCAAATGAGCTGTGCACAAGTCACCCCGGGGTCCCAGAGCAAATGAAGGGGTACTCACACGTCTTCAGTAGCTTCTCCCCCTTGCTCCGGGTCGGCCAGCCAGGCCGCGGGGTGCAGACACCAACGGGTGGAGCGGGTCGCCCAGCCAGCCGACTGCGATGTTCTCTCCAAGCAGGGGGGGCCGGGCCACACATCTCCCGCAGCACTTGTCAAGTAGGCAGGCCCAGTCCGACCCACCGGTGAGGGGAAAAACACTCGAGCCGCCTCCGCAGCCTCCCGGGCACTGTCGTTCGCTCCTAGGTCCGCTCTGAACCGGGGGTGCAGAGATTCAGGTCCAGCGTGGGTTCGCAGGCAAGGACAGCGGGGCTGGACAGCGGTGCTGGGCCGAGGTCAGTGAGCACCCCTCAAAGCAGGGCCCCGTCACACTCACCGGGAGCCCCAATGGTCAGCAGGGTCGGGCACCCGGGGTGGAGGCGCCGGTGATTGAAGTCAAGATGGCGGATAAGGCCCAGTCCGGGGGGGCAAGATGGCGGACAGTACCTGCAATGGGCTCAGTCGCGGCTCAGTAGCCCAGGGCGCTCCCGAGGCACCAGCCGGTAGGCAGGGGGAGATGCAATGAGGACGGCTCTCCAGGGCGTCCCCGTGGCAGCCTGTGGTCCCGCAGCAGGGTCCCCCAACAGTAGGCCAGCCGGCGGCATTCCCGCGTCTGGTGCGGCCCTGGGCCTCCTCCAAAGCCGGAGCCTTGCGTAGGGTCTGTGGCCGAGCGCCCGCAACGCCCCTGCCTGGGGGTCGCCCCAACGCCGGTAGCTCCGTCCCCTCCGTTCGCTGGCCTCACAACGCTCAGTCCACAGCCGGGGGTCCGCCTCGAGGGATCCGCTAGTGCGTCCGGTCGTCCCCTCAGCGCCGGGTACTGTCCCCAGGAGAAGCGAGGCCAAGGCGCTGGCTGCCAGACGAGGTGACAAAATGGCGGTGATGCTCCGGCAGCAAAGCGTCCGGGACCCTAGTCTCCCCCAGCTGGGTCTCCCGCACCAGAGTGGTCCCTCTGAAGGTCACCTCGTGTCCAGGGCTCAGGTAGGAGACGGGGCCCCCCAAGAAGCCCCCCGAATTTCACTTATGATGGCTTATTTAGGCAGCGGGGCGACGGAGCTCACTCGAGATGCGCCCGTTCACATCGCCATCTTAGCCACGCACCCAATAAATATTTATTTAGATACACTCAGAGTGGTGCCCAGTCTGCCCAGTTGCTTAGGAGTGCTGCAGAGGGACTGACACCAGCAAGCATAACAATACATTATGTACACTTCGGAACCAATGAAAGAAAGCACACCATGGAATTTTCCAAGCAGATGCAGCTGGACAGTAAATTACAAAGGAGTAAGTTTCGATTCTGAGGCCGGGCACACATTATCTACTAACCAAGGTCACTATGCCTGTGCCCAAAACTAGACAAGTGGGAGAAAGACTACATCTAGCAGGAAAGGTAATAAGAACAGTACATTCATTAGTGTAGCAGAACTGAGCTCAGAAGAAACATTACTTAGAGAAGGCTGTTCCTGGGAAATGGCAAAGATTTGTTTCGATCATGATTCAAAATGGCGAGCATACACAAAATAGTGCTGCGAATGCTAACTTTAGATGTACAGTGCAAAAGGATATTTTCCTATTCTAACAGCAGCTTTCCTTGAGGGACTCTGCAGATGGGTTTCTTGGGTTCCGAGGTGTAGGGGTAAGTCTAACTCATTAAGTTCTGTCCGTGAGGAAGGAGGATATTCACTAGAAGGCAGGTCCGCAGATATCCAAGTACTGAAGCTTTCTGATGAGTAACTTGTTGGAGACCATACTGAAAGCTGCAGAGAGGTTGAGGAGAATAAGTGCAGCTGTTTCTTCTCATTCTAGTATGCTCCTGATGTCATCAGTGGCCGCAATGGGGGCTGTCTCTGTGATGTGGTTGTTGTGAAAGCCTGATTGAGAGACGTCTAGGAGTTGATGGAGTTCTAGGTGGTCTGCGAGTTGGGTATTGATGGCTTTCTCAAGGACTTTAGCTGGAAAAGGAAGACGCAAGATGGGTTTGTAGCTGCTGAGGGTGTTGGAGACGGCTGTTTGTTTCTTTAATAGGGCGATGACGTATACATTTTTTCAGCAAGATGGGTAGGTGGCAGTGGTTATGGATTTGTGGATAATTTTGAAGAATGTGGGGGCAATGATGGTTCTTCCAAGGTCGTATGTGAAGTGGGAGAAGGGTTTGAGGGGGCTTCTGAGTGGATGGAAATCATCAGGGCAGCAGTTTCTTCATTCTAGAGGGGCTTCCAGGTGCTTTGATGCTGTTTGCCAATGAAGGAGGTGTATGGCTATTCGGGGGAGTTTGTATAAGTATACTGTGGGTCAAATGTGTTGTAGATCTTGACAATCGTATGTTCGAAGAGGATTGAGAGGTTGTTGCAGAGTGCTTGAGATGGGATGATGTCATTGTTTACAGCTGCAGTATTGGAGAACTCCTCAATGATGGTGAAGAGTTGTTGGCTGATGTTGGGGCTGGCTTCAAGTCTGAGATTTAGGGCCTTTTCCTTAGTGTCTCATAGTTTTTGTTAGTAGGGGTAGAGGGTGACTTTGTATGCGGATCTGGCGGTCGTGTTTTTGTCTGGTCTCCATTTTCTCTCTAGTTGTTCGCAGTGATGATTGGACTCCCTGAGGTCATTCATGAACCAGCTGGGTTGTTTGTATTTTCAGTAGGATTTGTTTCTGGTGGGAGTGATGCGGTTAGCAAAGTCAGTGATTCACCTATTGAAGAGCTTGGTGTTGACATTGATATGTTCTCGGTGTTGTTGGAATCCTGTAGGGTCTTGGCCCAGTTTTCTTCAGATATTTTACCCCAGTATCTAGATGATGCCTTGGAATTTTCTGGTGGGATGGCTTGGTAGGCAGTTATTTTGAAATGTACGATGTAGTGGTCGGACCATGGGAGCAGGACGATCCACTGACCCATAGCTATAGTCTTAAATGCCTCCCACAGGACACAATTGGACTCTACCACTCCCTCATTCTCTTTAGAATAATAATAGAATGCCTCATAGAGGCTGCTTCGGATCTGTGGAACCTTGAGTAACCAGGGCTTAAGGCATCTCATGCACCTTCCATTGGGTGACCCTCGCCCAAATGATGCATAGACTGGGGCATGATCAGAGATTCCCCAAGCCATGTGCCTCACATCATTAAACGCTAGAACCCGTTCAGCAGGACCGAATATAT